>NC_055699.1:14847463-16190380 GCF_017639745.1 Melanotaenia boesemani | reverse complement strand
TGTCTTGTGTGCTACACAGCTTCTATCAAGGATACTTTCTGAAATGGCCAATGTGTCAGGTACAAAACTTATTAAAACAGTCCCAGTGTTTTTTTGTGTTATAATGCTACATCCTGACTTCTAACATTTAGTTTTGTTGCTGCAATCTGTGATTTTATGCCAAACTAATTTATAGACCGTTTTGGATTTCAGCCTGGGTGCAATATATCCTGTTTGTATCCAACTCCCTTTAGCACCAGAGATGTGTCAGTGATGTAAAGACCTTTGGATAAGCTTGCCAAACACTATCTGTCGGTGGCTCTGGTCCCAACTGGTGGCATCCTGCTGACATTTCTCCCACTTGCTTTTTCCAGATCATAGTTATTTACCAACCCGTATCTGAAAATGTCACAAAGACGGTTTTGGTAGTCGTCCATTTTCCTCTCATCTTCCAGCTACTTTCTATCTTCTTTGTCTCCTTTTTTTTAATCTTATCTTTATCTTTCTACCCTCTCTCACTGCTCTTGTCTGTTTCACTTCTCATATCAGCCTCTCATGCGTAAAACTATCTCTTCATCACCAGGGAATTGGCTGACATTTGAAGCTGGATATTGTAGCCATTTGCTTCCCCTGAAGTCCCCAAACATACAAAAACCCACCTTTCCACTTGAGACAGTCAAATATCAGTTGCTGCGATCTCTCACTTGAGTCCTAGGTATATGACCATGTGGACTGCATCCATAAATATTCCCTACCTTTTTTCCCTTCTTTTTTTAAATTGCATTTGCTTGTCACAAATCAGACAAGAATTCTTTCTAGTGTTTTGGGCGAGACCAAAACACATGTGTGCACCACGTGTGCAGGTGTTTCTCTCTTTATATTCATTACGTAAGTTTATATATTAATCCATTCTTCTGTGTAATACAGGGCTTCAGTATATGTGCATCAGCTGTTTCATTGGGGTATATTGGTGAATAATTGATAGATTAGTTATTTATCTCTTGAAAGATTAATTAGTAACAAATAAAGCATGGAAGCTTCTCTTTCTGGCACATATACAGTTTACCTGTGTGATAAAACCTGCAATGCTATTTAATAATCTAACAATATATCAAAGTGCATTTTTTGTGTGTTTGCAATCTTTTTGTGTGCTGACTGAAAATGAGAAAATAAACTGTTCTATTTCTTTAGATTGTCTTCAGACTAAAATCTTTTATCTTTGCTTTCAGGGTGCATTCATACTAGCACCGTTTTGTCCACTTTAAAATAATGATCAGCTTCCACTGATTGTACAGTTTATTTGAAAACATGTGAAGGCACACTTGCACTCTGGTGCAGGCCACAGAAGCAAACTCTGGTCCACTTCAACTCTGGTCTTGGTTCACTTGCAGGTGAATTCAGGTGTGGTTCATTTACAGTGTGAAAAAGAGTGAGTGCACCAATTTTGACAGCTCACTGCCTCTTTTGCTGCTCATACTGGACAGGCTCATGTGAAAATAGTATTAGGTTTTAACACCAAAGTAAAACCGATTGAAGAGGCAGGTTTTCTTTTCTAGCCTGCTTTTTTCTTCTTGGTGAAGGTCTGTTTTGGACAATACCGCCCCCAGCGAGCAGTTCTTGTAATTCATTCATAATTGAATGACCAAGCATAACAGAGAATTACCCGGGTTTGTGAGTGCATGTGTGTGGATCTGCAGACAGTCTGTTAAATCTACACTGAAGTGTGCCAGGCTTGAAAAAGAAACTTGAGTTCTGTTTAAACACCTACCATGAAAAACTCTGTCAGGGTGCAACACTGACTTTGGTTCACTCAACAAAGACACAAGTGCTGGTGATATTACTGGAAGAAACCAGTTTCATGTAGAGTTTATTGACATAGATCCTGATTCAGATTCAGATTCACAACACTTTATTTATCCCCAAGAGAAAATTCAGTTTGCAAAAAAGAGTCACCGCAAAGGACAGGACATTATCCACACACTCCACATTACACATAGATCAGTCAATTTACAGGATAGGATATCTGCATCTAAAAGATCCAACCACAAGTGCAACAGTTTCACCATCAGTGACAAAGTGCAACAGTAAAAATAAATTAGAACCTAAAGACAACACATCACACCTCACACTAAGCACTGTCACTAGCATTTAAAAGCTTGATGGCAAGAGGAATAAAAGAGTTGGCTATCTGTTTGATTTCCTGCCGGGAGCAAGATAACGCCTCCCAGAGGGTGTCAAGGCAAACCTCTCTCTAAGGACATAAGCTGAGTGACCAATAATGCTCGTTGCTTTCTGGAGCACCTGCCTGCTCCACAGAGAGTGTAAATCAGGGATCAGCACACCCATGATCCTGGCACACGTTGTGACAATCCCAAGAAAGCTGTTTTTGTCTTTGCCTGAGAAACCATAAAACCAACACATAAAAGAAAAGGTTAAAAAAAACTCTGTGAAATTAAAATAACAAATCAGACAGATATAGACTAAGCATTCATTTTTCTTATAATATTCAGTTGATCATTTCTGTTTGTCCTTTTTTCCGTTAAAAAATAGAGAAGGCTACTAAACAAAAACGTTGGGAAGTCAAATGGCTCAGTGCCTTTTTTCTTCATACATTTATCCATTGTCCCATGCAATCTAGGACCAAAGTAGTATGTCACTGAGCTTGCAGTATACTTGTGGGAGAAAAAAAAAACAAAAAAAAAAAAACATTAATTTCGTACTGAGGCAGGTTTAAATTCTGAACCATGATGTATGAATATTTATCGTTTAACAAGTAAATTACGTATTTTATGATCTTATAAAATTATATCAAACTCAAGAGATCATAAAGGGCCCGTTCTAATTATTTGAGCTCCTTTAGCCTTACATTCCCCAGGTGAAGCCAAGCAACATACTAAGGATTTGACTTAATACAAATTAAAGGTGACAGCAGGATCCATCCATCCATCCACCCATCCATCCATCCATCCGAAATAGGGTCACTGAGGCAACTGGTTCAGGAGGGAAAACCCAGACATCTCTTCCTTCATCACAGTACCAGCGATACTTGGTGCATCTGAAAGTGTTCCCAGGCCAGGAAGGATATAGAAATCCCTTCAGCATATTCTGGGTCCTCCCCCTACGAACATGTCACAGTTGTCCATGCTCTAATACCTCCAAACTGAGGCAATCATGATATGTTTTTATCAGATGTCTGACTTGTTTCGTTGCAGAGTAGCAGATGCTCTACTCCTTGTTATCTCATTCTTTCAGTCAGTAACCAAATCTGATGATTATAAAGGCCAGACAAAAACCCAAATTTAATTAGAGGTAAAAGTAATTTTACAGTTTTCATATGATGTATCTTTATCAGGAGATGTGGAAAAATTGGCTTTCAGGCAAAAACGTCTCTGGACGCTGACTTGAATAATAAAAATAAGTTTATTACGAAAGTGCAGACATCAAAACAGATTTCTGCAGAAAAATCTGGAGGTCCCAAAACCAGAACGAAGACCTAAAGACCTGATGTGTCGTTCTGTCTCATATAGGATTTAAACAAAGAAAATTCCTCAGTCCTGTTTCCTCCAATCATAGAGTTTGCCTATAGGATGCTCATTTGCATAGAATGCATGTTCGTGTGTGAATCCAGTCTGTAGGACAGAGAACCTTATATGGTAAAAACTTGAGTGTGTACCATACAAATGCTATGCTTAGATCCCTCACACTCATAAACAAAAGACAATGCCATAAACTGTAAATAAATGGTAAGAAACACAATGGTGTTACCCACTGGTTTGTGAAGTCTTACGTTCTGCATTCAGCTGTTGTCATGTCGGTCTTTTAGGAGGCAAAAGTAAACCTACTTGAAAAACAGCTGGGAACTGATTTCTGAATGCTGATTAAACTAAAGTGCATTTCTTTGAGGACTTATATCTGTTGAATAATTCATTTATCTTATAGAAGAACCACCAGCTTACAGATCAGAAGGAGGGAATTCAGCTAATGAAGCTACAATAAGTCGTGGGGAAAATTTATTGACCTAACAAGAAAACTTAATGGTTTTTAAAATGTGATTCCATGGATCCAGAGTTGGTTTGGACCCAACATCTAGTAATCTGCAGTATTACTTTTTAAGACACTCTCACATCAGTTTTACATCTGACAGCAGAGGACTTTGGCCATCTGTTTATGCTGTCAGTGTGCAAGACCAGAGACAGGTGATTCTAAACGCCAGCAAAAAAATTCTGAGTGGTTTAAAATAATGAAGCTAGTGAACTGGCAAGAAAAAAGATAAATATCACATGAACATCACAGACAAGCTAAATAGAAAGAAAAGCAAAGAAAGAGGACAAGACATGACTAAAAATACACACTGGTAAGACACAGATGAACATAAGGTGAAGAAAAATCAAGGACAGTAAGCAAAATAAGATGCACATTAAAAAAGCTGGGAATGCAAAGAACTCAAATTAAACTCGATATGATACTTTTTTTCTTTGGCTGTGCAGTATAAACTAAAAAAAATCCAGCAGACAGTTCATTTTAGTTTTTGAATATATACATGCATAATATGTGAGGCAGGGGACGTCTTCTTATGAGTAGTTAAGCAAGAAGGGAGAGAGACACAGACTGAGCCCAGCTAGATATTAGAGAATATAACAGAATTCAGCTTACCAGCAAAGAAAAGAGCTAGAGATGTTTCAGGTGAGCTGATGTCAACTGATGTGGTTTAGTCTACTAAATGCATTTTTTACTGCAATGGTGAAATTGATGCAACCTGTTTTTTTTTGTTTTTTTTTATATATTTTTATAAAAATATTACCAATAACACTGCATAAATGCTTCAGAGGAGGATTACAATCACATTATATCAAAGACTGTTAAACCTTAGTTTCAAAAGTTATGCGTGCTTATTTCATTTTATTTTTTAATTTTCTTTTTCACTGGAAAATAACATTTTTACTGAGGCACGTTTTCAAACATAATCCATAAAAATATGTCCTGCTTTATCTTTTCTTTCTTTCTTTTTTTTTTTTTTGATCACTAAAATCCTTTCACAGGAATCCTTCCACTATCCCACACATAAACACACACTCACCATACCCAAGCAAAGAGAGGTTAGAAGACCCAGAGGAAATAACTGGAAGCACTGCACAATATTTTTCTTCACACCTCCATTTTTATAAAATCCACTTGCTCTGCATTAAGTTGTTCCCTCATTCCATTTATGACTTCTCCTCTAGCCCTTATCTTATATGTGTGACGTGTTGCATGTTCATGTGCAGTGTACAGCGATCATGCCTGTGAGCCCTAGATATGCTGTGTTGTGTCTGTGTGCATGTTTAAATGAACACAAAGAAACTTTTTCATGATGTGTTCACTTATTCTGTTTAGATGGTAATGTTAACTAGTTTGCATGTGAATGAGTTTAATGTGGAACATAGAGGAATTGATTATGGTGTAGGAATAATTTGCAAGATACTTTATCGTGATGCAAGGATTTCCTGTAACTTCATGACCAGATACTGTTATGTGAGGAGTGCATGTGGCATAGCTGCAAGAAGAGTAAGTAAGAAGTAAGAGCACATTACTACTGTAGGTGTGCTGGCATGAGCTGAAGTCACTGCAACCAGTGACTTCGGCTTACCTTACTCCTTTTCAAGGTGTACTCTCACAATAACAGAAACCTAATAACAGAAAGGAAAGGGACCGATCTAATCAGTCTTTCTATTCTGTCTGTCTTTCTTTTCTGAATCGGCAGCAAAATGGTTGCTACTGGGTGTTACTAATATTCCAGAGAGAGGCGAGTGTGCCAGCGATCTCATTATTTTTTTATCAAGGAGAACCTTGGTGTTTCTGTATATTCACTGGAAACATTCAACAAAAGAGAATACAGAACTTTTTAATGCCTGTTTGTTTCTGTCTTTCTCTTTCCCATGGGTCAATGTACAAGGCAAAGTAATATGTCAAATGAGTCAGCAGTCTGAGGTTACAGGTTCTGACTGTCATGCAATGTACTGTAAACTCACATTTATACAGTGGGACATGACAAAGAGCCACTGGCCATCTCTACAAGGCCTGACAGATCATTCACAATTTCTCTCAGATGAAAACTAATGTACTGGAATAAGTGAGTGTGCTTGTGTCTATGAGTGTGTGAAAGGGGCAGACCAAACAAGAGGAGAAGGTGACACATGTCTTCTTTTCACATGTGATTTTTGCTTTGTTAGTATGTTTTGTACATTTTTACCAAAGTCTATCTCTTCATTGAGAGATTATTAGTACTTCAGGCCAGGTTTTCGGGTCAGCTCTTCCTACTGTGTTGATCTTTATGGCCATAGTCTTCATGGTTATTTTAGTAATGGGGCTCCATTGTCCAATTACATTAAAACGTGTATGTTTGAATGGCCTTCAAATCACAACAATAATTATGGTCCTCTTGTGGTTTGACACTATATTTGATCCATGAAAAGGTTATTTCAACCTTCAGCACTGGTTGTATTTTTATTTTATTTTTAGGCCATGGACACAGGACCACATGTTTTTCAGCTATGAGTGTATTTATTGAGAATATATGTCTTTTTTCTATGGTTTTGAGTTCCTAGAAACTGTTTCTTTGATGTACACAAAAGCACAAATTACTAAATATAAAAATGTTTTCTTTTTTCTTTTTCTTTTCTTATACATCCCTCCATTCTTCTTGCCCGTCTGCCCCACTTCCTCTCTCGTATTTTTTCCATATCCATCTCCCCTCACTCTGTCTTCACATTCATTCACTCCCCACAGAGAAGTGTGATGAGACTCTAGCCTCTCCTCTGCCTCACATGGCCTTCACCAGCTCATCTGTCTTCTCCAATGGATACGCACCTGGATATGCCAAGCTCAACAGGAGAGGAGGTAGACACACACACTCTAACACACACAGAAAAAACCCAAAGATGAATTTGTACTCACACTTTAATGAATGCTGCAAGAAGGAGTCTGTATATGCACTTATAGAGGAAAGAGAAAGGAGCATTATTCTAATTTAGATATCCATGCATACATGCTTATGACTGATTTTTAAGATAGCACACTGGGAGATAAATGTCCTAGCCTTCAGAGAGTGGCATGCTTCACAGTGCTACACAGCTGCTCTCAACCTCTTCTACCTCTTTTTTGTCTTTTCTCTCCATTTCTTTAAACTTTTTTATGTTCCTTTCTCCCCCATTCTCTCCCTCTCATAGCTTTAATCATTATCTCTGTGGCTCAGGCAGAAGCTAATTTCCACATCAGTCCACAGCTAAGAGAGATATGGACAGACAATTACACCCCTCTATGTATATATAATTAATAATTCATACTTTCCCATCTAATATAGTTAGCCTACAGCTGAAGCAACTGAGCACAGAGCTGGCAAATAAAGCCAAGGTAATCTGGTGTATTTAAAATTTTTTCTATCAAATTATGGCTTAGTAAAAATAGGAATTACCAACAAAAGACAAAATAAAGGGAAGAAGGAAAGACAGCTGCTGACAGAGAAGAAACCACATGCAAATAACCAACAAGTATGACAAATGCATGCAATACATGAATCTATAATGAAATTTTCTTAGAAACACATTATGTACAAAACACTAATCATACACACAGGACCAACCTATATTTAGACCAGAAGATATGTAAAGGTTCAATATAAAGTCATAAAGATTTTGCAGCTGTAAATGAATGTTTGCAAATAAGAATTTGCATTTCTAAATCAGGTTTGTCATCCTGCAAAAAAAAAGAAAAAAATTCAAGTTTGTGAATTTGCAGAAAATGATTTGCGTAATAACAGAAGTTCCTTTGCAAACATCCTGTCCACAGATGCAAAGCGCAAAACTGCGTGTGAGACGTTGAAGTTTAGGTTGCAAATTTTGTCCCTTTTTTTTAACGTCTGGATTGGAAAGTGATTAATCAAACTGTCCAATCAGAGAGCAGACAGCTTCGTGTCCTTTCGCACCATTGCAGGTTTTTAAAGGGGAGTAGATACATTTAGACTTTGTGTCTCAAAGAGAGTTTAATAAACAGATATTTCTTAGTCTCGAGTAGCAGATGCTGTAGACTCTCTCTCTCTCTGCAAACCATCACTTTCGTCTCCACCGGCCATTATGGTGGTTGCTTGGCTTGTTTTCCTCCAGCTGGCCTCCATGCAGTGCAGTTACAATTTCAACGGTGCTTCGATTCTGGGGTGGCTGCTGCGTTCAGCTGTGCCCCTGACAGCAGGTGCTCGGGCAGGAGGTTGAAGAATTACAGTGGGGGAGAGCGAGAGGTGAGAGTCCAAAAACGGTATCATCTCAGCTCCGGTACATCCCACCACCTTCTTGAGGGGCCAACAGCCACGTACAAGCAGCGCTTGTTTTTGGAGGAGCTAGGGAGAACCATGGTGATCATCCTCATGCAACAGTGGCTATCCCGGGAATCCAAGCGCTGTTGAAATAGTTACCATGGCGCATGGAGGCCAGCTGGAGGATAAAGTGATGGTTTGCAGCAAGAAAGAGACCGAAGCACCTGCTGTTGATGTCCCAGACTGAATAAAATGGGTTTATGTAATAGTGCGATGTCTCTCACTAATAGACAATCTTTGCACTTCAGATTTAAATAAAAAAAACGGTGCCTCATCTCAGCAGCAGCAGAATGGGTGCAGCACATGAGTTCTGAGCAACATGTCTCCTGTTAATACTTATAGTTTACTCCATATGTGTGAGGGATGGCTATATTGGCGGAGATGTCGGGGGGAGCTCCCGAACTGCCAGACAGCCAACAGTTTATCACTTTCACTTTCAGCTCTACACTTGGACTGAATCATATTGTTTTGTCTGATAATGTCACAAACTTCATCACATTCATTTTGTCACAGAGGTTTTTGTACCCAGTGTCATTTAATAAACCACTCTGGTCGCACCATCGCCCCTCTTTAAAAATTATCTACTTTCCTTTAAGAGCCTCCAGTGGTGCAAAAGGACAGGAAGCTGTGTGCTCTCTGATTGGGCAGTTTGATTGGTCCCTATCCAGTCAGATAGACCTAAAAAGACAGGGACAAAACTTGCAACTGCAACTCCAGAGTCTCGCACGCAGTTTTGTGCTTCCCATCTGTGGATGGGATGTTTGCAAAAGGACTTCTTGTATTTTCCACAAATACAAATCTTTTTTACAGCCATGCAAATCCTTTCTGCACATTCACAAACTTGATTTTTTTTCTTTTTTTTTGCAGGATGACAAACTTAATTTATAAAGACAAACTTAAATTTTTTGCAAACATTCATTTACAGCTGCAAGTTTTTTTTTTACTTCATATTGGGCCCATAGATATGCATTTGCAACAACTGGCAAATGTCCTTTATGTACTTTACAGTTTGTTAGAGGGGTTGTGTCACATTTGGTAGTCAAATACACCCATCATTGGTGTAGATGACAAATTCCACCAATCCTCTAGTGCTATGAAACCATGGAGTCATAAACTCTACGAAGCATGCCTCTCATATTAAACTAAGCACAGTTGTTGATGCTGACTGCTTTAGGTTTTTGCCATGTTTTTGTCAGATTTCCTGCATGTATGTTTTTCTCTCTATAGAATAACCAAGACTCTTCTCTGAATATGTGCCTGAGTGAGTGATAGATGACACATTTTATTACTTAGCCATGGGGAACTATACAAGGTGCGTTTGTCTGTGCACAGTGTATAATTAGGAATGGACCAAGAATTGCTTGGTTTTAATGGTTTATTTGGACGGGAGTTCTCACCTAATCCTCTGTGGCTGGCTTCTGAAAATTTGTATGCTTTACCAAAAGACTCTTCATCATAATACTAAATGTGTTGAGCTTTATTTTGGTAAATATACAAGCTGTATACACGCTTTATGCTTCCTAACATTTTGAAACGATATCACAGTATTTTATTAAAGGCCACTTTCACTTGATTGTCAGCTGCTGTAGTCCTTGTTTTTATTGCTACGAGCTAGATTTGTTTATTCTTTTATACATTTCTCGCTATCTCTCTCCAGATGAAAAAAAAAGTATACAGATGGACTTTTGCTCTTCATTATGTCCCTGTATCTTTTTTATTTATTTTTTTTACTTTTACTCTCCTTTACTAAGCTTTGTTCACTTATAAAGTTCTTCTCATCACACATTTTTCTCTCTTCTTCATGTCTTTCTACATCAATTTTTTTCATTCTTATCGCCTCTTTTCACCATTACCTTACAGTTCTTATCTACCACTCTTCTTTTTTCACTCTTCTTTTTTTGTCCACCTTCCCTCTCATTACTTCTCTCCTTCTTCAGATATATATTCTTCCAGCACTTCAGTGGGGCTGCTTATGCTGCTCACTGTACATTTTACTCATCTGTGTCTCTAAAGGGTTTCAAGCAGAGAGAAACGTAAGCTAACAGACTAGATGACAACTAATGAAATAAAGACAAAGACAGTTTTTTTAGATCTGTTTAAGATTGCTTACCACAGTTTACACATCACACACTTTTGAAGACAAGACACAGAACAGTCATATTTCTGAAGATTATTTTGGTGTGTAACATGTATATGATTAATTTTGAACTCCTGGGGTTCCCTCTGAAGACATCATTGACCATAAATAAATATTGCAGAGATAGATATCCTAATTTAAGTTCCTATGCCTCACTGGCTATTTTGGATTCCCAGAGAATGCCTGTGACTTGCATACCAAAATTCAAAGTTGAAAAAAATGCTGTTTTATTAGAAAGTTTTTTGTCTCTGTAACCCTTGTGTACTGTAATGTTCTTGAATCTGGAAACTTGAATAAAAATACCTCATGCATTTCTTGCAAAATTATAATGAGTGAGTATTTTGACCTTGTAATTGTTTTTATTACTCCAAACACCATAATTAAATATCTATCAGACCGACTAATTTTCATGTATATTTGCACAATGATGGTGAGTATTGTTTAAGTGATTAACACATCATATTATCACATGTATAATAACTGGACAACTACATTTCCAAAAGTGAATAGTAAGTAATTCACTGGGAAAAAATAAATAACATAATAAAAATCATTACCAATAGTAAATACAATTTTATTCTAATCCAACAATCTTCAAATACCTAAAATATTTCAGTGTAACCATCAGATATCTAAGTGTTTTGTTTCAATCAGTAACGTTATTATTCATGGAGAGGGAAAAGTATCAGTTAGCTGCAAAAAAAACTTTAATATGATACCAGCAGGTACCCATTATCCTCAAATTTGATCATATTTTACTGCTACCTACCAATCTTTCACAAAGTAGTTGGATTTTGAAATGAAGATTGATTGGAATTTAGCACCAGAATCTAGTTTAGTAAGCGATAGTTTGAAGCCGACATTCTTAAAGAATCTTTCTTTAAGCAGTGGTACAAGAAGAAGTCAAAAAGTCGTGATTGTCCATGCTTCTCTATTTATTTCCCAAGTTTAGGCCTAAAAGATGAAAAATAAATGACCTCCCATCTTTTTGTCTGCCATCTCTGGAGCATACACTTTAGTTCTTTTCAAAATCACATCTAAACTCTTGAAAGAGTGGGAAATAAGGCAGTACTCCCACTGACAGCTCTTTCTGTTTTTGGGTCATGGGAATTTTTATATTTAAAATAAGGTTATATGCCAGAAAAGTTTTAGAAACTATTTCTTAACTTAAAATAAAAAAAAAGAAAATGTGTGATGTGTGTTATATGGGTTGGGAGAGTCACAGAGCAACTATATGAGCTGTGATCAGTGATGCCAGCTAAACATACTTGCCCTGTGGATACAGGTTAGAATAGAAGGGGCAGGGGTAAGGCCAATCAAGAGTTAGAGAATGTGGGAGAGATGGGATAAAGGATAATGGAACATACTGTAATTACAGCAAGAGTGACACTGAGGCTCTTGAAAGAGTGTGAAGCTACTAAAAAATTAAATTAAAAACAATGACTTGAGGAATATAGCACAGGGAGCACTATTCTATTCTATTCTATTCTATTCTACCATCTTTTATCCAAAGCGACTTACATTTGAGAGTTAGAACAACACAAAGAAATCAAACAGGATGAGACATCAAAATTAGGTGGTAGTCAGACTGAGTCCAGTTGGACTCAGGTGCCATCGTGTACTGCTAGAGGCAGCTCTTTTTTTTTGTTTGTTTGTTTTTCTCCTTTTAATTGTCCTTTTGTTTAATTACGAGATCATGATTTTATCACACAACATTATCTTGGGAGTAAGTGCATAGAGCTTATTCAGTGCTGAGTTGAGCCAAAGGGCTGGACAAATCTTTCTAACTCTAACTTAGTTAAGCTAAGAGCGGAAATGCTCCTTAAACAGCTGAATCTTTAGCTTGCTTTCTAAAGTGAATCGGACGGGGTTAGGTAGATCGTTCCACCACCAGGGAACAACAGATGAGAAGAGTCTAGCTACTGATTTTGTGCCACGTTGTGGTGGGAGCACTAGGCGTCTTCCACTGGCAGAGCGTAACTGTCGAGAGGGAGTGTAGCTCTGGGTTAAGGAGTAAAGGTAGTAGGTAATTGTCAGTAAAAGAGAGTTGAAGTTTGATAAGACCTGTTTGGTTGATAATTTGGTCAATTTAATGACATTAAGCTTTATTTCGTTTTGTTCTGATCCCAGAAAAGCATCAGATTCCATGAAGATGCCATCTTATCTCCTATAATTTAAAAACAGAAAATAAAAATTAATTGGGTTTTCGATGTAATCAAAACTCGACAGAACACTGGATACTTTTTTATTCAAAGGAACTGAGATAGGATTGGGGGACCTAAGAATGTGTTAGCACTCACAATGCTTCACAGTGCAGAAGTGACAAAGCATGAGATTGGGCTGTTAGTCACAAACACTGATCCTTATTTTCTATTTCATTCATCTCCAGTTTTTTTTTCTTTTTATCCCTCTTTTCTATGTTTACCTATCCACTTCTCTCCCCTCTTCTACTCTACTCTTTTCTCCCTGCCCTTCATCCCCCCCAGAATTTCTATTTTCATCAGTAATGTTCTGAATCCCTCCACTCTGTCCCTTAACATTCAAACAAGGGAGTACAGAACTGCACTGCTATGCTCAGGCTTGATGCACAATTAAGCAGACTCTTCCTTTTCATTCATTGCTTTTCATTCCCAGTCATCTTGCAAAGTTGTTTGATGTCTTTAGCCATTGCAGTCATCCATCGATAATGGTAGTCGTCTTCTAATTAAATTACTCTGTCTCCATCCGCTCCCTTCGCTCCATGACAGAAAGATGAAGCACTAGCAGAGGGCCAACCAGCTGTTTTCTCTCTGCTCTCTTTTTCCGGCAGCCTAGCATCGTAATTAATTAAGATGTTTTTTTATTTTTTTTTTGTTTTGTTTTTTTTTCTTTTGTTAATGGGGTTTGGGCTTTCAAAACTGGTAACTTTGATAAATACACTCAAATTCTTGCAGGAACAAGAACTCATTTGAAAATAACGGGGCACCCGTTTAAATAATCATGCATAGAAGGATATTCTGACATGTATACACACCTTTCCCACACACTTCCCTCCACTGACAGAAGCCTGGTACTCTATTGTCTGACATACTGCCTTGCCACACTCATTTTTGTTTGAATGTCATATTTGTCACTGGCTGCTCAAACCTAATAATAGTCTTACTGTAACTCTGTTTCTTATTCACACAGCACCTGTTTTTTATTTATATGTAAACCAAGGTTCAGTCCCTATGATGTGCTAGTTGACAATTTATTAAAATAATAGAAACCATAATAATCTCATTTGTAACATACTGACTCAGTGATAGATCTATCCAATAAATTTAAATTAACAGTACATGCCTTGTGATCTCCACTTACACTGAGTAAGGCCAGAGAAATTAAACTGTATGAAAATTCAAGAATCGCTGGGTCTTTTGAGACTTAGCTAGCCGGGGGGTCAATGGCAGTATCCACTACTGTTGGGAGTAGTTATCTTCCCTTTGTGAGGTCACAAAGGGAAAGATCGCAAACTTACCCGTTTGAATACATATTTGCTAAAAAGTGGAGCAAGCAAGTCAGAGGTGACAGAATTTTTGGTCCTCATACACAGGCTATGAGGACACATATGACTTTTAACAAACCTTTAGAAAGTGAGTTTTGCATAATATGGGACCTTTAATCGTGGTGGACAAAAGGCTGGAGCACACTGCCTTGAAATTTTTGCCAATACAAGGAAATCTGGTAACTGACAGTTCAGCTATAAGAGTGGACCCATTGCTCACAAGCTAGTTCAAGGCTACTGGATATGAGTATGAGTACAATCTCAATTCCAGTTGGTGACTGTGTAAACTTTTACTATTTCATGGATGTTATGGCTCATATTATATTTGATAGCAGCAACACATCTCAAACAGCTGGACCAGGGAGTCGTTTACCGTTGCGTAACATCTCCTCTTCCTTTAACTGCTTGAAAATGTGTGAAGACCAGATGTTGGACCAGTTTTAGGAGTTTCTTGTTTGATACATGATTCTAGCTACTCAACAGTCTTTGGCCTTCATTGCTGTGTGTTTTTTTTTTTTTTCATTTTTAAAAAAAAATTTTTTTATTATAATGCTCCATTTTTTTCTCTCTATATTTTCTCTCTCTCTCTCTCTCTCTGTACATTTTAGAATTAATGGAGCCTTCTCAAGCATGAATGCTGTCCACACCATAAGCACTAATGCAACCCCATACCATCTGAGATGCAGGTTTTTTAAATGCTTGCTGATAATAAGCTGGACGAATGGTCACCATGGTTTCCATAAACAATTTCACATTTTGATTCACTTCTAAACACAGAAGAATTTTTCACTTTGCCTCAGGCCTTTTTAAATTAGCTTTGGCCCGGAAAAGATGGCAGCCTTTTTGAACTGTGTTCATATAGTTTCTTTTTTGCATGGTGGAGATAAGGTACTCTAAATATGTCTCACATCAGCAAGATGATTTATCATTATTATAACAATGCATCATTCAGCAGTGAAAATACCATCAGAGGTGTGTATGTTATGTATTTCATGAGCACTTATTCCCCATGCAATAGTAAGTACTGGATACTAACACATTAAAAGGCATTGTGATTTTTTTTTAGACCGACTGGCCATCTGGCATAACAGGCATTTCCCCAACAAGCCAAAGTGTTTTTTGGACTGACACGATTTATTTATTGGTTTGACTGGTCTTTAAAACTCAGTAGATTGTTGGCCCACCTAACACTGGGCTGGCCCGTTCAAATATTTTAACACCACCCCCCTGTTGCTGTGTTCTCTGTACCTGAATAATTCATTCATCCAAATACCCGGCACAGAACTTTCATTCCTGAGCACCAGCCCATAAAACACATTGATCTATGGCCCACTGGTTCTGTTATTAATCAGGCTGAACCAATCAGACACTTAAAAACCCTTTTATTATTATTAATATTGATAATTTAAACCCACAGCAGGATCTTCGTTAGCTGCCGTGGATGATAATGATGATGGTAGAAGCTGTGGTAAGCTGCACTACTTTTTACATCACTGAGGTTCTGCTCTGAGTAAATGGACCAGTGGTGAACCAGATATCATCTCCAGAAGAGAAGATCAGGCAGCAGACACGGAGACGCTGTGTCTACACTTTGTCCAGGAACAGATTTCATCTGATCCATCTTTTCTCATGTCTGTTCTTTGTTTTTTTGTTTGTTTTTTTCCCATAAACACAAAGTGGAATGAATTCTGATTTAAAATTCATCATTGTGCTGGAGTATAGATATTTATTTTATTACCAAATTAAACTTTTTGGAAGTATTTAATGTGTTCACGCTCACTGATCCCTGCTAATTCACTGCATGGTTGTAGCTGCACGGTTGATTTTCAAATTTAAGGGAGCGCAGAAATTTGTGGTGTGCATGACCGTATATGGGCCGGTCTGGGCCAAAATGCCAGGGACAGTTTTTTGTCCCACTTCACCCCTTGCCGTGTACAACACTGTCATGTTGTTGCCAAGCTGTGTGTGTAAGGATCTCACAGTCCAATATGCAATTAGCTGGTGGTTCTGTCAGGTCAGTTGTTGATCAGCCAGGCTAAGAAGCACTGTGGCTCTTGTGTCAAATGTAGCTTTTTCTCATGGTCTGCTGATGCTTGTTAGAGGAAACATTTTGTTCGTTTTAGTCTCCTTGCAGTCATTGCTAACCATGTTATGTTATTTCCAAAGTCAGCTAACAGCCTCCATGAGTTGCTGCAGGCGCTGCAGCTTGATTCACTCATTTGTGGTGTTTACTTTGGAAACCACGAATCCTATCCAGGCTTTCTTGGGCAATGTTTTACATGTTTTGTGGTGGTATACTGACAGACCATGCAGTGAGTCAGAGAGAGGACAGAGTGGGAGGAGAGAGATTACTCTCACATAAGAGAGTCCACCTGAGAAGAGACATCTATCTATAGACATATATCCATACACTATCTGTCTATAGATTATCTGTCTATCTGTCTGTCTGCATCATTCTCTTTATTCCAGGGTTTTATTGCCCAATGACTTAATTTATTTTACACGTTTCTGTCATCAAATGTAAACATTCGATTTGCTATAACATACTGTGTTTTTACTAATTATTAATAATTTTAATAATTATTCTAGCTTTACTCGTGATGCTTAAGAACAAAGCTGGTGACAAAAAAAATACCCCCCCCCCACACTGAACAGGGAGAATGTACTTGCCTCAACAAAGCTGGGCATGGTGAGTGGAAATGGGGGGATACTTATATTTTAGATAATTTATAAATATAAATTTATAAATTTTCTTAAATGTATTTTAATCACACATACTATATGTTTATGACTGTTGTAAATAACTACAGCCATTCTTCACAGTAGTATGTTATGACCATGGAAGATTTCACCAAGGATCCTTTAAAAAGAGAATATGTATTTCAAGATTCTTTGGATTTTCTGGAACAAAATGCTGCTTTAGGCTAAAACTGTATAAGGAGACAGCCAGCATAGCATGTTCCAACTGCACATCCATGTCTCCCTCCTGATTTTCTTCCCACAAGGCTGTTTTCATCCATTATAAATAAAGAAGGATTTGCCTCCGGTCCTCCATTCATAGCTGTGATGCTGTCCAAGTTTAAGCAGAGGCATTTTAATCAATTTCTTTTTTCTTTTTTTCTGCATTGTCTTTCATTCCAAACTTATAGAATCATTTCAATCCAGGAGATATCCATAAAAGTTATTCCTTTCTACCAAATAGAACATACAAAAAAATCTGCTTCACTGATAAGAGCCTGGGTTTTACAGTGTTTAAAAGTATGCTTCTTCTTTACCTTTGCCTTGTCTTCCATATTTGAAAGTGTTGCAAATATTTATACACCAGTGAATAATTAGAGGAGTCTATTCATCCATTCAGGTAAAAGTGGGAGTGGGAATCTGTATGTGTTTATACATTCACAGTGATCATAGAGAACCATCCATGTGCATGACTGTGTAAATATGGTGAAAATAATGTGTATGCACATTCGTATCGCTACATACACACTGTCTTCATCATGAAATGGTGTGTTTTATGCATCTAGCTTGTCTTTTTGGATGCCCATTACCAGTATTTATTATGTTGTTTTACCCATTTTTCCTGTATTTTGTTAGTTTAATCTTAACCTTTTTTTACCCCACTCTTTTTCAGTTCAATTCAGTTCAGCTTTATTTGTATACCCCCACTTCACAACAGTGTCATCTCAGGGCACTTTACAGACATCAGTTTGAGCCAATTCATAATAAATAATAGCCTAGTTAAGCAAAACTAACAGACTGCATCAAATCTTGACTTCAGTCCAATCCCCCATCCTAAGGCTGCAATGGGTGACAATGGAAAGGAAAAACTCCCTTTTAACAGGAAGGAAAAACCTCCGGCAGAACCCGGCTCAGGGAGGGCGGCCATCTGCCTCGACCGATTGGGGAATTCCTTACCAGGATTATTTTTTTTTTTTCGTTGGTGCTCTAAAGGCCATTTACTGAGACAACAGTTGAATTAAACACATTTTTCTTTATTTCCCTGTGGAGTTGTAAGAGACACAACTGTGTTTGTTACCATCATCGTGTACTTACAAAACAGTGTTCATGTTGGACAGAGAAACTCTTTGTGGTCAGTTTCTACAGACCACAGAGCTGTTCATTCTTCACTCGCTTTATTTTTGTACCTTCTACAAAGCCATGTTGTTGTGATGGTTGCAGTATGTGGTTTAGCATTATCTTTCCAAATTTTCAAGGCTTTTCCTGAGTAAGAGTATTCCTGGATAGAGGCTTATGTTGCTCTGAAACCTGTGTCTACTTTTTAGCATTAATGGAGCCATCGTAAACATGTATGCTGTCCACACCATTAGCACTAAAGCAAGCCCATACCATCAGAGATGCAGGTTTTTGAAATGTCTGCTGATAATAAGCTGGATGAATGCTTGCCATGGTTTTACATTTTGATTGATCTAACCACAGAATAGTTTTTCACATTTGAAATTGGCTGTGGCCCACAAAAGATGGCTGCCTATTTGGATTGTGTTCATACAGTTTCTTCTTTTTATGGTAGAGTTACATTGACAGTATTTTCTCATATAAGCAAAGCCTTCTCTGAAAAAGACTTAGTGTGGCTGGCAGGATAAGGGGCTCCAAATTTGTCTCGCGTCTGGATGCTAACATATTAAATAGCACTGTGTAGCTAATTATTCCCAAAGACTCATTTAATACGAATCCCTAAAGTATACCAACATTTTGAATTGCAAGACCACAGTAGAGTATTTATGCGCCATAAACAACATTTGTATTTTGTGTGTTATTTCATTACAGAAAAATTTTAATTATTAGTGAACTGCTGCCTATACAAGTGCCCTCTTTTTTCTATTCAGGAAAAAAAAGAGAAAAGAAACAGCAACAGTATAAAGAAGAAGAGGAGCAGATGAGAGACGGTGGTTAGATTTTGCTGAGGTAGTGAAATGCTCTTTGATTCAAGTTAAAAGCAACCAAAGGGAGCTTTGACATTGTTGCTTGTGGTCTGGTCTAATGACACATAGCTGTAGGGTTCCTGGACTGTGTGAATTGATGTGTCAGATGTGATACAAGAAAAATATCTACTTAAATTGCATTCATTGGGAGTTTCAAAACCAGCCATATTTTTCAATGGGTCCCCCAGGGCACCTCAGGGTTTGATTTTCTCCCCATTATGTTTCTCTGCCTGGCCTTTATCAGTGCATTGCCACTGGTAGGCTCCCACATTCCCAGGATGACTTCTACTGACTTCTACTGTTTGCTGAATGTTATTGGTTTTCTTAGAAAAATTGGGTAACTGGCTTTGTGTGACCTTTTTGTTGAGAGTCAGATAGCAAAGTGTTGATTAAAAATCCGCGTGTTAATACACACAGTTACATTATTGTAAATGCACTGAAATGGTAGTGTGAGAGAAAGTGTGTGGTCAGTATTGATATCAGTGTTATTTCATTACAACGTACATTCTCGCTGTTTGCGGCTACCACTGTTACAATGCTGGGTTATCTGTGTTATCACAGATAGATCAAACCATGTTTTACAGGCTTGGAGCTATTCCAGTCAATTTTCTTCAGCTATGGTTTGCTCCTTTTTATCAAAAGAACACTACAAAAAATAAATAGGTGTAAGAAAGCTGTTATTTAATTTCTTACAGGCTGCTTATTGGAAATGACGCCATCAGTGTTGCCACAGAAACCAGATAATGATAACAGTAGTCAAATAAAATATGTTTTTGGGGGTGTTTCCATTTTACAGAAGGTTTTAAGCTAGTATAAAGTAAGGCTTTCTCAAAAAAGAGAACGTGAGGTTCTTCTGCAAAACTCAAAACCGTTCAGTTGACCTCTGAAGAAAGTAGAGACATGGAGTAAAAGCTATTGTAGATGTTATTCTTCAGCTTTTAATATCAATTACTGAACTTTCCTCCTTTTTGCAAGAATTTTGTTTAGCACTAAATTGCATGTTGCAGATGGACCAAGCAATAAGTACAACACTTCAAGACCCTATAATTAAAATTTCATTAGTTATTCTTTTCATGTATTTAAAGTTCTATATGTGATATTAAACCTTATATTAGCAGTACCAAATCCCATGCAGCCCAGTCATTGGAATGGGTGGTACCAACATTTTCCCTGTCGATACGATACCATTAGTTTATGATAATTTTTCAGCTAACTGTCTGAATGTACTGAATGTGCAGGTTATCGATACTGATGTCGATACTTCTTGGCCCTTTTTTGTGTGTGTGTTTACAATTTTACAGTGTGCATTAATATCTTTATTGCAAGGGCAGCATGAAATAGAAATAAACTCAAGAAATGTTTTTAAAACAATATACACTAATGAGTACTGATAAATTAAACAAAAATAAGATAAATAAATCACAAATTATAAGATAATTAAATTACAAATTTATATAAGATTATTTAAATTTGTTAAATAGAAAATAAAAAGTTATAAATATAAAAAAATAATGTGCAATAACCAGCATTAAACCAGGAACATATCTATCAACATCTATAACAGTAGCAGCTTCATTAAGGCATCTGATAGGCTACCATAATCATGAGACACAGTAGGACTACACTGTGGGCTTCGCATGCAGCTTTATTCCCTAAAACTCTCAGAAGTGAAAACAAATGGCATGTTTTCTATCAGCAGAGGGGTATCTAGATACTCAAAAAGTATCAAATTCAGTATTTAGACTGGCTGATATTGAAGTATCAACTCCATGGTATAGATCTGCCCACTCCAGCACATTTGATAATACTTGTTTATAGCGCCAGAATGCTATAACTCGCGCACATTCTGGACAGTGTTGGTCTGTGCTGTAATCCAAGCTTCTCTATTTTATGTTCTATGATTTGTTTTAACCATTTTCACCTACCATGTTATTGTGATACAAAGGGTTCAACTTAAAATAGTGCTTGAAAAGTTGAAAAGGGAGAACAGGTTGGTTTATATAGTGGTCTCACACCCTGTGATGTAAAAGTGAAATGGTAGAGTGCAGTCTAAAGTGTCCTTCATCTTCTAAGGGTGGGTAGAAAGAGCAAGTCTCTTAACCATCTATTCTATCCAGTCATCTTTTATAATCTTGTGAAAACGCTCTCTTCCCTCTTTTTTTCTTGCTCCTTTTACATTCCCACATGTCTGTTCTTTAGTAAAGACCAACATTTCCTAATGTCGCAACACATTTAAAGAATTTAAACATGAAGATATAGTCCAAGTGAAGTCCAAAGAGAAAGTTTCAGTCCCCAGTTCAGTATACCCCCCCCCCCCCCCCCCCCCAACAAGGTGTGTCATTTCCATCACTCTACATAAATTGCTTACCTCCAAGACCATTATCAGCTTTAGTAAAGAAAAATCAAAAAGACTTGCCACTTTATTTTTTGACAGGTTTGTTGTCAATGCTTGGTTCTGTCTTGCTCTTTGATAGCACTTTTTCTCTCCCTTTTGTCGTGAGCTTTATCTCTTCATCTTTGTCTCTCTGTTACTTACTTTTCTCTTTTTCTTTGTCTCTTCCTCAGAGGTGGTGTCTTGACCTTCTCTGCTCCCCTGTTCTCTCACCCATCCTCCTCCTGATCCTCCTGTCCTCCCTGAACATCTGTGTGTGACAGGCGAGAGAATGGTGACAGTCCCCTGACACTCCTCACCTTTCTCCTCCCATTCATTCCCTCCTTTATCTTTGGCTGATGCTCCTTTTCACTCACTCTCACTTTCTCACCAACCATTCCCCCGACCACAAACAGCCTCCATCGTTTCTTTATTCTTTATATCTACTCTTTCTCATTTATCCTCCTTGTGCCTCTGACTTTCCCCTTTCTCTACATGTGTTGTAAAAAAACAAAAAACAAAAAACTTCTTTTGACTCTAAAGTTTCATTTATCGTTAAGAGAAAATCATCTAGTGCTTACTTAATCAAGTTGTTTTTGTATATTTTTTTAATAGTTGCTCATAGAATTTTGACGGAAGTTTGATCTGTCTTTACATTTCTTCTGTTTAACAGAGGTTTCTGAGTATTCATATATGTTCTCTTTAAACTCTTAAACAAATTATGAGATTGAACTAAAATATATTGTTTATGTTTGACAGTTGTTGTTTTTAATATTTTAAACTGAAAATGCTGAGAATTGCTATTTACTGAATTGACTCTTAAACAACTTGTCCTTTATTTTGTTTTGGATTTTAGGGCAAGTCTTAAATCAGATTAACTGAACCCACCCACCCATTACATTTAAGCAATATAAACCAGCCTATTGTTGCACTAGAAGTTAGCTTGCTGTTCTGTTTATCCAAAAAACTGGTTTCATTTTATGAAACACTTGCAGCTCGTTTTATTTTTTACTTTTTTCTCTGTAATTTAGGATGTTTGAGTGAATTGCTAAGTGATATCAACCAATCAAATAAGTGTTTTGTCACATTACAGAAATATGTCATCTATATACTGTATGTATTTATAAAATTCACTCTTCACACCTCCCACCAACCCAGATTCCCTACATTTTATTTTTTTCCCTCCATTCTATGACATCATTAGTCCAGCTCATGTTTCTGCTTTTCTAGTGCTCTACCTTGTTCTTCAATGCGTGTCTCTCGTTCCTCTTCTGACCTTTAACAGCTCTTAAGGCAGCAGCCCTCTACTCTTTGCTTTTTTAGCAATCAGAATCTTCCCCAAATGCCCTCAATCATGTGTATGATCTTTTGAACCTAAAATTCTCTCAGGACATTTCAGTCTTTCTTTCATCGCCATCTGTTTTTGTTGTTTTTTTGTTTTTTTTGGTAAACCTGTTACCCATCCTCCTTGTTTCACTGTTTTTTTCTTAACAATTGCCTTTGAATCCTCTAAGCTATATTCAGACCTGAAAGTACAACTCTGTCCCCATTTCTATTTAGAATCATATTTTATGTTTATTTTATCACTAAAAACAATATTTTCCATGGCTAACAATATGGTTGTAGAAAAAAACAAAACCTCTTTGTTTGCACTTATAGATTTTGTGGAAGAGTTAACTTCTGTAATTGAAAAGACCATGCCATTGGAATTTTTAGGGATTTAAAAAGCCTTTTGATGCAGTAGAACATGAGTTATTGATAACAAAACTGAATCTGGCTTATAAGTTATCTGAATAACAGAGAACAGTAATTAAATAAACCAGGTGAAATCAAAATCAATGAGAATAAAGTGAGGCATCCACTTTGTTAAAAACAATTTTTTCTTGCCAATGATACAAATCTATTTTGTTGTGGGGACAATTTGAAGAAGGTATCAGATACAGCTGGAATATAACTTGATTAGTTGGAAAAAAATGAAGAGTTGATTTTATGGACTCAGTGTAAAGTTTTAAAGACTTTGAAGCTATAAATGATTGTTTGCAAATAATTTCAGAGTTTGGATTTCTAAATCAAGGTTGTCATCCTACAAAAAAAAAAAAATCTGCCTGAAAAATTTGTTTGCTGAAAACGATTTGCATGGTTGTAAAAAAGATTCATATTTGTCGAAAATACTAGAAATTCTTTTGCAAATATCCTGTCCACAGATGTGAAGCACAAAACTGCATGTGAGACTCTGGCATTGCAGTTGTGAATTTTGTCCCTTTCTTTTTACGTCTATCTGATTGGATAGTGACTAATGAAGCTGTCCAGTCACAGAGCTGACAGCTTTCTGTCCTACGGCACCGGAAAGGAAAGTAGATCTATTTTAGGCCAGAGGGATTGTGTCTAAAAGAAAATATAATAAACATAATAAAATAAAATTATTAGTAAAATGCATAAATATATAATAAATGCCACAATAACTGCATGTTTGTTAACACCTACATATTAAAATATTTAGTTAACTATCCATCTAAACAAATGAGAGGGATTGATGTCATTGTCTTTCTATCCTATTAATTGCTTTTTATCCTAATTTTCATTTTTAAAAACCCTACAATGACCGTTTTACTGAACATTTAATGACACCAGCCTTTGTGGCTTCTTACCAACTTACCATGATAACTTTATCCTTAACCTTTTTTTAAATTTGAAAGGTTTGATTTTTTTTTTTTTTTTGTATTAAATGTTCCCTTTCTTTAATTGATATTTTAGTTTGAAATAAAAAATAAAAACAAATAAAATAGTTATCTACTCATAAAATAAAAGCCTAAATGCCAACTTTAAAGAGATGGTTTCCAACAGTTCATTTTACCATCAAGACACATGCTGTGGATGGAATGTCACATCTGGTTAGAAAGAAATTGCAGAAACAATGATTTACAATGGAGGCAGATTTAGGTTCATGCCCATGTACTAGTAGAATGGGCAGGAATTCAAATTAGTTGGGGGAGTCAGGTGATTGAGTTGGGAAGTTTAAAGTCTTAAACTTTAAAAAGCAGTTCATTATACCACATACCATTTATACCATTGGTATTCGTACATACCAATACCAATGGTATAATCTAGACCTTGGAAGTTTTTTTATATAACCATTTAAAAACCTCTTGTGGATTATTTTTTTGTTTTTATGTAAGTGCACATTTTGGTTTGAGTGTGTGCTGACCTGGCATCAGTGGTATAATGAAATTAAATTAAACGAAAAATACTTTATTAATGACATGTTCTGAACTGAACTTACTGAAGAACATGTTCATCTCATTAGGTCTCTCCAGACCTCCATCAGTCTGATTCCTCTTTTACTCAGTGCTGGAGATCATAAGTGTGGAGCAACTGGAAAAGGGGCATGGCATTGTAATGGGCTATTTTGATGACTTCTTAGGTTTTGGTCCAAATAGGCAATTAACTTTCAGCTGGCAACAAGTTATTTGACCCCATCTGATGCAATAAGTAGTTTTAATTTCTAAAACAGCCATGTCAAAAGACACATATTTATGGAAAAGATGTTAGTCTGTGTGTAACAGGTGCTCTGATGCATGTATATGTAAACTTATGCCAACATGCTTTTAGTTACTTTGTGGGAGGATGTCTTACTTTGTGGTTTGGTTGCTTTGTCTCAATTGTGTGCAGATTTTGATAATGTTATTATCAACTGTGTCTGATTTATCATCTTCTGATCAGTTTTTGTGTATTGACTTTTTTTTATAAGTTTTTTTTTTTTTTTATCCTTTTTTTAGGGTCATTCACTGAAATGCATAAAGTAAAGAGATTGCAGAAGCTACTAAAATTGGGTTACTGTCCAATGCATTATTACAACCTGGTAGTATAGTGGGGAACCATCATCTTCGATGAAGAAATGTGGTTTGAAATAAAATCATGAATGGTGGTGATGTTGGTGATCACTTAAATGTTTGGTGAAATCAAATATAAGAAAAACAACAGTAGAACTCAGGACTATCTTTAACAGTAAAAGTAAGAACATTTCCACATGCATAATGCGAATGGAACTCACGGGATTGGGACTGAACCACTCTGTAGCCATAACAAAACCAATAATAGGGAGCATAAATATTTGACACTGGAACAATGGAAGAAGGTCATGTGGACTGATAACTCCAGATTCACCCTGTTCCAGAGTGATGGATCGGAGTAAGAAGAGCAGAGGATGAAGCAATGTAGCCATCATGTCTAGTGCCTATTGTACAAACTTGTGGGGGCAGTCTATGATCTGGGGTTGCTGTTGTTGGTCAGGTCTAAGTTCATCAACATTATGTGTCCAAAGAATGAGGTCAGCTGATACCTGAATATACTGAATGATCAGGTTATTCCATCAATGGATTTTTTTCTTCCCTGATGACACGGCCATATTCCAGGATGACAGTACCAGGATACATTAGGCTCAAACTGTGAGAGATTGGTTCAGTGAGCATGAGACATGGTTTTCACTCATGGATTGACCACCCCAAAGTCCAGAACATAACTCCATTGAGAATCTTTGGGATATGCTGGACAAGGCTTTGCACAGTGTTTAGACCCATCACTACAATATCTTGGTGAAAAATGAATGCAACACTAGCTGGATATAAATCTTATAACATTACAGAAGCTTATTTAAATAATACCACAGAGAATATGTGCTGTAATACTAAAGGTGGTCCAAAAAATATTAGAGTATGGGATCTTTATTTTTTTTATGGAGACTTGTATTTTTGGCCTGGCATTGTACATTGCCATTGTATCTTGCAATTATTCCTCTATGTGTCCTGTAATAATCAATTCAACCACATCAATTGAAGTTGCCTATAGTTTAATTCTCTGTTGAAGGTGTTTGCTTTTAGTGTTAAATGAGTTTAGTTTATCTTTTTTTCTCAAGTTTCTTGCATCTTTTTTGGGGGGGTCTTATCTATGACCCTTTCTACCACAGTTGCTTTGCATCTTTTTTCCAGCTCATGGGCACACATCTCATCTTTGATTTCCCCGGTTCTAGGCCATAAAATCCTTTCTTATCACCCTGCTTTTTTCCCCCCAATATCTCACACAGTCTAATATTTCTTTGGTCATTGTCCACTTAGCTTGTGCTCTTTATCTTTATTCTCTGCTGTCTGTTTACTTATCACTAACACCCTGCCTTCCTCAAACCCAATTCTTCAACCCCCATTGGTCCTCCCCTACTACCCTTCGCCTTTTCATAGTGTTTTATCCCCTCAGGGGACAGGCTTCTCTATAGCAGGTTTTTGAGGTATTGACGTTTCCACTGATATGACCCTGGTTATCTGTCAAGTGCGGAGCTGAAGTGTAATGGCTTCGTAATTGGATAAGATATAGAATTCTTGTTGGGGGGGGGGGGGGTTAAATTTTATCTTATGTCTGTCATTTTTCATTCCTTCTCCACTATGCTTAGTGCTTTTTTCTGCTCGCTTGTACTGTTTTTAGATGTACTACCTCCTTTGCTTTCACTTTGTCACCATTATACTGTTGTCTTTCCTGTTTTTATAAAAAAGAAAAATGGACACTCTCTCTCACTGGTGCTTACAGCCTATTAATGTCTCATCTATATTGTCAACCTTCTAAAAAATAAAAAAAAGCTAAATATATGTAACAAAAATGGCTTCAACAAAGCCCTTTCACATCACGATTCTCACATTCTCTCAATACTTCACAATCCTGTTTGTTTTATATGTGTGTCCATACAAAAGCATAGACATCTGGTTTGTCCACCTTTTTGGACATCTTCCTAGTGTTACACTAGTTGATTTCCCTGACATTAGCCAACACAAATTGTATTCACTTTCATTTTTTGATGGCACAAGGAATTTGGGTAATTGGGAGCATTCCCAGTGTTATTTTCTGTAGCCTTCTGTCAAGCAGTTGCCTCTCTCTTTTGTTTCAGCATCATTTAACCTGAAGCTCATTTAACTTGCAAGGTCTTGGAGAGTTTTGCTCTGCCTTAAGTAGGCAACTGGAAGTTTGAATGGTACAAGTTTTAGAGAATATGAGTGTTGGTCTGGAAACTATAGAGTCTTGAGGTTTCATACTATCATAAGAATGATCACTGCTACTGACTGGATAGGAAAACAAACACAGCCATTAATTCTAGCAGTCACCATTGTAGCCAGGGGAAAATGCCACTGAAGCTCTCTTCTTTGATGTTTTCAGAGATAGTCATTTTCTTCAAAGCAATGGATCCCCTTGGTGGAACATATTTCTTACTTCAGTGCATCAACCTTTCAGCTTGGGAGATACCTCAGAATATGTTTGTGAACCTTTTTACCGGCATAATGAAAGGTATAGATGAGGTCAAATGAATCAGCTCTCAACTTCTAAACATGCTGGATGCCTTGGAGGCAGTTACATCTGTTTGTAGATGTTCTGCTTGATTTGGGGATTTTAAATTTTTATTTATTTACTTTTTAAATTGCTCTTACCTTGTTTTAAACATTTTAGCCAGTTTGAATGTGTTTTGTTGAGTGTCTGTAAAATTTTTAACTGCTCTTTTGCAGTTTTGGCCAGGACATTCTTGGAAAAGAGATTTTAATCTCAATAAGATTCTTCCTGGTTAAATAAAGGAAAAAAATGCACATGACCCATTTGGAGAATTACGAAGATATGTCTATTCTATTTACCTGAACTCTAATGTAATGTATGTTGAGAAAAGAAAATAAGTTTTCTGTCAGAATGAAAAATCTGTTAATTCTTTACCTTAGGTACCTTCGTTAAACTAGGTTAGATGAGGACTCTGAAGTGAGTTGTGATGTAAATAAAACAGTACACACATTTTGACTTGTTCGTATTCCTGTTTAATTTATCATAAATGTTCTCATAATCTAATTATAGGTTGTTGAACTGACAAGTGACTACATATGTACTCACCTAGCAAACCTAGCCTTTTAAAATGCCACATTATGTCTTGCCTATCAACAAGAAAAGGGAAACCGTTCTGAAATGGCATACATGCAATTTCTTTCCCTCTTTAAGTTGAAGTGTGTGCTGCATTGAAGAATGAATAATTATTGGAAAACAGAACTCATCATCATAAATCACCTTCATAGTCAGGTGGATCAACCAACCTTGTATGAAGAGGTCAGACTACCTTTTTTCTCTTAAGTCAGTGACTATCTTGGAATAAATGCCTGGGCTTCTCTGCTGGACACTGACTATTAATAACAGGATTGACTAAAGCCGTATAACACTTTTGTATTATATACATAAAATATCATTGTGGCGGCACCCTGCTGCATCTCTTCCTAGCCTAGACTCCAGAATTAATCTGCCTTTAACAAAAGCAGCTTTCATTTCCTTTTTGTTAACATTTATTAACTGGACCTATTGTATTTATTTTTATAATATACAGTCTTCGAGGTAGACAACCTTTTATGTCCCATTCATTATAAAATGTCACCGACTCTGCAGGTGCTGGTGGATGGTCACCTCTGGACAGCGACCATTACCAGTGGCTACAGGTGGACCTTGGATCTAGAAAGCAAATTAGTGCCATAGCAACGCAGGGCCGCTACAGCAGTTCAGATTGGACGACGAGGTACCGTCTCCTCTACAGTGACACAGGAATGAACTGGAAACCATATCACCAAGATGGTAACATATGGGTGAGTAAATGAAGATTTATGTTACTTTCTGTTTGTGTATATGTATGTGTGTAGGTGTGTGTGTGTGTGTGTGTGCGTGTGTGTGTGTTTGTGGTTGTGGTATGGCAACAGGAAGAACCGTGTATTATAAAATGACATTGCAGCTGCTGCAATTCCACATCAAAGAGGACTGTTTGATGGCAAAATAAATAGTTAAAAATGTTTTTAAAGTGGCTCTATTATGCTCATTTCAGGCTAATTTATTTTTATTTGTGAGCCCTCAAGGGTAGGAATCAATCCAGCATTTTCAACAAACCCGTTTATTTTATATTGATCCTTTTCGTAGGCCCTCAGATCAGCTGCTGCCAGAAACAAGCAGAATGAGACGCTTCCACCCTGATGTAGGCTGCCTCTGATTGGTCAACTGCCGGGAGTTATTGTCAGGAGTGCACACTGTTTCATCATAGATACACCAGCAGAATTCGTAAACAAACCAAAGTAAAATAAATACTCAGTAAACAATGTCAACACAAAATATACAGCCGTACATGTTCGAGCATAAATCAGACCCCAAAAATGAGAGTAACAACTCAGCAAGTAATACTGCAGGATGTGTCTGTTTGGTAAATACTCTGCTTACCGGTTATAGTCCGATACAACGTTGTTTGTCGTCCTTTACTCACCCTTTATATTTGTACATGCCCCTGTTAATAGGGTACATGTGGCAAATGTATTACAGTCTATTACACCTATTGTTTCATGTGGCTAATCAGCTGGGTGTGTTTGGCCTGGCTGTTACATTTGTAGCATTTCCATCTACAGTGTTGATCGCTAACTATCTGGTCATCATTACACGTGTGTTACCTGCTGGTAGTGATCAGCTAAGGTAAGTGTGGGTTAATTCCTTTAGACTGACCGTTGCTCACACACTATGAAAACAAAACAGGCAACTTATTCAGTTTTATTTACAGCTTGTGGGTCAGGATCAGAAACGTGGTCCTTGCTTGTGAGAACTGATCCTCCTTTCAGCTAAAGCCTTTTAGCGAATCCCTCGTTGTACCGGCCCTCATTTATCCAGCAGTCTTTGGTGAAGTGCCGGTCACAAATACAAACATTGGCACAACAGTGGCTGGCTCCCATAAACAAACTCCATCCCTTGCTGTCTAACAGTTGTTTCTTTTGGGAATTTAAACAAATGTAGCTTTCCGTCATAGCCGAAGAAGCATTTCTTGTGCAACATGTTGACAAAGAAAACACAATGTCCACCGCGGTGTCTTCCGCCTTACACTGAGCAGTGAAGGTGAATGTGCCTTTCTTCTCATGAACATCCACAACCTGGAGAAGATGACCAACAACTGAGCTGTCAAGCTCCTGAAGTTTGCGGATGACACCACCCTCATTGGACTTATCTCTGGTGGGGATGAGTCAGCTTACAGGTGGGAGATTGCCCATCTGGTGTCTTGGTGCAGTCAGAACAGCCTGGAGCTCAATGCTCTTAAGACAGCGGAGTTGGCTGTGGACTTTAGAAAGAACACAGCCCCACCTGCCCCCATCACCCTTTGTGACTCCCCAGTCAGCACTGTGGAGTCCTTCTGCTTCCTGGGCACCATCATCAGCCAGGACCTCAAGTAGGAGCTGAACATCAGCTCTCTCAACAAGAAAGCCCAACAGAGGATGTACTTCCTGTGGCAGCTTAAGAATTTCAACCTGCAAAAGACAAAGATGGTGTACTTCTACACCTCCGTCATTGAGAAGGTGATTGGCTGCAATCTGCCCTACCTTGAGGACTTGTTCACCGCCAGGTCCATGAGGAAAGATTGTGGCTGACCCCTTCCACCCCGGTCACAAACCTCATGCCATAAAAACAGTTTCTTCCCCTCTGCAACCAGCCTCATCAATATGGCCCCCATATTACTCTGACACTGGTTCAACCATAACCCACCGCACTTTTTTGTATATATCCCCTCTTGTTGGCACCCACACACCAAAACAAATTCCTAATAAGATTAAATTTATCATACTATTAGCACTGTTTTCACTAAAAGTAACTTTCCAACCAAATATCTTAATCTTGCACTGATCAGGTCTGTATTGATAAACTACTGCGATCCATTTCAAGGCAGTATACAGATGTTAGCTCAGGCTATGTTTTCCTGATTTTTTTTTTTTTTTTTTTTTTCCCATCTTTACCCTGTTAGCAAGCACTTGAGTGGGGAAGCTGACAATCCGTGATCATTAGCTAATGGGTTAATGGCCCACACCATTCACTGTTGCTGTATAGTAGAAAGCTACAGGTGATAACAGATGGGAGATGAGAGGACAAGAATAGCCCTGTCATGAATTATGCACAAAGCTAAACAGCTGAAATCTAAACCCAGGATATGATGGGGAGGGCTGTGGGGTTGTTTGTGTGCTTATCTCCATTCTTGCTGTGCTTTTGTCTATTCGAGTCATGTCTGCTAGAGGTTGGTTTGTGACATTAAGAACAAGAAAATCTGAAATCCAACAGCCATGTTAAATATTATATGACATGATGTGCACAAAAAGATTGTAGGCTTTTTAAACTAGAAGCACTCAGAGAGCGTAAACCTCCACCAAGCCATTGTACTTTTTTTGCCATTGATTATAAGGATAATTATTTTAGTTAGAAGCTCAAAATTTTCCCTATCTCTTCATAGTGAAGGGTCCTTTAAAAATATCCTGGATCCAGATGGTGATCTAGAACCCACAAAATCTAATCACTTGTACTGTATTCAGTTTCTGAGATTTTCTAAAAATGTAATCAAAATCCGTCTTTAACTTTATGAGTTATGTTGCAAACAAACGTCACCCTATACACCATTTTAGTTAAGCAATGATTTCTAATACATTTAGTGGAGTACATGTTTGTCACACATAAATGTTTCAAATCAAACAAATTAAAATATTATAATAATAATAATAATAATAATAATAATAATAATAATAATAATAATAATAATATTAAATGAGTAAAAATGAATGGCGTTAATTAATCGTTGTGTTAACGCGCGAATAAACCCATTAACGTGCCCAGCCCTAATATATATATAAACAAAAGGGAATATTAACATAAAGTTAAAATAAAACAGTTAAATGACAATACAAATATAAATTTGTGTTATGCCAAATAGGTTTCTTAACGAAAAAAACATTTTTAAGACTATTTTTATATAATTTATTGGCATATCAATTTGTTATTTGAGCCCTTTTTATATATCTGTATTTAATTTTAATTTTGGCAGTACTGCCACACACCACCATACGCTTGAGGTCACACATCATGATGCCGTCATGAATAATCGATAAATCATTTTTAAAAGGTCTGACTTGATGAATGAATCAAATAATAGACACATTCATATTGTAGACCCAAGCTCCAGTAATGTTTGGAGAAATGCATTTAATTGCATTTCAAGTCAAAACTGTATTTAAAAACATGGAACATATCCCTCATCATAATAGAACAGACCCAAAGATGAAGTGATATTTGAAGTATTTTAACTAATAGCTCCAGCTATTCTCTAAGCGTCTTCTCCCCGTGTATGCGTGGGTTCTCTCCGGGTACTCCGGCTTCCTCCCACCATCCAAAGACATGCATGTTAGGTTAATTGATGACTCTAAATTCTCCCTAGGAGTGGCTGTGTGTGTGAATGGTTGTTTGTCCCCTATGTGTTGGCCCTGCGATGGACTGGTGACCTGTCCAGGGTGTACCCTGCCTCTCACTTGGTTAATGCTGGGATAGGCTCCAGCTTACCCGTGACCCTTAAAGGACTAAGCGGTTCAGAAAATGTATATATAATATATATGTATATATGTATAATGTATAGATGTGTATATATATATATATATATATATATATATATATATATATATATATATATATATATATATATATATATATATATATATATATATGTGTGTGTGAGTGAAATGCTGCAGCTTTCACCAACATATATGGAGACAGGTTCTAATGTAAAAATAGATGTGGAATAACTTGCAGTAGAAAATATACCAAAATAGTGCAGTGTGTTCAGATGTGACATACAACTCCTAGTGAAGCTTCTATAACAAACTAGTTGTTAATGAGAAAGCTCTTAAACATTTCTACTTTTGTGACAGGGTAAGAAGATAATGAGCAACCTCTTAAACTTGTTGAAGTCATGGACATTTTCTATTCTTAAATAGCATAAAACCTCCTTCAGACATTCATGGACTTAATGAGACTTTGACTTTGACTAGAAAGATCTGATATGTGAAGTTAATGATCTTGGTAAAGTGTCAGAAAGTATTATTCTCTTGCTTCTGTGTGTGTTTTCATGCCCAAAGTGTGAAGATTCTTGTGGCCATGGGGATTGCACATTGTATTTAGGCTCTGAAAGCCTAATCATTATTCTGTTTTTTTTTTGTTTTTTTTTTGTCCTTTATAACTGGTTGCAGTGACATATATGGGTCTTTTATGGTTAAAAGTAAATTAAGCTGTTGTTTTGGTGTGCTGCATCATAATTGTTTGGTGGTTATTATTCATTCTGAAGTGTTTTCCCTATGCCATTAACCCTGATTCATTGCATCTAATTTTTGTGCAAATAATCTGAAACACATTCATCTCCCTTTTGTTTTTTCAACCACAACTGACTTTTTTCCCTTCCTTTTTGCCTAGATGTTTGACACATATATTGCTTTTTAATTTATTGCCTGTGTTATTCAGAATGTTGCTTATGTAAACAAATATAGAGTCAATCATATCGAGTTGGACCTATCCCATCAATAACCCGTGTAACAAGAAAAAGTAGAGCGCTGTGTTTCTTTGTCTGTTGTCTTATTTAGAGGAGGCTATGGGATGGCAACAAGACACTTGCACACACGCGCACACACACACACACACACACATCTGCTATTTTTAAGCTTTCTGATGATTAAGATCAGCCTCTGCACAACTTTAAACCTTTTTTTCAGAAGTCTGTCTCTGTGTGTAAGAGCTGATAATATTGAAGCAATCAGTGCTATTGATCAAAGGAAAGGGTGTGGATGGTGGAGCACATAAGCCAGCTTAATGTTTCTCTCACGCACACACAAGCTACCATCAAGCCCTGTTTCAGCCCATTCAATCACATTCGGCTCAATCCCATTCACTGCTGGATGAGGCGCACACAGCGATCCCTGGAGAGAAACCCACCTGTCCTGCACTTTTATGCATGAAGGTTCTTTTCAGGAACCTTTTGCCACCAATCACCACCAGCTGTTACTCTCCACTGATGACTTAACTCTTCCCCTGCCAAACTAAGAGGACAGCTTTTAGTCAAAGCAAACATGTCAATGTCAGAGTAACTGTTACGACTGTATAATTCACGTAAAGGACAATCGGTAAAGATCTGGCAATGACAAATTAAATTATAATTTAATTATTAATAAAAATTTATTATAAGTGTGATAATTAAATACCATGCTATACATGAAGCGACAACTAACTACAAACCTAAATGAATCAGCTACAGAATCAGTTATTGATATGGATAAAGTAGCACTCTCTGGTTGGATTTATGTGTACATTTTATTTTTTATTTTGCTTGCATGGGATGAAGAAATCTTACATACTGAAGAGGCACTAAGGAATCTTGGCAGACTTTCTCAGTCACACACCCCCTAACGAAAGCTATTTCAGCATCAACCTTGAATCCTACCTGTTCCTTCTCTCTCCAGACAGTAAAAATTAGTCCTATGTTGACTCTTGAGTTATCTCTTGCTCTCTCTTTCTTTTCCCCTCTTCCTCCAATAATGTCCTCTTAACATCTCTTTGCTAAAGCCACTGTGTGTTCAAAATGGCCATTGTGTTGATGTCCATTTGCTCCCATGTGACACGGTCCATAAAGCAAAAGTCAGCTGTAACTTCATGCAGGGTCCCGAAAGCAAAAGTTGTGAGGTGCAGGTTCTCGGCCTCGGGGTGCTGCTGGGCAGCGCCGGCTCCAGAAATGTCACTGTGCCATCAAAGTCAGGAAAGCTGAGTTTTAAGGTCGGTAATTTACATAGTGCGACTTTAAGGTTATTTAAACAACATGATAATTATATATTTACTCATAATTTACTAAGTGCACTTAGACAATATTGCATTTAATTAAAATTTAATAACAATTATCGTTAGGCAATTTAAATTTTAATTGTATGGCTGCAATTTGTTATTAAAATGTAGAGAATGTCCTTGCCAGCTTTTAGGTGATCATCTTTTTGCATTTTTTGTCTTCTTACATGAGGTCCATGGCTGCAACACTCTGCCTTCATTGCCGTAATGTATGAACATAAAACTCTGAATGCGGCATGTGTTGAATTATTAGAAGTACTTAAACTAATCATTTAAATGGACATTTTGCACTTTTTTTTGTTCATAAATTTCTTTGCCATTACTCAAGTGCAGATGACATCAACAAGCTCCTACTGCTCCTTATCAAATTTATTATTCATACAGAAGCTTGAAGCTGAAAGTACAAGAGACTTTTTTGCAACCCTCACTTCACCCAACCTCCCTCCATTAAGGGTGAAGGGTTAAATTCCATAGTAAATTCAAGCACATTACTGGTATTAACAGGCATATCCAGTAGCTAACAGCAGTTGGCTTAGAACAAAGTGAGTCAATGACAACTGTTGAAAGGGATCGTTCCCTGTAAATTGAAATAACTTTTTTAAATAAACCACCACATTACAGGTGAATTACAGTCAGCTGTAACACTTGACAGGCCTACCCATCTAACACATATACAGCAGCAGCTACTTTATATATTTACATTCTCATATCTTGTGATGGATGGAGATTTAACTTCCCTTCATCTATCATTGTCATCACATACTGCTCTCCATGAGATTATTTAGTTGCTCTGACTCCCACCTTTGGACAATTTTTGACAAGTATTGGCACATTTAGCAATTCAATGAACCATTGAGGCTGGTGTGGATGCTGTTATTAAAAATGTTGAAACATCCCTTAAAAAGGAAACAAGGGCAGCAGGAGGTGGAAAGGTTAGAAAGAAACTTCTAATAGCTTGTTAGCTTCCACCCTCAGGTCACAAGCGATCTACCATCTGCTGAAGACAAATTTAATAACTGACTGAACGAATTGGTTTGACTTTACTGATCATATTTGATAACAATCAAGACAACCTATAAAATTTGTAGTTGTTGGACTTGTGCATGTAGACAAGATGGAATGCTTAAGCTTGATGTTCAATGAATTACAATGTATTGTATGTCCCTGTGGTATTTACGAAATAAAAAAAAAAAAAAAAAAAGTAAGACTAGCTTGTGCTAATCTGATGCTCACTGGCAGCTGCAGGATTTGTCCTTTTATAGCTCAAACATAAGTGGAAAATTTTCCATTTTATACAATTACAAATTACAAACAAAAGAGCCCATGTTGCTTCATAGCAAAACTTAAATACACACACACACATATATGTATGTATATACATATATATATATATATATATACACTAACCCTAATCATTCTTGAGAAATGGGAAAAAAGATGCCCTACATTGTTTTACATTTTACATAGTAAAATCAATAAATCAGTCATGATTGACATACTTAAAAAGTTAAATTGGAAGGAATTGTGTATACCTTTATTCTTTCCACATATTTTTAATCTTTTTTCTGAAATTTTTCTTAAACTATGGTCTGTAGTTAGAAGGTCCATGTTATTGTATTTTTCCGCAGCAAGAGTTCAAAGTATTGATCACTTTAAAAAAAAAAACCTTTAAAAACTCAAAAATTGTACATACATACACATCAAATTAAAAAGAAAGGTTGTATATATATACACTGATTAATGACATGAGCATGAAACAGTATTTTTTTTTATTAAATTCTGCCTTTCAAAGTGTTGTCTTCAGTTTATGTCAACTCCGTCAGATTTTTTCATCAACTTCATAAAATCAGGCAAGAAAATGATCAGCTATATCACTGAGGACCCCTTTTGTCTCCCTGGCTGTGCTGAATGCAACAATACCAAACACACACGGGTTAGTTTAAAACTTTTTAGACAAGCATTGTCAGTATTTCCACGGTCACAGCTGGATCATGTCAACACTGTCTCTCTGTTATGATTAAGTGTTTTAATCTTAAAACTAGCTGCAGTGTAGCTAGCTATTTTTGGAGGGAAAATGCACGCTCTTTTGTCGTCATCTCCGTCGGATTCTGTGTTTGACGGAGTTGACGTGTAAGCTGAGGGAGTTGACAAATCCAAATATTAGTGAAATTAATAAAGAAATAAAATGTTATTTCAGGGTGTAAATGTACATATTTAGCATGAATTATAGCAGTGGTTTCCAAACTTTTTCTGCAGGGCCCCTTTTCATCAACAGCGATAATGTCAAACTTGGCTTGATTCTGTCAGATGCTGATATTTTGAGACATACAACACACTGTGGTCTCTCTTCGTTGCCCACCACTGATTATTACCATTACTTGATCATTACCTGGTCAAGCCCAGGGACAGAGATGCCAGTACTTTCACAGATATGTCTATGTTATACTAGCAGACAGATTGTGAATTTTAGTAACTAATATAATAGTAATAATACTTTAAAGGATGACAAGACATACAGCTGATAAATCAGAGAAAAACCTTTTTGTTTTTTTATTTCTGTTTATAAAAATTAAACAAAGCAACTAAATAATGAGAAGGAGTTTAGCTGTTTATTGGAAAGAGTGGATGTAAGATCTAAGGTGGTACATCCGGAGGTGTAAACCTGTATAAAAAGTTTGAGATTCTGTGACAAATCTCTGCATTCATAGGTCTACTGCAAAAGAAATCAACAGCATCAGCTCTATGCACTTAAACATATACACATGTGCTTGGGAGGATTACATAGCAGCTGTGATGATAGTACAGAGAGAGATTATTTCATCACTGTGGCAAAATATCCAGGTTTCCTGTTATCTGTGTGGCTGTTAAGACATTTATTTTTTCTAAGACCCATCTGAGTTGTTATAGACAAGTTGGTAAACATCTGTATGGATATGCTTATTAGTCATGTGCTAAGTTGTCCTTCACTTCACTTCTTCACAACTAAGGGCTGTATGTATAATCTTTGTCACAAATTAAAACTAGGTCATGTGATATTAAAACAGAAGTGTCACAATCAAGATATATGTTCCTGTATCAGAGTAAATTCACCTGTAACACAATCAAAACATAAATGGTTATTCTTGCTAAAAGAAAACAAATATTGCTTTCCATAAAACCCTTGTAAAGTAATGTCTAATAAAAAAGCTGTTTAACAGGTGTTTTAATAGATGTCTCACACATGTTTATATTCAGCAGAGTCTCTGCTGTTTGTATAGTGTACTTGAAGCTGAAAAATTAGCAAAAAGTGGGCAGTGCTGTTCTCATGTTTTTGTTACAGTCCCGTATGATTGCTTGGGGTTTGAACTGTATTTCGTTTGGGTGGCAATACTCTTCTTGATGAGTATCTCCTTGTGATTTTGCTGTGCTTCATGTGAGGATTGGTATCTCATGCTTCCCCCTGTACAGGTGGCTCTTATCAAGAAGAAGTTAAATCACAATATTTTTTGAATTCATGTAGACAGCACCTTTGTAATGTAATCAAGGCCTAGCCGTGTAGAGGGCACCACAAATCTCAAAGTGAAACGATTTAAAATGGAATAAGTTTGGAAGAATTAGAATCATACTGACTTTTTTGTTATTTTATTTTATTTTATTTATTTTTTTTTTTACTTCTGTCCAGGGCATAGAGTAAGCAGAGAGAAATAATGGCCCGTAATTGGTGTCACCTACATATCGATGTTTGCTTACCTGCCAATAAAATATATGGCAAGCCTATATTTCCTCTTTAATGAATATGTGACTATTTCCATCTCAAACTTCCCTCTAGCAATAATGTCGGGAAAACCACATTAAATGGGGACTGAAAAATGAATTTACTTTGATTGCACTTTTCGTTTTTCTATTTTGTTGCACTTATGATAGGCACTTATTTGAAATATCATATTAATGAGTGGATAGGACATCTGAACAAGATATTATCTTATCAAGATATATCTTCAGATATTTAGAATCGTTTTCAAAACCTTTAAAGTATTTCATTTTTCTTTCTTTTTTCAGCTTTCTTTGGTTTTCTATTTGACATTATCAGGTTCTTCTACCAAAGCCTGATTTTGTTGACACATTGACTCATTTTCTTTACACATTGAACTACATTTATACACCAAATTTTCTTTCTTTTAGTGAAAAATTTCAGAGTTCATGAGTTTTTTTTTTTTTTTTCTTGAACTGTCTCATCTCTTTTTTCACTGGGTTTCTTTGCTATTGCACAACTGCTTTTTGGCCTTGTCCAGCTGTTCCTTTAAGGACTTAGTTTGTTGGAAGATGGATTCATGTTCTGTTCATCACTCTGTGCTTTCCAACCTTGTGCTCCTTTCCATCATGGCTTCTTCGCTAGCACAAAGCTGCTGTGGCTGATTGTTAAATTGGCTATATGATTGGATCAGGGCTACATTTAGTCTGTGCAGTTACTCATTTTCTTTCATCATCATTCTATATCTGCATTCCAAGTTAGTGGAGCGTATGAAAACACCTTGCAGTTTCCAAGCTGGTTCTACTTTATCCTTTTCCTTTGTCTCACTATGTTTTTATCAGCTTTCGACTTTGTTAGACGTTGCTATTAACTCCAAAACATCTTGGATCAGGTCCTCAGTTTGGACATTTTCCTGCTTCATTTCTTCCCCTAAAAACATGGAGCTTTTGCAGGGTTTTCTTTGTCTGATAATTTTTTTTTTTTTTTTTTAATGTGCAGTGTTTAATTTTCCTGTATCTTGACTTCCTTTACTTTTTCAGTCTTGCTTTAAAGATCAGCTATTTCTTCTAGCTTGTCATAATGTCACTTTTTAAAATCTATTTTTTTTTAATTTTTTTATTTTCTAGTAAGTCATGCTTGACCTTAGCAATTTTTAGCTGTGTAACCTCATATTGAACTGCAGCATTTCTGTGCAGCGTTGCAATTTTGGCTAATTTCTTTTCTTGGTAAGCATTTTCAGTTTTTGTTCCCAAACCTCTTTTTTGTTTTCCAAGTCTGTTTTCTTCTTATGTGTATGTCTGAAAAGTAATATGAGATCATCATTCTCGTTTTTTAGGCCCTTCATATTCCCTGTGCAGTATGTTCACATAAAAGAACATTTAGTTCCTTGATGTCTTTTTCTATTAGGACATCTGCTTTGCTCTTACTTCCATTTCCATATTTATTGATGTTTTTTTGCCAGAATCATCAATGTTTTTTAGGTCCCAGTTCTCTTTCTGATGGTCCTCAGTGAGGATGTTGAGGATGTCTCTTTCTTTGTGAAGGACTTCATTCTCATTCAAAAGAAAAAAGAGAGGTACCCCTCGTTAGTTGATTCACTTTATTTATTTCTACCAATGCAAAATATATATCCCAAGTAACAACATTGGTTTAGTTTTGTTGTAAATGCTGAGAATTAAAAGCTTTCTCACATGTAGATTTAAACAAGTAGATTGGTAATTCACAAATAACTTGTCAAGTTGTCACAGTCCTTCCTTGTCACTCCTGAATTGAAAATGTGGTCCTGATAAAACTGTGTTGAATGGATGGGTTGCTGCAAAGTGACAGGTCAGTTTATGATGTATTTTAGGCTAGAATTACAAATATGTTCCACATGTTTCTGAAATTTTCCAGTTGAAATTAAACAATAAATTCTGCTCATGCCTTTTTAGATTTGTGACTTCTTTTTTAACTGTTTTTTTGAGGCGGAGAACAGTGTATGATAACCAGAGGATGAAACTGATGCAGAGTACCAGGATTTGGAATTTAAAAAGGACAGTTGGGAATAAAACTAAAATGATATAACCCAAAAAGAAAATTTAATCCACAGAATTTCTTTTAGAATAACACAGAACAAAAACAACAACCTTATTTGATTTTTTCTTTTAAAATTGTTCTATGTTATATTGATCAGTCGGGGGAAAGCACATTTTACTCAAGACATAAAAAATTAAACCAGTTCATTTCTCTAAAATGAGTTCTAGATTCCTGCCACTCAACACATGAAGCAGATTGTGCATAGAATATTACTCTTATTCATCGTACATGCAATATTAACGTATGGCTGAAATGTTTAGCAGTGTTTATTGCAAGTAAATGAGTTTTTTCCCCATAAATATTAACATTCATAGTCATTTTTAACTACTATATTTTCAGTCTGAGCAGTGGCTGCATGGCTGTAGCAATCTGACTGGAAAGTGAAGCTCATGTAGAATATTAGTGTACATTTTACATGTGCATAAGTCATGATAATGAAAACATGTAATTTTAAGAGAGGCCTGTGCAGTAGTAAAGCTTTGTGCTTAAAAATGCTACTTTTCTGGTTATTCTAAGAAAATGTTACTTTAGAACCTGAAACCTTGGTTCCTAGTTTCAACCAAATGCTGGTTAAGTCAAAAATGGGATTTTGACTTTATTGGCATCATTGGGCATGTACTAAATTCATGGAAACAAACACTGGGAGGAACTGCTGAAGTTAAACAAATGAAATGCATCACTACACCAAAGGGTGCTTAGTTCTGAGGTTCCAGAGCTGGGCTGGCGCAAAAATGAGAACAGAACCGGTCCTGGTTGTTTCACAAAGCTTCTATTATACTATTCATAGTGGACTTCAGACTATTAGCAGATAAAATATTTTTTTTTTGTTTGTTTGTTTTACTAAAAACCATCAGCTGAGGCTGCTCTCCTTCATCTTCAGGATATCACCTTTTTCTACATGACAAGCTTATAATGATCAGTATTTCCTTTAATTATATCACAAACTTAAGTCTTTCTTTTTTTTTTGCAGCAAGTGCAATTAAAAAATGGAAATCCCTTGACAGCTCCTTATAACCCCGACTATTCAATCAATATAAGCATGTACATAAAATCAATGATAATGTTAATTTTGAAGTATACATTATAACTAAGATTACATTTTGCTCTGTCTTTTATTAGTGCGTTGTGCGTGTAATTGTGTTAGCATGCATATCATACATGAATAATTTTTGGGAAAGAGAAATTCATATTGTTCCATTTATTTATTGATCATAATCTTACACTTTTATAGCTTTTATTTTGATCAGAAAGAGTATTGTTTTGTTATTTTTGTTAATTGATTATGGTGTGCAAATAAATTGCTGCTTATGTTTATGCTGGTTGGATAGGGAAGTAATTGATAACGGTGCACCTGCAACATATGTGGTGCCAGTGTCTTACAGAACTCATATTTTGGCCTTGGCTGTGATGCCTCCATGCAAAACTAGTAAATGCATCTTTGTGTAATTTGAGAAATGATTATTATCACCAACAAATTCCCCTTATAGTTTGAAGAATGTTTTTGCATATTTACATTTCCCCAAGCTTCATGTTTTGCCCACCACCCTTATCCACCTGCTCTGCTGGGGAGATCAACACATGCTCAGCATCAGAGATTGGAAATTGTGGTTGGACTCTGTCCCCATAGTCATGATGATTGTAGCACAATTGGATGAAATATGTTTTTCTGAATGTAATAGGGCAGAAATAAACAGAAATCTGAGCATGTAGTTTCTTATTCTTGCTTTCTTATTATCACTCTGAATAGTAATATATTGCAAAATACTGCACAATGATTCAGGTTTATTGCACTCAAGCCACAACCTCCCAAGATTCTAGGTAATGAATCAAATAACAGATAAAAATGATATACTGTTTACAGTAGCTCCCATATGAACAGCAAACAGCACCAGCTGAGAAAATTGGGTGAGCATCTCAGAGGAAATGAGTATCACTAATTAAAAGAGTTAGCATTCAGTTTGATGTTCACTGACTGTTGGTTTGATTATATCTTGTACTGATCCAGCACACAACTTCCTAAAAAGGTAGAACTGAGTACCGGATATTCAGTTAAATCATTGTTTCTTTTTAAGTTATGTTGGCTACTATTTATAGTTTATGTCACTCATTGGAGCATAGAGGATATAATGCTTGAAGTTATGGGGATGACTTTCCATTGCATTTTGTATCTATATCAATATAAGTTTCTTTCAACTCTGTATCTTGTCTGACTTCACAAGACTTAAACATCAGTGTCTTTAATTTTACTTCACTCCAGAAAAAGAGTTGAATCTGGAAATTAAAAATATGCTGAGTGTAAAAAGTGAGGACGATGAATTTGAATATATAAAGTGGGCATTTCCCAGTGGGTCATGAAAGTTTCCTTTGTTATGGCTTAAGAGGCTTTGTGAAATGTTAATAGGTCTGTCATCGATGTGAACGTTGTGTGTGGACAAAGTAAAAGACATGACACTAAGAAGTGTAGCTTAAAAGTGTAATGTAATTACACCTTTGACATTTTATGAATTGTCTCAGTTTCATGACATGCGTTATCAAAAGGTTTGTGGTAATCATTTCATATCAACAGCACACAGTGGCAGCTCACATAACCACAAAGATTTTAAGATTTTACAGACATTGTGAGTGAGCGGATGAGAGAAATCAGACTTGACGATATACAAATGTTGTCCCCTTAATATCATGTAAAGTCACAACATTTTAAGAATGAATTTACAAGTTTAGAAACCAGTAATGACACAAACCCAGTTTCATGTAGAGTGTAGGGTTATAAACTGAGGCAGGCTTGCGTATTTTGCTCCATCAATGTTGGTACCCAGTAAGCTGAAGTGAGAAAAGGTGTCAGATGTTCGCAGCCTGAGTAATGGGCTCTTAAAACTCTATTCTTTCCTTTCCTGTGTGTCTACATGTGAATTTATGAGGAAAATAGTGACAAGGTTGTGATATTGAACATTTTCTTTACTTTTAGCCAAGCACCTTCTTTTTTTTCCCCTTTTTTCTTGCAGTAGCTGTGCAGTAATTAGTTAGTCAAAAGGGAATTGCAATAAAAAGCCTTACTATGAAATGTTCTGAAATTATCCATCAAATTTACTGTAATGTAAATGAAAGGAAAGGTTCCGTTTTTTTTTTTTTTTTGGTCAGCAAGGCTTTGGTCACTGCTTTTAGCAGGTAAGGACAGTTCATTGGAGACTACAACATACCATTTTATTTCTAAAGCACTTCAACAACAACATAACAGCTGACCCAAAGTGCTGTATATGCCCATTATAGCAAGCTGACACAAGCTATTATGGGCACAAAAGGATTCAAAAACATACTGGCTCCAATGAAATAACTTTATAAATGTTGGAACCAGCTATGTACCCTTTGATGTACAGATATCATCAACAGAACACCCTTTGAACGTGGAGTTTATAGTGAATGAAGGAATATTACATACATAATGAAAACAAAACTAATGAAAGTCTCATTAGTCATGGTTGACAGGAGAAAAGGATTTTAAAGCAGCACAACAGGTTGGACTCATGCTGATTTTAGAACTCATTTTAGTGAAAAACCAAAGGCATTGCCACATTGGTATACACAAAATCAAAACAAAAACTCACAAGAAGGCAGCAGACTGACCGACCTGACTGGGGTGATCATGATAACAAAGACAAACCTGGACAACTTAAGATCTGACTACACACACGCACGCACACACACACACACATATATATTAGTGCTGGGCACGTTAACGTGTTAATCGTGCGTTAACGCAACTCTTAATTAACGCCGTTAATTTTTTTAATCGCGCGTTAATTTCTTTTTTTTATTATTTATTTATTTTTATTTATTTTTTTTTTTATTTATTTTTTTTTTGTTTTTTTTGCTGGCCGCTGGCTTTGATGACAAATACATGGCGTCCATGTCTCCCTTCCCTGCTGCAGCAGTGCGTCTGACGTGATCGGGAGAGAGCGGGTTTATTAAAATAAAGAGATGTTTTCTGTCTGGAACAGGAAGAAGAAAAAAAGAACCGATGTTTCTCTTTGTCAAAATACATGCAGATGGACAGAACATTGTGATTTTTTTTAATAAATGTGGTTTTAATTTATGCAAGACAGCAAAAGTAAGACATGCTTTCTGACTTTTACAAACGTGAAGCATAAATCGGGTCTTCTTCTGCCTCTGGTTCGGTGAATCTTGGTCATAGCAAGATGAAACTTCCAGCTGTGGAATCTGTGAGATGTGAGCTTTCAGTAGAGGAGCCGTTTGTTCATGTTTATGCCGTGGGGTGGACACGGGGAGACATAATTTGTGTTTACATATTTTTCAGACTTTGTGTAGCTGCTCTTTAAAAACTTTGTTGTCTTAACTGTGTTTGTTGGTGATAGAAATGGTTTTACTGAGCTGGTAGCTGAGATTCTGGACTTTCTGTGGATACCACACATGTTTAGAGTTACATCTACAGACCTGCCGCTACACCCGGAATGAGATGTTAACCCTTAACTCCCGGTAGCAGAGGCTGAAAATTAAAGTTTAGAGAATTTATACGCCAGAAATCTGGATAATAAACCACTAAAGGTGCATGGATGGAAGTTATTGTGCATATTGTGAATATTTCTCTCTCCTCACCATCTAGAAGCTGTGAGATTCTCATCCTGCTTTCTGTCTGTTCACCTGATGCTGATATTCATCACATATTGTTTCTTCTGTGTTTAGAAGGAAGCAGCTTCACAGCTTTAAATTCATCCTGCTGACTTTTTACCTTTTAGTTAGTAAATCCTGACCATTTCATCCTTCTTTGTCATAAATATTTGATTTTATAAATATATATATGAAGAAATATTTTATCTGAAAATTGCTGCTAAACCTGTTTATGTGTTTAGTGCAGGGGTCTGCAACCTTTCCTATCCAAAGAGCCATTTTTCCCTCAGCCAGCTAAATAAAACTACTTTAAAGACGCAAATGTTACAAGACTTTTTAAAAAAGGCAAGTTAATTTATATATTTTTAATGAAGAGCCACCATAGGATGTTTGTTATTTTTGAAGAACCACATTTTTAATTCCATTTTTAAGGTTTTAAAATAAAGCAAAACAAAACCTTTATTTAAAAAAAAGAGGATAGACAGCCTTTCTGCTAAGGAATGTAGATATTTGTGGAAAATAATGTAAAAGAAAGGGAAAAAAAAAAGTCCATGGTTTCCAACCTAATGACAAGAAAGATAGATTAAAAAAATATTTTAGCCACGTACTTAGAGGCATTGTGGAAGGTCCAGAGAGACACTTGCAGCTCCAGAGTTGCAGGTTGGAGACCCCTGATGTAGTGTTTGTAAACCAAAACTTACTGCATTTTCTTTTTATAGCTGTAGGCCTTTTTTTAAAGGAAAGAGACATTTTGCGCGTAACGATGCGATTAATTAATTAAATTAAAAAATTTTAATCGTTGCACTAATATATATATATATATATATATATATATATATATTCAAACAGATGACATGGCTCCCAAATCAACACACTGACTTTGGAAACTTTGCACTTAAAGTGTCTTGGGTTGTTGCCTCTCTATTCTTCCTCCAGACTCTAGGACTTTGATTTCCAAATAAGATGCCAAATTTTCTCTCATCCAGAAAGAGCACTTTGGACAACTGCTCAACAGACCAGTTAATTTTTTCTTTAGATGCTTCCGACATGTTTTTTTCAGGAGCGGCTTGACAAGAGACAAATGACATTTGAAGCCCATATCCAGGATCCATCTTTGTCTGGTGGCTCTGGAAGCACTAATTTCAGCCTCAGTTCACTCCTTGTGAAACTCCCTCACACATTTGAATGGCCTTTTCTGATTCTCTCCAGGCTGCTGTCATTCCTGCTGGTTGTGCACCATTTTCTTCCACACTTTTCTCTTCCACTAAACTTTTTATTGATGTGCTTTGATACAGCACTTTGATAGCATCCAACTTCTTTTGGAGTTACCTTCTGGGGATTACATTGATTTAAAAAAAAAGGTTGTGGTGACTCAATGATGGTTTTCTGCACAACTGTCAGGTCAGCAACCTTCCACATGATTGTGAATTCTAGTGAAATAGACTGAGAGACTATTTAAATGCTTGGAGTCCAATGCAGGTGATTTGGATTAACTAGCCGATTAGAGTGTGGCACTTAGAGGTTATAACATTAAACCTTTCACACTATTATTATTTTATGAGATTTTGATTTTCAGGCTTTCATAAGCTTTAAGCCAGTAGTTAGCAACGAGCAGCTGTAGGCCTAAATAGGCCCGCCGTCAAATAATATTGGTCTCACCAGATTACATTGATTTTAAAAAAAGTTGCAGTTGAGTGTTTTGCTTCCAGCTTTAGCAAAATATTCTGCAAACTGCTGGATAAAGTGAAGGGAACTAACCCTGAAGCTAGCTGCTGCTTCACCCAGGAGAAATCACCTCTGCTCTGCCCCCCGACCTCGGTTTGGAGGCAGAAGCAGGAAAGCTTAGCAGCTGTTTCTGTCTGAGTTTTCCCTGATAGTGAAGCCAGACTAGAACAGAGCAGCACAGATACCAAACCATCAACAAACTGTTGTTTTAAGACCAAAAAGACAATACAGAAAAACAAGGAAAATAACTTGTTGTTGCTGTGGGCGTAGTTCACTTGACAAAAAAGATGCCCCAGGTTCAGTCCTGAGGTCTCCCTGACCCACTTTCACAATAAAGGACACTCGAGCCTACAGAATGTTAAAACTATAAGAAAATAAATAAACATATATATTGTGTTGTAATGTGTGTGGAACACAAAGATTATACAAAAACATCTCTCTCTCACACACACACACACACATATATATATATATATATATATATATCTCCGCTTCGCGTCGGACGGTTTATGCCTCCGCAAAGTCCATTAATTTATGATAATGGACACCTCGGAGGGCATTATCCCGCTTATACCATGGTCACTTACGAAAGAAAAAAATATTAAATAAATTTTTAATGCGTTTTTATTGTTTTTCACAAGAAGCGGCTGTGTGGACAATTTCGTTGTGACGCGTTTCCAAGGTAACTGGCTCTGACACAGAACCTGCAGCTTGGTCGGCCGCAGCTGGTGATTTGGATCTGATCAGTGGAGGGAAGGGAGATGATTGCTTAACGTTATGTTACGTGACACAAAATATAATTTCAGACGGCGAGTGTGTGTGTCCAGAGGATGATGCAACCTTTTTTTTTCAGTCATAGATCGTTTCCTAAATTGTTTTTATAGCAGGAAATATTATCCACCATTTACTCTGATCATTAAATGTGTATCAAGCAAGTAAGTCTATCCTAAATTGTTTTTATAATGTTATCCACCATTCACTCTTTATCAAGTATGTAAGTAAGTGTGGTGGAGTAGGTTTTTCTCACTCCAATCTGCTCTCTCCCCCATTTAAGCACAAGATGTAGAGAATATGGTAGTAATTGCAGGGCGGAGTAGAGCGCCTTTATATCCGGGCAGGTGTTTGTCCCTTTAGTATGCGCTGTACGCTGACAGTTGTGTGGCTAGTGTGCCAAAATGTTAACATTAACTCCCCTGCGATCTTAAGTGCCATATTCTCTTTCCTTCTCCACTGGGGCTGTGGCGGTCCTTGGGTATTTACACCGGCATGTTTCTTTGCAGCGTTGCAGTGTGCTGATTGTCGCAGCTGTGCGGAAAGCTGCATGACGTGCAGTTTCACCTTTGTTTTGCACTGCTGGTTTGTGACTGAGTTTAGTGCTGGGGCAGCTCATTGGGACTTGTCGCGGCATTCCTGGTCTCTTGTCTCTCTCTCCCAATTTTGGGATGTACTGGCAAGATTGCTTTTTGCGGGACTTTAATTTGCATCATATGATTGGTGCGTTTTCCACTTTTTTTAGACACCTGAAATAGCATGCCCTACGCTATACTGTGTGTGAGAAGTTGCTGTTTTATCTCTGCTTGGATTTCCACCAGCTCTTCCAGTTCATCGACACTCCGTACGATCCAAACCAAGGCATATAGGGTTGTTTTGGGATATTGTCAGTTTTTATGTTTTATCATTAATAGTTTTTTTTTTTAATTGTTTAAATAAAATGTCATTTTTATGGGAATCCACCTGCCAAGGTGCATTTTATTTGCATTTTATTTGAACCTACCCTTTTTCGCCTTACCAGCACCACCTTGCCACATAGGGTAATCAAGAAAGAAAGACAGGCGTCGACCTAGTTAAAATTGAATGCAACATTGCCGTTGATCGCGATGGAGATTTAGTGTTTGTGGACCCTGGCCACTGCTGGTTGGGACGTTGCGGGATGATAAAATGTTGCTTCATTCTCGTCTCTTCTGGACTGATGGAGCCCAATAAGCCCACAGATATGATCTGGCGAATCTGCAACCCAGCGTCTGAGTTTCTGTTGCCACGGTTACCAACTACAGTTTAGTCTGAGCAATAATTTACAGCAAAAAGGCTGTTCGGCTGGAACTTCTTTTATGGGTGTCCATTATCACTTTTTAGTGGACACCCTCCAGCCAGTCAGAATTGAGTATTCACCCAGACCATGGTATACATATATATATATATATATATATATATATATATATATATATATATATATATATAAAATTTGTCCCCTCGCCCTCCGTGGGCAGTCTCTCATCCATCCAAACATGGGTCCTCTACCAGAGGCCTGGTATCTTGAGAGATCTGCGCAGTATCTTTGCTGTTCCTAGAACTGCACTCTTCTGGACCGAGATGTCTGAGGTTTGTCCTGGGATCTGGGGTAGACACTCTTCCACTTTGGGAGTTACTGCCCCGAGTGCTCCGTTGACCACGGGAACCACTGTTGCCTTTACTTTCCAGGCCTTATTTCTCCAGTTTCTCATGTTCTTTTTTCCTGATGTTGCTTGGTATTGCGATATCAACCACAACGGCTTTCCTCTGCTGTTTGTCCATCACCACTTTGTCGGTCTGGATCTGGAAGGATCTGGAAGCCCCACAGGATCTTAGCTTGGTTATTCTCTACCGCCTTCAGAGATGTTTCCCACCTTGACCTCGGGGCTTCCACGCTGTACTCTGCACAGATGTTCCTGTACACTATACCAGCCACTTGGTTATGACGCTCCTTGTAAAGGAGGCAAAAAAAAAATTGCATGTTAAAGTAAAACGAGCCTTCACACACCATATGACAAAGCAATTTACACACCCATCATTGTCTTTCTCACAGTCACACAAACATCCACATACATGTACAGAGCATATCCCCCTCCCTACATTATACACAAACACGAACTCCCTCATTTCTGTTTCTTAGTACAAAAATAAAAGTAATAAACATCTGGCTTGATGCCGCTGTGAGGAAACAATATCTTGGGGATCCGAGTATATCAGAGTATACCCACTAGAATAAACTAGACTACACCACTGTTATATGTATATATATATATATATATATATATATATATATATATACACTACTGTTCAAAGGTTTGGGGTCACTTTGCCATGGGATTCAATAGGGAAGTGACCCCAAACTTTTGAACGGTAGTATATATATATATATTTATATATATGTATATATATATATATATATATATGTGTGTGTGTGTGTGTGTATCTGAAATTGACTGACTGGCCAAGTTGACTGGTAGATCCACAAAATCCACTGGTCAGACATATTTTTTACTGGCCAAATTATGAAATTACTTTACACACACATACCTCTATGCATATGTTATTTTCTATAATACTATGTTGTATTGTATTCAAACTGAAAGTGGAAGTCACAGCTACATTAAACAAAGGCAACAAAAAAAGTGGTTTTATTTGATAAAGTGCTAATGTCTGAATTCATTAACTAAAACCTAATCAGACTCCTCCCTCTCTGCTCTTCATGCTTTTACACAGTCCGTGAAGTCTGGCCTCCTGCTTGGTGGGATCCCTGATTTTTGCTTTTTATTTTATTGTTTAAAAAATAAACTTAACAAAAATTGATAATAAATAAATTTAAAGCTCTTTGATCTGATTCATGACAAATCAGCAATACTGAAAATAAATACCATATCAATAATCATAAAAGCTGATTTATAATATTAATGAAGTTAATAACTGATCAATACAACAATAATAAGTATCATTATTATTATATTGATAATCGGTTGACAGCTGTTCATAGTCTCGCGGAGTCACATCACGCCCGATATGCAGCTGTCGTCACCCTTCAGGTTGAGAACAGCTAAGCTAAGCTAACAGGCTAACATCACTTCCAATAGAGTGCTGCTGTGCTGACAGCGTAACATGCACTGGTGTGTTACCACCTACAGTCGGTACATGAGAAGCAAGCGGAACCTGGCCGTGAAGCAGACAGAAGGTGCCACTATAGCCAAACTATCACTTTTCACTGAAATTTCTGGTTGGGGCTGTAAGCCCTGCTGATTTATCCTCCAGTTCATTGTGCTTTCTTTTGGAAAGTGGGCCAGCTCCTGCTAAAAATCTCCACATATACTTAATTTGCCTGAGCTAAATGGTAAACAGCACTGAAACACTGCAGCGCATTCTCGTGTTACATGCTAGTGTTTGCGTTAGTGCGCGTCTTTCATACATGCAGACAGCAGAGGAACATAAAGAAGTCCACCAAAAGGAAGACTGAAAAACATGACTAATTTGGTACAAACATTTACTTGCCATTTGGCGGATAGCCCTCTGAAATTTACGCGGCAAACAAAAAATTTACTTGCATATCGCGCCTGGCGCCAAATAACTGCACTATTTTGGTATATTTTCTATTGCAAGTTATTCCACATCTGTTTTTAGATTAGAACCTGTCTCCATATATGTTGGTGAAAGCTGCAGCATTTCACTCACACACACATATATATTATATATGTATGTATGTGTGAGATGCATAAAATGGATTATCATTCCAGTGTTTCCCACAGGATTAGATTGTTCTTGTGATTCTCCTTCACACTCTCTCACTTGTGCCTTGACTGCCATGCTGCACCTTGTCCTTTCTCCCACTCACTAAAAAACGACTGTGAGGGTACTTTACTATCTTTAATCAAGAGCATACCTTTTCAATTCCTTGTTTTCATGCTCATGTATTATACTGCTCAAACTTCTGCACCCACACTCAAATGTCCCTGCTTGCATGCAAATATGTTCTGCATTATCTCAGTTCTGTGTGTCTCACATACCCATCTGCACCTTTAAATGTCCTGCTCTTCAGTTAAAGCTTTGCTCCTCACGCTCAGGCTTCTTCTGTGCTATCACGAAACTTTTAAAATCTAATTTGAATGTTTTGTTGTAGTGCTTCAATATTAAAACTTGCTATTATGTAGCAGAATGTGGTTTTACAGTGTTCGAGCCGAGCAGAAAGGGAACAGGTGTGCTCCAGCTGCAAGCAAGCAATGAAAGTAGAGGGGGCAAATTTGCATATTCATAGATCCGAGCATACCTAACAAGACAAAGGTGCAGAGTTACATGTATGACATATTAAGGCATTAGGTGATTATTTTCATGAAAAGTGGCACTTAGAAATGTGCAATTTCGCTGAGCAGTTGTGAGTTTTTAGGTGTTTAATCTAAGTCAGGAGATGAACTGTGATAATAAGAGACGATAAGAGAGTAAACACCGGTGCTAATAAATTATGTTATGAAGGCAAAAAAGATGTAAAAATATTACATTTGATAGCTTCCTCATTTACATCATTGGATCATATGTTCAGTGTGTCTACAGCAGAAGCTGGTAGTTATCTTCATATCTAGTGGAAGACCACTTCAGGATAAGATGCATGTTTTAAAAATTCCTGATTTAAATTAAGCATTACCACAATTTGTCCTGTTTTTGGCACAGTAAAGGCACAGAGCCACACAAACTGAAACAAATTTTTCGCCTTTCTGTTTCATCCCAAACACTTGTCAGTAAAAACAAAAGACCAGAACAGGCCGAACTGATTTCCCCTGCCTGTTTGGAGGAAACACACACAAATATACAATGGCCCCGACTCTGAGCTAGTCCAACAAAGGGTCCAGCGGCAACAAGCAAATGCCAGAAAATAGCTTTCACTTGTTGTTTCTCGGTATCTGGAGATCTGTCCGCTGGAAAGCCCTGTCTCTGTGGCTGTCAAAACAGACACACAAACACAGAAATATACACACATATACAGCTAGATATTCACTGACACACAAGGCACTCGCAGACAGAGAAGACAGATGCACATCCAGGAAATGAAAAACATGCAGCCAGAGAGAATAATTAAAAGAGCAGGGATTGAAAATGGGGAAGAGCTGTTGAGCAGTTAAATAATGGTTGTAAATGTAGGTGTGTGTAGATGTTCCCAGAGTGTATGTATGTGTATGAACATGTGTGTAGTTTGTAGAGACAGTGTGTGTGTGTGTGGGAGAGAGACAGCACAGACCACAGGGGTGTTTGTTGACCAGCTGCGGTAGAGTGATTGGCTTGCTCTGTCTTGAATGGCAGCAGCCCTGGTGCTTCAAAAGTGATGACAAGAGCTGAATCTCAGCACCCCTCATTACGTTTATTTTCCCCAGTCAACTTTCTCTCATTGCTTTTCATTGATCTTCTGGATTTCCAAAAATCATGTCACAGTTTTTGTTTTTTCTCTGTTTTTATCGACAGCATCCAAAGCTTTTAGTTACTTTTAAAGCAAAACTTAATGTCTAGGTTTGAAAGAATGAACTCAGCCATAAATCTATGTCAGTTGTAGGGGGTAAAATTTTAGACAGAAATGCACAAATTCATAAGGCAAAGGCGTGCTCACACAACCACATCCTTATATACTGAATAAAATCTGAAATTTGCCTCAGGCCCTTTGCAGCCTTTGTTGTCATAAATTACTTCAGCCCTTGATTAAAGAAAACATCAATGTCTAAGCTCTTAAGGCTTCCAACACACTTGGACTGCAATACAAACTGAGACACACACACACACACCATATGCAGTGACACATACATTTCCAATTACTCAATGGTTTGCTGGTTAATGATTTGACTTTGGAGTAGGGGGAATTAAATGGTTGACTTAACAGACTTTTTGCAAGGTGTTCAGCATCTGAGTCATTTTCCTCATCTTCCTCCTCCTCTCTTCCCTATCCTGCTTTCTGCCCTTCATTCTGCATAGTAATGTTTTTTTGAATTGAGCTATTCATTCAGCCAAGCACAGATAAGTGCAGAGTAGCGGGATGAACACAATAGAGAAAATAAAAAATTGAGTTTTGGAGGGATGAAGCTTTTAGGTGAAGGCAAAAAATGGTTTTGTTCTCTTCCTCTTTCTCCTCCTTTTTTAAATTGACAAGGGCAAGAAGAGGAATATGTAGGATTTGGACAAAAAGAATTTCCACGCATACAGTCAGAAAAAAATTCAAAAGATATCAAATATTTATTTATTTTCTCCAATATTATATCCTTTCTCACTATGAGTTGAACTTAACCATGTTATTGGATTTTCACACAACCAAATACTTTAAAAGACAAGGGGATGTTTGTGTGTTTAGTCCTGTGTATGTGTGTAATATACCTGCTTCACACATGAACTAAATATACTCATGTTTTTCTTACCTTGAACCAGGACCACAGGCCTTTTGGAAACAGAATAGTGAAAGATGAGGATGAGAAAGAGGATGGAGAAAATAGACAGCAAAGAGAAAAGAGTGACGCAGATGAATTTAATTGGTAAAAGCTGCAGAATGTACAAAACAATGATAGCGCTTGGCTTTTTGATTCCAGGATTTCTGAGGGTACATTTTCAGCAGGTGATTCTTCTTTTAAATGATGTTTTGTTGTCTTTGTAAATACTCTGATGGTATAGTAGTATTGTGAAATCATCTTAGTTCAGTTCATGAATGCTTTAACTGAGAAAAAAATAAATAAATAAATAAAACAGTAGCATTTTGTTTTAAAAGAGTTGATATACACTTTCTGCAAGTGACTTACATCCCTATGGCTCAGGAGATGTTGTGGATTGTCCACTAATTGGAAGCTTCTCCTGTTTGCTTGTTAAAGAGTCCTTGGACTGAATCCCAAATAGCCCCTGAGGTATCATCAGTGTTTGTGCTGGTGCTATAGAAACACCACTTTAAAAGTGTGTGTGAATGAATGAATTCAGCTTGTATTGTAAAATGCTTTGAATAGTCAAGGCTAGAAAAGAGGTATATCATTGCAATCCCTTTTTAATTAAATATTTTGATGTAACTTCAACATACCTGTATGCAGTCTTTTTAAAGGCTTAACAATATTCTCTTTATCTGAGTGGATTTGCTACTTGGTTTCAAGCTGTGAATTAAAAAAAGCTGGAAAGAAAATAGACAAATTTTAACTGCAAGCACTTTGCAAAGAGTAGAACTCATTTCTTCCAAATTTAAGCATTCCCTTTTGCTTGGAAACAAGAAAGAACCATTAAGTTAGTAAGTTATGCCTATTCTCTGACTACCATTGACTTTGGCTTGACCCGTAGGCACCTTGTATTAACTACAAATGTAATTTTTCACAGCTGGCAAGATGCATACAAAGCTTAATAAGTGTTGCAGCCTTCTTAAAAAAACAGCATACTACCACTGAGCAAGTCACTTACCCCGGATCTCCAGGATGCTACTACCTGCAGAGACTAAAAGCTGAAGTTAAAATATTCCGAAGGACTCCCTGATGAGTCATGTGGAGCTGTGTAAATCTAAAACTGGGAGTTATAAAAAACAACAGTGTTTGTTTTCAGTTAACCTTTCCTGGATAAATAAAGATTAAAAATGAAAGTGAGGGATAGTGGAAGTTCAGTGGCTCTGAGCTTACTGTGAACTCTTGACCATCCCCTTCTTTGCAGATAACTTATCTTCTGGGGTACATTCTCGGGTCACTGGAGTCAATTCAAAGCAGACTGTCTGAGCAGTTTCTCTTCCCCACCACACTCATCCTCTGCCCTGCACACTCCATGTCTTATCTGGAATAACACATGGCCGCCTAGTGTCTTGCTCTCGCCTAGTTACCTGCTGTGTTATTAATGATGCTTCTTCACAATGACTTGTGCAGACAGCTCTGTGCATATGTGTGTAGATGAATAGCACAGGGAACAGGGTTGTGGTGTGTATGTTTATTTGACAGAGGAGTTCAGAGTACAGTGGTGTAAATAGTGTAGGGATTGTGGATTAGTGGGCAGTTAGAGATTCTCCCCATCCTGTGCCAGGCCAAGTAAAGTAGGAGGGGCAGAGAAGATAAAGACAGAGGAATTAAAACAAAAAGAAAAGAGTTTAAAGATGCGGTCATATAAATAATTTTGTTTATCCAGTGGGTTCCTTTGCTGTGAAGCATGTATTGTATTATTTGTTTTTATTTTTCCTTGATTAAAAAAACACATTTCAGTGGGTTTATGCACATTCTTCTCACATTCAGCTATTCTTCTGCAACAACCACACCATAAAAATGAAAACAAAGTTATGTAAAAATCTGAAAACATGATTGAATGTGCCGTCAAGAGATTCACTTCAGTAGCCCATCACTGAGATCTGACATCCATCCACTTACAGCATTGATGCATGAAACAACACATGGAAGCAGCTCATGCTATCAAGCAGTGATGAATAATATAAAACAGCTTCCACATGCACAAATCAGAAAGTATCCACTGTTACCATATTGTCATTCATAGGTTTGTAGACTTTAGTTCTGAGGCACAGTCATGGGTTTTTAGCTAGAAGCAATGTGCAAAGGATGGATCTGACTGGGACTGTGACTGTTGGAAAAGATTAGACTTAAAGTGTTTAGGCGGTCAGTTAATGTAGGATTTAGCACTAGCACTTCAACACAGGAGTTGCCAAAGATTTTGGAATCCAGTTGTCCCCAGCAGAGCCACAATGTGAAAGTCCACATTTATCACATTCTAAACAAATTAAAAAGATTCACAAATATAACTTTACATTTTCCATTATGATGTATTCTTTGACAAAAAAAAATGTTTGATGATGGATAACATGAAGAAGAAACCAGGATTCACTAGAAAGCAGAAAAAAAAATAAATAAAATACCCCACAACTCTGTTCAGCTGTGCGTTTCCCATCAAGTCGTGTTTAAGAAGTTTTTCCTTTTTATTCACAGAAAAGCAAAAAAAAAGAAAAAAAAAAAAAAAAGTTTGCCTGAATAAATGGATAAATACTTTATTCATTCCTAAAGCATGTTATAATGTTGTAGTATTTTTTTAATGATCATTATTATCATTTGTCAGTCAAACCTGTGACAGAGGGTGGTGGTTGAATGAACTCCTGTACTTTTTATTGCTACAGCCAACAGACCTCATGAAGCCTGTCACTAAACCCACACTGTTGTTTCCGATTCGTACCGTGGAGAATGTGTAAAGAATTGTCTATCATGTTTAGCACATTGTGCTGTTTTCCTTTCTGGACAATCAGCTCCAGTTGTCCCCTGCAAAGCCAAGCTTCTTGATCACTTTGTTCAGTTTGTTTATGTCTGTGACTCTTTATTATGGTTCCAATGCAGACTGTACTTTCCACAGACAGACTTATAGAAGATATGCAACATCTTGGTGGAGACATTGAATGATCTTAGGTTGTGAGGCTGCCTAGTCCCCTCCTAAGACAACCATCATGTTGTATTTAAGCAAGCATAAGCCAAAAAAAATAAAATAAATAAAATAAACAAATCTGTCTACCTGTTTTATTCTCTCATCGTTATTTAATGTTTCTGGCCTCTCCTCCTTAGTTATTTTATCAATACATTTGATAAGTGCGATACTGAGTGTAGAAGCATGCTTAACAACAGATCAAATCAGTAGCACTGACCGCAGCAGCGTGTAACACATGCATAATGGCATCTATCTGTTTTTAGGTAGCCTAACATTCTCCTGGACAGCTTTCCTCTACCTCCAACACTGATCTATAGATTAAGTAATGCATGCTCAGGAGTTAGGCTTGAAACTCTAAAATGTGGCAAATAACTGAAAGTCACACCATCAGTGGATTATGCTAGTTCCTCTCAAACCCCCCTACAGTTAGACTGTGGTGGGCATGTTAGATGTAGACACATAATGATTATTTAGTATATTTTGTGAATGTGCACCTTTAGGGCAAGAAGTCTTGAGTTGAGCAATTACTCTAGCTCCACAGCCCATAGCTACTTGTTTGATTGCAAGTGTGTGACTTTGATATATTTACTTTGTGTGTGTGTGTGTGTGTGTGTGTGTGTGTGTGTGTGTGTGTGTGTGTGTGTGTGTGTGTGTTTGTGCATGTGGGCATGCATGACTGTGTTTACAGGCTTTCTCTGGAAATTCCAACTCAGAGAGCGCAGTTCGTCATGAACTGCAGCAGGGAATCGTGGCTCGCTTCCTTAGGCTCATACCACTAGCTTGGAGTGAGGAGGGACGGATCGGTCTCCGCATAGAAGTCTACGGATGCTCCTACTGTGAGTGGAGACAAGCACATTTACAAATCATTTCGTTTTTAGTGTTTTTATTTGACTCATACAGATAATTTCATACCTTTAGCAAGCCACTTGGTCAGGCTCATGTCAGTAATGAGAGAGCTGACACACAACAGGGAGCTATACTATACTGCTGCAGTTAATTTGCTACTTTAATATGAAGTCAATGTCCCTACAGAAATCTGAGCAACACAAACACAATAAAACCTTGCCACACAACTAGTATTATCTTATGATTTATAATTATGGATCCATGTAGAGAGTCTAAGGCTGGTTTGTCAACTACATTCAAGTCAGTAGGGTTGCTATGTAAAAGCCTGCCTGGATACACAAACACAGAAAAACTCAGTTTTAGACTCGCAGAAACACATAGATGCACATACACTCACCAACTGTGTCTTGCTTTTCTAACAAATGCATCATCTGGGGAGCTGACTCTCCTGCTGCCTCTTTGCTCTCATCCTATTAAAGGCTGCCAAATTGATTTTGATAACAATTTCAATTAAGGCTCTGCATAAATTACTGCTATAAGTGACACACGTACATCTTTCATCCCAGAGATGCGATTACAATATGTGTGGAAATGTTTGTGAATGTATGTGTCCCCATTTGAGTGAATACAAGTGCAGCTATTATATTCCAGTCAGTCCTCAGCCTATTTGATTATATTCCCTTGTTTAATTTTCTTCCCATGTCAAAAGAAGCCAGTCAGTAATGAAGAGGATGACAAGCTGTGCTACACATTACACACACACACACACAGTCACCAACCAACACCAATATGGGTGTATATGTTAATGATCAATGATAAATGTGTGCAGAAAAATTCTGTTCTGTAACACTTCTTTTGTTATTAGATGTCTAATAATATGAAGTATATATACTAAATTACATTTACTTACATATAGATAAATTCAACATGAGACAAATAAAAGGACTTGTCAGAAAAAAAAAATTGGCTGCGTTGCTTCCCACAACACACTATTTTATTTATTATTATTATTATTATTATTAGTGTTTGCTTCTACCTTTCTAAATATGACATAAGGCATGGGATTTCAATAATAGGCAACAAAATATATTTTTTCTCAGGTTTAGCAACAGGAATGTAAAAGCAATCAATAGCTTACACAACATGGAGTTGGCTGTCAGGCACCAGCGCTTTTATGAGTCATAAAAACTAAATTTAGCAGGATTGAAAAGCATATTGGATAGATGATATACTAAGTGTAAACAAAGTACTTTTTAAATTGAATACCAATTTACTTTATAAAGCAGAAGAAGTAAGAAAATTGGCTTGGTCCTGTCCCAGTATGTCTGACGTTACATTATTAGCTGTGGCAGTAGGTTTATTAGGTGCAATTTGAATGAGTGTGAGTGGTGTACATAATCTTTATGGTATTGCTTCATTACATGATACATCAAAAATTTTAACTTTAGATTATTTTATACTCAGTTACAAATAAAAATCTGTGTGATCAGCTATATACAACATGATAAAGAGAAGCTGTACAGCAAAAAAAAAAAATCCTCTATAGATTCAACAGCAGACTGAGGTTTGAATTTATTATAAGACCAACTGGTACACTAGGTAAATTACAAAACTGTTTTTTTTAATAAAAATAAATAAATAAAAACATCTGTTTCCAGACCGAAATGTGCTCAGACTTTGCGTTTCTGACAGATACAAATTTTACCCATCACTCTGACATCTGTTAGATAAGACATAATAAATAAGCAATCAGTGAACACATGCTTCCAACTCAGATATCAGTGATAACACAGAAAGAGCGCTCTACACACACACACACACACACACACACACACATGCTCCCACCCTCCCGGTCAGGTGCATCATATTTCAGAGGTGTCTGTCAGCTGTGTTTTGAAGCCTGCAGTGCTTTCTCATGATTACCCTGTCACTGCTCCTTTCTCCAGCATTCAGTCAGAAAATGAGAACACATACATTTGTCTGTTCATCTACCCATCCTTCACTCCCCGACTCCTCAGTTCTCTCAGAACCAACCTCTCATAAATGTTTTTCTGCTTCCCAAACAAAAGATGAAAGAGAAGAGAAGTACAGTGTTGGGCTATGACAAAGAAAAGTGGATGAAAGAGGAAAGCACAAAGCAAAAGTAGTAGGAGGAGAAGGAGGTAGATAAATATAGATGTTGCGTTCCCAGCATAATAACAAAATATGTTGGTTGAGAATGATAATTCTGGATTTTGAGAACGTATGATGATTAAATGCAATACCATATTATGACTCATGTAGGACTGTGCAATAAGAGGGAGTGTATTTGTCTGTATTTATATGTGTATGTGCCAAATCAATACGCTATAAAAGAATCATGATCTATAGTGCTATGGAATTTACATGCTTATTTCCAGTTTGATTAAAAAGAAAAAGCTATTATGTCATAGATAAAATGTTAAATAGTTGTGCCAATAATGTGAGGTAAAGAAGAAACAGTTCAGGTACAAATATATTTATACACGAATGAAATCACTCATATATGGAGGATTTCCAAAAGGATGCCAGCATATCACAGCTGACTTCAGCCTGTGTCCTACTTATGCCAACAGACAAATCTGTTGTCAGGATGATGTATCACTATCATCATCTGCCAAGTTAAAGAAATGTTCTTATGCAGATTGTGTTTGTGGATAGCATCTATTTCTAGAGCAGAACTGGATCCAAACACATTGACAGCTTTAACAGCATTATGTTGGATTTCAGACTCTAGGGTAAAGCGTGAGAAAGAGGAATATTGAATTAAGGTAAGAGCTGGAAGCTGCCTTTATTTCAGATAATATGATTATACTGTACAACATATCAAAAAAAGCAAATGCATTAAATCCCTAGTCATATGAAAATCAAACAAGCTTGTTTTGGTCTTGGCAGTTTATGCTTTAGGGGACCTGCTTTTGTCCTCAGCCTATTAATTTTCTGCTTGTACACACTTGTTGCCTTAGACCAGGGATGTCCAATTCCAGTTATCGAGGGGCACCGTCCTGCAGGTATTAGATGTTTCCCTGCTCCAACACTCATTTGGTCTCATTCTACTATTCTGAAGAAACAAATTCCCCCTTCTTACGTTTTAGAAAGATGGACACCAAGATCTACATTATCCACAAAGGAATAAAACGTTGGAAAACTCTCTAATATTATAACCATCTGCTCCATGAACAGGACAAAGAAGTCAAATGAAGTGATGAAAAGAAGAACGGAAACTAAACTGGAACAAAAACAAATGGCAAAGAGATAAAAGGAGCAGGGAGAACGTAAGAGGGAAGAAACAATTTGGACATGTTCACATTTCCGTTTGGTGTGAGATGTTCATCGTGGCATAGATGCTTGAGATTTTAGCAAGGAAGCATAAAAACACTTAAAATTGAGCACCATCATGACTGTGTATGAGTGTTTCTGTCTGTATGTGATGATCTGATCTTTTCCAAGCTGTGTTATCCTACCACATCCAGAACTCTACCTTCTCCAACCCATCACATTACACTGAGATGCAAATGTCTTCTCTACCAACCAGGTGAACTGTATGAGTGATGACAGGAAACCTGAAGAAGTACATCTATGTTTTACACTTTATTTCTCTTCTGATGAGCTAAACTTCTCCTTCTCTCTCTTAATTGTGTCCTTTTTAATTCAGCCACTTGTAGATCACTAATATTTAAAGTCTTTAGTAAATTCATAATCACATAGACTTCTTGTACTTTTGAAACATCCAGGTGGTTATTGAAATGTAAGTAAAGAGAAAGTAAGAAAACATATAAAAAAGATGCATCTTAATTTAATGTAATCTGTAATAATTCGATTATTTATGGATATGCTGTTAATACTCCAGCATTTCAGAGATCTTTTGTAAAAAGGCATATGTGGTGGGTCAGTTTCCATCCCCTTCACCATTTTGCAATGCATTGTTTTTTCTGTGGTCTTTTTTTTGTTCTTGGAAGTCAGTTTTTCTGACACACTTGAAAAGGGGGGATGAAATGGAGAGACATTCAGTTGGTTGTTTTCTCCAATTTATTCTGCTAGATATGACTGCATCCTCCACACTGGATCTTTAAAGCGGGTAATTAGCAAGAAGATTACATTTCAACAGGCTCTTTACATGTTCATGTATTAAGCTTTCAGCATTACTCTGTGGGTGTGCATGAATTTTCTGTTATTAAGATCTGCAGTCTCTTTTCATTTTATTTACACTAATCATGTCTGCTGCTGGTCTCTTGTAGGGGCGGATGTTATCAACTTTGATGGACAGGGTGTTATTTCATATCGTTTTAAGGTATCAGAGTTTTATCATATTTTAATTTGATCTAATTTTATTTTATTTTGTATTAGTTTATCTTATTTTATCTTTTTTGTTTTATTTTATCACAATATTCTAGCACATGCAGATAAGGTGCTAAAAATCTGTACATTTCAGTGAAATTTAATTTGATTTCAATCAAATCAAGATGTAGATTTTAAGTAGTAAACTATAATTTTTTTATGTAGTCTTTTTTTCATACTGTTCTGCTTAATTTTTTCTGTCTAAAAGAGTTACCTGTGGTCGTAATAACTTTGTCGGATTGTTGGTGCTTGTTAACTTTTGCACAGGTGAAGAAGATGAAGATCATTAAAGATGTGATCGCATTGAGGTTTAAGACATCAGAAAGCGAGGGTGTGATTCTACATGGGGAGGGCCAGCAGGGAGACTACATCACCTTGGAGCTTCGTAAAGCCAAGCTTCTGCTGCAGATAAACCTGGGTGAGTTCTCAATGCATGTCATTTATTTACACAAAGTTTTTTTAATCTCCCATTAGTTGCACATTGATTGGCTTTGCATCATCTTGATATGTGAGAAGCATTTGACTGTTAGTACAGGCACAAACACTAACACAAACTCAAGGACTGCCAGGGTGATACCCCCCTGTGTAGAAACAGAGACAGTATCTTATACATTAATGTGATAATTAGTCTGTTTTTACTCTTCAGTGTTAGTTTCATACATGTAACTTTCATGTAGGCTGCATATTCAAATGCATACAGTGTCCAGTGGCTGTATTTGGTAACATATTTTCACATGTGTATTACAGGGAGTAACCAGTATGGCTCCATCTTGGGCCACACTTCTGTGACCACTGGCAGCCTTTTGGACGACAACCACTGGCACTCGGTGGTGATTGAGCGATATCGCCGCAATGTCAACTTCACATTAGACAGACACACTCAGCACTTCAGGACCAACGGAGAGTTTGACCATCTTGATTTAGACTATGAGGTGAGGAAAAAACTACGTATACTGAGCAATGCAGGACAAAGACAAAGGATCATAGTCTCAAGAAATGAGAGTCAAGTCCATGTACCTATAACATCAATTCCAAAAGAAGTTTAGATGTTAATTAAAAATTAAAATAAAAAACATATTTTTTGCTTTCATATTTTTAATATGAATATTTTATTCATATTAGAGCACAGAAAATGTCAAATGTTTAAGATAAGACATTTTACTATTACATAAAAAAGTAAGCTCATCTTGGATTTGATGTTTAACAATGTCTGCAAACATCTGGGAACTGAAGAGACCAGTTGTTGGCCCGTTTGTGAGAGGAATGCTGAATCAATAACAATTAGCCATCCAGTGCACCATTCGTTATGTGTACTGCTTATGTAGCAAATTGTAAAAAAAAAAAAAAAAAAGGGTGCTGGAAGAAACTTATTGCAAAATAAATATCCATGGCATTTCACTGTGCATGTAGATCAAAATGTTAACATCACTGTGACTTATTAGTGGGTGGTTAAGTAGTTTTAAAAATGCCCATTTTCCTTTTGTATTACGGTTGCAAAGACCAGCTGGCTTTGCTTCCTGATATTTGCAGCATTTTGTGTGTTTTGAAACTCAATAATGGAGTTGAATTCCATTATTGAGTGACTGAGTCTATCTTTGTGTTGCCTTTCTTATTCTGTATTCCTGTTCAAACTTTTTTGCTTGGGCTCCTGCACTTAAGATATTTGCAACTGCATTTAAACTTCTCATTATTGGTGGTCAGTACAGTACACTGATACCTCACAGGAAATTAAATATTGGTTTCTTACTGTACCGTGGTGCAAATCTATAAAACTCACATAATTAACATCAGTTGGTAATGGAATGCAAGGAATACAACTAATAATACTGAAAACTGGAAATTGATCATGGACTGTATTTGGACATGGGAGTGTATGAGGCAAAATGCGTGTGTGCGTGTTTATTGATATGTTCGTGTTTAACTCTGTGCCCTTTACTGAGTATTGCTGATATGGCTGATCCACTGCTGTGTTAAGCAGGATGCTGAGAAATGGGGCAGGACAAAGCACAGTCCAATTAAAACTGAAGCTGTTGAATTAAGGGATCTTGTGGGAAATCTATACAACCTGGTGTACTGTTCCTGGAGATTTTTTTGTGTGTATTGGTGTGTGTGTGTGTGTGTGTGTGATGTGTATGTTGTGTATCCTGAATGCATCCTGGCAGTGGTATTACCATATTAAGTTTCTTTAAAGATTGCAAAATTCTGACCAGCTTTTAGTCAAAGTTATCACTTTGCACCTTTTAGTGTACAGACTTCATCGTGTGTGTGTCTTTCTGTCTCCATTCACATGTATGTGTGTCTTCAGCTTCTATTTAAGCCTGTGGACTAAATATCAGGGTGCATCTGAGTCTACCCTTGGCAGTAATTACCAAGACTACTGTAGCGTCACCAAACACATACACAACACAAACATGCACACACAGACAAGCACACTGACTGGCATTTGCACGCCACCTTCCATCAGTTTTGCTTCCTTCAGGGCACAGAGCTGTGTCTGAGGGGGAAAAAAACCTAAACACATGTACAACTGTAGAAATTTATTAAACACATTTTCCATTTTCATCTGTCCACTGTCCTTGGGTACTGCCCTCAGATGCCTGGTTATTATCCCCATGCCCTCCCCCTCTGCTCATCATTTCTGTTTAAACAAGGCATTGTCTTCCTCTCTTTGATGCTTTCCTTCACTGCTGTTGTTGCCACATTATTCTGCAATGTATTTGTACTGTATATAAATATCTCATTTAAAATATGTGCTTTCAGATTCCTCATTGCTGTTGTTCATATCAAACGCTGTCAGTTTTATTTCAGGCATTTAAAGGTCAGATGTAGATCATCACCAGTGCATTTAGATGTTCAGTATTCGGTGTATGATAATTGTCATAAGCAAACCATGAAACCCAGAAAACAGGATATTTTACATACCTGTCATATGTAATTTGGAAATGTAGTGAAATTGTACTTTTCTTGTCAGTTTTTTTTTTTTTTTTTCTGTACAACAAAGTGTTGTCTATGCATGCCACACCACAGTTATTCTGCTGCTACACATGCTGTGCTGTATTAAGATATTGTAATTGTTTTGGAAAATTCTGGCCGTTCCTATTTTTATCTATTTATCTATATCCTTTATCTCTACCTGCATTTTCTATATTTTTTATTCACTTATTCTTCTGATCTCTTACCCAGACTTTTGAGATTCAGGTTTTGAAGTCTTGATCCCAGAAATAGTCAAATAGTTTCGTCTGTTCATTTGGTCAACCAGGCTAATTACAAGGTATTTTCCTCCAGCTGATTAAGAGAAACTCTTGAATTAGGAAAACCAGCTGTCTTTGTTGTCCTTCAGAATCTTGCATGCCCACTTTTACTTGACCTTAATCTGAGAATCAACTTGAACTTTTAGTTAAACCTGAGTGCTGTTAACTGACTGTATAAAATCCAAATCAAATGGCATAGAAATAAACTATTAGCTGCCAAGTGTTGAGCCAATTACTTTTGAACCCTTTTATAATTTGTGTACTATGTGGTAAGAGGAACTTTTCTTTTAGAAGCAGTTATTTTAGTGTTGAAGTAAACCTTTTTAAAATTAAAGCTTAAACATGGCACTTTATTGTTGGATCCATTAAGACCATTTACTAGACAAATTACTGTATTAGCATAATCAATTGAAGTAGCCAAAATGTCAAACTGATTGTAAAATAATTCTTAATGTGTTTTTATTTCTCCACTCACATTTTCTTTTTACCTTTTTGTCTCTATTTAGTTGAGTTTTGGGGGGATGCCATACAGTGGGAAGCCAGTGGGAGGCGGGAGGAAAAACTTCAAAGGCTGCATGGAGAGCATCAACTACAATGGAGACAACATTACAGATCTGGCCCGCCGAAAGAAGCTTGACACCTCCAGCTTTGTAAGAGAAAAGTGCATTCACACCCATGTGCACACATTAAATTAAACACAGCTCAGGGACAAAACATGCTGTAAACCCTGTCAGTTTAAAAAAACACTTATAACGGCAGCTGACTGCATAACATGCCCTTTGTCACATTTGCTTGACCCAAATGTGGAAAGGAGTGTATTATTCATGGAACTGCAATGATTTAACAGATTCATAATTAAGTGGCACACCTGACCTGCCAGTGACCCCCTCCATGTGTTTACTTTGTGTATTTGTGTTTCCTGTTGTTATCATAACTCCCATTACTCTCTAACTTACCAAGACACAACTTCACTGCAGTGACTGTGGAACAGTTTGTATTCATTGTTTCTCAACAGTATAAGAAGCGTATTAAATGCCTTCTTCTGCTTTTTTGTGTGTGTGTGTGTGTATTTTAACCACATGCGCCACACTCTGGATGACAGAAGGATAAAATTTCGGCACATTAAGTTTTTGTTATCCTTTAAACTCTAATACTACAGTTATATGCAAAGGGAATGGCACATCTAATAGAAATCAATAAATAAATCCCCATTACTAAGAATGTGTGTGTGTGGGGGGGGGGACTGGACTATGTTAGAAATTACATATTTATTCAAATTTTCTAACCCTTAAAACCCCACTAGATCATTCCAAACTTTTATTATTTTAGTAATATTTGAGACAGAATCAATCCTTTTTGATTTTCAGTGAAAGACGATGCAACAATAACTGCTTTGTAAATCCCCTGCTTTTCAGTGAAATGCATTCTTCTGCCTGCTATTAAAATTTTGCCTGAGCTGTTTGCTTCAATAGTGATCAAATAAAGGCTTTACTGCAACCATTCCTGGAAGCTTAGTTTTCACTTCTCGATGAATATGCTCAAGACCAGTGTAGTTTCAAAATGCTTGCATGATACTAATTTTCCTTTTCTATTTCTTTCCTTTTTAATAAATCTAAAAGTCATTCACAGTCTTGTTTAAAGTGGAAAAACAATGTTCCAGTGTTAAGTTCTATGGTCGCCTCATCTTAAATCTGCCACTCTGGATCTTTCACCACATCGTCCACCACATTCATCCTTCTGAACTTCTTTAATGAGCTGATTAAAAAAAAAATGGGATTACTTATCAAGTTCATTAAAGCCACACCGTGTATTCCCTTTTGCTCAGCCATTCATTTCTAATCAAAACCAATTCAATCACAGATTTTAGAAAGTCAAACCCACAAACACAATCGGGAGTCATTTATAGTCAGCTTAATACTGTGTGTTTGCAAATGATTTAATTAAGCGTGCAAGGTTGGATAAACTCAGGGTAATGTGTGCCTAATCTCCACAACAGTATTTCTTTTTCTCCAGTACACAAAACTCACTCAACCTAGTTCAACACTGATGTATTTTGTTTATGTGAAGCAGCATGATCAGTGTTTGAATCTAAGAAATTTTAGAAAACTAGGCTTATCTTGCAAAGACTGGAATCAAAGGAACAAAATCCTGTTAAATAAATGTGTCTGGACCTTAAAAGCATAAAAATAATATCAATACAAGCTAACTTTTTTGCTCACTGAAGACTAATTATATTTCTATTGTCTCTCTTTCTCAATCTGTGCCCTTGCAGCGTAACCTCTCATTCTCATGCGTGGAGACCCACACTTTCCCAGTTTTTTTCAATGCCACCAGCTTCCTGCAGCTGCCAGGTCGAGCCAATCATAACATGGTGTCTGTGGGCTTCCAGTTTCGTACATGGAACCCAGATGGCCTTCTGCTCTTCAGTAATCTCAATGATGGCACGCTGGAGATCTCTCTGGAGGAGGGCAAAATTATAGTTCATATCAATGTGACAAAAGCAGCCAGAAACCACCGCGTAGACCTGCCATCAGGTGAGTTTGTCTCCAGATTCATTCACATGAAGACACATCACAAACTTTACTTTCAGATTTTTTTTGTTTAACAATCTTTTCATAAAAAAACAAATATAAATTTTATTTTCCTGTTTTGGTCATTTATTCTCTCATGAATATTATTTTATTTGCACAATATTAATGACTGATTCACAACTGAATAAATAGCCTATTTTTGTAAACTTCCTCAGCATTAAATTGTGTCTGTTTTACTTATAAAGCATGTACCTTTTTCAAAGACAGACATGTATATGGTAGTTTTAGTTTTCTAACTATGAAACTTCTCTCTTTGCTTATAACAGGCACAGAAAAAAATCACATTTGCCACATCATAACAGCTGTTGACAGACTTGGTCCTTTTTGGCCTGGCCCTGTTCTCATTTCTCCACAAACAATGTCTCAACTCACAGTTTTAACAACTCCAGCAACACTGATAAATGATCCAGGGAGAGAGAGTGAGTTCTCGACAATAATACACATAAAGCAGAGTTTTACATTACTGCAATGATTTTTTTAACTTCAATGAAGAAAGCTGATTAAAAACAAAGAGAGAGAAAGAAATCAAGTTACACTGGGTGGACTGTTTTGTTTTTTAGAGCCAAGATTTAAGCTAAACTAACATTGTACTAGAAACAAGCAGAATAAGGTTGAAATACTCCTTTTTATAACAAGGCTGAGTTCAGTCGCTTCTTTAATTTTTTCCCTCCTATCCTTTCACCCCTTTTCCTCTTCCCTTCCTCTTTTTTCTTCCCTCCTGCTCCCTATCTTTTGCTTTCCGCAGACACTCATTTATTCTGTCCACTGCTGCTTTAATAGGCCATTATGCCCAGGGGTAAAGATTATTACAGAGTTACCCTCTAGGCTAATTGTGTCTGAGCCTGCGATTACATCAGTATTAGAATACATGGACACATAAACATTGCACATTCAAACACACACTCCTTCCTTTGATTCTGCTATTAGTATCTCTTAGAAAGAAACCACACCAGCTTCTGGCTTCAGTGGCACAGTGGGAGCTCAGTAGACTTGTAATGAAATGCTTATTCCCTCTTTATGGCAAATATACAAAGGAGAGATGTGTAGATGCACACACTGTGGAGCATTTCAAAAGCGAGAGAAAGCACAGGTCTCTTAAAAAAAAAAAAGCTTTAAAACTGAACATGTCCACAAAAGAAGGAATATAAAAAAAAATTCTTCAACTCTTCTTTTAGGTACTATTTTAATTGATATTTTGGACAGAGTGGCAGAGATATGAAGATATGGAGAGCTTCATTTACATGTTTCTTCCAAGACACAGATACTTGTTTTACGGTCAAATTTAAGACACAAAGGGAAATTAATGTGGAACATTTTGCAGGTAATGAGTAAGAAGACAATTAAAATACACCCATGGCTAATGCTCAGTGTTCATTTCGACTCGTTTTAACACACTAGAATACTGATTTGATTTAAAGGTTTTTCTTTTCATCTGATGTACACGACAAACCCTGCAGGAGCCGCCTTTGAATGTCGACACGAGTGTGTGGACAGTTGAAGAAATGTTTAATTTTATGGTGGGGTTTCACATCCATTAATCAAAAGGGCATTGTAGTTGTGGGTGGAAAAAAATGCTGTTTGGATATAGGGTGATAAATTAATACTTTATTTCATATATGGGAACAGCTGTGGCTTAGTGTGTTGTTCAATACTTGGAATGTCAGTGACTAATCCCCTGCTCTCCCAGCATGTAGAGGTGATTTTGTGCATAATCTTGAACCTCTTTTTGTATGACGTGTGAATAATTGTTAATGTGGCTTACAGTGTTATCTCCTAAGCACTAGACATGATTTCAACATTACTTTCAACCATGAATATCTCCAGCTAAATGTAGACCCCTTTTAGCCCATGCAGTTTAGTCCTTATTTCATTATCTATGTCACCCAAAGAGCTTTAAATATGAAAGATGCACAACTGAAGGTCAACATGCCACTGTTTCTTTTTTATGGTTGGACTAGCATATTAGTCACATAATGAGTTGAAAGACAGATGAAAAAGTTATTAAGTTTATTGTAATGCACATGCACAGAAATCTCAGGTTATGTATAAAGGTCACTATAAAGGTAGACTTTCTTGTGCCATTGAATGAATGGCAAGAAATCATTTGGCAAGGTTTTAATTAGTCGACAGAATTAACCATTAATGTGCATCCTTGATAGTGGATATATTCATAACATGGCTCTGCACCTCAGTAAGCTAAAAGAAATTGCTTGCAATGTAAAAGTCTGAAGTTTGATTCCTCATGAAAACACTTTGCATTTACACTTTATACCTCAAAAAAAGTAAAAAAGTTAAAATATAATCAATTAACCAACATCTTCCAGTAGACTTTTAAAATCCTTCACTTTTGAACTTGAATTAGTCCATTTATAGCCTAGACATATATAATTGTTTTTCTTTTAATGTCTTTCATCTATTTTTTCAACCAATAACTCAATTGGTAAGTGCTATTAGAGTTCATTCAGAAGGCCACACTGGATTTTAGTTCACTAAAACCCCAGAGTTTTTTTTTTTTTTTGTTTGTTTGTTTGTTTGTTTTGTCTTGACTGGGAGCACAGCAACAATTCTTATGTCAGAATCTGCAAACACACTGATTGTATATCCCCCTTGAAATACACATACACTAAAACGCAAGTTTATTAGATAAACGTTAGTGTTACTTGACTGGACTTTACCCTCTTTTGCCTTTAAAAGCTACAGGCATTGGGGCATTTAAACAATGCTCAGTTGATACTAAAAGGCCCAAAGTGTTGCAAGAAAATATGTCTCACACCATTATACCACCATCAGCCTACAGCATTGATTCAAAGCAGGATGGATTCATGCCAAAAGAGCACAGGGGGTCCCCAAGACTTTGAACATTTAGAGCCATTGTGATTAATGTTCACACATCATCCCTATCTTGAGAAAGAAAAGTAAGATTAAATGTTGTTAATTTAACTGGCTTTATTGAAAGACAGGAATCAAGCAGAATACATCATTGATGGTGAGCATCTCAGTTTTGAAAGCATAAAACCAAGCATGGTTTCAGCACAGAGTGTGGCAAGGGGTCCATGGCTTTTTAGTATTTACATGAAGTGGCCCTCAAAATCAAGACTGATCAGAACAGGCAGTGTTTTTCCAACTTTGTCCAATTTTGTTAGACTTGTGCAAATTCTAAACTGTTCTTAGGAGGAGCACCTGGTCAGGCCTTTTGCTGCTCTCGTCCATTTCCTTAAAGGTTCGACATGTGTGATATTTTGCAACCCAGTAGATCAGCAGTTTCTAAAATACTCAGAACAGCCTGTCTCGACTGAATGTTCTCGTTTCCAGCGGAGTGATCTCTTTCATGTCATACTTGACAGCAGCCTGTTGCAGCACGAGACCGTAGTGAAGCACTTAACCTGTGCGAGCTGGTATGCCGCATTTGTTTTACAGGGCTGCCAACTCTCACAAACTGGCCCTGAGACTCGTGCATGTATGCGGCTTCTTACGCTGTTACGCTAAACCTCTGATTTCTCATGCTGAAATACACATCAAGAGCAATGCCGGCAAATCAAGAGGTTTTGGGAGTGGGCCACATTACTTTTGGTACTAACTGGCAGTTTTACCGGTTGTCCCTGTCTGAGCCCCATGTTTAAGATTTTGTTTTTAATATATTTTTTGAAGGGCAGTTTTGTTTACATAACAGAGACTTTATTATCTATCATACTTATTGTTTTTGGTTGTGTTTGCTTGTCGTTCATTGTTAATGAGACTGAGAGTTCATTCTATTTATTGTTTTTATTTTGTTATTTAAAATGTATTCCAGTTCCAGTGTAAAATGTTCTTTAGAAATGTACGTTTATTGATCTTTGAAAGGGTGTAAGTGCATTATTACGGCATTGTCATTATATTAGTTAAAAATCGTCTCAAAATGACATTATCGTTTTGTGCAATGTTATCGCAATAGTTTCTGAGAAAATTAATCGCATAGCAAATTTTGTTATTGTGACAGGCTTACGTATTTCCCACCGATTGCACATTCCCTTTTTAAGCAGTGTTTTGAGTGTAGTCATGATTATGAAGTATAGTTATAGTTGTAGGATAAAAACAGTTGTTTGTCCTTGCTCTAAGTGATCTGTATCATTGTCCTTTTCAAACAGAGAGTGTGCAGGATGTGTACTTGAGGATGTTTTGGTCTTTCTTCATACAGTGGTAACTGTGTAGTTCTTCCAGTGTTGAGAGAGGGCAGCAGATGATCTTCTGGGCTGAGTTAATGACCCTCTGGAGCACTTTTTTTCTGAGCCACTATGCAGCTGTTGAACCATACTCCGATGCAGCAGGTCAGGATACTCTCTATGCAGCACCTTTAGAAGGACAGCAGGAGTCTCTGATGTTATTCTTCCTTAGCATCCTAAGGAAACAGAGTCTCTGCTGAGAACTTTTTCAGCAGTCCAGAGGTGTTCCTGCTCCCTGTCAGGCAGCATATAATGCAGAATTCATACAGCATCATCTTGCCAATTGCTTATGCTGGTGATATTAATCTGCCCAGGCTCTTTACATTTAATTAAAAGTGTGTAAAAATCGTATTATAAAATTTTAAGACTGTGCAAAGGTAGTTGGCCAAAAATGCAGAATAAAAGCTAATAAAACTTCTTGTTTAGCTTTTTTTTTTGTGAGTAGTGCATATTTGCTTATATAAAAACAACAAGTAACAAGATACTCATAGTTGGTGTTGAATATTAAACAGTAGGCATTAAATTTAGCATTTGTTTCAAGAGATTTAAGCTTTTTTTCATTACATTTTACATATGTGGTGCCTTATTTCAGTCTCACGTATGTTAGTTTTATGAAGTAGGCATGTTGATATTGGTTTTCTGCCTTTTTTTTTTTTTTGGCTTTTTTCTTTGATCTTAATGTTGTTTTTTTATTCCTAATTTTATATTTTTATAAAACAGCCCACCGAATACCAACAAGTCAGTGTGTTTTTTTTTTAAACTCTTTCTCTGTCAGAGGTAAGACATATTGCAAAGGATGACTCATGGGAAATGGAAATGGCTTTACTCAGCTTCTAAAACCACAATATGTTTTATGTTAAAACTCTGCATGCATGCTTAGGTTTTGTTATTTGTTTTTGTGTGTTTGTTTTTTCTTGCATTCACATCCATCTATTCAGTTCGATGTAATACAATCAGTTCCTTGGAGATGCCAAATTACTATCAGTCACACATGAGGTTACTTGCACAGTTCAAACAGGAAGCGCATGGCATTAAAATAATGGAAAGGCCTGGGGCACAGATTTGAGGGCGACACATACTACAGCCACCTCCAATTACAATGTTCTACTGTTTCATTCCCCTTGAGTGTCTGTTTGTCTCTTTCCCTGTGTGCACGTGTATTTGTATTAAATCTGTCCATGTATGTGTGTGTGTGTTTTGTGTATGTGTAGGCATGGTTTATTATGACATATTCACAGGCTTTGTGTGGTTGGCATACTGCCCTCTGCAAAGATGTGCTAAGCTCTTCGAATCACCACAGAAGCCCCAATATTTAGGAGAGGAGGAGATGGGGAGAATAAATTCAAGAATGCTAGAGGGTCCCATAAATTTAAAGTGACAAAATTTATTTTTAGTGTATATACAAGATCGATAGGTAATAGAAACAAGGATGGGAAAGGAGTGGAGATGGATTGTAGGGTGAGTAGAAAAGATAAAAGATGAGAAAAGCAGACAGTGGAGCGGAATGAAAATGTTATAGAAACAATATCCACACATTACAGTTTTACAAAGATTTCAACTGCTTGTCTCCAGGTAGACGGAAGAAAGAAAAATAAAGTGGAATGTGTTTCTCTTTAATGCAACATGAAGACATAGAAATTTTACAATATATCTTTTTCTACTATCTGTATAATTAGCACTTTCCTATGAGCTCATTTTCCAGATTTAAGTTATAATCTTTTACAATAAATTCATACATGTCTTACAACGGTAAAAACCTATTTTTGGCAGGAATGCAACTATTTATGTCAAAAACAACCGTGTGTTGAAGATCTGTGAGTATTTCAACCTATAATTTTCCAGCTAGTTGTGTCATTTGCTGCAGCAGCAGCTTTGTGATCAGCACACAAAAAAGAAACTGACTAGTGGATTTTTAATCCTCTGTTTCCTTCTTCATGCATGTTGGATAAACACATCCCAGAGAACAGTAGACTTCTGCACAAACTTTTCCAGGTGATGTGGTTTTGGCTAAACATGATTTGGTTAAAAAGGACAGATTAGCTTTATGTGAGCAGAAGTAAAGATGTCTGCATGAACGGGATGATAAACAAACAGGTCAGGTAGTAGCATCTGATTTTTAAATGCAGTGGTACCGATCTGGATGATGTGCAAATGAGAACATGACTTTCTTCCACAAGATTGTGATCATTTGTTCTCTGATTCTGAGTTCCATAGTTGAGCTTCAGACATCCAGCCACAACATTCACTGTTCACTCATCAGATGATTCGGAGTAGATCTGCCATCAAATGCAATAAAGTTTTTTGTATATTTTATTATTCTTGTAATAAATACATATACTTACTCATATTTTCTGACTTTTTTTATATTTTTACTGCTCCTTTTGCTTAAACAAGATGTTTTAAATTATTAATCCTGTATATGTGCATGTCTTTTCCTTTTATAACGCCCAGAATATATTCATTTATCAGAATTAATCCACACAGATGAAGAGATATATTTGATTTCAGAATCAAAATATCAGAACAATAAATTAACATAGGTATAAATGATCAGTTTGATGGTGCAGTTGCAGCCGACAGTTTGTAGACTCGCAGGTTTTAATCCATCTGTTTGTAAAATGGCTTCATGAACATTTAATGATAAGTAGTTTTTAAATTCACTTGAGCACTGATGTCTGAGACTGAAACAGGTGGCTACGCATTTCAACCTTCATTCATTGTTTAGCAGATTGTAACAATCAACCTTATTAATAATTAGTGATTCTGCATAGTAACAACGCAGTAAGAACGTTTCTTTTCAGCGTGTTTTTGACATGGTTTTCATACAGTTTACTAGTGAGTAGCCAGATGCCCCCCAAAATGACAGAGAGCTGCGGTGACATCAACGAGCGCATTCTCTATAGTTTTATGACTGTTTGCTATTTCAAAATTATGCTAAATTCTTTGGCTGTTTGTGGTATAAATTTACAGCCATACATTTTCCTTTTTTATCAAAGTCTGTGAATCTGAAGAAGTAAACTCCCTTGATATGTGCACTGAAGATGCCTGCAACAGCAGAGAAATGAAAATGTCAGCCCTTTTCATATCTTGAATGATAGGCAATGCTTGTGTGGCCATGCATATAGTACCTGGCTGGGTTGTAGGCCCCACCTATATTTGTGTAGATTTTGTCACAGATACGTGGGGTTTCAGTATTTGAATGACCCAATCTTTGCTGCTAAGCTGGTCAGACCAACAGAGATAGCCAGCTTTGGAGTATCTGTCAGCACAGGTTGGAAACATTTAAATGAAGAAAAACAAGAAATAAGAGAGAGGAGGTTGATGACTTGTTTTTCTTACACAATTGTGATAAAAATGTGTATTTCTTTTTTCCTTTGTAGAAATAAATTCCTTGTTTATCTCTGCATTAATATAAAGGGTTCTTCCTTGCTGTACGTCATCCAAGTGTGTGCAGTTCTTGTCTTTTATCAGAATGCTTACCATTATCCAATGGATAAGATCAGTTGTAGATTTATCCATCACTTCCCCTGCCTCCTCCTTCTACTCCTGTAACACCTCCTCACTGATGGTTACTCTGGAAACCATTGCGGCCATTTCCTCTGTTTGCACTAGAAGTATGAAAGCTTACAATTTCTCTGCTGCTCTTCCAAGATTGTCTAAATTGACCAAGTGTTTGATTTTGTTTTGACTTGCCTGAAATCAGTCTCTTAGTCTCTTGCTGGAGCTGCAGCTCATTTTTGGTTGTCCTCAATTCCACCTTCTGTTCCACCATCATGTCTCTCGGAGCTCATCTCACATATACCAGTCTGTCCAGTTGTCTGTAAACTCTGGTCAGCACCTCCACTCTCCTCTTCAGCAAATGTCCCAGACGAATACAGCAGTAACACCAGCAGCACAATTCACCTCAATATAAAACTTTAGTGTCTAGGAACTTTGCTAAGAAATGGAATAAGGCATTAGTGTGCATCACACACCTTGTAAATATTTACTAGCTGAGCTCAAATGTCAAAGGTCAAAGGTAACTCAGTTCTGTTTTTTTTGTTTTGTTTTTTTGTTGTTGTTGTTGTTGGTATTGGTTTTTGCCCTATGCTAAGCTGAGAAATGACCCTATTCACTTTTTTTTTTTTTTTTTTGGACGCAAGTACCAATTCCCATTTAGAATTTTTCATATATTTAATTGATTTCCATGATTTTTCATCTTATACAGAGCATTTTTGTTTGATTTGCTTGTGTTTTATTACTTTAAAATATATGTTCCCATCATATTGAATGTGAAATATTTATTTTAAGCTTGTATAACCATCCAGGATACATTTTATTGTCCATTATGTCAAATAATCTTCCACTTATGGAATGATATTCTTGATACTGCATTATAATATGAATAAAACAAAAACATAATTCCTTCACAAAAAACTAGTTTTTGACTGAAATTGATGAAAGGATGTGTTTGTCCAGCAGTCAGAAATAACTCTTTGATAGCTTGCAGGTATTTATCTGCTCTATTTCTAAAATAAATTCTTAAAACACACATTTGACGACGTCTCACATAGAAGCTCTGGAGCTTCTACAGGAGAACCTACTCAAGGACAAACAGACACAACAACTCTATTTTGCTCACCCTTTCAGACCTGCTGTGTATGGCTGACTCCTGCTGTTCAGTTGAAAATAATAATCATTTCTTAGAAAATTGTGCTTAGCAGAAATTGTGGTCCACCACAGCCTGTAGGATATTCAGTTGCCTTCCTTCTCTGTGACAGCAGCCTGCACGGTGGTCTTTTGGAGCAGTATGTGGTACCAGTTTACTGCAAGAAAAATGGTATTAATCTTTTCTAATTATTCAATATGAATTGTGACATGAATGGCCCCACAATTTATTTTCATTTTTATTTCACTCATAGTTGAGTGAAGTGACTGGCCAGCCTTGTTATCAGGCGCCTGCATATCAAACAACAAGCTAAGCGGACCATGAGACGGTTTTATCTGGTCAAATCTGCATAATTCTCTCCCTCCTTCTCAGTTGTCCTTCATTACTTTATGTTCTTTTAATCTGTGACAGACAGAATGGTTTGAGACTGTGTGTTAGTGCGTGTGTGTGTGATAAGCTCATCATTCAAAGCTCTTGCAGGTGATGTTAAAGCAGAACAGGAGCTTTAACAGTAGCTGTTTTCCATTACATTCAAAGGACTATAGAGAAGGAAGGGATTACATCAGTCCAATATACAGAAGGAAATGTAATCATCAGTAAAGTAGGTTATAAAAGATGCTTTTGACCAGAGCTTACTTTTTGTTGTTGTTAGTCAAAGCAGAACCATCCCTTTATTTTATGTCTTCACTTTTAGATTCAAATAATTTTAAATACATCAATGAAAAAGAAAAAAAAAAAGAATCTTAATGCCATCATTGCTTTTTTTTCTTTGATATTAAGAGGAAACATGGTGGAATTTTGTGTTTGTGCCTATTCAACAAGCAGTGAAGAAGAAGTCAAGAACAAGGTCATCTTTTTATTTCTTTGACCACCACCTTCATCACACATGTGGCCACCCTGATGATGAAGATTGATTACAGTAAACCTCCTGTTGGCATTAAAAGCATGATTGTGAAGTGCATTCTGGGAGTAAATAAAAAAGATAAGCGATGGAGATGCACACAAAGAAGGGAACTAATGCAAGTTTGCAGATGCTCTTACGCATATGGTTCGAATGTATTGACATGAATAACATGACTGTCGTTGTGTACTGGCTGGCAACCAGATCCATGAACACGTGCACTCTGCTGAGACTGATTTGCAGATGGCCGTACCTTGAACTTTGCTGCAGTGTCCTCACTATTGATAAATTACAGTCAGTGAAGCAGTGAACCAAACCCAATTGAAAAAGATAAATACCACAGTAGATGGCACAAAAGGATATAAGAATATAGAATAGAAGAAAAAAAAAGGAAAAAAGGAAGTTAAATGCATAGATACAGAAAAAGAAATGAAGACGGAAGGACAGAGATGCAAGGAAGAGTGAAAGAATGAATTGAGCTTGGTGTCAGTAAGGGGTGATGTATAGAGGAGAAGGTGATGAGAGTGAGCTGGCTTCTCTTTCAGCTCCAGTAGTAATGCCCCTTTCCAAAACATCACTCATATTTAATGGAGCACAGCTACAACGGAAAGGAGGAAAGGGACAGCACATAACTTGCTTTCACCAACTACACACACTGTACTGTACTACACTGACACATGCAGACAACCCAACATATTACAGACGCAGGTGAGGTACCATCGGCCAGAAGGACGAGGCAGAGGCGAGTGTGAAAGAACAAAGAAGGAATACAGAATAAAATAGCATCAGCATGCATTTATAACTACAAGTAAAAGTGAGGGGAAAAGCAATAAAGGCAGGAAGATTATCCTCCACTGAGCTTATCTTTAGTCTGTTTACTCGCCAGTCACACCAGAGCCATTGTTGTAAAGAAAAAGTTGCTGTGTGACACAGTAGAAGGTGAATAGAGGGTAGGAGACATAAAAAGAAATTTAATTTACTAATTTAGCCACCCACATACCTCTTATCCATGATGAGTCATTTAGTCTTGTTGATTCCCAGTTTGGCTTAGATGTTCTTCAGTGTTCTCCTACTGCCAGGTTAGATTTGGACCTGCTGAGGAGGAAAGAAAAAGTGTAAAGTTCATTAATAGATCTAACTAGATTTTTCTGCTAAACCTTTGTTCTCATTGATCTTTTCAACAGGTTCAGGCCTGAATGATGGCCAGTGGCATGCGATACGATTGGTCGCAAAGGAGAACTTTGCCATGTTGACAATAGACAGTGAGGATGCATCTGCTGTGAGTTCCACTTCACCTCTCAGCATCACCACAGGAGGAACTTATCACTTTGGAGGTAATGCACCCCAACAACACCACAGAGATGAGCTGATGTGATCAGCCCACTGCTGACCCCTGATCATAATTCCACTACATTCCTTGACTGTATACAGTCAGGCTGGACCTGACCGGAGGGACAGAAAAAGAAGGAAGACAGCAAAGAGAAGCAAAAAGGAAAGAAGAAAGGAGACAAAAACATCACAGACAGAATCAACGACCCTCAATCCACAACATCACCAGACAACAAACTGTTACACTTGTACATAAACACACCAGAAAATCTCCTCAAACTTTTACAAAAATAAACCAAAAAATAAATAAATAATAAAAAACAAAAACAGAATTGCTAGTCATCAAGACTTCTTAAATGATAACCAAATCAAAAAGACATATCATGAATGTAGCATAACAGCGACCAGGTACTAGCTCACAGGAGAAATAAAAAAGAAAAAGAATTATCTCTTAGTAAATAAACCCACTGGACAACTCAGTGACTGTCAGCATGTTGATGATTGAAGTCAACTTCATGGCTACTTCAAGTCATTTTCTTATTTTTACTCAGCAACTCTGACTAATAAACTATTTCAAAATCAGAATAGGTCTTTATTGCCAAGTAAGTTTGCACATACAATGAATTTGTCTTGGGATTAGCAAAAACAATAAAAGTGAAAAAAGAACACACACACACACACACCCACACAAAAACAAAACAGAACACAAACAGTTTTTACAAGACATAAGCCCCCTATTTCTACCCTAGTGCTGGAATATGGCTCCAAGTATAAGTAGGCTCTTGAAGACATTTTGTTTCCCTCTCTCCAGGACAAAGAGGTGTTGGTGGGGGTGGGAGGACCTTTAGAGGTGAGCAGCTTCAAAGAGGCCACATCTCCTGTACTGCTGGGGAGGGTGAGTGGCTGGTTTGCTGGGACTGTTGTGGAATGTTGGTTCCAGCACATTGTCCTTAAAAGCAGTAGTAAACCCAGTGTTGTTGGCAAACCTGAACAAATCACAACAGTCCACAGCTCCACTGGTTCACTTCTTAGATGTCCTCAAGATTCAAAGTGTTTATTGGCATTTGCCCAGAAAGGAAACAAGTTTCCCCGAACAATGAAATTCTTACTTTGCCGTCTGCACTGAATGCCATACTAGATAGAAGATAAACATAAAGATAGAAAATTTACTTAGTTTTTTTTTATCATATGTACATAAATGTGCAGTGTGCTACATAAACTGTTGTGAGGTAGACATGTGCAAAAGATTAGCAAAAAAGAAAAAAAGGGAATTTATGTCATTAGCATTTTCTATGCAGGGGTGGGAAAAGTACTGAAAAATTGTAATTAAGCTAAAGTATCTTTACTTTGCTTAAATTCTACTCAAGCAAAAGTTATAGTACACGCCAAAGATCGACTCAAGTAAAAGTAAAAAGTACTAAATTTGATCGAGTAAAAGTTACATAGTTACTTTAAATTACTTGATGTAAACAAAAGAAGAGTGATAAATCCAATCCAACACTGTTTTTAATAAACTTTTAAAACTCTACAGTAAAAGAGAGAAAATAAAACCAAATCAAAGTATCCATGATGCTGAAAATGTTGAGCAATTCCTTAATAACAAAACTGTGCTCTTTTTTCTTTATATCACAAACATAAATAGTCAGTTGTCTAAATTAACAAACAGTGACTGGCGATATAAGAAAATAAATAAAGTGCCACGCCCCACAGAATATTTTGCCAAGTGAATACTACAACATTAGATTGTAAAGCGCTTGCTCAGCTTGAGCAGGGGAGGATTTTCAAAGTTTGTAGCACCAATCTGCGCTCTCTTCACTCTGAACAACAAAGGCTGGAAGCTGTGGCCGGAAGGCCGGTGTTGAGTTTCAGAGACAGTTTGTTTTTACTTTTGGAAAAGAGTTCAGAAGATCCATACGTTCTAGATGCAGTAATTTGAGTAAATATGTTACTTTGTTACTTTCCACCTCTGTTTTTATGTAGTAATACATGCTTCTTCTTGGGACCTTCTCATGGAGAGTTATATTATGGAGCTTTGGGACCACATGGGAACGCCAAGATTTTTTTTTTTATTTTATTTTATTTTATTTTTCGGTGTGAAACAAGTTCGTAATTGACATCTAAATCAACATGTTGATATTCAGAAATAATACAATAACACAAGCAAAGAAATCAGTATTAGCACCCCCTGGTGGGTCCATGATGCCATAACATCGCTGTGGAAAATACCAGGATGAGAAACACGTAGGTCACCTGCCTGCGCACAGTGAGACGGGGCGTGCCTGTGTGTCTGAATTGCCACAGAGCAGGCATCCCCAACTTGGGACCTCTTGAGCCAGTGTCCTGCAGGTTTTCAGTATGTCCATACTGCAGCATACCTGACTCAAATAATGGGTCGTTAAGAGGCTGGTGCAGACCTGGTTTATTATTGTACACAAGACCGTTATAAGCAACACGGTGCGTCACCTGCCTGCACGCAGTGAGACGGTGCGTGCATGTGTCTGAGTGGCAATAGAGTGTGCGCGCTGCTTTCAGTTAATAATATGTTGTCTCCTGACAATAAAAATGAAAATTATAAAGGCTATATGCACCACTGGGACTGGGAGAAATAATTTGCCGACACAAAGACGTGGTCCTGTCTACTTAAAGAGTGCAACGTCAACAAGTGTCCTCCAAGCTTCATCAAATCTCTCCAATGAAGTCAAACTTAATCCCATGTAGTAAATTAGGACTTTCTCTGGAAATAATAAAACCACACTGAAAACCTGCAGGACACTGGCTCAAGAGGTCCCAAGTTGGGGATGCCTGCTCTGTGGCAATTCAGACACACACACACACACACACCGTCTCACTGCGTGCAGGCAGGTGACCTACGTGTTTCTCATAACTGTCCCACATTTCTGTACAACAATAAACCAGAGTAGAACAATTAATCATTGTCAAAAAGAACTGAAAAGTTTCTGCTTGATGAGTATATTTTCCATGAAATGTATTTTGCTCCAATATAGATCGTAACAACATCTGCATACAGTACAGGCTATGTTCTTATAATAAACTTATCACGTTATAACGTGATAGGTTTCACGTTATTACAATAAACTTATCACGTTATAACGTGATGTTTCACGTTATTACAATAAACTTATCACGTTATAACGTGATACGTTTCACGTTATTACAATAAAGTATCACGTTATAACGTGATACGTTTCACGTTATTACAATAAAGTATCACGTTATAACGTGATACGTTTCACGTTATTACAATAAAGTATCACGTAATAACGTGATACGTTTTACATTTTTACAATAAACATATTACGTTATAACGTGATAAGGTCCGATTTTTTTTAATTTGGGTGACAGCACCACGCTTCCGTACTTAGTAAATGAGTCGTTCAAACAAAATGTAATTTAAAGGGGTAAAAATGGACGAGGGTCACCAGAGAGGGCAAAATTCAGTTGTGTACGAGTTGGGTTATGAGATTTGTTATGTATTTTAAAATGTATACCTAATGCCCGACGACGTATCCAGGCGGAGGCGTTCGCGTTGATATTGGACACCTTGAAGAGAATTATCCCACTTATACCATGGTCACATACAAAATAAATTAAATAATAATATTAAATAAATTATTTATGTGTTATTGTCGTTTTTTTACCGTTAAAATCCTAAGTTTTTCACAAGAAGCAGATGAGTGGACTATTTAATATCGCGCGTTCTGACGCGTTGCCAAGACAACCGGCTCTGACACGGAACCTGCAGCTTGGTCGGCCGCAGTTGGGGACACAAACATAACATTTCAGAGGGCAGGTGCAGCTCTTACAGCTTGTGTGTGTCCAGAGGATGATGCGACAACTTGTTTCAAACAGTCAAAGTCCAAAGATAGTTTCCTACATCGTTACATAAGCCTGCAGGCTGCTTTCATAGCGACGCCCCGTCACAGACGTGATGTGGCGTGTCTCGGCTCTATCACAGAACCTTCTGTTGCCATGGTTATAGTGAATAATAAATAAATAATTCAAACAAACTGTAATTTAAAGGGGTAAGAATGAACGAGGGTCATCAGAGAGGGCAAAATTAAGTTGTATATGAGGTGGGTAATGGGATTTGTTCCAGACGTATGTATGGAGGATATCTTATAGGATCTGTCACAGAAACGAATGCGGAGAATATGACGTATGGATCTGCGAGAGACGTGTATACGGAGAATGCCATACACTAGGATTTCTTAAAGTTGTGTATATGGAGGGTATCCAATGCTAGGATCTATCACAGATGTGTTTCCGCGGCATATCCCATACTAGGATTTATTATAGATGTGTATACGGAGGGTATCCTATAATAGGATCTGTTACACACCAATCTTCCCGTATATACCCGGAAACAGTCCGGAAGTGCCGCGGATACGGAGACTTGTATCCTCTTGGATCTCTCCGGATCTTAGGTGTTTTTGTCCAGTGGTAGCCATCAGGGAAGCATCATTTTAAGCCTTTTTTTTTGTTTTCAGGGAGGTTAAAAAAATAATAATATGGGAAGTGCCTTTTAGGGTGTATCTAAGTCAACCGTTACTGCAAGTGTTTTAAGTTCTATAAAACTGACATCAAAATGTCATTTAGATTTCATGCAATTCGATACAAGAGCGCTAACATAAGTTCTACTTTTATCTAGCATTTATTTTATTTAGATTTTTTTGTTAAATTAGTGTGTGTCCTAGAAGCAAGAGCTCAAACGTTACAGGCCACCAAACACACATCTACACTGAGATAACACAGACAGCAGCCTTAATCTGTCTGAATTAGAAATATGCCAGGTTAATGATGCTAGACACTGTTATCTGTCTGCTGAACGATGTGTGTGTTGGGAGTGAAGTTGGTGGTGGTGGTGGTGGTGGTGGGGTGGGGGGGGGTCTGTATGAAATTACAGTAACTGAGAGAGATAGTCTGACTCTGATTGCTCCATCAAGTCTCTGTCCCTCCTTTCTAACAGAGCCCAATCTCCTCAATCAAGAAAAAACATTTCCTCAGGCCGGTCAATAAAGGATCAGAGCACTTCACACACACCCCATACACACAACCAGGTTCTTCTACACTGTTGTCTCTTTTAATTTACTTCTCGCTGGTGCTGAGTAAACCCTTCAGCTCCACAATAACTCTGCTTTTTATTTATGAAATAGAAGAATTTTTTTTAGGTTTCAGAACACTAATGTAATTTCCTTTTTTCCATTTCTTTTTATTTTAGTCATTTCTGTCAATAATGGCTGTTTTAGTTCAGCTTAACCGTTTACATTTCTTCATTTTTATTCTTAACTCTACCTTCTCCCTTCGTTCGATGTCACTCTTTTTGATCTTTCCTCTGCTTCTTTCCTCTCTTCTTCAGTTTCCATTTTGATCCAATTGGTGATTTATTGATTTTAGCAAGCAGAGCTGGAATCAATAGTGGCTGAGAGGAGAGGATCTCTGTAATGTCTTTACTTCTTGAAGAGGGCATAGGAGAAAAATGGATTAAGGAAGAGTGAGACAGAGGTGAAGACATTAAGGGAGGGGAAAAAATGTGAAGAAGAGAGTATTTACAAGCAGAGAGATGAAGAAGGGAAAAGTTTTGGAACAGATGTGTAAATGTTAGTAGGTTAATAGATGAGAGCAAGCCTGGAGACAGTATAAACAGAATGTTGTCTGCATTTCTTATTGGCATGGTTCATGTATAAACAGTGTATTTATAAATCTTCTCCAGGCTATATTGGAAACAGTGTAGATGATGCATCAAATCTGTGTACTGTACAATAAATGACATTACCTTACACTTCATATTGAATATACACACATGCTTCCCTTACATAAATCCACTCACTAACATTTATCACTGTAATTTGTGAAATAAAACCGTTTTTTCAGTGTTTTTTTCCCCACTGACAGAAATAATCTGCAGTCTGAATTAGCAGCAGCTGTGACTGGGGCTTTCCTCGTTAATTTTACATGACATAATGAATGCTGTGGAGCAGGGAGCCTGGTAGTAAACACAAGTTTGAAGGCTGCAGGGGATACAAAACTGTTTATTATTACTATGGCAAGAAGTACAAAGTGATGTTTGGGCCACCAATTCTCCGGGTGGGGAAAAAGTTTTTGAAGACTTTTTTGAAACTGAGTCCAAACTCAAGTGCAGTGCTGGTTGTTTTGCTGTAGCCTAATATTTAGCTTTGGTTACTTAAATAGAAAGATTTCCATAATGCTTACTCATCAGTCTTTTCGTGTCCCAGATTTTACTCCATAATATTAAAGTTTCTGTCTCTGTGGGGGCATTTTTTGACCAAACGTCATGAAACTCCCCTATCCTTCCTGTCTGAGAAGAACTAACACTCAGAATTTCTAAAACATTTATTTAAAACACTCGACCTCATCAGAGGTTAATTTCCATCATAGAACAGAAGTAACAATCATATACAGAGTGCAACGAAGATAGTTTAGCCTTTAGCTTGCCCTCAATTATTCTCTCTGATCGCTCAACTTGAAGAGTCAAAGAGGCCACGCAAATTAAGCTTTACTAAAGCTCTTTTACAGTTTTCAATCAGCACTTCCTGCGACTGACAAACGTGCCACAATTAGCAGAGACCCCTCAGCTTTATGAAGACTGTTCTTTTATATACATGACAATACCTGAGATAATTGTTCTGTGTAATTCATGTAGGTTCAGTCATCCAGGTAGCCATCTGCTTGGACTCACATGGCTTTAAGGCATCAATCTGCTGTTTTCTTTGGCAGTGCTTGTTGATTATAGGCCAGATCTTCATACTTATTACTTGACTTTGGCTCTGTGCTTTTTTCCCCTCCTACCAGTTAAAATACTTAGACAAAGTTGTAGAAACAGCTAATCAAACATATTAATGTGGCCTCGTTCCAACAACAGAAATTCATGTTATTCTTTACTTAATGCAGCCCTTCTTGCTTTACATGAAAACAACTTTGCTTTTCTTTAAAGAGTAAGTGGTCTACAAAAATGACCAAAGGCACTCTTTTGAGTTGGTTCAAATTATTAAAAGCCTTTAATTTTATATGGAATTTTTTTTTTTAAACTTTTTGACTAAGTAAGTCTAAAATACCCGGGGTAAATGTCACTAACAAGCTAGTCTCAAGCCTACTGGTTAACAGACAGGAAGTGACGACATTAGAATAAATAAATATTATTTGAAAAATAAATGGGGGACAATAAATAAATAAATGGGTTTGAGAAAAAAAAAACACAACTCCAACCATCAATCTTCCATGGATCATGCGTTTATAAAATGAAAAACTTTTTATATAGAAAACAGCATTTCACCAAAATTTCTCAAAAAAGGAGAGAAAACCACTTAAACACCAAACCACTTCAAAACCACTTCATCATGAGTCCAGAGTGTGTTGTTGCTTTCAGATGTACAATCCAAAAAGTTTCACAGCAGTTTCTTTAGACCAGGGATCACCATCTGCAGACCTCCTGGGCCAGTGTCCTGCAGGTTTTCAAAGTTTCCCTTCTGCAACACACCTTGTTCCAATGAAATGGTTTTCCAACATCTTCTTATGTTCTGCTCTAACCTCTTAATGACCCATTATTTGAGTTTATTGTTTTAGACTTTGACCTACTCAGATGTCCCTCTCAATGCCTTCCAGCACAACAACTTTTAAAGTTCTTGGATCATCATGTCCCATAGTCATATAATGTAATGCCTTCTAAGTATAGAAACATCAACTCTCTGACCAGTAGACAACATAAATGGTGCTGCAATTGGCAAAATGTTGCACAATTTGTTCTTGGTTTACTCACATCTTGGAACAGATTGGCTTTCATCACATTTTGGTAGGCTACACAATGATTGCAACTTCCACATTTAAAAGTTCCACAACGTTTTGTAGCCAAGTAGTTTTTTTTGGAGGGAAGGGGTAGGTAACTCCAGACCAGCTTGTCCTTCAAAGTCAGTGCACATCTGCATGAGAAGGAAGGTAAAGGAATTTAAGGGTTTATCACTTCTAATTACATTTGATGATCCTCCTTATTTGTGACACTGTTCTCTGTCACAAAATAACATCTTAGAGGCTGGTGTTGTTTCTTTATGTTCTCTTTATAGAGATTTTTCCAACCTTTCTCTTTTATATATTTGCCCAGGGAAATGTTCCATCATGCTTGTCGCCTTATTGTTAAAGTCCTCTTCACTGTAACTTATACGCTGTAACCATTGAAACTGACCAAATGAAATATTTTCTGCAATAAAATGAAAAGAAGTCAACACAACTAAAGGAGAAGAGAATTTTGAGAGATCATCACAAAAAGGCACAGCAGCTCTTCCAAAATGATTGATTTCAACAGAAATTGATATTTCCATTTGTAGCTTGGTTCAAAGTTTTTTGGTTTAGTGTCATTGTCCTGAGGAACTGAGCTTTAATATCAGAAGTCAGAGTTTCACTATATAAATCTTTCTACATTATTCATGTTTTCCCTCCTCATCTGTTTAACAGGCATTGAAAAATGCTGCACAAAATCAAATTAGGGGCTAATCACAGTTCATTTGTCACAGATGCAGAGAGATGCAGATGTAGAAAAAAGTTCAAAACGCCATGTTTTATTTGACCTTTAGAGTATGATATGGTGGAGTTAAGCTTCAGTTCACCTGGGGGGTAAGTAATTTTCCATGGGTACTTGGCAGCTGCACACACACACTTATGAATTCATAAATACATTTGACACGAGCATTCTGTGAGACAATCAACATGTGTATGTAATTAAATGACAGGTAAATGACTAAATGTGTGTGTGGGTAATGCAGCAGTGATTTAGTCTCTTTCAATGAAACGTTTGCAAATACTCCACACAACATAAGCAATATAATTTGTTGTTCTTTATTTTTAAACTCAAAGGAATTAAATTAATTTGTAATATTAAGACAAAAACATTTGCATAAAACTGTTAGCTTTTATCATTTGTCATCAAATATTTGCTTCTTTAATGTTTCAGTTGTATTGATGTATTTTAATGACAGTGAGAGGATATTGTGAAATCAAGAGACATTTCCAAAGATCTTAAAGGCTATCCAGATTATATACAGTTTACCTTTTGCTTCATTTCTTTTTTATCTTCTGTGCAGCTTTTCCTTTAATTTAATTATTTTTTTCTGAAATCCTAATCCAAACTTTGAGAATGAAGAAGAAAAAAAAAAAAAAAAAAAAGACAGGCAAACAGAAACAGCAACGTCTCGGTGTGACACACATTACTCTTTTAATCCAAAATGATGTACTCTCTGAGTAGTGCTAAAGTAAGAAGTTAACAAGGTTTCTTTAGATTTAACTGTCTTGCCGTTTCTGACTTTTGTGGTATCAAAATTCTCCTCTTATGTCTAAGGTTATAAGGTTACCACATGATTATGGGCTCTGAGCCTAATCTAACCCTTAAATCTGCCCCCTTTTACTTTGTACACTCTTACGTTCTTCTGTTTGATTTCTCTCCTTTTTACTTTCATGCTGTGAGATTATGTTTATTTCATCCTTTCTCTTTACATCACCACCGTTGTCTTTCCTCTCCTTTCACTCCAGCTTCTTTAACCAGGTCACCCCCCCTCCCCTCCTTTGCTTCCCCTTATCTTTTCTTCCTCGCTTCACTCTGTCCTTCGAGCACCTGTTTTTTGAAGCAGTCTCCTGAACCCAAAGCCTATTTTACGGGGAGTAGTTTCCCACTGCTGATGCTGTGCTTAGAGAAATTAGTAAGTAACTGACACACGACATTCACAAATTGAATTTCTCAAAATGCAAGGCAGACTCTCGCACAAACACACATGCACGAACACAAGGCCATGGAGTCATGCTCTTTCCTCTGCAAAAACAGAGGACAAATGGAAACACTACTGAGAGGGCTGTCAGTTATGAGACATTGCACTCTAAAGTATTCTGATGTTTAATAATAATGGAAACGAAATATTTATTTTGCAGTATTTAATTTATTAACTTTGTAATCTCCATTTCCTTACAATTTTTTTCAATTTCAGGACATGCTATATGTCAGTGTTAATGCTTTATTTATATAGCACATTTAAAAGCTCTACAAGTCATCAACAATAAGAAACAATAAAAGCAAAACAAGAAAGTTATAAAAAGGAAAAACAGTGAAATAAAACAGATAAAACATCCAGTAGAGGTGACTCTGCTCAACCAAAAGCCAGGGTGAATAAGTGGGTCTTAAAATGCATTTTAAAAATGAAGAGGCTATTTGCAAACCGCATGGAGTGGGGCCACAATTGCAAAAGTTCCATTTCCTCTAGTTTTTATGAAGGATCAAGGAACGTCCAGGACCATCTGGTCAGCTGACCTAAGGGCTCTGGAGAGTTGATGCACCTCAACAAGGTCAAATAAATATTTTGGGGCCAGTCCATTCAGAGACTTTAAAACAAAAGAAATCAATCCTGTACCTAACCGGAGACCAGTAAAGTGAGGAAACCAGTGTTATGTGCTTGCGTTTCTTTGTCCCAGTTAGGAGACAAGCTGCTGCATTCTGGTCAAGCTGCAGACAGCTAAACATTGTTAAAGCATTTCTTCACATTGTTGTTAGTTGCTGTCGTTATGGAAAAGCTCTTTTTTTTGTGTGTTTTGCCTTCAGAAACAACATTAATCTTATTGAACTTTTTGGTATTTCAAAGTTCCGTATTTTAACACCCCATTGATTGAATTTACACATTTCATTATCTATCATTTTCCACAAATTCTAATTTATAGCTAAAAGATAAGAAAGATCTGCTTGTCACATATTGTGTGAATTAATATGTGTTGTAACTAGAATTACTTAGCACCTTCTCAGCCGTTCTCCTGCATATTGCAGCCTTCTGCTCTTCACCTCAAGCCTTGTGTTGAATTAGACATGAGACTCTGACAGCCACATTTATCAGAGAATGGCTCTGTATGTGCACCTGGTGTCATTTTATGTAAGTGCATATTGTTCATGTTAATCTGCCATGATGGTTGGTTACATATGACCCTTAACATTGCCTGAGTGCAGGATTTTTTAATGTGCTTATATAGTATTTTTGCTGGACAGAACTTAGATGACATTACAAGTATTGTTATTTTAGTTACAGTAACTAAAATACACACCTGTGGGTGCAAAGTGCAGCATTTGGTCAAGAGAGCTATTTTATTTTATTTCATTTTATTTTATTTTTTTTATTTTATTTTATTATTTGGTTTTTTAAAGCAAAATAAATAAAAAAAATGTGTCTAGATGCATTGTGGCCTAAGTTGTATCCAGGAAGAGTAGATATGCTGTTGTTGTTCCAGTGTGTATTGTAAAAAAAAAAAGAAAGAAAAGCTCTTTGGACACAACAGGGGGGCTGTGAAAGAGCTCCAGAAGCCCTGCAGGGGATTATTGTTGTTCCAGATCCTGGAGCGATTTCTGGTGTGTGTATACTACAAATTAAACCAACAGAACATCACCAACTGAATGAAAATAAAATTAAATAATAATGAGCTTCATTCATTTTAGCTGAAATTTTAGAAGGGGATTTGTTTGTCCACTAGAGTAAATACATATGTATGACCACATACAGTCTATCTGTGTTTTTAAAGTTTTCACTTATGTTTAACTCATTTTACACTGCGTTCCAAATTATTATGAATTTACCCTTCTGAAATCCAGTGACAGTAAATATGATTTTTAATTGTCAAATATTAATAGCTCTTATAATAATCTGGATTTTATTTGGAAAAAAGAAAAACTACCAGTGATGACAGCAGCATTTTTCAATTATTTTCCGTTCGGTTCGAACAACTTTAATTATCCTGATAGGCAATTCCTTTGCAGCGTTTCCACGGACACACACAACAGCAATCATTGCATCAACAATCACAATATTAGTCTCAAGGAAACTTTAAGCATTAAAAATTACTTTGGAATGTAAAAAAATCATGATATTGATAGTTTGTCAAATCATTAATAGAAATAATAGTATAAAATAGTAAATAAAAATATTAAAATATAAACAAAAAAATCCAAATAATTTTTTTTTTTACAAAATCCTGTAGATAATGACGTTTTGTTTTGCTTTTGGACATATTGTTTCTGTTGACAATAAAAACTTTGTCAACAGAAAGTGGTCTGTTTGGATGATATTTACTTTTGCGTTTGCATGCCACCTGGTTTTCCCAGATTGTTCCTCAAATTCCTTTGCTGTATACCAATAATCTCTGAGCAGACTTCAGCGATAGTATTTAAGCTGTTATTTTCTCCCTCAGACAGCCCATCGAACCAGCATGGAAATGTTAAAAAGCTTTCAATAAAAGAATGATTAAAATAACCTAAAACAGAATCACATACATTAAAAAAAATATATAGTTTTCGCATTGAATTAACTCTTTGTTGATCCCTTTTGAAAGTCAGCTGTCCTCTTTGAATTTGAGCTGTGAGTTAAAAATAGTGCCAAGATATTTATAAAATTATAGGATTATTTTGCCAATCATTCAAACTATAATGATCCAAATTAATTCTGCATAACAGTTTCATTACATTAAACGGGTCATGTGGGACTGAAAATGGACTATTTTTTAACAAACATTAAAAACATTTTTACAGATCAACCACATTAACACTGGCGACCTTTCCAGGACGTACCCAAATCTAATCCGTCACCTTGTTAATGAATGAATGAATGAATCTAAATAGGGAACCAAAATGTTCAAAATTTCCAGTTCACCTGCACATTTAAAGCTCTACTTTCAGGATGACTTCTTATCTTACTCTCTTTAAATCAACTGCTATTTTATTTTATATGCAAATTTTTAATTCAAAGTATAAGGATGTTTTACAAACAACAGCTAATATAAGTTTTTTTTTATCAGTGGAGAAAGATATTTCTTTGAATGAAAAATGTTTAGAAAAAGTAAAGTGTTGCATTCCAGTTTTTTTTAACCCATCATTGAAACATAGTAATGTTAGAAGCACTGTTTGGCTTGTTTTGCTGCCCCTTAGATTGGACAGTTTACCGTAATACATGAATAAATGAATTCTGAATTATGCCAGGAAGTTGTAATAAGAAAACATCCCAGCTGTTTGTGAACTGATAAGAGAAAGTAGGTGATGCAGAAAAACAATATTCCAAATCAACCGAGTCACTATGCTGAAGAATAGTAAAATAACACTTTTGAGAGGACCAGTTAAAGTCCCAATCAATGATTGCCTTAATCCAACCGAATCTCCCAAAGTTTTTCTGCGCAATGTGCAAAACTTGTAAGTTAGGTGAAAGTTATCTACCAAATGTCTATATAAAGGTTTTCACGAATTATTAGAGCAAAGTTGGAACTAATAAGGTGGCAGCTTGAGTGGAGAAGTAGAGCAACAACCTCCTATTAGCTTTCATGGCCCAAAGTAACATCCATCCACCCACAGGTTCATGCGTTGCACTGCTCACTCTGCCAAACTGTCAGGAAGGCTACATATCCTTTGCATTCATAAGCTGGCTACAGGACACAGTATACTGCCAGCAAACAGTCTGCTTCAATTCCCGTCTTCTCTCTCTTCCTCTGCTTCACTCTTTTCTTCTTTTTTTTCCATTTTTCTTTTTTACTGTCTGTCTCTTACTCCCCTGGAAAGACAGCAGGCAGGTGTGGCAGGAGCAAAGACAGATGGTAATGATGGCAGTAGAATCTTTTTGGTGTACAAAATGAACATCAGGAGATGTGAAGGAGGAAATCCAGAAAACAAAACAAACACACACAGACACACACCTTTTACTTCTCTACAAGTTTATTTTCTTTGTGCCGTCCAGCCGCATAAACCTCAATTATGTTTGTGCACACACGCACACTCTCACACACACACACACACAGTGCATATGCCCCCCTACAATAAGCTTTTTTGACATTTTGGCCTTGAGGATGATGGGCAAGCTGGAAAGGATGGCAGCTTATAACATTACAATGATGGAGATGTCATTGAGTGCCAGTGTTTTATGACTTACCTGTGTGCATGTGACAAAGATTGAATTCAGGGTTTTCATTTCCAACATACAGTATATTGCCTGTACTCTGTAGATATACACATATTTAGTGTATGCAGTAAACTTAAAACTGTTTTGTATGCAGCTGCACAATGACTGGCATGACTGGTCAGTACAGGTAGAATACTTGCCGGTCTGTTGTAAAGCCAAAGGCTTTATGCAGATAAAGATAACACATGCACACAGACAAACACATGTATACGCGCAGTATGCACAAAGACTTGTCCTAGTCTTGTCCCCATTTAAGTCAAGGCCCACTGGGCCTTCTGGATGGGCCATTGACTTCTGGATTTAATAAAGGTATGGTATATAGTAATATGTGTATATCCTCTAGTCTACTGCTGTCTTAGCACATGTATTAAGGCTAATGGGCCTTGTGGTAAGCCCTAAAGCAGGAAGACTGATGAAAGTTCATGGTTTAAAAACATGGCAATTACTAGCCATCGCTCCGGTCTGTTGTTCCTCATCAAGATTGTTGCTGAAATGTTGTATATCTTCCTCTACATAAGGTCCTCTTTTCATGATGTCTTTTAAGTTGTAGATCAAAAGAATCCACTGTGTTCTTCCCACGCTGTTTCACTTCACTGTTCAAACAAGCTGCTATGCTCACCTTTGTTTCTGTTGCTACTCATATTCTTTTCTGGCTTCTTTTTTTTATCTTCAACAGTCTGTAGTTGACGAGAAGTAAAACAGAAAAGTTAATGTTTGGATTTTGTTTGTTTCTTGTGTTTCTTTAAGGTTATTTTCTACAAACACTCTTCCCACCATCCCAGCGTTCATTTCAGGGGTGCATGCAAGCAATCTTGGTGGATGACCAACCTGCTGATATGCATGCGGTGGAGAAAGGCACTGTAGGGGCTTTTGAGAATGTCAGCCTGGACATGTGTGCAATCATAGACAGGTAAGCGTGATAACGCTGCATGTTGATGCATCCATTTACTCTTTTATGAAAAGAAAGTACACACATTGTTGTCTTTGTAACCTCACAAGATTTATGTTTCTGTGTGGCTCGTTTAAATGTGCTTGTCACACTGAGAAATGGATGTAATTGATGGGGTATAAGAAAATACGTGTAAACACTAAATTTTTTTATTGTTCTAAAGTTTGAGCCACACAGTTCTGTATTTTACTGCCAAGTAATACAGGGCTAGGAGATTCTCAGCAACATGTTCTGATGTTGGCTCTCTGGCAGCATCCATTATGACGTGTTGACATTTTAATTTATTTCTTTGATGTGGACCAGACAAACAGATTGAGATGGATTTATAATACATGGAATCATCCAAGCCTTAAGCTCAATTTGAGCACTTGTTTAAATGGAAACAGATGCATTTGTGCAGAGCATCTAAACTTTCTGAATATGTTCTTTTCTTTGTTTAAAATGAGTCCAGTGGTGGTCTAGCATTAGGCATAATCACTTTTATCTCAGTCAGAATTGTGGAAAAAAAATTCCCTCTGCAACAATAGTAAGATATAATGCTGTTACTAATTGCTAGCAGCAAGCTAATTGTGCTCAAATTGTTTGCACAAATTCTTGTGAAGCTCCTAAAATATCCAGTCTTCTCTCTCACTATATTACCCACCACCATTACTTCAAATGGTGTGTATCAGCTCTGCACTACTTGAGGTGGGCCTTGTTCTGCCATGGAAGATGAATGGGTGCACTGTTGCCATCTAACTAATCAGAATGTCTTTGAAGGCAGTTCAATAGCCCTGTCTGACCTCCTTTTGATCAATGCCGTTCCACTGTGGGATTCTGTTTAGGTTGAGATTTTGGAGGAAAAAGGGACCACACACATGCACCCTCATGCTGACACACATACCTATGCCCATGTATTCTTCCACCTTATCACAGTATTTCTGGTGCCATAGCAACACGTGCAGTGGTATATGAAACTATGCTCACACCCAGCAATTGCTAGAACTCTTGCCATAGATTTTCCTTTTTTCCTCAAACAAAACCCAGAGCATATATAGCTCCTTTTGGATTAGTGCTCACAGCCTGCAAAGAATGATGTATGCTTTGATTTTCAGTGTTTGTCAATTGCAACCCATGGTGAAAGCACAGTGACATTTTATTTCAACTTCCTGGCCTGTATAAGCTGTACTGTGTTGTGTGAAGCGTGCACTCTGTTTTCTGCAGCTTATTGGCTCTTACTGCTTCAGTTTTGTACATAACCACGTGAACAACCCCAGAGTTGTTTTTCCAGCTTTCTCATTTTGGGATGTATCAACACAAAGATTGTGTTGCCTTACAACAAGGATATACAGTTTCTGTAGTACTTAACTGCCAGATTCCCAGCATGGCTGCAAAACTCTGTATTTTAAAAAGATCCCTGCAGCTCTTAGGAATGTTATTAGTGGTTGTTTTTCTTCCAGTAGGCTTTCCTGTTCCTCTCCACACTTCTATTTATTAAAAAAAATCTGATCTAGATATTCTAATTACATAATTTGTTTACAGGGACTTTGTACAAGTATCTCAAGATTCATCTGTACCAGGGCTGCAAGTGTGGCCAGACTACAGTGGCATGGGAGAGTCCTGGATGACTAAAGATCTTTTAACTAGTACAAATGTTGCGACAATGCCACCCTGGGAATTTTTACCCAAGGATTTTTATTTAGTATTATTATTTAGCATTCCAGATGGCACTGAGGTTCGCGTAGTTTGGGTCCAGTGCCAGCAAAGTCGTCTCCAAAAGGAACAAAGCAGAAGTGCTTTCATAGCCTGTGCCTGAGTGGCTGCCACGTTAGCTTCAGTTAAGTGCTGGTTATATCCTAATAAGGCTAGTAAATGTCAGCACAGGCCTACAGTCTCCGTGATGCATGAAGCAACATGTTATCAGAGAGTTCATGCAATATGAAAATGACTGAATTAGCAACTACATACTGATCAGTCCATTAGACGCTGCACAGCATCTCCAATCTTATTCAAGTCTGTATGTTGCACAAAGTGAAAATAAATCTGAACTACAATGACTGGGACACAAATTTGAATATGCCGTCTGTGCACCCTGCTTGAAAATTAAAATAATTTCAGCCTGCATCCAGTCAGAGGAAATTTAACAAATCAGCCACCCCAGACCAATTACCAGGCATTGTATTGTATAATGGCTGCCTGAAGTTATTTATAGTATCTACGAACCTCTGTGTAAATCTGCAACAGACTGTCAAATTACTCCCCTGTTCAGCCTGAAGTACACCTGGAAGTGGTCAGTGGACAGGTGCAACTCCTGGACTCCCCAAACTCCTATCTTGTTATGAGGATATAGTGAACCCATATCCTCTTCGCTGCTGTTTCTCAACTCCTCCTCAGTAAAAAATAATGCAGAGGCTTTCCTCTGACAGCTTGACAGATCCATTCTGATTCCAGGTCTACAGCTAGAAGAACTAGTTACTTCCTGGGTATCTCTTTGGCCACTGAAATCTGACACCAAACTTGGGCTTGTAAACCCTCCATTTAAATGACCATTGTTGGCTGTAAAAAATAAATAAAAAAATAAAGCAGAGAGAAAATGTGTTTTCAGAGTATTCAATTGTATGACTGCTTCTCTGATTATTAGTTGAATTATTATTACCCAAACCAATGTAATGATATTATTTTGTTTCTGCTCTTGTAGTTCTGCTTGTTTTTAGCTCTTGAATCTGTAATGTCCCCTGGGTAACTAATGCATGCGTGGTGGGTTTCAAGGACCTAAGGTCATTGTAATGTTAAAGCACAAAGAAATTCTAGCTTATTGTAACAGAATTACACATTTTAATAAATTCTTTCTCGCGCAACACATGTAACTGTTTCTGAATATATCTTCGTCTCTCCAGATGTATGCCTAATCACTGCGAACATGGCGGTTGGTGCAAACAGACGTGGGACAGCTTCAGTTGTACCTGTGATGGAACAGGATATAGTGGAGCCACCTGCCACACTTGTAAGTATAAATATCTGCAAAACATTTGTGTTTGTGTCCTTCTTGCTATTTTCTATTCTCAGCATTGTAGTACTCGGTGTTCCTTGTGTGACAGGGTGTGTGTGTATGCGTGCATTGCATTAGGCCTTCATCTATTCACCTTTTAGTGATTAAACTGCTTCAAAATTCTCAGCACAGAGACAAATGAGCTTCTCAAGTGTTCAGACGCCAGGCTTGTCCATCTACACGGTGTGTTTTGTTCTTGTCAGACAAAAAGAAATTCGACCCGCTAAGCACCATCACAAAGAGAAGTGAGTCAGAAAAGGCTTTTTTGAGGCTTAGAATTTTGAGAATGCCATCCCGTTTCCCATAAGCCCCAAATTTTGTTCTGTTTTAAGTGAGGGCAAGTTCCACACATTCATGGAGCATTGTGAATATGTAAATTGAGAAAGATCTAACACAAAGGAAGTCTGAGAAAATTATACACAGGAATAAAGTGAGTTAAAAAATATATTTTTTCAGAAAATAGACTGCACAGAGAAAGAATTTGCGATGAAATCAGAAAGGACAACATGCTGCATTTTACAGACATGGAAATGAAAACTTTTACTCATAATTCCAATTAATTAGAAGTGATCGGCTTCTGAATTTATTGCACATTCAAGTAGTGACTTGTATTTTATTGAGAAACAAAACAGTACATAAGTGAACAAGGAATTGATGTCACACACCTTATGTGAAAAAAAAAATCTAAGAAACCATTTTTTAAATGAACAGCATAACCCAGGCGAAAAAAAAGTATACTTGAACATACTAAATTTAAGTACACTTAGTGTACTTCATGAGCACAAAAGTATTGTACTCAAAGTGTGTTATTTTCGAGTACTAAAAACGTACTTAGTATACTAATGATATGTCATTATTGCTACTTAAGATATACTAAAATACAACTTAGTGTACTTGACTGTACTATTTTGAGACACCATTAAGATCAACTTAAATATACTTAAGTACACTTTCCTCTACTAATACTGTACTTATTTATAATGTTCTTTAGTTCGATTTAAAGTATACTTTAATCAACATCTCAGATTACTATTAATAAATTTAGAATATACTGGAAATGTATTTCTAATGTAATCATAATGTGTTGCCATTGCATTTTAAATACATTTACAAAAATTAAATAAAAATGTAAAAGTTGTACTTAAGTATACTATAGTTCATCTTAATGGTGTCTCAAAATAGTACAGATAATCACACTAAGTTGTACTTTAGTATGTCTAAAGTAGCACTCATGATATATCATTAGTATACTACTATACTACTACTACTATACTTTGCACATCAAAAGTAATATACTTTGAGTACACTAATTATGTGTGCAGAAAGTACACTAGATGTATTTCATTAAAGTACACTTCAACAGTACACAGAAAGTATATTTTTTATATAATTAATTTGAATTTTAAATTACTTTTAAGTAAACATAAAAAATTATTAGAACATACTTGAGATAGAAAAAAAGTTTATTTTTAACATGCACGGCATTACAGGGAAAATGTGCATAATAAAGTACATTTAAGTACATCTTTAAAAACATCTAAAACAACATTTTCAAACAGTTTCTCTTCATCGTAACATTTTTATTCAAATTTGGATCATCTGACCCCAGAGAATTCTTTTTAGTTTTAACAACTTAACTAAAAAACAATAATAAAAGTAAAAAATAAAAAGAAACAATAGCTGTGTAGCACTACCCTGCTAGCTGTGCACTGCAGAGAAGCTAGTAATGACAGGGATGAACATTAAACTGACTCTTGAAACTTTTACATGTGAAACATTGACACAGTTTGTTAAAACTCAAAATGTATGTCCACCAAAAAACAAACAAACAAAAACTATTACAAACAGTTACTGATGTTACTGCTTACTGTTTCTTTTTGCTCACAAAATTCTCATTGTTACATTTTCTCCGAATCACTGCCCTCACATCAGACACATTTGTTCCTGGAAATTCAGCAATAACTGTATCTGTAAAATAGAAAAGGACAAATAAAATGGTGTTACAAATCATGCTTTTCCAGAGTTATCACATTAGCAAGAAGGGGGCATACATACATGAGGACAACCTGAAACATGTTGCTTCTGGCTATGGCCAAGGCAAGGGTAGAGGCATAAAAACAAAATGATAATAAGGAAAAATAGACTTAACCAATACTTACCAACGAGGGCACTCAGCTTTTCCGGATTTAGCTGCTCTTTCGCTGTTCCAGTAGGCCCTGGTTTTCCTGTGAGAGTCGAGGATGCCAAAACATCCCGCCCAAAGATGAGCACAGCTAAGTCCTGTGTGAACAGGGACATTCTTGTTCGGTTTAGTCTTAGGAAACAGTTTTTGCTGATCTGCACCCCCGTGTTGCCCAAGGAAATCTGTGTCCAGGAAATAGAGTTAGTCAATTATTAGAAATGGTATTAGGAAAGCATTTCTTAAAAGACAAAGCCGAACTATTGAATGCCAAATATTAGTTGAGTTCTAATTTCTGCAAGTGGTCTTCAATGAATTAAAGTATAATTTCTGAACAACTGCATGCTGAAATGGAAAAAAACAGTTTCTATCAAATACAGTTCGTGCAAAATGTGGGTCGAGACTACAGAGACAAAACTGCTAACAGTCAAGTAGTTTACAACAATTTTGGATGAAATGTTTCCTGTAATAAAAAGGCAGTATTTACAAAACGTGTATAAATGCAAAACATACCATTTCTGGAGCTGGACTGGAAGAACCAGAACTTGTACTGTCAGTGTCCATGACAGGTGGCATTCTCTTCATGGTTGTAATAAGATCTCTGACACACTTGACTAAGGCTGGAATTTCTGCATTAAGGAAAAAAAACACAAGTCACAGATATATGAGAGATAAGACTCCTATCGATACAATTACTGACAAAAAAAAAAACATAAGCAATTCTTCTTTGTATGAATACCTTTCAGAGCATCCATCACGTCCTGTTGCATGTCAACACTGGATCTGGACTGATCCATCAGGACACTCTCCTCTTCACTTTCCCCTTGGCCCAGGTCCTGCATAAATGAAAATGTCAACAATGCTATGTTAGTATGACTCACCTGGGGTCTCATTTATAACCGTTGCGTACGCACAAAACGAGGCTGAAAGTGGCGTACGTGACTTTTCACGCCAAGGTTGTGATCTCTAAAAAACAAACTTGACGGGAGAATGTGCGCAGCTCTAAGCTAACTCTGACCCATGCGTACTTATTTTGCGTCGGGCTGATGTTTCAGAAACATATTCTTAGAATCTAATTTAATCACCACCATCTCTCCGTCATATTGTCCACTCCCAGAGCGCAGGAGGAAAGGACAGCGTGGCTGTATGGAATAAATGCATGGTGTAAAATAACTATATGTTCCTGTGATACTGTGTGAACATATAATCCAGAGTCAATTAAATCTCAAAGCCTGGAAAAAAATTCCAGTAATCGTTCGCACAATTGTTACATTCTGTTTTCTTGTAGGAGAAGTGTCAACTGATTATTCAAAGTTTTATCAATTGGTCTAATTACTGTAATTTACAAATTACTAATTACTGTACTGTGAACTGTACTGTACACTTTGAAAGACGCAGAGACTCTTATTCATGCCTTTGTAACTTCAAGGTTAGATTATTGTAATGTGCTTTTATCTGGGCTGCCCAAAAAGAGCATTCGTGGTCTGCAATTAGTCCAAAACGCAGCAGCCCGTTTGCTGACTGGACTATCCCGCTATGAACATGTTAGCCCTGTATTGGCCTCTCTTCATTGGCTCCCTGTTCGGGTCAGAGCCGATTTCAAGGTGCTGTTGTTCACTTACAAAATTTTAAATGGTCTTGCTCCAGTCTATATGTCAGACCTTGTTAAGACTTATGTACCTGTACGACCTTTGCGCTCCCAGACGATTGATTATCTGAGTGTCCCAAAGGTGAATAAAAAAAACAGCAGGTGAGCGGGCTTTTTCCTTCCGCGCACCTATTTTGTGAACAGTCTTCCCTTGGACATCAGGCAGTCATGTTCAGTTGAGGTCTTTAAAGCCAAGCTTAAGACCCACTTGTATACTGTCACGTATGAGTAGGTGTTTTTGCCTTTTCTTTCATTCATTTCTGAATTGTTGTTATTGTTGTGTCTGTTTTCACATGTTTTTTAACCTTCTGTAACTGTACAGCACTTTGATGGAAAATGCTCTATAAATAAAAATTATTATAATTATTTTTATAAATGTATAAATACAGTGGAAAGCCCTGTGCGTAATTCTGCACCGTGGCACCGCTGGAGGAGAAAGGAGAGAGAGTAAGACCATAATGAATGGTTAATAACTCGTTTCAGATTAGAACTGTTGTCACTGTTGTAACTATGTGCCGAACCGGGTCCAGCATGTGAGAGGGCAGCGCACTGAAACAACACCGCGTGAGATCTGTGCCGCTGACACCGTTAACAGCATTTCAGTCAAATTATGTCATTTTCCGTGATATTCAGTGTTAAAAAGTAGATTCCGTTTTTATTGCTCAATTCCGCGATTCCGTCTGCAATTCTGTGATCGCGGAAACAATAGGGCCCTAATTCTAGTTTTATTTCTTGTGTTTTGTAAATACTTACAGTTGATTCTGAAGCCTGAGGTGGGTCAAATAAGTCCACATTGGTGTCTATGTCTGTATCAACATCACTTGTCAAGGAGGTGGAGGTTGTTGGATTTCTTCTCAGCAGCGAGGATTTCAGTTGGGAAAGGGCTCTGTCTCTTGCAGCTTTTGTCATCTTCGGCTTCTTAAACAAAGGGCAGAAAAAGTAAAATGTTAAACTGCAAAGGCAAGAGGGGTAAATATCCATCTTTGTAGATGTTTGTAGAATCTATCACCTACTGTACAGCTTATTAAGGTATTGTCAGACCATATTTCACTAGAGTAACAGTACTCACTACTCACAATTTTATCTTTTAATATCATACAATGTGTCAGTATTTCAAAACTAACACAGCTGGAGTGCCACAAGCCACTTCTGCAACTGCACTGCTGTCAAACCTAAAGCCACTTATAAAGGAAAATATGTCTTATCCTCCCACAATATTCCCTTATTCCCGTAAATACTTACATTTGTTTGAAAAACTTGTGATGGGTCAATCTGTGTTTCATCTTCATCTGAAGTGAGACTGGAAGTTGCAGTAATTCTTTTTTTCTGTACAGAAGAGAAAGAATGTATTACATGACAACAACATATGAACTTTACCATAGACGCTTTCTGGTGAAGAGATTTTTTAGAAAAACATTTCAACTAAAAAACATCATAGTATTACAGTGTCATAAATTCATTAACGATTTTATGTGTTACAATTAAAAATACTATTTGAGTTTAACTAGTTTACTAGTTAACAATAGTGAATTTATTCCAGTGCATGATCATCTATCTGTTCACGATACTTCAGTTACAGTCGATGCAACAGCCTGTATAAACAGTTTTTTAACATTAGAGGCAGATTTGGATGCACATTGAGGAGCCTCTTGAAATAAACGCTGGTCAGTCAGTTTAGTTTAACTTAATTTAAAATATTTTTTATATTTTGCATATATGTAATAAATTCATGCCATCATATATATGCAAATTAGCACATGACGTTATCTAGAGACATCCAGGACTTTTCCTGCAGGCTTTTGCTACTTCCCACTGAAAATAGTTGGCAACACTGTTATCGACTTTGTTATGGACAAAATTGGATGCCGTCAGAACTATCTATAAAATTAGTGGTATTGTGGCATCCCTAGTTGCAACACAATATAACTATTAATTAAAGTGTGTTTTCTAAAGAAACTACCAACACAAGCAACAAAAATAACCTTTGGTTTGCTTCCATCACGTGTTGTGGTACATGGTGTGGTCCTTCTCCTTGCAACTGCCATGTGCCAGATGTCCTCATCCTTGAGGAAGGCTTCTTTTTTCCCCATCAACTCCTTGTAGTTGTCTGTAACCACAACCATACATCAGACAAACTATCAAAACCATGTTTTTTTTCCCTCTTTTGCTCAATATTTTAGGTATTTTGTATGTCTCGTGAAATGCACCACAGTCAATCTAATATTATACACAAGTCACTTTAAGTCTTTTTTATAAACATAGTTACATAAAAATTAAATTACATACAAGGTTAACGTTAACAATCATTAGCATGAGCCCCTGGCAAATTATTCACTAACACTAACAGCACTAACAGTAGGCTAGTGGCTGGCAAGTGCTAGCATAACAAATTTGTACCAACAATTTTTTTCTTTTTATTTTCTTTACAGTGGGCAATTTTGCTAAACATTCTCCACACAGCACGCTCACAAATGTTCACACAAAATCTCATCTGAAGTTGCAGAAGTTACTAAGTTAGCACCATTTACGCTAGCATTAGCTGCCGTCTGCCGCTAACAGCTAGCTAGCTAGTTATTAGCTAATGCAGCTTGTGAATGATAAGTTTGCCTATTATCTTGTTGAACTTAGTCATTAGTAGAAAGAACAGTTATTCAAAAGATATTTTACACCATGTACGAGCAATACAAACCTCCGAGTACGAGCAATACAAACCTCCGAGTAAGAGCAGTTTCGCGGCCACCTTGTTTTTAGGTGCTTTCCTGGTGCCCCAGCACACTTGTATCCATCCGTCTTCACTGGAGAGGTCCGGCCGTTTTAATACCTGAACGAGCTGCTGTCTGTACTGAGGTGTCACAATGTCAGTACTTTCGACGTGAATTGTGTTGTCCCTAAAATAAAACATCCCGAACTTGAACTGCGCCATTGTAACTCAACTGCGACAACGCTTCCCTCAGCATCTACTGTACATTCAAGTGCGTTGCATTCGGGGGTAACCAATCAGCGGCAGCACAGCGCCACGAGTACTTTAGGGTCAATTGGGAAAATGTCCACCACATTCAAATTTTCCATTTTGACATTGAAAATGGTCTGTCAGACGCAGACGTTCTTGCAAAAAAAAATATATATATAATTACATTTTTTTTTAAAGTCTGTGTACACCGTAATGTCCATGCACGCATGCGCACGTTTACGATGACGTTTTATCCAGGACACTGCGCGCGCCCTCTGCACTTTACTTTACCCATGGATGTATTTTAGCGGGCTTAGAGAAACCGCCCGCAGACATGGCACCCAAAAGACATTACAAAGAATATCTGCTGAATGAGTCGAGCCAACCTTCAAAGGCAACCAAATACAGACGGCTAGCAAAGGAGAACGAGGTATTTGAGCTTTCACATTTATTATCAACAACAGCAGTGATTATAGAATAAGATGAATAATTCTTCATTTTAAACGCAAGAACTGTCTTGTTCATTGCAGAATACTTTAAACTGCAGAGGAAATTACAAGAAATACCTCAGTGCATCCTGTACAACTAACAATAGAGGAGTCTTGAAAGAGGTAGACCATTTTTTTCATTTGCAACAATATGAATTGCAGATAGTGTTACATGCAAGTTGACATTGCAACTGCTCTCCCCAGATTCCACTTTCAAATAACGGTGAACGAACATATTCTCTGGAGGAATATCCAGGAGACAATCCCACAACTAACAAACAGGTAAAAACAGTGATCATTATGTTTTATGTTTCCATTCTGAAATAAAATGAAGGGGTTCACAAAATACATATTACTTTCCTCTAAAGCTTTTATTCATCCATAATTTTATTTATGTTTATCATACCCTAAATGTTTACAGTATTATAGTTAAATAAATCGATGTGCTGTCTCATGATCAGAATGTTCCCGATGAGGGCCTTGTTGCAGAAGGACCAAGCGGTCAGTCATCTTTAGAATGTTTGAGAGGAAAGCATCTTGTCACTCCAATAACAGAGCATCTGCTTCAGGACAGACCAAACAGAGATTCATCAGAGGTATTAAAATACCAGCAATTGAAATTGTAGATATTAATTGCTGTGTTGTACTATATGTATAGTTTCTGTATAATAGTCATTTCAATTAAATTAAACGTGATGAAAATAATGATTGTCCTAGCCTCTATAGTGTATTTCCTTAAAATGAGACACATACATGTATTATTGTCATTAATACTTCACTTGAGAATTTCCATGTATTATATCTTCATTATATGCAGCCTGCCGGAGAGGGGGTCTCCAGAAATACCCACCCAGTGCTAGAATTGCCACCCTCCACCTACTCACACTGCACTTTTCAATTTTGTGGGGATCAACAAGATATGCAAATCGGACCAGAAGCACAGGTACTATAGTTACAAGTTACTAGTTTTATTTTTATCCTAAAAACAACCCCTTTAATTGATACAGAAAATGTGAATAGAGTACTTTTTATTTTTCTAAACCGACGTCTACAAATAGTAATATAGGCTACCGATAATAAACATGTATTGAAAGTGAACACCAGCAAGGTCTCATTTGGTCACAGAATTATAACTACAGTGTACATATAACTATTTAAAAGTATGATTGCATTATTCATTCATGTTTAATTTACATTGTGATTCAAGCAAATTAGTAGTTCCACATGAGGCTAACAAAGTTTCTAACAGGTGGCTGACTTATAGCCTACATTGGCACTTGATGGCTACAGTTCTTCAGTATGTGAAGCTGTAGTCACCATTTTCCTGGATATTATCCATCTGTTAGATCTTCACTGCACATATAATGCAAATGTGGCTTAACTTGCTTAATGTGACTTAAATCTGATGTTTTTTATTCCGCCAATACAACAATTTTGTTTTTTATTAAGCATTATTATGCAGTTTTGGCTTAATGTTTGAACTCACTGTCTTGATAGAAACAGATGCCCTGTCTTGCATCCACCCAAGGATTAGTGCTTTTCAGTATTCTTGTTTCTGATTTGTTAATAGAGTTAATTTGTTTTCTAGGTTTGGGCAAGGAGTTACACATTTTGTATATTTACTGAATACAGGCACTACATTCATCCTTTCCCCTGAAATCACATCAGTTTTATATGAAGCTAGTGTATATTCCATTTGCATAACTCTCTGCTAACAACCCCAGAAGGCAACATGGCAAATTCTTTAAATGTAAAAACTACCATATGACTTGTAGTACCTACCACTTATCTTTTGGAGCACTAGTATTGTTTTATATGTCAAAACTATAAAGGAAATGAAAATGAAAATATTTATGCTTCCATTTATATTTTGCCAGGACATGTTAGAGAAGCAACCAGGATGCAATGTGCCTGCTACTCCAACTGATCAGCAAGAGACACCAAACCAACAGGTTATTAACATGTATTATTGTACATTATGTTTTCTCTGTAAATCTGTAAGCAATCTTTTTTAATGCAGATGAATGTAACAGTTTTCTACAGTATCTTGTCTTTTTTATGTCTTCGCAGGCAGAGACATTTTTGTTGGATGGAGATGATCCAGCGTATCCTGGAGCTCCACTGACAAAGGGACAAAGTTTAATCTTACTGATGTCTTATGTACTAAGGCACAATGTGACAGGTGTGGCACTGGAACATCTACTGAAGATTGTTAATGAACATTTCCCTGGAATGGTACCAGTAACCACATACCTTTTTCACAAAGCTTATGGACAATATGGAAATTATGTCCCCCATTTTTACTGTCCAGCATGTGAAAACTACTTGGGGGTAAATAATACCAGTGAACTACAGTGTGGAGCTTGTAATGCAGTAACTGATTCAGAGAGCTGTCTCAAAAGTGGGTGTTTCTTTCTAGTGCTTAGTTTGGATTCACAAATCAAAACATTGCTTGAACAAAACCAAAGTTTAAAAAAAGACTGGCAATGTGCAGATGTCATGTCAGATATACAGTGTGGAGAAGAGTACCATAAACTCAAAGAATCAGGTGAATTAGGTGAGGATGACATAACTTTAATTTGGAACTGTGATGGAATTCCAGTTTTCAGGAGTTCAAAGTATCAAATTTGGCCCATTCAGTGCCAGGTTATAGAACTTGAACCTAAAGAACGGAAGGCAAATATCTGTCTTCCTTGTCTCTGGTTTGGCGAGAAGAAGCCAAACTTCTTAACATATTTGAAGCCATTTGTTGATGAACTGCAAATTTTAGAACAAAATGGTATTAAATGGAAGGACTCAGCAAATGTACAACATGTCTCCAAAGTGTATGCTCTGATATGCAGTTCAGATTCAGTTGCTCGCCCACTTCTAAGAAACACCAAACAGTTTAATGGCTTTTATGGATGTGATTTTTGTTACCATGTTGGTGGTGGTCCTTACACAAACAAAGGCCCAAAACCACATCTTAGAACTGAAGCTAAGCATTTTGATCACGCAATGGCTGCAACACCAGACAGTCCAGTAATGGGAGTAAAAGGACCTTCACCATTAATGAAACTCACAAAGTTTCAAATGATAAATGGATTTGTTCCAGAGTATCAGCATTGTGTCTGCCTTGGTGTGACAAGGCAATTAGCAAAACTGTGGTTTGACTCAAGAAATCATGACAAAGAGTGGTACTTAGGAGCAAAATCAGACCGCATTGACAAAGAGCTCATTGCAATTCAACCCCCTGTTGAGATAACAAGAGTACCACGATCTGTTGCAGACAGAAAATATTGGAAAGCATCAGAGTGGAGGTCATTCCTGTTATTCTATTGCCTGCCTTTACTGAATGGGGTCTTACTAAAGAAGTTCTGGAACCACCTTTTTCTGTTTGTGTTCGCTATGCACATTCTTTTGGGAGAAAAGGTGAAACGCTGTGATATTGAAGTAGCTGAAAGAGCTCTCAAGAAGTTCTCACTGCAGTTTGAGAAGTTATATGGTGCAGCAAATATGACATTTAATGTCCATCTTCTGACACACCTTGCAGCAAGTGTTAGGAACTGGGGCCCTTTGTGGGCCACATCAACCTTTTCCTTTGAATCATTTAATGGCACTTTGTTACAGTACTTCAATGGGACAACACATGTTCCAGAGCAAATAGTTAAAAGGTTTCTTTGCTGGAGGAGTCTAACACAAAAAGCCGAAAAGTACATGGTAGATGCTAATGAAGGGGTGAAATGCATTTTTTCACATCTCCTAAACAGCAATGTATCAAGTTCTAATTCATCTACCCTGAATGAAAATGTCAGGGTTTTTGGTAATCCCTGTCATCACAAACTGTCAGCATTAGAAAAACTTGCTATCAAAGACTTGCTAAGTGTTACAGTCGAACACTGTGTTTGTTTTCACCGTTTCATTGTAAAAGGCGTACTGTATCATTCCAGCAGTAACAGAAGTCTAAAAAAAAGGATCAACTCAACAGTGGAGTTACAGGATGGAAGATTATGTAGAATTCTTTGCATGTCAGTATTCAGAGCAGGCGATTTGTCATTGCACTGTATATTGGTAAAGGAGCTTGTGAAGACTGAGGGACAGCTCTGCAAGGATAGTCAACTGAACATTGCTTCCACTTTTATGTCTGAGGTGTCAGAATCTAGGAATGTTTATGCGGTGCCCACTGACCTGTTCCACAGGAAATGTGTTTTGATCCAATCAAGAGACAAACAATATGTTATTCCTCTACCAAATAATGTAGAGAGAGATTAAATAGTTACTGGGGAAGTTAGAGAAAAATTGCTGAAACCACTGCCAAATTGTAAGAAATAGGGATTACATATCAGTGTGTATTCTTGGTGTGCCTTAAAACTAGTGGACAATGTCCAAAAATGGCAACTTCAGAGGATTAAGTCTGTAAAAATGATAAGGCATACATGGGCAAGCACACAAAGACTGTGCTGTTAAACAGTTAGTATAACAGTTGTGGTATAACAAAACACAAACAAAATTGTAGGGGTGAATACTTTTGCAAGGCACTGTACCTGGCCTCAAAATGTTGAACTTTAACAGACTGTTTTCATGCAAAATCAAAGACTTTCAAAGGATTAATTTTTCTGTCAAGCAGCAAAGCAAATTTCCTGTTATCTACACATCTTAATATGTTCATAAGTGTAATGTGTTTTCTGATTGCTGTCAAATGTAAGTGAAACAATCCAAGCTTTGGAATATGTACTTTCCATGTGATGATAAGAAATACACAAGGTTGTACTGTTTTCTTATTAGAAATACTGGTGACTACTGCATTATATAAAAGCACATGGTCAATTGAAAGGAACTCTGTTGTTGATGTTCATGTTTATTCAAAACTCACCATTACATTTGGAGAATGGATGGATCTTTAAATATTGCATAAAAACAACTGTGCTGTTGAAATAGTCCAAATACTTTATAACACTAATTGCTAACATTTTAAAATTGAAATAGAAAAGTAAGGATATTTTTTCAATTAGAAAAGGTATTGTTACATAACAGCATTGTTGCATTTTGCTGGTAAAATACATTATTTTAAAATATTGAAGAGAAAAGGTCAGCTGCAGAAATTAACTGTTATTGTACATTATTTTAAAATGATCTTAGCACACTAAAAGAAATGGCTACATACTGATGAATTTGTTCTGGTTTATAGTGTACTTATCAAGAATACACTAATTTACCACTGAAGTAGTATTCAATTATTAATATACTTATTTTAAGTGCACTTTAACACTGCTGTGCTAACAATGATATAAAAAAAAGTATTATAAAAGTGAACTTATTGAAAGGGTGCTAAAAGTGCACTTGATAAAAGTAGATGCAAATACACTGACATTAAACTTATATTTAACACATTCGAAGTACATAATAAGTAAATATACTAATAAAACACTTATATATATTTCAGTGTTAGTATATTTTATATGAATATACTTAATATGAATTTAAGTATTAGTACTACATAGTGTACTTTATCTAAGTAAACTGAAGTACTACTGAGGGAATAATATATTTTTAATTAATACATTTATAATATATTTTTGGTTTACTTTATTTTAACACATAAAGTCAAAATGTGCTAGAAATGTACTTTCTGAAAATTAAGTACATTTTTAGTACATTAAAGTATATTACTTTTTTACCTGGGAAGGCTAGCAGACATGTCATGGGACAAATCTGAGGTGCAGCCAGTAGCGTGTGAGTAATTTTCCACTGACACATGGATGACATTCCTGATGGAGCTGGTTGGTGGCCAATAATTGACTGTGGTCACATCATGTGTTGCCAGTGCCTTCCTGAGTGAAGAAAGAATTAAAAACCAAGAAGGGAAGAAAAGCTCAAAGACAACCTTTTAGTTTCAGAGTGATGTTGTGAAAAAGTTGGTTGTCTGGAAATTGTCAAAAATCTTGGAGCTTTATCAAAGTGCCAAGGTTACTCTTGTACCCATTACAGAAAAGTAATTTGAAGGAAGATTAATTCACGAGGATGTTGAGGATTAATCTTTTAAATCCTTTTTTGCAGACATGTACTGATGGCTGCTTTGCTTTGTAGATTTGATAGCAGTTTTAGATGTAATCTGTAAAGTGGCATGCCACCCATGTTTAAAAATGATCCATTTAGCATCTTAAATAGATATTAGCTTTGGTCTTCCTTTTAAATTAGTCTGACATCTTGATAACTTCTGACAAGTCTTATAATCATCAATTCTTTGATTGTACTTTATTGAAGTTCAAGGTTACAGCGAAGCATATGTTTTAACTGCTTTCATTTTCATACTCACCCAAGTGTATTTCTTTACACTCATACTGTCATATTAGACTTTTAAACTAGAGAAATGTTGTTTAGATTGATTCTCATGCAATTACCTTCAGAGCTGCTTTTGGCTATGCAACAACCATAATATTATAGCCTTTGGCCAAGGGCTTTAACAAGAACTGAAACTTCATCCATCGTATTGATCCTTGTGAATCTCAGCAGGATCACTTCTTCCCAAAAACTGGTCTTCTCTGCAAGAAACTACACATCTAAAATCCTGTTTGTAAAGAGATATTACTCAATGTAATCAAAGAAGAGCAACAAATGATAGAAAAGACAGACAGAGAACATGAAAACACACAGAGCTAAAAACCTGAGCACAAGCAAAGGGAGGGTTTATTTTACTTTTTAAACTTCTTGTTTAGCTTCTGAGCACTCACAAGTCAGTGAAGAAAGTTTAAGTATGTCTTTAAGTATGTCTATTTCTCTTTGAAGTGAAGTTCTTTTTTTCTGGTCGATCTCAGCCTCTCTGTCTGTAGATCAATACAAAGCTAACATGAGTAAGCTGTCAGATTGTGGCGTCAGACTGGGGCTGGTGGCCCTTGAAAATCCAAGAATGAAAAGTTATTTTGTGTTTTTAGACTTCTAATTACTTAATAACATGGTCAAAGTCAGTTTCCCTGAAGAGGCAGAGAGAATGAATTGTAGAAACAATATTGACAGATATTCTTTGGGGGCCCTATAAGCCTTAAAAAATATATATAGAGAGAGGTGAGCAGCACCCAAACTAACATATTTTTAGCTGATATCAGCCGCATGTGTGTTGAGTGAAAGCAGGATGTTAGGATTTATTTAGGGACAACATAGATTAAATCCTAACAATTTAACAATTAAACTTTGTATTAATATTTTAGTCCTTTCCCAGTGATGAGTCATGGCATATTTGGATTGTATGAATTGATTCCTTGTAATTTCAGGATTGTGGAGATGCCAATGAGATCACATTATCCAAAAAAAAATGAATGCACCAGACCTCCAAATCTGAAATGTTGCTAACAACTGATCTACCATAATTTCTAAATTAATCAAATAAAAGGGAGGAAAATTTTCCAACTTTAAGGCCACAATAAATTATAAATAAGACTGATCATAACCCCTACTGTTAGTGTTCTTGAGCCAGCTTTAATATCTCATAAAAATATCTTACCCTGAAAAGGCTCTGTCTTCTAATTATTCCTAAAACACTTCATTCAGGGCATTAACTAAAAAAGATGAGACCTGAATCAGTCCAGCCTGCATGTTAAGTAGAATAAGTACATTGACAAATCCATGACTAATGTGTGTTTGTTGGTGTAGCTCAGTTTATTGCATGGCAAACATTTTTGACCTTTCAGCTCCACTAACACTGAGGATGTGAGACATGGTGAGCCCATGTACGTAGTTGAGTTATTCAGTTTACAATCAATCATCTGCAGCCGATTCAGATGAAAGAATCTTAGTAACACTTACATAAAGTAGCATTATCTGTCATGCTATAAGCAGGTTAAGATAATCTTGTATCTATCTAGCTTTCTTGTTGCAAAGAGTGAGATATAGAAGATGCAAGTGAAGAAATGGGTAATGAAGGTTGCTCTGAAGGTACTGAGGAGGTTGAGGAGAGGAAAGAGGAGGCACAGGAAGATAGTGAGAGGCTGAGCAATGCAGAAGAGTGTCTGCCAGATGAACCAGGGCTATGGCAAGAGGTTAAAACTAAGATCATATGTAGTATCTTTGTCTCATACAATTGGAAAGGTATGCATTACAATAATTGATCACATCTTCATAGGGGCTCATCTAGATGGATTGTACATAGGGCCCAGAATTCTGTGCTACACCCCTGCTGTCAGATACATTGCTGCAGTGTATTGACTTAGAAGAAAAGAAGGACCCATGTAAAACTGAGCACACACTAATATTTTACTGTAGATTCTTCCTGTAATTCTACATTTTAATAAAATTATTTTCTCATCTTATAATACATATATATATATATATGTAGATAGATAGATAGATAGATAGATAGATAGATAGATAGATAGATAGATAGATAGATAGATAGATAGATAGATAGATAGATAGGTTTTGTGATGTTTGACAGATAAGGTTTAAATTCACTTAGAAAAGCACACACAAAGTGGCAGTCAGCTATAGATAGAGCAGGTATCCTGCAGAAGAAAGGGGCAAATGTCTTAATAGGTAATATAATAGCTACAATTTAAAGTTGGCAAATCTCTGTTTCCAGTGTAAACAGAGTAAAATCATACCTGCAAAAAATAAGGTCCTGGAAAACTTGAATACTTGAGTGCACCTTTAGATATAATGGAATATAAATGGATACCCAATAAGTTTATTGACAAAGAGAGTAATGACCAACAGAATTCAAGTGCGGAGTGATCAGCTAATCAGAAGACACGTACATGTAAATATGACTCTTCACTTACTTTGATCTCGTCTCTAGCATAACCTTTTGGACTGGCTCCAAAGTTTTTTCTCAATTTAAGATTTAGAATAGCAAAGAATAGCAAAGCTCTCTTTGAACAGATTTGCTGTATTAAATCATCATCTGAAAATAGGACGTCAGTGCAACAACACTAGAGGTGTTCAACGAAGTCTGTTTTGAAAATGTTGTTGCACATGTCAACAACATCCTAGAGGTGTTCAACACAGACTTTGATTATCATCTTATCTGATTCAAGAAGGATGCTACTTTGGCTGCAGCCTCATTATGGGTTTTCAGGCTTGTTTTTTTTTGTTTTTTGTTTTTTGTTTTTTTTAATGATACCACATAATGGCTCGTGTGCCCTGTTCTTTCTCTTTGCTCCTGCTTACAGCCATCTATGAGCCATCCTGTGAGGCCTATAAGCATTTGGGCAGATCTTCTGATACTTACTGGATTGACCCTGATGGCAGCGGACCTCTTGGCCCATTCAAAGTCAACTGCAACATGACAGGTGTGTGTGGTAATGCCTTTTGTCACTGATGTGTTTTTATACATGTGTGTATTTGTTGTTGTGTGTGTGTGCTGTGTGCTGTGCATGCCTCTTCCCATCTTTCTCTCTCTGTCCAGACCCATTGAACTGTGAAGGAAGAAAACTCTGCTGCCCTTCTTATTCTTAACCTCAAATAGCAGCGGTCTTAACCTACAATACATGGGGTTTCCATGGCAACACACTCACGGTTACTAAATGATATTTAAGAAACAACCAACACAGATGCTACAACACACGTACACAGCAACACAGATGCCACAAACATATATGAAACAAAACTGCTATGCAAATCTAAGTGTGCTCCCACATTTCAAGTGACATTTGTGGCACACAGCAACCCACTTGTTCACACTTGTGTTCACACACATACACTCAGACACTCACAGCAGAATAAGTAGCCTGTGGAACAGCGGAGCAAGCAAGCAGAGCGAAGGCGAGACTTTTAATGAAATGTCACTGCACCCCACTGGCTAGCCCCTTAGTCACGCTGAATAGCACACTCACACACACCTCAAAAATGTTAAGAGTTTCTCTTTCTGACACACATATGTATGCCTCAGAGACCTGCAACACATACTCATGTTTTCCCTGAATGGCAGTGCAAATGAACATGGAGATGTCTAAGTGCCTGCTTTATGCTGTAACAGCCCACAAGTTTCTGTTAAAGTTTTGTCGCAGTAATTTTTATTATACAGAAAATTTATATATCGTGAATATAATATATATATATATAATATATATTGTGACAGGTGTCCTTATATTAGTATGTGAATGAATTAACTCCATATGTAAATGTGCTTGCTTTGTGTTAATTCAATTTAAAATCATTAACACGTTTTACAAGTTTGATGTTTAAACAAACTAAAGCAACCGCATGTGCCCTATGTTTTTGTGTGTGTGTTTGTGTAGAAGACAAAGTGTGGACTATGGTTATGAACAACCTGCCACCCAAGACTGTAATTACGGGCTCTAGCAGAGAAAAACGCACGGTCCTACAGGTCAATTACAGTGCCTCCATGGACCAGGTAACACACTCATACATACACACTCACATGGTTGATGCAAACAAAATGTTGTTACCAAGTTCAATATTTAATTATATTTAGATTTTAGGCAATATTACATTTCAGAAAGTACATGTGTTATGTGTATAAATATATGTTAAAAAATGGTGTATGTTATCAGGATGAAAAGGGTTTGATTTGTTTGATTTAAAAAGTGATCTTATCTGAATGGAATTATATTTTCCCCCTACTTTGTTTATTGGATCCAGCACCCACTCCAGTTGGTTAGTGCAAGTGTGTGTCATCCTTCTGATGCTTTTTGTTTCTAGCCACCAGGTTCTCTTGATTTATCCTGAAATTCTCTTCATTCCTCTTTTTTTATTCAGATGGCTTATTTGACTGTGAAATGTGATTTCATGTTAACACAAGTTTGATTTTAAATGATTCCCAAGATTCAGAAGCTGATTGCTTCTAAGTGACTCTTTAGTAGACCTTTACCTGCAGTGGCATTTTCCCCTCTGTTGAATTGCCTTCGCAATTTCATTCCAGTCTCTTGGTAAGAAGATATGGGATCCCAGGTGTAGGCCACCCACGCTCTTTTTATAGCTAGGTGCAGGTGCCTACACAACTTGTAAGTGACTGTTGTCATAAGACTTCGACTTGCGTAGAACATGAGGGGACTTATCCACTGTTTACAGCCAGTGACAGTCAGGAGGAAATGAGCAGAACAGGTTAAAATAGATTTTGGCTATGTTATTCATTCTGCCCTCTTTCTAAAATGGTTTGATATCTTGTGTAATCTCAGGATATCACATGACCTTCTGTCTTGCAGGCACATCACAGTTTTGGTTATGCTGTTTCAGCATGACTAAATCTAATTGGGAAGCTGTTAAAGTTCATGCAAGCTGTGCACGATTTAAATACTTTCACTTTGGAAATATTTAATTGTTTTGTTCAAATTACATCTCAGACCCTTGTAAACATAAAAATCACCCACCTTTTTGAGTGTAGTTCCTTCAGGCTCTACCTTTATTATTATCCTAACTCCTTGATATTTAACTACAGAAGTTGAGAGACAGTGTGCATCAGCGTGGGAGCTAAATGACAAAACGGGGTAAACAAAAAACTGGGGCAATATATTTTGACTGTACTCACTTCTTCAGGCACTGCTGAACACAATATATGTTGCTTTTCTTATTGCATAACACTGTACACAGACTCTGTTTATTACATCAGTCTTGGCTGGCTAGTTTAATCTTTACAATGATTTCTTAACATTTTCTCTGGGTAGAAACGTGTGCCTAGATTTGAATGCAACCTGAAGTTGCATTTGCCCCAAGCAAACAAAAGTGTTCTCTTGTAAATCTAGTTGATTCCCAAGTGTCTATGATTTATTATTCAAGTAAACAACACAGACCATGAGTTGGCAACCTGTGCAGACTGAAACAGGTTTATCTGTTTATCCCTAACTACATGAAGAAAAAAAAATATGAAAAGAACTTGATCTATTCGGATAGTTATAGCAGATAACATGAACAAAAACCCACTCTTTCTCTTCTTACAGGCTTTATCAATAAATGCAGAGTCATTTTCCCTTTGATGTTGTATCACCCACATACTAAAAGGAAGTAAACGTGAACCACTGTAACATAGATGCTGCAAATCAATTTGTTAGCTGTGTTAAACACCCACTTTAGCTGCAGCATCATACACTGTTACTCATTAGCAACAATTCAGTCTTTAATTATGCAAATGCCGTGTTATAAACTAACATAATGTGTAACATTGTCTCTACATGGTTTGTCTGCAGTCATCCTTGTACATACAGCTCACACTATTTGAATTTCCACTCTCACATTCAGAAGTCAATACCTTAATCTTCCTGCAGAGTGGTTATAGATTGCTGTTGTAGCTCTCAGTCAAAAGCAAACTGTGTGTGAACTTTACAGCTTCCAACATCCCCATGAGGAGTGACAGTGATTTTTACCAGGAATGTGTAGAGGACTGTAATATTCAAAGAGATGAGATGGTGTGAGGAGCACATCTTTACTGTAATTATGTTTGCTCATTGCTGGCTCCATTTTCAGCAAGTTAGAGGAAACCAAATTAAAACATTCTCTTTGACTTTCTTTTTTTTTTTTCTTACATGAAATTGACCTGTCTGGTTGAATAAGATAAAGTGAAAATACACTTTCCTTCTTGTGTTTCCAGGTGACAGCCATCACCACCAGTGCAGAATACTGTGAACAGCAAATCGCCTACAGCTGCCGCATGTCCCGGCTGCTCAACACTCCAGGTAAAGTCTGAGGATGGCTTTTTTATTCACCACTGACTCCAACATGTGTAGACAGCACAGACACATGCAGGATGTTTTATTACTTTTTGGGGGTTTTTTTGCCACATTTATTTGATGTGAAATTCATTCAGCAGCAAAACAAAATGTCTTTATGTGTTAGGACTTTGTAAACTGAGAAGCACAAAGAATGTAGATTCTTCTTTTTCACTGAATGGCCTGATGATTTAAGAATTAGGGGGATTTTTATGGTTTGACCTTTTCTAGATTTCAACCTACATTTCTTCAACAACCTGAAAACACAAATTAGTGAAGCTTCCTCAGATCCAGTTTTTTGCAAAGTAGCTTTAAAGCTTTAAGTCCAGTATATGCAAGTCACCTTGTGTTGGTTTCATATATGCATACTTGTACTTTTAAAATGCACAAAAACTGCAGCTGAAACCAACCAGTAAAAAAGGAGTTGTGTCTTGTATACGCTGCAGTCTGAGTGGATTAACTTGGATTACACTTATTTGCATTCTGTTGGTTTTCTGTCAGTTTGGTTGCATCAGGCTTTATTATGGTCTTTTAGTGTCTTTTTCCTCTGTGTGTGTTTGTGTCTGTGTGAAACTTTGGTTCAGATTAGTTAAATTAGTTCTATTTCACAAGATTTGTGTTGTTATTTGGTTTGGCTGAAACAGAGTCTTCATTGGTATCTGTGTTTGGAAGACATATCTGAGCAGCTGTTGCTTGAGACAAAGGAGACAGAAGCTTTTTTGCTTCTTCTTCAGTCTGTGTTGGTATTTGCAATAATATTTTGTTTGAACATGTATGTGTGGGTATGTCTGCATGTGTGTGTGTAATAGTATCCACATGACTATTTTTCTCTATGCGAATAACAAGCTTGCTGTCTATTTTCCGTTTTCCTCTAGCTAACAAACACACATGCACACACAGACACACACACATATGCATACATCATTTACACTTGCATTTGAGTGTGCACACCCTAACCCACTGTGGGGAGCAGCTTCATAAAGACAAGATACCCCTAGCAATTAAAGTGAGTGAGATGAAACAAAGAAAAAGAGAGGAGAGTAGAAGATAGTGGATTTGTTAGATGTGTGATGCCTGCATGTGTGTTTGCAGGTGAGAGAGGCTTCTTTTATTATATTTATGAGAGCTAAAAACTGTGGGTTAACACTTGGGTTTAGGTTGAGCTCAAAGTCTGTGTTTTGGTGAATGTTAGAATTTGGCATTTAGTTGTAATGATCATCTATCCATCCATCCATCATCTATACCACTTAGTCCAATTCAGGCTTTCAGGAAGCAGGATTCTATCCCAGCAATTAGCAGGTGAGAGGCACGGTACACCCTGGACAGGTCGTCAGTTCATCACAGGGCCAACACAGAGAGACAAATAACCATCTACACTCAATTTCACTCCTAGGGAGAATTTAGAGGGACCAATTAATCTAACATGCATCTCTTTGGACTGGGGGAGGAGCCGGAGTACCCAGGGAGAACCCACACATACACGGGGAGACCATGCAAACTCCTCACAGAAAGTTCAAACCTCCCCCAAGCCAAGAGTTGAACCAGCAACCAACAAAATGTCTTTTTTTTTTTTTTTTTTTTTATTCTTAACCTTACAATACATTTGTAAATACACACAAACCCACAATGCAACCACACACATGCAGCCAGCCAAACCTTCATCAACTAGTTTACTCCTAATTCACTGCCTTGCAAGTTAGGGAAATCCAATTACAAGTCTAGAATGACAGAAAAAGTAGGACCAGCGAAAATCATTTACCCAAAAATATGCTTTATAAATTACCTGTCAGCTTTCATCAAATTACACTGTCAACAGCGTTTCCAATCTGCACCAAAAGCACACATGCACGGATGGTATACACACTCTTCCACTACCACTGTTTTTCCAGCCAGATCTCATCTACTAGGCTGGTTCTGGCATTTTGAAGCTAAATGAACCACTAAATAGGAGTTGCATCGTGCCACCAGTGACACCCCTAATTTGAAACTTGTGCAGTAATTATCCTAATTGTCTGACCCCTTTCTCACCCCTGTCACCTCTTCTGTCCTTTTATCCTGATTTTATAATTTTACTCATTTAAACACACCCTCCATCTGCAAACACACTGTTCATGACTCATTCATTCACTGGATGCAACATGAAATAAGTTTGCCAATACTGACCTATAGATGCAATGAAGAAATACATACACCTTTTTTTCACCTTAAATTTAGCATCACATTCTTTTTTCCCCCTTTTTAAATCTCATATTTTCCATCTCCTTTCTCCTGTTTTATTACTCCATTAAACACCTTTTCCATTAGTATTAGGATTACATTTCTTTTTAGAGGAGAATTAACACAATTTAATAACTAATATCACATGGTTCGCAAAATAAAATTGCAAAATGGCAAAAAAATAGCTCAATCTCAGTTATCTCTTGAAATGATCCATTACAGCTATCGGTAAACCTTATGTTGTATATGTGCTGTGTAAATTCAGCTTGTTTAAATTAAATTAACTACTTACGTCTATAGAGTTGACTTGCTTGTGTAGCAACAAAGATATATATATATATATATATATATATATATATATATATATATATATATATATATATATATATATTTATAGCCAGGTGCAGCACCGCCAACCCAGTTGGAACACCCAGGAACTATAAAGACATGTAATTTAACACTAAATAAACTGCTACCAATCTCAGATGTATCTGTACATATTTATTTTATACATTAAAACAAAAGACCAGCATCATTACTGTCATTTAGCAGACATTTTCCTCCAAAATAAGTTACTGTGATTTGTAGTGTCTTGCCTAAGGCCCCAACTGGAAGATGTTCATATCCATCCCTGTGGGATTCAAACTTTGATTTCCTGCATGACAGACAGATGCCCTGCCAATTGAGATATCCAGCAACACCAACCGTTGCCTCTGGCGTGTCTGCCTTCTGACACGGCGTTGACAGCATCTGCCACCTGCTGCCACTATTCTGCCTTTCTGACACTAGTAATGCCCACGCTGTGCCCACCAATTGAACATTTTTACGTTATCCAGTGTGGTCCATCAGGATCTACACTATCGTTCAAAAGTTTGGGGTCACTTCCCTATTGAATCCCATGGCAAAGTGACCCCAAACTTTTGAACGGTAGTGTATGTCTCAGATTCCGAAAATATCTGCTTCTTCCCTCTTTTCCCCTCCCAAGCCATCATGGAAATGATATGATGAATATTTATTATAGGCGTGCACCTGACCATTTATAGCCCCCATGTGGGCGTGGCAAGGCGCTCCCTCATGTGCGCCCACTTTAGAGTTGATTCTGATTTATAAACAGAAACAGGCGTGGGATGGGTGTGTGCATGCTTTTAAAAATCTGAAAGTTTTTGTGCGCTGTATTTCCTTTTTTTCCCTGCCGACGCCACCTGTAGCTTGCTTTGCTATGCACAGTTTAATGCATGAGGCCCCAGGTAACTGGGACACTGCAGTAACCTCCATAATTCTAGATGTGACACACATAACAACACTAGCTGGTTTAGATAGGGTGACCAGATTTGAGTTGGTAAAAAAGAGGACATTAAGTGTGTGTGTGTGTGTGTGTGTGTGTGTGTGTGTGTGTGTGTGTGTGTGTGTGTGTTTATTGTCCTTGTTTTGTTTTGTTTTAGTTTTGTTTTTTTTTACTACTACAGTCTGTTGAAGATAAACTTTGACCAAGTGTCTTACTGTTCAGTGCTTGTCTCTTTTTTAAGTAATAACATAATAAGTATATATAAACACAGACAAACACAAAAGTAAAAGGGAAAAAGAAACTTATGTATTTATGCAGAACTGATGTGAGTTTCCAGCTCCTTGCTTTGCACGTCATGCACTTGGCTTCCCATGAATCACCACCAAGACAAACATGGGAATTTTTTCGGTAGTTTGTGAATTTACATTTATGTTTCTGCATTTTCTATCTGTACTGGATACTAGACGTTCCTGCTGGGTTCATTTTTTACCTCTCAAAAAGAGGACATGTCCAGGTAAAAGAGGACATTTGGTCACCCTAGTTTAGGGCCTGGACGTAGCTACGTATGTATGCCCTGATTCTGCTCTGTGGTGCCTCGTGCATTTGTCTACTTGTGCCTCTCCGACATGGGGCATGTTGACAATATGGGAATGACCTTAAACGTAGGCCCCTCTTTGTTTTCAAATGTATTTGGTCAGAAAGGTGCTCCTCCTGAACAATCCATTTAGACCAGGCGATGTAACAGTCTTCTACTTTTCTTTATGTTTTTGAGCTTCTTTCTTTTACCAGGTGACATCTGGCAAAGCCCCCTTTTTCTCCTCTTTTAAATATTTATTTGGGATATATGTGCACAAATGCACACATAGCTCGTAGCTTTCTTTAACTTGTAAACACATATGCTGCTTCTCTCTTCATTTCTCAGGCTTTCCCTGAAGCAACTGATGGAAACATTTAAAGCATCCTGACTTAATGAAAAGTCCATTTCCATTAAATAAATAAGCTTATTTATTCAGTGAACCCTAGTTCATAGACAGCCATGTATAATAGGTGCACATTTTGCAGTCAACATGGATAAACACAGTTTATGTTTGTATGACAAAGCATCAGCTAAATCTCTGCCAAGCTGACAGCAAAATGCTGTCATTATGAAGAGCTATTATTTCAGGATTTTATCACTTCACAAAATGCTGACTTATTAGTGTAGTTATTGGCTGTAAAATTTTTACAGACCACAAAAAGCAGGAAATAAGCCATGCAACAACTATATACAACAAATTGATGGAAAAAGGAAACATTTGCACAAATTGACGAGGATAAAAAAAAGGGGGGCATGTCAGGATTTGTGATTAGTCACCAATCAAGCAAAGGGACTTTTCGGTAACCAGCAACAGACTGCTGATCTTGATATCCTGTCTTTACAACCCCAGAAAAAGTGCCTTTGAGTGAGCACTTAAAGCATCAAAGGTGAATATATTTTGGTCATAGTGTGGATTTTTCTTTATATATTGTATATTATTTCTTTTGATGAATTAAACATAACACATTGACTTACCTAGGTCTCAACTGAGGCTTTGTAAACACTTTGACTGGGACAAATCACAGCCTATGAATCCTGATGTAAAGTCTTACCTGTAACAACTTCACAGGGATTAAAAAGGGTTTGAATTTGGTGTTTAGTCCATGAAATACAAACAAGTGAAAAGAAAGCAGGGGTGACAAGAAATGACAGATGAGTATGGTTTGTAGTAATGAGGCTATCCGTATGCCTGGCATTGTTAGTTCATTCTTTGGGCACCCTGGTCCCAATTATTGCCTCACAAGTAACAATCAAGTCAACAACTGTCCTATTCCATGAACATGCGCAAATCTGCACAGCTGCTGCAGTAAACCCTAATGACTGTTCTTCTGCAGCACTGGTTAACCACTTGCTTATTTGATTTTTTCTCTCATTTGTGGTTTCTGTTGTTCATCATTAACCTTTACAAATGCAGAAACGGGAACCATGGTTTTTATTCCCCTCTCTTTAGATTTTAGTCTTAAGTTCTTATGTCTACACAAATAACAGGTTGTGAAAATTGTATGCTGCTGTGAAATGGAAACAAGACTCACTAATATCAAACTGGACAACAGAATATGTGTTATGTATGTTATGTCGGAAAAACAAACTTATACTGTCAGTGAAAAATACTCAACAGTGTCCGTTTTTCCTTTTTGTAGTGTTTTGAGAGTATCTCATTATTAGCATCTCTTTATTTAGTGTATTATCATTTTGTATTTGTGTTTTGTGCCGGATGCAGTGCTACGTATTTCATTACTCAACTAATGTTCTTGCTACATGTCATTAATTTATGAAAGCACTCAAGGCCAGAGGCAAAGAAAGAGCCAAGAGAGAACAAGAACTAATATACTGAAAGACAAGAGAAAGAATAACTATTACTCAGGTCCTCAGGCATCTTTCTCGTTGTACCCATCTCCCATCGTTCTTTTTCCCTTCCTTTTCTTACCCCCTGTAGACAAGCTCCTAATTACCATTAAATTAGCCTCTCTAACATTCCCAACTTCAACTGTAGTGATGAGAATCTGCCTCCCTTCCATGTGGCATGCAGCCTTTTGGCCCCCACTCATTATGGGCAGGGGCAGGTTAACACACTCAGTTGTTAAATGGCACTTGGGGCTGACACGTAAAGTTAGGCTTTATATAGCACAGAAAATTAGGCCTTTCAGAAAGGCTTGTACCAGAAACATGTGCGATAGTATCAAGTGGAAACTAAAGGTGTATGTGTGTCGGTCACCAGACAAGTGAGTGTTTTTGTGGCAAAGCGATATTCAACAGAGGAAACTGTACAAGAAACAGAGTGTGATCTGTCACAGAAGAGCCCAGATCATTTACAGTGGATAAGGTGCACTTTTCGGTCACTGTTACCCTCGGTAATGCGTCATTGCCTGGGATAATGCTGTCATAAGTTGTGTTGACAGAGTCATGTGTCTTATCCCACCCAACGTCTGTCTACCTGAGTGCAGCACTTACAGCTGTGCAGTTGCCACTGTCAGAGGAAAATCGTATAACACTTTACAGTACATTAAACTGGAGTATTAAGGTGTGTTGCTAGAACAGCTTTTTTTTAATTCCAGTTTCTTAGTCTTTATCTATTTTTTTTTTCTCATTGTGCTTAATTTCTTGTTCAATCTCAAAGACTAGAAAGAGACACTGGCTGGTTCAAGTTTTTAAACACAAAGCGATTCTGATTTTATCACCAGCCAAAAACGCCTAACTACGGATCTGACTTCTGTCTGTGTGTGTGGATGAATGGTGTTTGTGATGTGAACTGTGCAGACAACACCAGCTGCTGGTGGAGCTTTTCATGAAGCCTACTGGCAGTTTCCCCAGGTTAAAAATGTTCTCTTCTATACACCTTACCCAGTAACAGAATCAGAGACTATACAGTTACTGGTAGATTAAAAAAAAAAAAAACTTTTCTATGTTTTTAAGTTTAAACAACCAATAAAAAACACGTTAAAACCAAATTGTTTTTAAATGACACATGAGAATACCATCCAAAATTCTTATATTTGTTCAGACATTTGCAGTAAACAACTTGGATGACTTATTCTCTAACAAGTTATTCTTTGGGGATATCAGAAGTCTGTCAACATCATGTGGGGTAGTCTAAATGCAGTGTAGAGATGCCAAACTATAATACAAATCCATCAGCCAACCTGAGGATGTCACTATCACTAGGTCATCTTCCCTATAACAGCAATACCTAAGGGACTGGACTGGACAGTAATCACTGAGATAAGAGTAAAATGACACTTGTGTTTGGCTCTTCTCACTCATCTACTTGGTGAAGACTTTTTTAACAAAAAAGTCACCGATACAAGTTTATACTTTCATTCTGACATCACCTGACAGATATGCAAGAAAGTATTTTCATGCCGCTATTTAACAGATCCTATCCTATAAAAAATAAGAGTATTTTTAGGCATCTTAGAAATATTCAGACAGTACCTAGCTGTTTTTTATGGGTTCATTTTGTTGAGGTATTTTAAATGTAAAACATGATGGTGGATTTCTAAGTTGTTTCGGGGATTTTGCTTAAATATGAGTGTAAACCAGAAAGGAAGCAGTGCATCACTTACATCGTGGCATTGGGCTGGTGGGAGTAAGCAGTGCTGTTTCCCCAGGGTGGGGGACCCTTGAAAATCCTGGAATTAAAAGTTTATTTGTGTTCCATTTTTAAATTTATAATTAATTAATATTAGGGCTGTCAAATTATTGAAAAATTTAATCAGATTATTCACAGCTTTGAAGTTAATCGTGATTAATCACAGCTTACAAATTAATCATGATTAATCACCATTGGCGAGCGCTACAAATGCTACAAATATTTACTGTTAACTGACCTTCCCTTGGGTAAACATAAGATGTTCAATGGTCAATAAATGCAGCATGTAATGTACTTCTATATGTTGTTCTAAATAATCTCTACAATGTTCTACATCATAATTCGGAATTCATATATCATCATCTCACCAACAGTCTCCATGGTAATCATATCTGTTATAAAACCACCAGATGTGACAACTGAAGTTAAACAGCCAACACTGATGAAGAAACTATGATAAAACTGATGATCTGGATAAAAACAGGTTTTTCCTTTTATCACTGAAGTGTAAGTGTTTGTGCAGCAGTGATAAAAGTCCTACAGCAGCATCATCCAAAGTAAACAAAATATATCAATGGCTGTTTGTTTTACTAATTTTTCTTCACTTTTTTAGGTTAGATGATCGCTTTAATTGTAGTAATCAGTTTAATATTTCATAAAATCTAGACCTAAAAGAAAAGATCTTATTTGCGCCCCCCTTTTCCTGGTCAGTGATCCTGCCGGGCCCCCCATCAGAACTTTTCTAGACCCGCCCCTGCATAGCTGAAGCATAAACCCTGGCTACCACCAGCCAGTCACCGTGTTAGAGAAAGGTCCTGCTAAAAACAGTACTTTAGGACACATATGAACCATGGTGTGAACCATGAGCCATAAATTAGTTACTGTTAATGCATTATTTTTGACACCCCTAATTAATATCATAATCAAAGTCAGTTTGCTTGAATGAAGGGGGAGAGAGAATGAATTTTGAACTAATGACACTAATGGGTGTTCTTTGGCGGGCCTATGACCCCTCTAAAAGCGTGCAAAATGGCTTAGTCCAGACCTGCACCAGTGGTTTACCCAAGTTACACACAGAATGCAGCCAGACAGCCAGAGAAGAAAGTCATGTATTTCACAAAGAAAGTGAAGTCTGGGTCCCAGAAAAGGAAGATTAAAAAAATAAGTGAGGGACAGCAGCTTATTTTTAATTTGATTGAGAAAAGAGGTGAGTAGCACCCAAACTAACACAATATCAGCAGCGGCTCTCTGTAGGCAGCTCATTAGGATTAATTAAGAGACAACACGGATTGATTAATTTTAGAAATTTGTCAAAGTTATTACCACAACTCATTTGACTTTACAGACCTTGCTATTAAAAAACTATTCCAATTTGTATCAATATTTTAGTCCTAGAATTTCAAATATTCCTCATAACAAATCTTCAGTGTAAGACCCCCAGGGTTCTTTTGGCTTTGGGGTGGCAAATGGACTGGCGGGGGCCAATCGTTGACATCAGTAGTGGTGGAAAGTGGTAGGTTTAAGCTTTCTTTCTGGAAATATGGCCTTGTGCTTAAAGGGTTAATACAGGACATAAAGATTGCCTGTTTTGCAAAACAAAGAAACCAAGCAGTTCCACTATTTGACACTAAGGAAACGAAAAAAGAATTATTGATTCAGAGACAGTATTTTTTCCAGCATCCTTTGAGTTTTAGAAAATGTTTTTACATTTCATCAGCACACTTGACATTATCTTGTGAGCTTTTGTATTTGAGTATTTGTTCAACTCTGTTGTTGAATAAAGTTGCCGCTAATCGTAGTTAATTCAGGTTAAGATATGAATAACTATACCAAAGCTGAGTGGGTCACCAGCCTTTGGAAGCTAGTTGATAGTTTCTTCAGTGGTAATGTTAGCATCACCTTGCTAATAGGTTATTTCCTAATAAACAGAAGAAGGCCCTTTGACTTTGCCATACATTCTCTGTGTTAAAAGGGCTTGTCATCTGTAGTAACATAGGCCACACCTGGATCTCTCTCAGTCTCTCCCTTAGCACGGCAGGCTGGAACACATTGAAGGCACTGCAGAGGCTGAAGATAATAATTCTTACAGTGCAGCCTGCTCTGTCCAGGAGGAAGTAAGCCTTCTGCTGCATGTAGATGTTTACATTATTCACACCAACTCAGTGCTGGTAGGCAAACAGCAGGGGATATGATGAGGACCTGAGGTGTGCCAGAGCTAACCTCTACATACTGTAGGAGGTCAAGGCTACTAGATGAGGTGAATGCGGACAGAAGGCCATGTTTTCTTTGGGAACTAGAATCCCTGCAGGGAGAATAAGGAGTTCTTTCCAATTGTAGTTTCAGGCTAACCATTGCAGTACAACACAGAGTTCCTTGGGAGAGGACTTTTGAACACTTGGACTGATGCTATTCCTTTTTCTTGCCTTTTACTGAAGGAGTGTCTCTATTTCCCTTGAGGCCTGATCTGCAGTGAACACCAGTCTGTTCATAGAACTAGTTTCAGGGCTAGAAAAAACTCAGTGCAGGCCACATTATATTATTTTAAAATGACAAATTAAATTAATATTATATAAATTGGCTTGATATAAATTAAAAGTTTGCAGAAATTAAAAGTTTACATGTTCTCCCCGTGTATGCGTGGGTTCTCTACTAATGGAATAAGTGGTCAAGATAATGAATGAATAAATTAAAAGTCTAATAAAGGTGTTCTTTTTATGAGTAATCTGAAATGAGTTATTTACAGAGCAGGTGGTGCTCCTGATGAATCCTCCGGGTTAGTCTGATAGCTGTTATTAACCAGTTATTAAAAAACTATATTTATAATAAAAGACACCTTTGTAGAACATTTTAATTATAGAAGACCCCATTCAGCAGGTGGATCTGAAAGTCACAGGTGACCTGGACATGTAGGGAGTGAAATTCTTGTGGTTGCATGTTGCATTCTTTTGTGTGTGTTAGGAAGACTCATTCCAGGTTTTTTGAGTTCAGGTTTAAGCAATGCATCCAGACTATTATTTTCTACCTTTGCTCTCCTCAGCCAAAATTAGACATCAGTCAAAACAAAGAGTCTACAAAGGAGACCATTATCTGTACACAAAAGCACTTATCATAAAGTATGTGAACACTTGGCTAATGGCTTTGTTACTGCCATTGTTTGCATTACAATGCAGCATGAGACATTAAACTTCTTAATAGCCCAAAGTGAAGTAATTCTAGGTGATTTACAGTCAAAATGGTGGTCTTTTAGTCAAGCTAATGCTTTAAGCTGCAAATAAAAAGTAGAGATTGAACAAGGATCTTTCTAGTAAATGCAATAAAATAGATGTCCAGGACACCTGCACATCACATCTCTTAGCTCACATAAACACTTATTTATTCATCCTAAATATGTACAGCTTTCAAAAACGCGCAGTATGTAAAAGGACACAAGCAACTCAGCAGCTAATTTTATATTGTCTGATCACAAACAATGGTATTATTATTCTGGCTTTATGTCTGTTATCCATAATTATCTTTTGTTTCCATCTCAAACATATCACTTAAATTTCAGACACACCAATACACACTGGTTCATGGAGAGATTTTACCAACCTGTTATTGTACTTTGGCTTTGTGTCATTAGAGATCTGCCAATCTTGCATAAATTAAACTGAACAAATATGCTGTGGTTGCACGATTGGACGTATCGGTTATCATCAGTATTGTCAGAGTTTGTCTCGTGTGACGACCATGCACCCGATGTTATTTGGTGAAGGTGGTTGTCAGACAGCAACATTAAAGTAAATCTTCTTGAGAGGTAAAGCTCTGCGTGGTTAGCATTCAAGTATGTGAGATGTCTGATATAAACACGCTGAGTGATGTTTAAAAGAACCTGATAGTTTATTGATCTCCTTTGGGGAGATTCTAGCTTTTATGGCTCCAGGGATTCATTGTTGCTCAAAGAAATACATTGAATTGAATATCAAGTTGTCTGTGTGCTCACATCTTGAGTGTGCAAATAAGCCTGCACACTGTATATTCCTCTATCTGTTCGTGTGGGTGGGGGGGTGGGGGGAGTATGACTCTCCAATGAAGCCTTTTTAATGATTCATTGTGTTGATTTACTGCAGTCACTGACCCTAACTTTTCAGATAAGACAAAGCCATAGGCGATAAAATCTAATTAGCACAAAGTGACAATAATTCACCCAGGTTTCGCTTTTGAAGGGTTGTATTAATCTGTTTTAAAGTGAAATTAAAAAAACACCACACCTCCATACCTTTATATTGTGTATGTATATCAGAAACATACTGCAAATACAACATTATTGTTGTTCTTGTGTTTTAGTCAAGTAAAACAATTAATCCCATCACAAATGTTGGAAAAACTATTTAATAATCTCACTGATTCTGCCAGAGCTATTGGTAAATTCCCCAAAGTTCACGGATTTTACTTTATCAACTGCATGAAAGTGCCACAATTTAACAAAAACCAATTATTTTTACTTTGTTTAGGATACTGCAGATTTTACAGTCATGGATATGGGTGGGAATGCCAGTGTCAATGATATTATCAAGTCTGCCTATTAATTAATTTATTTATTAATTCTTGACTTTTTTTCTATAAGTATACAACACAGATTTATGGTGTCAAAATAACTCTGTGGATGTTTACCTCAAGTCAGTGGTCACTGACCACTGCATTGTGACGATCATTAATACAGTACAGCCACTTTAACCGGAAACAACTTCACCATGTGAATAAATGAGTGATGTATAATTCCAATATATGGCTTCTGAATGCTTCTCATGACATTGTTTCCCATACAATTATATTTGGACGTCATCCTGCCTGCCTTTAGATCTTGCCTTTAGCACAGGTTTATACTTTATATATCGTTTTATTAAAGAACCAGACATTATGATGTTATTTGTCTTATTTACATGACTTCACATAATTTCTCCTCTGCTGCCTGACCATAGCTTACCACAGTCTCCATGAAACACATATACACACCTGTGGCTACAGGTGAGCTAATATCTAAATTAACTAATAGACCACATATAGCAGGAATATTTTCAGCAGTAGGAGGAAAACTCATAGTCCTTCAGTCATGAATTTTTTCATCATCCACAGAAAGCAAGAAGTTATTCCATTAATTTGACGACTGGATTGAATTAAAAGGAAAAACTTAAATCGGAGAGAACTCCAGCAAGTACTCTACTCACAGAAGGAGCCTGGAGTAGAGTAGTGATTAGGCTGCGGACTCCCTGCTTAAGGATATAGGGAGGTTGTATGATCTGTTACTATTATTGATCTTTCCAATTCAGACATTAGAAACATTGTCATGTCTCTCAATGAAATGTAGCCATGCTCTGGATTGCCTCTTGCAGCAACAAATAGAAGCACATGTCCAACATTGTTTATTTGTAGTCAGTGAGCTGGCCAGCACCTGTCGGTACCGATACAGGAATTGATTCCAATGCTTTGGAAAATTTTGAACTGGCTCCTGTGTGGAACTGGTTTTTGATTCTCATCCCTAGTCATGGTGCTATTGTACTATGTGAACTTCAAAGTATTTTAGTTTGATGTTGTTTTTCAGGGTCTATATCTGTATTTGCATGTTGTTGTAAACAAAATAAGCAACTCTTTTAGTAGACACAATATATTTCTGCTTAGTTTATGGTCTATTTTCCTCCGGAGTGCATTGCATTTATTTTCTTTTTTTTTTTTTTTTTTTTTTTGGTTTGTGATTTGAATGTTGAGCACATCAGATTATGAAGCAGTTATTTTCCTTGTTTTGTTTTGTTTTGTTTGTTTGTTTTTTTTCCAATATCAAGAGTTTGACAGCACAAGAAATGACTAAACCAAAACCTGAGCTCCTCAAACACTCCCTGGATCACAAACCAACTTGTCAAAACAAAGTTTTATGGTTAGAGGAGATCAAGAAAAAGAAGAATGAAGGACAGTGTTGCACTAGCAAAAACATGGTAGGAGAAGGACAACTAGAAGACAGAGATTGATGTAATATGACAGAAGAGATGATGTGAAAGAAGAAAATGGAGGATAGTCATAAAAGCTGATTTGTTTGGTTTTTGTTGCTCATCACCATTGAAGATATGCCGCTGCTAATGTCCCATAGAGTCTTGGGTAACACAGCAAACCAATACATATCCCCTTTAATGGGATTTTCTGAGTTTCTTCACCCTCATGAGTGTGTACACACACACATACACACGAGTACATACACAGTACACCATATGGCTACCGCCTGGTGGAGTGATAAAGAAAAGTGGAAAAATAGAAACTGCTCGCTTGAGGAGTAATTATAACATTGTCTTCTCATTTGTGACAAGCTGAGAGGTTAATCTCAATTTAGAAGCATTCTGCAGCGATCCTCTCTTCTCCATATGTCCTCCCCAAGGTTGCTGGGGATAACAAATGCCAGCAAGATGCAACACATAACCACAATCATCACACGTCACATTTTGAGGGATTGGTGACACAAACAAGAGGATTCAGCTCAGTTAAGAAGCATCCGTGCATTTATATGTGTTATGTGTATCTTAATGGATTGCAGCTTTTTTTACCCTCATACACTTACATATATCACAAACAAGCCACATTTCCAGATTCTTTGTTCTTAGGCATACAGCTGTGTGTCTGCATCAAGACCACAGTGTGCTGATGTTTGTGACTGTACATGCAGTCATCACTGGAGGCCATTTTAACTTGGATTACAGCAGGATATTGAGGGCATAGAGAGATTAGAACAACTTGAAAAACAACAGGACAAAAAAAAAAAAAAAAAAGGCGGAAATATCACTCGGTGGTGCTAATGAAGCAGCACAGGGAGGAAGGTTGATTATCCGACTTAACCTTGAGGGATTTTGTAATGAAACCATGAAAAGTTAGAGAGACAAAGTTTGAGTGAGTGTAGTTTGGCAGCCGTTAGGCTGATTGCTGAGGGAGGTTGGGTTTGTTTGTTTGTGCGTCCATCAATGTGTACCTGTATGCAGTCATGCGTGTCTTGTGCACCTGACTGCAGTGTTTCGTCTTATGTGTGACTGTGTGTTAATATCGATGTGTGTGTTCACACTTGTGTCAGTGTTATAGCATATAAATGACGTATCTCACTAGAGCAGTTTTTTGTCTCATCTGTCACATGAGCAGAATAAACAAATTCATGAATATTCATGATGTTTATCGTGTCGAATGCTGATGTACCATGTCACATTCTCTTGTAATTACCCAGCTCCAATTGTTTGTGTGTGTTTTTGTGTGCATATTCCTCATGTGTCAGACTGAATGATTGTACAAGCAGCCTTTGATGTGGAGTGCTCAAGCGTAATACTTCCTGCTGGGTATCAACAAATGTCAACTCTGTCACCAAGTTGATGTTGTCCCAATATTGCAGCCAAATGGCCCTTTAATTAATTTCACTCAGTGAGGGAAACATGAATCATTTTATAGTTTGTACTAGATACCACAGTTTTACAAGAACATGTCAGAATTTCAATTATGCTTTACAAGTGCAATAAGGAATCCATTTTAAAATGGAAATGTAAAAATTCACAGCATCTTTAAAACTTCTATAAGTTACTCAGAGTCACACAAAAAAGTAGAATCTCTAAACTTGTCACATTGATGCTTGGGCAAGATCTTGTTATGTCAACATAACATCAACTCTTTATGATCGCTTAAAGACCAACTGTTCTTTATAGACAATCAACACATCTGTAAAAAAAAAAACATTAAAACAACATTTGCTTAATTTGCAAGATGGATGTCAGCATTAAACAACTTTAAAAATCACATTAAATGAATAAAACTGCCAAAAATGGAAGTAATATGAATTGGGGCTCTACTCTGACTTGATGAAGTACCCAAATATATTCACCAACCCAAGTATGTGTGCCAATAAGTCCTGTCAAAACAACAAAATTATGATTCAAACTGCCACCGCTATGTGTGGCAGGAGAGAAATGTAACTAAATATTTCCCAATCAGAGCTAATTTGATTGGCAATTGTTCTCAAAAGGTTCTTTCAAAGAAAGAAGAGACTGGTGCAAATACTTATATTACTTTTAACCATGCAACTCTTATTCAACATCCAGATACAACAACTGTATTTTTAACTTCTGGGTTACATTCAGGCAGCTTGCCAAAAAAAAATGTTACTTCCTGCATGGGTTTACGCAATAACTTTATAATAATAACTTAACTTTATAATAAAGATTATGGGGAGTCCCCCCCCCCCCCCCCCCCCCCCCCCCCCCCCCCTGTAATCATCTTTGTTGAAAGCATTTTGCTGTTTGTCTGTTATATGTCAATATAACAACATGTTATGATAGCAATTACTTACTCCCTGGTTGGGTTTAGGTAATAGCTTCATTTAGTTAGCATTAAAAATCCAAACTACTGGGCAAGAGTTTAAAACATTATGGTCAGATCTAAAATACAAGAAGACACCCTACTTCTGTTCTGGTTCTGTCATTTTCTCTTTTCCACTGAATTGAAGGTTTGATTGAGTCCATTGGTTTCCTTAGCTAGGCTTTTTTTTTTTTTTTTTTTTTTTTTTCTTCTTTTCTTGAATTGGCTTATTTGAACACAGTTAATATAAACTGAACTAATGTGGATCATTAAATACATTTGCTTTAATTGGATGATAACTTGACTACATTGAATTGAATTGAATTGTTTTGAATTGAATTGAATTGATATAGATTGTATATTTGAAAATGCCTTAAGACTTTGTCGTGAATTTACATTACAAATAAAGCTGCTTTTAACTGGACTGATGATAATAATATAGAAATAACTTTAGAAAAAAATAGTAACTTTGACCTGTGGGTGGATAAAAAAGAGTTGTTGGTATTTGATGATGTAGTGTTTTGTCTTTACAGAGTAAGACCTAAAAGTCCTGATCTGGATAAAGAGCCACAGCTGTCACATATTTTCCCCAAACATATCCAAACACACTTGGAGGTGTTATCATTGAAAACATTATTCAATGCACCAACCATATTTTTTGCTTTTCTTTGCCTAATTTTCCTGCTGCAGATTTGGATCAAAGCCTCATGTAAAGACTCAAAAGCAAGGTGGTAATTGAAGGTGTGAAAGTCATACAAGATTAAAACATCCGGTTTAAACATTTTGCCTCCTTTAGTGTATATCTGCTCACAGACATTTGGATTTTGTTAGGCATGTTTACATCTGCCATTTACAGTCTTGAAAAATAAACTGTTAGTTAAAAATAGTTTGCAGTTGCTTAAACATTCTATAAAGTGAAAACAAATTAAATCCTGTCTAAGTATAATTTATGTTTTTGTACTTTATATAACAAAAGCAAGAGACTACTGCCATTTTCTTTTCAAAAAAGCACCTTCAATTGGTATTTATTGTTATTTATGGTTTAAATTCAACCCCATGAAAATGCCTTTATTTTGCTTTCTATTGAGAAGTTTAATTCATCCACCCCTAAGGAAACATTTCATTTACCCACTCTTCAATATAAACCAGAAAGCAAACCATAACATTTTTAGTCTACGATCCTACAGGCCAAGTGACTTGGATTAGGATTAAAGAACTGTGTAATAATATTATGCAAAAGTAACAGAACTTGGAAATGACCTTAGTCATGTTCTGATCTCCATAGATAAGAAACTCAGTAGTTTTGATGCGCGTTTGAGTCTGGCAGAAATTCTCCACAAAGAGTTCCAGGCGCTACGTGAATCATTAGAATTCAGCCAGAAGCAGGTGGAAAGTCTGGCTGCAGAAAATGCCGGTCTCAGAGAGACGGTAAAATCCCTCACCGAGGGCTTGACCCGTCTCTCAGATGAAAATAAGAAGATTAAGGAAACGGTGATCGATCTGCAGGCGCGGAGCATGAGAGAGAACCTGGTATTTGCAGGGATTCCAGAGCAGACGGAGGAGGACCCCGAGACCACGGTGAAAAACTTCATCAAAACCCACCTGAAGCTCCCAGAGGAAACGGTGAAAAACATCTCCTTTCACAGAGTCCATCGGCTCGGCGGGAGGAAACCCGGGTCCAGCAGACCAAGACCCATCGTAGCGAAGTTCGTCAGCTTCAAACAGAAGGAGCAGGTGAAGAACCAGGGCCGCGAACTGAAGGGGACCAACTTCGGAGTAAACGACCAATATCCGAGAGAGATTCTGGACCGACGGAGAATCCTGTTTCCCATCAGACGGAAATCTATGGCTAATGGCGCTCGCGCTGTCATCGCGGTGGATAAACTGTTTATTAATGGACAACTGTACCGCGACCCGGACGTCACTCCGTGGCTCTTCTGATCCCAGGTGCTGTAAGTCAATCTCTCCAAATGATCACTCTTAACTCGCCATTATAGATCACTGACAGTAGAACACACTGCTCGTCTCACCACAGCCTCTACACCTAGATCGATGTATTTTTTTCTGTTTTGTTTTTATATTTCACACAAATACTTTTCTCACTTTTCACTATCTTTCACGCTTTCACTGTTAATTGTAATCCAGCTCGTAATATCAGCAGCGCACGCGGCCGGTCAAAAACCGTCAGGACGCACAGCCGCACCATACATGATAAATATAAACACTCGCGTTTTATGTATGAGAGAACACGCATTAAGGTACATATACGGACATTTAACATACGGACAAACGCGCGCAATCAGGCTGCATGCAAACACGCGCGAACACGCAAGAGGGGCGCACAAAGACACACGCGTCAGTAACACGCATGAAGCATTAAACCGTTCACAATAACCATGTTAAAAATCGTCTGTTGGAATGTACATGGAGCCGGTTCCAGGGAGAAGAGGTTGAAGATATTTAATAAATTACAGGAGCTGCAGGCTGACATTGTCTTACTACAAGAGACTCATTTAACAAACTCAACCATAGATCTTCTTCAAACAGCTCAGTTTCCTCATGTTTCCTCAGCTTGTTACAATTCTAGGCAAAGAGGAGTAGCTACTCTTATTAATAAGAGACTAAATTTTGACATAGATAGCACAGTAGTGGATCCTGAAGGCAGATTTCTGATAACTTTATTATCTATTTGTAATATCAAATTATGTATTACCAATGTGTACGGCCCCAATTCAGATGATCCCTCCTTTTTCCACTCCCTGTTTGCTACACTCCAGAATTATTCAGATAACAGAATAGTGCTAGCTGGTGATTTTAATGTAGTCTTGACTGAACAAGATCGCTGCAGCACATCAGCCAGTCATCGAGTCTGGCAGTCGTCAGAAACTATCAAACAGTACATGAAGGATTTTGGTCTTTGCGATGCTTGGCGCTCTCACCATCCTAAACTAAGAGAATACACCTTCTTCTCTTCAGTTCACCACTCCTTCTCTAGAATAGATTATATATTAAATAGTAACTCACTAATGGGCGACATTTCAGAGACTCAGATACATCCAATCAGCATTAGCGATCACGCACCAGTTTCATTCACTCTGAGAAACAAAAATAATAAACCGATTGGTAAAAGCTGGAGATTTAACACCTCTTTATTGAAAGATCCTGAGTTTATTGATTATTTTAAAAAAGAATGGTCAATTTATATAGAAAAAAATGACATGCCTGAAACTTCAGCGTGTCTCCTTTGGGAAGCAGGAAAAGCAGTAATGCGAGGGAAAATAATTTCCTTCTCCTCACATAAGAAGAAGAAGGAAACAGCAAGAGTTTTAGAATTAGAACTCAGGATTAAATCATTGGAGGAGGCTTACCGCATTTCCCCCGAAGAGCACACAATGAATAATATAAGGAAAACTAAATTGCAGCTTAAAGAAAATTATAGATAAAAAAACACAGTTTTTAGTGCAAAGACTTCGCTTGGAGAACTTTGAACACAGTAACAAATCTGGAAAGTTTTTAGCAAATCAACTAAAAACAAACAAGGAGAAAACAACAATCTCCTCTGTTAAAGATCAAGACGGAAACATCAGCCATGACTCAGACAAGATAAATGACACGTTTAGAAGCTTCTATAAAACATTATATGAATCACAGATTAATCCAACAGATGAACATATTGAACAATTTTTAAACAACATTAATCTACCAAAACTAAAAAATGAAAATAAAATAAATTTAGATGCACCTATTACTGTAGATGAACTCCACGAAGCTCTCCAACATATGCCCAACAATAAAGCCCCGGGTCCAGATGGTTACTCAGCAGAATTTTACAAGGAATTCTGGACAACGCTAGCTCCTACATTTTATAATATGTTGTTAGAAATACAGGAAAAACAAAAAATACCGCAAAATATGAACTTAGCTAATATAACACTATTGCTAAAACCAGGCAAAGACCCCACACTTCCATCCAGTTACCGTCCCATATCTTTAATAAATGTAGACCTGAAAATAATTAGTGAAGCTCTTGCCAGAAGGATAGAAAAAATAACCCCTCTTATAATTCATCCGGACCAGACAGGTTTTATAAAAGGTCGACATTCATCTACTAACACGCGTAGACTAATTAACCTCATAGATTACTCTACTTTACATAATCTAGAATCCACAATCATTTCTCTAGATGCAGAAAAAGCCTTCGACAGGGTAAACTGGAAGTTTCTATTTGCAACACTAGACAAATTTGGGTTTGGACCTTCTTTCATAGAGTGGATTAAAATATTATATAATAACCCAAATGCATGTGTGAAAACCAACGATCAAACTTCTCCAAGCTTCCGCTTACAGAGAGGCACCAGACAGGGCTGCCCACTCTCCCCCTCACTTTTTGCCATTTTCATAGAGCCGTTAGCAGCTGCTATTAGACAAAATACAGAAATTAAAGGAATCCAGGGCAAAAATATAGAACATAAAATAAGTCTTTATGCAGATGATGTATTACTCTTCCTTCAGAACTCACAAACATCACTCTCTGAGACAATCACAGTTATTAATAAGTTCTCATCAATATCTGATTATTCTATTAACTGGTCTAAGACTACAGCCATGTCCATCAACTGTGACCTACAAAACATCCCTAATATCAAAATACAGACAGGAAACATTAGATATTTAGGTATAAATATTTCCCCCAGATTATCAGATTTAACAAAATTAAACTATGTTCAGCTACTAAAAACAATAGAAGATGATCTCTTACGGTGGAGGCGCTTACCCATCTCACTAATGGGGAGAGTTGCCACCCTTAAGATGATGATTCTACCTAAAGTTAATTATTTATTTTCAATGATACCCACTAAACCCTCCACCAGTTGGTTTAAATCTCTGGACTCTTTCATATCCAAGTTTCTTTGGAAAAACAAGCCGTCACGTATCAGTCTTAAAACCTTACAGCAGACTAAAGATAGAGGAGGACTGGACCTACCAAACTTTAATAACTACTTTATAGCTAACAGGCTGCAGTACATCTCCAAGTGGCTCAAACCCAGTTATCTGGATGAGCCGTGGCTAGATGTGGAGCAGGCTTTGTGTGAGGACTTAGTCATCTCTGACCTGCCGTTCATCAGCTCAACCATTAAACCATATAAGTGCTTTAAAAGCCTTAACATCCGTTTTTCCTTAATGGCTTGGTGGGAATTCTGTAAGATAACCAGATCTCCCCTCTTTCCATGTAGACTTACACCCATCTGGAACAACCCTGACATCCTGCAGAACAAAAAGATGATAAACTTCACTCAATGGAAGACTAAAGGAATACAACAGTTAGGACAGATAATAGAAAATGGAAACTTTGTATCTTTCAACACAGTTGTCTCACAGTATGGAATCAACAGCAATAAATTCTTAGAGTACCACCAACTAAAATCAATTATATGTAAGAAGTATACCCCTGTACAGTTAGACTTGCAGCTTCCTATCAGAATAGCAGAATTCCTGAATCATAATACTCCAAAATTATTATCAAAAATATATAGATTACTTGCAAAGCTAGAAGACAGGATATCTCTCCCAACTTCAAAATGGGAAGATGATTTATCTAATAACTTTGATCAGAAAAGATGGTCACAAATATGTTTAAACACGTTTAAAATGACTCAGAATTCAAATATACAACTAATACAATTCAAAATTCTCCATAGAACTCATTATACAGGACACAGGATGTTCAGGATGGGCCTTTCACCATCAGATATCTGCCCACACTGCTCTGAGAACACCTCTGATAGCTACATCCATGCACTGTGGTCCTGCACACCTGTCCAAAGGTTCTGGATTAAGGTGTGTGAAGATCTCTCAAAATGGTTTAAAACTAGTTTTCCTACAAACCCCACACTTTGCCTACTGGGCGACCTGGGTGACACTAACATAGGAATACACTCCATAAACTTGGTCCTCGCAGTCTTATGCATCGCAAAGAAAACTATTCTTGTGAACTGGAAAGATAAGAATAATTTGTCTATCCAGCAGTTTAGAAATCTCCTGTTAGATCACATCAGCATTGAGACAATGTCTGTCTCCTCCAGGAACCAGTCAGATGACTTTCATTCCCTCTGGTCCCCTGTGACTGGCTACATCACTTAATGTAGGTGGAGGATTGCGGCTTCGCTGGGATGGGGGCGGATGTGGGTGGGGGGTCCCTGGTGGCTTCAGGTCTCCGGTTGTCTCCTGGGTGGGGATCTAGGCTGCTCCGCTGCTGGGTCGGCTGGGGGTTCCGGTCTGGGCGGGCGGCATTGGGTGGGCCCCGGGGTGGGGCTGCCTCGTGGCGGTGGGGGGTGGCTGCCGGGGTGCCTGGGTCGGTGTCTGTCGGCCCCTGGCCGGGTGGCCGGTCGGGCCCGGGGTGGGCCGGGTGGGGGCCCCGGGCTCTGGGGCGTCGGGTCTCCCCCCGCTCCTGGGGGTGGGGGGTCTGCCGCTGCTGGGGGGGGGCTGGGCCCGTCCTGATGTGCCGTGCCGGGGGTTGGTCCGTGCCCTGGTGCTTGGTCGCAGCCCCGGAACCTGGGTGGGGGTGTGTTTGTGTGTGGGTGTGTGTGTGTGTGTGTCTGTGGGTATGCTGGTGTGTGGGTGGGTGTAGAGGGACGTGTGTGCTGTATGTGTGTGTGGGTGTGTATGAAGGTCTGGGTGTGTGCGTGTATGTGTGTGTGTGAGTAGTGTGCGGGTGTGTGTGTGGAGGTCTATGTGGGATGTGGGTGTGTGTGAAGGTATGTATATATGAGTGTGTGCACGTGGAGGTCGAGTTGTGTGTGGAGGAGTGAAGGAGTGGGTGGAGGCGTGAGTATGTATGGAGGTGCTTGTGTGTATATGCAGGTATGTATGTGAGTGTGTGTGTAGTGGTGTATGTGTATGGAGGGGTATGAGAGTGTGTGTGTATGTGGGCACCGGTGTGTGTGTTTATAGGTATGTGCGTGACGTGTGTGTGTGGAGGTATGTGCACGTATTGAGGTGTTGGTGTATAAAGGTGTGTGAGAGTGTGTGTGCGTTTGCAGGGGGTTAGGACGTGTCCTCTGGGGGGCGCCCTGGCTGGGTGTTGGGGGCGGGGGCCTGGGGTTCCCTTCCTTCGCCTCGCCCCCCTCCCACTCAGAAAGAGGAAAGTGGCCCCTTGGGCTGGGGGCTGGCCCCTGGGGGGGTTCGTGGCGTGCCTGGGTTGGGGTGCCTGCTCTGGGCCTGTGACGCCCTTCGGGGCCGGTGGGGGACGGGGGCGCCCTAAGCCACTGGCGGGTCGTCTTCCAGGGGGGAGGCTTACCCCCCTCTGGACCTACATCTCCTGACCCCTCCCCTCCCCACTCTTCACTACATACACAGGTAGGGCCGTGGGGGGTGTGCTTGTTGCGCTGGGCGGGGCAGGGGGGTCATCATAGTGGCCCCGTTGCTTCGCCGAGCGGCAGCATGCCTCCCAGCTTTTAATTCCACTTAGTCACTGAGCACAAATAACATTTGCAACATACAAACACGTTTGGGGGGTGGAACATGCAAGGTCAGGTGGGTGGGACTGCTCAGGTGGCCCCACCCCCTCCTCAATGCAGTTACTGCCCCCCAATTTTAACCCTCTTTTTTTAATTGCAAACAGCACATAATATATTCCCTCACTAGTGGGGGAGGGAGGGGGGATGGGGTCTTCAAGCGCCCCTGTCTCCATGGATGGCCCGGGGGCGGGGCGGGCCGGGTGGCCTGTCGCGTTGGCCCGGGGCGTGGGCGGGCTGCCCCGGGGGGTTTGGCTGCTGGCCCTGGGGGGAAGGTGCTGTTTTGGGGGTGGGGAGTGGGGGACTGGGGCGGGGTGGGGGGGGTGGGGGCCTGGTTCGTGTCTCCTCGCCTCCTGGCTGGGGCTGTCCCCCCGCGGCGTGGGGTGGCGGGAGGATGGTGGTGGGGGGATGGTGTTTGTGTGTGTGTGTGTGTGTGTGGGGGGGAGAGTGGTGTGTGTGTGGGGGGATGGGTGGTGGAGGGATGGTGTGTGTGTGTGGGAGGGTGGGGTGTGTGGAGGTGGATGTGTGGTGTGTGGGAGGGGGGGTGGTGTGGGTGTGGGAGGATGAATGGTGGAGGGATGATGTATGTGGGGGAGGATGGGGTATGTGTGGGAGAATGTATGGTGCAGGGATGGGGAGTGTGTGGGAGGATGGATGGTGGAAGAATGGTGTGTGTGCAGGAGGATGGATGGTGTATGGGAGGGAGGATGGTGTGTGTTTGGGGGAGTGGTGTATGTTTGGGAGAGTGGGTGATGGAGGGGTGGTGTGTGTGTGTGTGTGTGTGTGTGGGAGGATGGGGTACGTGAAGGTGGATGTTTGGTGTAGGAGAGGGAGGACGGTGTATGTGTAGGAGAATGATGTATGTGTGGGAGGATGGGTAGTGGAAGGATGGTGTGTGTGTGTGTGTGTGGGAGGTGTGAAGGTGGAGGATGGTGTATGTGTGGGAGGATGAGTGGTGGAGGGATGATGTGTGTGTGGGAGGATGGGGTAGGTGTGGGAGAGTGTATGGTGGAAGGATGGTGAGTGTGTGGGAGGATGGATGGTGGAAGGATGGTGTGTGTGTGGAAGGATGGATGGTGGAAGGATGGTGTGTGTGTGTGGGAGGACAGAGTATGTGAGGGTTGGATGGTGTATGTGTGGGAGGATGAATGGAGGAGTGGAAGGAGAGTGTGTGTGTTTGTGTGTGTTGGTCTGGGGGGGGGGGCAGGACTGGTTCTCGGGGTGTGCGGCTGGGCGCTGGGGTGTGGGGCTGGCCTCTGGCGGTGGCCGTCTGGGCGGGCCGGGTCCCCCCGGGTGGCGTGCTGGCCCTTGGCCTGTGGGGGTGGGGGGTGTCCCTGCGCTCCTGGGCCCGGGCCCTCTGCCCCGTCTGTCCCGGGCGGCCGGTGCCCGGGGGGGGTCGGGGACTGCTGGCCTCGGCCTGCCGGGGCCGGTGCCCTGTGTCCGCGGGGCGGCTCCTGCTGGGGTCTCCTGCTGCTGCCTTCCTGGGCGGGCGAGTGGTCGTCTCTGTGGACCGGTCGGGATCTGTAGCCTACGGGGGGGCTGGTGGCCTGGGTCTCGGGACCGCTGGCCTGACTCTGGCCTCTGTTCAAGTGAGGTGGCATCTGCATGATCACTCTGCATGGTCACTCCTTCCTGAACGTCTCCACACAGTCTTTGCGTCCCCGTGTGGCCGAGTTCTCCAGCATATCCACACAGGTTTCTCTGCGCGTGTTCTTGAATACAGCAGTTTCACTTATATCTATTATCATATTTTTTTTCTTTTTTTTTTATTATTTCTGTTCTTATTATTATTATTATTACTCCTACTCTTATTATTATTACTACTACTATTATTATTATTACTATTATTGTGATTATTATTATTGTTACTATTATCAACTAGTTGTGTAATGACCTACTGGCTAGGATGATCTTAGCTATATATGTTGCAAGTAGTATGGATTACATGGTTTTCTGTATAATGTTTTAAGTCCCCACCCGCACTCCCCACACCCTTTCTGTCCCTCTCTCTCCCCTCCCTCTTCTCTCTACTTTCTTTTCTATCTCTCTCTCTCTCTGTCTCCTCCGGTCGAGTCCAGCATTAAGAGCCTGATTTAATAAAGTTTTTCATGTCATCAAGAGGGACTTTATACATGTAGTATAAATCCCTGCTTGATAGAGTAAAATTGCCCAGCACCAGACAGCAGCCAGACAATCATTCTGTTTGCAACGATGCTGGACAAGACAGGTTAAAAAAAAAAAAAAAAAAAAGGAAATGACCTTAGTAATTTATATCTTCAGAGAACAGAAACATGTTTGGTATCATGAATGGAAGGATGAGAACGTAAATGGATGGCAGGTTTTAACTTTGTTTTGTTTTTTGTTTGTTTTTCTTTGCTATTTATTCTGGTAACTAAATAGTCATGTTATGTGCCAGGGAAATGTTAAAGAGACTGGAAAAGTGAAAAACAAAGAGGAAGGCGTTGTCATTTGGATGGATGCTGTGATACTCATTAACCCATTAGATGGAGTAGCAGCTGGACACCCACAACCATCTGCAGCATATTTCCCTCCAAACAGGACAATTTAACCTGATTTCACACAAGCCAATCAGCACACATGCAAAACACATAGACTCTACAGTCTCATCCATCTCTTCCTTTTCTTTCACACACACACACACACAGACACACACACACACACACACACACACACACACACACACACATACGGATCATTTACCTTCCTCTCTTTGTCTCTCTCTCTCTCTTCCTCCCTGTCACACACTTACATGAACATACAAACACTGGGAACCCTCTCGCCTCCACGAGTTCTTAATTTTCCAGCTGTGTAGGCAAGTTGTGGTGGGCAGTTTGTCCCCCTGACAAGGGTCACTGACCCACGGGAAAGAGCTCTCTTTCTCTTCACTGACTGCTTGGTTGACTCAAGCTCAGTCAGTGAGATAAACACTTGAAGAGGGGAAGCAGAGGGAGAAGGGAGTAAGTGAGAAGTTTAGGGTGGGAAGGAGGAGGAAATGAAGTGGAGATGGGTGGGACAGAGGGAGGATAGTACACAGAGTGGTGGAAATGAGACAGAGTGATGAGAAGAGGAAGGTGAACAGGAGGAGGATTGGAGGGTTAGAGTCGGGTCAGGCAGGCAGCTTGAAGGGTGTAGGTGAGGATGAGAGCAGGGGATCGAGGTGTTGGGGGAGTTTACTGAACCACAGCATGATGGATCACGATGTTAGCAGATAAGACGGGTGTTGAGAGGGGGCATGCTTGGCTTGTCAAGAGCAGCTTTTGTCAGAAAGCAACATAAAGGCACACACACATAGTCACACCAAGGGAAAAAAGGTACACACAGAAAAGAAAGAGGGGGAGGGGAAGGCCACACTTGCATAGTCCCCTCTGATTTATGTTGCACTGTGAAAGGCAATTTATATGTCTAACACACTTAAAGGATTCCAAGATTTCAACCTGCCTTTCATGCAGATGCACTTCATCGCTCAAGAAAGTGCTCTACATGCAGTTTCACTCTATTCTGCCTTTCTGTCTCTCTTACCAGCACACACATGTATATGTGCACACACACCACACACACACACAAAGATCATTGACCCAACCAAGGTGGGAGCCATTTTCAATTTAGCTTTTCATTCTATTCGTCTCAGAATGATGCATTGCAGTGGATGATTCTTACAAACTTTGTCTTCAACCTTGACTTTGCTACCGCAACAAATTGGCATCAATGGAGTATAGATGAAAGGCAACCATGACACAAGGTCAACTTATCAGAGTCTCATCACTTTAGCATCGAAATTTAATAAATATGTGCTGCATTTGGCGTTCATTATGGACCAGATAATGGATTTGAGTGTACTGGTGTGAGATGTGGCAGCAAAGAAACAGATTATTTTTAGTGTAAATTCAATTCATATCATACAATCTTAACTTATTCTTTAGAATATACACTCTAGATACTATACTTGACACATTTGCAAAGTTACTCTCATAGTTATGGTAGTGATTTCTTTTACATACACTGCTCATAAAAACAAAAGCAACACCTAAAGAACACGTTCGAGATCTTGATGAATGAAATATTCTAATTGAAAACCTTTATCCATTGTATAGTGGAATGTGTTAAGAACACAAAACATCAATATAAATCAAAAACGTTAAACCATAGATGTCTGGATTCAGAATCATACTAAAAATAAAAGTGGAAAGATCAGATCACAAGGTGACTTTAACTTCTGTGAAAATTCCTCAAGATGATTCAAAATGAGGTTCAGTAGTGTGTGGCGTTTACAAATTCCAGAATGGTTTAGGTCGAGAATACATAAGTAATATGTTCAGAGAATATAAACCTAGCAGAGCTCTTAGATCCAAAGACCCTGGTCAACTAGTCCAGACCAGAGTCCAGACTAAACATAGAGAAGCAGCTTTTAGCTGTTATGCTGCAAACAAGTGGAACAAACTGGCAAATATAGACACTTAATTCCAGGTCAAAGACATTTCATGTCTGATGTGCCTATGCAAGCAATCTGCATCATAACTTTTAACTTGTCTTGCTTTTGATCATTTTAATGTAATTTATGATTTTTGTGATTTGTGATTTTTGCTTTTTGTTGGTGTCTTTTACTACTTTTTAGTGCTTTCTTTGCACCATCTGTAATGCTTTCAATGTTTTATGTAAAGCACTTTGAATTGTCTTGTACATGAAATGTGCTGTACAAATAAACTTCCCTTGCCACCACGTGCAGGACCATTCCTTTATAGGCGTTGTCTTGCTAATTGCCTCTCTTTTCCACTTGTTGTCTGTCCCATTTATACAACAGCAGGTGACATTGATTCACAATCAGTATTACATCCTAACAGGACAGGCTGATATCCCAGAAGTGTGAATGGCTTTGAGTTACATGGTAATAATTGTGTGTTTCCTTTATTTTTTGAGCAGTGTAATTTGTATATCTTGTTTTAGCTGATCAGAACACTTACACACTCACATCAAAGAACTTAAGTAGGTGTTTAATGCTTTTAAACTGTTTTTGCTTTATATTTGCTGATGAGCATTTGCAGAATTATTAAATGCTTGATCTGTAACTGCTACAAGGAAACATCTCTGGCTCTGGAATCAGATACGTGCTGAAATGTATGTCTACATGATAGAGTCGCAATAGAAAAAATTTTTAAATCACTGAATTTTTGCAAAACAATCCTAAAAGCTATCCATCACTTGGACAAATCAGAACATAGGAGCAGTGTATGCAGTATGTGTAATTCACAGCAACACATCACAGTTTTTTCAGACTTTAGACATTGTGTTGCTGGACTATAGCTTTTTTTTTATCATTACAAAATACCACACCAGCTGGGGGATTACAGTCAAATTAGTAAGCTTAATAATCTATCTAAAGTTGATAAAAGAGGTAAATAAATAAAGGAAAAGAGCTAAGATGGAAGATGAAGGACAAGCACTGATAGAGTTTATCGTCTAGTAGGCTCTTATATCTTAGTGACTAAAGGAGGTCAAGAGGAATTACCAGACTGATTTGCTTTGGATAACTGTACATAATATTTTAATATAATCTTTTATTTTGTTTTATTGTTTGTAAGGGTGAACATATGTCTAGGGACAACAGATGAAAGATAGTGTTTCAAGCTAATTTTGATACATTTACAGCAGAGTCTATAAAGGAAAGTCTAGCAAATCGTTGGTGCCTACTTTAGAGGTAATGACTGCTCAGTAATCAGTATGTAAATAAAAAAAAGGTAAATAATTACAATGAAAATTAAAATAAATCACCTGTGTTTTTGCCTGAGTATGTTGCAGAAATGTACTGACCCAACTTCCTGCTCCAAAATATCCAACATTGAGCTCATTCACTAGCAAGGCACACACCTCAACAATGTAAGGTTACTGTTTTAATGAAAGGTATGGATATAGCTATGGATAGATTTGAAAGTTCTCGTTGGCTAATCTGAAATGTCATAATTCGGGGCTGGGAGGAGAAGAGTCAGTGTGGGGGTTGTCAGTTGGCCAAGCCAACATATGCTGGATTCACATCAAATCATCAAAGTTTATTTATTAAACACTTTTCATACAAAAAGTGCTTTACAGAAAAACGCTTTGGCACATTGAATGCACATATACCCAACTAAATGACCTTACAATTTTAAAAACACACACCTGATCATAATCTCTTTCTTACATACACACACACACACAGACACACACACACAACATACATGTATCCCCATTCACAGAAGGAACTAGCCCACTCATGACCACTGGAAATCACCTAGATCAGGGCAGGCCGGGTTCCACACCGCATCCATAGGGCTACAGTGCAGAACCCTTTGCCACCCAAACAAGTTAGTTGTCTCAGTCTGCAACCACCCTGCAGACTGAGCAGATATAACCCCTGGCATGAAGGATTCCCATGAGGAAAACACTGGAGTTAAAGATGTTAGACAATAAGACCAAATAAAAGCAACAAGTATAAAAAATAAGTATAGAAATTCATAACAACAGTGTACTTGAGTAAAACAGAGGGAGAATCTTATGGGGAGGAGGAAGAATCACTGGGAGGAGAGAGCAATGACCCATCATTTTTCTGGCTGCCAGACCTGAGTGACTGAGATGCGGATTGTGGGGAGAGAAGGTCTTGGAGGTAGGTCGGGGGTGTTCCAGCATGGTTGATGGCTTTAAAGACTAGTAGGAGGAACTTAAAGGTTATCCGCTGATTGACAGAGAGCCAATGAAAGGAATGGAGGACCGGAGTGATTTGGCAGATTGTTTTAATGTGGGCAGTGAATGAGAGGGCCGAATCAAACTCAACACCACGTCTGGTGACAAGTGAGGGCAGAGGGATGGAGTGGTTGTTGAAAGTGATGTGGGTGATGCCAGTTTGTTTTTTTCTGTTGAGGGATGCCAGTGAGGATGGCCTCAGTTTTACTGCCATTTAACTAAAGGGAGATTTGGTTCGTCCAGTGATGGATGTCATTGATTCAACTAGTACGCCGGGAGAGAACAAGAGGAGTGTAAGGGGAGGTTTGGAGGTATATTTGGGCATCATCAGCATATACATGAAAACTGATGCCATGACCTCAGAGGATATTGCCAAGGGTGACCATGTAAATTATAAAGAGCAAGGGGCCCAGGACTGACCCCATGGGGACACCAGAGATAGCCAATCTGGTGAAGGGTGCAAGATTTCCCAGCTTTACAATTTCCTGCCTTCCTGAGAGATAGGAGTGGAAGAAGGTGAAGGCTGTGCCTGCCACTCCTACCTCACGAAGGCACTGACATGCCCCGGGTGATTAGAGGTTTGTTTGTGGCATGGCCTTGCTCCTGAATCAAAGTTCACAGGTTAACTTCAAATACTGGATTTTGAACTTTGGCATAGTTTTTCTTGTTTGTTTGTTTGTTTTCCATTGTTTCTTTTTGACAAACTAAACTCATCCTAACTAAATGAAGGAAAGTCAATTGGTTATTTTTCAAAGTGACGCTTGCAAACTGAAACAACTTTAATTTATGCAAATTGTGTGCTTGTGTCTTAATCGTGTTTTGAGCAGCTTTTCTCAGCCTAGACTAATCCCATCTAATTAGAGAAGCAAAGAGTTTGATGTATTTGTAAGCGCTCCTTCACTCATGTAGGTCTGTGTCAACCAAGCGTTGAGTTCATACACTTTGAGTCTGGTCAGAGTGCTTTGTGTCTGATGTTGAAATTACTTCCTTGGAGAATAAACCCAAGGCAGACCCCAAAGGTTCTGAATTCATGGCAATAAGTGTGTTTAAAAACCAAATAGAAGAGAAAAAAACATGAGCAATTCAAAGGGCTTAATCCAAGCAAATATGTTCATGCTCACAAACTGAAAGCCCCCCTGCAGTGGCTTCAGCTCTATGTACAGCATGTCCAGATGTTCTGCAGTCCCAGAGGTCCCAGGCTCAATTAGTCTCAAAGTAGCAGCTGATGTTGTTTAAGTCAATACAACCCTTTATCTGACATAAGGAGCCAATTTGTCAACAATTTACTGTCTGTAACAAATCCTTTGTACTTAAATATATATATATATTTATTGCTCTGGGGAAGCTATCTTTTTGTTTTTGATAAAAATGATTAAACTGCATTAATTTGACTAAGAAAGCCTCATAATGGTCCAAAGTTTTTTTTTGTTTTTTTTATGCTTTTTATCTTCAGTTTTATGTGAATGGGGACCTCCTCACTGAAACAGTGTGTGTGTGGTACATGGTGCATTTCTTGTGACTTATGGACTGGAAAATAACACACCATCACAACACAAAAATATTATAGCCAGAGACTCTGAAATGTTGCATCTCCCTCCATGCGTTCTACCGCAATGTGAAGTCATAGGTTTTTTTTTTTTTTTTTTTATTGTTTTGGTTGTCAGCAACATTGCACACTTAATACATGCACCACAACAGAACTTGATTTTGTCACAGAGCTTTCAGCCGTTTTAAAATGTGGCATGGTTGTGTGTGTTTTTATAGTCAACTAAGAATTGAAGTTTTCAAAATTGAACAGGGCAAGATAGATACAACAAAAGAATACTTAATAAAGTGCAGCAAAACAAGGGAAGAATAGGGAGAAAAAGGAATGAAAGGTTGTGCAGAAGTGTGTGTTATTCGAACTCTAATGATGTCTCCTGCTGTGCACCTCTGCAGGTAACTTGGAGACTGCTCATGTCTCCACACAACCTCTCACGACTGCTTCTTAGGAGGCAGTTATGGAATTATCATAATCCATTTTCAGTGTGCCCTAGAAGACTTGTGCCATGCAGTGAGCTGTAAACTGAGATTAGATTCACAGTTTGATATAAAGGCACCTCTGTGCATGCAAATGTGGACAGGATGTAAACCCATTCCAATTTTTGGGCCTCAAAGAACCTGACATACCATGGTGTGGCCTTCAGAAGACTACTGATTGTAGCATAAACCTTTTCTCTGCACAACAGCTTGCATACGATTTATTGTTAGTTTTACAAATGCACCAGAACTTCTGTTGTTTGTACAGGAGTTTATATTCACCTGATACTAAAGAAGCCAGGTTAAAGGTGTTTCACTTAGATATTGTCCATCAAATTGGTGAAAATTTAGGCCATATGCAAAAGAACCCTGAGAATATTAAAACTTTTCAGTCTAATATGATGCATTTGTTGTTGATTTCAAAGGAAGCAGCGCATGAAATGATGCACATCAAGTATATTTGAATGTGTGTGGTTATCTAAATCAGCAAATGTACATGCCTAATATGAGTCCCTCAGAGTTTATGCATTTGAGGATGCATTCACATTGTCTATGTTACCATAAAAAGGTATTTGTCTGTGGCTCCCGGCTTGCCTTGGGCCATCCTGTGGTGTTAAATCTGTTCGTCTGTCGTGGCCCTCTATCCCTGTGGCTCTAAGAGATCTGCTGCCTTCTCAGTGCTTGCTATCCCACAGTGTTTCCAGTACTATAGCCCAGGCAAGCTAACAGGATCATATAATGTAGTGTGACTATGTTAACAAAAGCAGGACTCACTTTATTCTTCAGTCTTCCTGTATTTGAGCTTCAAAGCATCTCCTCCATCTCCTCTGAACTGTTTATCTGTATCTTTGTGTCAGTACAAATCTGTTAACTTTGCCATCCTCTTAAACATTTACATTTTCATGTTTATTTGTGTGAGAAGAAGCAAAGAAATTATATAAATCACGCTTCACAAATTTGTTAAAGCTCCAAAATTTATCCTATGCCGCCAATTGTTCTACATAACTGTGAGCGTTTCTCCTAGTGGCAGCAAAAAGCTACAACAGGTAGACATCATTATAAACCACCAAAAGAGCAAGTTTCTGTTGCTTTGCATGCATGTCTGACTTAGGTTTATCACATTACATTTAGAAGTGATATTGATCAGTTTACTTAGATAAACAGTACATCAATGTATACCATTTGCATGAATAAATTATATCAGTCATAGATAAGAGACTTCTTTCTAAGTGATTAGAGCATTTATAAGTCATTATAGAAGTGTCTCTTCATCATTGTGTGCGTTTTATAAAGAGACTGTAGAAACGTCTACTCCACTCAAAACTTTCATCTCTTCAAAGCTACCTCTTTGAATTAATATTATCTTTTGATACTCCTCTCTGGAGAGCAGACAGGAATCTAGAGCTGTGAGACAAAAAGTTTTATTTACTGGAAGGAACAGAAACTGATTGAATGGTAGGAACAGAGAGCAGGCAGAAAAAAGATCTATCGGCTCCTCGGGTTGATCTTGAGAGTGCTGTGAAGGCAGGCATGATTCAGGACAGGGAGGTGAGGTGTCCAACAGTGTTTGGGATCCAGAATGTATTCCTAGTCTTTAGCAGGGTTTTCACCTGTTGTAAGTTCAACAATCTGGGGCCAAATGGAAGAAGGACTGTGATAGATGTACTGCATGTGTGATGAGTAGATAAATAGTAGATGTGCCTCAGAAACCTGTCAGAGCAGAGGGACAGCCACACCCACAAACACACACAAAACACAACACATGGGGATGGGGTTAGAAGGGCAGACAATGGAGTCCGGAGGCTCATGATGCCTTACTATTTAAATTAGTAAAGCTTTGTTTGAATTCATTTATTTTGGGTGGGAATAGCGCCTAACTTACTTAGACAACTTGACTGAAGATTCTCCGTTTCTACTCTGGAGAGTGATAACTTAACCACTCAGTTTGCAGTTAGAGGGTTGTGATGGATTGTAAAAGGCAGGGAATTGAAATGCTGTTCTCTTTTTCCATCTCCCTTGGTGGTTAGCTGTGGTTGCTATTGGGGTTTGGTTTCTGTAGAGCTCAAAGAAGAGGATGCCAGTAGAGCAGACAATCATGCCCATGTTGTCACCCCTGAGGCCCCATGCTTCATCTCAATAAGCCCCTGTCTTTCCCCAGCTCCAAAACAGTTGAAAGTAGCATTTGGGATTTGGGTGGTATGTGCATTTGTGTGTATGTGTGTGTGTGTGAGAGAGAGAGAGAGGGAGAGAAACAGTGAGTCTGTGCTATAATTTGTGTATGTGTATGTGTGTGTGTGTGTGTGTTCCCTTTTAAAAAAAACAAAGATTTCAGGGATTTCAGCCAAAGTGAGAGGTCATGTGTCTTGCTGCCAAGTGGACTGCAGAGAGCGAGAGAATGAATAGAGGTGGGAGTGTGAAAGCAGAAAATGAAGAATACAGTTCTGAAACGACAACAACAAGAGAAGAGTATGACAGAAATTTAATAAGAGAGGGAATAAAAGAGGGAAGCACTTAAAACAAGTCAAGAAAGAGGGAATAAGTTGTACAGTTGGATTCTCTATTATGTTACATTAGCCTTTTTCCCCAGCACAATGCACCCTATGTAACAAAAGGACAGAAAAGCAGAAAGAAAAGGAAGATGTGCCATGATGTCCAGAATGACAGAAAACCCATACAGAATATAATGAATTGCAGAGGCTCTTTAATTTTTCTATGTTCCCTGGATTCATTGTCTATAATAGTCACTGCAGTACTCGGCTGAATTCAGAAAGCTTATTGGAGTGGAGATTATAAAACAAAAGTTGCTTTAGAGTATCAGTTGTGTGTTGCTGAGTCTTGTTAGTAACAAATCTGCTGTATTCAGCTCCCAAAACTCTCAAGTGTGATTTAATGTCAGTGTTTCTTTTTTTTTATATCACCCCTCAGTCCAATTACTGCAGCTCTCTCCGTCACTGTCTCTGTGTGCTCCCCTATTCCTGGTCACTGTTTACTGCCAACAACCCTGAAGGTCATGACAGTCAATCACCTTTGCCTGCAACTGTTCAGTGTCTTACAAAACACTCTGACGTATATAAATGAACATTTCTATCATTCTGATGCACACTGTGTGTTTGTGTGTGTGTGTGTGTGTGTGTGTGTGTGTGTGTCTGCTGAAGAGAATGTTTTTGCGTATATAGCATGTGCATTTTTGTTCAGTTCAGAAGACCCTGATGCTCAACAAGAAAATAAGCATAAAAGTATGCTTTTCTTTCTAACATTCAAGTTCAAGATTACACAAACCAGGCAGGCAAACAAAAAGACTGCAACAGTATAAAAAGTGCAGTCAAAGAGAAAAAAAAGAGGCAAAGAAGCAAGGTAAAAACTGACAGGGTATTAGAAATCAACATCATGAAGCACGCAAAAAACAAAGAAATAATCAACTAAGATGTGGGAAGCTGGAAATATGTTTGTATAGACTTCTTTTTTAGCAAAGTAAACTCTATGACATGTTTAAGAAAATGCACTACAATGTTCACCGAAATTGAGACATTGGATGGGCAAAGAGTGCCTTACAATGCTGTTGTGAGAAAAACATTTTCACATCAATTCATGGAAACAAAATATGAATTGTTTTTAGATTGCACTGTCCTCTGGTAGGCAGAAGAGTAGGGAGGATCAAGTAATGCATCACGCTGCAAAGCTGAAGAGACATGAATGTAGTTCGTGAGAACAAACCCACTACACTGCTCAAAACCATGACAGCATAAAAGCAAATCATTTCCAGTGTTGCGCTTTCTCACTTGTGATTACAGAATGGCACACATTACTGATTACATTTCCCCATCATGCTGCTAGTGCTTATGTGTAAGTGTGTGTAAAGACTGTTCTGTTGTCAAGACTTGTGCATTCAAGGCCATATAAACCGTCTGTGTCTGTGAATCCTTGACTCAAGATGACTCAGCATCTTACTGACAGACTTTGTGCAGGATTTCCCATTAATTTGTTTTTTGTCTGAGTTCCTACGAAAGGGCTTTTAAACTAAGCTAGATCAGAAAAAACAAAGTGGCTATTTAAAAAAAATTAAGAAAATGCAATTCTGCATAGAAAAACTTGAGTTATGCAAGGTTTTTTTGTGCATACTGATGAAAGATAATAAGCCATGTGAAATCAGATCTTTGACATATATTTAGAGGAAAACCTTCTAAACTTAGTGTTATTACTGTATTGCAAAATTGGTTAAATAATATGATTTTTTTATGCTGTCAATTAAACAAAAAAGATTAAAATAATAAGCTAAGAAACATATTTACTTATAATTTGTTATATCACATGTCTGTATTACACAGACTGATGGAGCAGACTAACATTTAGTTATGAGGCATCATAGTTTATTATGTTAAGATTTCTCATCCATAGTTGATGTCTGCTGCAGAAAATCAGATCCTAAAATCTTTTATGCATATCTTTATTTTCTCATGCAATGTGCATTAAATGCATATTATAAATTTATGGCAATTAGTTTGTGTTTTGTATTTTTTAGGACCTAGTGGCTTTCACTTACTAAAGTTCATTTTTCTAACCTCCAAAGACGATTTTTGATATCAGTAACTTGTTGGTTTATTGACAGTCATCACATTCAGATAATTATTCTCATCATACCCTGAATCTTTATTCTCCATTCCTGCCAGCTTTTACAAACGCTGAAGCTCAGTAATCACATGTCAATAACCATTTGCATTGCCAATAGTGTTTAACTCCATCACTGTCTGCATCATGTGCCCCTGATGTCAATCTAATGACTGTATTCATTTTGTTGTGCCTGCATGCATTCATGCGCTTGATTAAAAGATGTCAGACAGTGATACTGCATTGCCAACACTGCTCCATACCCCAAGGAGACTTCTGCAGGCTAAGCACGACCTATAACTATAATTTATATGGAAATGACATCCTAGGAATGACCTCCAGGAATTATGACTGAGACCTTGCCATTTGGGAATGTCAGAGCTTCAGGACAGGACAGAACTTCACTTTAGCAGCCAGTGATCATGTTCCAGCATGGGATCATTCCCAACCACTCATCTTGCATTTCCCTCAAGCACCCTCAGGAATTACATTTTCATTTAGCTGCGAGCGAGTTGATGTATTGCTGTAATCCACCAAGTGGGCGAAGTGCAACCCACAGAGGAGAAAAGCTGAGGGTGTCCCCAACTTGGTAATAACATAAAGTTATGACTGGAGACTGAATGAGATCTATCATTACACTTATTGTCAGCGTATGGGATGAAAGATACAGAGTGTGTATATCTACTGCACACTGCAGTTATTTTTATATTATGCTGTAGGACAATAGAAGATATATCTAAATAACAAACTCTTAAGATGACACCTTCAAGATTTCTAGCTATTCTTTGTTTTGTTGGTAAAGAATTTAATCATTTTTAGTTCATATTTCTAATAATTCTATTTTATCTGGCATAAGATTATGTATGCTGTATGGTCTAATGATGTTTTTTTCTGTTATGTTTTTGATTATATCATTTTAAAACTAAGTTGCAGTCTTATGAATATTGATAAAGTGTCTCCTAAGGAAAAATGTGTTGCAGTAGCATCTATGAAGTAATCAGATATAAAGCGAGGAACCACATGTTAAAATATAAAGCACGAAAACACACCCAGTGTATCATTCCAACAAAAGATAGTGTGAGAGGGAGGGAAGAAGAAAAGGAGATGCTGTATCTTAACGACAAAAAATGTCAAACAGCAAGTCCAGCAGTTAATTGGAAACGTCTAAAACTTAGCTGACGAGCACTAATAAGTCCATATCAGGAAGTGCCAGGCCTAACGTGGAGTCACATTCATAAGTGATCAGATCCTTACGTTGCTGACATGTTTTGATTTCTTCTCTTTTTTTTTTTCTTTTCTTTTTTTTTTTTCTTGTTTTGTTTTTTTTCTTTCTCAACATAACTGTATTCTTTTAGTTAGTCTGTATTTGTGGTTATTCTCACTCAAACACCTACTCAAGGATCCGTTCTTACATGTCCGTATGCACATTACTCTAGCAAATCTAGCTTGGTACTAAGTGACATGCATGTTTAATCTGTCAGTTATTATAGAGCGTGACTGACTGCTGCTTATAGAGTTGTGACCCCATGATTGATAATGATTGGCCCTCAAGCAGAGAAAATCCCCCTCCATTTGTTAGTGAAATGCACACAGAAACAGATGATGCCTTAAAACATTCTCTAAAATACAGAAATAAAAAATCCAGTGATAAAATTCTTTCTTTTAAGGGCATGAATAAACATCTATGATGTGTATGCAGCAAGTGGGCACATGCATGTGCAAGCGTGAGCTTGTATGTGTGTAAGCAGTGTCCCTCGGGGAAGGTCAGGGACATTAGTAAGATCAGTAAAGCAGACTTGTTCATTTTATTAACTGTCTTCCTGATTACATCTTACCCTGGGGTATGCTGCCTCCATTAACCAGGTCAAAGCATGATTGCACCAGAAAAGATTAGAGTTCCATTTTCCTCACTTCAAAACCACTGTGGAGGAGTTAGACCTTGGATGTACATACTTTAAGGTGAAGGCATTTAAAGGATAGGAAAAAAAAAAGTGGGTGGTGAATTTTGGAAATTCATCATCCATGCATATCACAGTTAAAGCATAAGTCTAACATCTAGTCTCATTTTGATTTATCTATCTTTGTTCCTTTTTGATAAAGCTCAAGCTTTGTCCATGAAATTGCCAGGCAAGTCCTGCAGCGAACATAAAGGTTACTCAGCAGGGGTTTAAAAGTCAAAGCCTTTTTATGTTTTCAAAGTAGCTATCAAAGAATAACAGCGATATCTAAAAGTTTTTACAGCAGGTTTAATATGCAAACAAAGAGAAGCATCTTCACGTAATGTCAAACATATGCCAGCTAATTTTCAAATCAGTGAAGTAGAAAAGTAAATAGGATATTTTAAAAGAGTAAATTATTAGTATTAGACTGAGGTCTTCCTGCAGTGTAGTCTGACATTGAAGTTGGTTAACATGTCCCTTGTTAAAAGTGGGCAAATCCTCCCACTGGTGATCCTCTCTATTGGCAAAAATGTTCAACTTTAGATTGATGGGCACCGTTAAGCATCTACATGTTGCGTTTCACTGGGGATTTCCTCTTTTGAAATTCAAATGGACAGATTTATGTGACATTTCTAAACTTAATATTCAATTATGGACGAGGTCTTCCCTCCAGATACCTGCAGTGAGCACTGATAACTGTCCGACAGCTCCAACAAATGATGAAGGCCTGTCTCAGAATGATTGAAGTGTATTCATCAATTGCTCTTCTCTGCAGAGACCAGACGAGCAAACTTTGACTCAGTCATTCTGTCCCTCATTAACTGGCACAGCATCTCTGTCTCTTTCACACACACAGACACACACACTCTTTAAAGCTCAGAATCTGCAATATCCACTACCTGTTAATTTCAATTTATATAAAAACTGATGCAAACTTTAAAAAGCTTGTCTTTGGAATGAGTTTTGCATCTACAGACAAGTTATTCTGTTTATACTCAACAAGTAAGCATAAACTTTGGTTGATATGTTTTACAGCTAAACTTTATACAGTATCATTTATCTTTTATTTAGAATTTAAAAAAAGACTTAATAACAGAGACTTGGTAGATCTATTAAATCAGACGTTGTGTTTAATGCTGTCACAATAATGTCCAGCCATATTAGGATAATAAGCCAAGTAATAATTTGCTAAAGGTCTTTCTTGAGGACCTGTTTGTAAACAAAGTTTCCCATTAGGGAAAAAGATTAATTATATTGATCTGTTATGAGTCCATCCATCTGCTCCATCAGGAGCCTCTTTTAGTTTTATGTTCCCAAAACTTTGTAATATTCTTTCCTCAAGTACATCTTGGACCAATCTTGACACTTTAAATGGTCCATATTGTCCAGTGATGGTTGAGTCTCAGCCTTCTTAACCTTGATGATTTCTCTGAGCCTCCTTGAAATGAACACTAGGTTTGAATTCTGGAATATAGAAAAGGAAAATGAATCTTTCTCAAGTTTTCTTAAGTTGCTTTACACATTTTCTAGAGTTTGCCCCCATCTAAAAGACTTAATGTTAATTAAACTGATTGATAATTAGATACCAATTAATGTAAGGTGTTAATGGGTACACAACCTACTTCAATACACATAACTATCATGGAATGATTAAATCCATCAAGTACTCAAATTTTTATGGTTGATGTTAAAAATTATGAGATGATAATTGTCACATGTTTCATAATTATGCTTGCACTTTGTTTCTAAAGACACAGTTGCATATTCACAGCAATGTGATTTATGGAAACTGGTCCCAGCCTCTCAGCTACAGCTAAAGCAAGGGAAAATATAGCTTGTTAAAATTTAAAAAAAATATAAATATGCATATGTTCATTACATACTTTGAGACAAAAACAAGTTTTCAGACTTTCCAGCTCCCAGCTTTTAACTTTCCTCTTCTCATGTCACATTGTTGTGCTGTTGTTGTTCCTCAGTTCCTGCAGAAGATTCCACTGGCAAAGCCGATGAGTGCTGCACAGATATTTTAGACACTGTGCATTCAAGCTGTCTAACTAAACCAAAGCCCATGCACCCTCCCCGGCCAACACAGCAAACAAGGAAATTGGTTAGAGAGTCAAAAAGTTATTTAATTATGGAACATGGCACATCATTAAGACTCGGTAATGAGTTTCCTGAAGCCAGGTGCAGCCTCACCTGTCAGCCATGTCCTCATTACTAAAATGGTCAACATGTTTACCAGGACAGCTTGTTAGAGAATGATGGGCAGGTGGGGAATGTTTTATACAGCTAAAAATAAGTCTTCATGTCTTAAAATGCATTCAACATGACCAAGTGTAATTAATAGTTACATTGGTATAGATACAGGCATGTGTTTATTTTATATTTATTTGATCTTTTTAATCTTTCATTTTGGCAGAGTTTTAATCTTTTTTACAGTTAATAAATGGGTGTTTTTGCATTTCTTAAAATTTAATAAAAATAAAAAAGAAGTTGTAATTTCTGCAGATGACAGTGCTCCAGGGCCTTTACCCTCTTATTGTAAGAAAAAAGTTAAAAACCTCGGAGTGTTCCTGGGTGGTTCCTTTAAACTCTGTAGACATTTGAGTGCAGTAGTCCAGTCTAATTACTTGTCAGCTAATGTTTTTGAACATGTTATTCATCCGTTCATTGTCTGCAGTTAAACTACTGCAACTCTCTGTTCTGGTTTGGACCACTCCTCTGTTTATTGTCTCTAGTTGCTTCAGAAAGCAGCTGTTTGACTGCTGACTAGAAGCAGAAGGAGCATATATACCCGATGTTGGCATCAGTACACTGGCTTCCTGTTAAAGAGTGGATCCAGTTTAAAATGTGATTGGTTTTAAGTCGTTTACATTTTAATGAAGTTAATTAAGTAAGGCAACCAACTGCAAAGCATTTTTGAGTAAACTCAACCAGGTTGTACCTACCTAATCTAAATAGGTAAATCAGAGATTAAGCAGCCATTACAGGGCCATCACAAAGGCAAACAACTACTTACGCTCACTCCTAGGGAGAATTTAGAGTGAATAATTAACCTTTCGAACTGTGGGAGGAAGCTGGAGAACCCATGTATACTGTGCATGGGAAGAACATTCGAACTCCACACAGAAAAACCTGGTTTGTGCTGCTTTTTTATATACAGGAAGTCTATATTTAACTGTGCATTCACACCAGGAAAATCCACTAGACTCGGCCCGATTGGGGTCTCGATTTGGTTGGGGGGTTGCAATATTCTTCCAGACTGAGACTGCGTTCCCACTGCAATACACAAACAGACCTTTTAAATAACGCATTCCACTCTCCGCCAGAGGTGACGCTGCACCAAGAACAACTGGAGGAGAAGACGAGACACACAACGCAGAAGAAAACTCATTTATCTGAACATTTACAAGCACCCCCTGTACTGGAGGCTAAGTAAGATCTGTTCAAGATGAAAAATCTTTGCATACACTAATTAATCCTAACATGTAGCATACCAAAATAATGAGAGAAACTCAGTTTAAAAGACTCTACCAAGCATTAGCATCCAACCCAAACACAGTTTAAACCCCAATCAATTACACTGGAATGTAACAAAAGCATGAGAACAGCACTGTCCACTTTAGAGCCTCTGCTAATTTCTCCACTTCAAGCAAACCATAAAATGGTGTTATAAGAAAGCAGAAACTTGGTTGATTACAAAAATGTCTGTCTCGTCACTGTGGGAAAGAAACTCTGATAGCTAGCAGTCAGAATCATAAATCATGCCTTAATTCTGCTGTTTTGTGGTTAAAAGTTTTATTCCAGCTACTAATGTGTTCTCCTATGACTCTGCTTGTGCTTGAAATGAATCGTGATCATCCTAGTTGTTTAGAAAAAGACGAGAAGGGTTACAGTGAAGTGTGCACGCTTCCTACAATATAAAAGCTTTGGCTTCTTTCTGGAAAATTATTGGCATTTCTATGGTGAATTTGGGCGTTATCCATTAAATTGGAGTGTGATTGGTTGATAGAGGTGTGGGTCATGAACATCAACCAATGAAATACTTTTTTACCAGGGAAATATAATTAGTTTTCCACTCTGATTCCTGAGTGCTGTTTTGACACATTTAGGCTCTGTTCACATCAGGCAAGTGACCCAGGCCCCTTTCATGCGTGGTACTAGATCGGATACAAATCTTTTTCAAAGAGACCTTGTTGTGTTCTGTTGTACAGTTGGGTGCCCAGAGAGGGTGCTGGAGAAGAGTGTGTGCAAGAGAAGAAAAGGAGAAATAAAGTTCAAAGTGAAACACAGTCATGGTCTCTTTTTACTTCTCAGACACCCACTACTTAATACCACAGACCTCAGTCTGAATCACAGACTTCAGTCTGAATTGCTGCATTTTATCTGACATATACATCATTGAAGTAAGACAGACATCAGAAATATAATCCAGAGGAGACGGGACACAGTAAGACTGAATGTAAACAATGGATGGAACAATGTTATATCATTCTTAAGACACATTTATATTCATTCGCTTTCAGTTCAGTGTCAGGTTTAGATTTCTATTTTTTTGTGAAAGAATGTACTCTTACACATTTCGGTGGTTCTGCCTAAACATGCCTCTATTAAAATATGTGAAACTGCTTAGCTTTACTTTTTTAGCTTTTGCACAGTTACTCAACACATATTATTTTATAAATTCTTTAATATCCTTCAAAAATCTTTAATAAATTGAGCTACTTATGATTCAATTTTTACTTTTACTCTGAAATTGGTGGGGTTTTTTTAGGTGGAGATTGTGTTCCAGGTTAATTTACTCTGAAACAGTAACACATATGGATTCTAACACTTTTGTAGTAATCTCACATGTCTGGGCTTTCCTTTGAGGCCAATATTACACATACGGTCCTTTAGTTGTGAAGACATATGTATTGTGGGTGTCATTTCAGACAGGAAGCGGGAAAAATAGTTCTTGTGAAAAGGAGGTGACATACTATGTCTAGTTTGAAACAATTTTCTGATATCTCAATAAAATGTTGGAGCCATGCTTTGGTTTAGGCTAGACTTACTTGCTTGACACACATTTAATGATCAGAGTGAATAGTGGATGATATTTCTTGCAATAAAAACGATGTAGGAAACTATCTGTGGATTTTGACTATTTGAAACATGTCGCATCATCCTCTAGACACACACAAGCTGTAAGAGCTGCACCCGCCCTCTGAAATGTTTGTGTCACATAACATAACTGCAGCCAACCGAGCTGCAGGTTCTGTGTCAGAGCCGGTTACCTTGGCAACGCGTCACAACAAAATAGTCCACTTAGCCGCTTCTTGTGAAAAACTTAAGATTTTAATGGTAAAAACCAACATTAATGCATTAATAATTTATGTATTATTTTTATCTTTCGTAAGTGACCATGGCATAAGCGGGATAATGCCCTTCGAGGTGTCCATTATCATAAGATAATGAACAAACATCTTCCATTTTAAGTATACTGAAACAAACTTTATTCTCTTATATTACTGTGGCAGAAGTCTGAAATAAAGATTGTGAGATTGTAAAAGTCCTTTAACAGATATTTATTAAAACGTTTGCAAAGGGATCAGACAGATATGGAGTGCCATGAAGTCTGCATGCATCTGATGCGGAAGAGTTGGGTCAGTCAGTATTTAAGTCCTTCAGGTCAAGTACAGACGTGGACAAAATTGTTGGTACCCTTCAGTTATGAAAGAAAAACTCACAATGGTCACAGAAATAACTTGAATCTGACAAAAGTAATAATAAATAAAAATTCTATGAAATTTAAACAATGAAAGTCAAACGTTGCTTTTCGACCATGCTTCAACAGAATTATTAAAAAAAATAAACTCATGAAACGGACCTGGACAAAAATGATGGTATCCTTTACTTAATATTTTGTTGCACAACATTTTGAGGCAATCACTGCAATCAAACGATTCCTGTAACTGTCAATGAGACTTCTGCACCTCTCAGCAGGTATTTTGGTCCACTCCTCATAAGCAAACTGCTCCAGTTGTCTCAGGTTTGAAGGGAGCCTTTTCCAGACGGCATGTTTCAGCTCCTTCCAAAGATGCTCAATAAGATTTAGGTCAGGGCTCATAGAAGGCCACTTTAGAATAGTCCGATATTTTCCTCTTAGTCATTCTTGGGTGTTTTTAGCTGTGTGTTTTGGGTCATTGTCCTGTTGCAAGAACCATGACCTGTGACTGAGACCAAGCTTTCTGACACTGGCCAGCACATTTCTCTCTAGAATCCCTTGATAGTTTTGAGATTTCATTGTACCTGCACAGATTCAAGACACCCTGTGCCAGATGCAGCAAAGCAGCCCCAGAACATAACAGAGCCTCCTCCATGTTTTACAGTAGGGACAGTGTTCTTTTCTTGATATGCTTCATTTTTCCATCTGTAAATATAGAGCTGATGTGCCTTGGCAAAAAGTTCCGTTTTTGTCTCATCTGTCCATAGGACATTCTCCCAGAAGTTTTGTGGCGGGTCAACATGTAGTTTGGCAAATTCCAACCTGGCTTTTTTATGATTTATTTTCAACAATGGTGTCCTCCTTGTTCGTCTCCCATTAAGTCCACTTTGGCTCAAACAACAACAGATGGTGATCTGACACTGATGTTCCTTGAGCTTGAAGTTCAACTTTAATCTATTTAGAAGTTTTTCTGGGCTCTTTTGTTACCATTTGTATTATCCGTCTCTTTGATTTGTCATCAATTTTCCTCCTGCGGCCATGTCCAGGGAGGTTGGCTACAGTCCCATGGATCTTAAATTTCTGAATAATATGTGCAACTGTAGTCACAGGAACACCAAGCTGCTTGGAGATGGTCTCATAGCCTTTACCTTTTACATGCTTGTCTATAATTTTCTTTCTGATCTCCTGAGACAACTCTTTCCTTTGCTTCCTCTGATCCATGTTGAGTGTGGTACACACCATGTCACCAAACAGCACAGTGACTACCTGTAGCCCTATATATAGGCCTACTAACTGAATACAAGATTGTAGACACCTGTGATGCTAATTATTAGGCACACCTTGGATTAACATGTCCCTTTTGTCACATTATTTTCAGTCTTTTCTAGGGGTACCATCATTTTCGTCCAGGCCTGTTTCATGAGTTTATTTTTTTAAGTAATTCTGTTGAAGCATGGATGAAAAGCAATGTCTGACTTTAATTGGTTAAATTTCATAGAATTTGTATTTATTATTACTTTTTTCAGATTCAGATTATTTCTGTGACCATTGTGAGTTTTTCTTTCATTGACCGATGGGTACCAACATTTTTGCCCACGTGTGTAATTTCAGTTTTACTACATCCATTAGCATGGAGTTATAAAACAAACTTTTTTTTTGCATGTGTGGTTCCCCTTTGTCTTAGGAAGGCATTCTGTTAACACATTAACTATTGATAAACAAGCATAATTAAACTATTATGTTAAATAGAAAATAGTATAAGAATGTGTATGAAAAACTAATTTTCTTCTACAGTACTAAACTGTATCCTTAGGAATATGACACATCAGGCATTATCATTAGCTGCAGCACTAGCATTAGCTTAGTATTAGCTAAACTGTCAATTGCTTAGTAGCATTAAGCACAAGACAGCCCATGTGGCAACAGATTCCGTGTGCATCACATCTTTCCCAAATTGAGATGTTCAGACCAACAGACCCTTGAATATTTAGTTTTTGAGATTTCTCTGTGGCGCCCCACAATTAACTTTCATTAATAGTTTTAATGAACATTAAATGTCCCTTGAAAAAGTTCTTGGACATTAATAATAACTAAATTAGCTCTAACCACTCCCTAACATCTTCAAAAATATTCTTACTCTAATATTTATAGCTTTGATGAAGAAAAGGAATGAGACCTTGTAAAAGTCAGTTGTTTCTTTAGAAAATTAGAGGGACTAAACACAGAAGAAAAAGGAGGTTATTGATGCCATCAACTACCATGCATTTGTTATTCGGGCATCAAGGGAAAGAAAAGAAAGTTAATTTATATAGTACATTTCATGTACAGGACAAGTGTTTTACATAAAACATTGAAAGCAGCTTTTTCTTCTTTTAGTCCAATCCAGTTCCTCCTGTACCCAAACATTTTTACTGCAGTGGGTGTCCATTTTCATTTGTAGATTAATGGTGTTAAGTTAAAGAACTATGCTAAACAGTTTGTGAAAATTAGTTTGTTCTATGATTCTTACATTGTCAGAAAATAATTCCCACATAGGCATACTACCTATCGTGTAGAGGTATTGCTCAGCCACTGTTAAATTCAGGATTTATAAATACTAATAAAAAAAATAAAAAAGCAAAAATAAAAAAAAGAGTGTTTTGGCATACTAACATCAAGTCATGTCATACCATAAACGACAGGCTCATTGGCTGCCTATCCAGACAAAATATCCACTATGTGTTAAACATAATCATATTTAACTGTTGCTTATTCCTTTTATATAGTTATTCATGCATTATTAAATATTTATGGTCAGATTCAATTTACACACGGGTGACTTTACAGCAGTTTCAGCAGTATCTGTTTTATCTTCATTAATATGCAGATTTATGCGGCAAAGTCTTCTAAAATCTGTAGTAAAGCATTATGAGTGACTGAGTTACTGTGTTTAACAAAATTGATCTGCACTACAACATACACAGGTAAAAGTATATGTATATGATGTTGTACATGTCACCCACATAGATCCCTATCAAGTCATTCTTACGATAAATCATGTTTGAAGATTTTAGAGTATCCTAGATATTAAATATTGAATCACCTGGCTCATGTTGAATGTGCTGTTTATATGTTTATATGTCTTCTTATATATGCCTTATTTTCTTGGTGAAATGTCATATAAAGGTGCAGGAGCACCTTTTAACCTTTTCAGCATTGTTCGAAAGTGTCTTTGAAGAAGATCATAAACGCTGAGGGAGGTTGCAGTATTTCCCCCTAGAGCTTTTTTTTTTCCAGTCATCTCTGATTAAATTTGGATATATGCACAATAAGATATTTTTTAAAGACAAGCCGTATGCTTATTTCCTTCTGTAACAGGTCAGGAATCTGACTTAGAAATAGAGACATACTGCCTTTCAAAGTTTCTGCCTTACGTTGGGCTTCCCAGAGTGAGACAATAAGGAGTGGAAAAGAGTATGAAAGATATCCAATGAAAGAAACAGAATGTGAAATCTGAAAAAAAAAAGTAGTAGACTCGGTGGCAACCGCAGTCAACCTTTACAGAAATCAATAACTCAAGCTAAGATGGAGACAGCAGGACAGTGAGGGAAAGAAGGGAGTGGGGGATGGGGAGAAGGGAATACCAAAGAGCAGGAAAGAGCAGACAAAGCTGAAAACAGAGATTGAGTGTGTAAGAGAGGTAGAATGAGATAGGGAAGGTTGCCAGCTGTATGTGTAAACCCAATGGGTTAGTGGCTGGCATGCTGAGGTCAGCCTCTCCACCTGTGAATCGACTGCAAACAAAGGGCAGTGTAGGAATAAAGCTCAGGAGAAGAATGTAGCTGGCTGCATGTAAAAAGATTGTCAAGGGTTATTCTTTGTTCTCCTTTGAAAGACACCCCATATACCTCTGAAATGTCTGTGCAGTAAAAAAAAAAAAAAAAACTACCCAACTTTCTTTTCACAAAGCTGTGGCTTTCAGTGTCTTAGTCTATAATAAATGCCTGCAAAAAGTTCTCAAGGTTGATGTGATGCTGATAACGTGCTTTGCCAGCAACCAGCAGAACTATGCCATGTACTTAAGACTTGCAAGGCCAGAATATTTTGATATTGTAGTGCCAGTGATTTTCACCAAGACTGACAGTTGTACATTGTCAAGGATATTCCACATGTAAGGCTAAATCTCCATACTTGAAGTGTTTAAGTATTCACAGGGACATCATGACAGAATGAGACACAAACATAGGAATCAGAACTGAATGCTGACATGTTTTTCTCAGAGTTTCTTCATTTTGATATATATATATATATATATATATATATATATATATATATATATATGTGTGTGTGTGTGTTTTTACTTTTTTTTAACCTGCACATGACTTGATGGATGCGTCATTTAACTGTACCACTTGAGGGTGAGACAAAAGAGGAAATGGAAATAAAGTAGCAGTTGATTAGGGTGTAAAATAGCTGTACCATATTGAGGAAAAGGGGAAAGAAAAAAAGTCCAAATTAAAAAAAAATGTCTGAAAGGATAAAAGTCTGACATCTGTCGTGCTTCTGACAGCAAAGTGTTGCGAAGATGAACATAGGAACCAGCTGTCTGCAGGACGCATGCCCCTTTTATGAGTAATACAAAGCTAAAATCCAGCAAGAGCTTCTATGGCAACTGATAGACACAAGAGAGAATTTCAGTTGTTTTATTCAAAGGAATGAAAGAAATGTAGATTTATATCGTGAGTTTCTGTCTGCAAGTGTGTATGTATGAAAGCACACAAATACAGTCATTTAAGGAAATATATGCACCTTGCTGCACTTTGATGTATGAGGTGTTTGAGGATTACTTTAATATTAATCAATTTTCCTGACAGTGGGATTGATCGGTGGACTTACTGAGCCTTTGCAGTCTGCAGTGCCTATAACACAGAGTGTAACTTTAAAAAAAAAAAACAAGAATGAATGTAGAAAAGAACATCAGCATGGCACCAGCTAGTCATGTAAGGTTTTGGTTTTACTGAATGCTAATAAATGCCATTGCATGTTTGTGCTTTACATAATTCTAATCCTATTTAGTTTGTGTTTACTAGGCAAACACCACGGCGGACTCTTCATCTTTTTATATTTTCAAAAACTGTTGTTCCCCTTGGAAAATGTAAGTTCTTAAATAGGGTGTGTTCATTGATATATATCTTGAATCCCAAATAATGTCATCTGGGACATCACTTCATACTTTTTGTTTTAAGTCTAGATTTTTTTTTCTGTGTGATGGCTATTGGAAGACCAGAGTTCTTTTTCTACCCATAAGATCTTGATTCTGTGTTGAAAGGACAGCAGACACCTTTTCTGCCTGGTTTGCTTTCTTTATTAGGTAGCCTCTAATTAATTAAGAGAAACTGGGTGATTCCACTGTATAAGTATTATATGTATCTTCTCACCATAGCTGTCAGTTTTCTGATCCATCCTAAAGCTTCAAATGTACCTTTATATCACTAAGAGACTCTGAATCTTCACTTATTTTCACTCTCTCAGCTATAATTTCTCAAAACATCTGACACAGGCAATTCTACACCTCTCCTTTCTCATTTGACATGTGCTTATCGTGAGTCTTTCTTTTCTTTGTCTTGTTTTTCTGCTTTCTCTTTTCATCTGTCTGCTTTCTAAACTCTCTTCAGACCAGCCTCCCTCTGATTTACTTTTTCTCTGCCTCCCGCTCTATGCCCTCGCCTCTGTGGAGTTGTTTATGCCCTGTTCATCCTCCTCTGTAATTATGAGTGTTGTTCACTGTATCCCCATCCATATGACGAGCTTGACAGATATGCAGGGAGATGGATGGTGCAAGTTAAAAAGCACCGTGAAAAATGAGTGTATTTTGGCAGAGGCCATTTTCTTCATGGCACATCTGTCCATCGGCCTTGACCTGCGGGGACACAGCACTAAATGTGACTTATAGTCACAAATGCACAGACACACACAAATACTGATTGAGATTACCCGGCAGTAATGATGATTATGGTTGTTTATAGTCTTCAACCTGCACTTTTGTCAGCTACAACGGCTGCTGCGGGTGTGTGGGTTTGTGTGTGCTCTATGGCACAGAGTGGCTGTTGTACCCTTTATCAAGCAGACAAGCCAGTTAGAGGCACAACTATTGATATGAATTTATCCTTCCTCTTCTCTATTCTTCCCAAGGTGTTTTTCATTTAATAACGAAACTCTCGGTGATGACCTGTGAAGAGTTGTAGATGTGAGGTATGTCGAGTGAATTTACTAGAGCATAACAATGTGCTGGAAAGTGGGTGCAGCAGGGAGGTTTGCCCTCTGAACTGTCGGGGAGGTGGATTCCATTAGGGAAAGGCTGTTGAAAGAACTTATTATCCTTCCCTTGTCTTTGTATTGTGTGGTTGAATGTGGAAAACAGAGATGTCTCAGTTTGTATTGCTTGCACTGCAGGCAGCAACAAACTCACACTGGTCCTCTTTAAAGTTGCTGTAAAACATTCAGAACCACTATTTATTTCACCAGAACACCAGAATATCAGAGTTGCACCATACTGGCAGCCAAAGTAACCTGGAACCACTGACCTGATTGTAGATCTCTTCATCTTTCAAAAGCCAGATCTGTGTTGTCTGTGGGTTGTTTCCTCTTTCTGTTAGTGGAGTTTTATCTGAAGAAGATATTAATCATTCCAAGTTGCCCTTGCTATTTCACTTGGAGTGTAAAAAAGTGAAATTTTCACACATGCACTGCAGCCCTGAACCTTTCTACTTCCGAAAGGGCTTCATATTAGAATGCAAATCTTCACATTTCTTCTGGACTTCCTGCAGATGTTACCCATTAATCTGGGGGGAAAAAATCACTGAATGATGCCATGTGTTTATATTGTAGTTAACCCCTCAGCGATTTTAAGTCAAGTAAGCGTGCTTGCTGATCACAGTTGCTGCTTTTTCTCATTTATGTTGACATCTAAAACTCAATTTAATTTTTTTCATGGGCAGCTGAAATCATGACTCATCTGATGACAGAACACTGACTGTGTGTCTGTCCGACATGAGTTTCTGCCCAGAAAACTCAACAGTATTTCAGTGTAATATTCATCTGCAGCTTCCTCCTTGTTTCAGATTACATTTTTGGATGCAGCAGTAGAAATGTACCATTACATCCATAGTGACAATGTTTTTCCAATGTTCTCATTGGCCCATCTAGTTATATTGATCACTCTAGCATGACTGTTTTTCCTGCAGTGTGGCCTGAGGGCTTGAAGGTCATGCACATAAAGTGGTTCCAACCAACAACCTTGGCCTTTACAAAGTGAGATTTCCCCTCTCACTGAATCTTTTCGCAACATATTGCACTGTAGATGTTGAAAGACCAAAGTCCTTTACAATGCATTGAGAAATATTTTTTTGACAGTTCTCTGACTGAATGTGCCAAAATCCATTCTTAAATGGAAAAAATTAGCCTTCTGTGGATTCTCCTTTATTCTCAATCTTGACACACATTCTCTTCATTAATTAAACTCCTATGGTTGAATCTTCCAGAACAGGGTCACTTGCATGTTTTATAAATGTTTCTGTTTCTTTTCCTTACTCCCAACTTTTTTTGAGTGCTGTTTCTGGCATTAAACTTTAAATGTATTTATATTTTTTTTAAATTAAGTGAAGTGGTTGAGTGAACACACTGAGAATTATTTATTTTAAACTATATTATGTCAAATAAAATTTCAAAATACACATTTAAGTTTTGGTGTTGCTAAGAAAACATCCCAACTGGAAATAAGGTTTGACCTGGAAAAGAGAATACGTTTTAAGCATTAGACAAACAAAATGACTACATAACACATCCATCTCATGTTTAGGTATGCCTTATATTTGGTATGCATTTAGAATAGGCATGGATTAAAAGCCATGCTATAGTGGGACTAATGAGAACATAATGAGATTTAAATCCAGGAAATAGTCATAGAGACATGACATAGAGGGACAGGTATTGTGCATGAAGAGAAAAAGAAAGGACATTAAAACCAAAAGATATGAGAGCGCAAGGAAACCGTGTGCAAGGCAGATATATATGAGAAAGTGTGTGTGTGTGTGTGGGGGGGGGGGTGGATAGCAGCATGGTAAAGCAGGAGATCCAGCGATCCAAAAAGAAGGAAGAGGGACATATTAGGTAGACAGATAAAAAGGAAACCTCTGAGACTCAGAGATATGAGACAGCAAGGGGAAGGTGGGGAGCATGAAGCAGAAAGAGAGGCCTAAATATACAGGAGCCACAGAGATAGGGAAAGTTGAGGTAGAGCTGGAGGGTAGAGGAGATTCTCAAACTAATTTGATGGATGTGTGGTTGGTAAAAGGAGAAGGACTGAGACAAAAGAAAGTGGCAGGGGATCCAAGCAAAGTAACTGAGACATATGAAAAGGAGCAGAGAGGAGAATACCAAGACATGCATGCACTTGTGGAGATTAAAAAAAAAAGTGGAGGGAACAAAGAAAGAGTTGTACAAATCTTCTCTGTCTCTTTCATACAAACTTGCACTTTATTATCTGAAGTTCTCGAGAGACATCCTGGGGGATAGCTAATGTGCCTCCCTGTAGCCTCTACACAAAACCAGAGATGTTGAGAGGATAGGAGGCTAACAGAGACGAGCCTACGGAGAGTGGAGACATCAGGGTATCACAACAAAGAGAAATGCAAACAAACTAGGACAACAAAGAACAAAAACCAACAGCACCCCAACAAAGACGAATTGATCTGTGGCTTTGTGTGAAGCTTTACCAAGATTGAAAATGCATGTGTGTATGTGGGTGTTATCTTTGTCCAGAAACCTTTAGAGCAAGAGCAGGGGCATTAGGGTGTGAATGGACCTGCACTTTTTTTTTTACTGTTTAGTAATGGTTATTATTCAGAAAATGTAAGGATTTTATCTTTTTTCCTATTAATACAATAGTTGTTCTTGTTAGAGGGGAGAGAAGACGAGTATTGATTCAGAGTAACACTCTTTAGAGGTCAGTGCAAAATGCAGAAAAGCTACATAGTCCCACCCATCCATGTAAACACTCTGCACATGGTGTTCATTTATTTTCAGTCTAGTGGGGGCATAGAAAGAATGTCTCCAAAAATGGCATAAACTAAAAGGTGATATTCATAAGAAAACCTAATATCGGAGTTACGAATACCAATCTTGTTTTCAGCTCCGTCTGCCCCTTTTAAAAGCCATCATGTCACATTGGGAATATGAGTGACTGAGCATGTCGAGTACCATTTTGCATCCACTGACCTTTCAGTTAACAGGCTGGCTATCAGGGGAGTCGTCATTTGACATGAACAAAGTATGCTCTGGGTATTTGTTGTGTTAAGAGCAAGAACTTGTAACAGATAATATGAGTGTTATGAATACAAGCACTCTGCTACTACTGCCGACATATCTGTGATTACAACATTGGCACATAGTTTTAAAGTGGTTTGTTGACATGAAATGAGGACTGCCCCAAGTCATTTGTTGTATTATTAATCACCTTTTCCACCAACTAGTTTCCAAACTGCTGTCAGAGGTTTCCTGTGACTCTGATGCACATGAGTGTCGGCATATTCTTTATTCATTTTATATTTCTTGACATGATCTTGTAAATCAAGACACAAGTCCACAGAAAAGCTTTACTCAGCGCTGTCCTCTTAAAAACACTACAGATGCCATATATTTATCTATTTTTAAATTTAAATGGAAGTGTCATCTTTTCTGTCCATTGTTCTGTTTATGACTTTTGCTTATCCAAAATTTGTTAGAGAGGAGGAAATGGAAACCTAGACATCACTCTGCCCAGTAGCACTCACAGCACCTTCTGGGGTATTTTGAGGTATTCCCAGGCCAGGAGGGATCCCGCCAGTGTGTGCTGGGCCTCCCCTGGTGTTGCGTCTTAGTTGGATTTGCTCAAAAGACCTCTAAAATCGCATCGCATACCATGCGTTGTCGTGTATTCACTTAAGTCTTTTTTTTATCTTTTGGGTGTTTTATTCATGTGAAACCAGTCTCTCTGGAGTCTGAAAACACTAACTTTGCATCATTTCATTGATGAGACATGTCTGCTACATGCTACAGTGCAGATGATTCGTCCTTATTTTGGAAAAAAAAAGGCTATATGTTGGTAATTAGCTTAACATTGGTTTTATTAAAGGAAAGGAGAATGCATAGTTTACAGTGAAAAGCTAGCTAACAAAAGTATAAAACCAAGCATGGTTTCAACACGGGATGGGCAGGTATCCACAGCTTTTTGGTAGTTGCATGAATAGAAAAAACTTGGAACCACTGGACTAGACCGTCAAACTCCCATGACCTCTCCAAGAGTAAAGCTCTGGGGCCCCATTTGTCAGACTGTGCATAGCAAAGCAAACTACAGGTGGCGTCTGCAGTGCAAAAAGGAAATGCGGTGCACTTCAGCTTTCTGATTTATAAAAGCCTTCGCACTCACGCCCTATCCCTGTTTCCATTTATAAATCAGAATAAACTCTAAAGCGGGCGCACGTGAGGGAATGCCTTTCCACGCACACATGATGGCAATAAATGGTCAGGTGGGGGCCTATGATACATATTTATCACATCATTTAACTGGCCTACCGAGCCATCATTATGGCTCAGGAGGCAAAAACAGTTAAGAAGTGGAATTTTTCGAGGTGTGAGACTGAGATCCTGATGGACCACACTGAAAAACATAAAAATGTTTAGTTGGTGGGGACGGCGTAGGCATTACTTGTGTCAGAAAGGCAGAACAATGGCAGTAGGTGGCAGATGCTGTGTCAGAAGGGAAGACACGGCAGAGGCATCAGGACGTGCGGCTTGATATTTCAGTCAGTAGAGCATCCGTCTGCCGTGCGGGAGATTGAAGTTCAAATCCCCCAGGGGTGAACAGTAAACCCTCCAGTTGGGGCTTTAGGCAAGACGCTACAGCCCACAGTAAACCGTTTTGGAGAAAAGTGTCTGCTAAATGACAGTAATGATGCCAGTAATGTAGTCTTTTGTTTTAATGTATAAATGTACAGATACATCGGAGATTGGTAGCAATTTATTTAGTGTTAAATAATATTTCTTTATAGTTCCTGGGTGTTCCAGGTGGGTCGGCGGTGCTGCAGTGAGAGGTTGAGGCTAGACTCCACGCAGCACCGCCGTGTCCTCCGAGGAAGTCCTGCAGGTGCAGAGAGACACGATCACCGCCATCAACAAGGTTCCCAAGGAGTTGCGGGAAATAAAGACTGTCTAGACAGAAATTAGGACAACAATAAAAGAAAAAAAAGCATTGTGTAAGAATAAATAAATAAAAGGAAATACACCTCTTGTGTGTACTTCTAGACGCTCCAGCCTCAAGTCTGCATCCCGCTCTGCTGGAATGAATGACCAAAGCTACTTTTTGCACTGAGATACATGCTGGCAGCAGACTGTCTACCTTATTTAGCTGGATGGATTTTATAACATGCAAGTTTTGTTTCACAATGACAGAACATATTTTAGTGGTTGAGGTTCTGATTAATATCATCTCCCTTTTTCTTGAAAATCCTGTTTTTTGGGGTGTTTTTTTCCCCCGAGCGTACACTCTTAGAATTAAAATTGAATGTACCTCTTTATTCATTTCTGCAAACAGCTTTAATATCTAATGTGGTATGAAAGGTAAGTGGATTGTGCACAAATGTCTCACATTTCACAGCATTTCCTCAATTTTATTCTGTACCGTTGGTGTTGCAGTTTCCCGTTTTCCCATATTCTGTGTGTCAGAGTTTGCGTGGAGGCAGGAACATTTTCCCATCAAGTTTGTTGTCATAAATCCCAAAAGTTGACTATATTTGACATACGCCGGTTTTTGTTCCTACACCAGCTTGATAAATGAGGCACCTGGTCTGCACATAAAACTACAAAATCACACTTCTCCTAAATTAGGGGTTAGGGTTAATCTGCCAGAGACTCCTTTTTGATACCGTGGAGAAAACATTCCTTGATAGGCTGAGTAGTGTGTCTCTGTAACACACTCTTTGGTCCCCTTTGTTAAAAACTGTGGAATTGTTGGAATTCTCTTTAGATAAATTATACCAGGATAACTAACATACTGTCACCAAATTATTAAAGATTAGGAGGCAAAACATCAGCCATTGAGTACCAAAGGTGAAACCTTAGGTCATTATCAAACTGTGTGTCACTAAAATATTTGGTTTGAGGAAGCTGTATCTCCTATCCACAGAAACTGGTTAGAGTGGAGTCAGAACGAAGATGGAAACTGAGTGTGATAACTAGACAGTTCTGTGTGATAGTAGGCAAGAAATAAATATGAGTTTTCTGGGCTTCATATTTTACTCACACTCTCCTGTTCTTTCATATATACATATGCATATATATATATATATATATATATATATATATTCTTATTTTCTTATTGTCATTAGCTCCCTATCTTTTTCCTGTTGCATCTCTTTCTTTCTTATCTCTTTTTTTCATGGGGAAGTATGAGTATCCACAAAACATCACAGACATAATGAAGATGTAGGCATTAACCCCTCTGGATAAGAGAGAAGATAAATAGGTATGTTTGTTGGGGGCTGTACATTTGTTTCTGTTTTGTATATTGTTTAAGTAACAAATGGATCACAAGAAGTGCTGCTTTGTGGCTGTCCCCGAGGACAGAGCAGGAGCAGAACCCCAGGCCTTATCAATCTGTCATGGCTGCTTTCTCCTCTCCTGTGAACATTATGCATGTTTGTTGAGGGATTTGCCAGTGAAAGAGAGAAGATAAGATGTGGGTGGAAGCAAAGAGTTGGGATTACAAAGATGATACAATATCTTAGCTTTGATGATCAGTCATGTGGTTTAAAGGATCATTTGTATTTCTTTCTAAATGGCTTCAGTTGCTTATATTTTGCCCAATATCTTTAAACTTTATTTTTTATATTCAAAGTAATGCCAGACTTGGGAAAAGGAATAACTGCTACATGTATAGTCAAATGATCAATGAGCAGTTTCTATTTATTTTTTTTTATTTTTATTTATTTTTAAACATTGGGACTGGTTTGCTCAATTGGCAGAGCATCAGTCTCCCATGTGGGAGCAGTCCAGGGTTTCCATCCCCCAGGGGATGGATATTAACACCTTCCAGTTGGGTCCTAAGGCAAGACCCTTAATGCTACAGCCTAACCATTGTAAGTTGCTTTGGATAAAAGAATTAGCTAAATGGCTGTAATGTAAATTGAACCTGCAGATTCACACATGCTCTAGATAGTCATTATACTCTAGTGGGACTCATGATAATGGTTGTGCTCCTGCTTCTTCTTCTTGTTCATGTACACGTTTTTTTTTTTTTCCCCCATGAACACAAGAATACACAAACACACAAAATCAACCCACTCAGCCTCATCTTGGCAGTGCCCTCTCTCTGCGGATCTCCATTTGAACTCTGTGCCAGTGTGATTCTATTTCTCTTCCTTCACATCTTCATTCGTCCATGCTGTCAAGCTCTCATCTCTCCCTCCACCCACACCCTCTCCTTTCTCCACTCCTGAGTTGTTTGTTTTGGCAGTGCAAACCGCATCGCTCAGGAGACTTAAACTGGCACAATACATAGCCCCATTCCACCTGGTGCCCTGTTGTTACTCCTGCAGTTCCTCTCCTTCCATTTCCTATCCTGTCTTCCTGTCTCCTCATTGCTTCTCCTATCTTAGAAAACCAAGTTACAAAAATAATCAAGTTCATGAATCTGCATCTGCACATATTTGTCACTTTATCCCCATGTGTCTGAAAAGTGTTGATGACAGTGGAGTTGAAAAACCAAGCACAGACTGAGAGTATGACTTTGGATTTATGTTTTTTTTTTTATTTTTGCACTCAGCAAGTTTTTTGTTCACCTGTGTGTCTCTTTCTCTCAGACTTAAACAAGGTGACTCTTGTCTTATTTCATATAGACACTTTCACACATACACCATAGCCCTGAAATGTTCTAGGAATTACCCAGAGGCGTTGCATGTCAAACCACAGATGTTCATATTGGGCACTTTGCAGACCTTACCGTTATCCCTTACAATGATGTCCGGATGTTTTCCATTTGTTAATTAAACAGTATAACAAAGTTCCTTACATGGGTTTCTTCCTGCACAGCTGCTTGGCATTTCCACAGCAATTTATCTGACAGCATTGTACAAATGATCAACACTACTACACACAGTCTGCTTTGAGTTTGCCCCTGGCCCGTGGGAGGCATGTACCCATAAAGCACACACAAAATTTTAAAATTCATATAGAAGGTTTGTTTGCAGCAAAACTGTTTTTGTGGCTGGTCTGTGTCAGTCTAAGACCTCAGCACCCTACTACTAATGAGAATATAAGGGAAACTGATTAGTAATGCCATGCACATATGACTCAGTTGCACCTGGCTCTGCCCCCCACCACTGAAATAACCAGGTACTTTCCTGACAGTGATGTAAAGGGTCATATGTTTTTCATACTGGTGCACGAACACTACAGTTAAGAAATCAGACCTGCTGGAACAAAAAAAATCTCTTCACTTCTTCCCGTGTGTTACTCCAGCTTTATTCCATTTAGCTTTCTGTTTAATTACAAATTAGTACAGACTGTACAACATGCAGCAGGTCTTTTTTTTCTTTTTTTTTTAACTTGTCCTGTCCAGCATCGTAGCAAGTAGAATGATGGTCTGGCTGCTGTTGTGCCAAACAAATTTGCTTTGCCAAGGGGAGCTTTATGGGTATGAGGCTACTCTTGATAATCAGATTGTTTTATATATTTATTTATTTTTGATCTCATTTATTTATTTTGAATTATGGAATTTATAGAATTTTGCTGGACTTGACCAAAAGGGACAGAAAAAAAGGAGAATAATGAAGAGAAATAAAAAGGAAAGTAGAAAAAGGAAGAGGAGACAAAGACAAAGACAACCAACTGCTACACCTGTACAGAAACATAACAGAGAATTTCCTACGACTTTTACAGGTAAACACACGAGAAGCCCAGCCCGCCATGCACCACAAACCACATCCAACATAAGTTGTTTGTGTGTTGTGTTTAATGACTCATGCTGTCTAAGTGTGATTAAAACTTAGAGGCAGGTCGCCACAGAGTGCAGCGAACTGAATTGTGGTGCACGCCTCCCAAGTCCCAATGTGTGTGTGTGTGTGAGAGAGGGGGGGTCAGGGGATGTAAGTCCAGAGGGAAGCGAAATCCCCTTCAGAAGGTGAGCCGCTGGCAGCAGTAGGCACCCCCATCCCCTGGGAGGCCAGGGCCAGACAGGGCAAGAGCAACCCGTCCCCCCCCCCATCCACCCCCCCGGTCCCCGTCCCCGTCCCCGCCCCCGCCCCCAGGACATACAGTGACTGTAGGACCACCACGTGCCTAGGGGGGAAGGAGAGGAGGGGGAGGACAGTTAGAGAGCAAGACCCACGGCACACCACCCCTGGCCCACCCAGGCCTCCCCACAAGTGCATGTGATCCCCACATACACAACTATATCCTTGCCCACTCCCACTCATCCTGGCACGTATATACACGCACACACACAAAATACACACACACACACACACACACACACATACAAATTATAAACACACACACATGCACACACAAACCTCTCTTTTTTTTTTTTTTTTTTTCTGAAGAAGAGAATCTGCCAAAAGCTGTTGGTCAAATACAGTGTGTTAAAAGAGTAGCAGTCCCAGTTAGTCCCAGGGCTCATCAGCCCAGGCTACTGGATCATTACACTCCATTTACCTCCATATATCTGCACAGAAAAGCAGAAATCCATTCTTCTTGACAACAAGAACAAAGGCTACATCTTGGGTTTCTACCATCTTCAGTTGTAGGCACGACAAAAGAACACATCTGCTAAACTCTTTTGCAACTTTGCTGCATCTGCTGTCTGAGCAGATGAAGGCGGAGTGTAACTGGTGGATTTGGCAACTTCAACTTCATCTGTATTCATGAGGGCTCAGCACTGTTAGAGTGCATAAACTCATACTCAACACTTTCCACTCATCATGTGACCACAAAGGGACCATGCTACCTTGGTAAATAATTAGTTTCTTGGAGAAAACAGCCTGGTCTCTGTGTTGCACAACCACTGCAGATGTTGCTGGCCCTGGAGCTAATCCACCTGTGACATCTGCCCATTACCGAAGAGTGCTGTGACTACATGTCGGTGTAGATTTCTAACTGGATTTAAAATGGGCAGTGACATACTGAAGGCATGGACTAATCACTTTAAGTTCATGTTGTGCTACCTCAACAGGTTGTTGACAGCAAACTCCTAATCTCTGCCTTGCTGTCAAACTTTGTTTCACCTGTGGAACAGCAACTATGTCAGCAGCTTAAGTAAATTCTAAGCTTGAGTTTGCTCCAAGCTGTGTGTGTGTGTGTGTGTGTGTGCGTGTGTGTGTGTGTGTGTGTGTGTGTGTGTGTAGGAACTCAACTTAACCTTTGTTTAAACATTAACCAACAGAGAAAGCAAAAGAGGAATGGAAAAGCAAAAATCATGTTTCTAAGCCATGTATTAAATGTTAACTTCACCTAAACATTTTTTTTTTTTTTTTTTTTTCGTAATTTGTCTTGTCCAACATCGAGGCAAGCAGAATAATGGTTTGGCTGCTGTTTTGTGCCAAACACATTTGCTTCGCCAAGAAGAGCTTGATACCTCTTGATGCTTAAGTATTGCTCTTTATTTTTAAATTTGTCTATTGCTGAATCTACATATTAATACTGGACCAGACAAGGTGGATGGGGCAAAAGAAAGGAAAGAGAAGAAAAAGGAGACAAGGATACACCAGATAGAAAGCAATATCATCAGCTGTTCAATATAAACAGAAAAAAACAGACAACCATCTGTTACACCTGTAAGGAAACAGAAAACCACCTGCAACATTTCCAAGAACTACAAAGTTGACAATCATCGGGAACACCTATAAAATGACATAAATACTGGAAAAAAGTCATGAATAAAACATTAGTAACACAAAGAAAAAAAACATGAACATAACTAGTTATTGGTGATTAACCTGCAGGACAACACAGTTAATTTATCAGCATTTAGGTTAGTAAATATGGGGCATATCAGGCATGCATAGTGATCAGTCATTAGTGATGAGTGTGATCCTGCAAATGCAACTGGGAGCAATGTTCAAGGCCACTTCAGTGTCCCCCATATGCATTCCCATAAGACAATGGTCGGCAACAGTCAAACTCGACCCGCCGCAAATAACATTTGGCCTGCCAGATTACATTGATGATAAAAACCAGATTGCCAGAGTTATGTGCCAAAGTGCAGAGACATGGTGGTGTTTACAGAGATATGCTAAAAGAACAGCATGATCCCTTTAAGTATTACCCTTTAAGAGCTGGATAGGAGGAGAGACATCAGCACAGGGAAGGGGGGGACATTGGAGCAGAGAAAGTAGCTGTGAGAAACTGCCTGTTTAGAGGTGAATGTTTTGCTACCAGCTTTTGAGTTCCAGCAGAGTCCCGTGTCTGCTTCACCACTGCTGGGTAAAGTGAAGGAAACTAAGCCTGAGCCTATATATATATATATATATATATATATAAAAAAATCTTCCCTCACCAAACCTCCCATCTCTCCTGTTGTGTGGATCACTGAGTCAATGTCTCGCTCGCTCTTGGCGTACAGCTTGATGTCATCCATGTAGAGGAGGTGACTGATGGTGGACCCATTACTCAGTCGATATCATTAGCCAGTCTTGGTGATTATTTGGCTGAAGGGGTTCAGACCTATGCAGAACAGCACAGGGGACAGGGCATCTCCTTGGTATATGCCACATTTGATGTACACTTGTGCAATTGGCTTGCAGTTGGCCTCAAGGGTGGTCTTCCACTGCCTGTTCAGTGGAAGACCATCTGTTCCTTTCAGAGGATCCTTCTGGATCAGGATTGTCTGGTATTCAGTTAGCCATTCAGGGTGGGTCCCATCCTTTAGCAGCTGGGTCATTTGTGCTGCCAGGCGCTCATGGAGTGCAGTTAGCTTCTTCAGCCAGTAGGTGTGAACCATGTCAGGCCCAGGTGCTGTCCAGTTTTTCATACCTGAGACTCTTTGTTGAATGTCTGTCACTGTCATGGTTACTGGTTCTTGTTCAGGGAGGAAGGTTGCTGTGGTCTGCTCTTAGATCCATCAGCCACTGTGCACCGCTGTTGTGCGATTCCTCCTTTTCCCATATGCTTTTCCAGTATTGTTCAGTCTCCAGCCTTGGCATGTCTGCCCTGTTGTTATTACCCTGCCACTGAGAGTACACTTTAGCTGGTTGAGTTGAAAACAGCCGGTTTATTTGCCTTGCTTCAATTTCTCTCGTGTACCTCCTTAGGCGGGTGGCCAAGGCTTGGAGTCGTCGTTTGGCAGTTTCTAGTGCTTCAGGTATGGGCATCTGGCTGTGCCTCCTGGGTACCTGTTTTTTCATTGCACCTTCCTGGAGCTCTGATAGTTGGCTCACTTCTCTCCGAGCTGCCTTGATTTTAGCCTTCAACCTCCTCTTCCATTGTAGATATGTATCTTTATGGTTGCTTTTTGGTTGATAGCTAAGCACCTCAAGGATCACTGCTGCTGAGGTGTAGATCAGCTCATTGGTTTCAGTGATGGTCGTTGTAGGAATCGTTCTCAAGGCTGCAATCACATCTTCCAGGAGACTTTCCGATTGTGCTCCACTCAGCCTCTATAATATGCGTTGGGGTTGCCTGATGTTAATTTTTTTTGCCATGATCTTATCTCTTAGGTTAGTCGCTGCCTCGCTCAGCGTGATTGTGCTTATTGGGGCTTCGTACCCAATCTCTGGACTGGGAGTTGTTAACTCCCCCCTGACCTGGCTCCCCCTTGCCTTAGCATTTGTGTTGTACCTCGTCAATCTCAAGCTGTGATAGCATTTGCCGTCTGTGGATGTTGTATACATATATATATATATATATATATATATATATATATATATACCGTATATTATTTGGCCCTGCTATTCAGTTGGCCAGAATGTACTTGCCGCCCCCTGCCATGCAACATGCTCACTCCCCAATTCCCAAAAGATAACTAATTACTATAATCAAAACAACAATAATTTAGAAAAGCAGAAATTTTGCCCAGATACATTTATGCATGTGTTAATGCATTTGCTAATTAATTTGGTTGAGGGATAAGTTCAGTTTCTTCACATCTTCTGCACTAAGCTAGGTTTACTGTGGTATACATGATGTAAGTGTGAAACTTCATTCTCACTTGTATGAAACTGCAAGGACACATATTTATACTCATAAATAGAGAGCATTGTGAAGTCTTGCGGCAGTACCATTAATCCCACTGACAATGGTTTGTCTCAGCAGTAGCTTGAAGAGAGACAAGGCTAATTCCCTTATTGTCTTCCTAAGGGCAATAAACCTGTGTTTCACTAACGTCAATCAAGAACAATCTTATACCCACAATATGCAGTATAAACAAACACAGGCACATTTGTAGCTTCCGTCTGGGGTTTAGCTTCACACAGTGTAATAATGTAATAATACAGTACATCAAAACCTCTCAACACAATTTTTCTACATCAAATGCCGGCCTCAATTCTCTTCTGTAAAAATGTGGCTCTAGAGATTTTATTGGCTGTGATGGAATTTGACAAAGTGATATTGACAAAGAGGCTTATTTTCTAGAAATAAAGTGAGAAAAGTAATATTGTTTCCATCTTTCTTGGTGTGATATATTACCGGCCACCAATATATATAAACTTTTCTCTCTGCCTGGTTACTGTCCCATGCCAGAATGCATTATCTAAGGCAAAGAAAACAATATTGCATTTCTTATTGAAAAGCAGTGATCTTTCACCTTTAACCACTCATTAAAACACATACACACAAGAAGCCATGCACACAAAACAACATGCACACATAGAGATGTGTGTGTGAGTAGATGCACTGAGTAAAGCAGTAGTAGTGCGTAGTGAGTAGAGCTTGTTGTAGAGTTGTTTTAACCATGGAAAGCACTTTGGGTTGCATTTATGTATGAAAAGTGCTCTATAAATAAAGACTGATTGATTGATTGATTGATTGATTGATTGATTGATTGATTGATCTATTGTGAATGGCATTTTTGATGGTGCATTGGTCAGCATCCACAAACAGAAACTCCCTTTATTAAATATAAAAGGAGAAAAAGTTGTGTATTAATGTTCTTCGACTGATGCTTTAACTCTATTGTTCATGCTGAGGCTCATTTTTTTATTCTGTCTGAGAAAAAGCTAGATGCTGCACTGGCATTTTTTCAAATATGTTAGTCACCAATTTTTATTGACCTAGTTAATCTTCATAATCTTACTCCAAGCACCTGATATAGATATGACTTAGCTTTGGAACAGAAGAGATTTGGTGCCATGTACCACAGATATTGCGGGTCTGTGAGAGGGTGGAGTTGTAGCAGACTTGTCTTTCTTGTGTTTTTTTTTTTTTTCTGTGAGGGACACAAAAGACATTTTGGTAGCCAGCCAAAAATCACTGGGGACATGGAGGATTGAATAGCGTTGTTCTCTTTTATGATAGTTTTCACATTTGTTTGTGTATGTCTGTGTTTGGTTCCCAGATGGGACCCCCTACACGTGGTGGGTGGGCCGAGGCAGTGAGAAGCATTTCTACTGGGGAGGCTCCAGCCCTGGCATCCAGAAATGTGCCTGTGGCATCGACAGAAACTGCACTGACTCCAAGTACAACTGCAACTGTGATGCAGATTCTAAACAATGGTAAGTGAGACTATCTCAGAAAAGTTCCTCAGGTATGTAAACAAATAAAGTGAAGCTTCTCAATTTTAATTGTGCACTGACTTTAATTACTTTTCAGAATTGTCTGCCAGCCAAAATTCTTCTGAGGATGGTTGAAAAAATGACTATTTGTAATTTGTTAATTACATTATGCTGACAAAACAGAGAAGATGGAACAAATTTAAGAAGCAACATCCAGATGTTGTGGAGAATGCACATCATACTGTTATGCTGTACTTTGTTTTTACAAAAGGGATAATTTGGACACATTATAGATGAACTGTCCCCTGAATTATCTTTGCAGGATCTCAGTGATGTATTTTTGTTTGTGATGTCTACATAATTAGCTCAAACCTTTAACTATGACTGTTTATCATAGACACTTCAAAATTTATTTGTCTGCTTGCTCCTTGTTATCGCCAGAATGTCAGTTTGTGGTCTCGTCAAACTGTTATTTTTGTTGGGGAATTTTCATGACTTATTACCTTATTACCTTAAATTACTGTTTCTATGAGCTTGAGGAACAACATTAGTTCCACACAGCCTTGAGACTTATTATCATTATTCAGTCTGAAACCACAAAGCACCTTCTGAAGATTGGTTTGAAGAGGCCTTTCACAAGGAATCTTGACAGGAAAATACAAAGGACTGGACAGCAGTTGCCAGTAAGCCAGAGAGTGGGGGATATTCCAGTAGGGGTTGAATGCTGGGGTTTTGCTATCTAGTCCCTGGCCAGAGCCTGTGGTGTGTTCAGCACTGAAGGAGTAAGAAGACAAGCACATTCTGAACCAGCAGAGGAAGCTTTAAGATGGTTGTACCTCAGAAGATGTTAGCCATGGGGAGCAAGAAGCCACCTAACCATCTGTACTTGAGCTGGGGTTCAGCTCCAGCTGGTTTGTTTGGAGACGACTATATAAAGTTGAAAGCCCCAGAACACTAAATGATATGATGAACATCAGAAATTATGTTTCCAGTTAAGCATCAGCAAATGTGTTCACACAGGCTAAGTGTTAGCTTTGAGCATTAAGAACTGAGTTATTTCATTAAATTGTTAAAAGCAATTTCATGGTTTTACCTCCTATAAATAAATGAATTTATGAAGAAAAGTCAGATATTTCCATGACCAAATCTCATAAACCAGAACACAGAAAACATATGAAATGTTTGGTTTTGAAAGGGAGGCATTTTACTATTTCATAAAATATATTAGCTCTTTTGGAATTTGATGTGGCATTAACCAAATGGGAGGTTAACAAAAGGAAGAAAGACAGTTATACAAAAATAAACAGCAGGAAGAAACAGTTGAAGCTAATTACATAACAGGACATTTTCATGATTGATTATAAAAACAGCACCATAGAGAGGTTGAGAAGAAAGCGATGAGCAGAGGATCATCAATCTACAAAAAGGTCCTTTTACAAAATGTGAAGCAATTTCAGAACGTTTCTCAATGTTTGCAATGGAAAATTATTTATTCTGCACTTTAAAAACAGGCATGACCACATTGTGGAAATGTCTGCATGGGCTCAGGAACACTTCCAGAAATCATTGCTTTGACACAGTTTTTCATACTACCTACAAATAAACCTGATCCAGAACCTCTGGTGTTGTTCCTGGGATAGGACTCATTTAAAATGGACTGTAGCAATATAGAAAACTACTCTTTGGTCAAGCTAATCAAAATTCCACATTCTTATTGGAAATCATGGATGCTTCATCCTCTGATCGAAGTAAAAGAGGCACCATCTGCTTTATTTATCAGCACTTAGTTCAAAAGCCTGCCTCTTTGATGGTATGGGGTGCATTCCTCATCACCTGAAGAAAGACACACACATCCATTTGTCCACTTGACTCGGTGTTGGACCAGATGGCGAAGTAGTCTAAAGGAGGGCCTGGTGCTTGAAATGTAACCTATGACAGTGGATGAAATGTTTTCAGGGAGCTTTTTGCCTGCAACATGAAAACAGCTATAGCATCAGAATTTTAATTATCTCTTGCATCTACTAACAAAGGTTTTTATTTTTTGACAGAAGCTGGCTACACATGAGCCTGCATTTGTCTGCATGTTGCTGAAAACAAACTGCTATTGCTTGAAAATATCAGTGTGCATTTATCACTTTTAATTATGAACTTTATATGCAAGAACGAAGACTTAAAACTCTCAATCTAACTTCAAATACTGAGGTGACAGAATGATGAATACCATCATCAATTATGTGTCTATTTAATGGCAATGTTTACCTCCAGTTTGTGTTTCAAAGCTCTTTTAGTAAGCTGATTGATATTCTCATTAAACCATTTGCATCACATTCTGCTGGTGTGCATGTGTTTGTGTACTTCATGTTTGTTAGTAATTACTAAATGAAAGAAAAAAATTGATTAAAAAAAAAAGACGTTTCCCTCTTTATATCCAAAACTGATGCTATTACAAAATAATTTCCACACTCTTGTTTTTTCTGTCATATGTACTAATGTCCATTGTTTTGCAAAGTGTTTTTTGTTTATTTGTTTCTTTGACTGCGACGTCTTAACTGTTTAGGTTATGTGAGAATTTTTTAACGCCATTCAACAGACATTTATGAAAGCTGCAAAAGCTGTTATTTTAATATCTAATATATGAAGTACTGTAAAAAAAAAAACTTAAATAAATAAAAACTACATGGAATATGTTAACCTCAGTTTTCTAATTTACACACTTTAATGACGACTTACTGTTCATTCACAAGTTTATCAGTGCTTACATTGCCTCTGCAATTAAAAACCTTTAATGAAACAAATATATAGTTATGATACACATACTTAAAAATGTAAAAAAATTAGTTAGACTAGAAGATTAGGTTACACATATATTTGTTCTTTGCGTTTAACTGCCATGTCTCAGCTCAGCAGGCAATATTATGATAAGAGGTAACCATGCAAGTAAAGACAATGTTAATGAGGTTCAAAAAAACAAAAAAAAGACTAGCAGAAAGATATCAAAAAAGTTCTGTGAGGAAAAAAGCTGGCACAGAAGGGAAGACTAGAAAATAACTGCCTATTGATAGAATTTTCATTTCCTTCTCATTTCTTCAGCCCTGATGTGTTATTCACAATGCAATCCTTTTGTGCATTAGAGCATGGCTGAGATGAGCTTGGATTCTTTTAACACTTGTTTTTGCTGTTTTTACAAGTTTTGCATTTGCACTCACCACAAAAACACTAAATTAACTTCACAAAAGAAGAAACAAAGAAGAAAAAATAGAAACATTTTGCCAGTTCCTGCCTATAACTTCAAATTACCAAGTCAGTAAAGCTAACCACGAGCCCACCAACTGACTGGCATTCCCAGAATAACTATTAAATTCACACATGGATGAAAATGTCCTTCCTTTGTCAAGGAGATCGAAATTTTTACAAAAGTGAAAGCAAATCCTGTTCCCAAACACCACTACCAGTGTCAGTTGTCATTACCATTTTAGTGTTGCATCCTATTCTCCATAATACCAAGTTCTTGCCAGAGGAAGAAATAATTTATGAATTACTTTAAAACCTTTGTAAGATCAAGGTTGTAGGTTAAGCCCATGAGCTGCAACTGAGCTTATTCTTTCAGGGTAGCACACTGGGTTTGAAAATAGTAAAAGAGAAGAAAAAAACCTGAAGGTAACCGGCAAACTACAAAGGCTAAAGAAATGGTTAGAGATAGCTAACTGAATTAAAACCACTGCAAAAATGCAAGCACAATTGTGAAAAGGCAAAAACAATACAGAAAACAATGACAAGAAAAAAGCAAATGGTAAAAGCAACATAAAAGTTACTGCAAACTTATGAAAGCAATATCAAAAGCAAGAAAGTAATTGAAAAACAAAAGCAATGTGAAAAACAGAAGAAAAAATAAAATACATGTCTGTCTAAAAAACTATATTTTTCCTTTATATTTCCTTCTCTCTTTTCCTAATTACTCTTTTAGTAATACCTCTTTATATTTCCTCAATCACTTATTTTACTAATGGGTTTCCTTCTTTTGTTTTTTTTTTTTTTGTGTGTGTGTGTGACAGTCCTACCGTTCTGTAATGGAGTAATTGTCCTTTGGATGACCACAAAACCATTTTCAGGGATAGGGGAAAAACACATTTTTCATTGAGCAGCAAGTCAAGCATGTTTTTCAGCATGTAGTCATACATGTTTATTCCACAGATACCCAGAGAAGGCTTTACCATAACCTCAGAGGATTCACTACAAGATGCAAACTGCATGAAGGTTGAATGCACTTTACAAAAACATGCTGAAAGAAACCTGAGTTGACACCAATGCTGACAAAAATAAACCTCTATCAAAATGTTAAGAGTGAAGAAAATAACATAAACAGCAAGCATGACCTCATTTTTAAGACATAGGGCTGTTTCTGTCACTGTTTAGGCCTGCATGGCTTCAGTTGAACTGCCACACTGACATTTCCCTGGTAATTTCACTGCTGACCGAAGCAAAAGGATCCATTTAGAGATGTGCAATGGTTTGTCCACAGATTCAGCCAAAGGCATCAAAATTCATTGGACAGCTTGATATGACTCTACTGGACATGAAACAAATATGAGGTCAAAACAGCAGACGTTTTTCAGCTTGAACAGATGGAATAGCTTCAACTGGCTAAATCATCATCTAAATTCTAGTGAGCTAAATCCAACTTGCTGAAGACCTTTTTTTTCTATTAATATGAGCACATTTATATGATTATTGTATGTTTTGTTGGGTTTTTCTTTTCTTTTGAGCACCGAGCCTGATGAACAAAAAATGCAGCTCTCTGAATACACATGGTATGCACCGCATTTAATACCACAAACAAACAAAACTGAAAAATGTACATGTATCAGTAGCAAAAGGATCATTTATCCACTTGTGGGGGACTATGACAAGGTCTACCAGCTTGTAATGTAGACTTTCTTTTCAACTCTTTATCATACAGGAGAGAAGATTCTGGTCTACTAATTTATAAAGAACACCTGCCTGTCAGCCAGGTTGCCGTTGGTGATACAAACAGACCGGGCTCTGAGGCCAGACTCACCGTTGGACCACTCCGTTGTCAAGGAGACAGTGAGTATTGTGTCACTGATTCATGTATATTATGCTGTGGAGTGATAGGCAGCTATACCAGTAAACAATGAAGATTTGTCTGGATCAAAAATGGAAAAATAAAAGCAATAATAAATAAGACTTTTTGCACAAATATGCTGGAATCAACTGGATTTTTCCATATGTGAGCTACAAGATTTTGGAAATACAATTAAGAATGTATAAGGATTATTTAACCTACATAAAATGAGGTGGCAGCTGTTTTTAGAAAGATTGAAGGGTCTTTTTTTAAGCTAAATTGAAAATGTTTTCTGTTTCCAAATCTCCATTGTAATAATTTTTTTATGTGAACTGTGGTCCAGAAAATAAGAATACATTGAAGAAATCACTGTTGCTTCCAGGAAAGCAATTTCCACCACTGGTACCAAATTGATCAATTAAGAAAATGACTTTGCACATGAACTGATAAAAAATAGCATTTTTACAGGGATAGTTAAACAGGTGGCATGCAAGAAATACTTGAAAAATGAAAGCTGAAAATGTGTTTCTTATTTGTTAAGTCATTTTACGATGTAGATTTATAAGAAAATAAACTTAGAAACTAGCATTAAAATGTATCTGAGAACTTCAGACCTGATTTAACTCATTAAGGATACTTTTATATTGGAAGATGTGGAACACAGCAGGGGTTCTGAATGAGGATACTATGCTGTACTTTAGTTCAAAAGAAGTAAAAGGATTAGAAATCTGACCCAGAGTTAAATCCCGCTGTGCTTCAGCGTTATCAGTAAGATCTTAGAATGAATATTAGAGGAGGGTGGACAGGATGGTGGAAACTAGTGTGAGTATTTATGGATTAGCTGCAGGTGTAAAAGCAACCTTTGAATGAGCAGAAAGACGGCAGTTACAGTGGCCTAATTATGAAGCAATATCAGTGTTAATGACCTTCTCCAAGTCATCTGCAGAGAGGAGTGGTTTCATTTGCATTTGAATTCTCAGGAGGCTCTAGAGATCTGACTGCATGACCTTTGTCAAGTGCTCATCAGAGGTTGAATGAAGAAAGCACCTCCAGTCTCTTTAACATAACTGTTATTAAAATTCACCATTTTACTTCGTCTGAAGCACTTAACAGAGGGAACAAAAGATAATACAGTATTGCTGTTGCGGACCCGTTCTGGTCTAGGAGAGGAAGGGATGGAGTAACACAACAAGCCGGAAACAAAATGAAAATAAACGATAATTTACTTACAAGGTTACTAAATAAATTCAACATAAAATGTCATTTTCAGGTAAATACAAACAAAGGGTGTCCTATAAAAGGAACTGCACTCTAACCGGCAGCAAAATATAACTCGCTTACAATAAAAAAAAAAATAAATTAAAAAAAAAAAATAAAAAAACACAAAGGAAACTTAACCAAAGAAATCCTATAGAAAGAAATAAGAGTTAAAATGAAAACCAGAATAGCTAACAAAAAGGATCCTAACAAACCAAAAGAGGGGAGCCTCTCCTAATGAGGAAGCTCCCTAATTACAATCTGCAAACTTAACACTCCATTTTAGCAAACCGTCTGTTGAACAGCCGGAACAGGGTAACAAAACAATCTAAAGTGTCCACTGACACCAAATTATACACAAAGTCACAAAGTGTGCTCTTAGCAAAACAGTTCACAAGAGATATAGGTTTCTCCACTAACAACTGTTAAGCAGTTCACTAACCGCTCAGAGAACCAAACAAGAGGCGAACGGTGTCCTACTGACACAGCTGCCATGATCAATGACAGGTCCTCCTATATAAGGGCAAGGCATCACTCAATGATTTCCAGCTGGGGAGTGCGGGAGCAGTAGCGACCAATCGGTGAGGCGGAGGGGAGGAACTGCAGCTTCTGGTCCACAGCCAATCCCGAAGCAGCGCTGGCACAGCAACATTTGCATATCCAAGTGTAGAGTAACAGGCTGGAGGCCAATCCAGAAAGGCCAGGGGCCATAACAATCGCTTTATTTGATATTAAGGTGAGCAGTTCATAATATTATACCAGGTTTATAAGTAGTTTGTCCATTAATAGTTTACTTAATGCAGGAATTTTTTATCTTTTACTCATTTATCTATTTATTGCTGTTTTCTATAAGAGTATAAGCCAGTTTGGGATAAATCCTAAATTCAATTAAGCTCCAATAAAATAGCTGTGAATATGTTGCACATCCTTGGATATGAGTTAGTGGCATCATTTGGAAAAACGTTTTTAAGGTGTTGAGCCTTGTGGCCTGTAGCCTTTCTTCTCAATGTTTTTCAAAGTATTAAAAAAAAACTGATATTCTTATAAACAAGCCTCTGGAAGGTTTGTATGGCTGGTGAGAAAAATGTCAGGGCTTTTTTGATTAGTAAGTTGTTCCACATGGACCATATTAGACTACTATTTGTATCCTGTGACCATTTATCATTCCCATCTAAGGATTTCTAAACTTGCAGCTCAATCTATCATTTGTATTAGTTTAATGATTATTGTAACTGCAAGCAAGTTACAGAGATCAGCGAGGGCCTTGATTTGTTACCACTGAGGAAAAAAGAACTCTGTTGTAACTCAGTTCAGACCTCTGTATTGTACTTTAACAAATTATGTAATGGTTACTTACACAAACATCAGAATTCAATACTTCACAATTAAAAAACTTGATTATTTTCACTCTTCACTGTTTTTTTCATCCAGAATACCAGTGGAAATTACAGGCCAACTAACCGGTTAATGCCTGCAAGCACAGCATTTAAACTTGGCTTCCATCCTTCTTCACAAGTATGTGTGTGTTCAGAAAGTTAAAAGACTGTACTGAAACAGTAGCTGTTCATACACATCCACTACCCAAAAACTGCAGCCTAACAGTGTATGAAATAAAACATAAATAAATAAAACAAGGCAAATGGAAACAAAGGAGAATGTTTCTGTGAATAAATGCATCAACACACAGTTATAGTGAGTCAGAAAATATGATGGAAAGGTATCATGAATGAGTTAATAGTCTTAATAGGATATTCTGCTCATGTTGTCTTGAAGACTTATGAATGTGTCATAGATTTAGACAAGCATTTTAACTGGGAAAAGTAACTTAATAATATAAGGTAAAAATAGCACACTGTTCATATTCACATTGCACAAATCATAGCGAAAAATTCATGCTTGGGTACACTTGCGTGTATAGCTGTATAAAAACATGTCTGTTCAGAGGCTTTCCATTTGAACTCTCAGCTCTTCATCTTCTGCTGTTCATTCAAGTCCATGTAGTTGCTCTTGTTTATGAGGTAAACATCAGATGTCAGATAGATCTGATGAACACAGACACACACTGACTGAAAGGCAGTTCAGTTCTTCTTGTTTCTTTTCTGTAGCTCTTGTAATCAGTGTTGGCATACTGCTCTCAGTAGGACTTTGGGTCAGATGGAAGACACATACATCCTGCAGCACTGTACAATCGATCACTTGTCTCTCCATAAAACTCACGGTCTGCAATGTTTCACTTTGTCTTGAACCTTCCTGCAGCGTACAATATATTGTGTTTCTGTCAGGTTTGTATGGATTAATAGGATTAAATCATAATGCAACAATTTCATATTGTGAACTGCAAGTCTCTAAGCTTGTGTCAAGTTGACTTTGACACAAAACTATATAAGCTAAAACTCAGCTTTACATCATTACCTAAAGATGTAAAGTCAAACCATTCTAAGGAGTGACTTGCATCATAGGGGATTATTCGGTATCTGCCCTCTTTTCTCTCTTAGCAATGTTTGTGTCAAGCCAATGTGAAGATAATACAGGCTGATGTTTGTTAACTTGTCAAGATAAGCCTCTGTCCTGCCAAACAAAAACACATGGTGGATGTCTGCTGTCGCTTTGAGGCATCTGCAGCAATTGATGCTCATCAAATGAGATAATGATTCACTGTCGGCTTGTGATGTGCTGAAACCTTTTTGTCATGTTCAAATGTATCCTAAAAGTAACCAGGTGCCAATAAATTGCTCAATATTGGGCTATTGAGCCATTTTCTTGGCACCTGGGTACTTTTACTGGTTACCATAAGCAAAGCGATTTCTTGGCACCTGAATTCTCCTTCTTTAGATGTTTTCTCTTATCTCTGATTTTGAGCTAAACATAAATCTCTCACTTACTACAGTGAAAGACAGATGTGTGTATTTTCCTGCCCATATCAAAAGCAAATCAACTGATACAGATTCTAACTTTGCAAATGTATTATGTTAAAAGAAACTCATAACTGCATGGACATTTTATTTTTGAGTGTTTCCTCTTCGTTTTGTTTATTTTTCTCATATAAAAAGCAAAATACAAAGCAGAGTGGAGATGAAGTCATATCAGTATCCACAATGTAATAGAGAAGTTTTGTGGAAAGTAATATGCTTTGGAGAGTATAAGCAAACATGGATCTTTAGTGCATGGCACTCATTGCAACAATAATGGTTTATATAAAAAAGAAAAAAAAAAGATAAAGAGTCAATTGACTCCTCATTTTTCATTCCAAAGGATTTGATAGAATAGAGAAATGCATTAGAGAGACAGTACTAGATTTAAAACTGCAAAGGAATATTGCCTAGACTACCAGAGATATGGCTTTTCCCCATTCTCTTGAATTTTTCACTCATTTCTGCCTCTATCAGTCCACCCTTCCATCCATTCAACAGACAGGAAGTGACCCGGTTCTGTCAAGGGTGCCGAACATGACAGAACACCTGCCCTTCCTCCTCCCTGGTGTCACACTGATTATAGTCCCTTCATCAACAACCTGGTGCCACTCTCACTAATGTCCCCTCATCACAGAGATTCATCTCACACAAACAAAACCCGATTTAATGACCCATGACATCACATCTGTTTGTGTGTATTGCAGTCTATCATGTACCAGTATGATAAACATAATTACTTAAGATGGATCTTTCTGTCACTTGGAGGGAGCCATATTTCCTTTGTCTGTCTTTGTTATCCCCGTATGAGTCATCCACTTTTATACTGAATGACCAAATTATCATAGTTTAAAATGAAGATGACTGTGAGCTATGTGTGCCTTAGTGCTGGCCTAGATTCCAGAACACGGAGCATACATTATACTTTAGCCCATTAAGGCAAATTAAATGTATATTAAAAATTTCACACGTGAATAAGTGCTCCATGTATGATTGATGCTTTTCATACTGTGTATGGAGCTCTGTCTCAGTAAGAGCAATGACGATTGGCTGCCATATAATAGGTTTTCATACGCATATGACTAATGTCTTGAGCAGTCAGGGAAAGTTTTAGTTAGGTGGTCTGTGTATGCACACATGCACACTTCTGCGTGTCTGTTTTCCTTTGTCTGTGCTAGGAACAAAGGCATAAGAGTTCAACTTTTTATGCATGTGTCTTATGTGTGCGTGCCTCAGCATTAATGAAATCTATTTCCATGCCTAGTTTAATGGAAGTCAATACAATCACAGAGAAAGAGGAATTACTTCTATTTATTGATGTTAAAAGGGTTTGGACATTTTAATTGATGGAAATGAAAATAAAATATGGCAAATGAGGCAAAGCAGCACATACATGATGTCATGTGCCTGCTGTGAGACAAGCCCAACCTTAGCAATGATCACAAAGGAAAGCTTACATGGGTTCACTTGTGAACAAAACTAATGAATTGCTTTGTGTTCATTTGTTACTGTTCATATGGCTGCTACTCTGCAGCTGATACCATTCCAACACTGAGTGCCAGATAAATCTGTTCATGTTTGCCTTTTTACTAATCAGTGAACCAATTTGGAGTTGTGTAGCAGAGGGTGCGGATATTTAGCACTGTTACCTTATAGTAAGGGGGTTATCTTGGTTTAGACCTTTCTGAACAGTTTGCATTGTCTCCCTGTGACAGTCCAAAGACATTTGTGTTCAGTTAAATTAATAACAGGGTAAGAGTGTAAGCCTCCATGTTATCATGTTTGTCTGTGTCTGTCCCTGGTGTGCCTGGGCACAGCTGGCAAGGTCTCCAGCCCCTCAACCCTGACCAGGAAACAGCAGATGTAGTAGAATAAAGGAATGCATTTAATATCAACATTAATTTGCTATTTCCCTTTGGAATTAATCAAGTATTTTTATTTAATTCATTTAATTTATTTCATTAAAGTTCTAGTCTGATTTATTGTGACCCTAACTACAGATTCAGAAAATATTAAAGGTAAATATAAAATAGCCATTTAAACATAATAAAAAAAATAGAAGGAACTGAAAAAAAAAATCCTGCCATATACAAAGGACACTGTGTGCCTTAGACCCTGATATCCTGTTGACAAGAGAGCCATCTGATGGCATTAGAAGAGCTACGGCTGACGCAGACAATTTATTGGTCTAATTGTTCCCTCATTTTTGTATGAAAATTGCCATGTTTATCACCCTTGCTGGGATTGGCTCCACATCATCACACCTTTCTCTCTTTTTTCTCTCAGTATTTCTTCTGTTTGGTTCTGTTTATGTGAAGTCTACTGCCACTTGTAAATAGACTCCTTACATCTGAGCATCTTTCTTTTATGTTACTTCCTTTTTCCCCATGCCAGGTTGTAACTTAAGTGGGGGCTCCGTTGGTAATCCCTGTGCCCAGAGTGGGTTTTTATTGTTCTGTGGTGTGTCTTGGTTCAGGATAGTATCCACCTTTAGTTTGAACCACTTTATAGCTGCTCCTTCCTTCAAGCTGCTTGAAGGTTGCCGCCAGTTTGATCTGCAGACTGTGGAACAAAGGGTTCAGAAACTCGCTACTAAGAGTGACATAAAAGCTTTGGTGGATCAGTTGGTGGACTTTGGTGTGCTTTGTGTGCCTGGTTTTTCCTCAGTGCCAAATGAGGATGCTCCAACAGCTGGCAGCCCTAATAATGAGGCATAGCCTCTCACTCTTAGTGCAGCTGCTGGAGTGGATGTTGGGGAAGGTGAACGGGGAAGGATGACGGTTAGTCTTCCTCATTACAATCCACTCTCTTCTGCCAGTTCTGGAGTGGCCTTGATATTTGGCCTCTTTTATTACATCCAAGTTATCAAGTAAAGCTCATGAGATAGTAACGGTCCTCCCTCTAAGGACAGCCTGAACTATGAAAAAGTATAAAACCACGGTGCTGCAGGCCTATGAATTGGTTTTTGAAGTCTACAGAAAAAGGTTTCAACAGCAGAAAAAAAGCTGCTGGACAGACTCATGTGGAATTTGCCAGGGAAAAGGGATTTTATTTGACAAGCCTCAAAGGCTAATGATTGATTCCCTCCAGGAACTGGTGTTACTTAAGCAATTTAAAAACTGTACAGCTGAATGTGTTGTGCTGTATTTAAATAAACAAAAAGATGATGTCCCCCATTACATCTGCTGTTCTTGCAGATGAATATGTTCTCACTCACAAATCTTCTTTTCTGGTTGGTGCTGAAAAGCCCTGCAATAATCCAAAGTCAAAGTCTCAACCTGTTTAAACTCCCACTGTTAAAGAGAGCTGGGACTCAAGGGACATAACAATTCCAAAGGCTACAAGGTAATAAAAGGTCTTCAAATCTCAGTTTCAGTAGTTGCAGTGTAATCAAGTTTCACAAGATGATTCACACTGGCCTGGAGCAATCTGGATTAAAGTTTGCAGACTGCACACTGAGCCAAATGTGGCTTCATTGACATAGTACAAGGAGCATTCCCAGTCAGCAAAACAACCTAAAGAATAAACTAAACTACACTACACTATCTAGTTGAAACCAAATTTAGACCAAACGTGTATGGACTATTTAGGTGTACTTTAATGTTTTCAACCAAAAAATGCATTGATTGAATCAAGGTTTTCTAAAACTTCCACAGGAAAATTTGTTTTTGTGAATACAGTGCATCAGTAAGGGATATGACAGTCATAAGGAAATCAACAACCTTAACGAACAACTGCAAAAAAGCTCACAGTATAATGCTCTTTTTGCACAAGCTGATGTTGATGATTTTCTGAGCATTTTAAGAAATGTCTGCAGGCATGCTTTGGTCAAAATATAACAAAGACATGAAATGTTCCCTTAAAATCTATCACATTCTTTCTTTTTCCTCACTCTTATGCTGTAGATTAAGCAACTTAATTCTGTTCTCCTTTCTTCTACAGGGTGCATCTTAGCTGCAATCTCTACTACAACCTCCAATTACAGCTCAAATATGCAATGCATTGGATCCAAACTATACTCATTAACTATTTAGGCACACTACAAGAGTCTGAAGCATACACTGCCTGACATAAGAGCTAATACAAGCACAAATGGCAAACCTGGCTCACACTTTTACTCACCATAATGATGAATGACTGGTAGCTTAATTTTCAAATACTCATGTTTCCTAAGTCTGCAGTTCAACCAATAACAGCTGGTACTAAAGCTTTTTCAAAACTTGTCAACATCCATGTGTTGACTAGCCCTCATTATTAAAACACTGCACTGCAGATGCAAAGACTAAAGTAAGGCTGGCAGTTAGTTTAATACTCTATACATAACTCACAATGTAATTTCTCTGTCAGCTCCAGGAGCCCTCAGTATCACATTGCTTCATTCATTTGTGTTTTAAGACTCTAGTGGCTAATGTTAAGAACTGTTGCTTATTTGGACTGCTTTGAACTGAAATTTGTATTTCTAATGGTGACGAATAATGCATTTACTGATTAAATCCAAAAGAAAATTTCCTACTGATAAAATATTAGAAGTCAGACTATCCAGAAAAAGAATGCATTGAACAAACTAGCTATTTTTTTTAGCTAATTTCTTCCTTAAGTTAAGCTAACTCTGGGCTGTTGATTAGAATTTTCTATTCATAGCCAAGCAAAATGTTTGAGCTTCTCAATTCTGTGATACAGTGAATACAGCATTATTTGACTTTAAATTTGGGAGGAGATGAAGACAAGAAGGCTTGACAATAATCTGAGCTGTAAGTTGTGATGCACTTTTCCTCCCAAGAATCTGAACACTTAACTTAATGTCATATTTTTAAACTTCAGAGGCCCAAAATGATTGGATTGGGGATTTTCCTTAAAGTGGCTCTATTATGTTCATTTCAGGCAAGTTTTTTAAATATGTGAGTCAACAAAGGCAGGAATTAATCAAGCATTTTTCAAAAAAACAATGGCACTTCCTGTTCCTTTGGCTTCTATGGGTTGTGCTCACTTCTGCCCCCAAGCGTTCATATGGCTACCCCCAGCACCAGTAAGAGAGAAGTATACACGTTAAACATATTTAAAAAAGTAAACAAAGTTGAAAATACAGTGGTGCTCTAATGTGAGCCAACAAAAGGGAACTAAAGCATTTCAACTTAATTAAACTAAATATGTAAAGAAAGAGTATTAAACGATAAACTAACATATCAAATGTGTATGTGTGTAGGGTTACCTCCTTAAAATGTGTGGCTATAGGTGCGGCCATCACACAGCAACAGAAGGCAATATCAATTCCTCTGCTTTAGTGTGAGGCGTTTCAAACCACAAATACTACATGTGTTGTAGACAGATGTTGCTTTAGTTAAAACAACTCTTCTATATATGACAGTTGAGTGGTTTATTTCTGAAGTAATCAGCAGGCTTTTCTTTGTGTTCACGATGAGAGGCCCCCAAGTGCCGTTGTAACTTCATTCTGTAAGGCAGAAAGACCTTAACTGGTCAAGCTGAGGGCAAAACATGCCTCATCATATTTTGTTGTCTTATTTTTGGTAGTTGAAATCTCTGTTATTGCTTCATTATTGTTTGCCCATTGGTACTTTTGCAAATTTATCCATGTTTTGCTAGCTGTACAAAAACCACAAGAACCACTGTATTAAATTAAATCAAATAAAAATTTATTTATAAAGCATTTTTTATGCTGGGGCAACACAAAGTGCTTTACATGAAAAAATAAAATAAAGAATTAAAAATAAAATAAATTCATGCATATTAAAAACAAAACGAGCCTTTACACACATCAAAATAGACTACGTAACAATAAAAAAAAAAAAGTCTTTCACACAGTTGCTCGCACACACATGCATACATACACACAAAGCAGCCCAACTAAAAGTGATAAACATCTGGCTTGATGCTGCTGTGAGGAAACAATATAATGGGATCCATCCACACCAGGAGCCAGTCGACCCATGTCCTACAGCAGCCACTATCATGGCAACCACCCCGACCAGTGCAGACCGGTGGTCCACACCCCAGCCATAAGGCTGCAGTGCAGGGCCTCAGCTACCCAGACAAGGGCGATCACCGTAGCAACAACCCCCAGACTGAGCAGGCAAAACACCCAGTGTGGAGGATCCCCATGAGGAAAACTCTGGAGTTAAAACAAAGATTAAATAACCTTAAAAAACAATAAGAACAGTTGAGAATTTTAGAGGTTGTTATTGTTGTCCTAAGGCTCTGCAGTCAAGTAGCAGAAAACAGAAATAATTGTCTGTAATTTTCCCCTTCGCTCTCACTAGTTTTAAACTCATACCGTTTTTTCAATGACCTTTTGTGACTCATCTGATTATACAAAGTTGTTTCATTTGCATTTCTTTTTAAAGATATTTTAAATAAGCTATTTGACATTCAGAAGTGAATCTGAATCTGTCTAGGACTGCATGTCATACCAGACATTCAGTCTTTTGAAATTAAATCTACAACACAATAAATTGTGGCAAAATTGTATATTTTATTAATTCAGTGTAAATGAACGTTCTTGAGGATTAGATTCTTCATTTTGTGTACGTGATAATACTTCATATCCTCCAGGTTCTTATCCAGTACAGGCTGCAACTCATCTTCATTCTGCTTTTCTTTCTTTCAACTTATCACTTGGGAGTCTGGCTTTTCAGCAAACTCTCATTCAAGATTCAAGTACAACTTTTTCTTTCAAATGAATAACTTGACTGTCTGCAGAGATTTAAGGGTTGTTTGTCCCTCCTTTACTATAAAAAAAATATTGTTTTACAACTTTAATACCAGAACACAATTCACACAACAGTCGCACAGTTACACCCCGATGCTTTTCTGTGCATCACTGGGGATTTTAGTCATGTCACACTGGAGTCTACCAACTTTCAGTCAGTATGCTGACTGCACCACGGGACAGTAAAACTCTGGACCTACTTTATACTAACACTGAAGCAGCCAACACAGCCCCCACCCCCCAGCTTGAAAGATCAAACCACAATCTGGTGTGGTTAACACCTCAGTATGTTCCTGTGGTTGAAAGGCTCCCAGTCCCCACCTAAGCTTCTTAAATATTCCTCAAAAAGTGAGAAGTTTGTTCTTGTTCTCCCGGCCCAGGAACAAGAAAAATAGTTTGTACTGGTCTGTTTAATTCATACTCCACCAGAAACTTTGTACGCGACAGGGAAGGGATTACTATAGGGGGAAAGTCTGTGTTTTTATGTGCTATGAGAAATTGCGTCCATGGCAGGGTTGGTTTGTGCATGTGGTGGTCTCCATGTCTTAAATCACATGTTTTTTTTAATATTTATGTACTTTCTCAAAACCTCAATCAGCTGTTTATTAAAACTGTCCGTTTAACCACTCATTAGAGAAAATGCCACAACTTTCCTTTTTATTCTTTTCCACGTTAACCGAAACCCAAATGTCTGACCAATCACAAAATACTTCTGGGAGTCGCACAAGAAGAAAGTTCTGCATGGCCGATGTTTTGAGAAATGTCCTCATTCACAACTGCAAGAGCAAAATGACATCATCTTGTTCTCTTGACCTCAAGAACAAGAAAAAGTTCTCACTTCTTGCGGTGTATGTAACAGTTGTTTGTTAGAGACACTGAGAAAACTCAACAATACCACCTGATTAGATACCCATGACATAAAAATTACAGATGTGCAATTATCCCATCTCATTTATGTATCCAATTTTAGCATAACATTTAATTTACGAAAAAAATCCAGGTATATTTCTCCTATGTAATGACAGCTTACAGAAATAATTAGGAAGAAAATAATTAAAGGGTTTATATTTCTCTTTCCTTTATATCATCTCTTAATTTGTACAACTCTGAGCTCTGAGGGTTTAGTGCTAAAAATGTATGACAAGCAACTTAATTACACAGTGAGATTGACAAAGGCTTTGCAGGTCTCAAATGATAGACTCAAACTAATTACCCGAATATTCAAATGCTGCATTTACCCTGCATATACTTTACCTAGACTATAAAATGACAGGCCACAGATGGCTCAATTACACAAATGAGATGAAATAGAGGTCTCAATGGAAATTAAAAAATGAGTGAGGAAAAAATATATGCTTGATTTGCCAGCCTTCAACTCATTGCAGTGCTGTATATAGGTTCAAGTGTTTTGAACAATCATATCTGAGCCATGCCCTAAAGGGTACTTCGTGTGGATGAGGCCATTCTTAGTCTTTAGATTTAGGACAAAAAAAAAAAAGCTTTGACTAGAAGTATGTGGGCTGGAAAAGAAAGTAGTAAGTGGAAAAGTTAAATTGGATGTTACAGTGTGTTTATTCTAACCAGCTTGCACAAATCCTGAGATCAGATAAAATTAAACATATTAAACGCCCCACTGCAAACTAGATGTAAATAGAGGGCAAGGATGCTCATAAGCTAAAATAGCTGCATCTGTATTGTCATTTCTGTCTTACACCAGCATGCATTGTTTATATTTATAATGTGAATGCTCATGCCCTGTGTTTTACTTGTCAGTTTGTCTGCCTGAAAATGTTTGTGTTAATGACCTGTGAAGGTGCAGTCACTCATCCTGACCATCTGTTGGTACTGGCACATGACCCAGCTGGTCAAGCACAGACAGATGAATCATCCGGTCGGCTTCTAGACCCAGACTTCACCTCGAACTGTGTCTCACATCATGTCAGCCTCCACAGTTCAGTGGGCATAATTTTCTTCTTCCTTTTTTTTTCTCTCTTTTAATGTCCCCAAGTGCCAATGCAGAGGTCAACATCTGGTTTCAGGGTTTCTTATAACACAGTGTTTCAGTTAATTTCTCCAGGGTATTTAGACGAGGTGAGATTTCATCAGCTGTTTTTAGGATCTGTTTGAAATTACACTTTAATCCAGCATAAAAACACTTTTGAATTATTTTGAATTAAAAAGTTTGACGCATCTCTGGCTATGGCTACGTCAGATATTCTTAATCTGTTTGGAGAAACTGGACATCACAATTGATGCATATTGATATGTAAACATCAAAGTTTTTTACAAACATTTTTCCTTTTTACTTTAGTTGAATTGAACTGAACTGAAAAAAACAACAAAACATTTGGATCCTTTTCAAAAGAAACATACCTCAAAATACCCGTCTGACAGTCATGTGAAGTTTTTAACAGTTGGCCAATGTTGCTACAGAGCCCATGGAAGAACTGAGAAATACTCTGGGATACTCAGCCCATATTCTACACATGGTTCTCTACACAATGAGTCCAAGAGCATCCAGGAGAAGATGCAACGACATGAAAATCTCTGCATTGGCTTTAGCTTGAGAACCAATTAAACAGAGAAATGGTTAGCCAATAACAATGTGGCCTTTCCAATCATGGACAATTTTTCAAAAAAGGCTTTCTTGTTTTTTTTAATACATTTTAAGCCTTTACACATTAATATATAGTAGTAAAATGGCTCAATGCAGACAAAATTTTATCTTAATGCAATACTGGCCCTCCTGGTCTCTGCAGGAAGGTTAGTAAACTAGGTCGATGTGGCATCAACAGAGTTGCAGAACTTCAGCTTACACCAAAAGTATTAGGAAAGAATCCTTATTAATAACCCAACATTTGTTTTTGAAACTGCTTGAAACATTTGTTTGGTAAACATTTCAATATGTGAGCGATAAATGTGCTGCAGTGCCAAACCACCGAGCTGCATCTATGAGTTTGGCAATCAGAGGTTCATAACTTGGCCTCCATGTTTCTACAATATTCTCTTTCCAACACTGGATTTCTGTCAGCCCCCTAATTCTTAATTCCCCTTTAGTTCTTACACCATGGGTCTGTTTTGAGCAGTTTTGCTCTCCTCCCACTTCTTTCTTTCTTTTCCTTTTTCTTCTTGTTCTATCCCCCTCTTTCAAAACATGACTCGACTCCAAGCAATTTCATTTCCAAGTGTCCTTCTTGCTTCTGTGTTTTTGTCAGGCTTCTTTTTTTTCTCTTGTTTAAAGCCCCTATGCTTCTATTCATTGCAGACAAATAATTATCTAAGTACATGACACTTCATCATGTTTACTCTGTTTCTATATGCGGGGAAATCTTTGCGTGATTGTATCAATAAGTTCTACAGCTTAGCTCCCGAACTGCTTATTATTTGGAAATGCATCCTTATTCTTAGTTAAAGTTCTGCATGTTTTGCAATCACCAGCAAGTTTTTATAAACAGCCATTGTGCATTTAACTGTCACCAACTATGTTGTCTTGGTTTACCTTTCTTCTGTGATAGTTTGCACATCATTATTTGTTTCTGTGCACTCTGCAGTCATCCTGGTCTCAAATTAGTATAGTTATCTGTTTTTGTGTGTACAGTTTGTTTGTGTGTGTGCAGGATCACTGTCGCCCTTGCAGCTGGTGATGGGATGTGAGGCAAGAAAGAGTAGGGGTCCACTCTACCCGTTGTTAGAGGACATTTATCACACAGAACCAGGAAACAAACAATCACTGCTGGATACCTGCACCCATGAAACACATCCAAATGCACTAAAGAAGCAGACCATTGTTCAAATGACAGAAAACAGACCAAAAATTAACCAGCTAACATTTTAGTAATTCATTCATTCCTTAATTTTCTATACCCCTATTTCCAATTCAGAGTTGCAGGGAAGCTGGAGCCTATTCCAGCAATCAGTAGGCGAGAGGCAGGGTACACCGTGTTCACCAGTCCATCACAGGGCATATAATGATTAAGAAAATCTTTTCTGCACACCTGTTTCCAGTTTGAGAAACTGATACTTTTCTATGTTTTGGGGTTTTTTTTTATCAGTATATGTGGAGTGCCTTTTAATTTTAGGCTGAAGATCAAACATCTCCATCGGCTCAGAAAAGATGTGATATGGAAGAATGTCAATATTTTTCACTTTTCAGCATACAGAAAAATTGACTCGTGTGAACCATCACACTTCTCTCCTGTATGCAGCTGTTTTCCAGGTGTTGGTCAAAAATCAATCCCTCCAAGGCATTAAAAAGATTTCACTCAGCTGATACCACATCAGCCTTCACTTTTCCTCCTCATGCCCTCCACATGCCCCAAAGCTTCTCCTGCTTTCCTGTTCATCTGCCCTCTACATGACTTTCCCCTCCTCTTTTCCCTCGCATTCTTCAATACTTGATCCTCTCATCCGTGCCTGTCCTCTTACCACATTTTTCGTCGACTCTACCCAGCTGTCCCCTCCACACTTTTCCATATACTCCTCATCTTCCATGAGTGATGGGGGTAAGACATAGGCGTGATGAGGGGGGGAGTAGAGACAGAAGAGAAGTCACTCTATCAACCACAGTCTGATAGTTCATCAGCAGCTGTTTAGTGCACTGCTACTTCGTCTTCATTAGCCACCCCTGGTCTTCCTTCATTCAAAAGTCATTAGTAAAGGTATCAAAAATCCTGCAACATTTCATCCATGGGCCATCGTCGCCTTTTCAGGTCTTCATTTAGAAGAGATAGAAATTATCTCTCTGTTATTTCAAGCTGATGGTGGAGTGTTATCGAACATGCAGGGAATTGCAGGCTATGTGAAAACCTCTACATGGAAATTAAATCGTGCTGTAGGTGGTAAAATAATTTTACAGAGGAGTTATTAAATGAGCCACATTAAACGACAGGCATGAGATCGCAATATTTAATCCAGAATGGATTTCTGGCTTTTGAATGAAATGAAAATGTATTCATAGCTATCTGAAATGAAACCACTTCTACTTTGAATGTATTCTGCAGCTTATCAGATCACAGTGGGTTATAAAATGCTTGCCACAGTGTTAATGGTGGGTACAGCAGGTGTTTGAGTGAATTGCCACTCATTGTTTTTTTGTTTTGTTTTGTTTTGTTTTGTTTTGTTTTTTTTGTTTATCACAGATAACTACTGGAACGCTGCGTCATTTACTACCCCATCATCCTACCTGCACTTTGCCACCTTTCAGGGTGAGACCAGCGCTGACATCTCTTTCTATTTCAAGACAAGTGCACCCTATGGCGTCTTTCTGGAAAACCTGGGAAACACTGACTTCATCCGTCTGGAGCTCAAATGTAAGATGCTTTTGAGTTACTCTGTGAGTGCATGTGAGTCATTACTTTGTGTTTGCCTTTCTCCTTCTCTCACTCTTACATTGAGTCTTTAGCTAGCTAAATGTGAGGCTTAATCCAGCAGTCCATCTAATGGTGGTGGGTGCATGCTGCCAAACACACACACATTGAATCACATAAAAGCTTGTGCAGACAGATGGACACACACCAGAAAAAGGCTTTTGCCTTGCTGATTATAGCACACACTTTGTGTGATTGCAAGAGAGAGCAATCATTTATTTAAGGTAATTGGTGTGTGCAATAATTATGTCCATTATGAACCTTTGTTTAACGAAATCACCCATTTTCAAGGATGACATAACACAAGCCCTTCCTCACACATACATACCCTTTTATGTGTGTGTGTGTGTGTGTCTTTCTGTCTTTTTCTCCTTCTCTAAAAAATAAAAAAAAGGCATTATGTGAATATGTGCATTTGAATTCCTTTAAAAAGCATTTTCCATTACAGAGAATATACAGAAAAACACATTAACAGTACACCCACATGCTGAAGGATGTTTGTGCTTCAGTTTTCAGTGGGTGCATCACACACTGAAAAAGTATTCTCAAAAGGAAACCATCTTCAAATTTCATGTCATCTCTTCTAATACGTGTGGCATGCAGATAAGCTCTCAAATTTTATTAAAGGGTAAAAACAACACAATTCAAGTGTCTGGTCATCTTTTGAGTTTTCTGTTTTGTTTTTTTTTTTCTGCTCGCTGGAGTTTGCAAAATTTTCCCTGTGTATGGTTGTTTGTTTGTGCTGGCTCTGTGATGGACTAGAAAGAAATGCATGAATGAATGAAATTCCAACAACAACAATAAGCGCCAAATAAACTACAGGCTTTCCACTGTAATGCCAAAGCACTTGGACAATTAGGTTTCTGAGATTACCTGTGTCAAACTCTCTCTGAACTTTGTCCTGTACAAACTTTGCAGGCAGAAAAACAGTCAGAAAATCTTGGGATTTCCATCATAAATAAAACATATTTGCATTTTCAGGACTGAGAGAATTGCAAACATATTTTACACTATACAGTGCATTTTGATTTCTCTCTATAACTTAATTTAAACCCCTGTCAAAAGCTCCAAATATATGTTTCTTTCTGTTTGTTTTTGTTTTGTTTTGTTTTGTTTTTTTAGTTTGTGAAAGAAAAAGGAAGTTGGTATGCAGCTATGTTTATCTGGCACATGTCAAAGTAGTCAGTGATCTGTATTTGTTTTCATTGTAAAGGCAATCATTTACTCCATTAGACTTTCAGACAAAAACTTGCCAAACATTTGCACTTGAAATGGAAGAGAGGGCAGCAGAGGAGAGAAGAAGCAGACATTTTAAATCCCACATAAAAGGGTAAATTTTACAGTCTCTTATTCCATACTGAGAGTTATGATTGACATGTCATTCACTCGGCTTCTATGATCTGTTCCAGTGGCTCAAATTAAATTCCCTGCTGCCACAGTGGAACTGTTCTCATCAAGAGTTTTAAATTCTCTTCAAATTAATCACAGAGCTGCATTGTGAAGGGGACTCTAGGCGCAGCATGGCTGTCTATTGATGACTAATAGCATCTCATCAGGATTCAAAGGGAACTGAATGTGTGGTGTCAGAGGTGCTTACTGACCATTTCCTGCTGTTGTGGCTGGCTTATCTTGTTGAGTCAAAATGTCAAATCAGTGAACAGATTCTAAATTGACAGAGGTATTGTAAACCTGAGTTCATCACACTAATTGATAAAGCTTGCAGCTTTTTAGCACTTGTGTTCTAAAAACTCTTTAAGCCTTCTTTTATTTTCTATTGCAATTTTTTTTTACAACTGCACACTTACATGCACAAATTTCTTCTAGGCAGAAGAAGACTATGCATATGCTATGCAAGATTTCTATGGGGGGTTTAGTGTTTGTCTTTAAAACGTGCACATTGAAGACAAAGACAGCAAGTATTTAGCCTGTCACGGCTGCAGTGTGTGCAGGCGACTGTGTGCACGTGTCTCCCAAGGCTTTTAAAAGCCCCCACATTGATTTCCTCTCTTCTCTTCCTTGCTATCATCTTGCATTTTGCCCCACAGCACGCATTTAGACACACAATTGCAAAACAACTCGCATGCACGCTCACACACATCAGTGCACACATAATCTCTGCCCTCTCTCTGGTGCAAAAGTTCTATCTGCTGCAATCCAGTCAAGGCATGAAATGACAGCATTAAGCTAGAATAGCAAGGCTTTGGCACTGCAGGGGCTTAGAGCACTGAAACACACACACTCACTGATACACTCATAAAATCTTGTTAAAAAATAAATACACTTTACTGTGACCTCAGCAAAATCAAAGTCACATTCTTCTTTGAGTCTTAATAGTTAGATATCGTCAGATATAAACATATAAATGTTTTGGAGAGAAAGCGTTAAAGCCGTGTTTAGAGGTGTCTGAGCTAAGACCATATTGAAATGTTCTTAAATACACAAATGCATGACTTGTTGGAGTCTCTTTATCTTGAGGGAAAGTATTTTCCATAAGCCATATGCCATGTTTTCAGTCCTTAAAAAGCGCCATCACAGCGTCTGCCTTACCCAGAAGTTATATTTAAGTCTGATAACCAGCAAAGAAAACTTCTTTCCAGCTAGATTATGGATTAGAAACTGTATCATTCCCTTTTTTGTTATTTGAAGACCAAACAGGGTTTACTTCTTAAATTTAGCCTTAGGCTCTACAGATTTGTCAGATGCCTTTCTAACTTTTAAAGCAATATCTAGTTCTCAAATAAGAAGACAGCCAACACTGATTGTTTTGTTTTTAACTTATTTAAATGATCCAAAGTTAATCTTTTTTCTTTATCTTCTCTTTTTAAACTCTGGGAAAAAGTCAGAACTCTTAACATCATTTTATGTACTTGTTTTTTTTTTTTGTTTTTTTTTTTTATGCAGATGGAAACTTTTATTTGAAGAGCCAAAAGCAAAGAAATGCTCAAATTATAAGAAAATACAGGGGCAGATTTTCCTGTGGCGTTCTGAGTTTGGCTCACACATAGAGAATTTTTCATCCTTTTAAAAGGTACAGTCTGTCCCACTCGCTCCCGCGAGTAAAAAACATGGAGTGAAAGGCTAATAAAAACAAATCAGACAAACAACAAAGAATTAGCAACTTTAACAGAACAGAGATTGAAGAGATAATACACTGCCAGACATCTGAAAATAGATGAACAGCAGCCAAATTGAACTTCACATTAGACAAATACACAAGCACTCATATGCACACCCACACAGGCAGCGATCTTTCACACAAAGACGTTCACAGTTTCTTTCACTATTTATCATCATTTGGTTGTGCTGTGCTGACGCATAATTTAGGACTGGGCTCTTTCAGCCTCCGTGTAAAAATGATAAATATAAAACCAAATAGCAAAAATAAAAAGGTGAACAGTTTTTTTTGTTGTTGTTGTTGTTTGCTTTGTTTTTGTTTTTTATCCAGGTCAGCATGCAAGTAAATGCACACATACCAAAGCAAAACTACATTCACACACATATTTACACTAATGACATCTATATTGGTAATGCAAATAGATGAGGCAAGCTTTAGGTTTATTCCTGTCTCTGGACACAGACCTGTAGGGCATACATCTCGCTTTACATTGGTAATAAAACAACACGCAAGAATGTCAAAAACACACACACACATATAGTGTATTGTGTTATTACACAGCTTTGTATAAACTTTGTGTCCATTGGGATATTGTGATTTGTGATTGGCTTTCTTTAAGCATTTAAAATAAGTGATTTGCCCCCACCTCCCACCCCTTGCAGACTCACTCTGAGTAGGCAGACATCATTAATTCAGAATACTAAAGGCTGTCAAAGGGCATCTGCAGTGTGTGTGTGTGTGTGTGTGTGTGTGTGTGTGTGTGTGTGTTTATCTGTGTGCTGTTGTGTGTTGTAAATTGTGGGTGCTTAAATGTTTAAGCAATTTATTTTAAATTTATCTCATGGGTTAATCTGCTCAGCACACTCAGACAGGCTTTTTCTGTGATGATTTCTGCATCTCACATAATAATGATCACAACAAAGGGGAAAATAAAATAAAAAGCATCATAGGCATCATTAGGCATGGACCACCCAATGTTTTTTTTTTTCTTTTTTTTCCATTTTTCTTAAATTGCATTGGATTTCAAAGAATGAATAACAATCTTTTTAAAAAAGCATCTGTTGAGATTTCATTTTGATAAAGAAAGACCCCCAATATAAGAACACAAACAAGCTGTGTTTTAGTATAGTGTGTGTCATTACAGTATATGTATGACAAGTACGCACTTGGTTTGAACAAGAGAGTGCATTACTTCCAGGGCTTTTCACTTTTAGCATCTGGAGGCACTGTGGCTGTGAATATAAGACGTGTCTACAAAAGAAAGGGTGGAAGAATGCAGGTGAAGCAGACAAGATTAGACCAGGGGACAGAAAAAGCTGTGTCCTGCTGATGTGGCACCAGATGAGTCAAAACATGATGGCCACTGCCCCATCTCAAAGCAGAAATATGGGAAGAGGAGGGCTCTTTAGCCTGCTAGGTCAGTAGTCATCAAACATTTTTAGCATAAGACACACAATGAACGGAGCGTGGATTCCCATGGCACATTTTTACATGTTATTATACATGTAAGAAACCTCATTTCAGTAGACCAGTAAACAATGAATGGCTCCACAAACTAAAATTAGCTCAATTACAGTATTATTAATCAATAAATTAATTATTATATATTAAATTATTGATAATATGGCCCAAAGTATTCAGTGTGCAAGACAAACAAAGAGCAGAAGTTATGCTAACAAAGCAGAAATCATGATAAAGTCCATGTTTAAATAACTAAGGAGGTCTATGTGTAACATAAATAATGTTTGTTATCAAATCAAAATGATGAAAGATTAACAGAAACTTTCAGCAGCATCCCTTTTTTCTGAGCAGAAGAAGAAGTGAAGAGCACAAAAAATAGATGAGACACCAAAGGTTTGGTTAAGACGAGGAGAATATTAAGGACCCAGAGTTAATACATTTATCACAGTTAAAAAGCAGCGGCCATCACACACAAGATCTAGAGACTCAGCAGAGACCAGGGTCAGTTAATTAACTAAATTTAACAGTGTAGGAAACATGCAAGCACCTGATTTATTCATCAGTTTGAAGGTTTTTACATTTTTTCATTAAGATTTTATTACTGCTGCTGAAAATTATAACAAATTTACTCTTTAAAATTTGCACTCAGTTGTTAATATAAATGGAAAATTGCAACTTATATTTATTTAACACTGAAGAAACTTAAAAAAATGGTAGACTTAGCTGAATATCCTAACTATCTGGACTAGAATAAGTCACAACTTTCTCAAGATCAACACTTCTGGAAATGCAGATAAAAAATAAATAAATGGAAAAGAAATGCAAGTATGAAGGAAGTAAGATGCAGAAAAGGGATGACAAGTCAAGGATAACAGCGCTGGATGAGACCGTTGTTTTTTGTTGCTCCTACACTAAAAAAATAAAATGAAAAGAAATATAAATAAACAAACAACAGTACAGTTTGCTTTAGAAAGAATGCAAGACCAAATACTGAGAGAATAGCTGAGAACAGATTAAAGCAATATAAAACAGGAGAAAAAAGACCAGGCACATTGATTGGGGAAAAAACAAAAAGAAGAAAGTTCATTTCCCCATTGACTTCTTCATAAAATTACCCAGTGAAATAGGCTAATGAAGCTATAATGAACCAGTAAAGTATGGAGCTATTTATCATCACAATGGCTGCAGCACACTGGTGTGAATGGCAACAACAGGCCCCTATTAGACTGTGTGCTTCTTATAGAACAGTTTAACGGTAAAGTTGCTTAAGAAAAGAGGCCTTGAACATTTTGCTGGGGCCACCACTGAAAACATACAAACTCAGAACATCTTTCAGCTGGAAAAAAATTAGACTCACGTTGTCTAAACTGCTAAATGTGTCATATTTCTGGAGGCCACTATCCAATTATATGAGTTGGAAAAGAAAAAAAAATCATACCACTCATTTTGGCTGTAGCACAGTCATGCACAGACAGAGGTGAAAGGTGAAAGCCATCCAAACGTGACCTCTGGAGCTGCAACATCTGGACAGGGCAGGTGGTAGGGTCAGTCACTCAGGCACAGTGACATAAATGAGCATTTTAACTGACCATGGTCATAAAAAGGAATAACACTGCCCCCTTTTGGTTCTTTGAAATGGTAAACAGCTGGACAATAGAGTTGCAGTACATTCTCTGACAATCCCTCAGCTTTAATCCTCCATAACACAGCCCAAACACACACATCACCTCTCGCAAATCCACTCAGTTGGAGATAATGAAAATTAATCTTGCCCTACCTTCCATCTGTATACATTCACTGTGACCTCTGTTTCTTCCATCCCTGTTTGGTTTTCCTGGCCAAGAAATAATGCAACAGTGTTATTTCATATAAAACAAACAGGTCTGAATTGTGAGTGAGATTGGTCTATAGTTGTGAGGTGATGTACTGTAAAAAATAGCAAATAAGATGTTAGATTAGAAATTGAAGGCATGAATACCTGCCAAGTTGATAATGACAAGACAGTGTGTTTGAGGTTTGGTGACAAACATCTGCTAGTAAGGTTACTTTCTGTCACTCTGCAGCCCCCAAGGTGGTCTCCTTCTCTTTCGATGTGGGAAATGGGCCAGTAGAGCTAACTGTGCACTCGGCTACACCCCTCAACGACGACCAGTGGCATCGTATAATGGCTGAGCGTAACATCAAAGAAGCTGTCCTCCAGCTGGATCAAACCTATCGGGCATCACGACTTGCTCCCACACAGGGACACACAAGACTAGAGCTGTTCAGCCAGCTCTACGTGGGTAAGGCACACACACTTACTCTCACTCGATCCAAACTATAAACAATCCTTATATGCAGGACTGAATCATGTACACACGTTTGATTGCAAACTTAATATCAGCTTTGTAAAAGATGGACTCTCAGAGAAACAAATTTCATCATAATTATGGACTCTATGTGAAAAGCAAGTAACACCCTCCATGTAAATGTAATTGGATTTGATTGTTAGTTTAAAAGCCTTTCTGGATGAACTTAATTTCTAATAATGCAGCTGTGAGAATGTGTGATTGTGTCATACCTTAAAGAGCAAGCTTCATGGAAAATTATAGTTTTCTCATAAGAGGCTTGAGTCCAGCTTAGCCTCAGCTACCACTAATTAAATTAATCCAGGATACACTTGCACACACTCAAACACGGACGTGCTACCATTAATGATACTCACGGACACACAGATATCCCTGGAAACTCTTCCATGCATGTGATTAAAGCTTTTGCTATATTCAAAACTGGCTTACTTTCAGAGGTCGTTTCTCTGTTACTTTAATACATGTTAAAGGAAAATTGCTTTCTTAAATACTTGAATTTGCATTTCTGTTTCTTTGTATACAGACTGAACAGAGAGGATACCAACTCTGATTTACTCTATCTTTATTACCATTCGGAGCAAGTTATGTCTGAATATGATTTTCTACAAGTTAGGTTTGACCTTGATGGATTGCCTCGGGTTCATCGGAAGTTCAAATGGCAGGATTTCCATCTAGTTTATTCGTTATGATTTCACTTCTATTTCATTTTTGTCTTTTGTGCTGAGCTGTCAGTACTCTGCAGACCAAACTCCAGGGCTGAAATAGTTTTAGGGATTTTCGGATAGAAGAAAAAGTGCTGAGGCGGATCACAAACTTCTTACTATCTTATAGAAAGAGTTCTGCCTAAAGGAGATTGCTGCAATTTCCAATCAGGCATCCCGATTTGATAGCCGTAATTCTCCCGATCCCCATTTGTAATCTATTTCCCTCGCCTCATCCTTTTGCTGATTTGAACATCTTCACCTTATCGTGCACCCATTCTGCTTTTGCTATATTTGTACTGACATTTAATGAAATGGAAAGAAGCGAGAAAGGTTTTGTCTTTGCCTATGAAACCAGGAATGTGAATGGCTTCTCGACAGGGCTTCAGCCATCGTTTAATTTGCATGTGTGTATTCTGGTCTCAGGTGTGTGTGGGGCACCTTTCTAACACTGGGAGAAATAAGGGAAGGATTGTTTGTAACCACAAGCACGGAGGTGACAGCACCTTGTCATATCTTCTCTCTCTCATCCCTGTTTCATTTCAAAGTGGAGGAATTGCTTTAAGTTACAACATAATACACAGGTAGAGACCCAGCCAGTCACAAAAGGTGGACCTCCAGATAGAGATCTTTTTGTGTCTGATCAAAAGATTTAGGAAGAGCAAAGGGAGCCCTGCAGGCAACAAGATTTTGTCTAGAATCACTTGATTCTGCTGTATAACAGTTACTTCCACCTCACATTTGTCCTATTTCTGTTATGACTTTTTAAACGCTGATCCAATCCAATCCAACTTTAATTATAGAGCACTTTCATTGATAATAATGAAAATAATAAAAGCTAGACACTAATAAAGAATACAACTTTAAATTCTGCTGCAATGATCATTGTTTGAAATACAAAGCAGCCCAAGAAAGTTTCATTATTCTCATCGTGCTTTATATTTCACATAAACAAACACGAAGGACATGCAACAGGATGCTTGCCTGTTTTTGTTAAACTTAGTCTTGTTTTCATTTCTGTATCCTGTCCTTGACTCCTTCTCAATCAATATGCTCCTTGTCAAGCGTTTGATTGCTTCAGTGTTTACTGCACAGTGGCTCATTTGCTCTAATGGCCACAAAAGTAAATGTTATACCATCAGGCTGCCGTCATTTACCTCACACTGTTAACTTTTAGCTTTCCAATTCACTTCATACGTGTACATAACAATTAATCCTACCACATTTTATTCGTTTTATGCCACCATTGATTGATTTTCAACATCTTTCATTTTTGCATGTTTTAACTCAGCTGTCTCTTGGTTGGATTGTTTTGTTTTTCTGTGTGTGCATTGCTCCTTTTGTTGTGTTTGTTTTCCTTGCCTGCTATTTTGCATCGATCGGCATGCTCTTAACTACATGTGCGGGACACCCATCACAGGGAAACCAGCCTCGCTCACCTGCCAAGACAGTAGGTAACATTTAATCAGTACGACAAAAGGTGTTTGTGCACATACCAAATATGACAAATAAACCCATAAAAATAGTAGATTTTAACTTCAGTTATAGGTAATCACAATAAGATGTACACAACAAGCATGCATTTACTGGTTATTGAATTTAAACCTATATATATATATGCATAAATGCAACGTTTGTATGTATAACCTGCTTCTAAACAGCATTTTTCTTATTTACATCTCCCATCAAGTTCACTAAAAAGCATTTGCTACTGTGGTGAAAGTATGTGAAAACTAGATTTTCAGGCATAACTAGAATGACTAGACATGATCCTCTTTGAAGCGACCCCTACAGATTGTGTTGTAGCTGAAAATTAGCTTCTTTAATCAATTATTTAGTTATAAAAGATTACACAATATTCTTCTCTGAAGTATTATAACCATCCACCAGTCTGACAAGACTTGACCACTAAATCATGTCAAATTAATCAGTTTTAAGAAATATTAAGGATTTTGTTTCATTTACTGTCCATTCGGATCACAAAATATCAGATGCTTTGATATTTTGCATTTGAGTTGTATAGAATTCATCTGTCAATTTCCTTTTGAGCCATTCCTGAAGCCCTTTCCAGACAGTGGCTGTACCTTATTAGTGCTAAAAACAGACCCTTTGTGAAGCTGACACAAAGTTTGCTTGTTTGGTATTTCACTTAAACCAAACAGAGATGGCTCAGCTCAGAATCAGCTGAAAGGTGTTATAGCCTGGTGCTTCCATAATACCAGCATGAACTGTGTGATTTCTATAGCTATGACTTCCAGCTGTTCTTAAATTATCTGCATTTATGATAAGCCAGTGCTGACTGTAGTCACTCAGTATTAGTTTATTCTATAGCATTTGTGAGTTATATAGAAGCTGTATGCGTCTGTGCATTAGTATTTGTTCTTGCCTTACTAAGTCTCTGCAGGCTTCAGGCCCTGCTGTCCATTCAATCAAAGACTGATTCAGACCTGGGTAAACAGGTGGTAGAAACCTCCATCCAATCAGTGGCACAAAATAGATTAATTAAGAGGTCTACTAAGAGTCTAATTCTACAAGGGACTGGAAGGTAGGGAGAGCAGGTGAAAGCCCACCTGCATCCTGATTTATGAATAATGCATTGGCTGGAGAGAACCAAAGCACGTGCAGTAATCCTATTATATGTTGTATCTGTGTATTTAAGCCTTCGGTATTCCTGTCTATGTGGGAACACTAACAAGGAAGGAAACTATGTGTGTGTTCAAGTTTCCTTTTGTGTCTTCTTCAGGGGCTACTTCTCTGTAAGCTAGAGGATGTAATTTAGAGGTTTTAATAACTAAAATGCCCCGTAGCTCTTGTTAATTGTAGTGCCCACGAGTGCGCATGCATACATGTGTCTATTCACTGTGATCATGTACATTTAAATCTATACCTGTAGGTGTGTGTTTATCGGCATGTTTATTACTTTACTCATTTAGGTGCACGTTCATCTATTTAACACCTCTACCTTGTCCAAGTTAATGGGTAGTTAGACTGTAATGTTGCAAGGCCAGAATGACGATTGAAGAGGTTTAGAAAAATAGCCATTGACACTGCAGGGCTAAGCAGTAATGCTAAGATTGACTCATTCAAAGCAGGTACACAGTGTGTGGTGTAAACTGTGTTTGTCTGTAGGATGTGGTTTACGTGCATTCATGCATCCATTAGCATGTGTATTCTTGTGAGATGTTCATTAAGAAACGTGTTCATTAGGCTGTTGTAATTAGTGAAGAAATCAAACAAGTTGAAGGTTGTTTCAAGAACGACAATGCAGTCTAAACAATTAGCATGACATCAGTGGCTTCCTTCAGGCATGAGGATATTAACATTTCTAAAACAGAATAAAACAAAGCCTCTTGCATTTAGAATGACTTCTGCAACTCTGACTTCCATTTATTCTCCCTTCCTTTTTTTTTGTTTTGTTATCCTTTCTCCCAATGTTACACCATCCTTGCTAACCTTAACCTTATTCCCTCCCTCTCACGCTCTTCAGGCGCTGCGGGGGGACAGAGGGGATTCCTGGGCTGTATCAGAGCCTTACGAATGAACGGAATCACCCTCGACCTGGAGGAGAGGGCCAAAGTCACACCTGGGGTCAAGTCAGGTTGCCAAGGCCACTGCACCAGTTTTGGGATGTATTGCCGGAATGGAGGAAAGTGTGTGGAGAGGTATAACGGCTATTTGTGTGACTGCTCTGAGACTGCCTACGATGGCCCGTTCTGCACCAGAGGTAAGAGGCATGTTAAGAAAACCAGCTTGATCACGGGACTCTGAATGCCTCATAATGTTCATACTTCTCTTTATCTTCACAGACAAATAATTTTTCCCCTGTATGGTCTTTAAGATATATTTTATGATTGACTTTGTTTCCTTTTTCCCTTTAAAGGATTTTGTTTCTTTGCACTCTCCTAAAAGTGCAGTCCTCTCATAATCTCAAAAAAATAAATCAAGTCGTGAATTCTCAGCTTACACTTTGACAGACATAAGCATTTCATCATTTCCAGTACCTCTTTAGATCACAAAGCCGGAGTCAAATAGCAACCGAACATAGCAGTTAAGTTTCAATGAGCTTCATTGCCCGACAAACCCACTGTGATTTTGTAGCGTCCTCATTTCCTATTCAGTTTGAAGCTGTCAGCGTTGAAAGTGTTTGGGCTTATGATAAAAGGCATTGATTCAGAGTGATATTGTGCTTACCCACCAATTCTCCCTGACTTAAGGGTGCACTCTCTGAATGCTGAGATTGTTCTAAAGCACAACTGAGAGATCAAACTTAAAAAATAAATAAATACAAGTCACTCGAAGAGAGGTGGGTAACTCGAGGTTTTTGAAGATCACAGACAGGCCATGTCACAGTACAACTCTGCTTCTACACTGCTTTTACTAAAACATCATGTTTGTTTCATTGGGATTCATTAGATACTCTATTAAAGTTTTACTTCCCATAACAAGTTTTTCATAAAATACTCCTGGGACAGGAGCAGCACTGCTGTCAGAGGCGTTCTGCTGTAGCTCCCAGTCAGAGAGTTGATCTCCGACACGTGAATTAATTTGTTTCCTAAAGTTGAATGGTGTTTTTCCCCTGCACTCTTGGCAGGGGGGTGACAAGATGACAGAACAGTGTGTATCTTTGTGTGTGCATGCCCGTATTTGCTGTGGAAGAGGGTTACAGTGTGCAGCGATGTGCTAGTGTAAGACATGAAAAGACCTCCTTTGAATTCTGTCATAACCAATCAGGCATTTCAGGATTTGAAGAATGAAGATTAGCCTAGTGTTTGTATGAGAGTGATGAGTGTGTGCATGTGTGTGTGTATCAGAAACAGAAAGTCAATGAAAGGGAGAGAGCACACCCTTGTGTCTGTTTGTTCTTGTGTCTAGCCTGTGACTTTCCCATTCATTGTTTCTTCCTCTCATTCCTTTTCCCTGCACAGCCTTATTCTAATTGTTTTACCCTTTTCCTGTTCTTCCTCTCCTGTTACTTTGTTCCCCGTTGTCCCTCTTCATAAATTTTTGACTCATTCTCTGACAGGTTTTTGCCTCGCTCATCTCTCTTGCTTGATTTTTCTTGGCTCATTTCCAGATTTTTCTTTCTTTTCCCAAATTTCTCCCTCTTCAATATACAATTTTTCCCCCATCCTCTCAGCAAGTGAAAAATGTATGAACTCAGCCATAATTGCGCAGTGCATTTCCATTGTATCCATATTTACACACTGCTCAGGGGACCCTGCAGTATTATGATTATACGCTCTCATTCTTTTCTTTTTCTGCCCTTGAGGGTCACATGGCATCACTGTGCAACATAAATAAGTACACATGCGCAGACATCACACAAATGTATTACCTGTGCAAACATGTATGAGCTCCCTCTTAAAATATATCTCACACATTTACAAAAAATACACACACAAAGAGCTGTGGCTTTGGTGCTTTTTTTTATTCCCTCTCATGTCGCCAGAAAACTTTGAGTGTGACTGAAGTTCTCGGCAACTAGAGACAGGTTACAACCCAAGATCAGTATTTAAAAAAAAGATAAAAAATTAGAAAAATGATTTTAACTTAATAGAAAAGAAAGAGTGAAGATGTTTCCACAAGTTTTCCAATAACTAGAAGAAGCCATGCTGACTAAATGTCAAAATTAACATTCCAGGAGATATGCAGGCAAATGTTAACATGCTCAGAGTGAATAGTGAAGGATATGTGCATGACACTGTTACATGGCTTGTACAGAAGCACATTGTTATGCCATGAACACTCCACATTGTTTGAATCAAGCTTGGTGGTTATTTGACCATTTGCTCATACTGGAGGCAAATGAGCATGAGCTGTTAATTAGCCAGTAGCCCAAAGCATGAGTTTCAGACGGTGGTTTGATAAAGAAAAAGTCAGAGCATCTGAAAACTCTTTACCTTGTAAATATGATACAGTTGGTAAAAATGAGTCTCTCCAGACTCCTGAGTTTGAAGACAGGGATTAAATTGTAATGTACTTGAATCCAGTTGGAGTTTTGCCTGTAAGACATCCATTTTCTATTAATAAGCCTTCTGTTAAATTTAAGTAGTGTAACATAAAGTATTTATCAGTCTGTGTCCAGTGTTAGACAAAGGGTGAAGTGAAGCATAATAAAAATGACAAAAATATGTTCACTTGCAATTCTATGTTCTTGATGTCAAAGGCAAACATGTCGAGTCATACTCGACGACATTAAAACACAATTACACACAAAACTTTATTCTTTCTGCTCCGCCTGTAACCATTCTCTTTCATTTCATGCACTTTATGCTTTCATCTCTTTACAAATACACACTTAAGCAAGAACTGTAACTAAAGTAGGTTATAGAAAAATAAGGTTGCTTCTTTTCAACATTTGATTATGAGAATCAATAAGCCCCCTGGAATGGTTGAAATATGCTATTAGGTTTGTTAATGTACTGGTAAATGGTGCAATGTTTGCTTTCAGATGCTGGAGCACAGCAATTTAACACCCACTTTACTACACCTTTTGAATACAGTCATATTTATGTGTGTGCTCCTTCCCCTCTGGCTTTATATTATGTTTAATCGGTTGTCTTTGCAATTTATGAGTCTATGAGTGTTTTTTTATGTTTTTTTTTGTTTTGTTTTTGTTTTCATAATGCAAGATGCCTTGCTTTCTTTCTTGAATTTCTTCCTTCTTTAGGTGCGCAATGAAGTGCATCGTATGTATTGTGTATGCTTTCATTTGTGCTTATGCAATGCATGTGCATTTGATTTTATTTATTTTCTTTCTGTCGTCTTACCCAGATGTCGGGGGTTTCTTTGAGGCAGGAACGCTGGTCAAGTACAATTTCATACCTGAAAAAGCTGCGGGTGCCAGCAAGGACACAAAAGCCTTAATGCAACAGCTGATGCCACATGAAGTGAATCTGACTAAAGAGGAGGTGGCCTTCAGTTTCAGTACATCCAGTGCTCCTGCTATTCTCCTGTATGTGAGCTCCAAGACGCGGGACTATCTGGCTGTGGTGCTAAGACAGAATGGTAAGAACTACAAGCTGCTGCAGTTTGAGAATTCTGCAAAAGCACACTTCACAAATTCCCAGAAGTTTAAAATTTCAGTGTGATCTTGCATTTCATTAATAAAACACAATAGCACAAACTAAAATATTCACTCCTGCCACAGGTGCAGAGTGAGATACAGAGAAAAGCTTTGTACCATAAAATAAATTCTGAAACTAGCTATGCCTTTGTGTCTCCCCAGGTTCACTGCAGGTACGCTATGACCTGGGTGGTCTGAAGGAACCGTTTACAATAGATGTGGACCAACGTAATCTGGCCAACGGACAGCCACACAGCCTTAACATGTCCCGTCACAACAGGAGCATCACTATCCAGGTACAGCCACAAAACAAACATAAAACCATCCTCATGCACAAATATTAAGCTTTCAGTATGCTTGGAGAAAGCCCCAAGCTTCAGTTTCAAGATCCTAAAGTCATGGAGTTCAGCCAATGTTTGATTGATGGTTTTCAAAACATCCAAGTGTACTGTTCTGTCCTTTGCTGGGATGAAGCAGCTTATCCTTTTCCACTGTCAACATGCCTCCAGTAGAACATCTAAGTATAGTAACAGAGAATTCATCGATCTGTGTGCGTTGGCATGAGTGCACACTGCTGTGTGATTCTGACTGCATCCATTAGTGCTCGTATGCAGATATCCGAAGATGCTGTGTTTACATGAGACATCTCAAGAGAGGGTCTGTGTTTGTAAATGTTCATGACATATTTGTGGATCTCCATTGTCATTGTTGGTGTGTGTATTTCTGTGATCTCGGATTTTGTGCAGTTGAAGAGCTTAATGCAGATCAATACAGCCAAACTGCAGCCAGTGGCTGTCAAGTACAGAATGAGAATTTTGCTAAAGGGAATTCTCTAAAGCTCTGGGTAAAGATACTCGGATTTGGCTGCAGGCTGCAGTTTAAGAAGGACTATAAATGTGTGATAGTCACCTGGAATCAGCTGATTGATTGCATCCACAAATAACAACATTTCACATTTTTTAAGTGTCACTTAATTAATGTCAATTTATTTTTGTTCAGCTCAGGAATTTCTTGCACTGGGAAAGTTATCAGTTCCAGGTGAATACCTTATATAATTATAAACTGTCACATTCACAGTATCATTCACTAAAAAACAAGAGGGGGGGGAGGTCCATTTGCCCTCTAGTGTCCACAAGAAGACATAACAGGAATTTTGAATGAATCAGATTCACCTTCTCACTGCTAATTAAATGAATTAAACATACATTTTTAGTTTGAACAGGATATTCATGTTATAAAACAAACATTAAAAATCACAGTTACAATAAAAGGGTTTTAATCCCTTTAAAATTAAGAGATTTTCTGATCATTTTTAAAAGCTAATCTTTAGGTCACAAAGATAGACAAATGTGAGTAAGCTGCTATTACACAAACAGTTGTGCTTTTACTGTCTCCTGGGAAAAATTGCACATGTTGCAACTTATGAAGCTAGTCAGCAATAGATGGTTAGGAGCAATTTTATACTGTTTTGCACAACAAATTGTTTCCCTTCATCCATATTACAGGATTATTTGAATATTTGTCTTCTGGCCATGTCACAGTATCTTGTATAAGTTGAAGTCAGGACTCTGACTCTGCTTTCGAGAATATTATGTTTATTCCTTACCATCTTTAGCTGTTTGCTTTTTGTTACTGTCTCTCCTAACCACCTCTCCTAAACTTCAACTCACGAAGCAGCCTGTTGTAGCTTATCCCAGCTGCTATCAGGTAAGAGGCAGGGTGCAACCTGGACAGGTCTACAGTGGATCACAGAGACAAACACTCACCCTCACTCAAAGGTAGAATGTAGATTCATGAATGAACCTAATGTTGTGCATGTTGTGGGACTGTGGGAGGAAGATGGATATGACATAGAGAACCCACACATGCATGGGGAGAACATGCAACTCCACACAGAAAAGCCTCAGCCGAGGTTTGAACCAGGAACCTTACTGCTGTGATGCAATGGTGCAAACCACCACAGCCCAAGATTTTATTTTAAAAAATAACTGGTAATTAGGAGAGATGATGAAACCGTAGTCATGTGTGATCTCTAGTGATTCCAGTTACGAGTCTTGCTGTAGCATTTTGTACAATCTAAAGACAATGAAGCGATTGTTTGTTAAGGCAAGTAAATAGTACATTACAAGAAATGAAAGCACTGATGATCATCTCCAAGTCAGACTTTGGCACTAGCTTCCTAAATTTTGACATATTCCTAAGGAGGAAAATTTCATTGTGTACATCAATCTGTTAAACATAGCAACTAAATTTGTTAATGTCAACTGGATATGGAAACTTAAAGATCCAATTTGTTGCCTACTTTATGAAATCAGTGATGATAATTAGACATTTTGTCTTATCGAAGTATAACTGAATATCAGTTAACTTTTTTATGTCTGTAAAGCAGTTAACTGTCTCGACTGTGACTATTTGTCACAGTTAGATTGATTACATGCCCTTGTGTTCTTTGCTTCAGTTACTTCAGCAGTCAAAATATCACCCTCTGTTGTTCTTCTTGGTTCAAGTTCATTTCTCCTGTTCTGCTTGCATTTGTGAAATTAAATTTGTTAAAGGAATCAGCACCTAAATGTGTAATCCTCACGTGTCCTCTTTGTCACAGGGAGTCGTTGGATCTGCCTGACTGTTCCAGAAATGACCCTATTTATCCTGGAATCTCATCACCTACACTCACATGCTGCTGTGAAAAATATAGACAGCAAGAAAATAAAACTGAAACAATCAATGGAAATCATACAGCTTTTCTGAGCGAATAACATCCATCTGCTGCTGATCACTCCTCTGGGTGTACTTCAGCATAACACTACCCTTTTTTTTATTGAAAGAAAGAATGATTGGATGAACTGAGAAATTCTTTTGTTCATCACATGTACACACAGTTCTATACATGAACACACAGGTCAAATTCTCCCCTGTTCGAAAGCGGGGTAGTGCTGTTCAGATTGGTACTATTGATGGTTATTCCCAAGCTGTTAATTATTAAGTGTACATTCACAGCTTAGAACTGGAGCTGTACTTTAAATCATAGCCCAAAGAGGGGTAGTGATAAATTCAAAACTTAAAAATTAACGAGTGTTAATAATTAGGACAAACACTGGTGGGCATGAGACGGGGATTTAGTTTTAGAAAGAAGATATTAGGAAGGGAACTGTGAAAGAGATTTTATAGAGGTTTATAGATAGGGCATGAAAGTAGAGCCAGGAGGTGTGCTAACAAAGATAACTTTGATGAGTGAAACTTATTCATGTTTCACTACTGCCTCGAGGTGCTTTTCAAGATGCAAACATGTGTGTAGTATCCACGTGTCAACACCACCAGGCTTTACATGTGAGATCCTCTGATCAACAAAGGTTTCCTGCTGTTACCTCCTAAATACCTCTCTCTAGTTTTCCCTCATATAAAGTCCCATCTGCTGCCTTTGTTTAGAGTTAGGAACTACTGCATCCTTTATATAAATTCCTACAACCACACATTACTTTAAAAAAAAGTCTGCCTAATATACTCACTGAAAATCTGCGGTATTTATTTAGTTTTTACAACATTTTAAAAGTTTGCTTCAAGCTTGTTTGATTGTTAACTGTTTTGAGTCTCTGACACTTTTTGACTCACTCTGTATGATTTTTTGCTCAGTTTTCACACAGGCAGGTTATCGGTAGAGGTTATGTCTCTATTGGCTAATTAGTTATTGAGTGCCGGCTTAGTGCCCATGATGCTGCTCAGTGTTGCTATTGTTGCCAGCTTAGTGACTTTTTCTTTTTTTTTTTTTTATTTTAATTTTTAGACCAGCCTTAGATACTTTCTGTACAAGAGCCTCCATCTCTGCAGCAGGAGCAGAAGGTGTTGCAAGGAAGAGAATGAGCAGTTGGTGTGCAGTGTCGTCATTGCTTCATCACTTATCACTCAGCAAGAACTGGCAGCATATCAAAGCTCAAAGCTAATGGGATAAAAGTCTGAGTGAGAAGAAACAAAGACAGCTCAAGACAAAAGAACGTCTGTGCTTTTTTTAAAAAAATGGGGTGTTATGCTTATGTGGTCTTGTACTTCAACAGTTTAGATAAATTAAACAGCTCCAATCCACCTATCACGAGTGATAATAATCAACAGGTGCACCACATACTGTTGAAGAAGAGGCTGCTGCCCTCACGCTCACCATTCAGTTTGTTTGCTTCTTTCATGGACTACAGTTAAGTTTTGGAATGAATTCTGATTCATTATTAACTGCAATCCCAGCTGTGTTTCTGACAGCTTTAAATCAGTATTATTGCACATTCAGTCTGCTTTAGGCCAGATTGTAGTCCAGTCTTTAAAATTCTAAACCAATGGACTCGGGTGATTTTCTCTACTTTTTGTATCACTGGGATGACGTCAAAGGTCTTAGTTAGTATTGCACATTATCCTTCCAAAGCTTACTAAATTGAAATTTGTCTATTACTAACAGATCATATGACCATATATATATATATATAGTTAGATTATGAATCATCCTGAAACATCTGCATATTTTCTATAACATTACTGCTAATTTAAACTGCAAAAGTCTTTCACAAAATTCTTTGACAACCCATCCATCATACACTCACTGGTCACTTTATTAGGTACAGCTGTTTGATTGATTGTTAACACAAATAGCTAATCAGCCAATCACATGGCAGCAACTCAATGTATTTAGGCATGTAGACATGGTCAAACACTTGCTGTGTTTCAAAGTGAGCATCAACATGGAAACAAAGGGGGATTTAAGTTACTTTAATTGTGGCATTGTTGTTGGTTTATTAGCGTAAACTAGGGTTTACACAGAAGTAAAATGGAAGAAAATGCCTTGTTGGTTTCAGAGATCAGAGGAGAATGGCCAGACTGGTTAACATGACTAAACAAAAACAACAGTAAATAAAATAACTACATTACAACCAAGGGACGCAGAATTCCACTTCTGAATGCACAACACATCCAACCTTGAAGCTAATGGCCTACAGCTAAAGAAGAGAGGTCACCCATGTCAGCTAAGACCAGGAAACTAAGATGACAATTCACACAGGCTTACTATAATTTGGCAATAGAGGATTGGAAAGCCTTTGCCTGGTCTGATTAGTTTCGATATCAGCTACCACATTCAGATGGTAGGGTCAGAATTTGGTGTGCATGAAAGCATGGGTTTAATCTGATTTATATCAACAGTTAAGGCTGGTGGTGCTAATGTAATGGTGTGAGGGATATTTTCTTGGCACCTTAGTACCAATTGAACATCATTTTCTGATGGCTACTTCTAACAGGATGATGCAGCGTGTTACAAATTTCAGATAATCTTATACTGGTTTCTTGAGCATGACAATCAGTTCACTGTACTCCAATGGCCTCCGCAGTCACATCTCAGTCCAATAGAGCACCTTCGGGATGTGGAGGAATGTTAAATTCATATCATGGATGTACAACCGACAAATCTGCAGCTAATGTGTGATGCCTTCATGTCAATATGGAGCTAAATCTGCCAGGAATGAATCCAACACCTTGGCATAAAGAATGAAGGCAACAGAGGGTCAAACTGTCTAGGCTACTAGAAAGGTGTACCTAATAAAATGGCCAGTGAGCCTATAGAACAGTCTTTATAAAATTAACAGAACTGACTACAAATCCATCTAGTGACACTGGTCCATGTATCATTTAATATTTAATTGGTGTTTAAACTGAATTTTAACAAGTAAACGTTTTTGTTTTTTTTTCTTGTGTTGAAATTTGCTTATAATTTAAAGAATTATGCACCATCAGTATTTGAAGTTATTCCTTACATGCTCATCAGAGGGCTTGTTACATCTTTTATCTGAGATAACAAAATGAGTGAGAGGCAGAGAAAAGACTCAGGTGTAATATATTGTAGAACTGTCATGCTGGAGGCTGTGCCTGTGGATCAAATTCAATTTCCTGCATTGAAGAAACAGTGAACTGTTTAGCTCAGTCTGCAGAGGTCCCACATATCTGAAATCAGTGAGGCAGATATTTCAGGCATTTAAGCAAGCGACTATTGGGTTTAATAATACAGACAGAGAAAAAGTAGGACAAGTAAGCAGTGGTAATTTGAGGGAAGGGGAGCCAGGGAGAGGAATATATTAAACAAAAGCACAAAAATTAAGGAGGAAGCTGAAGGCTTGTGACAAAACCATTAGGTTTTTAGACAAAGAAAGTAGTCCTACAAAATCTAGCAAAGATCACTTTGATGCATGGTAGTTACCCCTCCGCTATTTCAAGTCATTCATGTGCAAGCTCAAGTTGCTGAAATGTGCACACATGCACACTAAGCAGCACATGAAGCTAGTGTTTGGTTTTTAAGTACTCTGTGAGGTCTCGTTAGGTTAGCTCACTATCAAAGGTACACCAAGATGAGATTAAAATGAGTTCCCATTTCACCATCTCTGAGATGAAAGTCAGGTATCCCCTCAGGCATCAGACACCTCATCTGTGTTCCCTCCACCCGATCCACCATTTACTGCGGTGGTTAGTTCAATGGAGTGAACGGCTGGCTCTAACACTGACAAGGCCTGATGGTTTTTCCGTGTTTTACTTTATAATGATGTTAAACCATTTACCCAACATTTAAAAAAAAAAACAATTTGGAGAGGTAAATAGATTCAGTCCTTGAATGCCTCGTTTATGTCAGCTTTATGCAGCCTGAGTGGCATTAAAAGAGAAGCGTGTATTCCCATGTAAGAGGACAGGATCCCAGAAAGCATGATAAAATGAGGTTTTACCTGGCTGTCTTCCTCTGTGGACCTGTGTGTGAGGTTTCTAGATTCAAACAACTTTCCCTCGTTGTGCAGCCAATTTGTTTTCTCATACAAAAGTAAATAAGCTGAGCGCAATTTAATTGTGCCCCGTTATCCAACCCTCTAGTCACTGTGAAGAACAAAAAATGCTCCACAGAGACCAGGCTTTTGGAAGGAATCAAATTAGGATGTGTTGTGTGTGTGCTTGCCGTGTGTGTGCTTGGCGTGTGTGTGCATTGAGAGAAATTGGGAGAAAATAGTCGGGAGGCATTGTGGGTACAGACTTTTCTGTTAGGGAGGACTCCACTGATTCAAACCTGTAAACAGAAGCTGTGATACACTAACATTAATCTCAGCCCTTTAGTGACAGCCCAGTCCCACTCCCAACCACCAGGAAGTAACCGGTATTCAGCCCATCAGTAGAGTAAATTTCCAGTAAAACACACAGTAACAAAAGCTCTGTTTCAACCAGCTTCCCTTCCTCTGGCTTTGCTTTGTGTTCTGTAGACTGCCCACGGAAGAATCTTAGCATGGATCAGAGATGAATGATCTTTTAGGATGATCTTTTATTTCTGAGATGCAGGGAAACCAAATTGGGGGGTTGAAATTATTCTCATTAACAGTGCCGGCTGCAGCCTTCAAGCTAATTAGAAACTTCATCGGCACAGCAATAAGAAGTTAATTATGTTGCAGGGATATGAAAGTCGTGTGTTCCTTCCCACCACCACCACCCGCTCTGCTCTCACAGCTCCACTGACAGTCCACTTTATAAACATGCAGCTTGTTCCTCCTGTTTGAAATTGTCCGAAAAAGGTTTTAAAAATACTTAGTTTGAATCTATGCTTGTTTGCATGATTATGGTACCAAAAACATCTTTGCAGACATTTTAAAAACTTAATCTAAATTGGATTGTTTGGGCAAAATTTCTATGCCACAGGTAAAATGAATTTTACCTGCATAGACAGGTGACCATTTGAAGGAAAACCTTAATCCTTTGCCTCTGCATCGAGGGGATTGCAATGAGACCATTAATCTCTGCAGTGAGAATGCCTTTCCTACAGATGTCTAGTACTACAGCAGCTGGTCCGCATGGGTGTTGATGGCAAAGAACACTTTATGCATATCTCAGAGACAGGCTTTGATAAAACCGCAGTATGAGATACCCTGATAATAAAACAAGTTGGTTATCCAGTGGGAGGCCGTGCATCTAATTGCCCTTATCTTTAACTTTGTGTTAATGGAAATGATGTGTTCCAGGATGACAAGATCCCATCCACTGATTGTTGAAAGAGTATGAAAATTATCCACACTTGTTTATTATTGTTTTCAAACCTTATCTGAGTTCTACAAAACCTTTTGCATTATGTTTCTCATTGACTGAGTCATATTAACCTTCATATAGCACTTCTACATCGACATTAGTATGTACAGAGTGAATATGATTTATGTTATGAGAACTACTTTACTAAGCTGAGGGGTTTGCCTGACCCCATTAAAATCCACAGGAGGGAGCCATTGAGCTGCAGCTTGTTTTAACAGTTCATTGCCTGACAGCAATGAATTGCCATCTTTTAATCATCTGCTTACTGGACTGATGCAGGTTTTTAGTCTGAATCATTTTTAATTGCTATGCTCAGTATTTTTGGGCTTCTTTGGGCTCTCTTTTAAATGCAGTTCATCATAGATAATCTCACCATCTTTCACTTTCTGCTTGTCTTATTTCAGTTGGATCATTACCCTCCAGTCAGCTACAACCTTCCAGATGCTTCAGACACACAGTTGAACCTGGTCAAAACACTATTCTTAGGCAAAGTCTTTGGTGAGTATGTTACCTTGTCAATTTTGTTGCTTACAGTTGCTTCAAATCCTAATTTTTGTGATCTCACATTGTAAGAATGGTCATATAAAGTTTATGTTTCGTATATTTATTAAATTTGTCCTGTTGTGGCCCAAACTATATATGCTTAACTTGTCCATTTCTCCTCTAAATTACAAAGAAAGACTGTTGCAGAGAAACCATCTGGTTTTAAACTGGACTCTTAAACTCCTCAGAGATATTTAAATGAACATTAAGGAGCAGTAAATAGAAATAAAAATTAATAAATAATAAAGACTCACTAAATTAAAATGATAAATTGGCTATTTTTCTTGTATTTTTTTAAATAGACTGTGCTTCATGTTTTGTCCACTAGAGAACGCCAGAATTCTTCAGAATGGTTTTGGTGCATTAGATCAGGATTCTCAACATTTTCAACTGTGGGGCCCAACTTCAGTTATGAAATTAAATTAAATTAAAAAATATACTTTATTAATCCTTTGAGGAGTCTCTAAGCTTAAGCACACATAAGAAATATAACAGGCACATATAAATAAGTAAAAAAATAAAGATATTAAAGCTTTAAGAGCATCTTTATATTTACATAAAACGAGAACGATTTCACAGTAGATTGTAATGTTTGCAGAGTGGATGAAGTGCATCCTAGTGCAAGGATGGACAGGGTGTGTGTGTGTGTGTGTGTGTGTGTGTGTGTGTGTGTGTGTGTGTGTGTGTGTGTGTGTGTGTGTGTGTGTGTGTGTGTGTGTGTGACAAGATGTGAATCTTCAATGTGTGTGGCTTTGTGTGATTGATACAACAGCAAATGTAAAGTTCAAGTTAAGATTAAAACAAAACTACTAATTATTAGATTTTATTACAGCAAAAAAAAAAAACAAGACATTTTGAAAGAGCTATTCCCCTACTCACCAGAAGGTACCCTGCATCAAAATTTGCTGAAAGAGAGGCTAAGACAAATAACAAAGAAAACTCCCTCATTGTATTAAATCCCTGCAGTCACTGGTTCTCCACATTTCTGTTAGAAGTTTTACTGCATTTTTCTACATCTGACCAAGAGCTATTTCTCATGATTGTTCTACATGTGTATGTTCTGGTTTACCCACAATGCCCTTTGCATTTTTGTCTGCTTACTGTACTTATTTCACTCGAATCGAACAAAGACCTACATTTGTAGGTGGACCAGAGTTCACTCCTTTGATCTGCATTAGAGTTCAGTTACACTGTCACACCTCCCCAAACAAACCGGACAATCCAGGGGTGCAAAATAGAATCGCTGCATCATATGATCTCAACCATGTCCAAATGTGCTGCTATTATGGAAAGCTTAGTCTCAAATGCAACAGTGTCCGTGTCTTTAGGCCAGTCACTTGCTCGAATAGCTAAGATAATCAGCAAAACATCTGTGCAGATTTCATTCAGATTTTCTTAATCCACTGAGAAGGAAAAGAACTTGTTTTTTATCTGGCTTCTCCAAATACATTTCCCTGACAAAAAGTAGTGTTTCTCTTGGTGAAGGATTGTTATTTTGTGCAAGTGTTTGTCACCAATTTCACACAAAGACAACCAGGATACATTTTGAAGACAATAAGAGTTTGAGCATTAAAAAGAGATAATCTATTAAGTTTTTTGAGTGGCTCAGAACCTATTTAGGTTCTCCTCATGTCAAGTGGGACAAAATAAGTGATTTTGTTAGTCTGAAACGACTTGTAATTCCTTTCCACCCCCATCTTTATCCCCCTTCTTTTGTTTCTCATTTCTTTTGACCTTTGAAGTGGTGAGAAAGTCAGTAAGAGTGAAGTAATGGCTGACTTCACTCATCTGCCAGGACTATCGACTGCTGCTCACATCACAAGAACCGCAGGGAAAACTGCATGCAGATACACACATTACCACACGAACAAGCACATACACAGTACTATAACAGTCATCCATCGTTACTCAACCAATACACACAAAATTTTAAGGACAAACAAGCCAAAGTCACCTTCTATGTAAAAATAGCCCTGATTTGCATGTTGAATTCATTACTGTACAGTATGTGCAGGTTTAAGCATCATGCTTACTGCTTTCTGCATTGCAGAAACAATTAAAATATGAAGGGGAAAAAAACTAAAAGTGAGAAAGAGGAAACAGAAGGCAGAAATGTCTTGATGAGGAAGATGGAGACAGACGAAAACAGCAGGGAGAACAAATGCTGGCATTTACACATCTCACTAGATCTGCTCTGTCGCTGTGTTTGAACCACAAACACAAGAGAGGCTGTCAGACGGCTCAGCTATCAGATTCTTTACTTCTGGGAGAAAGAGACCCTGTGTTCACTAGAGTACACACACATTGGCTGCAGTGATATCTCCTCTGTCTCTGATTGTGGGATTGTTGCGTTAGTTTTCTCCAGTAACAATGAAACTTATCAAACAAGTAGACATTAAAGAATAGAGAGATATATATTCAATGGACATTTCATAAGGTACACCTTTCTTCTACTGGGATGGACTTCATTTTTGTCTTCAGAACTGCCTTGATTCTTCATGGCATAGATTGATCAAAGTGTTTAAAAGTAAATCCTTCATCCACCAAATTATTCAGCAACCTTGGTCCATGTTGACATGATAGAATCACACAGATGCTGCAGATTTGTCAGCTACACATCTATAATGAGCTTCTCCTGCTCCACCACATCCAAAAGCTGCTCTATCGGATTGAGATCTATTGACTGTGGAGGCCATTGGAGTACAGTGAACTCGTCATGTTCAAGAAAGCAGTTGGAGATGATTTGAGTTTTGTAAGTTGGTCCATTATCCTGATGGAAGTAGCCATTTGCACTTCGCTGGTTGTCCTTAATTAGGCATTTATTTTTTATGAACTGGCTTGTATGAACACAGTTATTATCAGTTGGACTACTGTTGATTTAATTGGATCACAATGAATAGGCTTGAATTGATTATATCTGTAAAGTACCTTGAGATTACTTTATTTTGAATTGGTCCTATAAAAATAAAGCTGAATGGGTATACTGTGGTCATAAAGAGATGGACATGGTTGGCAACAATGCTTTTATGTTGTTTTTGCCAAATTGTGAACCTACTATCTGAATGTTGGAGTTGAAATTGAGGTTCAGATCTGGCAATGTTTTTCCAGTCTTCTTTTGTCCAGTTTTTTTGGTAAGCCTGTGTGAATTGTAGTCTCAGTTTCCTCAGACCAGAAATACTAATCTAGAAATTATTGTGTTCAGTAGTTTCTGAAATACACAGAATGACCCGTCTGGTACCAACAATCATGCCATTTAAGTTACGTAAATCTCCTTTCTTCCCCATTCTGATGCTCAGTTTGAACTTTTGCAAATTGTTATGACCATGTTTGCATGCCTCGATGTATTAGGTTGCTGCAAAGTGATCACCAGATTAGCTATTTGTGTTAACCAGCAATTAAACAGGTCCACCTGATGAAGTATATGTATACAGGCAAACACTAAATCGTCATTAATGTAATATCCTTCCAGTATTTTTTACATACCTACATCTGCTCACAGGAAGGACTTATTGTGACCTCTTAGCTACAACTTTGGATGTGGGTGTATGTATTATGTCATTTACTTTTTAATTACAGAGGACAATAACAGCTTAAAAACTCTATCATGATCAAAGACACACTGGCCAAAAAAAAAAGTCGGCACCAAAAACAAAGGTCACACATTCTCTGTGGCATTGTTTTAATAAGCGCCTGTAATGTCACAAGATTTATTTTCATCCAGTGTTACATTAATTTTTCACTAAGATCTTATATTGATGATGGAAGATTCTGACCACTGCGCAAAGCCTTCTCCAGTACATCCCAAAGATTCTCAACAGGGTTCAGGTTTGGACTCTGTGGTGGCCAATCCATGTGTGAAAATGATGTCCTATGCTCCCCAAACCAATCTTACACAATTTGAGCCCAATAAATCCATGCCATCAGGGAAGAAAATATCAGTTGATGCAATAACCTGCTCATTCAGTATTTTCCGGTAGTCAGCTGACCTCATTCTTTGGACACATAGTGTTTCTGAACTTAGACCTGACCAACAGCAGCAACCCTAGATCATAGACTTCCCCCACAGGCTTGTACAGTAGCACAATAGGCTGCATCACTTCATCTGTCTCCTTATCCTGATGCACCCAACACTCTGGAACAGGATGAATCTGGACTCACCAGACCAATTCAATTTAATCCAACTTTATTTATACAGCACCACTTCACAACAATGTCACCTCAGGGCACTTTACATACAAATCAGTTCAAGCCAATTCATAATAAATAACAATAATGACGTTTTGCTTTTAACCCAATAAAAATTGGGTTAAGAATTTAAGGGAGTTCATCCTGATATTGGAGGAACTGAAGTTTGTTCTCTTTACATTAAAAGATTCAGTTTTAATCCACAAATGAGAGATTTGGTTCTATGGCGTCCCAACAGATGTTCCTGCTCTTGTGCATATTTCTATTTAATGTATACCATATCATTATGCAGCACAAGGAAAGAAAATGGTAATAAGCTTCTCTCCGTGATGCAAGTACCTTTAACCATGCATTTCCTTTATAAAAACAGTCAACAGAAATAGTATAAAAATAAATTCCCAAATTTAATCTAGGACAAGATGCTGTTAGGTCAAGTTCTGCTCAATCGCAATCCATCATGGCTGCTGAGGAAGCTGTAGCAGTTTATAAACTCAAAGAAAAGTATTGAGTTTTCTCATGTAAAGTGCTACCATAGGGCTTACAGTAAAACTGCCATGATTTCAAATTCACATGTTTTTTTTGGGGGGGTTTTTTTATTTTGCATCAAAAATAATCTGATGCAATTGGGCTGCAAAAGCAAAGACTGGTTAAGGGTGTCAATCATTCAGGTTGTTTGTTCTGACTGCCAGTATTCATGTGTCAGAGTTTCAGGCCGCTGAGATTTGCAGCGTTTGCTTATAAGGGTCATTTTACTAAAGTGGTATTGATCATGAAGAGCGGGGATGATTCAGCTATCTGCTTCTGAAGTTGTAGCCTCATGCATCATGTAACAGTATGCTGCGTATGCAAGTGTGCACATGAGAGTAACTGGATCTTTATATCGGTCTTTAAAAGTATACTTTTACTTGTCCTGTGAGGATGTAAGTGTGTGTATTCCCTTAATCACATCTGCAGTGATGAGATCTTGTACTATTAATATAGTGGAAATGTAAATCATATTATGAGACTGACCTTGGTCTAGCAGACAAAATGTCAGTCCCCAGTGACATGAATGATTGATTTTGTGTGTGTTTGTATGTGTGTGTGTGTGTGTGTGGGTGTGTGTGTGTGTGTGTGTGTGGGTGTGTGAATAATTTGTCTAAAGTTTGGTTTAAGGTAACCTAATGTTCAGATATGTAAGTAAGTCAGCATTAAATCCTCCAAATTGATGGTAACACAAAAGTGGATGTGTGAGTATGTTAGTTGATATAGTGTGTATGGGCCTAGACCTCTGCATCAGAGCGATGAAGATGAGTCATAGCCTGAGCGGCAGATGCACTCCCATCCCCATACTCTATGCTACAAATCTGTCGACTCAGTGTGTGTGTTTGCACGTCTATCAAAGGGAATTTATTCAGAGCCAAAGACACTGACAGAATGATGGAAATACTGCCACAGTGACAAAACTACTAAAGCGACATGATTGTAGCCTTGAGGGCTGGTTGTAAATGACATGTACATCAGTACAACACTGAAATTCAGATTTTTCTTTTACCGTTTCATTCCCCACCACATCTCCTCCTCTGTTAACTTTGTCCACACACATTTAACCTGTCCCTCCCTCTGGGTGCTGGCAATTATTTAACACAGGCTCTAAGTAAATCTGCCATTTCAAGGTGTGATAGCTTAATGCTGAGGATGGTTGAGGCGGTAGAATTGCAGTCATACATTTTTATGGGTTTAGCTTTTTGGTTAATTTTATTTATTTTATTTTTTTTATTTTATTTTTTTTTATTTTTTATTTTTTTTCCTAAGACTTTAAACACTTTGACCCTTTAGATGTTACTGGGAAATATTTTGTAAAGGACATGATATAGATGATATAGACCAGTTATTATTATTCATTATTATTAGTAGTAGTAGTAGTAGTATTAACAGCAACAATAATAACAGGATCTATCTATCTATTTGTATTTGTTTATGGCACAATAAACACTTAATTACTCAATTTTCCTTCCTTCCATCCATCCATCCATCCATCCATCCATCCATCCATCCATCCATCCATCCATCCATCCATCCTGTCTCTACTTCTTCAAGCTCCCCCTGGGGAATACCAATGCGTTCACAAGCTAGTCAAGCGATAGCGTCCTGTTTAATGTTAAACAGCTAAAAAATAAGCAAGATATGTCCCAACTTTCTGTACTGAGGGAGGTAAAGGTGTTTTTTATGATCGGAGCTTGTGAATAAACAAAGGTGAAAAAAAGGTGCAAACATCCGTTCAATCTATGTAATAAAGCAAAAATATAGTAAATGTGTGAGCATGCTGTTTTCACACATGCTCTGCAGTCCTGAAACCCTTCAGATATCTAGATGAGCACTGGCATGTGAGAATGCAAACATCCACAATATTTACTCTGCAGAGATTTTCCACACATGCCTCTTATAAAATATCCAGACTATCAGCTGGTCAGACAATGTATAGTGAGTATGTGTGTTAGTGAAGATTTGTCCTCTCTGCTGATCTAAATGCTGCTTTATGCTCAGCACCTAATAATTGGGGCGACATACAGATGCATGCAGCACTCATATTAACACAATAAGGGGCCCCGTGTTATTCTTTGGGTTGTAAAGAAAAATCTTGACATAATTTCTTTTACATAATTTCTGCACCTCCTCCCACATCTCCAGCTGGAAAATCACATTTTCAGCATAAAGTCTCCCATTCTGATGTTCTTATGTGGCAAAAGTGTTTAGAGTTATTCCTGATTTTGGAATCTCAGTGTTCATATGTGGAAATACTTCACATCAAAACGATCTCCACCCATCTATCTTCTTTCCTGCCCCTGAAACCCTCAGTTGTGCTCTCATCACATTCAGATTTGACTACTGCAACAGCATCACGTATGGTTCATCACATTAAGTTTTGGTTCATCACATAAAGTTTTAAACAAGCTGCTGCTCGAACTTCTCACTCACACCCACTTTTGTGACCACATCACCTCTGTGCTCCACAGACTCCACTGGCCTCCAGTTTTACAACGTATTCAATTTCTCCTCTCATCACGCCCCTCGGTAACCTGATTCCCTCCTACCTGGTTGACCTTCGTCACAACCATATACCAGTCTGCTCTGCTTTTCTGGTGCTTTCTTCTTTCCATTCCACTGAGCTCAAATCAGTTATACCACTGACCATTTTTAAAGCCTGTCACACTGAAGTTTGATCAATTTCCTCCCTTCAAGACAGCCTGTCAGTGTCAGCCTTTTGTGTTGTGACCTTTGCATTTAGAGCCATACAACATCCTGACTGATTAAAATGCTGATGAATCCTGATGTTAGATTAGGTTGTAATTGCAGAGTGGCTTTTGTCTCTTATCTGTCTCCAAGCGTTGTATCTCTGATGAACAATCTTATCACCTCTGTAATCTCAGTGTGCCTTTAAACAGAGATGGATGTTCTGTGTGTCAGTGTAAGTTTGTACAAGTGTGGAAAAAAATGACATCATACTGTCCTCCATGGCTATCAGTTTTAGGTGGACTTTAGACAGAGAGTCCTGATCCATGCCAGTCTGGATCCAGTATCCGGGTTTTCTCCAGCTGCTGTGTCAGAGTGGGGGTGGGACTGCACTGCAGAGAAAGAGGGAGGGATAGAGGGAGGTAGAAAAACACAGAAAGGGAGAGATGCTTGTTAGTGTGGTGCTGCGTTCAAAGATCCAAATAACTGAGCGAAAAACCGCATTAAAGAATAGGAGAGGAAGGTTTGCTACACAAACTGTTTCCAGACACAGCTCCACATAGGTAACTACATTTCTGTGCTTGTCTGTGTGTCTTCATTTAGTCATTTTATAATTTGATTGTTGATGTTTTTGGCCTTATATGTCAATGTATTAAGTATATACAGATATATGTGTTTTAAATGATTTGTTGTTTTAATATTTAGCACTTGGGTCAACATTTTTGTGTTAAAAAGGCTCTGTAAGTAAATTGGATTGGATTCATTTGTGCTGGTGTATCTGTATGTATGCCAGTGCTTCTGCAGGTGAGTGAGTCATTTGACAGTAAGCTGCACATTTAAGTTGCAGCTAAGGTAGGAGGTGTATCCTTTTATCATCATACATTAAGTTGCATTTTCACATGTTTACATTTTCAAGGAAATTTACCCGCTAGGTTGAATGGATTGCAGTGAGACCCTTAGTATGTGTGTACATGTATACTAAGACATCACAAAGTATGATGTTTATTGTTTTTCTTGTTCTCCTTGTTACTCTGTCTCTGTTATGTCTTTCTTAGCTTTGTATATGTGCAACTGACCATTCTGATCACTGAGGACGTAAGAGATAATGCTGATGGATTCTCCTGTGTGCGTGTTGAGTGTGGGTGAATGTTGCAACCACAAGTTTATTTGCTATCACTCTTGGGGCCCGTTCACACCAGCCTTGTTTATTCAAATCCTCGTCCATTTGCTCGGAAAGTCCACTTCATTTGGGGTATTGTGATTCAAATCAAAGAAGCAGACTTAGTCTGACTACAAACTCAGGTCTCGGTCTGATTGCAACGGAACAAATACAGGAAGAGGACTACAAAACAAAGTGCATTGTGGGTTCAGCACAAAGCATCATTGGTAAACACAACTAAAACATACGCGCGTGGGGGGATAGGCGACTATGGACGGGAAAATAGCATGCGGTCAGAAGTGGAAGAACTTTGTAAAAATTCTGATAGAATTCTGATCAACCCAAGATGTAGGTCTAGATTTAGCTGTTATGTACTAGAAATTGAAGTTGATCTGCATTAATGATGAATGAGTTTTCTTCTTCAATGTGTGACTCATCTTCTCCTTCAATAATTCTTGGTGCAGCGGCGCCTCTGGTGGAGAGTGGAACACATTGTTTAAAGCTTGGATTTGTTTGAGAAGTGTAGTGTGAACACAGTCTCCGGAGGAATATTGAACCATCCAACTGAACCGAGTCCCCAGTTGAACAGAGTCTAGCGGCTATTCTGGTGGGAATGCACCCTCAGTTTTACAGTTCCAGTTTACTTTCCAGTAGTTTTTGTAATTTTTTCCATCATACCTTCTTGCTTTACACATCTTAGCCACAACAATTCAACACTGTTTTATAGTTTTTTGTGTTAACACTTCCGCTGTAGATCTGGTTTTGCAGTGGTGACTTTCAGTCTGATGACTGGTGAGTTGATTTACAGCCCTCTTCAAATGTCAGTTTCCTTGGATAAGACAGTGAACCCCTGTATTGACCCGAATAAGAATGGCTGTTTGAGTCTGCATTTACATGAGAGGATCAGTCAGAAAAAAAACTTCAAAGTTTTATGTAGATTTGTTAGTCTTAACTTATATTGTAAGTTTTCGGTATCTAAAAATCTGCTCAATGCACAAAGATAATGCAGTTGGAGGTCCATTAACTCCTGCATGTACATCTCAAATAGACTCAAATTGGGCTAGGTCCTGCACACAAACTCCAGGTCATTCACATTTTTTAGTCAAAACAGAAGAGTCTTATCAACTGTACACATATAAATTAATAGAGCTCCATAGGTTGCATTGATTTATGTCATTTTCAATTTCACATCATGTCAGTAAATGTGGATGAAAAGGCTCCAGTTAAAAACTGGTGTGGCTAGGAAGCATTACCAGTCTTTCTCATAAAAATCTGATTCTGTAACTGCAGCACGATCTGACAAAATCACCATGAAAGTCACATAAAAAGATGTCTGTGCTCTGAATAAAAAAAGTTAAAAACTGTAGAAGGTCTTGAACTTCAGTTAAAGACTGGATTATGCTGTCATGCATGTGTAGTGGGACAAGGACTGTGGTTGAGAAAAGTGGGCAGATTTAACCAATAATCGGAGCTTGACTCAGCTTTCAAACTTTGCATTGAGGTACAAAAAAGCGCCTTTTTCCAGTTGTATTTTTTCATTCCTACGGCCTTTTTACTTGTCTGCTTGTTTCTTTCTCTATCAGGCCCTCACTGTGGTATAGCTTCCATGACCAGCAGCCAGAAGCTATGTGTGAGTGTTTGTGTGTGTGTGAATGGTACAAATTTGTCTTTCTAGAACACAGGGTGTGGTGGATGGACTCACATTGATATTCTTTTCATGCATCATACTTTCATTACCAACCATCCACCACCCCTCTCTTCTATTCCTTTTTGTTGCTATAGAAACTGTGTTTGATCTCCTCTCTTGGAACCCTCCTTGTCACCCCATTTCTTTGACACACACCCATTTACACACACACACACATGTCCTTTTACCCTGTCTTTTCTCATCTTTTCCTCTCATCTCTCTCTCACCTTTCCACTCAACAGTGATTCCTCTTGGACCAGCAGCCACACCCACCCTCTCAGCGAGTTCTGCAGTTCTCCTCCCCCTCTCTCCTTTATTCATCCAACTTATGCAGCCCCCATCTCCTCCATAAAAAACACACATACGCCCCAACCACCCATTCTCTTTATTCTAGCAATGTCTTTTTGAATTATTCATGTTTCGTCGGCACGCCGAAGAGACATAATCGGGGTTTGCAGTCCTCCGATCAAAATGCTGTCCTTGCTGCCGTCTGGGCAGCGTTTGTGTTTGTTTTGTTGAAGTAGATTAGCAGAGAGGTATATATGGTACACCTTATCAAAGGATTTATACATCTTACATAATGATACTTTTTTTTGGTGCATAGTAGATTTGATTATTGCAGGCTCAAGCCAAATGGATTAGTCTCCTTATTTTCCTAATTATGATTAGTGTGTGTGGCAAAGGGCTGTTGGTTTCTGTATTTGCCCATGTTTTATTGATTAGTCTGGAAACCTCTTAAGACGCCACCAGGACTTCTAATAAAAGGGACTACAAACCATTAGGTCAGTTTGTAGTACTGCCTCTGAGTGGGTTAAATTACTTGTTTATGTTCATGTATTTGTGTTTTAAGTACTGGGAATTGACTAAATATTAATACAACAATGTTAGGATCTAGTCAAATGAGTTAATATATTGTATTTTACTCCTGTATATTCAGTTTTGTGCAATTTTTTTTTGTATGAATGTGTAGCTGCAGTACTTACTGACAAAGTCTTATGAACACCAAAGCTTCACTGCTTTTTAAAGGTAGTATTTTTGAATGCCAAAATCATTAAGTTGCATTAAATAATGCAGATATTTATATAGCCTCATTGTGTCTAGCTCTTGTGTTAAATAGGTATGATGCCATTAAAACTCCAGCCGCTTTTTATCAGTGACAACTGGTCTTATAAAATGTGTGACATTTGCAAACATTATGTTTATTTTTTTTTAAACCCACTGCTTTATACAGAATCCTTGTCAGCTATTTGCTCTGTGCATTGAATATGCCGTTGTATGCAAAGCAGCCTGTTGTAATCCCAGCAGAGAGCCTATTAGTATTCACACATGGGCATCTGCAGCAATCAACACATGTTCCTGCATACAGGGGAGACACTCAGGCACATATTCTGCACTCACAGGACTGCTGTAATCAGTAATCTGCTCGCTTTGCTTACTGTAATGCCGTTAGCACTCGTTTCCTTCCTTTGTATTCTTTGTCTGTCTCGCCAGCTCAGTTGTGCAACCCACACAAATGCAAATTCATGCACATGGACACCATCTATGCTGTTTTCAAGATGTGTCTGGTAGAATATTGTCTTTGCTGATGTAGAGTGACCTATGGTTCAGCTTAAATAGACATGAAAACTATGTGTTGTGTCAGATCTGGACTCCGGAATCCATATCAGGTGTAGGTAAAAACATTCACACAAATACAGTGTAGAGTATTTTATACACAAACACAGTATAAATGTCTGTAGGAGATTTGGTCACATGATGAATGTCAAGACTATTTCTGGCAGCACAATCAATAGTGTACCAACACACACACATGCTTGTATTGGACTCATCAAAATGGACTGAATAGAAAGAATTACATTATAAACCATCTCCAGATACTCAGAATCCCATCATCCAACATAACAGGATTCATTTAATAAGAACACGCACTCACATACATACACATAACACTCACATTAGTTATCTCTCGTTTGTTTTCTCTGCTGTACTCCCCAAACATTTGATTCTGGGTGTGGCACAGTCATGTAAAAATTCAAATCTTGCTCTGTCCACAGACAAACACAATTTTGGTGGTTCTGGGGGGGGTCAGGATTGAGGAGGGATGGATTGAAATATTAACTTATAGGTGAAGGGGATGTTTTTTTTTTTATTGTTATAATTTAGTTTTCTACCTGCAGTTCGTGTTCTGTCACATCTTTAAGGTAATGTGTATGTGTAAGTGTGTGTATGTTCTTGTAATACCTGTGTTGTCCAGACAAGCTCATAAGGTCATGCTTTGTGTACTTATTTTCATGTTGTTGACATAAAACAGGCCCCCAAGTAAATGAGTCAGTATTAATTAGGGTTATGCATGTAGTGTTTTTTGTGGGCAATTCTCCTGTGTGTTACTTTGTTTTCTTTGGTTTGTTGTGTTTTTTCTGTTGTTGTTTTTTTTGTTTGTTTCTTTGTTTTATTTTGTTTTGGGTTATTTATTTTTTTTTTTTTTTTTTTTTTGGTTGTTGTTTTTTTTTTTTTTTTTTTAATTTTTGTGACCTTGAGACCTTCATTGGTTTAAACACACATCCTCTTGGAACCAGTTGTCCTTGTTAGATCCGAAGTCAGCTGTATGCAGTCTGTGTTTGGGTTAGTTTGGGTTAAGTTGTTCTGAATAATGGCAAATCAGTGCAATACACTCACAAATGTAGCTTTGGAGTTTGGACCATATCAGCTTTGACAAAACAAACAACTTCTCAGTTTCAACTCAAATAACTCTCAAGGGAAAAAGAAATCAATATTTGTCAATTGTGGAAAATATACTTTGTGTGGCTTACAAACAGATCAAATAATCCACAGATTGACAGACACACAGGACTTGCTGGACTGCGTGAGTGAACCTCTTGCAGTTCAGACTGCTTTATGTATGAATGAGTGCTGAAGTCATTTTCATGAAGAGCTGCAAGGCAAATTGTTGCCTTTTAACAAGCACATTAAAACTTCTCAGATTGCCATGGCAATAAGTGGCTCTTACGTCATCTTCCCGTTTACAAGAATAAACGTTATTTCTATCTGATGCAACTAGAGCAGATAACAGGGTAAAGCTTACTCACAAAGCTACTTTTTCACCTTATGTCAGTCTTACATATGAGTCACACCAGAAGCAATGAGCAACAAAGAAGAGACATTTTGCTGCAGCAGTCTGGTCCGTCCAAAAATAAATTAGAATATGGGCTTGTATTTTTGCTATGTATAGAGTTGCCCCATGCCTATAATGGCTGTTTATAATAAGAGAGGACTTAAGACTCAAATTTTGCAGTTGCAGAATGTGTTATGAATCCCACATATTCTATTCTATTCTATTCTATTCTTTTCTATTCTATTCTATTCTAGTCTAGTCTAGTCTAGTCTAGTCTAGTCTAATCTAGTCTGTTCTAGTCTATTCTATTCTTAATGCTGTTGTGTGCATTTTAGATAAGTATTCATTTGTCCTCTTTAAATACAGATGAGTTGAACATAGAAAACTGGGTTCTCTGCACTCTTTCTCCCTGCCCTCCTTCCTTTCTCAAAATGTATCAAAATTATGGGCAAGGTTCCAAATAAGCTAATGTCATTACTGGTTTTACAGTCTCATTAAACAATAACAAGATGAGTCCATTACAGCAATCTAATGAGCTTGTCCCCTACTTCTGTATCTCTGCACAGAAACTGGACACATAGACCCACTCCTCATTGAGCGGTACAATACTCCAGGTTTCATCGGGTGTCTGTCGCGGGTACAGTTCAACGGAATTGCTCCCCTCAAGTCTGCATTGAGAACAGTCAGACAGGCTCAAGCCACACCAACAGCCGGTCAGCCTGACAGTCAGCCTGCAGCTGCCTTGCCTGTGTCATACCAGGGCAAATTGGTAGAATCCAACTGTGGAGCATCACCTCTCACCATCCCACCAATGTCTGCTGCAACAGATCCTTGGCATCTGGACAACACAGGTGGGTACTACCCCACACATCGTCCTATCTATCTATCTATCTATCTATCTATCTATCTATCTATCTATCTATCTATCTATCTATCTATCTATCTATCTATCTATCTATCTATCTATCTATCTATCTATCTATCTATCTATCTATCTATCTATCTATCTATCTATCTATCTATCTATCTATAATCCTGACATACATACTGTAGTTATATCCATCCACTGCATGTTACATATGAGTCAGTGAAATTAACACTGTTTGTACTCAGTAATGTATAATGAAAATAGTTTTGTTTAAAAAAGAAAAAGAAAGAAAAAAAAAACAGAAGTAGGGGGGCGTATGTTTTGGTTGGTACTGGCTTGTTAATCAGCAGATTTTGTATTCAGCTGTATGATTCATTAACTCCCATTAAGATCCATCTTCTTTTTCCTTTTTTCTCTCTCCATGTATTCCCTTCTCCACCAGATTTTAACTAAACAAGACTAAATCTTAACAGGAAAAAAATGGTTGTAAACGAAGATAACGGTAGAGCGTTCCTTACAAGACAACATTCCTTTCTCAGCATGTAATACGGAGTGACTTTCTTTCTTTAGAGCATTGCTATTCCAGTTTCTTTGTTTCAGTATCATTAGGAATTCTTATTAAGAGATGTTACCAGGGAGCAAAGTAGGTCAAAATGTGTGTTCCTGAGCTTATGACCTTGACTTTAGTGATTCATATTTTATCTAAAATCTGAGATTCAGAGAAGACAAACAAATCTGAAAATCACTCATCTTTGTCTTACTCATCCAAAAAAACAAAAAGGACAAACAGGTTATTCATTAGAGTCTAACTGGGAGCTCAAACATATTACACTAAATATTTCCTTATTTATTAACAGAGAAAAGAAACATTTCTTTTGTATAATGTAAAATGCATGCTTTGAAATATATTTGGAGGAAACACGATGGATAGCTAGAGACTGGTTTATAAAGAAACTTAACTAATGATTAAGTAGTTTGTTTCCTGGTAAATACTCATACTGTTGTATCATGTATGGTACAGTATTGTCAATCAGTCAAAGCAGAAGCTTTGCTCCATTTGCCTGACTATATTCTGTCTGTCATTATTCCACATTTTGGTCTACATTTAAACCTAGTTTATACCCCTGGAAGGGACATGACACTGGTTAGTAGACCCCATTTTGTGAAAGATGCCCCAGGTAGACAATGGACTTTAACCCACCCAGTGACTGTTCTTTTCCATGCCAAAACACTCATTTGTAAAAAACACAGACACACCAGCTCAAGGACAATTCTTACATTTAACAGAGGTGTGTTTAGCATTTCTGGTCTCATTCTGGCACCAGCCAGTCTTCTTCACATTCTTCCAACAGTGGCTGATGAATGTCCAACCACTGATTGATTCAATCCATTGATCTGGACTCCAGGTCCAAACTAACAGACGGCTCTCCACCATGCTTCCACACTGGATTATACTTTATCTTCCTCCAGATAGATCAGATCTGCAATTCATCCTGACCTTCCAACACTCCTCCTTTGTAACGATCACTGTCAGATTTCCCCTTTTTATCCTGTAGTTATTGCGTTTTCTGATCCTGATTCTGTTAGTGTATTTTCTACATTATACTCATGCACATGCAGACACCCATCAGACCATGATGAGTGTAAATACTCTTTTTGTCTGTCTTGCTGTTTTTATCTATCGTCACCCTTTAGTCTTCTTTCTGATTTGTACACATGCTTTTGTTCCCAGAAGGACCTTTTGTTATACAGTCAGCAAAGCATTTAGTAATAAAAACAAACTAAATGAAATAATGAAGAGTTTAGTTAGAAATAAACCCCTCCACTTATCACTTCAGGATGATTAGCAGTTGTGTGCTGTTTACATCTTTTTCTATGTATATATAGAGCTGGTAAAATAGAATATAAGGGCTATTTTCCTCCTTTGTTTGTAAATTGTTCTTTTCTTTTAGTTTAAACGTTCATTTTTATCATTATTGTAACAAGTTATGGATGAAAGTATTTCCTGTGAACTTTTCTTCTAAAAAACAAAAAAGACCAAGAGCTTTAACTTTATGCTGCTGTTGGCAGGCTCGGTACATGCTTCTGCTTTACTGGCCTTAAGATGTATTTTCATGTTTTATGATCAGCATAAATGACTGGAAATGTCGACATTGTTTTATTCTATTTACATGTACTTCTGTCTGTTCAGATACAGAGTTTCCCTTCAATGAGGAGAGAGTCATTCCTGATGGAGTTAACAGGGACTCCGCCATCATTGGAGGTACAAATTACATTCATCACCAAAGTGCAGTGTGTGACAAATGTTGAAAGATGTAGCCTCCGTACTAGCAATTATCTTTAAGATATTTATCCTATTTATCCTTTTTTCATACTTATTAATTGGGCTCTCCTCAACTGATACTTCCACATTTGTATGCATACATATGTCTGTAGTGATTACTGTGTAAGCAAACCAAAAAAATCATTTAATTGTTTTAGAGCTGCATTGAAGTTCTGGCCCAGTTTGGTTTGAGCATGGATGCAGCAGGCATTGAAGATGCTTCACAACACACTCAACATGATATCCATCTCCTCTCACAGGGATCATTGCAGTAGTGATCTTCACCATCTTGTGTACCCTGGTGTTCCTGATCCGCTACATGTTCCGTCACAAAGGCACCTACCACACCAATGAGGCCAAAGGCAGCGGGGAGTCGGCTGCAGAATCGGCAGATACGGCCATCATCGGCACCGACAACCCAGAAACCATCGACGAATCAAAAAAGGAGTGGTTCATCTAATAGCTAATGATGGAACTCTGTAAGAGGAAAGATTTTATGAGACCATCACTTATTACAGATGGAGGGAGTTTTATCAGAGGACCAATCACTGGAGAGAGTGAGTGAGAGAGAGAGAGAGAGAGAGAGAGAGAGAGAGAGAGAGAGAGGATTGGCTATTCAATAGGACAATAAACTTCTAATGAAGGTGAGACATGTACAGAAATATTTTTCTTTTTTTTTTTTTTTTTTTTTTTTTTTTTTTTATTTTATATGCAGAGTATTAAAAAAAAGAAAAAGAAAGGAGAGACACTTATTCAGTGGCGCACAGATATAACAGATTTTACATGTATATACTAACCAGCTTGTCTTTCTTTGTATCGTGCTTGGGAGTTTTCAGGAGTACTTTGAATACTGTATATGACCAATAATTACACTTACTGGGTTGTGTGATAGCAAAGATTTATTGCCAGTTCCTGTTGCATTTTGATTTTATATTTTAACAAAAATCTTATATAAAAAAATGATCAAAGCAACATGCCAAACCTTTTCTTTTTTAATTTTCCCAGTCTGTCAACATTCATAACATAGACATGGATGCCAAATTACAATATTTTGTGTTTCTACTCTTTTCTTTTCCTCAAAAGATTTATTTAGAGTCCAAACGCCAATAAGAAATGTCATATCTATATTACACTTATATGTCCATTATACTATATGTGTGTGATTTACAGAGTTTTATGTTTAAATCTGAAGACATTCGATTGTATGGGACACTCCTCTGTGTAGCAGGGCAGAGGGGGGTTTCTCAGAACATGATGGCAAATCATGACACTCGACAGCTGGTTTAGCTCATCACCACGGCAGCTTTCTTTGAATTCAGAGTGGGCGAAACCCAGAGCCTTTACTCATTGTGTCTGTTTGTTTTTGCCAAACACTTGAGTCTTATTTCCGTTTTTTTGCATGTAATGTTTGGCTTTAATTTTTGGAGTTTTTGTGTTTCATTTCATCTCCAACTGGCATGGTCAGAAAGTGCATGCATCCATGTGTGTGAACCATATATTCGACATGAGAAGTGTCAGAGGAAGCAGCTTGAGCAGTCACATAGATGCAATCGCACTACTTGGCTGAACAGTAAAACTGAAGTTTAATTGATGCTCTTTGCAATAAGTGGCCAGAAGCAGCATGAAACAATAAAAAACAAAGATCTGATTAACAGCTAGGACGAAGTTAACTTGATCATTGGCTAATGAATCCGCTGTGCCTTTGTCATGTTAAGCCATGTCGCCTTGCCCCACACTACTTAACTCCAGCTCGCCACAAAAAAACTTTGCTGCTGCAAGAAATCTTTTCAGGTCTTCTTTTGCTTCCTCTTTTTAAATGGTGCTTTTTAATTTCCAATAAATCCCTAACTAACTCAACTTGACCTTAAATTCAGAGTGCTTGGTTGCAAAAGAAACTAGAAAAAAATCCTGCAAATTGTTTTCAAATTATTAAACAGGTGGAATTTTCATTGAAAGCTGTGCAGATTTGAACAGCTGCACAGATGTGCAAGAGACCTGTACAAAAACATGAGGGGTTTCCACCTACAACACAAACATGCATGTTCGATAAAGCATGAGTCGAGATTGTTCCAAGACCGTTATGTTAAGAATGAGAAGGTGCAGGTTTGAGCTTTACTCTGTTGTCCCAACATGCATTCAAATGATACACAAGTTCTGTTTTCTGGCCATGTTTTTCCTCTGTTATCTTTACCCTTCACCTGTGTTACAGTTTAAACCAGCTGCCAAGTATGTAATTTTCTTGTGAGTTTGTTTTCTTTTCTTTTTATGTATGTCTGTTTGGTCAACTTCAGCTTTCACATGGGATCATTTTTGTTCATGATGATCATCATTATCATCACGGAGGTTGTGTGCAAACTGTGGATCATTTTATCAGAAACATAAGGGCAGCTGATGAGCTTAGCCTGCCTTACTGAGGCCTCAAAGAACCCTTTTTCTGTTCTCACATCACATCCCTTCAGGCAAATGAGTGAGCCTACTTTTCTTCTTTTTTTAAAACAATTGCATTAGTCAGGCTCCACATAAACGTGCGCACACACCCTTGAAATGTGGTTTTAACTTAACAGCAATGAAAATGGCTTATCAGCACCGGCAGACTAAACCATAACCCGTATGTTTTGCTTTCAGTTCTACTGAGTTCATTAAAGAGTGTTTGATCAATAAAAATGTCCCCTGTGTTTTTCATAACATATTTATATGCAGTATAATCTGAAGGAAAGGGGAACGTAACCATTCAGTGGCATGGCACTGCTTCTGTTTCTTGCTGGCATTCATTTACCCTATTTTAGACTGTCTAAACAAATAAATAAAAATAATTAAATAAAAATGCAGAAAGGGATTTTTTCACAACTGGATCACTGCTATAGCTATACTGGAACACTGGATCATTTGTAAGACAGTTGTTTTGTCTGCTTGTTTGTTTTAAACAAAATATTTTATTCCTTACTCGGTTTGTTACCTACTTAAAAAAAAATAAATAAATAAAAGCTTACTTCACAGAAAATTCAAACATTGTACCAGGTTACAGGCTGCTCTCTAGTGGGCACATGGTGCAGCTGCTGATGGATATTAAGAAAGACAGTTTCAACAGCTTTTCTTCTGATTCTAATTCTTTGCATCTCCCTATAAGAACAGCTGTGTGCTTCCACTCAGCGGTCAGATTAAATGAGCGTATACACATATTGCAGTAAAAAAAAAAAAATGTTTTTAATCGTCTCAGAAAAAACACAGGCCATGAACTTTAATCCTGACAATTCATCCACAAATACAACTGTTACGATTTAAAATAATGAGAACATTTTTAACGTATTGTTTTATATCAAATAAAAGGCAAAGACCGGAAATTGCAATTAAATCCCTAAACAGAATATTTACCTGAAATATATTTAGTGGTAAAACATGGATGACATGCATATTTGTTAAGATACCACAAATACAGAGGTGTATTTTGGAATTTAGACATGTGCTAACATTTATGTGACATTGCTGTCTTTTCCTGGGAGATTCATGATTATTTCAGCAGGACTGTCCCAGACTTCAACCTGCAGAATTACAAAAACATGACTTGACTGGTCTTTATGAAGAGGAGAATCAGAAAACAACCACTGACTGCAGCTGAAATCTTGTATTTCAGCTGAAATCATGTGTCCCTGTCATTAAACTCCAACAATTAATTTCCTCTTTCCTCAATAAAAGGAAGGGTAAACATGAAACCCAGTGGTGAAAATTATTCACTCAGCTCTTTTTAATCCTTTACATGCATCAAATGTTAGATCTGTTCATATTTTCTAGATGTGATTGAAATGAACTGAAAATTATTTATTTTCTCCACAAACCCCATTTCCAGGTTTTGTGAAAATACTCATCAATGACTCAGTGGACCAAAACTGTTGCAGGAATGTATAGCATGTAATTTTATACCTAATAGATAAAGAGGGACCATGTATGACTATATTCATGTGACCTATATGTTTTTCGCCACAAATGGAATTATTCACACACAGAAACATTGTTTTAATAGGTTTATTGGTTTTCAGTTCCTTTTAATATAAAGAAAAACAAAACTACAAAAGAAACCAGCAGTTTCAAAAGACACATCACTGTTGTTCCACTCTGATTACACTGGTAAATCATAAGTTGGAGAGAAGAAAGTCTGAAGCTTGAGCCATTGCTCTTAGGTATGCAGGAAATTTAGAGGAATTTTAGAGTTTAGAGGAAAATACGTGGGAGTGGCTGTCCCAGGTGCATGCTTTGTGATGCAACAAATGTCATAATGAGTGTGACGAGACTCGTCTGAGATGAAAGTCCTGGACTTCAGAAATGAGGAGATAAGAAATGGAAGTGTTTGGTGTGCAGGGAGGTCTTCAGGCATCGGGACACTCATCTATAAAAAGAAAAGTGCATATTAGGGCATTGGTGAATACAAAGTTTAAAATGTTCAGATTTCTGGGGATAACGTACCATTCTTTGGCAAGATAGCAACGTTGTCAGGGAGGATGCCGGTTTCCAGGGAGAACTGAGTGAATTTCTGCTGCAGGACTTCACTAATCTCGGGAGTGCGACCTGAGAAAACATGTAGGTTTTTTTAACCTTCACCAAATCCTCATTCAACTTGTGTTTTCCCTGCAGGTTAATACAATGCTAATAAAGAGAACTCACTGTAAAGTTTGTTGAGGGACTCAGAAACTCCTTCCTTTGTCTTGATGGTGTGAACCAGAGCGTAGTCATCGTACACAACATCAACAATGCGCATGTCGTTGTCATTGTTCCAAGCTGAGAAATGCACAGACAGTTACATTCTGAAATTCAGGCTTTTATGTCTCTAATGTGTGTGTCTGTATCTTAACTCACTCTGGCTGTGGAAGGTGAAGCGCCCGGGAGTGTCGGTTTTCTTGGCCAGGTGAGTCATTCTCCAGCAAGACCCATCAGCACTGAACAAGAAGCCCAGAGAAAGTAGCCATTTTTATCTTATATTGGGGGATGTTTTTAATTGAAAAAATGACTATATGTGGTTGACTTACTTTAGGTTGGTGTAAGACAGATCCATGTCTCCTCCTTCAGTTGGCACTATGATGGCAGTGCCTGTTTTCATGGAATCCTTGTGATTCACAAACCATTGAGCATTGGTAGCAAAGCCAACCATGTACCACTTGCCTGCCATCTAAAGAGAAAAAGGGGGGGTGAAGACAATTGTTCTCACTGAATTGATCACATGCAAAACATATTTCTGTTTTCCATACTCTCAAAGTAAGCTTTGCTGCAAGGTATTAAGCAATTGCTGATACTACTATCTCTTTTCTAAACGTCTCCTTGTGTCTTTGATTTAGAAAAGTTCTTTCTTTTTTACCTTCTCCAGGCTAAAGTCTTTTACAGGCACAACCTCTGCACATGCAGCAAGCACACATGTCAGGGTGGCCAGCATCCTCAGCAGTGTGATCCTCATGGCTTCTCTTCTTCTGAGTTTCTCTTGAAGGGAGATCAGGAGTGTCAGGAATATGTAGTGGGGCACTAGTTGGGGCTCCTTATATGCTGCTGAAGCATCTTCCTCCTCCTTCTTTCTCCTCCCCCTCCTCTTCCTCCTGTCTGTATTGTACAACTATCTGGCACTTTTCCTGTAGAATGTAAATCATTGCTCTTACACAACTGGCACGTTTTAACAGAGAAGGAAGAGGCAAGGAGGGAAGAATGGGACTCTTTAAACGCCCTTCCCCATTTGAGCCCCGACTCATCACAATTGCTCAGAGGATGACTGACCTTTCACAGCATCTGTCTGGTAAGAATGCAAGTCACAGAGCTTTCCAGAAACAAGAGATCAAATGGGCTCATGCAAATGTTTTTGTCCCTCAGAGAAAGAGAAAAATTCAGATCTCAGAGCTGATCCAATCCATGTAATTTAATCATATATATATATATATATATATATATATATATATATAGTTCAATTGAAAATCAACTGTTAAATTAATTTGTTCTTTATTTAAACATCATTGCCCCTAAACCACATTCTAACTACAGTATCTTGAATTTACCTGCTGCTGTAAATAAATGATGAAAATTAGATAATTAGAAATTGTAGAAATGTGCTGAATCATAGCTTCCTTTGTAAAGAGAATGAACAGGCACCCACTTGTAATGAGCTGGTTACATAACACACACACATACACAGGCACACACAGGAGTTGGGTGGAGTTAGGAGAAGTGGTACGGCACATTTGGTAACCAGATTTTATAACCAAAGTCTCTGAACCCCGTTGGGCATTCTGGGCTTTATTACATCCAGTACCAACTCACATTCTTTTATTTTGACCTCTCCCTCTCTCACTCACACACACACATAACAGAGGCATGCAGGCACAGACACTCTGACTGTTGAACCTAGTAATAAAAAAAAATCCAATAGTTGACAGTATACTGTTTTCACTCTTTTATTAATCATCATGAAGATTCACAGTTTTATGGTTGAGGCTCAGTTTTTCATCCAACTTCCTGACTGAGAGCTGCAGCTATACCTCTTCAACATGTGGGGACACAGTCTGTAAAACAAGAAGTTACACATAAAAATACGCAGGAGCTATGCAGATGTTCCCAGCAGGCAGGCAGTGGTTAGATAACACGTTGTTGACAAAGTTTCAGAAAACCGTTTATTTCGTAAGTTGTGTGAAGCACATGCACAGCCTGCAGAAGGAAACGTGTCTGGGAAACCTTGATTTGTTTTTTAAATATGTATGTATAGTATAAGTAGCTGTTCCTTCTGTTTGACATGAAGTGCCTTACAGTAATGTAACAAAGAAATAATAGGTAGCAAGAACAAAGTAAATAATATTAAGGCCTCTAAAGCCATGAAAAGGTTAAAAAAATGCTCATTGGATTACTAGAAAGTCCATTTAAACCCTTTATTAATTGCACACGAACTTCAGGAGAAATTCAGTAGATTCTGCAGCCTTTAACTCCACATTTATTGCACAAGCTTTGTGGAGCTTTGTTTGTGTGTCATTACAAAACTGGGGGTAGTGGCTATTTCCCTTCGTAATTTCACAATGGGAAAGATCTCAGACTCACCAGTTTCAGCACACATTCAGTAAAAATGGACCAAGCAAGTGAGAGAGGTCACAGAATTTTCTAATTCTTGGGCCTCATACACAGGCTATGAAGATACATATGACTGTTAGAAAACCTTTAGAAAGCGAATTTTGCATAATGTGGGACCTTTAAACACATCCTCAGTCACTAAACACTTTTGACACTGTGATATACTTGTGTTGCAAAACTGTTAAGACTGACAGCAAAATGTGACAGGTGGAACATGTACATCATCTCATCTACCACCTTTAACCTGAACTCGTAGATGAGGAAGAAGAAGCTAGACCAAGAACAATCCTCACTGATGAAATTTGGATAAACTTTGTTGTGTCCAGCCCAATCTGAGCAGATTCTCTATGGCCAGCATCATCAAGACATTCAGAGAAGAGAACAGAAAGTAGTTTCTTGCTGTACATTTGACATGCAGTATGTGTATACATATACAGCATGTAAATATATATATATATATATATAGTGGAAATAGTGGAAACAAAGTCCTCTAACAGAACAGACTGAACATGAACAAGCGTACAGGGTTGCCTTTTACCACAACTCTGCAGGAGTCAAAGATGTAACATACTGTAGTATGTGCAGGTAAGTGTAACCTCCACACACTGATGCTTCCAGTACAGTGCTATGCTCATAGACTTGCTGTTGCTGTAGGCTAGTAGTTACGGTGGCTACTTACAGTACTGTAAACTATAATGTATAATGTATATAATATACATACATAAATTAGAGTGAGTTTACTGTAAATACTATATTTAAGTCTTTCCATTTTTATAGAGAGTGTTTGAACCGGCCACACCCTGAACAAAGACATGATGATGGAGAGTGCATCTCAGTCACTTCGTGACAATGATTTTTGGCTTGATGTTGTTTTTGTCTTTGTTTTTTACACATCCTGGAAGTTGTGTGCTAAATTATTTCATGCAGTGTCTAACAAATTGTAATGGTAAAATTACATAAAGTCAGATTTTCTGTGTTTTGTTCTTTATTCTATAAGATTGATGTTGTGAGGAAAAGCTTCTGGTGCATTTATGAAATAGCGGGTGTTGTGTAACTTTCCATCTTGTCTGGTTTCATTGTCACTGCAGCTTAAATTGCACATTTTATAATAGACCTGTTTTTGCACGTCTCATGTGTGTGGGCTTTTCTCCTATGCAGATGGCCGTGTGGACTCAGTTTGAACCAGACTGAGACATCCTCACTTCTGCAAATAACACCCTCCCTCATTTCTTTAAGCAGAAACAATAAAGGTCAAGTTCTGTTATTCTGAGAATAACCTAACCTAACCCAAATCAGCAACATCACTGAAAATCAAGTAATGCTCTAAAGCAGGGGTGTTAAACTCCAGTACTCGAGGGCTGCTATCCTGCAGGTTTTTATTGTTTCCCTGCTACAAGAAAGCTGAATCAAATCAAATGGATCCAACAGCTTCCTGTTAATGTCTTCTTTATGGTCCATTAATTTCAATCAGGTGTGTCGGAGCAGGGAAGCAACTAAAGCTTTGACGCCGCTGTTTTAAAAAAAGTACATTTGAAAACTCCATCAAAGATAATGATGAGGAAATTTTTTTGCTGTTGTTTGTTTTGTTTTGTTTTGTTTTTTTGTTTTGTTTTGTTTGTTTTCCTCTCATTAGCTTGTTATAGATTTTGTTTGGTGCCAGACTAGATACCTAGATACTTGAATCCATGCAACTTTGAGCTAATCAAGACTGGAGACAATCCCCTTCCCTCATCTGACTCCTTGATCTCATCACCCTACTGTTATTATCCAATGTCTTTTGAACCCTTCAGTCTTGTTATCCTTTGTTTTAAAGTTACTTAGCCATGGCACAGATATGCAAACTGCATTCATTAATCACTGTTTTGTTTAAATGTTGTCCTTACTAAATGTTTTGATGCCCGCCAGTGTTCAGTGTTGTTCAACATGCTCACAGTTCATAAGAATATCATCAGACAAACCACAATATCAGACTATGAATTTTGACTGGGAAAGATTTTAAGCAGTCTAAAAAGTGCATTGTACTTATTGTTGTAACTGTCATGTAATTATTTTTGCAATTTATTTGCAAGGCTCATTGTTTTCCCTCTTTTTAGATTAGAGTGTTTTAATTAGTACAACGAGCTTACTGATTTTATGGTCCTCATCCACGTTGACACAGTGACCTGGAAGAAAAACAAAAAGTTAACAAACCCAGGCCACACATTTTGAATAATAGTGTGCCTTACAGTGATTACTTAGAAAGCACACTTTTACTGTTTGACATTAATGTAATGTGTTCTCAAGTGTACAGACATACTGTAAGTGGGAAATGAGGCAATATGACCCAGCCCCAAACCCTGCTTCCCAAGAAGCTCCTCAAACTTGATTAGCATTGACTCTTCAACTTTGTCAACAGACCTAGCTGCACATTAAAAAAAGAAAGAAAAAAATAAACCATAAAAGCCTTGTTCACACCAAAATGACTCAATGTTGCCAGCAGCACACATGGCAGTGGAACCTACAAAAGAGTTTCACTGTGATCTCGCCCCGTCTCTGGTAGAGCATGACAGCGTAGGAGGTGTAGTCTGTAGCCCCAATCACTATAGTAGTGTCCAGGTCAGGACTTGGTCCTGGTGGGAACATCAAAGAGCTGAATGTGCAAAGTGGGTTTTCCATGGTCAGTTAGAAGGATGCCAAAGGACAAGAACTGACCTTTAAGTGTTAGTCGACCTGAGGTTGAAGTTGGGTGGTAGATCTGAGATATCTCCCAACACTGATGATTTCTGAGGAAGGGAAGGGAAGGGAAGGGAAGGGAAGGGAAGGGAAGAGAAGAGAAGAGAAGAGAAGAGAAGAGAAGAGAAGAGAAGAGAAGAGAAGAGAAGAGAAGAGAAGAGAAGAGAAGAGACACATGATAAAATATTATAAACATGTTCTTTTTCTGTTTGGGCCAAAAAGGATTTAGTTCAACCAAAAACTTATAAAAAACATATGAAAGAAAAGCTTATGGATTTTACTGTTCTAGCTCCATCTTCCTGTTTTTGAGGACAAAGTCAGCCACGTGACATTGAAGCATGACATTATTAAGGAGTCAGCGAGATTTGCTCTGCTGACATATCAATTTACTGAAAAACCACAGTGAGAGATGCCCAGTGTGTGTAGAAACAGTCACACTTACTGTCGTGTTTTAGTAATAACAGACAGTTTTTCACCAGAGAGAGAGAGGATCAAGACAGTTGGTTCAATCTTGTATCCATGCTTCAGCAGGGCAGAACATTTGGTGGCAGTGTTGAGGAGGTACCATGTTCCCGTCATCTGCAACACATAAAATCAGGTAAATAGAGAAACATGGAAAAGGTGAGTTCTACATAATGCATTAATATCTTTAATGAGCATTGACTAAACTGAAAGTTTTCTTTTGTGCCCATAATGTTTGGGACTGAGATAAGGCCGACTTTTTTGTTATGCAGAGTTCTGTGATGACGTTATTCTCCTTAAGTCCAACACAAGCCATCCAGCCTCCACTTGATATGTAGATCTGTCACCATCTTGACCACCCACACCTTGAGGTAAATGGGTTGTCTGAGATGAAGGCGATATCTCCTCTTCGTGGTTAGATTTGTTTGACTCAAAGGGTGACATGATGTTTTGCAGGCTTCTCCGCATGATGAACAAACATTACCTTTTTAATGTGAAAATTCAAACAGATTTAACCTTTCATTCTTGCTTTGCTGTTCAGTTTCTTTACTATTTTGACATCAAACTTCTTGGATGAGCCAAAAATTGGTCAGTTTTTCAAAGAAAAAGTTACATGTATCTATAAAGAATATTGTGTGGCATATAATTACCCATGATTCATGGTAAGTCCTTCAAGGCTTAAAGTCAGCAAAGAAATAAACACACACTCCTGGATCAAATCCTCATGTTTACGCCTTTTTTTTTCATTTTATTTTACTGAAAATGCCTCTATTGCATAAAAGTAATATTGACACAGTTACACAAGAATATCCAGTGACAGCCTCCACAAAGATCCATAAAAACGCACACAGGTATATATGTGCTAGGAGCTTCAAATGACATAAAAAATATAACTTCAGATACTTCTGAATACTTTTCATTCAATTTTGTTTGTTTTCAAGTGACATTTTTGTTTGATTTCGACCAATTGTGACAGATTGGTGATAGAGACAATGTTAGTGTTCAAAGGTCAGGTATACTGAACAGTTTGCTGTGGTACAACTGAAAACCTGGACACAGTTCACCCTCCCATGCAATCAAATTTAGTTCTTCTCTTTACAGTACAGCCTTGTCATGTTTTTTTCCAGTACTGTCATCATTAACTTTGAATGGAACTTAAAGTGGTCACATTATGTCTAAGCAATTTTATTTTTTTAATAAACCCACACACAATACAACCCAGTTTCTCAAAGAAAGGGGGACATTTGATATATTGTCTTTACACATTTTTCCTTAAATATAGGCTTTAAATATTTTTCACATACTTGCATTCTATTTTTATTTATATTTATTTTTATAGAAAAGGACTGCTGTATCTTCTAATTTGCTCTCCAGTCTCTTACCTGATTGATGTCTATGTTTTGACCAGGTGGGGTCTTATCAACCGGTTCAACCTTTGCCTTTTCTTTAGGTTTTCTTTGAGGCTTTGGACGACTCTTGGCACCCCCTACAGCCTCAGTGGGACTCACGACACACACACAAATCAACACCGCCACTGACAGCATCAAACGACTTGTTCCAAACATTGTAGCAATGAGGATAATATGCTCAAAAATCCTTCTACCAGTCAAATCGCTCTGCTACCCTTGGTCTCAATTATCTATTTTCCAAATTCTTCCCTTATCTTTATTTTGGGTTTTCTGTCCAGTTGTGCTCCTTTCTGCTCTCCACTATTCCTTATCTGCTTTACTCAACTTACCACTCAATATCCCAGAGGATATGAAGGGCAGGAGACCAAGAGTGAGAAAGAGAGGATGGTCTGTTCAGCTAAATATTAACTTGGGTTACTGGTGAATCCATTCTGAAGTGCTGCAGCTGTGTTTCTAAACAGTAGGCAGTAATAACTTCTCATTAAATACTACTTTAAATGCTTATTAATTAAGAGAACAGACCAAAATGTGAATTTACTGACAAATGATCAGTTACATGTGCACAATTCCTCAGACAGATAAGTCAAATAAAGGAGTATACATGGCTCAAGGAAAAGAAAGAACAAGAAAAAACAGAAATGCACCTTTTTCACTTTGAATTTCTGCCAGTTTTTGTGTTTTTAGGGAAGAAAAAAAGTCCAAAAAAAGTGCTAGTGAAGACCTTTTTATGTGGCATTAATATTTTAATCACAACACAAAGACAGATGTCATTCACATTATATTCTAGTTATTGAAACATTTGTTCTCAACAAACATATGTAACATGTTCAGATTTTTCATTATACATCCTAGATTTCTCTCTGATGCACATATCCACTGTTTCTCAAAAAGAAACTGTGAACAGTTTACTAGCCTCTTTAGCTTAAAATGTTCAACCAGTAAGACTCTTTGTACTGCACACCATCTCTCACTTCCAAACATATTTATGTCAAAAGCATGGAATAAATGTTCTGGTTAAATACAAGAACTAGTTATTAACCAGTAGCTAAAGTGAGTGCATCACTTTTGCTCTTCTATGTCCGGTGCGTCATTTTCTCTGGGTTTGAATTTGAGGGCTACACTGTTGATGCAGAACCGCTGGCCTGTTGGATCTGGTCCATCATCAAACACATGGCCAAGGTGGGCATCACACTGTGTGACAATTACACACAGGCAAGAATCAATCACAAAACACATTTTAAATTCTAAACTCTACTCTTTTATCAAATATTAAACAAAAAATTATAAGAACTAGTACAAACTGGCTCCAAAACAACTCACATTTTTACAAAGAACCTCTGTGCCAGCACTGCCCAGGCTGTTGTCAGGGCGACGAATGACGGAGGCGTGGCTTTCATCGCGCCCCCAAGTCCCATGAGCCTCTTTGAAAGCTGGCCAGCCTGTCCCCGAGTCATACTTGGCCTCTGAACTGTGACGAGAGGAAGTGAGATTTCCATAATAAGTATCTATTCAACATTCCCGGAGAAAATGTTATCCTGTGATTTTGAGGGACTGCAATCCAGCCCATCAGAGCCGCTATCTAGATAATGTGGAGATCTGTGTAGAAGATACCTCTTTGATGGTTAGATATATATGGGATGAGAGAACTGCACAAAATAATACCAATCTGCAAATCTATAAGAAAATAATTGAGTTAATTAAGGGATTAATCAATAAAAGAATAAAGGTTGAATTAAGAAACTCGATAGCGATAATGATTCAGAAATAGCTCAAACAACACAGAAATCCAAAAAAGCTATTAAGATGTAACAAAAGCAAGAACAAAATAAAAAGACTAAATGCAATGTGAGAAAAATGAAGAAAAATAAATTATCTAAATATACTTACAAACTATATTATGAAGTTAGTAATAAAACATATTTGCATGCACTTAAAACTTATTATTTTCCATTTCCACTTTCCATATTTATTAAGTTATTGATTCATTATATTTCCTCTACATTTTATTTTCCTTTTAAATATTTACTCAAACACACACACACACACACACACACATTGCCCTTCTTTTATTCCACATATGTAAACTTTTACCTGAAGAGTGGAACATCACAGCAGACACAGTGGTACATCCCCACTTCATAATGGTTCAGGTAGATCCCGCTAAAAGGCTGAGGCAAAACACATCGTGAGGATCAGAACACAGCTCAGTGATTGTCATACCGGTTCTCTACTTTTAAACTTTTGTTTCTGTAGTTAATTGCCCTTTTTAATACATCCAGGCATTTCTCTTTATTATTGGACTTAAGTCACACTGGCCTGATTGAAGCTGACACATGTCAGCAGACTGTTGATCAAAGTCCACCAGAAACTTGGCTGTTAAATGTATGTCAGTCAGTTACATCAGATAAGTGCTGGCTGAAAACCACTATATATGTTCCATCTATCCAGGCTCTATGCTTCACTGACATTAGAGAAAACCATGAAAGTATTTCATATAACACACTCACCTCCTCCGTTCCTTTCTCTCTGGTCACTACATACTGCTCTGGAGTCAGTTTCTTGTGCCAGTCTGATGTCTTGTTATAACGTGTGAGGGACTGCAGGCCTGCACAAAGCATAGGATACAAATTTTTCCCATTCATAAAAGAAATGACAATACCAGGAGAGCAAAAAGCAAATCATCCATTGGTAAATCATTAAAAGTACATATTGGAAGAGTGGGGATAATCATTTTTCCCTAGAAAACATAGACTGCAGAGTTTTGAGGGAAATAGAGTAAATCTTGACTTTAGGTTTCAACACCTGTGTTTGAAAATAATATGGTAAACTGTGAGAGTAGATTTTTAAACATTTTAAAACACTGTGTAAATTTGACTTACTAAAATCCGAGATAATTCACCTCCAGTAGGCTATTGTTTACCTAAGTATAATAACACGATCATTATAGTGCCTGTAAAAGCCTATAAAGCCCCCAACATTCAAGATCAAGTGCAGCACTGCAGGGATTTTTCAGCCGCAGGACACCAATGAAAAGTTGGCTCAGTAGTAGGCTACCTTGAGATGTGGACACCGGGCGGGTAAACAGTGGGATCCTCTTCGGTATCGACGCTGATCTCACCGGCGCGTGTTGGGAAACGACAACGAGGAGACGGCCGACCAAACGAGACATGTTTGCTCCTGTGGTGTCAAATGTTGTCCAGAGTCAAGTGCAGCGCAGATAACAGCAGAGTCGAGCGCTCCCGCTGCAGCGGGATCGTTCATGCTGCTGCTAGTTCACACTGGTCCACCGGGTCAAAAATCACACTTCCAACTAAATAGGTCAAAGTGAGCAAAGCAACCGATCTTTTTATTATTATCTTTTTATTGCTAGAGGTGTGCAAAGAGCATTTTGTTATCAATACGGGGCTTCTCTGTGCTTTATTAGAAACAGCAGGTGAATTGAGGGAAGGATTAACATTGTGTAGATATTTTTACAGAGACATGACAGCTCCACACAACAGCTCCCAGAACAGCTCCAACAACAACTTAGGCTTCTTCTATTGGGAATTATCTGTGGTAAGGGTTCTGAAACAAACTTTTTTTACTTTTGGCTTGCACTTGCATGTAAATATCTAACCAATGTAGGCTAGATATCTCATTGTATGTTTTGAAGCTGTGGTGTATCCCACACACATGAAATGCAGCAGAAGTAACGGATATTTTCTATATAGTCTGATACTTGAGGGCAGCGGGGCTATTGAGTGCCAGTAAATTTCCAGGCTGGTGCATGAGATCCACTATGTAGAGGGAGGGAGGTGAAGAGCTGTGATTGTTGGAGGGATTCTCACTGAAGAGGAAAACTTCGTTCCATGCCCGGTTGTACTCACCCCTTACCAGGGTGCAGCTCATTCCAATGCAGTCTGCGAGACACTGAAAAGTGCAGGAGACAGCATGGAATGTGATCATTAGATTAGTGTAATATGCTGCATACTACAAAAGAAGGGATGAATGAGACAGATTTAGCTAAAGAAGAGAAAAAGAAGTTGCTTAAGATCTACCAGTTAGTATAATGGTACCTTGAACAGAAGTGCTCTATGGCAGTAGATTCCCTTGCTGATCAAACCAATGGGAACAACATTAGATTGGAGCTGAAACTTGAGTTCACTAAGGTGCAGTACCCATGAGAATTCATGTAGCTTTTCCACTGGCACCTCTCCACCCATGGCTCCACTCACCAGCCTGACAATCACAACAAAAACCCATGACAATGCAGAGATGTTCATAATAAGACATGTTTATGTGTACAGAATTGTATTTCTGTGGTGCATTAGGTGTTTTAGCTGCACCTGCTTTTGGATTTCAGTGTTTAATTGGCTTCCATGATTTTGGAAATTTGGACATCTGTGACCCACAAAACATTTACTTTCTTGTTTTTTTTGTTTTTTTATGTACCAACTGCATTAATTTATCACCTGGCCAGGGCAGCATACTGCTTTCGCTCATCATTCAGAGGGAGGATGGATTCCTTGGCCTCTTTCACCAGCAGTTGCAAGGAGACATCTCCAGTCATGTTTTGTGCTCTCAATGATGGAGACTCACAGTGGGCCTGATTTTTCTGTTTGTCCTCCTCTTTTTTTCTCCTGTAAAATTTAACAAAGATTTAGGCCAAACAAAAGTGAAAAGATCACCATTTTAAATTCCATACTAAAGTGGAGCTAAGTAAACAGCTCTGGTAAGTCCTCTGTGTTCCTCAAGCTAGTACAGTACATGTTGATGTTTTTGCCATGAAAAAAACTAATGCCTTAACATGGCTTGGAGTAGTATAACTCCACGCCCTTATCCCCTTTCAGTGAATGCAGATCAATGCATATCCTAAAATAGTCCCACACATATCTCAGCTAGTCCCTAGCAGCAGGGACTAGCAGGGCAAGTTATTAGGAAAAGTTAGGCTAGCTGTAACTTCTACTCATAGCTTGTGCTTTTAATTTCATCAGCTCCCCGGAGCATGCAAAACACTTCTACAACCAACACATAAAATCAATCTTATGTTCATGTTATGGTTAGAAACCTGATATTCAGCAGGGACTTTAAAGGCTACTGTACATTAAGGTGTTCTTTCACATTTCACACTCCATAAGCATGGACACACTTACCTTGCTGTTCTTTGGTCTTTCTTGCTGCTGACATCTGATTCTGATCGGTTGCTTTGTCTGTCTTGTGGCACATCTACTGACTCTCTGCCACATTAAGATGACAATACAAAGATTTATATAGACTTTTCCCTGTCCTTGTCATTCTCATAGAATAATTTCTTCTACGAGAAATTACCACTATCTGTCATGGAATACAGTTCATTTTAATATTCTAAGGAATTCTTTGCTATTTTTCTTTTCTGGCACATGTAAAAAAAAATCCTTTTTTTAGTATCTGTGAGACTATTTGACTGAAACACATGTGTAAAGAAATATATATACAGTATATGTTCACACACTTATAATCACTTAGATTGAATTTATAACATAAAAACAAAAGGGATCTTGGCCAAAAAGGGTTTTGGACTGCAAAACGTCTAGTTAAACAGGGCATTGTGTTTTCTAAGAAGACAAAACAGAAAGCAAAAAACTTAAACCGACTTCGGGGAATCCTTTTGCTTTTAAAAGGTAAACTTGAGTCATGTAATGGCACAAATGTATTACATAACATGCTGCTTAAGACTGCATGAATTGTGTAAGTATGTGCATGCAAAAGGGGGCAAAGTAGGAAAGAGTAGACATGAGGTACCCTGAGGGGGTACTGGTTTTTTTTTACAATGGAAGTGTGAGTGAGTGTGTATGGACAGCCTTTCATTAAGTAAAGCAGTATGCATGTGTGTGTGTGTGTCTAGTTTAACTGGAAATGCACGTTTTAAGTGCTGGCATCTTGCAGTGCGTCTTCATGAGCGTGAATGCCTGTGCTCTTTTGCATAAGTTTAAGAGTCCATGAGTCTGAACACAAGGAGTCTGAATATGTTGAGATCTTAAAAAGGGGATCGTTTACCCAGTGAGGCCACATGAATGGGGAACACTGAAGGCAATAGGAGATGGAGGAAGAAAAAAAAGAAGAAACAAGGGCAGAATAGAGCACTGGATTGGAGAAGATAGGGGGAGGGAGATAGTAATTGTACAACCACAAAGAATGTTTCAGAATCAAACAGCTCTGTGGTTCGATCTAAAATAATCTCCTATTTGACTGTAAGTGCTTATTCTTTAGAGTAATCACTTCAGAGTGTGATTTCAGTTTGCTTTTATAGTACGGGGGACTGATTCTGCTGCTGTTAAGGGAACTGCTGTGAAAATGTAAAAATTATATATTTTTTTGTGGCTAAATTATATTTCTTATTTAAAATGTTTTTTACGAGCTTAAAAACCCCACAATTAATGTACTTTTTAAATTTGTTTATGCCATTTCTATATACATTTTCCTTTTTCATCCATGAAAACGTGGTGTTGGATTCATACTCTGTTGCAATGTTGATAACAATTATGGCTCGGTGTTGGTCCACTGGCTTCTTGGACAGTTCTTCTAAAGTCAGAACCCTCTGACTCGAACAAGCCTGTGAGACAGAGACAGGTCTTACAGAATATCAACTTTAAGTGTTTAATATATGACATTTCATCATTTGATTTGTTATTAAAAAAAAAAAACAGAGAGAAGACACAAGTCCTCTGTTGCCAGTTGTCCATGTTGTCATAGAATGTGAAATTACATGAGTCATGAGAAGGAAGTGAAAAGGAAAGAAATCTGGTAACGTATTTTCTGAATCTCTTTTAAATTGTTTTTTCTGTTTTATCAATGACCAGAACTGGTCAGTTTGTCCTTTTCTCCCTTAAATAAGTTCACAGAATCGAAGTTGTGGTGTATTAACATTCCCCTAAATTCTGTAGGGAACCAAAGGTCAATGTTTTCTAGACATGATATGTTAGAAGCACACTTTGGCCTCTTGTGACTAAAATGAATTAGGAGAACTTTCCCCCCATCTGTTTCAAGGATAAATGAAAATAATTGAAACTGTGTTATTGTTCATGCATTAAGCCAAAATGTTCTCTGTAAAAGGCAAAAGTTCGACCTGCCCACTCACCATGGCTTTTATATGAACTCTTTCCATCAGCTAAAATGTGAAGCTTATTTTTCTGACTTTTTGAAAACCATAATTTCACCATAAGTTACCATTCGCCATACTTTCCTTTCCTTACCTAACTTGCCTCTCAGAACTTCTTTATAAACTAAAACAGTAAACAAACCTTCCCAGCATCGTAGAAGCCATCAGTAATGATATCGGTGGAGGACAAATGTCCTGTCAGGCTGTATTTAACAGACAAGTTGGAATTCAGCAGGCTGGCCATGGCTAACTCGCTGAAACTGTTTCTTCGATTTACTGACTGGCTGATTTCCTGAAGTATTTCAAGAGCTCTGAGACACAAATAAACATAAGAAACATACAAGCACATCCAAATATTCAGATACAGATAACAGTAATACATGAACAACACTAAATTCCTTCTTATTCTTGCTCATTTAAAATACCTAATATTGACCAATACTGCCATCTGGTGGCTAATTTCAGAGATTACATGTGAGTGGATCATGGTGACTAAATTTGCTGTACTGGGTTTTTACATAACAGTGCTCCTTTATTACTACAGCCTATCATTGATCAGTTATTATAAAAGTTGATTATTAAATGTCATCTCTTTGTTTTACCCAAACTTGCACATCTCCACAGCAGTGGGCTTATCGCTGGCACAAACATTCACTGCAAAGCATGCATTGTGCAGCACGTCCTTGTGATTGGAACGTAGCAGACTGACCAAAGGTTGAAGGCCTCCAGCTCTTTGCAGCTATATGAAACAGAGTGTATGTTAGATAGTCCTGGACAGCATATAAAAACTTCCTATGACCTCCTGTTTCTCAGGATTTGTTGTTTTATATCGTATGCAGTGAGCTAAGAGAACAGTGACAATAAAAACAACCTTATTAAAATTAACAGAAATGTCTTGTATGTAACACACAAAATGTTATAATATTATTAGCAAACAGCAATTAAACAAACACAAACCTTTGTCCTGGCTTCTTTATCACAGACCAGTGCTGCTACACACAGAATGGTATTGACTAGAACTTCTGTATCTTTGCACGTTAAGAGCTCAACCAGGGCCTCTATGGCTCCATATGACAAGATGCTGGATCGGGTAATCTCCTGTTCTGCTATGTTGCAAAGTGTGGCAGCAGAATAGGCCACTGTCTTTAGACAGCTTCCATATAACTGCTGGATGAGGATCTCATGCCCCCCTGCCTCATATACTGCACTGGAAGGTAACACAGAAGTGGATGAGGAGAGAACTTATGTCACACCTTGACACCTGACTATAAATATTGTCTTACACATTTGTATCTCCAAACAACACTGTATTTCTACAATATATGTCTAAAGAATGATAGTGAAGGTAGTGAGGTATAGATGCTTCAGTGGTAAAGGTAAATAGCAGGATCTTGAGGACTTCATAATTGTTGCCCACAGAGTCTACTTTACAGAGTGGTTAACAATACCATTATTATACCTGAAACATTCAGCATCTCTGGGATTCTGTTACTGCAATATTTATTGCAAAATAATATTTTAGTATTGAAATGTTGCACCAGTACACTGTGGTCTTTGTAATAACATTGAGTTTAAATGATTTCCAAATTACTGCATTCCATTTTTTATAAAATTTGACAGTGTTTCCACTTCTTTGGAAACAGGTTTGTAGTTTACCAAGGGGAATGAGATTTGCATCTTCTAATATTTAACTTTTTCATGAATGTAATTGTGCAGCACTGAAATGGAGGTAGGAAGATGAGAGGATGTTAAAGTTGTATGTCACTCACAGGGCATTGAGTTGGTTGTCATGTGTGAGGCTTGTGAGGGCTTGTGTCGCTGCCTCTCTCAGCACCAAGCTTTCACTGCTCAGGAATTGTACCACAGCAGGAATAGTACCTGAAACACACAGAATGCCAGTTCATTCACATCTCATTACAATGAGTATGCCAGGGCTGTGATGGTCCAGTTAATGTACATGTACCCAAGTCCCTGAAGCTTTCTTTGCTGGCAGGGTAGAAGCTCATAGCAGCCACAGCCTGACAGGTAGATACCATCACACTGACGTCAGATACAGAGAGAAGCTGCACCAGCACTTTCTCTACACCCTGCTCATGGAGCAATTTACGACTCTCACCTACACATAAACACAAACAACAGCACAAACATTCAACAACATAAAGTGTATTATAAATTTGTTTCTGGATATTTAAAGAAAAGTTTTTATCTTTTATCATTTTGTGCTCTTACAACTCTGAGCCATCCTAGCAAAGCATTTTACTGCAGTGGACTGGATCTGAGGCAAATTGGGGATGAGAATGAATTCCATCAGCCTTGTCAGTCCACCACCATTGTGAATCAGCTGTATAGTTTCACTTTCACTCAAACAGTTAGCCACTACTTGTAAGGCCTCAGCATGTAGGTCACTTAAATTCTGTAAGAAATAAAAATATGTCAAGGGCAGAGATTGTAGAGGATGTGCATCTTAAACAGTAATATGCAGTATCAGAAAAAAGCACAAATAATCCCTCATTACTGTCTTCATGTCCCCTTATTTTTGTGTTTTCTTGCATGTCAAATTGTTACCAGATGCAACTGTCTCCCACATAAACCTACCATGTTATTGAGGATATCCATGAGCTTCTCATATCCTTGATATTCTCTAAAGGAGTTGCATGTATCTCCATCAGTAGTGATATTCTGCAGCACCTTTAAAGCCAGACGCTGAATGATAGGGAAGTCTGACTTCAACAGCTCCAGAAGTGGAGGGATCCCACCTAATTTATGTACTGCCTGGCGGCTTTGGTAGTCCTTCATATAACAAAACCAAAGAATAACAAAAGCTTAGCAAAAAAATTGGAACTATTTGTTTCTCACCAGTCCTAAGACTTTACAGAACAATGAGTATTTATAATGCTCCCCTACACTTAAATATTTGACTCACCTGAACTAAGTTGAAGATGATCTCGACTGAGTTCTTCTGAACATCTGGGTCTGAGCTGGATAAGAGGTGGATTAAAAGTGGTAGGCCATTGTTCTCAAAGATCTGGACCTTGCAGACAAAATCCACTGACAGAGCGGCAAGACATAGTGTCGCAAACTCATGGACAACTGTCTCCTCTTCATTTGAAGAAAATTAAATATATGACACAACAGAAAATTCATTAAGAATCAAAAATATAACCTCATTTGGCCTGTCATGGTTGCATGGAAAAAATATAACTAAAGTGCCTACTAAAGTCAAAAGTGTTACCAAATGCATTCATATTGCAATAAAATGACTCACCTTCAGCAAAGAGTTTTTCTACAATTGACGGAATGACGTTTAATTTTTTCAGAGCACTTTTTATATGACCTTTCAATTAAAACAAATAAAAAAAAATCACAAGTCAGCAACTTATCAAGGCTTTCCATCAGTCTACTCAGTCTGTTAAAATATTGGATTCCGACACTAGCAATTGTACATTGTCAACCAGCAGAAAAACAGTCAAGAAAACTTTTGTGTCATTTGCACTAGCCAGACAGAAAAGCTGTACTGTTGTTCACCTAAATCAGTCACAGCTGAATTTAAATAGCAGCATAGTTGCATGACACACACCATTGGTGGCCATAATGCCCAGGGCCATGAGGGCGTTGCGTCTGACCAGTCTGTTGCTGTGAGTTATGAGCCTGCAGAGAGGATGCAATGCCCCAAGTCTTAACAGAGAAACCTTGTTCTCATCTCCTATCAACAGGGGGAGACAGTAAACAAGAACATTTAGCAGTCACAAATGGCTCATTATTATTATTATTATTATTTTATAAGAATGTGTACATAATATAACGATATGCAAAAGAAATTGGGCTTAAATAACAGATAAAATATGAAGTAAGATAACAAACTGACTATTTAATTTATTGTCAAGGTAGCTCATAAAAAGAACTAAAATGAACTGAAGGTGTGGGTAGTTCACAGTACCTTTTTCTGCAAATGCATAGATTGCTTCGCACGCTTTTAATAATATGTCCTCCTCTGGTGAGCTCAGCAACAACACTGCAGTTGTTGGGGTTTTGCTCTCTACAGGTAGCGGCTCAAACTGAACGTCAGAGGAGACAGAGTTAGTATAATAAAGTTGTATAATAACAGATGCCTCTCCCGGGTATGATATCAAACTATCTTTTTCAATGCAGACAAAATAAACAGAGAAAGTTTAAGATAACATAACTAACATTTACGGTCCATAAGAAGGGAAAGATGACAGGTTTATTATTATTATTATTATTATTATTATTATTCATCTCTTACCGTTTCCTTGCGTGGGTTTGCGCTAGCTTTTCTCGATTTTTTTTCCATCCTGTCGCCAAGAGACAAAATATGTGACAGTTTATTAATCACAGATAGCCTTTCAGTGGTTGTTGAATGCACTCAACTCTATGAACTGAGTTCATTAAGTTAGCTAAACTACTGAGCTAACCTGACATAGCTTACTAGCACTGTTCGCAAATTACGCTAAAATAAATAAACAGACAAATTACGCATAAGTGTCTCGAATTTGCACTATGATTTACCTTTTCTACTGAGACTACGAAACCAGTTTAAAATTTCGACTTAGTACGACAACCAACAAGAAGCACGCTGTAAGTTTAGTGTTTTGGAAAAGTAGGTTGACATAGCGTTGCTAGGCAACGACTGCCCAGTTAGGTTGAATTGTGCTTTTATCGCTTATTTTCTTTCCATTTAGTAACTTTTTTTTAGACAAGCACACCTAAGTTTGATGTGAGTACAGAGATGTAGTAGTCTGCAAAGATAATAACTTTAATGAACAAAATACTCGCACAAAATATGTAGGCTAAATCCTGCAGAAAAATAATGCAAGAAAATGTGATTTGGTGTCTGCTGGAAGAGGACCTGTTCTAGTCATGCAATAAGGAGAGCATAGTAGTATAAATGTAGCCTACTGCTGTGACTCATAAAACAAATGAGGTCCATACAGCATCAGCAAATTGAGGCCTCCTGCTTTCAAAGAGGTACTGACACAGCAATGTGCCAGTGGAAACAGCATAGTATGCACCAGAAAACCAAATGACCTCTAAAGACATTACCTCTGGTGGCGAGGGACATTATCTCTAAAACGAGCCTCAGATTAATCTCAGCTAACGCAAAGAAAGATTTGGGAGGGGTGGCCAGTGTAGGTGTAACCGGAATGATGTACAGCCAGGGTTCTGCAAATGCATCAAAAGCAAGGGGATGAAAAATTACAGAAAAACGTTAATCATAAGCTCACCTCTTATGTGAATTAACATTTCTGTTTTAGCGTTTATCGTAACATACTATTTAAATGAAAATTTAGACTGTTAATAAAAATAAAAAAGCTTCATGAGTGCTACTGAAAAACAGATAGGCCCGGTGGAGGGAGGGAGTTGTAACGAATCAGCGCAGCAAACACTGCAAAGCTCAGCCTGTCACCTCCCATCCGTCGAGCTGTCACTTGACAGCAGCACACATGAACATCTATGCTGCTAAGTCGGAGTTGACCACCCGTTGACATTACGTCGTATTGTCCTCTCCTTTGAAACAGGAAAGAACTTGACAGTATGCATCCCTGTCATGTTTACTGACTAACTACCAACGCGTAGGAGGAGGGCTGAGCCGCTTGCTACTTGTAAGCAACTGGGTAATACCAATAGTTAGCTTGCAGGCTAATGATAGCGAGCTGGTTAGCGGAGTTCGGAACTGCTTTGTGCCGTCATCTGGCGAATGAGGGTCGGAGAGACTAATGTTATCAGGTCGTATAGAGCGAACAGTTAGCAGTTCAGTACCATCCACATGTCATTTTAATATTTTTATTCGGGCTTATCATAGATTATTTATCAATTGCTACGGGGCTTCGGGCTTTTTCTGTTGTCAGCGTTTCTTACTTTTACGAAATTTATCATAGGTATTTGCTAGCTAGCAAGCTAATCGGCTATGCTAATGCCAGCTCAGTGAGAGCTCACGTCGCAGGGGTGCGGAGAGCTCCATACGAGTCAAGGCAGGAAGATTGGTGATGTGGGCAGGGGGAAGCGAAAGACTGTTAGATGAAGCAGAACAACATCGTTAGCTTTAACTAATATTTTCTGGCATTATTTCTTAAGCTAGGGCCGTATTTTCAGCCATACTGTGTGGGACGTTAAAGGACATAAAGAACTCGGCCACTTAGGTTTTGGTGCTTGGCTAAATGAATAGTATTTGTATTACTGAATCGTGAGCTGTTGGCCACCGTGCCAGCTTCAAGAGAGGACACTGTCAGGATCATCGCAAGGTCTGCAGTAACCAGCCAGATTGTATAAATATGGCATCGGCAAGCAGCATTGCCGCGTCTATCGCAAGCAAAACGAAGACCAAGAAAAAACACTTCGTTGCTCAGAAAGTGAAGCTCTTCCGTGCCAGCGACCCTCTGCTCAGCGTGCTTATGTGGGGAGTCAACCACTCGGTGAGTCAGACCGCCTAATATCTTATGATGACCCACACGTATGTCTCCACTCGGCATTTTGACGAGCCACATTAAGCCGAATTTGCTGTCGAAATTACGAGTCTCTTTATTGTTGCTCTAGACCGATTTATTGGAGATGGCATCTGTCCAGCGGTTAGATACTCTGTCAGTGTAGCTGTCACTAACTGCAGTGTGCTTTCATCCCATCGCAGATCAGTGGGGATGCTTGCTTTATTAAGCATTGAGCTCAGCTAAATCACAACAGTACTACCACATATATTATTCTTTGATTTTGATGTATGCACGAGTATGTGTGTGTGCGCGTGCGTGCGTGCTTGAGCAACTAACTCTACTTTGGCTTCCTGTTGTGCACACATGTAGGATAAGCTCCTAGTGCTCCGTGTCATGAGAGAGCAGGTCTTCCCATGCTAGTCAGCTTATCTCTGCTCTCCTTGTCTTCCTTTGCTAAATATCTGCTCTAAGCCAAAACTTGAATGCTGGGGATGTGTAAGCTTGGCAATTAAAGCACATAGAAATATTTCTGGTTTCAAATAACATGTATTAAACAGTTTAACAAAAGTTTTACATGCAAGGGTTGTGCTTGGTCCACTGAGTGCAAGGCATGTAATCTAAAGGCATGTAAATAAGTTTTTGTTTTTTTCCCCCTTTGTTCTTTCTGAGTACTGATGTAAAGGCTGTCCATCATTTGTTGTTTCTCATAACCGTAACATAGTTATTCAGTGGTTCCCAACCTATTTTGCGTGGAGACCCCTTCATGCAGATACTAAAATGCCACTGACCCCCTGCCCCACTTCGTGCTGAAATCATTCTTGATTTTATGCTTTCAAAATTGAGATTCTCACCATTACTAATGTATTTTGGCTGCATTCTGTCTTTCGATAAAGCCAAAGTTAAATTAACAACATACTTTTCTTTCTTAAAATAGGGAGATGACATTAATGTGTGGACATTAATTACAATGACTCAAAATCTCCAGGACCCCATGTGCTCTTTGGGGGACCTCAGACCCCAGGTTGGGAACCATTTAATGGACTGTACATATACAGCACTATTCTAGTTATGTTGACCACATAAAGAATGTGACACTACATGTCACAATCCCACACAGCACTTTTATAGTTATATACAAAGTGCTTTTGCTCTAACACACAGATTCATACCCTGATAGATTGGTGAATGCATACATAAATCGAGATACATCGGGAAGCAACTTGGGGTTCAGTGTCTTGAACCAAGGGCACTTTGGCATGTAGTCAGTGGGAGCCTGGTAGTCAGGGGAAGCCTGGAATCGATCCACTGACTTTCAGGTTGGCAGAAGACTGCGCTATCGCCTGAGCTACAGCTGCCTTATCAAGCAAATCTATCGCTAGCAGACCCTTAAATGGTGCTCTAGTTTAAAGATACTTTTCTAAATGTAACCAAAAGAGCTGAGGACTAAGTGAACATCAATACCCATTATTCTCTATATCAGAGCTACTCAATTTGGCCTTACAAGGGCCAAGTTTTTCCAGTTTATCCCTGCTCCAACACACCTGACTCAAATTAATGAGTCATTGGGCAGAACTGTTATGCTGTTGGATCCATTTAATTTGTATATTTGTATTGCCTACTGGAAAGATGAAATTATTTTCTAACTGAAAATTGGTGGGTATATTATATTTCTTCTTCTTCTTCTTGTATATCTATCCTTATTGTGTAGGTTAAGTAAGATTAGTTAACGAGTTCTATCTCCTGAGCATTACCTAATTAATCTCCTACCTAATTAATGAGTTAGAACTCATTTGCCAGTGCAGAGGTTAGTGTTTATGTATTTTAAATTCAAAGTTTTATTTATAATTCTCTTCACACATTGAAAATAATACATTAATATAAAAAAATAGTTGGTTTACTTGTGTTGTTGGTAAGGCTGTTGTTGCAGTCTATGGAGTTTGTGCTGTGCACTCAAAGTTACCAATTTACTAATGTTTTGAAGCACATTTATATCCACAAATCTTTAAGTTTGCAACAGTGTATTTACATGTTCACTTTTTTGATGTTTTCAATTCTATAACTGATGCTACTTTGTACATTATTTGTGCAGAAAATAGTCATTGGATTAAAGTCAGTGTTTCATTTTACCTGCATAACTTAATATAATTTAGTAATCGAGTTCTTCCTGATGGAGCTGTGTGGTTGTTGAGCAACATAACTAATTGTATGATCACAAGTTCTACAAATCATACAGAGAATTATGATTCACATCATGAAGTGCAGTTCTAAAAGTCTGCCACAGAGCAATGTTGCCATTTTATTCACTCATAAATGCAAACGTAACGTCTTCCAGCAACTGACTAGTCTCTTTTTTCCCCTCGATCAAAGAAACAGTCCTTAGATAGAAGCTGTCGACTTCTGTTGCAGTGATAGGGATTGCTGTTAAATTTGGATTACAAAACCTTAAATTAGCCTGAAGAGTACTAAAGATCCAAAGGTGTTATTCTTCATCTAAGCTGTTGTCTGTAGTAGGATTACAGTCAATTGGTTGTGGCGTTAATCCTGGGTGGGGGTAGTCAAGTAAGGTGCACAAGGTTTACCCCTGCACAGCTTTGCAATATTAATTCATCCAATTGCCAGCTAAAATTTTCAACCTCCATTACATTGGTTTCCTTTTGCAGTGTTTTGATTAATAATGTTTCTGACTACTATAACTCAGTCTTTGAGTGTCTCTTGAAATTTTAGAAAATGGGAAATAAAGATTGAAACATTGTTTATGATTCTTCTCATAATATATCAGGACTAAACAAGTTTTCAGTTTTAAATAGAAATTGCAACTTAAAACGTTGCAATAAGCAAATCGCAAAGGGGCATGATTAATTGTCATGTTACGCAACATGCCAAGTTTCAGACTTGCAATGTCCACTGTTTTACTAATCTAGTAGCTTCAGTCAAAATTCCTGTTGTCTTTCTTGTGCAACAGTCATATAAATATCATGTGATGGTGACATTCAGCTGTGAAGTCACATCTTATGTTCAGATCTACAAACCTACAAATGATCTTGGATCCATTTTAAGCCATAATACAGCTCAGAAATGACTAGAAATTAAATTAATAATGATAGATTCCACTTATTCACATGTGTCTAAGACAGAAATTATGTAGATAGAAATGAAGTGCTTAAATTGTGAATAATATAAAAAACATCAAACTGTTTAGTTTTTAAAACAAGGACAAATTATAAATCTGTTCTACAGGAAACCTTCAAGCTACAGTGTTTCAGCCACAGGTTGTATCTTGTAGTTGGCAAGTGATGCCGTTCATATCTCAACTTTATGTTCTTGCGTTAGAATAAAGAGGATTTCATAGTTTGATGTCATGCATTAATCCTAAATCTAATACTATGAATTTATTTCTGTGTGAATGCTGAAAGGCAGCTAAAATTTAAAAGAATAAATCACAAACTAAATAGCAACCTTTCTCAGAAAAATCCCAATTAGATTTTTTGCCCAGTTGTTGAGGTCTATAACCTATAATAAACCTAAGTAGCTATGCTGTCTGAACAGCAAACTCACAACAAACACTTAAATTACATTATTTTTGTCAGTGTTTTCAAAATGTTTATTGCAAATATTGAGTACATTTTTTATCTTGATCCCAAGAGTAAACTAGTGGAACCATATGTTTTCCAATACATGTCCAGTTATGAATACCTCAGCAAACACAACTCTGTCCCCCATAACCAGTTTGGTATCTCAGCTAAAACATTTACATTTCCTGAAATCCCTGTTTTTCATAATCAGTTTATACACATAACTTGAATAAAACAAAAATGTTTTTATAAATGTTTTGATTACAAGAAGATTAAAATGTTTTTTATACAACTGAGTTCTACATTGTAGATAGGAAGCAGTTTAGAACCACCAACAGACATCTAACTTTTGCTTCTCGGCCACACTGAGCTATATCTTGTGGTGGTTCTTGGCATTGGCCATGGAAGTACATGATAGTCAACGGGATATTACCGAAAACCGTGAGTGATTGAGTCACATGAGATCTTAATCAACTTTTCATTGTTTAATCGGATCGACACACGTGGGGTGACGTTGCTCCTTCGCTATTAATTTCCTATGGAACTTGGGTGATGAGGTGAAAATCGCTGTCCTCATCTGGCCAATCAACAGGCGACATTCGTGCATGTGAAATGCTGTGCTCAAAATGTTCAATTTTTGTCGCTGTTCCATGGCACTACAACTAACCAGCGATAGTGTCATTGATTGGCAAATGATGATATTCACCATGCTGTTTCCTTGTTTGTAAAATAGGATGAACCCAGGGTTGTCTTTCTCTTTTGTACAGTTGAGTCAACAGCAAGATTTCTGTCAATTAGAGCAATGGCAGTCGATGATTTTCGCCTGTCACTGTCGTTTGTTGCACCCCGTGTGACGAGCCCATAAGGTTTAAATCTTTGGCCACAGTTCCGAATAACAAGATTACGTCATTACTACCATCCCTACAGTAGGGCATCCCTACAAATTTATTGATTTGAATTTATTCAAATTAAATAAATCCAATATTGATTCATAAAACTTGGAGATCGATTTTTTAATTTTTTTATTTTTATTCTTTTTTTTTTATACATCCTCTTTTCCGTTAACATGACCCTACTCTTGCGTGACTTACCTAGGCTCTGTATTAGCTTATATATACACACAACTCGTTTCCTGTGTTGCCTCCGTCCAAAATCAGCTTCTCTGCGAGCTCTCACGTTAGCAGCTAATGCTAAAAGACTGCGAGTTCTCACGTTAGCAGCTAATGCTAAAAGACTGCGAGCTCTCACATTAGCAGCTAACGCTAAAAGACTGCGAGCTCTCACGTTACCAGCTAATGCTAAAAGACTGCGAGCTCTCACGTTAGCAGCTAATGTTAAAAGACTGCAAGCTCTCACATTAGCAGCTAATGCTAAAAGACTGCGAGCTCTCACATTAGCAGCTAACGCTAAAAGACTGCAAGCTTTCACATTAGCAGCTAACGCTAAAAGACTGCAAGCTTTCACATTAGCAGCTAATGCTAAAAGACTGTGAGCTCTCACATTAGCAGCTAACACTAAAAGACTGCAAGCTTTCACATTAGCAGCTAATGCTAAAAGACTGCGAGCTCTCAAATTAGCAGCTAACACTAAGACCGTGGGCACTGCCATGTTGCACAATAGAAAGTGATGTCACCACGCAAATACGTACTTTGAAATAAATCCGACCTGGTCATTTAAGGTCACATTTCCACTAGAATAGGTTTACACTTCATCCTTAATCTTATGAACAAGTAAACAGTCTGATGCTATTTATCTGATTTACATGACGGCATGTCATAACTTGCACCTGCTCTCTGTGTCCACGGCAGTGAGCACACACATGGACATGTGCACGCACACACAGGTGATCCCACTTCTGTCAGAGGAGCGCACACATCGGAAAACATGCTGAAAATTGGATAAAAATATGAGAGTTTTCAAATTTCTCTCAGGCAGGTGAAGATGGAAACATCTAGTTCCAGTAAGGAGTAGCTGGAGTATTTCTCCTCTGCCAATAGCATCATGGTCGTCGTGGGAACGTGCACAACTGAAAAAGCTGTGCACGTTCCCACACTGAAAAAGTCATTGTAGGAATTTCTGAGTAGTATAACAGTTTTAAAATGGATTTAATATTCTTTGTAGATTTTATTAACGTCAACACATCATCAGGACATCTATCGATTTTGATTGTCAAGTAAATCCACTCAGTTTCATATCAATAGTTATCTGAGAATGTCTTTAATATTCAAGAAAAATAGGTGGTGTTACACAATTAGCTGTAAATGAATCGATATCGAATGAAATTGGATTTAATCAAAACCGAATCAAAATAGGCTGTTAATCGATCCGAATCAATTCAGGAAATTAGTGACAATACCAAGCCCTCCCCTACAGTCAAACACGGGGATGACAGCATCATTCTGTGGACATGTTTCTTGGAAAAAAAAGAAGTTGGGAGGCCAGTTATGGTAGAGACGCCATGCATGAAAACTTGTTCCACACTGCTCAATTTCTCAGGTTTTGGCAGAGGTTTACATTTCAATATAATTACTTGAAGCACACTGCCAAAATAAAATATAGTTGTTGCATCAGGAAAACTCCTTAGTGATCCTGGAGTGACCTAAAGAGGGTCTGGACTAAAACCCAGTAGAGTACCACTAAAAAAAAACATAAAAATGGTTCTACTTTGATGTCACTATCCAACGTGTTTGAGCTCAAATGTTTCTACTAAATAAAAACAAACAGTGCAAGGAACTTGTAAAGTATTGGTGTGCCAAGCTTGTATGATCATCCTCAGAAAGACTTTAGGATGCTGCTTCAGCTATAGATGCATTGACCAAGTGCCAGCTAAAGGAGCTAAATGAGTTTTACAGTTGTTGGCTGTGAGGCTGCACAATTTAGTTTTTTTGGGCATTTTTTATGTGTTTTGACAGAAATGATCAACTAATCGTGTACATAAAACCTGGCACGGTGTCACTGTTTGTCACGGACTATGCAGTGGCACAAATAGAACAGAGACCTAAGTAGTCTGTAATAAAATGTAAAAAAATAAATTAAAGTGGACATATGCTTTTAAATCCCTCCTTTTCTCATGTCAATCATTAATTTATGGTCTATATAAGGTAGAACCGCAATGCGCTTTGGTCTGAATTCCTGGTTATTCTAGCTCCACACACCGCTTGTTAACCCGTGTTAGAGATGTCAACAACAGAAAACGTGTCTGTCCAGCCTTACATATTCGAGTCCTCCTCACACTATTTTTTCCACACTACCACAATTTGAATAAGATAAACATGGCCTCGACATTGTTAAGGAATTAGCTAACTAGGAACTAACTAACTTTGCTGTGTCCGTAGTTAGCTTTGGGGGGGGGGTTGTGTGGGTTGATACACCCAACAACCTCACATTTTGACTTGTCTACTGGTAACTTCGGCATAACTAAACATGGACTACAGAATCGCTTCGAGAGAGAGAGAGAGAATAAAAAAGCGGATTCATAAAATTGGATACCCGGACTTCCATGACCTTATTTAGCAGACCCACAGCAAATACTGTGACTTAATAGATAAGAAAATGTAATAGAGAAAACTAAACAGACTAAAAATATGACCCAAAAAGAATATGAAGATATATACACAGCATCAGGAGAGAATGTATTCAAATTTTCTGCATTGATAAACACTAATAGTGCACAAAAACATGTATTTAAGGGCTAAAAAAGTGGATTTTTCATGATATAGCCCCTTTAAATCAGTAGCAGTCATTTCTAATGGCTTTATCTTCAACTTTTTAAAAGTAAAATTCAAATGAAAACATTTTTTCTACAGTCAAAGAACTGCCAAAAAACAATTTCCTTCAAAAAGAAATCAAATGTCCTGTAATGACAAGAAAGAAAATGCAAAAATGAAATTCTATTAAACACAGAAATGCCTTTAAACTCAGTTTGCAGCTCTGTGATGCGTACTAGTCAGAGCAAGATACTTGATGTCTCGTCGTGGATGCAAGATCATGCATGTTTGGGGTCAGGCTCTAATCTGAGGAAATCTTCAGGACTGAGTAAAGGTGTTTATCAGTAAGACGACCCCTATGTGATATTTTGTTGACCTTCACAATAGAGAACAGTTGTTCACACAGGACATAGAGAGCGTTTCAGCATCTTGGGTGCTCAGCTGTGGCATTGTGTCATGGATGAAACGCCAAATAGCAATATCTGTTTCAAAAGTTCTTGTGCGTCGCCTCCTCATACTTGCACTCTAAACACTCACATATCTGCAATTTCTGTTGATGTCTTCATCTTCATTCTTCTTCTGCTTTTTTGTTTCCTTCCTGATCCTCTTCTTCTCTGGTTTGTTTCTTTTGCTGGTGGCATGTCAGCTATTCTATTCAGCACTGCTCCCTCAATTTTCGATGGTATTGCCTTGTCTTCTGCGTCGAGTGGTGGATAGCTAAGCTTCCTGAAAACGGACCAGATTACACACATAACCGACACAGGAGACGGACGTCTCGGTCTACGAAACAGTCTTCTGCATTGAGCATAAATGGGCCACAGGCAGAGCTTGATTTTGAAAACCCTTACTGCAGCATACATGTCGGTGATGACATAGCCTCCTCCCCTGAAGCTGCAGGTTAAGCACATTGAGGTGGCTTGTGATGTCACACAAAACTTCCACTTCACATAGCTTTTTTTTTTCTTTCTTTTTTTTAAATCTCAGAACTCTGTTGTGTTTCCATTTGCTTTGCTTTCCATGAAATCACATATCTCCTCAGGCAACTCTAAACATCTTTTTTAGCACCTTTCCCAGGATCCTGGTTGTCTTCATGTGAACGTTTCCTTCCGTTCTCTGCCATTTCGTTTCGAAAATACATGCTGCTATTGCTCGCTGTGGGCTTTTATAGAGGGAGGCCAAGGGAAGAGGTGGTGATTCCCATGCGTGTACATGAATGCGCAGCCCGACTGGCTTGTGAACAAAGGGCTGGAAATCAACACATAGAGATGGTGTGTGACGTCATGTTATATTCCAGATTAACTTAACCTCTAGTTTTTCACATAGCAATTTTATTTAATTCCTTCAATCTAGAAATTATGAATTTCCACTTATTGCCCCTTTAACTGCTCTTGTTATGGGGCTCTAATAGTCTTTAGATAATTATTTCACAGGCCGGATGTGGCCCACAGGCCTGGAGTTTGACACATGTGATGTAGTATATTTTAATTCCCTTATCTCCTCTGTTTCCCTTTTTTAAGTATTCTGCCTCTCTGTCTGACTAACAGTAGCTGTGTCTGCGTCTGTGGATTGCATAAGAGGAACATTCTATAAATGTCTGCAGGAGTGACCTACAGCTAATATGTGTGATGATTTTGGGTAAAGAAAACAGAAAAGCTGGCACCTCACATCCTGGCACCCTGAGGCGATGACAGAAACGAGAACTCATTGAAGTTTCTTGTGGTTTTGTTCCAGTGTGCCTGTGAAAATCAGTTTTAAAGTACAAATTTAATCCACTGAAAGGTTTGTGGGGTGGGAGCAAATTAATTAAGACGAATTAATTGAGAATGATAAACCTTTGAAAAATGAAAGGGGGAAAAAAAAACACTCAACTGTCAAAATTGAGAATAATTTAATCCATAAGGTCAAGAGAGAATGTCATCTGTGTATAATTCATGTTATGGTTTTCAGTGTCACTAACACTAGCAGCGGTAGTATCTGTGGCCCTATCAGTTTGTACATTAATGCTCAAATATCTGTATGAATGTGGTTAGGCTTTGATCAAGTGAAGTGGTTATATTAATCTTTTTTTTTCTACCGTAGTCTGAATTTCTATGTGGAAAAAAAAATCAGATTGGACTGAATTTCATTAAATAACGTGTCCCTCTTTCAGCCTTGCTTGGTTACAACAGGGTGCCCTTAACCTGGATTGCAGTCCCAATTATTTGCAGTTTGTTTGTTCCTGCTTATGTTTGTATTAACAGAAATGTGTTATCTATTTACTTTAATCATTTGTCATTTTGTTTTTTTACATGGGTAAGAATAAATGACAACTAATTTCATAACAAAGCGACTGAAGCACCAAAAACAACATATATCAGAGGCACAGGTTAAAAGCACAGACAACTGCACTTAACAGTCATCGTTATTTGACACTTGGTTTTACTCCACCACAAAGTGTTCCACCCACATACTATTAGAGCAGTGGGCTTGTGACACACTTCAGGTTATACATGCTGAACTCGATACCTATATTACCACCAGGTTTTGAGTATTTAATTTATGAATTGATTAATTAATTAATTAATGTTTTCTAAATCCCTCAGCATATTTACTTCTTTAAAAGTTAGTTTTCTTAGAATCCTAACCAGTATGACATATTTTACCCTGTTTTTGAAGCAAACAGCAATATTTGGCTTTTGCTTCTGTATTTTTTCTTTTTTATTATTATTATTATTTTCAAGAGCAACATACACTTTAATATTTTGTAAATTGGTTTGGTAGACTTTTCTTCTAATTTACCACATTTTCTTAAGGCTGCTTTTCTGGAGCACTTGTCCCGTTTTTCACATGTAATTGACAGGTTGAAAGCAGAGTAACAAAGACTGTCTAGAACAGCGGTCTGCAGCCCGCGGCTCCGAAGTTGCAAGTGGCTCTCTGGACCATCCACAGTGGCTCCTAATACATGGCTAAAAATGCTAAAAAAAACTAACTAATGTTTCTAAATAAATAACAAATGCAGGCTTTTTGCAATTTTTCATTTTTTTTACATTGAATAATCGCATTGAATTTCCACTAAAAAATGACACTGAAAGTACCGGTAATATTTTTAAATCTATTTTCATTGTCATTAGTTTAGAAACTGTTTTTATTTATTTTTTTATTTTATTTTTTTTTAAACATACTTTTCCACAAATATCAATATCCCACAGAAAAGTCTGTCTATCCTCTTTTTGCAAAAGTTTTATATTTTCCTTTATTTTAAAACCTAAAAATAGAAATAAAAATGTGATTTTTCAAAAATGGCAACAAATTTGTCCTTTATCTTTTTTCAAAAGGTCTCATAACATTTGCGGCTCTAAACATCTTTTATTTAGCTAGGGTGAGGGGAAAATGGCGCTTTGGATTGTAAAAGTTGCAGACCCCTGGTCTAGAAGAATATTCTATGCAATTTAAAGGAGTCAGATAAAGATGATCTTTATTTCTGTTTTGGTTTTTTTTTTGTTTTTTTGGTTTGTTTTTTGTTTTTTGTACCTTGACTTGCAAAGCCACTGTTCAAAAGGACCTAGGCTGAATTAAAAAGATGTTTAACATTATTAACACATTCTACAACATATTTCTCAAACCAGCAAAAGATAATTAGAAGTGTGAAAAGATAAAGATGATGGTCATAGCTCTCCTGATCGTTGGCAAATGTCACCCTACAGGCAACAGAGCCTGATGGCTTGATTAGTCATTCTTCTCTCGTTTATAACTCAGAGAGATATCGTTCCTATGTTCTATACTATTAGTGTGCCATCATCTGTTTGGAGTGAGTCAACTCATTGTTCAGGAAAACAAAGCTATACCACACTGCTGACAGAGCACACTCTCTCTCACCAGCTTCCTGTCTAATGGAGCAACAGCACATGCTTGCTTCATTCTGTGCCGGAAAACCAGTTTTCATCGCCATGGAGACACAAAGGAAGTGGTGGTGTGAAATTTGTCTGCAAGTTTGATAACTATGGGAAGATGAGCAGAAACATGCATGCGCTTGATAAAACAAAGTATTAGAACTCCTCAAAATAGAAATGGTGTCAGGAGCCTGGAAGATAAAATAAGAATACTACACATTATTTAAAGTGGATCATGTACTCGATTGTAACATCAGGCTTATATTCAAATTTGGTCACGAAGGCACCTGCTAAAAAGGTTTAGCAGCAAGACCGCAGTTGTATGTATGTATGTATGTATATACATATATATATATATGTATATGTGTGTGTGTGTGTGTTCCCAACTTAAATTTTCAATAATGTGCTCCTTTTAGGTTTATAGCTAAATTTCATTGCAGAAACAGACATTTTTTTTTTACATCATCATCTGTACAAAAAATAGAGAAGGGAATGGAGGTTAAGGGGTTTCAGACTCAAGGATCTTTTCTTTTTTATCTAATAACCACTTTCATTTTATGTGTGCATTCAGTTATGTCAATCGTGTTGGCTTCACAATCCTTTAATATTAGGTATCTCAGCTAATGTGTGAAACACAGCCTTGTTGATTAGGTGACATCTCCCTACCAAGGATGCATCTGTTTTATAACATCATTGTGACATCAGTGCCTGTCACAGAATGGTGCTGAAACATACTCCGATTCCTTGATTTCCATATCTTTGAGCCTTTCTTTCTCTAACGGTACATTTTGTTTTTGTGTTTTTGATTGTACACAAAAATTTGATACTTTCCTGCTGCCTCGCCTTTGTGTTTGAACAGAGAGTTAACTATCTAGTACGATGCACATAGGCTGTTGTGTTCTTCAAATGCAACAATGACTGCATGTTTGCTCAGCTGGATATAGATAAAGGTTTGTATATGGAATGGCAAAAACTTTGAACACAAAATTGGTTGAGTTTTTTGCATAGTTCAGTGTTGGTTTACATTTGAACAAAGAATGTTCTTTATATTTTTTCTTTACCTGCATTAATTAACAATAGTTGATTAATGCAATAATTAAAACAAATTGTATGAATCAAGGTACATGTTTTACTGGAGGAAATGTTTAGTTGAACCAGGCGGTTGCCCTCGACCCCAAAGCCTTTTCAGATGTGAGCGTGCTGCCAGCTTATGCTTTGATTATTGACTATTTTTTATTGTTTATGCTTTTAAAAGTGAGCCAGTTCAATGAGGTATATACAGACGTTGGCCAAAAAGAAGAAAAAAAAATTTAATTGGCTGTAAAGTTTACAACCGAAGTGCTCTAGTCAGGACTAATTTTCCAAATTCACATGTTCTGCCCTGACTTTCAAACATTCGGTGTTGTTAACTATCCATTAGATAGTTGTCTTCCCTTAACTTTTTCTCTTCTTGGGGCTAGATGATGTATTGACATTTTAACATATTGCAAGAATTTATAAATGGGATGTAAAGTGAGACGGTACTGTTTAGGCTCAATTATTTGATGCCGAGTTAGATAAGTAGTGTCTTCTGAAAAGCCGTGCCAGTGTTTTTATATGTCCTCTAATTAAAGACGCAATATATAACTTTTCGGCTTTAAAACTCTGCGTTCAGGACTCGTTTGATGGTACAGTTACATATATTATGCACATATCTGGAGCTATTGCTGAGCAGCAGCATCCAGAGAAACCACACTATACAATTTTTTACCCGGGACACCACATGACGTTGCAGCTGAGTTTCGCTTCACACGCTAGCAAACGTACATAAACACACTGATCGTTTTGAATGCGCACTGTGACTGATTCAGCAAAGAAACACAAGAAGGCATTATCAGAGGAAGCGAGAAATGGAAAGATAGAAAGGGACAGAACAAGACTCATAAAAGACTGGTGACTGGAGACTGCTCACAGTACAGGTAGGATGCAAAATGGATGCCGAATTAGCCAACGATAGGGGGATATTGCTGGGAAAGTTGCAAGTTCGGCAGTGCATCTTGCAGGTTAATTTGTTGAAGCACATACCCACTTGCTACTGCTACTCACTGTTGGTAACTTGGTACTCTTATCGCTATTTTTTAAGCGTCTACAGAAGAATCTAGCAACCTTTTGATGAAGTGTTGTTACTTTACGTTTAAAAGGAAAAAAAAACACCCACTCGAGCACCAGGATTTGCTCTTCCTCTGACACGTCTCTGTCTTTGCTGATAATTCAGTTTCCACAGAACATCCCGCTGAAAAAACTTTGTCCTGAGTGATCATCTTACATGATACACGATTGAATTTAAATCGCATTTTTTGTCTTAGATGGCCTTGTCCTAACCTGCAGTTAGCACAAGAAGCCATTTCATTAAAAAAGAATAAAAACAAAGGATACATAAATCTATATCTGTATCTGCAGGAGATGGGGCTTATTTCCACAAGCTTAGTTTTTTTGTTAATTGTGTATTTCTGTAACATCATAGGTCAATCAAAAAAAAAGTTTGCATTTCCCCACTTATTGTAGCAGAGTCAGGCATGCTTAATTCGCTTAATTTCCTTCTCATGATTGTATACTGGGACAAGGACAGTTGTCCAATATAATGGTTTAATTGAGCTATAACCATACCTCTACTTGGTAATTTTTATAACCATTGCTTGACTTATTTGCACTTCAGTGTCTTCATTATGTCTCATCCTCTGGTGTCGTCTTTGTTTTACCATATGATGTCATGTAGCTATTAACATCTGTTTATGCTATTTGTAAAAATAATGTGGTGCAGTACATCTTGAAATGTTATATTCTCACTCCACTCACTTTCCATATATTCCCAAAACTCCTCTCCAAAAGCCAATACTGATGGGTTGCATATCTTTATAGTGTTGCAGTTTTAAGTTTACCTACATTGAAATTAGGGCTGCAACTAATGACTTTTCTGATGGTCAATTGGTCAACTAGTCGTTTTAATAGTCGGTGACTAATCGGATTATGTATCTCATGATTATTATAAATGGCTCTTATTTCACTTTCAGCTTTGAAATCTTGCATGAGGATGTTATGTAAGTCCAACGTGCCTTCTCTTTAAGTGTTCGGGCATTGCCGAAGTACTTCCGTGGTACACAACGTCCGCTTTACAAATCTCGCATGTATTTAATTTTATTTTTTAAGTTTAACGTGAAGTTATCCCAGACTTTTGACATCCTCTGCCGCCGTTCAGCTCCCTAGTCCGCCGCATATTTTCCCCCTGGCGGACTTTATTTCGCATGTGCAACTCTCAGCCGAGATTAAAATAAAGAAGACAATGTGTCACTCTGTAATTTTTTTTCCCCTCGTTGCGTATGTGCATTGTGCAACTCTAAGCAGAGATAGGATTGGAAGACGATGTCTCACTCTGTAGTTTTTTTGTTTTTTTACCGACAATAGTCGACGGCTAAATTCGTTGTCGACTATTTTTATTGTCGACTATTGTCGACAACGTCGACTAATTGTTGCAGCCCTAATTGAAATGCATTGTAAAAATACATTAAAAGAGAGCACAGGCTAAAACAGATGTAAGGCTGATGTTGATTTGTTAATGGAAGAACACATTATTCACTATTCAAGCTGGTATAATTATAAATGTTTTCCAGAAAGAGGGAAGGGGAAGATGGGAATATGTTTTTGCTGTTTAAACTAGAAATACAAAGATTTGGTTAGCAGTCTAAGTTACTCAGTTCCACTTCTACTCCAGCCTGTCTTCACAGACTGAAAATAACACTAAAATAACAAATCACAGCTTGGTTTGTACAATATATAAAACTGAAATAACATTCAGGACTGCATGGTTGATGGGCACATTTGATTGTGGCAAACTAAATATATTAAAAATATGCTAGATGAAATGTTAGGTTATTATTAGAGCATAAATAGAGCAATCTGCCAGCACTCCTGCTGGCAGGGAACAACAAATAAACATTCACACTGACAGACACACACACACATACACACAGATACACATCTCATCTGCATATCAGGCTGTGTCTGAGTCATAACAAATGCCAGGTCTACATAGTGCAGCAGTATGAAACATGGCCAGCGATGAGTGGAAATTCCTGCAATGTACCGTAGGTGTTTGAAGCCCTGCAGTTTATTTACTGTTCAAGGTTTTCAAGTGTCTTGTGGCGTTGCATTCTGTTAAAACATAATTGCAAAGGTGCAATTCAGTCAGAGATGTTAAGTGTAAAGTCAGAATGACTTTGGCATTACAGGATAAGATGAGTAGTGTTATATATTTTATCTGTCAGTAGTTTTAATATTATAGTTAATTTGTGTTTTTGTGTAATCTGGATTTAAGACTCATTTTCTGTGAAGCTGATCCTGGCTCAAATCTTGAAAGTAGACTTGCTAACATGGCATCTTTCGCTTTTTTTTCCTCTGTCTCATTTTTTTTAGAAGAGCAAAGAAAATTCATGTTTGAGTGTGTATTTGTAAATGTTTAAGTTTTTAAACCCTCTAAAACACTCCAGATTGTACTCATGTCCAACATCATTTAACCTCTGCAGTGAAGAAGATTCTTTCACACACTAAGAAGCACCAGTTCTAACATGTAACATACAAGAATCACAGGGGGAAACTCAGCTAAAAGACCAGGCTTTGGCATCCAAACAAAACAGCCTAAGCAATTTAGAGCATGTAACAAAAACATGAAAACAGCACTGTCCACTTTCGAACTTCTGCTTATTTCTCCACTTTAAGCAAACCACACAATGTGTCACATGAAAGAAGATTTCTGTCTCATCATTGTGTGACAAAACTAGTAAACAATAAAAAGTTATCCCTTCATTCTCCTGACTGACAATGGATAAAAGTGTTGATCATGAACATTGGCCAAGGGGTTCGTGAGATATTTACCTTCACAACACATCTATTAAAACATCTGTAAAACTGCTCAGGTTCATTTTTTTAGCTTCTGTGTTTGCACAGCTACTCGGCAGACGTTACTTTACTAATTACTAAATGAATTAGGCTGTTTTCCTCTGTTTTTTCACTGAAAGTAATTTGGTTTTCTTTTAGGAAATAACCATTTAAATGTTCTACAGTGTTACAGGTGAAATTTACTCTGTTATAATAAATATCTAGATTCTGGCACTTCTGTAGTTATCTCACATGCCTTGGCTTTCTTTTGAGTCAAATATTATACATATAGACATTATAGTAGTGAAATTATGCTTAATTTATTTTGAGTATGTCATTTCAGACAGGCAAAATAAGCTTCATGAAGACGTTAATAACTGACGTTAATAACTAGTAGTTTTGTACAGAACAGCCTACATTGATAAGAAATATAGACAACTGTCACATTAACTTATCTCTTTCTGTTTAGAATAATGTATTTAATAAATATATTATCATTTAATGTCATGTAAATACGTAAGAACGGCAGCCTCTGCAACATTGTGTAAAAACGTTTTACTTTAATAAGCTTGTATGCTTTAACTTGAAGCTTGAGTTTCCACTTTCCCCGACATGAGCTCTTTTTTTTTTAAACTCACAAAAACCAGCCACTCAATTAGTAAAACTGCCTGATCTATTCTTATATTCTCACCTCTAATATCTGTCAATCTTGGTTCTATAACCGAATTTTACACATAATGGTGTCTCTAAAGAAAAACACAGTAAAAGGTTGTTTGTTTTTTTTTTTTTGTTTCTTTTGGTCTAAATCATCCAGTTGTACAAGAATCCCTTGAAGCGTCTGTGCTGACATAGTTAAGACTCCTTTGTGTTCTTGGGTTTCTTACTCATGTCTCCTGTGTTTTTTTGTTCTTTTCTTGGAACAGATAAATGAGTTAAGCCATGTTCAGATTCCCATCATGCTTATGCCAGATGACTTCAAGGCCTATTCAAAGATTAAAGTGGACAACCATCTCTTTAACAAGTAAGGTTTTCTTTTGTCACACAAATGGCTTTGTGAAAAATGCAGACCATCTCTTTAAATGCTGAATCTACACCATCTCATAACACAATTTTGTTTTCCTAATATTTGTATGAACATAGGGAGAACATGCCCAGCCATTTCAAGTTCAAGGAGTACTGCCCTCTGGTTTTCCGAAACCTTAGGGAGAGGTTCGGAATTGACGATCAGGATTTCTCGGTAATTGAGATACTCTGCAAATATTTGTCAGTCCTTGCTTCATTACCACATCTGTATCCAATGTTTTTTTATCTCTAAATGAGTGTGAATTGGCACATGAAAGTGCATGTTACTGTACATGTGGTTTTCCAGTCAATTCATAATGTATCTGAATCTTATTTCTTACATCTTTAACCATGTGCTGTGCTAAGCACTGAAAATTAAACACAAAACAAATGGGATCAGTTATGACATGAAAACTTGCTGTGCTTTTTCCTGTTGTTGTTTGAGTCCAGTCCTTTTCTTCCTTTTTTTCCACTCTCTCCTTGTAAATCCCCCATTTCCCAGTGCAGTCAGTGAGTTGGCAGTATTTGGAGGTCATTGCGTCCCAGTGCAGTGCAGCTGTTCTTCTTACATGTTTACATTGGGGTTAAGTTGGCTGCAGAGACTGGGTAGTTGGGGATGTTAAGAAATTGAGTCATCCAAGAGAATGTAAAATTTGCTACCTTAAAATACTTTTCTGAGCAAGGTACTTGTCACATAGTTGTAAAAGTTGTTTTGTGCCTAAACCAACTAACTTAATTCTTAATATTCTGTTATTAATGACATGCTGAAGTAGCCATTAGTCTGATTGTTAATGGTAACACTACTGAATTCATCTGTAGGAGAGTAAAGTACAAATATAATAACCACTCCACATTATGTGAATCCTTAACTTTTATAGCTGTGCAACTATGCTAGTCTCAGGAAAAGGCCTTTTTAACATTACAAGAAAGTTAAACAGTCATTTTATATGTCCCTTGTCATTTTGCAATACAAGCAATAGATGTGAAGGGCTTTAAGAGAGGTGCTGGAACTGAATTCTTAGAGAATGAGGCATTGAGCCAGGGGATGCTGGGTCAGGTTACTGTTGAGCTCCAGAGTCTGGGCAGCAGCTGTTTGTGTGCAGCTTTGGGCAGGCAGCAAGCGCAAGGGTCAGAACATCATATGTTTAGACTGCAGTGTGGGAGGTGGTCAGACATAAAGAAGGTAGATCAAGGACATGCCATACTGTAAACTTTACCCAAATAAGCTGGAGGAGCAGCTGATTGAACCTTCAGTACATGAGAATGTTATCTCACATCACCTGTTTAGTCATCAGGGGCCAATATTGGTTGTGACGCTTTTTAAAATGTGCAATATAATATAAAACGTATGTGGAAACAATAGCAAAACGTTTTTTTTGGTTTTTTTTTTTTTACTTTTGTCTTCATTTTGTTTTCAGAACTCTCTGACACGCAGTGCTCCATTGAACAGTGAAGCCCAGGGACGCAGTGGCGCCCGCTTTCATACCTCTTACGACAAGCGCTATGTCATCAAGACCATCAGCAGTGAGGATGTGGCCGAGATGCATAACATCTTGAAGAAATACCATCAGGTACAAACTGATATCTAAAAATAAAAATGTGAATGAGAACTTTGATTCCTTTGTAGGGTTTTTGAAGTTTTACTTCTCATCTTCTGAATATATAAATTACGGTAAAAACGTATAGAAAACTGCAGCTATTTACACAGGTGGACTATTTTTCAGAGCTTTGTGCCCCATGGTGTAGTCTTGATATTAAATTTAATTTAATAAAAACTAAAGTTATTTATTTTGGCTATGCTGATTAATATATAGCTGCTGAGGGAAAAATCCATCATGCTTTCTTATCCATTGATCACCTCACAGTTAATCACTAAAGAAAACTCCTACAGGAGTCTTGCTGTGTTTCCTCTATTTCTTACTCACTTTTGCAGGGTCCATAAATTTGTATTCCTCGCTCTCTTTTGGTAGTTCATTGTGGAGTGCCATGGCAACACACTGCTGCCTCAGTTTCTGGGGATGTACCGGCTCACGGTGGATGGAGATGAGACCTACATGATTGTTACACGCAATGTCTTCTCTCACCGCCTTTCTGTCTACAAAAAGTATGATCTCAAGGTAGGGGGAGAAGAAAAAGGGAATGGATTAAAAAAAAATATATCTTATCTGTACAGTACTTTTATCATATTTTAATTTATCATACAAAAGTTAAAAATTGATACTTTGACAATATGGTGTTTTGTTTGATTTGTTTTTCCTTCACTCTCCCTCTCAAACACAGATCAGTATTTCATTCATATGTTTTATTTAATTTCTTGAATAATTGAGATTATATTTTTTAGGGGTCCACTGTGGCAAGAGAGGCCAGCGACAAGGAGAAGGTACAGTCAAGTGTCATGAGCCTAGACCCACACACATTTAAGCTTTATCACTGGACCATCCATTACTATTTACTCTGAAAAGAACAATAATAATAGTTTTAAAAAATGCTTTTCAGTAAAGGAAATGCATCAGACTTGTATGTAATTTTTTAAAGAAAGAATCAACAGAATCCAGTCCACACCCACCCAATTCCTCCTGATTTAAGTGTCTCGTTCAAGTGCCTCTTTAATATTTTAATAGTTCATAACTGTTTTCTATAACTTTCTTGTATTTTAGAAAATATAAAATTAACAAAAATTAAACAAATTTAATTTTCTCTTGTCTGTATTGCCATTCATAGCCTGAACGATTAAATAGGAAGTTTTTTTTGTTGTTTGTTTTTGTTTTTTATGGAATATCAGGAGACTTGTTCTTAATGGAGCAGAGACTCAAGGCTGCGCACCACTAATGTCTAAATTCTTGTTTCAGTTTGGTTTGGCGTGGGAAACAAAACTTACATGCTCAAATTCTCAGTACCATTTAACAGATACTCTCAACATGAAAAGTATCTGTCTTTTAAATAAATTAAGCAAAAACATATAATGGCTCAGATACTCTGATTGAACTACATGTCAGTGAAAAGCCATGTGGATGATTAGACGATGAGAGAGAAAACAACCTGTTTCCAGTGTTTTGAAAATCCGGCACAGCTTCAAACAATACTAAGCTCACTGTCATCACCCAAATGGACCAACACAACTTTGGTGTTTGCTTTTGTTTCTGTTTGGGTGGAAATGACAGTAGCAAATATCCATCTCCTTCAGTTAGCACCCACCTCATACCCGCCCCCCCATCCCCTTTTGAGCCACTGCACGCTATTTGTTATTTGTGTCTCTTTAATTTGCTTCATCCTCTCTAACCTTGCTTCTGCAGTTCCCCTAGCTTCCCTGCTTGCTGTCTGTGTGTGAAAGATTGATGAATTGTGTTATAAGTGTGTGTTTGGGGACATGTCCTTTGAGATTTTTTTCTTCAGTAAGATATTGGGTTTTGCTTTGTTTTTGTGTATGATTACGTTATATGTTTATGTGTCTGACTGGGCAGTGTGTATAAATGTACGAGTGCATACGAGTAAGAGGCTTGGTGTGATTGATAGTGATGGAAAAGTTGCCGTTTGATGTGAGACACTGCCTGTTTGTAGTTTTTGACTGATGGTAAACAGTCTCCTGCCAAAATCAATTGTTTTACAAAAATTGTAAGGACCTCACAGTTCATTAAGCTTCCTTATAAATCAATAACATCCTAATTGGTGGTTCACTAGACAATTTGTTGTTGTTTTTTTTGTTTTGTTTGTTTTTTTACAGGGCTTTGACCATGAATGAGGAATTCTGTTGACATTGTACCTGAACTCTGTAACTTTAGAGTGCAGAGTGTTTGTCAACTTAACAGTTAGAGAAGGAATGATTATCCATAATGCATTTTTTTTCCACCTTCATCGTATGTGTACAAACTTAGCTCTGCAGATATTCTGACCACAATTAGCTTGCCCTTAGTTTTATGAACATCATGTTTTACCAGGGCTAAATTGTGGGGCACTGGGCAGTGAAGCACAGCACACTAAGGGGAATCCCTGAACTAAATTTAGCTCTCTGCAGATGGTGGAAGAAACCAAGCATTATTGGGGTTAAGACAGTTGTTTGGAAAAACAAAGCAGCTGAGGATTTACCACATGTGAGCCCAGTATGTGACCTCTTTCTTTCTACAACACAGCTGCCTGTGAAACACTATTTACTTCTTGAAAGGAAGATTACTTAAAGTAAAACGTGGATCCATTTTTGCTTCACAATCTGAATGGAAATTTTATTCTCTAACACCAACTACCACATCTGTGACCTCACACTGGTGCGTGTTGTTTGGCTGATACACCTTTAGTGAAATGTAGCTAATAAGGAATACATAGTAACTGAAGATGAAGCTGCTCACACTATTGATATACTCACACACTGAATGCACAGTACAGCATGTGATCACGCACATTGACATCTTTAACATATCTCAAACCATTATTCTTAAAAATTGTAAAAAAAAAAAAAAAAAAAAAAGATCTGACAGTGAAATGCAGGCTTCTGCACATACATTAAGGACATGTTGAAGGCTACTTAGTTATATTGTACAAGTGTTTAATGAATAAACATGTTTCCTTCAAATCATTTTCCTTGATTCAAGTCCCATTAGTAGCATCAGTTTTCTATAGCCTTAAAGCTGACACTCACAGCAGGTGGGGAGTAAGATGAAGTGCATTGTGCAATTTGATAGAGGATGTGTTTTTTTCAGATGGTGCAATGTGTGTTTGTTTAAAGACAAATCTAAAAAGGTACATACACACAAACAACAAGCATGGCGGAGTACGCTCCTGACTGCATGGCCCTCTCCCCTTCATGCATGCATCTGCATGGTGTACAATGTTTCTCTGCATTCTTTATGAAGTGACATTATTTGTAACACATTCCGATGTGTATGAACACCAGCGTCATTCTTTTGCTCATTGTCAATACGATCTGTTCCACCCACTTACAGTATGTGACATGTATTTTTCCTTTCAGAAAATAAATTATGTGGTCCTTGTAGCTGCTGTCATGGGTTTTGGTTGTCAAACAGCAGCTGGCTTTCCTGACACGTGTCATGTATAGCTTTTTACCAAGTAAACAGTCAGTGGTTTGACAACTTTTTGCTCCAAGTTAATTTTATCTAGAGCACAAACTAGGTCCTACTAGTTTTTTGATGGGTTTGTTGCTTTATATTTTCATTCGGTCACAGTATTTGTTTTGTGACCTAGAAAATGGAAAGGTTGTGTTGTATGTCACTGAATGGCTGCCAGTGTTTGATTGGGAAAGAGAACGTCTTCAAGTCTCGTGCCAGAGAGCTTTGGCAACAGTAGTTTTTTTTTTTTATGCCGTTTCCTTAATGCAGCATCAACTGGTGACTATGTTGAAGGTACATGGCTTTAATGTGGCAATATGAATGAGTGCTAGCAGCCTAGATAATTTCTCTCCTTTATAGAATTTGCAGAGCTATAAATACACTCCACACCTAATCAGGTGTTTGGCACCATACTAGCTGATATGATATAAACTAGAGTAGTAGTTTCCTTCTCTCCTTGCACTACCAGGTTGCTTCCTTTCTGCTCATGACACCAATCTAGACGGATTTGAGTCATTTTTATTAAGAATAACTTACACGAATGACACCGAGGTGTGAAACTAACAACAAAAAATCGTTCTTTACATTAGATGTGACTGTTGGACATTGACATACACTTTCTTGACCCGGACACATTGGTGACATGTACAAACTATAGAAATCTGGATTGGTCATGCAAATCTTGCCCGTGATGCCCTTTCCAACCCTCAACCAAAAAAAAAAAAAAAAAAGAGATAAGAACACAAGTGTGCTCTGTTACATTTTAAACACTTTGCCTTTACTTCCAACTTCCTTCCTCTCTCCTTTCTTCTCTCCTCTCCTCCACCCCCACCGTCCCTCCCTCACTCCTCCTTCTCTAGCAGCCACCCCAACCAGAGGATGTGCCCCCGCGGCCCAAATCTGGTAACGTTCAGCAAAGGCTGCAAACACTGCGGATTGCCACGCGCTTTTACTGCGCCATGAAACACGTAAGAGATGTAAGAGAACCAGGGCTCATATATCAGGCATGATCTATTCAACCAATCTTATTTTATTGTAATATAAATATTTTGTTCTTTGGGTTTGTTTGTTTTTTTCTTTTGTTTTTTTCGTTCGGCTGAAACTTTCGTTTCCTCGTATTCTCCAGGCTAATAAGCTGTTATTTAAAGGCCACATTTCATCCATTTACAGTCATCTTTCACTTGGCTTGTCAGTATGTTCAGTTTTAGTTTTGCCAGACACCTCATTTTTGTTGCGACCATTCACTACATGTATCTGAAACACTGGAGAGCAAGAAATGGTAGAGTAGGGTGATGTTTTTCAGGAGAACATCCCCACTGCTACTGCTATGTTTAGGAGTGAATCTAACGTGTTACTTTGAGATAATTAGACAAACCGTAAATTACCTGTGTGAGTGAACCATGAAAAACACATGTACATGATTTGATAGTTTCTCATCCAGTGAAGAGCAGCTACTGAAGAAAAGATGGTACAGTACTTGGCCCTTGAATGCAACAGATCAAAAATGGACTAAAATTGTAGTTTAAGAGATGAGCCAAGTTGGTTAATTTTTACTGTAAGTGATCTGGTGGAAGGGCTGAGTTCAGGAGATAAGAAATCTGTGTGTATGTGTGTGTGTTTTTTTTTAAGTTTGCGGGCTTTTTTTTTCTCTCCCCAGAAGTAATCAGCTATTATGATGGCCATAATCGCTTTAGAAATACTGCTTTCAGTTTAAAGGCGGTTTGATAACTATAAGGAACTGTTAAAAAAAAAAAATCATTTAATGAGTTTTAAATTCCCAAATGTTTTGCTCTTTGTAGCAGGTTTTAATACACACTCACTGTTAATAATACAGAATTATGCACAAAGCTTTACACAGTGATATCTAATGTTGCGGTGCTAAATGGACATATTTAGTCTTGTATGTCTGTCTGGCTGTGCCACTCTGCTGGTTTACAATTACCTTAATCCAAAGAAATGAATCAGAGTTCCACATAAGATCTGCCTGAGACTGTTTTAATCACCACAACTACCAGTGCTGTCACTCGTTAGAGTAGGTCACTGTTTGTTATCCTCATTGGCTTCATGACGTGCAGTAAAGGTTGAGTAATATCCCGGTGTCATCATACCATAGATCCTACAGGAGTACAGCTTTGTCAGCAAGACATCAACATTCATTTACTAGCCAGCTGTCAGGAGAAAGAAAAGACACATGATTCATTTTTTCTTTTTTTTTTTAAGGTCATGAAGGAATTCACCTGTCACATTGCTTGGTGAAACGTATCAGCAGGTCACCCTTTCTTTTAGCCTCTCATATATATACTTCTGTTTTTTTGTTTGCCCTTTTGGTGGAGTGCATTATTCAAAAGTCAGATACGTCATCAGTGTAAAAGCAGCACTAAGTGGTGGTCCAGTTTATGAAGTCCATATACACAACTTTGCGGAGTTAAATAAATATTAAGCTAGTTAAGTGAGTTTGGCTTTGAAGTGTATGCACAGAAAGACGAATGAGTGTTAGGTTGGAGACGTCTCTAAAGGTAATGAAGCTGTTCTTTCATTTTTTTTAGGTTATATTTACTCTTTATGATCAACCTCATGTTGCTTTATCATTTCACATTTTATGTGACATTGTAATAAGTTAAACAAATTGCACATCCATATTGCACATCTCGCAAGTTGGAGGTCTATGTCTGTATGAATATATGTGCTCAAATGTCCTATTTTTGGGTGATGGGTTTCTTTGTGTAACTACGTCTTCTGTATGTGTGTTAGTGTGTCCTGTCTGAGCTTCTTCCAGCGCAGTAGAGTGCTTTTATGTGTTGCCGCTCTTCTCCTGCTGCCAGAAACATTACAGTAGCTAAACTGTCGCTGTTACCCTGCTACCTCATTTCCTGCTCTATTTTTCCTCAGTGACTCAGAAGTAGGCCCCCGCCCCTCCCCACATAACACTGCTTCCCCCTACAGGCTGCCGGCACTTAAGCAGCATAAATCTCAGTAAATTGGGCATTTAAGTAGGAAACTTATTTGTTCTGCTTGTAAGCTGAGTAGTGGGAATTCCCTTTAAAATTATGATTGCTTCATAGATTTACAACATGAAACTAATTTAAATTATTGTGCACCACATTCAAAAAACTATGGTATATAGTGAAATATGAAAAATGCAGAGGACGGATGCTTTTTGAGGTCTTTTTTTTTTTGGCTTTGAGCAGGACAAACCTTTTTTCTTTTTTCAAATAATACAAAGTGTATGGATCTACAAGATGCATTTGCAGCACAAAGTCGTGTAAATTTTTCAGAGTAAATACTTTAACTAAATCAATCAATGAACAGTAAAATATGCAAATTTTTGCATCAGATGGATCTATACTCTTCTGTGAGCATGCTGCATGCACACTATTACACAATTAAATCTTTTCAGCTTGAGAAGAGGTAAGCCTTGGTTTGGACTGACTGCTTGTACCAACTCAGACTGAATCAGCCTGGCTTATCTAGCAAACCACAGGCACAAAGCCTTGTGTGTGTGGGACAGGGTATTTCAACATGCAGGGTTGTCAGACAGTAGGATTTCTTCACACATTATTGACTCATTTCTGAGATTAATGTTAATCAGTGTTGTCGTGCCTTTTGAAATACCCCTGAACTATTTAAGTTGTACAAGACAGGAATACGCTGTTGTCTTGGGTAAAGACATGCACAGTGTATTTTATTGTTAGGGTTCTTGTAAAAAGAAATCATCAAAGAACATGGATGCTAGTGTTGTTTCCATTACGCTTTTGGAGGGTCAAAAAAATGAGTAATATTCTGATGATTTTAAGGATTGAAATAACACGAGTATTGAAGTATGAACTGATATTGATTTGTTCTAGCTTTAAAAAGACATTTGATGTTTGATTTGAACAGCAGAATTTGGTCATATTTTGCCCAGCTCTACCATGCACAGTACCATACCTTTCAGAGTTTTACTGTCTTTATCTGGCTACTAATCTCTAATGCTAATGGTCAGGCCAAGGAGCTGCCCACCTACAAGGACAATGACTTCATTAATGATGGGCAGAAGATCTACATCAATGAGGAGAACAAGAAAATGTTCCTGGAGAAGCTTAGGAAAGATGTGGAGGTATGTGATGAACATAAAGATATAGACCTGCTCTCTCAATGTTACATGACTTTTGGGTTATCTCCTCTTTCAGCTGGACTTGTTCACTCTTTACTAATACCGAATATTTGCCACTAAACTTTCCACTGAGCCTCTTCCTTATCTCTACTCTGTCTCATCTATACATTCATGTTCTTTGTCTACTTACTCTCTTCCATCGTCTTCAGTTCCTGGCCCAGCTGAAGCTCATGGACTACAGCCTGCTGGTGGGGATCCATGATGTTGAGCGGGCTGAGCAAGAGGAGGTAGAGAGCGAAGACAACGAAGCAGAAGAGGAGGGTGAGAGCGACGGAGGGGGTATTGGGACACCCCCCGACAGTCCCAGCAACACCCTCGACAGCACCAAGCCTCTGTCACCTGGAGAGTTTGATCCCACTATCGATGTCTATGCCATCAAAAGCAACGATAGTGAGTGACCCTCTGCAGGGGGCTTTCTGGTTTCTGGTACAAATCTTGGACTGTGTGGGTTGCATAAAAAAAAAATAGTACTGACATCTCCCCCTACTGGATGCTATTTAAACATTTCAGTGAGATTACAAATGTGCTGTAATCAGTTTCTCCTTTTTTCTGATGCTGCCATGCAGAGGCATACAGCCTAACTTAGATGGATTTCTCTTCAAATAACAGGTGCTCCACGGAAGGAAGTATATTTCATGGCTGTCATAGACATCCTGCAGCATTATGATGCCAAGAAGAAAGCTGCCCACGCTGCCAAAACCGTCAAGCATGGGGTATGTAGGTTCATACAAGACCTATTTAATATGTAGTTTAAAAAGTTCTGGCATCTTAATGTGAAGTGTTTAAAATAACTAACGTCTAAGTAGCACTAGTACAAAATTAAGCTTGCCATATTCCCTACTTAACTTACCAACATTAATGCATGCATGAACACAAGCAAATTATTGGGTCTCTTTTGGTATTTAACTTAACATGCTATAATCTAAAATGTCAAAAACGAAAGCAATTATCCTTATTCTCCATCACAAACTCTACTCTGGAAGATAAATGTGTTGCAAAAAGCTTATATGATGAAAAGCTGGATGTAGATTATTCAAAGGAACTGCCCAATGTTTTTCCATCATTGTTTATATCCTGTGAAAATTATTGTCTCTTTTTCCTCTGCATAAAAAAATGTTACATCATGTTGTGCTAAATGCCAACAGTCTGATGTCAATGTCACCTTTTTGCTTTTTTGGGGTTTTATATATGCAGGCCGGAGCAGAGATTTCCACGGTGAACCCAGAGCAGTATTCCAAGAGGTTTTATGATTTCATCACCACCATCCTGTCATAGCCTCCAGGAGCAACGTGGGGGGCACAGAGGCACATGGGAAAGGGAGGGCAAGTGGAGAGTAGGGTGGAGAAGAGAAGTGATGGAGAGGAAAACAACGGAGAGGTTGAATTAATAAGGTGCTGTGGTGGCTTTGTGTCGCTCTCCCTCATCCATCCTGGTCATCTCCTCTCTCTTTCAGTGGGGTGCCACACTCTGCAGCTAAACAAAACATTGTTCGTTTACATTTAACTTCTCTCTTGAGTTCTGTTCATGTTACTTTAAGGTTTTTCAAAGCAAATGTCCAAGTCATTACATTTTTTTTTCATACAGATTTTTGTTAATCGGTATTAATGTGGGAATTGGTTTTGGGGTTATTTGTGTGTGTGTTTGTTTTTTTAGTTTTTCATTAACCCCATTCCAACATTCAGCCCCTGCATTGTTTTGTTTTTTTTCCATTATATGTTTTTATTTCTCATTTTACTCATGATGTATTTTGGGAGATTAGAGAAGGTTGTGAAGTGTATTTAGAGCGAGGACAAGCCAAACGAAGAGGTCGGATTACATCACAAAGGTCCTTCTTGCAACGACAATGCTTGAGAAAGAAACGAAGAGGAAGTTTGTGTTGAGCCTTGCCTAATGCAATTGCTTCATTTCAGGAAGTAGGAAGCAGTCTTCCAAATATTATACAAGTATTCAGCCAAACCAATCTTCCCATTTTGGGTTCTTCTTCTATCTTACACCTTCCACACGTTTCCCTTTCCCATCTGCGTACGCCTGTTCAGAGCTTCTGGGTTATTCTCCTTCCATGACACACCTTATTGGCTAAGTTATGCTTGTTTACACCTCCGTGTCTCAGTGTTTTGTCTTTGTGATGCACAGTGATTTGGAATGATAAAGGGAGGGATGCGTCTCTTTAAGATGATAAGAGGGATTTGGGTGCACAACGTCTTTCCTGTTGTTCACTCTGAAAATGTTGTTGGGTTTTGGTTCCTGCAGAGAATGGCCCAGAAGTCATGTTTGACTCCTTACTGTGATATCTTCACACGGTTTTGTCAAAGTGAAACATCAACAGCCCTTAAGTTTCTGTTGCCAAGAGCACCTTATGAGAAAATCTAAACTGTTGCACTTTCATTTGTTCTTAAGAGCTATTGTGTTACATTTGCAGCAACAAAGAAGAAGCGAAGCTTGACTCTTTAGAATTGAATTGTAGAAGCCTGATCTCATATTCTGTCTTCCCCACAATTCCCCACCCATTTCATCTTATTGTTTTTGTTGTTGTTGTTGTTGTTGTTTTATTGGGATTGGTTGGGAAGAATTTACTGCAATAAACTTTCCATCCTTTCCAAATCCTTTGAGAAGCGCTCTGCAGCGTCGTGGCGGCGGGTTTTGGGTGAGCAGGCAATAATATGACTGTGCTTGTGCGTTCAGGGCTTACAGAAGGCAGTTTACCTCCAACATCGTACCAGCACACACCCAGTGATGGTGAAAGGTGTGTGTGGCAGTGTTCAAAAGTTGTAAAGGGGCAGGAAAAATGAGGAAGAGGGAGGTAGACAAGAGTAGCAGCAGATATGCGTTAAGTCATTAACACAAACAGCATCATTCTTTAACCTCATTACGAGTCTGTTACTCATTATTTGTGTTTTATTGTTGACTTTTTTAATGTGGATTCTCTGTGTATTAATTTGGTTTTTATGAATTTTTTTTTTGTTTTGTTTTGTATATTTTGCACAAGAGGAAAGGAACCAAATGTTACGAATATGACCCCACTTAGTCGATACAGTTTTGACAAGGGAAATGCAATATACTTGTGTGTATGTGAGAAAAGTTGTTTTGGGGTTGTTGTTTTTTTTTGCGTGTGACATTGTGTTTCGCCTCCGGATAACCAACTAAAACAAGCAAAGTCCTTCGTCTTGACTCCTCTAATCCATGCAAAAAGCTTCCATCACAGTATGTTTGTTTGGATGTCATAGATTATATTCACATTTATATTTTTTACATTGGATTGTAATCTTGAAATATAGTCGTATTTAAAAACAGAAAATAGAAAAAAAAAAACAAGGAGGCACCCTTTGGAATGAGTGATGGTGCTGTTGTATTGAAGATTAATGGTGTTTGGATTTTTACAATTTATAGGTGTCCATTAAAACTATTTTAAAAAAAATTGCATGTCACAGGACAAAGTCTCCTTTACCCTCCTTTAATCTGTGTTCTCCATGTTCTCCTCCACTTTGACCACATTGAAATAGTCCCTACCATGCTTTAAGTAATTGTTTTTCATTGTATACACTGTGCAAAATGTGTGCCTTTATACTCCAAATTATTTAATTTTATATTTTGTAATTTTTTTTAAACAAATGTAAAAGGTTATTTTAATAATAGGGTATTTACTTCATTGTATTTTCCACATTTTTTGCTCACCCAACCCTACTCAGTCCTCCCCCACCTCATCCCCTCTGTGTTTGGATTTTTTTCTTGTCATGCAGTCAGTTGAATAAAATCATTCCAATGATTGTCATAAAGTGAATAATATGAAGACGTTTGGTTTGTTTGGGTTGTGTAAATGTAAATCCGTAATTGTTATTTAGAGTACGCAGACATCCCCTTTTCCTTTCCGCTCAGGCTGGAGACTTGTCTGCTCTCCTTCACCCTCTGTTGGTTGATGCTGATCCTGCTTTTATTACAAAATGTGAGTGTATGTGAAAGTGCTTTGTGGGGTGTGTACACCGTGGTTGTGTTTTGTGCTCATCTCTATAATGGATGACTTCTACCAGCTCAGGGGTCTGACAGCATGTCATCACCATTACCAACCACATATGCAGTCAAATGAGATTTTATTTCTTTCCATCTTTTGTCTATGATCATCTTCTTGTCCCATGATAGTGGTTAGTGGATATCTGTGTCTTTTCTCTGTAAATGGGCTGTTTTTGTTTGTTTCCACATGCAGTAGCTCCAAATGTACTTTGTACATTGTGTCATAAAGAAGGAAGAAAAAAACAAGGGAAATGAGGGAACCAAATCATCGTCTCATCTGCCTTGCTGTTTTTTTTTTTTTTTTGCCCCAAAGACATTTTTGTGCAAACGGTTGGGTGAGCTTTTCATTCTGGTCCTTGTATATCAACTGTGAAGACGGTCAAGTCAGGCTCTGTAACAGGTGACAACACACACCCTGCTGCTGTACCTGAAATGAATGAGTCCTTGCTTGTGTGACTTCTGTCATCAAGAGCTTCACTAGTCAACCTGCTGCCACCATCAGCTTGCCAAAAGCATTTCTCAACAGTTGGAACTACCCCACATGAGCTTGAAGAACATGTATAATGTCTAATATTTCTTTTTAACTAAATGTGTTTTTTGTCTTTTTTTTTTTTCTGTTTTATTTTTTCTGTAGTAGACAGAATGAGGTGTGCAGTGCTTGAACGTGTCCAAAGTTATGGGAAACAGCCCTGTGTTGATATGGTTTTCAAGCTCAAGGTGAAATGAGATTACAAATGCAAACGACTGAAGACAAGGTGTCATCTGCTGATGTGGGGCAGATTTCTCTGGCTTTAAAGATGAAAAGCCACAAACTTTATGGACAAACATTCTTTCAGTGGTACTAAAAATAAAAAACCTGAATCCACTGAATTGACATGAGGCACTGCCCCACACCTGCAGTTTTCTTTGGTTTCACACAGCCTCTAATGCTTCTAAGACTCCCACTAAAACACTTGAGTAATGTTTAAAGCATAACTGTGTGAGAGTGTGGGTGTGAGTGCATGTTTGTGTATTGCTGTCTGACAACATTTGATGAGTGTTTTCCCTCTGTCGCAAGAGAGGCCAAAATATTATGTGTTTTAATGTTCTTCACATTTAATGACAATAATAATAATTCACTCCATTCCACGAGCGTTCACTCAAACCAATTAAAGCACTTGTTCTGCTTAACTACCTAGAATGGGTTTTTTGTTGTCCACACTGTCATATATGTCAACAGCGCTCTTTTATACATTAAAAATAAATAATAAATATATACACAAAAAACGCACACAGTAAAAGGCATGAGGAGCAGCGCGATAGTCTGCAAAATAAGATGGAATAAATAAAGCAGCTCAGTCTTTTTGTGGATTTTTTTTTCTTCAAAGAAGTTTGATTTGCAGATCCGTCCTGTGATTGAGCACTTCTGCCACCAGCAGTTAAATAACCAAAGTAGGTTTTTTCGCTCTGACTTTAAAATGCAGTCTATATATATATATATATATAGGCTATATATATTTAGTTTTTTATGGATAACGTCGCGCTGTGAACGAGAGGCTACGTGGTGCAATGACGTGCAAAAAAAATATTTAGATGTCTGCATAGTTCCTTTTATTATTATTATTATTATTAAAGTGTTTGGTGTTAAAAGAGAAATACGTCATTTTTCACAGCAGCCTCTGCATGTCTACATTTATGAAAAAAGCTAACATCCGACTTTTACCTCAGCTCACTTTTGAAAATAAAAAATAAATTCCAATAAAGATTTTTTTATTGGAAAAATAATTAAATAAATATCTCTGTATATATATATATATATATATATATATATATATATGTGTGTGTGTGTGTGTGTGTGTATTATTTATTTATTTATTTATTAATTAATAGGTAGAGAGGTAGGTTAAATGAAATTCTCTCGTTTCTCAAATTCTAACCTTACGTGTAATTTCAGTGGCTTTGCTCATTACCAAAACTAAACGCTTGAGAGGAAAAAGTTGCCCAGGTTGTGGCCAGTTTTCCGCCATGTGCAGATTGAGTAATTAAATAATAGTTTTCTTATTTTACTGCTTTTGATGGTTAGCTTCGAACAAAATATTCTTAAGTTTATGTTCGATATACCATGTAAGAGGAAGGCTGTCGCTCCCTTATTTAACTGAGTCAGAAAGGAGGTAGCCTTTTTTTTTTTTTATGTGTGCTCAGTTTAAACAATTACTCCGCTTGGAATCTGGCTGGTTTGTAGCCAGCAGCGTCAAGTACAACACGCAGGTTGTTAAGTCATTTAACCAGACTATAGGCTATCTTTCTTTATGACCTCAGCTTGTAAAGCTGGGCTCATATATATATATATATATATATATATATACATATATATATATATATATACACATACATATAAGTTTAAAAAATACATTTTCTTTAGGCTGGGGGCAGTTGCAGCCATACACCAGATCTTCTCTGTAGTGAGGGTTAGGGGCTGCAGCCTAGTTGTACCCTCAGTACAATGTGGAGAACACAGATACCCCAGCAGACAATAAACAAAGAGCTTCTCGCCATGTGCGCTGCAGCTGCTGCACGCACACGCCCGCAGCTGAGCCACAGTGCGCAGTCTCAGCCGCCAGGGGGCAGGCTTACCACTGAAACCGCTGCAGACAATGAGTATTTGTCGTCAGGTAGCTTTTATTACTTTATTTTCGTTGCTTCTCTACATCGAATGTCATTATCAAAGAGTAGAAATGTTTCAACGAATTAATTAATCCACAAATCATAAGATTATTCGGGTTTTTGAATGGCGTGATAAAAATTACTCAAATCCACGTGTCGGCAAGCATCCAGTCTGATCATGTGTTCCCAACCACCTGTTGCTCTGTCATTGAACCTGACCTTTGACCTTCCTTTAGTTATCATAAAATGTTTCCACTAAAAAAGCCACACTGGCTAAAACTGTTTTAAACTAAGTTACTCCAGACGTTAAGAACAAACACTGTTATTTAAATGTGATACTTTGTACAGATGTTACCCTTTATTTAATCTCTAGTCACTTAAATTTATAATATAAACTCCAAGTTAAGCTGAAGACATGTACTGAAGGACATGTGATGTCAAGTTGAGTTAAGTGGGTTGTAGTTTTCTAACCGCTCCAACAGGACCTCTGAGTATCCAGGAGAATAATACCTGAAACAAGACACATATTATAAATATCTGACACTCTTTAATAATGAAGGTTATTTGAAGTTAAAAGGCTAAGATTGTAAAGTATATTTTGTGTGTGTGAGGAAAAAAACTACACCTGACTATCTCTTCAGGAAAGCAGCTGTTGACGGCATTGATGTACTCCTGAAGAGCAGAGCCGGGCTCAGCTTCGATTTCTTGTACTTTTTTTAGTCCGCCGCTGGTGACAAACATACGGCGGGCCTTGCTGTCATGGGGTAGCACCTTTTGAGCCGAGTAAAAATGGAGATATGATAAATTGTTTGAAACTGCTACTTGAAAAGCAGACATGTACTGAAGCTGTTGTAGAGTCTTCCCTCACCTTGCTGAACTGGCAGACGACGTGTTTTAGGATGTTGCTGGGAACATCGTAGAGGAGCGGCTCCAGGACCGGCAGGTAAGTGCACTTCTGCAGGATGCCCTTTAGAGCTTTCTTGCACTAAAATAAAAAAGACTTCTTTTATTCATCATAACCCACAACTCAAAGTGCCCTCTGAGTGCAATAAAGGTTTATTTCCATTGCTAATAACATAAGTGTGCTTTAGTTTTATTATGTTGACTAAGGTTCGTTTTAAAGGAATCGATGAAAAGTTTTGCCTTGATTTCTGTAGCAATACTGGCTGTTTCTTCACTCCTACAGAGTGAGGGGAGTTGTTGCTCTTACTTTATTTTGCAGGTTTTCTGAGCTGCTGGCATCCATGTAGAGCAGTAGCAGTTTGGGCAAAAGGTTCACTGTACCCACTACCTTAGCGTGGTCAGGACTGTGACGCCCTATCTGGCCAATTGACCACACTATGGCCTCTTTGATGTGTTGCTCAGACTCCTCTGACAGACACAAGGCCAGCTGGGGCACCCCCTGCAGGACAGAAGGGCACACAGCACAACAGAGCCACCACCATAAACATGACCTACATCCTGAGGGTGATGGAATGCTTTAAGATTTAGTAGCAGCAGTCACATAAAGAGATATCAACACCTTAGAGAGGATGACAGCCATGGCCAGGTTTTCACTGTGGGCTGCCACATATCCCAGCATCATGATCCCCGGCAGTTGCAAGTTTCCACGGCTGTCACCCAGGTAGTCAATCATAAGTGCCAGGCCACCGCAGTTTACAATCACCTGGGCCAGCTGGAGAAACGCATGGGACAGTCAGTGTGTGTGTGTGTTTTTGCATGTGCTTATGTGCAAGTGTGAACGTGCAGTACCTCTGGTGTGTGTTGTACCACTTCCTTCATCAAGGTGGCAACATTTTTCCTGACATACTCGTCTGGATCTTTGAGGCAGGTCAGAGCAGCAGGGAAGATCTCAGCCTCTATCACCATCTCAGCCAGGCTGACAGAGTGCTTGCTGATCTGGCTCAGGGCAGAAAACACCTGCCTCTGCATGGAGGCAAACAGATGCCACAGGGGATAAGTCCCTTTTTTAAAAAAATTAAGACTTAATTATAGCTTTTTGTTAACTGAAATTGCAGATTATGTGTGACCATTTTACTTCACTAACTTAGACTATTTTGTGTCGGTCCATTAAAAAGCAGCAAACATTTAAAGAAAACTTAGAAGAGCTTCACAACGCCTGGAAAGCTGTGAAGAAATGAGGGTGGCTCAGGAATTCTGCACTCAATTTCACAAGAATACAAACCTAAAATTTATTTAATCTTAAGTAGGACTGTCTTCTCAGGGGGAAATTTTCACTTTTACTCAGGTTTTATCTACTCTTTTTTTATTATTTTGAAGATTTTTATATCAATTTTTATATTGATGAGCTTTAATTATGTTAAAAAATGTACTAAAAGATAATAATAAATCAATAAAAAAGATAATAATAAATCAATAGTGACTAGGTTTAATTCAAAGCAATAGCTATCTAAGGTCTAAAACTAATTTACCTTATTTCTTTGTTTTTGGAGGGAGTTTCTATAAATGACATAGATTCATTCATGAATAACAATCAGTCCAAATGATTGTCAGCAGAACAATAATTTATATAAAAGATTAAATCAAAGTGAGATGACTGAGGAAGGAGCAATGCTGATGAATGAAGATCTATGAAATTAATTAAATTTAAATTTATTTAATTAATTAAACATAAGGAAGCTTTTCATAATCTTGTTTCAAATATTCAGTTCATACACAGATAAAGAGAAAAAGGTAATAACGAATTTTAGCATGAAAATAAGATGTTAGTCAAAGTAAATATCAATAATCAGCATAATTTTGATCTAATCTGTTGATTTCCCATGATGCATTTTCCATGTCTTCCAAAATATATATATAAAAAAAAACAAGAAAGACACACGATATAGATAAGAGAACAAAATATATTTTAAAAAATTAAAATTTAAATGTTATTAACTGTAATGTAATAAAGTGGAACTGGTGTATCGCTGATTCCTCCTTCCAAAGCTGAGCAGCAGCAACATTTCTGGCAGCCTCACCTTGAGTTTGGCGTCTTGGCTGAGGATCATCTGTGCCAGGTGTGCGATGGCGCCGGTGTCCACCACGGTCTGGGCCAGCTCTGGTGTGTGTTTGGAGATGTCGCTGAGGGTGGAGGCTGCAATACGCTTAAGGGCCATTTCAGGCTCCAGGAGGCACAACACCAGCAGGGGGGCAGCTCCTGCATCCACCACCGACTGAGATAGTGCTGCATGCAGAGGTTGAGAGCATGAGCACTAAATTACATTTGAAAATATCAGTGATTCCTGATTCAACTGTTATATTCAAACAAAACAAAAACAGAAAGATAAAGGTGTTTTTTTAAACAAAAGAAAAACAGGAATTACACCAAAACATTAATTATCACTGCAAGAAACTGACATACAAAGACTAAGATGTAAATCAGAGGATGTCTGAGCTTCCTTACATGCATTATGTCGTGCAATGCACCCAAGAGCCCAGGCGGCGGCCTCCTTCACCCCGGGGTCAAACTCCTCCAGGCAGAGAACCAGAGCGTCCACCCCCCCACTTTCCACTACAGCCTGGGACAGCTCAGCGGAGTGTTTAGCCACTGCACGCAGAACAAATGCTGCTGCCTTCTTATAGAACCTCTACACACAAACACACACAGATAAACACATCTGTTAAGATGATCTATAGAAGCTCTGAAATTATTCATTAATATTTTTTTATGAAATTGTTCATTGTTCTTTATTTAACAATTTACCTAACAGCCAATTTACTCTAGAGATAAAATGAAGCTTTGCCAAAAAAAAAATAATCCGAAACTGTTGTTAATAATCATAACCCTTTTAAAAATTTGGAAGTGTAAAAATGCAATACTTTCTTTAATATAAAAACAAATTCCCCGTGGATTCTTGTTGAAATTATTGGCATTTCTTAATTATAAATTCAGTATTACAATATTTCAATATAATACATTTCTAAAAATAAAAAATGTCATCAACTGACAAATCACTTTACATCTTTAAATAAGAATATAGTTAAAATGTTTTGTTATTTATGTTTGCTGTAAAAAAATAAGGAAAAAGCAACTAACTGATATAAAAAGCTCTAGTCCAAAGTTTGCTTGTTTGTTGTTTTTTTTTTTTTTTTCCTTTATCATCATAAACATTTGTCTTGATAAATTTTAATTTGTTTGAGGTATAAATGAAGTTTTATAGTATCGTGGATACCACCCAGATGATGTGTAATCAGAAAAGAGAGAGAAAGACAGAGCATAGTTAGCACTCTTTTAAAGGCAAAACCTTTTTTTTTTTTATTTTTTATACCAAATGTAATAACGGTGTAAATACTGAAATTAAAATGTCCTTTTTAAAGTTTGGTATATGAAAATAAAGTTCCCTTTCACGAAGAAAAGTAAACCTTGTCTCCTCCCAGTCTGAGCTTCTGAACAGGCCGAGAGAGAACACAAAAGCCTGGTTGCTCTCATGGGGGAAAAAACTCAAGGTTTTGAATTAGCCCTCAGGGGAACTGCAAAGTAAGCCCAACTAACACATGATCACATTCAGGGGCTTGACCCTCGAGGTCCTGCAGGATGACAGGCAGCCTCTGACTGCCTCTGTCCTCTCTCACACCGTCTTGTAAAGGATGGAGCTGACACTGCAAAAGGAAAACCTGACGGGAATGAACAATACTCAGAAGATGAAATGCTCACATTCTGTGTGGCCAGAGATTGGACAAGCTGGGGCAGGATGTTCTCCTTCACCACAGCTTCAGCTAGACCGCCACTGTTATCTGCCAGGTGGCCCAGAGCCAGAGCAGCTCTCTGCTGGATCCCTGGAACCACATCCGACAACAGCGGATGCAGAAGAGGCAATACACCTGCAGGAGAGGTGATGAAGGGATGTCAATCTTGGAATCACCAGGAACATCTACACTATTGTTTACCTGCATTGTGTAGGATTTCTATATTTTTTGGTCTGATTGCCAGGTCAGCAACAGTTTGCACAAACTGCATTCTTGATTTCTGGTACTCCTCCAAAGCTAAAGTAAAATCAGAAAGAAAGAAAAAATCAACGTCAAATACATGCTGAATCTTCATCATTATAAAGACAACCAGCTCAAGAATCTCACCTTGAAAAATCTGTCGTTGACTCATTCTGGCACGTACAAAGCAAAATAGAAATGGCTCCTCTTGAAGATTTTGTAATTGATATTTTTGTATAAACAAGGCGCGGATTTTTTTCACCGGAATTCCAGTAACGTTTTTCAAAGCAGCTGAATTTTTAGAAAGTTTGTTTAGTGTCGCCTGGCAACACACAGGAAGCAGATCGTGTTGTCGTCCGTGACAAAGATCGTCTATTTAAACAAACATGATTCACTCTGAGTCGCGTCCACAAGAATTTCGCAAGAATGTATAGTTTCCGGAAAATTGTTCAGAGTGGGATGTCTGCTACTTTTCATATCTGTTCGCGCCGACTTTAGTTCCCGCTAAAAGTAAACCGCGGACTTACCGCACATTTTGTTTCGCTGCGTCTATATTCAGCTTAATTCAAAGGAAAAGAGAAGCGATAAACCCACGCGGCGGATGACTGTACATACAACATGTTGACTGAGGCGCTGCTGAAGCATTTAACTTGAAACATGACTTTTGATGTTTTCATAACCTGCCAGCATCAATCCTTAATAGGCCTACTTGTGAAGCATTTTATCAGTTTCGCTCACAAAGCGATTTGGACTCAACAAATTTAAGTACTGTCGTCAATATGGCTCTAAAGTGAATGCCTCTAAAATCCATCTATAGTATGTAGACCGTGCTTTATACTAAGCGAGGGTACCTTTTTTTTAAGATCATGCACGAGCCTAGTATGTTTTAAGGTTTGAAGACATTTTGCTTCCATGTCTTAGGATTATTTCTAAATGAAAGAAAAGCGTACAAAATTGGCTAAACATTCATATTTTACTCCACTTTGTCTTTTGTGCTTTTATGCAAATTATAATGCATTTAATTATTTCAGTTTTCTGTCTTTTTATACTATATATATATATATATATATATATATATATATATATATATATATATATATATATATATATATATATATATATATCAGAAACCCTCACATATCACCACTTCAGTTACTCTTCATACACCAAACTTTCCTGTTGTGTTTTGGAGAGTTTTACACATTAGTTGGCTATATCATTTATAACATTGTTTAATCTGCATTTTACTTATTTGTTTTGGCTGTTAACCGTATATTAGAAGGAGGTACCTATCTAAACCAAGAGCTTCAACTCTGTTTGCAAAGAGGCACAAAAGTATTTTGACCTTGGGTTGATCTAAGCTTCACATCCTTATTCTACAAATGCGTTTAAGTTATGTTTAGTAGAAATAATTGTATTTGCAGGTTGACACTTTAAAAAGAAATCAGAGCACTATTAGGCCTATAAAATGATTGAGTTGATGTAATCAGCCGTGGCAGTTTCATGAACAGTGAGATTTCATGCTGTTGAAGAGCTTCCACAGAAGACGAAAGAAAAAATTAGGTCTATTGGAAGCAGATGTTTTGAGTAATTGTGGCCTAATTACTCAATTCTGTGGTAAATGGAGTTTTGTTTATAAAAGGGTAACAAAAACTAATAAAATCAAGCCCAATTAAACCATAAGTAATCCTTATATTTTAGACTATTGGCCTATTCAGATGTCTGACTTCTCCCTTTTTTAATTTTACATTTTCTATCCAGCTCAGTGACCGCTAAGGCACGTATGGGTAAGATATTTTGAATTACTTGTTTAATTCCAAAGAAATTAAAATATTTTGTTTAATTTTCCTGGTAAAAAAAAAAAAAAAAAATAGGTGAGGTCGTTTTTTTTCTCCTCTCTCCTTGTTTTGCTTGTTTCTTTTCATTTTGCAGTGTGGATGGGGTGGGGGTATTTATTTATTTAGCCTATGTATTTATTTATCTATTCATTCGTTCGTTTATGAGACGGTTTTCTCTTACAGCAAATTACGGATTTAATTGTTAGTATAAACAACCTATTTTAAAAAGAATGGCCCACGTTTAGCTAAATTAAGCTCCAAACTACACCTTTATTGTTGATTTAAAATAATTTATATCCTTTTTTTATTTATTTATTTGTTACGATGTTTTCAAAATGAACTGTATGCCTAAGAAGGCAACGCAGTTCATTCTGAACACATTCAACACACTATGAAACTTGGGTCGCGAGCCTGTTTAACCGTTAGGAATTAGGAAATCTGGCCTGACTTCAACTTCATAGAAATGTAAAATACATGATTAATTAAGATTAAACTTAGATTTTAAATGCATTAGAGTTAATAGCTTGGTTCCCTTAAAAAAAAGAAAGAAAAATATGTAAAAGCTATGTAAAACTGGGATTTTAAAAAGCACATGCAGCTCACTGAAATTAACGCTTAAATAAACTATGCATGCTGTGGTTCCGTTAATTATATTCAGACATGATTTGATTAGCGGGGGCAGCGCTCCTCCTCCTCACCGTGCATGGCGCTTAACTTATCCACATTTCTGCTGCTTCAGACGGACATCTGGCGCTTTGCACCGTCTGCTCATTTCAATTATTTCTTATTTTATCTCCTGGAAACGCACCAGATGATCTTTAAAAACAACAAACATGGCGTCATTCTCCATAAGTGTAAAATGTTTTATTTAGATGTTTTATACTGTGCAACAGTAACAATACAATAAGTTGTTCATACAATCAAGCGATACAAATACGGAAAACAGAGACATCAAAACATCCGTAATTGAACATGAAATGAAGCTGAGCAGGTGCCCAAGTCATTCCCTCGGAATAAAAAGGGGGAATATGAGAATAACATCGCTGATTAAATATGCATTTTGACTATTTACACGCGGATTTATTTTAAAACGTGTGATGTGGAGGATGAATAATCCATTTCCACCGCAGTAATTGTTTCCAGTAAAAGTTTGTTTCCCCTCTTTTTTATAATTAGCCCCCATTAACAGCGCTAAACAAACTTCTGTTGCTCATACTTCCTTTTTTTTTTTTTTTTTTTTTTTTTCAGTTTTTGTCTCTTTTTTTTATTTTCTGGAAGGGGGCACGCCCAACTCTGTGTCAGAACTGAAAAGTGTCACCATGAGCATGCATGTTTAAAATAGAGTTTCAAAATATCCCAAAACAGCTACACATAATCATGAGACACACGTAAAAAGAAAACATAAAAACGTCACCTTCCTTCAGTCACCTCTGTAAAATAAAGATGTAGCTTTAAAAAGGGATAAATGATTATTCTTCCCAACTCCCCCCCCCCCACCCCCCCTCTTCAATGTCTCAATTCAGATTAAAATTCCCTTGCCGTCCGACTTTCTTGTTCCGTTTATTTTCACAAGTCTGTTTCCGCTACGTTGAAACTTAAAAGTGACGTAATAAATTTTAGAACAACGAATGAAAGAGAGAAAGAGCAAGAACATTGTCTACACAATGGAACTACGTTGGCATGGAAACAGTATCAGCTGAGCGGGAAGTCTGGCGTTGGCTGCACGTAACCGGAGCCCCGCGTCATCCGGACGAAGTCGACGAGCCATTCAGAGAAACCTTCCGAGGTTTGCCCCCGCTGCCGAACTGGGTGAAAGGCCGGCTTGGAGTTTGAGTCGTGGCGGCTGCGGTTCCGTTCACGTTGCTGGGGCCGTGCGGGGGCTGCGGGTGCGGTGACTGCGCAGGCGTACCAGGACTTGGCAGCGACGACGAAGTGGATGGGGCGCCGGCGGGACTTCCGGCTTTGTCGCTGGCTGAGTCGCTCTCCGGACCGGATCTGCTTGCACTGTTCTGTCCTTCCTGCTGCGCGTGGCTCACCTTCATTTTCTTACAGTTGGGTCGTACCCGGTACTTCAAAGGCAACGGACCGTTCTGCGAAAGAGGGTTGAATAAAGAAACCATAAAACTGGATAATGAGAATAGCTTAAAAGCCAATGAACACAGCCTGATTTCCCTAACACACAGAATAAAGTAGCCAACTTCAAACAGTCTTTATGCATTTCAATATCATGGGGAATATATATATATATATATAAAAATAATAGAATAGAAATACTTTATTAATCCCTTCAGAGAGCCCTCAGGGAAATTTGGCTACCAGTAGCAATACAACACCAACAGTAAAGCAGGACAAGCACAAGACACAATATATACAAGTACAAAACAAAATAGAGGCAAATAGAATGCAATAAATATAACAATAATAACAATAAGATAAGTTAAATAAAACAATATAAACAAGCATTTCACACAGTAGAGGTGGTAGATTCCCAGTTCACTATTGCACGTATATATGTTCTTTATTCATTTTTAATTAATTAATTGTGTCTTGTGCTTGTCCTGCTTTACTGTTTATATATATATATATATATATATATATATATATATATATATATATATATATATATATATATTTATTAATATATGTAAGAAAAAAAGCTAATTTAATGGCAAATTATTATTATTATTCATTTATTTTTCAGTTTCCTGCAGTTGCTTTCTAAAGATGTGATTATATAAACATTTATCTAATGGATTATAATTATGTGCAATATAAGGACTGCATTTAGGGTGACTAGTTTAACTTCTCTTACCCTTCTCCAAGTATAGATATATGCTATATCCATTAATGTGTAGTAATCCTTAAGAGGCTCATCTTCATACATCACTTCAACCTGGAAAGGAGAAGGAAAATAAATATAAATAAATAAATATTGTAATAGGAGTTGATGAGTTAGGAAAAAAGTTATTAAAATGCAATTAAAATATGTAATATTTTAAGAGCTCTGGCTCTTAATAATAATATATGTAATATTTAAAAAAAGACATTGCAATTTTCAAATATTATAAAAAACCAAAATAATAATAATAATAATAATAATAATAATTTAATATAAGAAAGACCTGGTAGGTGTTCGGGATGTCCATTTTGCTACGCAGGAATTTCCTCAGATGCATGACTGTCATGGCTGCTGGACACTGCAGATACCTCTTGTTAGCCACCTACAAACAAAATTACATTTTACAAAATAATAACTAAGAATATATACGTAATGACTAAAAATATATGTTTTCACAGTTGATAGTCTAGTTGGACCACCTTAAAAAAGGTTCAGATTTTTGCTTTACAAAAGTAATGTGGCTGTTTAAGTAACAAGAAATAATTCTCCACTTACGCTTTGTCAACACACTTTATTTTTAAACAGGAGCAGAGTAAAGGTTTGACATTATTTTGTTGTTAACAAGTAGAAATGAAAGCCAAGAAGAAACTGAGGTCAAATCAACAAGCATTACCTGATCTTTTGACGGCTTGTCTTCGACTCCACCTACAAGCCTGCACAGAACAAACAGAAAAAACATCATTAACCTTCCACTTTTGCCATATTTGCACAGTTATCATGCAATAAAAACACAATACTGGCAACAAAAAAAACTCAGGTTTCACAAAATCAACTTCCTTACTTTTTCACTCATTCTGAGGTTCTTTATTTATTTATTTATTTTTGATGATTTCAAATTGATTGATGATGATTGAAATTGAAAAAATGTGTGCAATACGCAAGAATCACTACACTTTGATACACTTGTGCAAATCGTGAATACAAGATGAAAAAAGACTGAAATAATTACGTCTTGAATGTGGAGATGAAATTTAGAAGATATAATAAACCAAAAAATAGCCACTGAAAGAATAAAAAACTAAATGCTACATGATGCATTTTGTAAATGCATGTCTGCATGTTGTGTGATATTGGTGTATGATGGTGTACGACCCACAACATGTGGAATTTTATCATTTATGATGCTGCCTTTTCTGAAACAGTATCTGTTGCAAAACATCAAGCACATAGTTTCTCTTAGCATATTAAAAAGGAAATTTTCTCCATTTTTATCCTAAATTAGAAAAAAGCATAATTTGAAAACAGATGTTCACCTGCTCTGATCAAAGAACTCAATAGAGAGGCTGATGATCTCATCGTCTGTAATAATTCTCTTGTCCTCATCGGCCACCTCCCCGCGGTCCTCATGTGATCCATTGGAAGCTTTGATAAAATAACAGAAAGAAACCGAAGCTGAGAAACGAGTAATGTGAATGAGTAAATATCATAATTTCCATTCACAACTTCTGACTCACCATCTACAGGATGCTCTGCATAGAACTCTCTCCTTCTCTTCATCTCATCTGAGCACAATGAGGAAAGAAAGCTTTTAAAAGAGTTTATTTTCATTCCTCAAAACACATCCTCTCAGGGCTGAAACAGTGAATGCATCAGTGTTAGCTGTACCTTTTTTTTTAAAAAAAAATTCCTAAATGTAATTTTCTGCAATAAAGTTGGGTGCAAGAAGATGCTGTAAAGAATTTTGACTAAGAACGTTGTGCTGTATTTTGAATCATTTTAAACCAACAAAAAGGGTCAAAAAGAGCCCAAAATGTATTTCATGAGTTTCTAATAAATGAGATGTTGCAACGGTTGTTTGTTGTCTGACTTTTAGCAACTTTAAAAGACATCATAAGCTACCAGAAACAACATGAGATAACTTTGCTTCCAACTGCGCTGCATTTTTAACACATTTAACTAATTAAATTCAGAGATTGAATGTAGCTGAACATATCTATACATAATGCTTTTTGCAAGGAAGGTTAAATCAAATCTGAACTATTTTCATTCCTTTCATTATTATTATTATTATCATTATTATTATTATTATTAAATCAACATCAGTAACACTGCAGCTGCTATGGTTATACAGTTATGGATGACATTACACAGCCAGTCAGAAAATAGGTCTGAAAGCTGTAAACATACAACTCCAATGGTCTTACTTTTGAAGAGCCCTGGGACCAACTTGTACACAATGTCTTGTAACGTTTTGTCGGACCTGCAGAACAGAGCAAAAACTCGACATGTTCACCAAGGAGAAAACTGAGTTGGCATAACAGGTTGAATAAGCCAGACAAAGGGTAACCTTTGAAAACTTGATTTTAAGAATAACAATTCCTCACACTGAAGAACATTTTTAGCTTCATTTTTAGTGCATGGCAACTTCTGATTACATATTCTAGACAAATTACTCTTCTTCAGTGGAGAGACCACAAAAGGCAAGAAACATGAGAGGAAAGACATTCATATATGTGGCTGCTTGATCTATATTTTAGATTTAAAAAATGTGAAATAATGCAAATGCCTACTCAAAGCTTTCAGAATATAATTACATCAACAAATAAAACAGAGAAAAAAGAAAAAAATCTTACAGTTTATGTCTGAAATATGGCAGAAAATTAATCAAGCCTAGTTCTTACCTAATATTGAGCAGTGGTTTAGTTTTATGCACTTGCACGTCACAGATAGGACAGTATTTGCTGGTTTCCAGATAGCGCACAATGCACATTTTGCAAACTGTAAAAAGAAAGATAGAAAAAACTTTATGTATTAAGGATTTCCTGATAGGTCAATTGAAATAATAATAGTAAAAAAATAAAATCCAGGTTAAAAAGAAATCTCTTTCGCTGTTTCAAGACTGCATGAGGTTTTAGCGGTTTTGAGGAAAACTCGCTCAGATTTTTATAATAAGAAAAACTCACATGAATGAAGGCATTCGATGATGGTGGTTGCGTCTATGAAGTATCCTCCACACAGGACGCAGATGAGGTGAGGGTTGAGCTCAGTAATCTTTATCCTGGTCGTCCGATGCATGGTGAAAGAACTGAGCAAAATATAACAAACCCTACGTGGAAAGAAGAGGGATAAGTAAAAACAAACAAACAAACAAACAAAGGATGCATTACAAGGCTGCAGCCTTCCTTTGGCGCACCATTTGGAAAAAGGCTGCTGTTTGCTTGACTGTGTTAAAGCAACATAACCTCTTATGCTAATGCAGAGATAACCGGAGGGGTCGGTTGTCGGTAGCAGAAACATCGCAGTGAAATATCATAAATCAGTCTCCCGAAAAGATCGATGAAACTAAGCAGGAGAGCGCAGCGCTCCATCTTAAATCAGCAGCATTTGTTTAAAAAACAGATTACATGAGAGGAACAGTTATAGTTATGCTTGAAACCAGAAAAGTCGAGATTGAATAAAAAATTATGATTCTGGTCGAAGCCCTAAAATAAGGCAAAACATAAATAATTTCTTCACGTTTGGTGATAATCCGTCAGATTTTTAAGGGTTTAATATGGAAGAAGGTGTCGAATTAACGCCGCGACAGCAGTGACACGAGCTGTGAGATTAAAACATCAACACAGCTGCATCGGATCAGTAAATGACACAAATTCAACAGAAAACTGGAGCATTTTAGTGGTACTAACATATGCTACAAGTCTGTGTCGCCCCTGATGCGAGGCACCCACTCATTGCGTCAGGTGTGCCGTGCAAACCGTGGGGGAAACCTGGTCGTTTCTATGGCAACTCTCTTTGTTTTTAGCCCACATGGCTGGTCGCCATTGGCCAGAACGAGACAGGCTGTCTAACCAAAACAACAACACGGCGAGCTGCCGGTGTGCAAGACAGACAGGACCAAGTCTCTCGGTCCCTCTGCGCACACACACACAGCCGCTGGACTGCCAGGCTGCCGACAGCACGGCTGCCATTTTGTGGAGGAAAAAAAAGCTCGTATCGGTTCAACGGGCTGCGGGGTTTCCTTCGGAAAGGGGGGCATACAAAAGCCGTATCCGAGTCTTTTACACGAGGTCAGATGATGGCTTTTGGTGGGATCGTACATTGGTGTGGATAGGTCTAAATCGGCGTGCGAGCCAAAATTTCTTCTGCTTCGCGCCGTGTTTTTCATGGCGAGTGCGCGATAATCAGCGCCGTGCAGCAGCAACATGGCCAGACAGCAGCGACTGCGCTCAAGTTGAAAAGCAAACCATATCCTGCTCCTTTAACCATATATCTACTTATGTCTGTTTCTAGCAAACATCAGCCGCTCTGTGTGTATAAAGTGTATGACCTTAAGGAAATAAACAGAAGTTCAAGTTATGGGTAATGTCTTTCGTTGATTGCGATATCTATGTAATTTTTTAAAACAAATTACTTCATATTTGTGACTCATGAGCCATATTGAAGGTAAGAAAATAAAAAATAACCACGTTTTGCGCATAAATTTGAAGCTGCGCTGGCATAGCAAATAATTGCGCCTCTTGTCATTTAAAGATGTAAAAATGAAAAATAAATAAAAAGAGAAATCATTAATAGACCCTATGAAACCCACTGTGGCTGCAACTCCACGACGAGTTGACCCTCTTTGAACGCTGGATGACGGCCAGCGTGTCCAGGTCTGCACGCACACTGACTTTACGGAACCACTTTTGGCACCAGAGCTCTGAGTCCAGACTGGTTTCAATGCTCCACCCGACCTCTCCTGACCGCCTCTGAACAGACCTCTGCGGGCAAGTTTGGACAGCGACTCTGTTCAAAAGGATGCCTCACACCTTGCAATTATGTCTGCATATATGCACGGAGTCTGTTGCGCTTTTAATCGATTGATTTGTGTTTGGACAACTGCTGTCCCTCTGTCCAGTGAGAGCTGCACTTAGACTTACAGTCGATCATTGCAGGAGTCCAAAACAAAGCTAAATAAGTTCATCCGCAGTGAGAACGAATGTTTTCAAAGGGCTGGCGAACCAACCAACACGGTCAGATTAATATCCGGGTTATTGATTCACTTATACAGCAGCTCTCTTCTTATTTCCACATGTGACACAATCAATTCTGAACAGTTTCACGGATCAGTAAAGTTTTTCATAGTTTTTCAAATGACACCAAAGCGACACTTCTTCCTGCAAAGTTTCCTCTTTACATCCAAATCAACCAAATCAGAAGCTGCTGGTAGCAATCCAATGAAATTCGCTAGTGGCAAAAATAAATATAAAAATAAGAATAAATTAACAAATAATAATAAAGAACTGTCAGACAACGTGGAAAATACCTCATTAATTTGACTAAAGCGGTGCACCTTCTTCAGCCATTAAGAAAGAATAATAACTGTCACTGTGTGTAGGGGTTGATTTACACTTTTAAGTGTTACTGGTCTGACACAGGCTACGCAATCACGTCAATTCACAGATCTGAAGGCTGTCAACTTGATAAAATGCATTAATTTTCACCCATTAACCATCCTGGTTCCCCACCGGCATTCATGGGGGAAAATGATCATTTTACCTCTCAAAAGAACTGACCAGACTGTCAACGTGATTCTGTATCATGGGCGCCAGAGATCCACCGTTTCATGGTGAAAATGTTAGAAATCCACAACAAGCCTGGATGTTAATAAGTTACATAACCAATGCTTATTCTGCTTGATGAGACGCAGATAGCCCTTTTGTATTGAGACCAAAGTGACACCTTCTTTAATTTCACAAAAAAAATTTAAAAAAATTAAAATAAAAATATTAACAGTTTTAATCAAGCTAATAGGACACCAAACCACAAAAACCCAGAGTTTCAGGTTATCCTGTGTTAATCAAGCAACCGTTGACACACAAATGAAAAGGTTTACCTCCACGTCACGTTCGCCGTAGCCATCCAAGTTAAGTTAATAAATCTGTTATTCGGTCATACTGAGAAAAAACACATTTTGGAGCCAGTTCATAACACTCCAATCATCTCAACTCTATAAAATGAAGACGCTATGTGAAATTTTGTACACAGAAGGACCGTTTGGAGCAATTGCTGCCGTTAAGATCTCAGTCAACGCAGCCTTGTTCTCCTCTGATCTTCCACTTTACATAAATCCAAAACACACAAGGCAACCCTTCACGGTGCTCAGCTTATGTGGACAGATTGCTGAACACTACACAATGCAAAAGTGAGCATACGTAAGTCCGAACTGGCGTTCAAAGCCGAGCGGGGAATAGCTTTTGCAAAAAGACAGAAGTGGTAAGCAGACACACACGGAGCTCCACGTCGGTGATAGCTGCAGCCACCGTTCAAAGCAGCCACATCCACCGCTGGATCGATGCGGAGAAAAAAAAACACAAAAGCACAAACCTCAAGGCTCGCTTTTTGCCCTCGTTAGTTAGAGATGATATCGAAGGAGACGTACCTGGAGGCTCGGCTTGGAATCGGCGAGTCTTAAGACGATCAGACAATGAAAGTTGGAGCAGCGATCAGCAGAAAATGAATAGAAGCCGAGCCGCCATCTTGAAGCAGGCTGCAGACGCTGTCAGTGGCGGAGAGCGCACGGCGGCGGACCGGAGCGCATTTCAGATGTGCGAATGAAAACTCCTCGTTTCCTAACCGCTTGCACACCGTGTGCGTGTCCAATCCTCGGCTTCAAAAGGGTCTGAGTTCCGCGGGTTCGGTACAGGAAGACTCCCACTTCGGCTGCGATAACTTTGCCTCCAAAATAACCGCTTCGCCCCCCCAGTGAAATGCAGCCGCAGTAGCTATATGTGTGTGTGTGCTCCGTGGAAACTGACACCGTCCCCAAAATGGCTTGTAGTTCGACCGCCCCGCTCTAGTCACGTGGTCTCGTTACTTAAGGGTGCCCAGGAATTACTGTCGGTGTATGCTGTTTTCTCCAAATCTTCTCCGTAATGACATACAATAACAGAGATCATAGACGTGCTCACAAAAACATACTTAAACAGCAAAATCATGTCAACTACTCCGCAGTTTGAGCTTTGTTTGAACTTAAATCACAACGGGCAGCTGCTTTAAGGGCGCCCAAAAAATTACTGTCGGTGTATTCATGGTCAGTGTGTGACGCATGATTCAAAATAACACACATTCCACATTCACGCAATTTGAAACGCTTCGCAAAATAGCGCGATTTGATGTGTGGGCTAGATTTGATCAAGAATCTGCAGTTGGCACCATGATTAAAGGCGTACACTAAATGTGCCCGTCTCTCTGGTGTTGAAAATAACAGCAGCACACGCGCTTGTACACGTTCGAGTCGTTTATCAGGTGCCTCAGCGTCCGACTGTAATACCTAGTCTGCTGGGGAGATGTGCTTTATCAAGCTCTGTTGATCGTTGCTTTTCAAGACCCCACATAGCCTATTTGGTTAACATGCGTCCACGTGACAAATGGCATCTGATGTCAAACCTTTGTCACGGGCTGTCCTGCAACCCCCAAGAAAGGGGAAAAGGGAGAAGAGAAAAATAAATTTAAAAAGAAGAAGAAAGAAAGAAAATCGCCACAAGTTTCACGTGAGTCTATCCTGCACCCTGGGATGTTTGGGGAATCTGAGCTGAAATTTCAGAGTATAGCTTAAGCTTTCTGGGGGAAGGAACCGAAAATCCAAGAAATTTAGTTGGCAAAGTCTTGGTTCTCTGTTAATATGAAAATAGAGTTGTGCCGGAAGGGCAGGACTGGTTGTGTTATTGCAACAAATGCTTCAGGAAACTAAGACATTGTATTGTTACTGGTAAAAAAAAAAAAAAAAAAAAAAAACAATCATCCGTGCCTCTGTGCTCACAAAATGGTTCCAGTCTTATTTACACTCATTAGAAGAGGCTACCTTTGAACCAAAAGGGTATCTCACATATTTGCGTCAACAATTTATTTGTTTGTGCGAGCGAACATATGAAGCTGTGAAATACTCAAAAGAGGAAAACTTTATTTAAACTTTAAAGAAGTTGGAAAGGTCATTCATTCAGATAAATGGATATCATTCTCAGGTACTACAGAACTACATATATATATATAGCTTATATATATACATATGTGTGTGTGTATATATATATATACACACATATGTATATATATATATAAGCTGAGCTGTGTCGTTGGACTCTGGTCAAAGTCGAGGATCACATCTGACTGGCTTTCTCGACACTCTTGGCAGCGTCCTTCAATTTCCCCACCAAATCCTGAAAACAAACAAAGGCTTATCATTTTCGATTGAACAATAATAGAAAACAGAAATAAACCTAAAAATAATCAGGAAAACAGTTTTACTTTCTATAAAAAGACAATACGGGTCAATTCCTCACTGATGACTCATTTTAGAGTCTCCAGAAAGGTGGCATGACGCGTAGAAAACGTTCTCCTGAAACTCACATCAATACCATAATAGTGTCTGTAGGTTTCATTTTATAGCAAACTTTTTTTTTTTTTTCAACCTACTCGAATGCAAAGTTCTGGATTGTGCTTCTGCAGCAATGAAAATCATGTTTCTGTGCAGGAAATGTAGATCCAATAATGCGTAAACATAATGATGCCAATTCAAACATGGTCTTGCTCCGAACTGCAGAGATGACACAGCCATAGACCACATCAAATCCTTTTTATTTATTTATTTATTATTTATTAATTTATTTTCTCTTCATGGGCTTTGATGCAACAGATGAACGTCTAAAAATCCCGCATCCAGACTCTCTTCCTTTTTTACCTGCAGCTGCTCCGTTGTGCAGGTAAAGTTGATATCTTCTGAGGATCCTCCATTCTAGCAAAAAGAAGCAGGCAGAACTATTCAGCGCGCTGAAAACACACCAGACTTTCAGGAAAATGCAAGAGGAATTTAGGAAAGTGTACAGCTGTGTTACCTCAGTGTTCAAAGATATCAAGTAAAAAGGTTCGTTGACCTTATCGAGCTGTCCGCTCTGATGAAAAAAAAAAACATGTAGTTTAATATAAAAAAAATATGCAGCCATAAATAAACCAATAAGTGGTGTGTTGCTTACCTTAGTGTGATATTGTAGACGCCATGAAACATCATTAATCTGAGCTGGACGCCTTCCTATGCTAGAAGAAAGAAAGAAAATATCTTTTGATGCTGTTTCTGTACATTTTTTCAAAGCAGAGATTAAACAGAAGCTGATCAGTGGATTTGGGTGATTTTTGTACAATAAAAAAAAACTTGTGAGGAAAAGTTTCCCAAGTTGTGTGTCTCCTAAAGTTGTGCAGGTTGCCTCCCCACTGAACCAGCTTGGAGCTCAAATACTGTTAACTGAACCTGAGAAGTCGCATTTGCTGCAATTAATCACTCCACGCAGACTCTCCCAGCTTTTTAATGAGCTGAAGCAACGACTTGTCTCATTTCACTCCCATTCTGTTAGACCCAGTGGAATATTTAATCTGGCCCACATTTTTATCACTTTTCTGAGAAGAGAGGAAAAAACCTCGCCCTTCTCCAGTTTATATGTCTTAAAAATTTAAGCTTTAGAAAAAAAAATAAATAAAAAAAAAATAAATAAATAAGGAAATTATCGACATTAAAACTTAAACATAAAAATACAATCCCCCATCCATTTATTTCTTTGCTGCATGGAGCTCTGAACACCTCTTTCAGTCTTTTCAATCTTACCTTCCTAATAAATGTACCAGGTCATTTCTATATTTCTGTAAAAAAAAAAACACCAGTAAGTTAGTTACGATAATTGAAAAAACTGTTAATTAAAAAAACATTATAACGTACCTGATAGCTGCTACAGAATACTTCTATTTTTTCTGCACTGATTGTGAGCTCATCGAGGCTAGAGCTACAAGAAGAAAGGACAACTTTGACATGATAGGGCTTCATTTTCATCACAGTCGTAAAACATTTTACCCTCAAACCAACACATGATTACCAAGGAACAAATACTTCAGCTCTTCTTCAGCTGAGTGCTGATTTTTGGGTTTTGTTAATCACTTAATATGTTGTTTTTAAAATGAAGAAAGCAAAATTGGTATAAAAGATGAATGCTGCTGCCTGTTAGAATAAAACATATCCTTGCAGACCACAAGATTTATCCTCTACAGTTTGTGATTCCTGATTATGAACTACCTCAAGCATCAGCATGTACTGTATATTAGCAGAAAGAGTGTGTCACTATTGACCAGAAATTTGTCACCTGCCTCCCCTTTTCTTAGAAAAGCTATATAGTTGCCACTTCATCAGAAAAAAAAGGACCACCATCTGTTTGAACTGGTGGTACAACAGATGACAGAACAATTAAAAAGGAAAATGAACAGGTTAAAAGAACAATAAATTGGCAACTAAATGCCACACAAAGGGTTTGTGCAATAGGTGGAAACTTTCCAACTTGTTACCCTTTTTTTCTTTTCCTAGTTTCCAGTTATACTCTCACAATGCACCAAAAAGGATTGCATTCAATGTCATTGGTGTTATACACTGAAAAACAAAGATTCTCTATTATATTGTGTTCTGACCATCTGATAACCCACCAAACACCTTCCCTTCCTTCTCTAATTAAACCATTAAAAGGCACCTTAAAAAAGAAGTAAGCCACATCTGATCCCTGTTCAATCTATGTTAATTGCAGGCAATTTTACTACAATTTAGAAAAAAAAAATAAAATAAAATCTCAGCCCCCAGGCCTGGCAGAACATCCAGTAACAGTATACAGTAACATCTGACATCTAGCACATGCAGCAGAACACATTCTTAGCTTGTTATTTTATTCAGGAGAGGTATATATGTATATATATATATATATATATATATATATATATATATATATATATATATATATGATCACTTGAATCACTTTGTTTCTGTATTTCAAAAGCTGTTTTGCATAGGAGCTTTCCTCTTTTGTCTTTGTATCCATTGGAGAAACATAAGATTTCACATATTTAACTGACAGCTGCAGCCTTGTTTGGCTTCTTGGTCTCTAAGGGTTAGGGGGTTCTAAGGGGAATGCATTCAGTGGGTCAACGGGATGGTCCTATGTTACAAACATGTCCAACATGCTGTCATTATACTTTGGGAATGAACCTTCACGTGTTGAGATGAAACCCATTTCTGTCCGATATCGCCCACCTTATCGTTGATTTGTCTGCGTTTTGTTTGACCGCCTCCAGGATGAAGGTGGTTGCTGCTGTGTGAATCTGCTTCAGCAGGATTCTGTCGATGTGCTTCAACTCGGACTGATCTGAAACCAAAATAAATAAAGAAAGAACACGAGGACGTAAGGACGGAAGCCATTAGATAGTTCTACACTACCGCATTCCTTCCTGACATAACAGATTGGTGTAAATAAATGATCAGTATATAGGCTTTGCGATCCATATCTGGGTTTTCCAGATTGACGCGCAGAATGGAAATCAATGATGATTTGCATGTGAATGCGCCCCTCAGCTGCATCAGCCGGGGAAGGGAGGGGGTCCTTTTGTTGTGTTTGTCTGGTGAGCGCTTCACTTTCTAAATAATTCTGACACTAAAATGAACTAGATTATTCCACAAATTCGTCAACACACGGAGTGAGGAGACAAATGAAGCAGTTAGGACAGAGATGGAGCCCGAGTGGTCAAAGTCTAATGTAGGCTAATTTAGCATAGCCTATATCAAAACTGAGTTAAGCTAGGGGCGATTAAAGCGAACAACTAGATGTATCTGCATGATAAAATTTCATTTACATGGATTGAAATAGTCTAAATTGCTTTTCTGGTGTGGCAGGTAGCCTTGATAGCAGTTAAAATGATAAGAGACATTCTGTGTGGTCGTGTGTGTGTCTGCTGCTGAATGCAAAGCAGGCAGCAGAAAACGGCTAAGATCGCTTAAACGAGGCGGATGTGCGACTGTCTGCTCAGTCAGTTCGGAACACGAAGATCTCATTATCTGAACACGGAGAATTCAGATTAGATGCCCAGTAAAAACGCGCACACGTCGATATTGGTCTGCTACAAGTCCACGCGAATAGAAACCGGAAGCAGCAACAGAGACAAAAGCGGCAGCTTCAGGGAGAGGCAGCGGCTCACCGAGCACCGCGGCGTCGCCGTTAGAGGATAGCAGACTCCGGAAAGAAGCCTCCACCAGCACCTGGAAGCTGTTTTGGTCCACGACGGACGGATCGGCTAGAGCCTGCACTCCTCTCTGCACGGACTCAGACAACTCCATTTTGCTAAAAGCTGACCCACGACATCAGACCACGTGATGGATCAGCTGATGTAGTGGTGTGGAGAAGCTGAGCGTTGAGGAAAGAATTATTAGCGAGAGAGAGAGAGGGAGAGAGAGAGAGAGAGAGAGAGAGAGAGAGAGAGAGAGAGAGAGAGAGAGATTGGAAACTGTCCATAAATCACCAAGATTCCCGAGACAACCAGGAAACACTGCTCTGGATGTCCAGTTTGGTGTTTGCTCATGTTTGATGGAGTCTTATCGTTTTTTGTACATAGCCTACTGAGACATAAAGCACCTGGTTTCCGAGGTGGAAAAAAAGTATGTATGTGCATATATATATATATATATATATATATATATATATATATATATATGATCTAATATTACTTATATCATTTAAATAATTTAACATACCATTAACAGTCATGAATACATTAAACGTGGTTTAGCCTCAATAGGCTCCCAAAGAGGATTCTCTCGTGTTTTGGTCTAGATAGATAGATAGATAGATAGATAGATAGATAGATAGATAGATAGATAGATAGATAGATAGATAGATAGATAGATAGATAGATAGATAGATAGATAGATAGATAGATAGATAGATGAAGAGAGAGAGTTCCCTGGGATTATAAGGACATAATTTGGACATTTTGACATGGGGATCATGACATCAGTTCAGCCAACAGCCTACACAAGAGGCAGAAACATTTTCAATAAGTTCAATGACCATTTAAAACCATTTATATATATATATATATTTATGGTCATATATTTACAACATTTGCAACCGTGCAGATGATCCAGCTTTTGCATTAGTCCTCATTCACCTTCAAGACAAGGCAGCGCTTAAATATTAAACATTTTCTGTGCAGTTTAGTTGCATTAATTATATTGTCGCTTTTCATTTTAGCGGCGATTTAAAGTCAGCATATCCTTAAACTGCCTTTTTTCACTTTAACTGATCAGTTGTTTTTTTTTTTTTTTTTTTTTTTCCTTGCCTTGCGATAGACTGGCGACCTGACCGGGGTGTGGGCTACCCCGCCTCTCTAACTGTGCTGGGCTCCGGTTCCCCTTCGACCCGGAATAAGCGCTATAGAAAATGGCTGGATAGATTTTTTTCTTCTTCTTCTTCTTTTCAGTTGGGCTGTTGATTGAAAGGATGTTAAACTTTCAAACTCACATGCTGGTTTTCTGGCAGGCAGTTTGACTTAACCTGTTACGGCTCATTCACTTTTTTTTATCACATAACTTTTACTTTTGATATGAAAGAAAGTGTGCTGAGTTCTATATTCTCCTAAATAAGCAGAAAGAAATCTGCACTTTAAAAGTTATTTGAATGGCACATTTAATAAAGAAATGGATATCTGAAAAATACTATTTGTCTTGAAGAACTCAGAAACAGCATCTGAGAAGATAATCTCATGATCTTGGTCTATTTGTCCGCATCAATCAGGATCACACCTCACTGCAAACTGAACCCGAAATGTCCTCAGTCGGCTTCAATAATATTTGCGATGCTTCTTTTAACACTTTTTTTCCCCGTTGATTTTTCGTTTGTGGACTTCCCTGCAGAGTCTTGAGGCAGTCATGAGATAGTGAACAACTCACTTTAAATACCCATCATAGCGTCTAGACGTGGGACCTCATGACAGCAGCGCAGCAATGACAAGAAATTTCCTTTTGCATCAGAAAGCACAACTTCAGTTATAACTGTAGGCTATATGAACGCAAATGCGACTTAGTGCCGCAAACAGCCATAAAAGAAAATCGTCCATCACTTAGGTCACGTGGTAACGAAACGATTCAACTTTCTGTTCATTTTTATAATCCTTTGCACCGGTTCTGGTGGATGAATTGCTGCGTTTTTAGATGTTTCTTTTACTCTTTCATTGATATCTGCCGTTTATTATCAATGAACGAAGACTGCAGCCTGCTTCATGGCCAGACACGTTTTGTCCAAAGTCCACTTCGGCTCCGGGTTGTGAAACAGATTACCCTCTCTTTTCTCTCGCTGTTTCATTTCTTCCTTTTTTAACTCGTGTTTGCAGACCTCTATCGCCGCTTATTTCTTGTTTTCCCTGTGCAAATTAGGCATCAATATTTGTATATGCCAACTATTCACAACTACGTTGGCTTATTCTTGGACTCATGCTATAAAAAAAACTGCAAGTGTACATCTTCAAGTCTGGTAATCCAAGGACATTTTTAAACATTTTCTAGCTCTGCTTCTATCAAGTCTTTTCAGTGTCTCCCTCGGCCTGTCCTATAACAGAACTCGCCATATGCCACAGTCTCCATCTCATTAATTCAGTGAATAATTGAATAATTAAGATAGAGGTATACTTATGTGGAAAGAAACTTTTAGTTGCCCGACTCTCGATCCTATGGCACCTCGGCAGATGTTGGTGAAGCTACAGTTATTTTGACATTTTGGTTTGTTACTGAGAAAGTTGAATGAATAAATCAAGTGTCTGAAAGAGAATGATTTGCACATTAACCTGAAAACTGTCAATTGTCAATTCTGAGTCAGAAAACCCTTACAACCTTTATACTTTCGACACCTTAAACCTTGAAAGAAGTGAAAAGAGAAGTTAGGAAATTTTGAGTTGCACGAGAATTAAACTGAAATGTCATCCTTTGACGTGTTTTTCTGCTGTAAATTGATATTTCCTGGCGAATAAAGTTTTCTTGCAGAGCTCAATAAAAGATTAAAACCTTTAGCTGTAATTAACATGGAAAAAGATTGTTCAAAGCCTCTTGAATGACTGTATTTAGATAATAAAACTATCGGAAAACATTCCCTTTAAGAAGAAACTGCTGTAATAAGACCTTACAGAATGTGTACATTTTCATCAAGAGAACACAGTTTTGATGGATAATTAACTGTCAAAATGGTTGCTAATTGTTGCAAAAAGGTTTGGAGCACGACAGCTATTCAGACTGACACTTTTTTTAAAAAAAATATCACTTTAGATGATTAGCCTACGCTAAAACCTTTCGTTATGTAATAAATACATATTTAATAAAGACCGAGCTGCGTCTCAAGCCGACCTCTTTCTCCAGTTTCTGCAGTTACCTTTTTTTTTTTTTTTTTTTTCATCATGCATGTAGTGGCCGCTATTTGCGCTTTTTGTAGGATATGAAATAATATTGCAGTGTCCCGTCTGATCTTTTCTGTGTGAGGGAATATCACCTTCTGTGCCATCCCTTCTACGCATGCTCATTAAGTAAATTGGGAACACAATTGAGTGTAAGCTTCTCTTCTAAGCGCTGAAGGCATAATCTATTTGTTAGATTCTGGCGTTTGAACTGCTTTCACAAAACAAAACACAAAAACACAAAAAAGATAAATCAGCCCCCGGGGTACGTTGTGTTTTTACCCAAACCTTTACCATTTGGTGTGTTGTTTTAACGGCGTGTGGGTCAAAGATGGTCCACTTTGGGTTATATATCTTTTATCAAATAACTCCTTATATGATAATGTTTTTCAGATTTTAACTTGAATCCACTTAATAGTAATATAACACAAAAATCAAGGATTTCCTGGACAAACAAATTAATTAATGATGCCTATTAACTTTTAACTTGTCTGACTCATTTAGAAAAACCTAAATATGTGGTACCCGAATAAATTCCTCTAAAACAAAGTGAGTACAAAGGATTTTGATAAAAACCACAGCCTTGCCAAGCTCTGCGTTCACTGAAAAAAGAAACAAATTAAACAGTGTGGCAGTAAATTAATGCATTTACAGTGACTATGCAGATAATCTTACGTGTCTGGCAGCATGTACTCCTTGAAAATGTTTAATTCCACAAAAACACTGATATGGTGGAGGATTTAAAAAAAAAATCCTCAAAGGTCTAAAATATTTATCCTGGTTGAATATGTACTGATATAAATTTAATGTGGATTATTATTGTGGATGTGCTGTCTTTAAGTGGCTTTTTTTTCCAAATATAAAATGTTAAAAACGTGTTGCTTCGGCATTAATGACAAACCACTGAATGCTCTCTGGATTTATTATTTCATGAGCCACTGGTGAGCCCTGAGTAATGTGATGCAACGGGGCGAGGTGGGACTACCTTTTGCATTTTTCCTGTCGTGTTTTATTTTATTTATAAGCCAGGTGCAAACAACCAGATTTTCATTTAATTAAAACCTAATTAAGGAAGGAAAAAGCGTGGAGCCACAACTCCCAAGCAACCGTCTCTGGGGTCAGGACCTCGCTGTAACAATGGGGCTAAAAGAGAAAAGGAAAACGCACTTCATATCTCGCTATTGTTGTGAAACTTTAAATAATTCAAAACACTTATAGTAAGACACACAATTATAATTTGTTTGTTAGGTAAAAATAAACCAACCCTCCTTTTGCTTTTGTCAGACATCCACTAACCATCCAGCTGCTTAAAGAGGTCCCAGCTCTCAGTTTCATTATATGACACACATTAGAAGAACTGGAGCCACGTAAGTGTGAATTGTTTTAAAAGTTAATTTGTTAAACAAACAAATCGTGCGGACTTTTTTAAGGCTGTTGATTATGAGGTGAAAATTGCTTGCAGAGAAAAATAACAGACCCCTAAGCATACCCTGCGTGGGTGAGCTTGTGTGTATTAAGCTTCAGCATCCGTGTGTACGTGACTGGGGGCGAAAGAAATACACAGGGATAGAGGAGAGGTTTTGTGCAGAGTGACTGCCCCCTGTTGGAAAAATATTCTCCCCTGGCCATTCTCTTTCAGTCTGTTGCTTTTCTATAAATCATCCATCATTAACATCAGCGATGGAATCAACAGTAAATAAATAAATTAGCAAATACCGTTTGAATCAGGAGGCTGGAGTGGATGAATTATGTGTGCAAAGATATGATTGATTAGTTCCATTCACAGGAGCTGAGAGAAAGGATAAAAAAAAGATTCCCTGCAGATATAAGCACAACCATATAGAATCTGTAATTAACGCCTCTCTCTTAAGCACCTCATTAACTGCGTTACATATAGAGCTAATTCAATTATAACCCAGCACAGCTTGCATATATTCTCCTCTCTATTAAATATTCTTGATGTGCGACCCGTTAGATATGACGATCAAGCGCCATTTTTATAATAATATGACCATCTTTCTCCTCACCTCCGCCTACTCTCATCCTCTGAGGTCAACACTGGGTCAGTGTCTTGCTCAAGGACACTTCAGCGAGGCGCGTGGATGTGTGCAAAATTTGTTTGAGCTTGCTGTATGCAAAACGTTGAAATCCGGCGGCCTTGAATGGGTTTATAGAATGTTGTGAAATGGTAAAGTTATGTTATTTCTTCATTTTTTTACTTCTCTTTAAAAATGGAAATAAAAGTCTAAGCGACGAGGAGCACGCGCACGCGGCCGCGCGCGCTTCCTCCTGCCGCTGGGTGGCAGTGGTGTGTTTTTTCTTTCTCTGTGTGTACAGGGGAGCGTACGGGGGTGTCCTCGATGGGGAACAAAGAATGGTGCGAGAGGGGGAGGTTGTGTGTGTCGTGGAAGGTGGTTGGGGGCGTGGGGGTGATAAGAATGCTGTATATTGCTTACTATGAGTACGCATTTAAACTCACATGCACGGTATCGTCATCATAACCTACACCACAATAACTTGCAACAGCAGCAACAAAGAATAAAAAATGTGATGGATGTACCGACGATTAGAGTTGAGGGGTGATTTCTGCCACCAAGTCTTTTTTTTTTTTTTTTAAGGACACAACTATAGCCTTATGTGCTTGGGTACCCCTGTGGAGCTCCGTGTGTGCGACAATAACAGCTTCCGGGGCTTATTGTGATTGCAATTATGCTCCTTAATCCTGCCTATCACACTTACAACGTGGCAGGGCAACGTGTGGTGTTACGTGGAGGCATATTAAATGCAAATATCAATAATAACAGGGCTAAAAGTCTTAACCTGGGGTTCATGTTAATGTGCACATGTATTGGTGCAACTGCAAATTAAACTGATATGAAAGAAATAGCTATTCTACTTATTTAATCCGCTAATAAGAGATAAAGAACATAAACTATAGATTTAAAGAGAAAAGAAAATTTGTAAAAAATGTGCTAAAATCTAAAAATTATTATTACAGATAATATATATATATATATACATACATATATATATATATATATATATCTTGTGTTATGAATATATTGCCTTCTTTACTGGGCTGCATAAATTACACAGGTCCCGGCAGAGGCAGCTGTTCCTCCTCTAGCTTGCCGGTGAAAAGCAGCCTCCCTCCGGCTGCTGGTGCTGCTGCGGCCGCTGGAAGGAGGTGTGTTTCCGCCTACATCCTGCTCAGCTCCCCGGCCGCGCGTCCACGGCGAACTTCTCATTTCAGACAAATCGCACAAAACCTACGGAGCAGTTTAGTCATTATAGCCTCCACGTGTGTCCGCGTGAACACATTAAAAATGTCCTAAACACGATTACCTTGCCCTTTCTTTCTTTTTCTTTTTCTTTTTTTTTGCAGATTCCTTACGACGGACCCGCCATGTTTTAGCCCGACTCTAGCTGACTGAAGACGACAGGGTGTTTGATAATTAAAGCTACATAAAATTTTAGTTTTCGTGAGTTATAAGTTACACACTTATCTTGACCTAAAACAAATATTTCCCAAAGTCACGTCTTTTTTTTTTTTTTTTTTTTTTTTAACTTAGTGTGTAGAGCTACTGCTTTGCGGTTTTTGTTTGGTTTGAAAGTTTTTATTGTGCCAGTCCTACAAATATGCATTACTATTATAAATTATATCTTTAAAACAGAGCTTGCTTAAAGACTAATTTTAGTAAGTCAACACGATAACACTTCAATGAGAAGGAAGGGGGTCGGGATCATAGTGAGCTAAGTGAGTAATTGAACTTTGTGGTTAGAAAGGTTACAGTCTCGGTTGACATGAAAGAAAAAAAAATCTGCGGGTTCTTCTTATATCCCACAGGTTGGTTGGTGTGTGTGTGTGTTGAAAGTTTTCAATAAGTAATAATTTTTTTAAATAAAAAAGACCAGACTTAGTGAATGTTAGAAGGGGGTGATAACTTTTTTGGAAGCTACTTGTTGACCCAGTAATGAAATTCCTAACTGTCTTCACCTGCTTTGAGCAAAGGCACACACCGCTATCAGGGCTGGCTGTCTGTGATGGGTCTAACAGAAATGAAGAGACTTGAAAGGGGCTTCACATGCGGATTTTATTCAGCAGCAGTTTGGCTGCAGCGGAAACAAAGGAACAAGGCTGGCCTAGTGCTCAGCTGTTATCTAAACGATAACAGCTGAGCATCAGAGGATTGTTATGATTATGACATTGTTCAGAAAAAAGAATTTGCTATGGATGTTTTATGATGCTTTTAAACGGGAGTGAAAACAGTAATTCAAAAGCCTCATGTGTCCAAATATAATCTTCTTTTCATGTGAGCTGAATGTTCCTTCAAGGTTTGTGTAGAATGGGTGGAAAATACCCAGCAAACATCCCTCTGGAACCAATACATGTATGAGGCCAGTACTGACATATACTACATGCCACTTCACATTTTTCACGTGTGCATTTGCAAAGTCCCTGAGGGATGCTTAAATAGCTCAAGATGTTTGAGCATTAGAACTTATGAAAATAAGAAAAAATATGAAATTTGTTGAGATCTGAGCAGGCTTGCAGACAGAGTGGTCAGACAGACAGAACCCAAATTAAAATGCTCTACAATCAAGCAGGGCATGGAGGACCCTGAGGCTTTTCAGTTTCCTCACACAGGGGGTCTTATCTGAGGATCAACTTTCATGCAAGCACTCAAGACCAGCCTGTACAGCTTCTCTGCCCCTTTCAGCTTGAGGAGTGGAAGTCATGAGGAAATTTAATTAATGAAATTACTCATTTTTATTTATTTATTTTTTTTTTAAAGACACAAGAGTGGGATAGATAACCAACCGAAGAGACATAAAAAGCTTTACAGTGCAAATTACTATAAATGCAATATTACTGTTCATTACTGTGGTCACACAAAATGGAAAATATTTAGTGTTTTGTTTCTTCTCCTTTTAGTTTTCCCATACATGCAGTTCGTTGAAGATGGTAATCACACATTCATTGTTTGGTGATGCAAAATAAAGCTGATGTGCACAGAAACGTGTTCTCTGAGAGGCCACCATTGGTTTGTGTGGAATGAATACAATGTTGGACACAAAAAGAGCCCAGCAGAAAGAAAAGTGTCAATCTCCACCTGACTCAGAGCCCATTATAGGGTGAGAGGAGGCGGAGATATGTGTGTGTGTGTGTGTGTGTGTGTGTGTGTGTGTGTGTGTGTGTGTGTGTGTGTGTGTGTGTGTGTGTGTGTGTGTGTATTTGTTCTGATGTGTGTTTGAGTAGAGGGAGATAGAAAAAGACGCCCAAAGGTGCATAAAGCGCACACATCCATTTACTGTCATGATTAGCAGCTATTATCAACAGTTAGAACTGGTTGCCAGTCAGACTGAATTGTTTTGCTATAAATCAACTAGCAGGCAGTTGACCAATGACTGTTTCCTATGCAGAAAGCTAACTCTGCACTGCCTGATTTCATTTCCTATCTTTTCTTTCATGCCTCTCATTGACTGGCTCATGCTTTCAACCTTTCTTTTATTTTCTTTTATCTTCTCTTGCTACTTTGGTTGTCCACAGAATCCAACCTTTTATGTTTGTAGCCTCAAAGTGACAAAATTACTAAACAGATTTTCTGTGCATGTATGTGCATGAGCATGCGTATATGTGTATGCCGTTTTCAGGGCAGGAAAGTGCAAGCAGCAGTCTGATCCATACTAATGTTCATTGATAGGAAAATCAATGGTTCATTGATCCAAGACTTGGCTCTGAGAGGGGATGGGGGGGCTTTGTGTGTGAAGACTGGTGATGGGTGGGGGCAACAGAAAGAGGAAGACATGTAGACTGAACAGCATTGGAGGAAAATGATTTAGCCGATGAGGATAAATAACAAAAAAAAAAAAAAAAAAAAAAAAAAAAGAGAGAGAGAGAAAAGGCATCTGCAGATGATAGGGATGAGACCTGAAACATAGTGGCTGCTGTATGTGTGAACAACCTGTCGTGGCCTACTGTTCTCTCTTTTCTCTGTCTACCAGAACTGCTCTTGAGAGTGGATGAACAAGCCTGAAATGGAACACGAGAAGATAGGAGAAAAAAGAGGAGGAGAAACAGGAGAGGAGAGAAAGAGGGAGAAAATCAATTTTCCCAGACAGAGGCAGGCTGGTCTAATGGAGGTCTAAAAGAGGAGGAGGAGGAGAGGACATTTTTTCCTCTGATTACCTCCTGCAGCCTCTCTGACAAACCTTCAAAGCTAGCGTTGCTACAACAGCCTCACTCATCCGACCTTTTGTGGCAGGTATGGAGTCTAGTAGCTTCTTTCACTCAGCGCTAATCAGGCTTTGAGGGGGCAATGGAAATAAAAAACACATACAAGATCGGTGAGACAAACTCAGTGGCCTGAAATGCTTGAAACGTAAAAAAAATTATTTGCTCATGAGCAAAAATTAACATTTTCCCCTTTTATTTCAAATTATAAAAATGAAGCATTTTAAAGACACATCTAACCCTATTTCTTCGTTTTCTGTCTGCTCTTTATGAAAACAAGTTAACTTGCACACAACATCTTCATGAGAGAGAATGAGCTGGTTAAACGGACAAAGGTTTCCATTAGGCTAAGATGAATCATTTCTAAAGTATAAAGGAAGGAAATTTGTCATTTTTTGTCTGCTCAGATGGCCCCTGATCAGGTTGCAATATTCAATTTCCTGCAGCATGCTGGATTATTATGATTCAGTGAATGAAGTGGACATTTAGTGCTATGGAGAGATTGCAGGCAGTGATTTGTCCCAGTTCTAGTTAAGTGAATTTTCAATCTTGTCCTTTTTTGATCCTTTATGAAACTTATAGGTCTCTTAATAAAGAACAGCGTGTGCATGCTGTAAACACACTGAAAATTTACTTGTAAAATATCTAATAAGAGAAAAGAGTAATTCATCAAAATTTCAGTGATTGTTTAGGGCATGCACTGTGAGTAGAGTATGTTTAAAAAAGACTGATGCTACCTTAACTCTGATTAATCAGCTGCTCAGAGACAACACTTACCTCATCTTAGCATCTGCAAGTGCCAATGAAAGATGTGATGCAATGAGGAACTGGATTTTACTGTGGTTAGGACTGGGATTAAATTCAAGTGAGTTACATTCCAGTGCTTCAACTTCTGGACTCAACTTTACACTGATGAGATTAAATTTGATATTGTATTTTGCACATACAAAGGTGCAATTCAGAGGTTAGTTAATTACGTGTTTGCAATGATCTTAGATTTTGGATTTTAAGATTTTTTTTCACTTGCAGAGGTCCTTGAAGTGCCATGATTTGCAGCCATGTGGACTGTTCTGTTTGCTACATGAAATAGTACAAGGATAACACACCTTGTGCTATTACACTTTGTTATCATTCTGTCCCATTATCACTACTTAGCACAATTTAACAACAGAGTGATTCAAAGTGCTTTACAGAGACACTGAAACACCAGAAAATAAGTAACATTATTTAAAATTAAAAACACAAGAGAAAGGAAAAAGAAACAACACTACATAAAAACAGTATTGAAAACATGATCAAGTTTAAAATTCAACCTTAAAGGAAATAGTGCAGATTTGGACTTTTAAATAAGAATTATTCCATTAATAACACTATTACAAATTGAGTGTTTCAGGTGATCTGAGGCTTTCTGGGAGTTTGTTCCAGGCACGTGGTGCATGGAAGCTGAATTGAGCTTCTCAGTGTCTAGTTCTGACTCTGGAAACTGATAAAAAGACCAGATTCAGGTGACTTGAGGAGTCTAGTAGGTTCATACTGGGTCATAAGGTTACTGGTGGGCTTTGGTTCTACAGAGCTTTATAAACAAGCAGCAGAACTTTAAAGTCTATCCTCTGATGAACAGGCAGCCAGTATAAAGACCTCAAAGCTGGACTGATGTGGTCCACTATATTACTCTTAGTGAGGACACACACTGTTATAATAAACAAGTCGACTAAAGATGAAAGCATAGGCTAGTTTTTCCAGGTCTTGCTGAGACATCAGCTCTTTTACCCTTGATATATTCTTAAGGTGATAGTAGGCTGACTTTGTGATTCCCTTAGTGAGTTTTTCAAAATTTAGGTCTGAGTCCATCATTATACCCTGATTTCTGGCCTGGTTGGTAGTTTTTAGGTGTATAGACTGAAGCTCTATGGTGACCTTTAATTGTTTCTCTTTGGTTCTAAAGACAGTCACCTTAGTTTCTTTTTTTAACTGAAGAAAGTTCAGGCACATCCAGTCATTAATCTCCTCAAACATTTACAAAGAGCCTATACAGGACCTTTGTTTCCTGGTGACACTGTAATATACATCTGTGTGTTATCTGCATAGCTATGATAACTAATTTTGTTGTTCTGTATGAACTGTGGCAGAGAGTGTGTAGATGTTAAACAGAAGAGGCCCCAGGATGAAACTTTGGGGAACTCCACATGTAATTCTTGTCTGCTCAAATGTAACTTACCTATTGACACAAAGTACTTCCTGTTCTCTTAGTTTGCTTTGAACCAGTGCAGTGCAGTGCCAGAGAGGCCCACCTAGTTCTCCAGTTGTTTGAGTAATATATTGTGGTCAACTGTTTCAAATGCAGCACTGAGATCCAGTAAAACTAAGATTTTTCCATCGTCTGTATCAGAGATGGGGACTCAAGTCTGGGACTCGGACTCGAGCCACACTTAAGTTGCATTTCTGGTGACTTGAGACTTGACTCGGAACCGCACTCAAAAGACTTGAGACTTAACTAGGACTCGCGATTTGAGACTCGTGAACAATCTTATTTTTTTATGATATTCTCTCATTCAATCTCCTGTCTGCTGTCATTTCCCATGCGTAACGCTGACGTAATGTCACACAGATGTGCCAGCAATGCACTCATAATTGATCATAACATTGACAGCACCGGCTGCAGCACCATTTTAAATTTTTGATATTTAAAACTTAATAAAAAGGGACCAGTATAAGAGCAGCAAACTGGAATGTCTGTGGTATAAAAATCCAGGACTCTGCAATCACCACATCCACTTTCATCCACCTGAAAACACCCCTGGTGAGATTTGTCAATGTAATGTGAAAGCTAATGTTAGCATCTATGTTAGCAACAAGCATAGAGGCACAGCAGCATATACGTTAGCTTGTTAATACCTTTGTACAAAAATAATGTTAACTCTATCATATTGGCTCCTTTGGATGTGATCAAAAGAAGAATGAGACATTTACTGAACAGTTTCTATTAATTGAAACTTTGGCATGAGCACGGTAAGCTGGGATCAGACCCACTGTAGACAATGCAGGTTGTTTAATAGAAAACTACAGCTGTTGCTGATTTAGGAATGTAAGGAATATTTATTGGGTTTGATTGAGTTTTTTATTCAAATTTAAAAAGTTTAAAATTAATATTTTCTGTACTCATTTTGCAGAATTATTTCAAATCTTTTAAGCAAATATGAAGAGTTTTCTGATGCACTAGTGCAGGGATCACCACCTGTGGACCTGATGAGTTACTGTCCTGCAGATTTTACATGTCTACCTGCTGCAATACACTTGAGTCAAATTATTAATGGGTCATTACAGGCTTGTGCAGAACCTAACAACAAGCTGTCATTTAGATCAGGTGTGTTGCTGCAGGAAACGTCTAAAACCTGCATGGATAGTTGTAATCCCTACACTAAAGTGTACCATATTGGCCCTCCTCTTTACATTCAGGATAAAAAATGGTATGAACTGCAGTATTAGTATTTTAAATTTATCAGTAGGTCCAGATGGATTTTGGTTCAGACTGAAAACTCTTGGATAGGTTAACAGCATATTTACTAATCTGAATAAATTTCCATATCCATCTATAGGTTTTCTGAATTCAGTAAAGCAACAAAATCATCCAGAGGAGAGGGACAGAGTATTTGTCAGTATAAGCTACAGATTAGTGCTGCTACTAAATGCTGGTAGATAAAGGCTGAGTACGCATTTTAAATTCCTTGGAAATGATAATGCAGTCATCTAAGCAGACCGGATGACAGGCATCACATGGGAAATGACTCATCACAACTAAAAGTGACTTGCGATTTGACTTGGACTTGAACCATAAGACCTAAGACTTGACTTGGACTTGTGGTCCCAGACTTGAGACTTGACTTGGACTAGCACAAAAAGGGCTTGCAAACATCTCTGGTCTGTATTCAAACATATGTCATTAATCACTTTGGTCAGAGCCCTCTGTGCTCACTAGGTGCTGGCTCTGACATCAACTGGCACCAAAAGACTTATTCACTGTAAATTGTAAACCATTATTTTTTTTATCAAGAACTATTAAGTCAAATAATGTTTTTCTTTAAGTTATCTTAGGGGCCATTAGTTAGACTAACTCCTTCTGATCGGTGTCCTGCAGTCCTTCTGAAAGTATTTCAATAATTAGGGTCCGAGCCAAACGAAGAATGGAAGGACCCTATTGTTCCTGAAATGTTTATTATTATACTCCTCCTAAGCACTTCAAGGGCCAAATTTGACCCCCTAAACACCCATGAAAAGTTGTGAAATTTGGCACACACATCAAGCCCGGTGAAAATCGCAATATTCTAAGGTCCGCATACACTTCAATGCAAAATTGGCTCAACAGCGCCACCTAGACACCCCAAAAATCCCCAAATGAATGGGGTCCCGAAAGTCTACTTCTACGTAGGAAGACGAAACTTGGCACACACGTGTAACACCCCGAGTCGAGCAAAAAAGTCAATTGAACACCTGTTGCCATGGCAACGGGGCGCCCGCCATCTTGGCGTTTTTTTCCCATTTTTTTCACTTTACACACATCGTATTTGAACGAACTAGTCTGAGGGGATTTGTGCGAATGACTCCAAACTTGGTGGGAAGCTTCCTGACAAGTTGGGAACCAAACACTCCTCAAATCTTTCTAATAGGAAAAAGCGTGTTACCGTGGCAACCCACGGAAAAAGGCCTTCTCGCCATGAAACACGGTTTGCTCATATCTCCATAGGAATACATGGGAACTGCACCAAAGTTGACAGGATTCATACTTGTTGGGTCCTTAACACATTACAACACCTGTTGCTATGGCAACATAGCATGTTAGCTAGCATATTAGCATGCTAGCAAAAAATGCTAACTAGGTATATCAACATTTCAGTTTCTCAGCTGGGTGTTTTACCATGTCACCTACCATGTTACCAGGTTACCTACCATGCTAGGAAAAGGTGTATGAGATGGGTGGCGCGGTCCAGGACGCTCGGACCCGATGGATGCCGCTTGAGGCTTTAATTCGATTTGTTTTTAAACAGACCTGCTTTTGTCCAATCACTCTCAAGCTCCACCCTCTTGTCATAATGTGGTAACTGTGTACACCAAAAAAGATGGCAAGAGTCAATTTCCACAAAACTCAAGGCTTTAAAAGGGCACTTTAGATGAACATCTTTGATGGATGATTTTATTTATATTTAATAAGTGTTTGCTGTTGTGAAGAGATGGTTGAGATTAGCTGTTACCCACAATTATTGCAAATAATAATCAGTACTTAAAAAAACAGAATGACCAAGTTATGTTTTTATTTTCCTAATTGCAGAAAGTTCCCTTTATGTGCCAGGAAGCTCAACGTACAAAATTACTGAAAAGGTGAATAAACTGATAGCTTGACAAAAGACCTTCAAGCTAATATTAACCATATGAACACGTTTTCCAGTGAAAAGATTATGGGTGTGTAAAGTTAACATTGGCATTGAAATGATGATAGAAACTATTTCTCTCTCACCTAACATTTTGAATCTTGTTTTCATAACACCAATACACCATGTGGACATCCATCCAAAAGTAATTCCATTCATTTATGTCAAACTTTTTGAGGCATAGCCCCTTTATCTAAAAAAAAAAGAAAACAAGGATCTAAATATTTGATGGATTACAGAAATTCAACCACTAAGGAGGCTACCCATACACTTGTATGCACAGTCCTCCAAACCTGAACATTGTTTTACCCAAAGTGAAGATGCTAAGCGTAGGTTCAGTGCTAAAGAACAAAAGAACAGGAGACGATTCACAGAGACAACGTGTAGCCTAGATGCATTTCCAAACCCTTATACAGAAACCAACCAAAGTCAGTAAATTTACAATCAGTCTGGATATGCAGGAGCATTAAACCATGAATTGGCCTTCAATGGCAACTAGCAGTAAAACCAAATCAGAAAAAAATAGGAAAGAAATCTGGATGATTTTGGCTCTAAAAATATCTAAACCCACTTTCAAACAGCTGCTGTACCAATTTAATGGCAGGGATTACCAAATCCGGACTTCTTGGGCCAGTGTCATGCAAGTTTTCAATGTGTCCCTGCTCCAACACACCTGATTCAAAGGACCCACAGTGCAGTTCTGTACAATGAGTCATGTGTGTTACAGCAGGGACACAATGAAATCCTGCAGAACACTGGCCCAAGTGGTGATTCCTGCTTTGTGACATGGTATTAAACATGTGAACACTCAATCAGTTTACTTTTTTACTATACTGTACAAATGCTTTGTTTATTTCCCAGGGAGAGGAAGCTTCAGAAAGGCTTGAAAAGCTATTAAATGCTGCTGAAGGAGAGCTTGTAACACACTGTCTGTCTCTCTGTCTGTCTGCTTCTGTTTTTTTCTGTAGCTCCCTCCCTGTCTCGTTGGCTCTTTGTGTTTTTCCTGTCTCTCGGCCTGTGAGGTGAAAGTGGCTTCCATGGTAACGACACACACTGTTTATGCCACGACATCTCACTTCATCACAAGCTGTTGATGGTTTTGATTTGCATGTGTGCCTGTGTGTGTGTTTGTCCCCCTCACCTATCATTTCAGAAAAATATTTCTTAGAACACGTATCGTACAGGTGTTAGCATCACTGGTCAAAACTATAAGCTAACTCAGATATAAGACAATAAGGGGCTGTTAAACCATTTTCAGCATCCTAATAAAGCTTTTAAATGTATTTGATTAATCCAAATTATCTACATTTATCTAGTTATCTACCATATAATGTTTAACTTAGTAAATCTCCAACCATAAAAAAGGAAATTGGTACTTTAACTGTTAAGATTAAAAATGTAAATTTAATCATACTCATTTCCTTCTTCTGGGAGCTGATCCTGTACACTTAACCACTTAAATTACCACCAGAAACAATGATTATGACTCCTTTTTACCAAAACCAGTCGCCCCCAATTAGTGGAGTTGTGGTGGGTGTGAGAGGAAGGGGTGGATGGAGGGGGTGAGAGTTGAGGAACGAGGTAGGGAGGTAGGGAGGGCCTGGCCAGCCAGACCCCCTGCAGGGTGGAAAGGGGGAAAAATGGATTCCATACCAGGAAATCCATTAGGGTAGGGAACGGCATGGAGCTGGCAGCACAGAGTGGTGACCATGTTTTTAAAAATTCCTCATTAGGTGTAATTTCTAAATTACAATCAGCATGGGCAGAATGAGAAGGCAAGGATCTGACCAACTCATCAGGATAATCAGGGTAATAGCATGATCCAGAGTAAGTGTGTGTTGCAGCAGGGAGAGAGCCAGATGAAAAGCAAAGAGAGGAGAGAAGGACCGAGGGGGGGGATTTTAATGCTTCTGTGGCTGCTGGACACTGACTTTCAGCTGTTTTTGTGCTTTGCTTTTTTAATGATTTAACAACTAACGGATCTCAATAATTGCTGTGCTGTGTGGGGTTGGGTGACTGGAGCAACAAGCTCATGGAAAGCAGTGGCCTCTGTCTTCTCTTGCTGAGGTCGTCACATCAAGATGGAGATGGAAAAACTGGTTAAAGTAAGGCAAAAGAGCAGAAAAGGAGAAAGAAGAGGGACAGGAACAAGAGCGAAGATTGAGCCGAGGGGCCTCTGTGAGGGAGAGAAAGAGGTGGGGAAAAAGCCGGAAGGGAGGAGGGAGGGAGGAGAAGAGGTTAATTTGCACATATTAGAGAGGGCAGGATTTTTCATTAAAAAGAGATTGAAGTTGATATATGCCTGTGCGCTCCTGACACACTGTACACTCTGATTGTGTTAAGTCCTTGACAGAACAAAGGATTGCCCCCCTCACTCTCTGTCTCTCCTTCTTCATCTATCTCTAACAGCCGTTGCTGCCTGCTGAAGCTCTGGCAGAATTTTACAGAGCTGTGTCATGGTGAAAAGAAGCACATACAGAGTTTAATATCACCTCAGAACTCCCACTTTAATGCATATGCATTCCTTCTTTGCTACAAAACTTTGCATGTCTTTATATCTGTGTGTGCGTGTGTGTGTGTGTGTGTGTGTGTGTGTATGTGTGTGTGTGTGTGTGTGTGTGTGTGTGTGTGTGTGTGTGTGTGTGTGTGTGTGTGGAGGGGGAGGGGGTCAATTCTGGTGATCAATGACTTCAGGTTCTGTATGAACATCAAAAGCAAAGTTCTCCTTCACTACAAACAGGAAGCACAGCTTTTCATATTTGTTCCTATTCCCTGTGACTAGAGCTAAATTCACTGCAGACAATGCATGTTTAGCTGGCAGTAGCTCCATAAAGGTAGTCAGCACGGTTGGGTCAGATGACACTGAAATGTGGTCAGTAAATGAGTTTATGTTACATGGGAGTTATTTTAACTGCTGTCATAATCCTTTGCATCATGATAATCCAATATGATTAACTAGGTCTATGCTGCACTCTGTGCCAAAAACTGACCATGTCAAACAGTGTCCAAGATGTCTGTAGCAACTCTATTATTATTACTTCTTCATTAGGAAAAGAAGAAGGAAAAAAAATCCTTTTAGTCACCAGGCAACTTGAGAGAAGAAATGTTATGTTGTACAATGTTAATTACATTTGGTCAAATGACCTGAGTTGATTGTAGAGCGACATTTTTTTTTTTTTTTTCCAATCTAATTATCCAGTAATCCAGATTACATGTAATCCGTTACTGCCAAGACCCCTTGGTCAGGCACAGACAAAGCTTCCACCTGAAGGCTGACATTCAGGTTAGCTGATCTGGTGTCTGTAGACTCAGATGCCTTAGGCAAAGCCAAACCTGCTGCAGAAACACCAGAAATGATCATAACAGTTCCTGTGTTTTTCTGATCTATTGTTAGGAGCATGTACAAGTAGTACAAATCTTTCTCTTTTTGCATTTTCTTTCTTTCTTTTATCTCTGCTTTCCTCAGGCCACATCTGTCATTCCACACTGGAGGGTTATATCCGATCTTTGACCTTAGCACAGCCCCTGAGACCTGTTTCACACTGACACACACATGAATGCATGGCTGTCTTTGTGAGGACATTCACTAACACAAGGCAGCTCCTGTCCCCTAGCCTTACCCCAACACCCACCCGAAACCAATCTGAACCCACACACAGGGCTTTAAAGGTGTGCACTGGTCCTTACTTTTCCTAAATGTCCTCGCCTCAGTGATCTTAAACTCAAATCGGTCCTCACAAAAGTAGCTGGATGAGTATAAATACACACACATGCAGACAAGCCACACAGAGAACAGGAGATATCGATTGGTGATAGGCAGAGCAGCACTGGCCTGATAAGGAGGCCATATTTGATGTTTGTTCTCGCAGCGGAGAGGCAGAGAGAGATTAAATCACAATGAGCAGCAGGCTCCGTCCTTGGCTTCGTCCCCACTTGAGGCTTTACAGGAGTTTAGGGGTCGAGCTTAAAGAATGGTGGGTGAGGGATTGTGGACAAGGGGCACCAGGCCTGCTTAAATCCACTGTGGTTAGAGCCATTGATTAACATGGGCTGTAATGTTATTCAAGGGTGTGTTTTTTGCACAGTCCAAGGTTTCTAGCTTTTCAGGTTTGTAGGTATACAACACAAATGCAGCCCAACAGCCAGCCAGTCCTTTGTGTTTCACGCCTGTACTCCCTGGGTGATGTTATAAACTGATTGACATGCTCATCAATACATGTCTGCATTTCACTATGGCCATGTGTTTATGACTTCTTCTCACACTGAGAGCTCGCTCATACCCTGAAACTAGTTTTTTATTCACACTCCATCTGCAAACACCCTTTAAGAAATAATCATGCAAACATTTCACTTTTGTAAGAAATATTTAAGCCTCAAATAAAAGCCTAAACAAAATCTATTCAAAGTGTAATGCTTGTTGCTAACATTAGCCATCATGATGCTACTGAATTAAAATCCCTTGAGTGCACCGAGCTGAACATGGGTGCCGATGAATGCAGTGTTTTATTTACCGGCAGAGCATTTTCTCTCCTTTTAAAATGAACCTAATCCAAATGAAAGCAACTGCATCAGCTGATAATGAATGGTGGACAACATAGCTGTAAATGTGTGTCGTGATAAATGATTGATAAATCATAAATTAGCATTTGGCACCAGATCAAACATATGGACACGTCACTGACATAAGTTTAAACCACTTGAAAAGTATCAACGTTTGTAAAATCTTGTTCATACATCATGACTTAAAGGTGATGATGATATATTGATAAACACAGATGCACTCAAATGTGTTTACATCTGTTTTGGAATAGCAGATTTACAGCTACACAACACTCAATTCTAACCTGGAAATGCAGTGGGAATGGTTTATGCTATTGATTTTGTGTAACTAAGTGTGATTACACAACGCACAAAACCCTCCCCTGGCAGTACACTGACCTAGGAGTCCCTTTTACATATGACCAGCACCCAACCCAGGAGCCAAATCCCCCCAGTCGAAAAAGCAGCGTGTGTACATATGAAAGGCTGTATATGTTGGGCCAGTGTGTGCACCGTCTCAAGGGCTGGGAGATTATGTCGACAAAAGGTGCACCTGGTGCTTTAGATTGAGTTTCTCTCCTCCCCTCTCTCCCCTTATCCCTCTTTCATCCCCCTCTCCTCTTCTCCTCTGGCCATTTCCAACATTACCCTGGGACTTTTAAAAGATTAGACTCCAGCTTTCATAATTGTGCCACTAATGCGTGTTAACAGTTTGGAATGAGGGAGACTAATGGAAAATACTACTTTCAAATATCAAAAACTACCTCACAGCAATGGGAATAGAGTTTGCAGTTATTTTAAACTCTTATATAATCATGTATAGAGTGTCAAAGCTGATTATTGAGCCCTGTTTCTGTGTTACTGGGATCTAATGGGTTTCTGTGTGTGGCTAGAGATAAACAAAGGAACATGTGCTGAGTTGAAGTCCTGTCTTTAAACTAACAATGCAAGAACATGATTGTATTACTGGACTGAGAGAATAAATTCTTATTGGCTGGTTAATAGTTAATATCTGTTGCTGAAAAAAAACTTCCTTCTACCTTTCCAAATGTTTTTGTCACATTTTAGATGTGGATGGAGTATATAGATCCATTATTATAATTAAGTAAAAGGACCAATGCAACTAGGTAAAGATAAAGTTGAATAAAATCTTTGCAGCATAATGTTTTTAGATAGTTGATGCAGATCAGTAGAAATTTGCTGGTGCAGCATATTCGTTTAAGGTGATGCAGTTTGGTTCAGCTGTGGTCTTAAAACTGAGGTTTGAGTCTGAATCTATCAACAAATGATTAATAGACAAACAAAGAAGACATAATTAAACTTCATATATTTGATTTCACCTTTCGGAATTTTTCTATTCCTAGACTAAGAAATGTTGGATTGCATCACACAGTTGAAGGAAACCAAGTGAAAAGTTAAGAAGCCACAACTATTCATTTCTGGGATTACATTACATGTAGTAGAAATACCAGCTGCCTGACGTGAAGAATGATTTCTTGCTGCTTATTACACTGGGATAATGGGTGTTGGCTTCACATAAAGCAACAAAAGGAATTTTTCTTGGTAACAGATCGGTTTAATTTCTATGTTAACGGCCATGAAAATGTTGTAAATAGACCTTTTAAAGCAAAGCTCTGGTTTTAATTTCCTCTGATCTAACTCAATGACCATTTTTTGTGCAACTTTTGTCACCAAATGGTTAAAACTCACGTAGAAAGACAGCATGTGGCCTTTTTTCTCTCTCTCGAGGACAAGAGAAATGCAAGTAAGCAATAGAATGAACCATAGCTTCCTTTTAAGTGTTTTTCAAGGTCTGTGCATGGCATACACACATGTTCGGAGCTTAGTTTTCTTCTATTGGCCTTGTATTTCAGACAGTTATCACAGCTGAAGCAACAAGTCCAGCACACACATACCTCCCTGCACTCATTGTATCTCTTTTGGCCCCTTACTCCCACCACATGTATTTGGGAGCAAAGAGACTGAATCAGCTGTGTGTGTGTGTCTGCGTGTGTGCTGTGATAGACAACACACACACACACATACACACACATGCACTCACCCACACTGTTCTTTTCCTCTCTACTTCCTAAACACACACACACACACACATGCACACAAGCCTTCCATGTAGCCCAACCAAGAATCTCCAGTCTGCATAATAGATGAGGTTTTCTGAGAGGTGGAGGAACAGGGAAGGGAGGTCAGCCTCTCTCTCTCTCTCTCTCTCTCTCTCTCTATTATACACACGCACATGCACCCACACACACACACACACACACACACACACAGACACCCTCACTGGCCTGTACCATTATGCCGCTTGGGTCTATACCACTTAACAGCTGTTGCTGGAGAAATCCCAGCCCTCTTTACATGCCTGTTGTTCTCTCATTTATCCTGATTGCAGGCTATCTCTTCAATCTCTACAGCTCAGATTTCAGTACTAAAAAATTAGCTGCATGTCTCCACTGGGATTTCTAATAAAACATCAACTGCAGTGTCCTTGAGCAAGGCACTTATTCCACAATGAAGGCAAGTGTTTGTATGTGAGAAACCCTTTTCGTTTATTTCTTTCCGCCAATCATGAAATCACACACCTATGCAGCAGGGGATACAGTTTATTGAGTTTGATACAGAAACATACAGACTAGGACGAGCAGACTGTCTCACCACCACCCCAACACACATACACAAATGCAGACTCACCTACCTCCCCCTGAATATTCTCTGACTATCTGAGATGTAACTTGCACTATTTGCTTCATTGCACATTGTCTCAGGGACATTTCTGCAGCTAGTCAACTGCATATATTTGCACATCCCCTTTTTTATTTATTTATTTATTGCCTCATTTACTGTATTTTTAGTGTCTTCCATTTTGTTTTTAATTTAGTGTTTTCATTATTAGTGTATTGTGTGTTTTTAATTTCATTTAATTTTATGGTGTATATATTTGACTTTAAAATTAGAGTTACTAAAATAACTTTTGTTATGTGAGTGCATGACAATAAAGACTTCATGAATCTTGATCATTGATTAAGCATGTTGAAGCTTTCTTGCGCCTGAATACTGAAATCACATTTCTCACCTTACAAGTGCAAAAAAAAAAGAGGAATAATTAATGATACACCTCTTTTCCACACTCATTTTAATGTAATTATCATATATGGACACTTACATGAAACTCACTCCACCTGCCATCACATCACTGTCCAGGGAGGGAATTATTTAATGCTATATGGACCCCCCTCACATAGCCAACCATTTGAAAGTAATTATCAGTAATGATCTGCCAGTGACTGATCTATTTTTACCTGATGATCAAACCAGATCTCATCTCAGATCTATATCCCGTGACATTCATTATAACCTTGCAAGATTACATTCATCTCTGCCAACCCCACCTGTCCTCATGGTGTTTCATTCCTCACCCAGAGTCCATTCACAGTGAAAGTAAACATAAAAAATACAGAGGAAATGCATTGTAGCATTAAACCTTTTATTTGTATATTTTTCTCTGATGTACATATTTTGAAAAAAAATGTAATGTTTTACTGAATAATGGGACGTGACCCATGGTTTATTATCCCCTCAATAATTTCTGGTGTTACATCTAACACTTCACTGTTGTTGAAAGACCCCTTTAAATCAACGCTACTCTTGGTTTCTTGTTACAAATGTATAAATAAATGTAGTTGTTAAAAAAGAAAATAAAAAAGAAAAATTTGTACCAGACAACCCCAGTTTAATGGAAAAAAAAATGCTTTCAAAACACCAAGACATAAAAGAGCTAAAGAAAAATGACATCTAAAAAAAAATAAAAGGGTTTCTGAATGTATTTAATTGAATTTATACATAATTTAGTGCATTTCTGCGAGGGTCATGTGGCTTCCCTGCAGTTGGCTGCTGTGGTCGATGGTCTTCAAAAACGCCAGACTGGAGGTCGCCATGAGGCTATACTTTGTACACAGAGGACAAACAAAAAAATAAGCAATTATTTCAAGTCCTTTTTAAGCGAGGAATAATTTTGCAAAATAATATGCCATAAAAATCTTACCGTTAGAATTAATATTACCTAACAATATTCTGAGGCTGTGGGTCACGAAACATGCTTAATAAGCAGACATCTGACCTAAAATTTAGCCAATAATGACCTATAATTCTATGTAAAAATGTCGTACTAAATCCATATTATATTTCCTAGAAATCGTGGGAGTGTGTATTTCAGTTGTAAATATTAGCCTACCCTCTTTTTCCTAAATAACATTAAATTAGTAGAAGAGCAGGTGAAATTGCTGTCTAATTTATTTCAATATTTGAATTGAATTGGGATGTTCTGGAGATCTTCTGTGTGCCAACTGTATGAGCTGTTTCATACAAACACATAGAGAGGCTTGGACGGCAGCTGCAGGGTTGCTGTTCCGCGGAGGACACGAGCTCCGCCGAGCGAGCTGCATTTCCCCTTTCAAGGGGGAAAAGCAGACAACAGAAAAGCGGTTATTTAAATATCTTCCTTTACCGCTGAAATTGTATACTCGGTTCTACACTGTGAAGTCACACTCCGCTTCCCATGGGCTTTCTAAGCTGTTTTTTTTTTTCTCCCTCGTGGTTGGAGCAGCGTGTAGCGGCACACCAACAATTCTCTGTCCGCGCAGCGCTTCACTCCGCCAGGCGAGCGAGTGGACCAGGAGCCGCTGAGTCCCCGGAACTCTCTCTCTCTCCAACACGGAGTCACCGGGAGGGAACTAGGACTGCTCGTATCCTCTCAATAACTTGTGTATTTAATTTAAAGCTTATGAACTAATTTCATAGACTGTTAAGACATTTTAGTGTTAGACTCTCAAGTTGTGTGACAAAATGGCAGCACCATATTCCACACATTATATATATATATATATATATATATATATAGTCCAAAGTTCATTATGTAAATAGCAATAGTTTCTCAGTAATTATTTAACATAATCTTTGTGGTTTTGTGTTGTTTCTAGTGTATTAAGTGTAAATGATATTTGTAATACTTGCTGTGTATTGACTCAAACACACGTGAGAAGCTTTTTTCACATCTAGGATTTTAAAGTTTAAGGACAGACGACTGTGTTTAGGTTCCAGACAAAACTAACCTAAGTATGTGATGATTGTGATTAACTCTCATTTACTGTAGGCATATAGGTGTGTAGTTCTAAGCAAACTCTGCAAGATACATATATATATATATATGTGTGTGTGTGTGTGTGTGTGTGTGTGTGTGTGTGTGTGTGTGTGTGTGTGTGTGTGTGTGTGTGTGTGTGTGAGTTGTGGGGGTGCAGAGAGTCAGCTGAAGAATACGAGCTGTCTGAAAATGAAGAGGGATGAGGCCAAATCCTGCTGCTTCTCCTTGCCACCATTATCCTGCAGGAGAGAGACCTGTGGGGGGCAGGCACACTCACACACAAACACACACTCAGATACACTTGTACTCTGAGAATCTCCTCAGCTGTTCCCCTCCAACACTCTCCTGCACACTTCCTTTTCTTCCTGCACTAACGGCCCTAAACACCTCAGCTTGCCGGATCTGGTTCCACTCGGCACCGGATCAGGGCCCCTGGCAGCTGACTGCAGATTTCTGGCCAGGATTAAGCCTACTAATGGCAGCCACTCTGTGATGATTTACACTGCATTACTGTACACACCAGTGGCTGCTTCCTACGGCTAATGGTTTATTACACCGTAGCCTCTCTCAGCTTTATTGCTCTCCCTCTTTGAGGGTGAGGTGTAATTAAATAATTTAACTGAATCTCCAAACATATGTCAAAACCTGTGCAGGAATTAGTAGTGCCACCTGATGAACTTCAGTTTTGCTTTTCATTTCTATTCGACCATAGGGACATGATGGGGAAATATTTGTAAGTTACTAAAAATGCTTCTTTGAAAATCCCTTACTATGATCTTAATTTATTTTTTAGGAGGAAGGGGTTGATACATAACACAACAACTTATTCCAACCTATCCTATTAACATTTTCAGATTTTTTTGGCACGTTTAAAGTTTCCTCATGCATTTCCAAAAACAATATCTAAACTACTGGAATATTCTGACATTATTTTAAGAAAAACATTTGCAGGAATCCCATTCATCAGTGAGAGATAGGTATCTTTATTAGTGCAGAACATTCCTCGGTGACAGCAGTCCAGTCTGCTTCTGAAGCCACAAGTATCTGCCCTACATTTGTCTAATCATCTCAGGCTTAGCTCCTGCTGCTCTGCTATCTGCTCAGTCTGAGTAGGTCTGAGTCTCCTAACAACAGGGCTTAGCTACGTTTTGACTTTGTGATCAGGCACCTGGTTGGGCAGTGCATGGGGGTCCTCCATCAGCTGTTAAGCCCTCCTACCCTTGCAGAGGGTCTCTCTTGTGGAGGGGTGGGAGTGTGATCGACGATGGACACAGTGGCTCCACCCTGTGTGTGTATGTGTGAGGCAGGGTGGAGCGGCTATTACAGAGAGTAGAGGGGAGGAGGGGAGGCAGTTCTGATGGTGGAGGCTTATAAGAAAGAAGGTACTGGGTGGTGGTGGTGGTTGGGGGGAGCAGAAGAGGGTGTCCTGTTAAAACAGCCTGGCTTTGATTGACAGGACTCTGAGACTGGGCTGTGAGCAAGTGCTTGGGTGAAGAGAAGAAAAGAAAATGTGTGTGTGTATGCGTGTGTGTGCGTGTTGAGGGGGGGGGCTTAGTGAGTGCAGGAGGAAAGTGAGCTTTTAATTACCAGGGCAGAGGCAGATGTAACAGAATGGTGCCCCAAGCTCAACACACACACACACACACACACACCAGGGTTTCTTGGCAGCTGGAAGTCATCAGCATTGGTGAGTGTGTGGGTGTTTGTTAAGACAGGAAGCTTGAAGCACATTGTTTAAATTTAAACATGTTCAGTTTTATTGTCACTTCTCAGCCAGACAATTACATTTTTTATTCCCCTTGTTTCTGAATAAAATCCATCCCACTGCCTAAACCACTTCCATAATTTTTAGATCACACATAAACTGTTAGCCATTACAGCATACGGCACATTAAAAAATACAACTTAATTATAGGCTCACCCAAGTGACCTCAAATTGGAAAAACACCATTTATCAGAAACATTTTTCTTCTTCTGCATTTATAATCATAATCTGATCAGAGGATTATGTTATCTATCTAGTATTTATTCATGTATAAATTTTAATTTACTATCATTTGACTGTTTAAATTTAATTAAGTTTATATTAAATAATCCTATACTGTTGCTCTGGTGCAAAGCACAATGAAAACAGACTTGGGTGCTAGTTATACCCAGTTCTAAATCAGTATGCATTTACCTTCCAAATGAAATGCTGACACAAATGTATGTATGCTTGTTAAAAAAGACTTTTTTTTGTGCACAGTGGTTTCTTTTCTACAAACTCAATGACAAGACGCTCCTGTTCCTTAATCCAGAGTGTTTATTTTTTGTGTTTTTGAAATACAATGTCGAAATTCCCCCTGCCGCCCCCCCAAATATTTTACACTTGTACAAAAATTAATCCAAACAAATGTGTGCACAGATGAAAACATGGTAATCAGAGTATAAAATCATCAAGAAAATGGTGCAAAACTTAAAAAAGAAACACATTTTCCCTGCACATATAAAAATAAATTAATACTTTTGTGTATCCAGTCATGGTCAATCTTACTTGTCTGGTCCTAGAGATTCACATACACAAACTGAGGCTTCATTGGCTTTCACACCAGCACTGCCAAATCACTATCACTTATGTACACCAACGGCCAATGAGAAAAGTTTATATACACATAACGAGGTAAAAACGGTGCCACTGAACACCCCACCCTACCCCCGCCCCAGAAACACTTCAGAACACTTCCTCCCCCCTACAAAGTTATGTACACCCCAGCCCCACCCTCCCCGATCAGCCTACTATGTAGTAGCTTCTAGCTTTCAAACACATGACACAGAGTAGAAGTCATTAGAAGGGTTTACAGCAAGATTAGACTGTATGAAGGGGGAAAAAAAACTGTACACAGTAGTACAAAATGATGTTAAATCGCAGAACCAGTGGGCTTTTAAAATATATTATCTTGTGCCCATTACACAAAAACTCCGGATAAATAAAAAGCACATTAAGTTGGCTTTGATATTAAAGAACACAGCAGAATTTATTTTCCTAGTTAAAGAGACAGCGTGTCCAACCTGATGGACCAAGTGTTCTTCTGTAATCTGTTGCCTTGGCATGCAGCTTAATCACTGGTAGCGTTGTGAAAAACTAGGCTGAGTGATAAAGACGTAAAAAGGAAAACAAAAAATCCTGCCTTCCTCCCTTTGGCCTCAGGCACTTGGGTTTGGACCCTGACTAGCCAGTCATGACTGGTGGGTTTGTAAGTGGCCGCTGTTGTCAGCCTTTTAGGTCCTGATAAGCTGGTCCTGCTGGAGAGGTAGGTGCATCATGGGACTCAACCACGAAGATGAAATGTAAAGATGTCCACTTGCTGGCAACCAACTCGTGATCTCTCTTTTTTGCGTCTATGCCGTGCAGATTAATGCACCTTGTTGAACATTCAAGTTACCTTTGTTGTCTTTCTTTTTCGACATTTCACATCCTTGACTAGGCCCTCTATATCTGCCCCAGAGAAGAGACAGTCAAAAACAAGGCTTCTGTGGTAACCATAGGAGGCTTAGCTCACTGACATTAATGGATCTACACACACAGAATGAAAGACACACGGGGAGACAAGCAGCAGTGAGAACATGTGGGATTTTTTCACAACACTGACCCAGTATTTCCCTCAGGACTGGTGCGAGACAGATGTCAAACATACATCTGCTACTGTTCAGTGCTATTCTAGGGATGTGTATATATATATATATATATATATATATATATATATATATACACACACATGTGTGTGTGTGTGTGTGTGTGTGTGTGTGTGAGTGCGTTTTTTATTATTATTTGTCTGTGGTTCTGTGTGTGCCAGCTTGGGTTTTGAGTGAACAGCTCTGGTTAGCTGAAGCCCCTGAGAGTGAAACAGCAGAAAGACCAGGCCATGACAGAAAGAAGTAAAAGAAGAGAGGAAGCAAGAATGAAGAGAGAAGAATGAGTAAACGCAAGACAACATTTCTGGGAAGCTGACCTGCTATTCAATTCATCAGTTAAATGAGGAAAAAAAAAAAAAAAAAAACACCATGTGCTCTGGTGCTACATACTGACTCTAACACACTAACACACACGCACGTACACACAAACAATAACTACTAGGAATATTAAATAAAAACATTAAACTAGAGAAAAGACAAAAATAAGAACTAGAAGCAGCAAAAAGTAATAGTAAAAAATCTAAATTTGGATCAAAATAAATAGTAGAAATTTACACAAAGTGGGGTCAAAACTAGAACCAGAATCAAGCTGCGAAAACAAACCAAGCAAGGCCCGCCAATGTGAGTGACTGTAAAAGACAAAACTGCAATATTCTTATATTCTGGTCTAAACAAGCACCACAGGAAATAAAAATCTACCAGGTACAAAGAATTCTCTCCCACCAATGTTCAAATCACTGAACTACAAAGTTGACCAACAGTCTGATCCCAACTCTGCAAATTTTATTTAAAAAACAAAACAAAACAAACAAAAAAAAAAACAAAAACAAAGAAGATATGTTGTCATGTCTTCTCCTGCCCTGCAATGCCCACCGCTTTCTCAGCTAGCCGAGGCTTCTGTGGCCCTGAACTGTGCGTGTCGGCGTGTGCATGCTGCAGCGCCAGGAAAGGGTTTGCAGTGATGGTGCCTTGGCCTTGACCCTGGGCGCTGGGCAGCAGGTTGTTGATGGGCAGCTGAGCGGACGAGAGCGGGATGGAGGGAATCTGGGCTGAGGAGGAAAGGGACTGCAGCTGCTGGAGGTCCTGCTGCTGTTGCATCAGTTGGTAGAACAACACCTGCTGCTGATCCTGTGTGTGGGGGGAGCAAAGAGGGAGCAAGGGCAGGGGGGAGAAAGAAATAAACAAGGAGGAAATTGAAAAGATAAAATAACAGTTTAAGACAGGACGGGATGGAAAATTAAGTATAAAAAGGGGCGAACAGCGCAGAAAAGTGCTATAAGTGAGTGGAAATTAACAAGCTAGGACATAAACTAGCGTCTGAAGAAAGATTGTTACTCGTTTGTTTAACTGTGTGCGACAGTGCTGAGTAATTCCACGTGTGTCTTACCGCTGAGGGCTGTGAAGACAGCAGCTGCTGCAGCTGATGCTGCTGCAGGATGAGTTTTTGCTGCTCAGACAGCAGGCCGAGACGCGCAGCGCTGACGAGACAAAACACCAGTCAGATGAACACAATGCACACTGCCTGCAGAGTATCAGAGCTAAAGGATAGACGAGACCCCTGAATTCAAAGCATGTGCAACAAAATCGTGATCTGGTTTTTCACTTAAAACACTTTTTTTTAATATATTTATTTTTTTTATTTTCCAGAGAGCAACAAAAATAGATAAACTCACACAACCTCATAGAAAGGAAAATAAAATTCCAACAACATTCATCCAGTCTATCTGCTAAATATGAATCCAAGAAAGCTAGCAAGTTCCTGCAATGTGCTGGAGACCTGTCTCACCTGTTCTTACTAGTTGCTGAGCTGCTACAATCCAATATGGAAGCAAAAGGAATAAAAAAAAAGGGACACAATCAGTTCTTATCCATTCCTCCAAGACACACAAACAAAAAAGTTCCCTCTTATTACAAATAAGGTCTTCAAAATGTAAGGAGAGGGGGAAAATGCTTTATTTGTAGGACTCTCATCTGATTGTCTCATATGACATCACATGCTTTGATTAATGATAATCAGGGGAACCAAACAGCATTAACTCATGTAAAAAGGAGAATTAATGCAGCTGTAACATACCTGTTATTAACAGGCAGTGTCACACCTGTAGTGGCTCCTGTAGTGTGTGTGTGAGAACTGGCTGTGCCCGCAGGTGTCTGGATCACACCGTTCAGCGCGCCGACGATTCCCCCAATACCCAGCGCATTTCCTGCACCCAGAGCGCCCATTAGCCCCGCCACGCCTCCTAGGCCAGCCGTGGGTGCCCCCACGGTCGCAACCCCATTGAGCGCTGGCTGAGGTGGACTCTGGGAGACGGAGGAAGGTGTGGAGAGGGACGAGGTGGAGCCACTGCTGCTGTGACCGCCACATGATGCAGTGTCCTGAGGGGCAGACAGAGAAAGATGAAGGCCATTCATAACAATTTTTATTACAAATCTAAAGTGCTCACTGCAGTTTGTCTAATTTAATGTGGAATATAAAACCATGGTGGCTGCATGATCTCAGCTAACACATTAATTACACATTTCTGTGCTGATTTTATTTGTGTACGTTTGGTCCTTACCTGCGCTGCCACAGGCAAAGAGGAGTCAGTGGCTCCAAACTGGGCTCCTTTGACATATGTAAAATAAATAATCACAGGTTTAGATGTGTATCAACACAATGTGTCCATGTGTTGCAAACACATTTAAAAGAAAAACGAGAAAAATGCTGATCCAAGTGCTGTGACCTAAACAATTATTTTTATTTCACCACACACTTTTAGCTTAAGTTTTAACAAAGGATGTGTGTTTGTGTGCAAGTACCAGAGGAAACAGTTGTGGGAATGAAAGGCACTGATAGCTGAGCGCTTAGAAGCTGAAGTCTCTCTTTCTTCATGGTCAGAGTTTTAATCTGCTCCTCCAGCCTCCTGTTCTCTTCCTGTAGTTGGTGCAGAGACTTCAACATTCCCACCACTGATAGAGAGAAATAAGAGAAAAAATACTGAGTTATGAGCTCAAAATATTCCTTCATCATTTTGCAATTTTTTTATTTTTTTGGTTATTCTCACAAAACAGTGTAGGGTAAAATTTGTCTAGTCAAAACAGGGTTTCATCAACAGGACGTGTAATTGGAGTAATCTTGTGAGATTAATTGTTCCTTAAAGCAGAACCACGTAAAAATGGAACATAAAAATGTTCAAATACTCGATATTACATAAGGAGGTCAGAGGTCAATATCGGTCACAAGTGCCCTGCTACCTGACCAGACTCAAAGACAACAAGACAAGATGGGGAGTGTTGAGAGGCACAGGACATTTAAATCTGACTGGTGCAGATGCAGGACAACCTTTTTTAATGACAAGGCTGCCATCGCTTTCACTTTTTCATTTTCACATTATTGATCCCTGAAGGGATGTTCAGATAAGCAGATAGCTGACGGACATCGACGGCAGCAACAAAGAGAGATAAAGTGACAGCAAAGAGGGAGCAAGACTGCATGACAGCTGAGAGGAAAAAGCGTGATAAATTAGTTGACAAAAAAAAAAGATGTAGGTGTGTAGGTATAAAGTGCATGTCTGCACTTTATACCTGTAAATTTTCGGAGGCTGAGCTGAAGCTGTTTTGGTGACTGACCAGACAAGCTGTAAATGATATCAACACACAAAAATGTACATTGTGCTCAGTGTGTATGCGCTCTCACCATCTCCCTGTGCTCCCTGCTGCAGCAGGAAGCTTTGCCCTTCGTTCCACTGCCTCTCCAGGAGCTGCTCGATGCTGGTGGCCACCGGGGGCAGCGTCTCTCCGCCACCTCCCCCAGCTCCTAGCAACCCCAGCCCCGGCCCCAGCAACGACCCCGGAGAGTCATAGCGGATCTGCAGGCCACCAATGGGAGAGCTGAATGAAGGGAAAGAGAGAGCATGGACAGAAAAGAAGAGACGGAGAGGTCAATAGGGAGATTAACGACCCAACATAAACGTCAGACAAACATAGACACTGCTGGCTATAAAACTACATCAATTTGTTGTTACAGTGGCCCGTAATGAAAAGGGGCCAGGCTTTCTGTCTGCAAGTGAGGGCCACAGAAAGACGAGGAGAGAGAGGAAGAAAGAGGACATGGAACTGGGAGAGATGGACAGAAAGGGAAGCGCAATGTCTTGATGTGATAAATCTTGTGCTGAGACAATCTGTTGAGTGTGAAAGAGGGGAAATGAGGGGCAGCAGGAGAGAGCAGAGACGACAGAAATAGAGATGCGCAACATGGTGGAAAAAGTAGCAGCAAGAATTTTATACTTTTTGAGGGAGATAAAACAAAACAGAGAAGTCTTTTCTCTTAAAAAAAGTCAATAGCATGGCTCCACTACTCCCAAAAAATAAAATTTGAACTGTAAGAAAAAAAAAACAGACTAATATTTACATCCAGATGTTGATATGTTAAGTAAAATAAAAAATAAAGGTGTAAATGTTAACAGTCACCATATTTTACAATATATACACCTGTAAATGAAATGTCAGCCATCTAAAATGTAAGAACAAACATCATTTGGATGCAATATCAATGGTATAAGTGTTACCAACCTTCTCAAGTGACTTCACATATCCCACAAAGTTGCAGAAACAAACAAAAATCTATATGTGTGGCTGCTGTTCGCATCCTCAGAAAACCATGCAAATATTCCCAATGAGATACAGGACAACACCAGGCTGTTCTTTCATGTGTGATTTCAACCAAGAAAAAAGTAAAAAAAAAAATCTAACTTGACTTGAAGGATGGTTACCCCCTCCAAAAACACAAGTTATCGGTGGATGAGAGGAAGAGAATTGCCTGTAGGGGTAAAAGCGAAAGAGAAAATATGCATGTGTGTGTGAGGAGTGAGAGGTAGAGAGGGGAGACGAGGGGCCAGCAAAGGGAAAAGCAGAAAAAAATGGGGGATGGGTGAAGCAGGGAGGGGGGGCAATGAGGAATGTAAATGGTGAGGGAGGGCATTTCAGAGAGGGAGTGTGTGTGCATTCACCGTGGGGTGGTCTTGGGAGAAGCTCTTATGGAGAAGCCCTGAGATCCGCCGCCGCTGTTGCTGCCATCTCCCACCTCCTGATCTGCACACACAAAAACACACACACACACACACACACACACACACACACACACACACACACACACACACACACACACACACGAAACATCAATGGGATAATCCAACAAGTTACACCAGCTGAAATGCTAGAAATATATAAACCAACAACTCATTCAAAACAGCTTTTCTAAACAAATCTCAAATAATTTCTTTTTATTTTTAAATTTTTGTCAATTAAAACAAGCCAGTTAAATCTGTTATTTCACCTCCTGCTCATCATCTGTAGCTGAACTTACCATTTTGTTCTTCTGACCATCACATTTGTGTTGTCAGATAACACAAATACACATTTAACTGTTAATATGATTACTATTTCTTTACTGCTGGGCAACATTTAAAAAAAATATTACATTTTCTAGATAAAAACTGAAGCAAATATAAATACAAATAAAGCTTTTATTGATTATTAGAGGGTAAATTATGTGAATACAGCTTAATAAAACCATGGGCATAGATTTCTTCTGCTTGCCTTTCAAAGATTCTGTGTACTCTTGAACAGCTTAGCTTCTTATTACGACACTACATTTGCAAATGTTACTACAATCTTCATCTTCAGCTGATAACAGTTCTTACTGCAATGGAAAATGACAAATTCACTTTGAGCACATTTGTAAACGTGCTCAGATACAACGGCTTTTCATCAGTTGACAGACTTATTTGGAAGTGAACGTGCTGTGTAAACGCCAGATTTAGATTTCTTTTATTAGAGCTAATTAGCACTTTGGGTTACAGAAAGGGCTCTGCGGATGTTCATGGACAACTGACACAAAAAAATGGTTGATTTAGCAATTTTCACCATTATAATATTAAAACTATATAATAGAAGAATTTACATGACCGCCAAATATACTTTTTTTTCCTTTAGTTCTGTTGTGCTTATCAGCACTTTAATGCGGCTGCTTTTTCTAGAATTATCCAGTAAAGTTTTACAGAAGACGACAGAGGGTCAAGACTTTTTCAAAATTTACAGATTTTTCTTCAGCTGTGATTAAATGTGCTGTAATCATTATGAATGTATGTTTATTACCTACAAACCTTCCCTTCTTTGTATCTCTTTCACACACCAGCCTTCATTCAAACTGCATGTGCTTCCCTCTCTCTCTCTCTCTCTCCACCTTCTGTGAGAGTCTCCCTCTCTCCTCCCTCTGGGCCCCTGGCCAGACGCTTCTATTCATTTTCCTCAGTGAGAGTAATGAATCACACATGCACACACACTTTTGCATTTACACACTCACACAAACTCCCCTCTACTTAAGACAGTCAATCCCAGCTTTTACCCCCACCAGGTCGCCACTCCAGTCTCTTGGTCCCTTCTTTTTCAAGTCTTCTTTCTGTCGTAACCCGTTCCTGTCTTGGCACCTCCCTCCAGACACTCAAAAGCAGGGACGCGGCTGCCAAAGTAAACAGGCTACATACATACAATCACACACAAACAAACACCTTGCATGTTTGTGCTCATATAACTTTTACTAGCTGACAAAACGTGCACCACTACGCACTGACGCCACATGACAGAGCAGACAACTTTATGATTTTTGTCCTCAGTGATTGTTGCTGCATCAACAAGCACATTAGCTAACGGGTCAATCACCTCAACACAAATCTGTAACTGTTTTAATATTCCATTAATTCTTTTAAATTTAACTCAAAAAACAAACAAAAAATAAATAACAAAAAAAAAAATAAAACAAAGAAAGCTTTACATTATAGGAGGTGTTAATATCCAGGTCAGTGTTTCCATATGTTGATGTTATTAGTGTGATATTAACGCTGTGGCTGAACAGGTTATCTTGTGCACATACATGCTGAACATCTTTCCCTGATTTAGCCTGAATATAGTTGGCAGATTGACTGTCAATAATATCTAAGATATTCTAAAGGTTCAACAGACAGTACAGTAAAAAAATGTAAAAGAAATATTAAATGTGCAGCATTTCCCCTAAAAAAAAAAAAAGCTTAGATAACAAAACAAATATGACCATTTAAAATAATTCAGCAGTACATTATCTTGTACTATCAGAGCTCATGTTATCTAATATTCTCCATCATTAAATTTATTCTACATTTTAATATTTTTCTAAATTAAAGAAAGAGACGTTTATCCAGGAACACTTTACATCCAGACCAATCAAACATATCTTTTTTTTTTTTAGGTTTTCAGGAATTAGACAAAGCTTGTTTGTGTCTACACACACAACCTGGTTAGTCTCCATATAAGCAGACACACAGGCGAGCACTCACACACGCACACCCCGTGGCCCCGTGACATTCAGCTTGATTAGTGAGCTGACCTGCAGGTCAAAGCAGATCTGGCTCTGATGACTGCTGACCGGCAGCAGGAACTGCTTCCTCATCTTCACTCTTTCTTCTTCTTCCTTTCTTTTCTCTTACTTCTCTGCTCTGGCCGACCAGATGTGTTGCATCAGGAAGCAGCAACTCTTGACAGCTGAAGCCACTTCTTACTCCCTCATCAGCTCTCTTCTGAGCCAAACACACGTCAGACTTTTTGTTATACTGCAGAAACCCCTTAAAGCAAGCCCTTAAATATAAATATATATACTGCTGCTTCTCTGGTCGCATGTGTGAATGAGGAAGACAGAGGGAAGTGACAGGGCTGTGTAATTGGAGCAAAGTGGGAGGGGCTTAAAACAATCACTGACCCTTGACCTCTCTATGGGATCATGGGGGGCGTGACCCATTAATTATCTTCATCTCTCTCTCTCTCACAAACACACACACACACGCACATTTGGTATGTTTCCCATACCTGCTGGTGAGGCCTCGGACTGAGCGATGAGCGCTGCCATAGTCGAGTTGGGGTTGAGCCTGTTGCCAAACATGTGAGGGGGGGCCAGGTTGAAGACTGAGCCTTGCAGACCGCTCACCTGAGGACAGAGACACACATGTAGAGAAAAAGGATTAAGCTCTTTCCCTAAGAGTTCAGTCTTTGTTGTACTCACTTTTCCAATGAGAAACACTGATAATTTATTTGTTTGTGTGGTATCCACTTTGCAGCCCAGGCGACCAATCCAACAGTTTGAATGTTATAAAAATCAAGATCAAGCACTATTTAATAAACTTAAAAAAGTGAATAAAAAAGAAAAGTGAATTAAAAAAAATGCTTTACAACTATTTTGCACAAATGAAAGAGTTGAGGAATTGCTGTTTGAATGATTCATGTAGATTATTGATTATCTGATGGTTTATTTGTGCTAGCTGTATAAAATGTAACGCTGTAGTAAAACATGGCTATGTCTATTAACTTTTTCTTTTATAACCAAAGACAGCAAAATACAAATATATAGTTTCCAATGTCACAAAAAGAACAAAAAGCAAAAATTTCAAAAATGAAACTAGCAGATTTAAGGTATTTTTGTTGTAGAGAGTAAACCAAAAAAACAAAATTATCAGAATCACAGATGTTATTAATTAATTTCCTATGGATTTTATATTTAAATGTCTTTATTTACTGATTTACATACATTTCTCTAAGAAAACAAAACTAGTTGCTACCATGAATCTTTAATAAGCTGACATTTAAATGCCATTTTAAACAATTAGAAGTGTATTTTTAGTTTATTATTTTCTAAATAAGCTATTGGAGTTAACTTCATATTTTTCAAAAGTTTGACACATTCAAATCTGAGAGGGATCTGATGACTCTGGTTTTACAGCTTTGATCTCTATAAAAAATATCCTACATACAATCTCATGCCCATGAAGCTTATTTAGAAAAAAAGAAAATTTATATCTGAATGTGGTCTGACAACACTTCACCACCATTTATGTACATGAATAAAAACAAGAATATATTATGAAGCCACAGCTCATTATTCTTTTACACATGGGACTCCAAATGCCTCGGCACCCCAACAGTATGCTGACATGCTGACAAAGTGTTTCTGATGCATAGAGTTTAATCCAATTAAGGCATTTCCCAAATAAGGGCCGTGGTGTGAAGGGTGGGGTGGAGGGAGAGGGTGGATAGTGAAGGTGGAGCATCAGAAGGGGATTCTGCTCCATCTAAAAGGCATAAGACAGCTGGAAAAAATAGTATGACTAAAACATTTAATGTAGTGTGTTTTGTCAAGTTCAGGAAAACATTTCTCACAATGTTGAAATGTGTGTCATAATTAATTATTATTTTAAATATGCAGTGGCAATGGCAGGTAAAGTTGTGCCTCTTGTGAATATTTAAACTGAAGCTATCAGATTCCCGGAGGACAGAGATCATCCGCCGTCCTCCAGTTTGAGCTCCTGAAGTCAGGAAGGCTGTTCAGAGCTCCTCCGGCTAAACGTGCCTTAATCGTATTCTTAAACTCAAAGTGCCCAATCCACACAGGCTGATTTGAACTGCTACACTTTTACTTCTTTTTACCTTTTTAAAATGTTGTACAAGTATTTTTAAATGCATTTTCATGCATTCATTTGTATTATTTATTGCAAATATGAAATACTGTATCTGTGAGTCTTCTGTGTTTGTCAATTTTCCACCTCGGTAGACAATAAAGATTTTTTCTATTCTATTTTAAAGTTGTCACTAAAATATTTTAATTAGTACAATAAACATGTTGCAATTTAAACATTAAACCAAAAAGCCTCAAGTCAAGCAGAAATAAACAAAAGCTACAAAAATTAATACAAAGCCAAAAAAATTAAGTGAGCCCTGAAGTTTATCAGTTATATTTTACATTTTTAAGAGTGATTACTGTTTGTTTAAATTTAGTGTGCACTCTGGTGGAAAAAAAAGAATAAATAAAAATTCATGAACTTGTAGCGTGTTAAGAATGAGAAAATCTAAAAAACATAATGAAAATTCCAATTTCCTTCTGTATTAAATTCAAAGGAAAACCTGTTCCCACTATCTTTTTTGTTGCGCTTTAGATTTCTTTTTACAGCCCTCCTCCTCTTCCTCCTTCCCTCAGTGCCATATTCCTGCCCCTTTTCCCATCAACATTCATTTTTCATTTACATTCATCTTTCATTAAAGTCTCTCTCACACTCCCTCTTTTCTGTCCTGGGCTGATAGCCAATAACAGTAGGCCAAGAGTCTTACTATCAGACCCAAAATAGCAAATGGGCTTCGTCTTTTTCTCTCTCACACACTCTCTCTCACACACACACACACACACGCACACACAGCATGTTGTTCACATCCTTCTGTAGTTGTATAATTTTTGCCGACTCAATTCAAAATGTATGTGTGTGCCAGAGATGAGCATTATATTGTACAAACGAACAGACACACACACAAAAAAAAAAAAAAAAAAAAAAGGGAAAGGGAAAACCAACTTTCTCACTTTAAGTAACCCTTACCATTTTATTCAGTCTCTCTCTCATACACACACACACACCTCCATAATACGTGCTGAACATAGAGGAACACAGCGAGATGAAGCCCAGCCCAGCAAATTCGAGGCATGAGTGCAAAGCCCCCCACCACAAGCGCACACACACTGACCACAACCCCTCCCTCCCACCATCTATCTCTCCATCCCTACTGTGGTGCTTGTCAGATGTCATTACATCACAGTACAACGAGGGGGGAAAAAAAAGAAATGGAGGGGGACAGAGAGGAGGAAGGTCGAGGGGAGAGAAAGTGTGTGTGTGTGTATGAGAAAGAGAGAGAGTGAGAGAGAGAGAGAGAGGAAGCAAAAGAAAGGTGACAAGTGGACACGAGAGAAAAATAGAGCTGGGTGGTCAGAGAAGGAGCAATACGTTTGCGGAGAATTTGAAACATTGGACACCAACATAAATGATGGAGGACGAATTTTTGTTTGTTTTTTGTGTTCTTTTAAAATAATAATAATAAAAAAAGAAGGGCACTAATAAGTTAGGGGGCAGAGGTGATCACACCGTACCCAACGGCTTGGAAACCGGACTCAACTTATATAAGCACATCAGAAATATTTAGCCACTAACAAAATAAGAAATGAAAAAACAGTGAATTCATCCAAATGCACTGTTTTTATTATTTAAATTAATTATTATTATTATTATTATTATTAATAATAATAATAATAATAATAATAATAAAGAAATTCACAAACATTTTTCCTTAAATGTGCTGCCCTGATTTTTGTTCCGCTTTAAGTCATGTATAGTAATTAAGCAAATTCACAGTTTGGTGCAGATGATGTTTTTTATCAAACCTTTTCAACATTAAGCCACATGATAGAAAACACAGTAGCATGTACTATGACACACAGACCTTGGCACTTTTCCAGTGTTTCATTATATTGGAACCTGAATACCTTAAAAAATGATGGCTCTGTCACATTTTTCTTTACACCCCTTCAGATTCCTGTGTCACTTAATGTCAAACGTATTCACTAATGTTAACTAAATTCATTTACTCTGCAAAATCAAACACATTTTAATGAAGTGTTCATGGAGCAAATATTAAGTTTCATGTTTAGTGCTTTCAATAACCCAGAATCACATACTACAGGTGCATCTAGCCATCAGCTACAGAATACCTGTTGAGGAAACACTCTCCATACAAGGTCAGAACGCATATTTCACAGATAATTAACTTGCGTTGGATTAATAATAGTTAAGAGATTTGGTGCAGAAGATGTTTAATTATCGTGCTTTGGTTTATTTGTGTTCCCACAGTTTAGCTGCACTTGAGCTCAAAGATTTGGGAGATGTGAGTGAACTGAAGGATGCAGAGTTTTTTATACAGAGAATGTATTTTTATTCATTTGTGTTTATGAAAGAAGGAATTATGAATCGTATGCCATTGAGGGTTTAATGAGCATGCTTCTTCACTCATGTGGCAAGTGAGGAGGGGCGCTGAGAGTTGCTAGTGCATGTTGGGACTCACGTGTGTGGAGGCTGTGCTGTTAACCGGTGCAGTGGCAGTGAATGGAGAAGGAGGGGCTAGGGAAGGTGTGGGTTGCTGTTGCTGTGACAACTCTGAGCCTGCTCCGACCATGGCGACAGCTCCTGTCCCTGATGATGACCCATCAGCAACAGAAAAGACACCTGTGAAGAGATGAGCATTAACAGCATTATTATTTTTAAATCCTCCATTACTCCTAAGTAATGTAAAAATGGTGTTAAAATATTTTGTGTAAAAACTGACTCCCTTTTAAGGACTATTATAACAGTTAAAATTAATCATAGCTGAATTCAGTGGAGTCCTCCTATTGTGGATGTTGGCTTGTCGTCAAGGCTAACTGGGACACTTTAACTGAAAGGTGCTCTCATAAATATTATTTGCAACTCCTATGATTGTCTTGTTATGACAAGTTAAACACTATGTCAGACACTGACACTGCTTTAAAATTTTACTGATCCTATTATTTGGCCCATACATTTAATTAATTTAATACACTTAAAACTTAAATACACACTTATTCTTATAAAACACATTGTAGTTGTGTAACATTTGAAAGTGACTGGAACAAGAGCAATTAAAATTTTGTTTTATAATTAACAGAAATGCTGATAAGACAAACAAATTCCTGCTATAAAACATCTGTTTATCTAGGGAGATGGAATAAAATTTAAAAAATGGTTCAGATCTGCTCACTTGCACAACTGAAATATGTTTACTGATCAAAGTAAACAAATGGAAAAGATGCCTGAAAATAGCAGTATTTTTTAATAATCATAAAAATGTATTAACACACTGACAAATAAACAAGATTTCACTTTTCTTGAATTACAGTTGAACTTCTCTTGTCTTCACTCTTTCTGTTTTGTCTTCTTAAACATAATTCTGCATAAAATTGATGAACACTGCCTCTTACATTGAACGGGTCATAATAATTAAAATTCACATACTGCTCCATTTTCACACACTCCTTCACAAGCTCCGTTCTCTTATCGCTGCCCTCTCCCACTTCCATCTCTCCTTCCTCCCCTCACACACCCTTGTGTTCGCCCACTGACTAGGGATAAGCCCTGCCCCTGCCCCCCTTTGACCCCAGCAGAGGAAGGGGGGAGAGAGGGCCCCTCTGCCCCACAAAAGCCTGAATGGCTCAGGGCAGCACGCATTCACTGGGGGAACAAGAGATCTTTGTGCCAGGAAGGGAGGGGTGGAGGGAGGGAGAGGGCAATAGATACGAACACTACATGGGCCGACATACTATTTATAAAGCTTTGCAATATGCACCAGAAAAATTGATACCCAAAGCATTGCTGCAGAGGCTCAGGGGGCATGTGATCCCGCAAGGTTTGCAGCAGCTGGATTAGAGCCCAAACCAACAATTTATCAGAGTTTAACTAATGCCATTGATAAAATGGCTTACACACAATGGAATGGTGGTAGGAAAATGATAAAACAAAAAGCCAAAAAATAGATTTTAATTAAAAGTACCAAGAAAAATCATTTAGTGATAACAGTCTAATTTCCTAAAAATTTTAGGTTTTTCTTTTTGTTTTTTAACACAAGTTGTTTCTTAAAGGATTTTTTAAGCAGAAAATGGGTGTTTAAGTTAAAATATATTAATGTTATAAATAAAAAATATTACAATAAAAATTTCAGAGTTGACTTATATTATACCACACTTATTTATTCTTGAATGTTTCTTTGCTTGAAGAGGAAAACCTATTTATTGTAAATTCCAAAGGTTCAACACAAAACAAGAAAACCAAAAAATCTGAAGAATTAAATAATCTAAGGATGTACATTAGTTGTGATATCTATAATACTGTTTTTTCTCATAAAGCTCTGCTAAGTGTTGTCTGTCAACACTAATTTCACAATTAGACAAACCTTGTGTGAACATACTACGATATGACAAATGTATTTATTTTATCACCATTTTTTGTGGTGCTCAAACTTCCTCTGGAACAATACAAGAAGAACACCAAAAAATAAATATACATTACCATATACAGACTTTTGCATCACAAACCCAGAGCTTGTAAAACCTATAACCTATTTGTATGATCAATATGTTAAGCCCCTAAAGCACATTGGCCTCCATTACCCAGCCCTCTTCCTTTTTTCCTTCCTGCTCGATATGCCTGTAAGCTTAAAAAATATCCACCTTTATTGGTTCAAGCTGGTATTATCTTAGGAAGAAATCTATGACGTCTATTTAGGGAAGGCTGAATCCAATCTAAATAAAAGCACCATAACCTTGCATTAACCAGATGAATCAGTGTTATTGCTGTAAACGTGCTCCAAATTTTTGTTTAAAAGGAAAATGTACATCCATGTAGTAGCAATGCTGCATGCTAGAGCCTTGTAGCTCAATCTTTGCTAAAACTGCAGACAAGTGACTTAATCGTGGCTTTAAAATACAGTGTAGACACAAACATTAAGTACAGTCATGATAACAGAAGGACTGTTGCTATTCTGAGAATTTTCTACCATCTAAGATAAACAAAGGATTTAGAGCCAAAATGAGGGTGGTCAATGTAAGAGTGTGTATATAATTCACAAAGTGTCTGTGATAAACTGTCTGATGCAGTCACATCAGTTACAGTCGACATCAGCGCTGAACAAAAAACAAATTCCACAGCAGGAGAATTGATGAGCAGACACACAAGGGGAAATATTTATCTTCCTTTTTTCACTTCTATGGGTGAAAACAACATGCATCTTTTGTTTTGTAAATTAAAGAGTTCAACTTTCTGATGAGCTGTTTTGTGAGAGGCTGTGTGTGTGTGTGTGTAAAGTCAGTTTTTATTCATATTATTCATATAGCCAAATATAATGGTGCATGTCTGTAGTGGACTGACCCTTTGTATCCTTTAAGTATTTTAAAGATGGTTTATTTAATAATTAAATAAATAATAGTCAATCAAAAATTTTTTGGCTGTTTGTTTTTTTTAATATGCAATACTTTTTTCCTTAAATACAGATATAGGTTACTTACAAAAAAAAAGTATTCATGAAAAAAGTTCATGAATGCATGCAGGTTTTCTTAATAAGCTTCATTTGATATTCAAATTAAATCCTGTTTGCAGGACTTACTCTTTCGTGTGCTTTGCATAAGTGAGAACAAGCCACTGATAATTATGAGAAATTCACTAAGGACTAAGTTATACGGGTAAAGATGTGATCATAGAAATAAGCCACTAAATACACAAATACACCGCAATAAACATTTTTATTTTCCTTGTCCGCTTTCTCATCTCGATATATACGTACACTCCAGCTGGCCTAAATAAATCCATCCCCAGTCAACATTTTTCCTCCCCCACACACCGCACCAACTAGCTTCACCGTCCCACTGGTGACCCCATGGCCATCAAACATTAACCTAGCCAAAATCTAACCCCTTGCTTCTCCCATACACCAACACATATCTATCAGGCTAACTATCTATCCATCAGCACAGTGGAGTCAGCAGACAGGATAGAGGGGGGAGACAAACGGCAGGATCCTTTCCATTACTGCCCTGCATTAACCCTTAGCTAAATATTTACAGTAGAAAGAAGAACACATGATTTTCTTTCTGTCTCACACACACACACACACACACACATAAATGATGCACAACCATACATTGCCACCACTGTTTGCCCTATCTTCTTTCACCAGCTGTGGTCTGAAACGGCACCACTGCTTCAGGGAAAGAACAATCACGAGAAACTGAGGTTTTCCACAAACACTACTTTTACAAAAGATAAACAGAAGCAGTACTTCAGTCTGGCCCACTAGCTCATCAAAACTTCTGCAAAATAAAATATCACCTAAACAAACATTCAAGTATGCTTCAGAAGCAGGCAATCTGTCTGAAAGATTTGGACGCTGTGTAAAATATTAAAAATAATTTTATTCAACCCTGTATGTAATTAAAACCACAGCAAAGACAAGAAAATCAAAATAGATGTGTTAATTTTCTTTCTTTTTTTTTGTAAATAAAGCTATTTAGAATTTAATACCAGCAATACATTTTAAAAATGTTTGAGAAAATTAGACAAAAATAATGCAATACTTAAACAAATCAAATGTGGTGGGGCATTTATATATATTACAACAAATCAGTTTACTTGGTAAGAAGCCAGTAACACTGTGTATAAACTGGGTATAAAAAAATCTCAAAAAGGCTCAAACACAGCTCTGTGAGTGAGTGAGTGAATGAATTAATGAATTTATTTTGAACAAACAAGAAACTATATAGAAAAATAAAATAATGAAAAAATAATAATTATTATTATTGCATCATCAAATCATAATATAAAGAAGTTCGAAAAAGGAGCGGGAATAAATATAGACTTTTTAATGAATAGAACAGCGTGCAGCCAGGAATACCTCTGAAAACAATTATCAGAGAGCACAGAGTGTTTATGCATACAATGCAAGTCAAAACCTGTTCGTGTGAATGGAAACACAAACTACACAAACAAAATAAGCCACCCCAAAAAATAATAAATTGGATGATATATATATATATATATGTGTGTGTGTGTGAAAAACACTACAGAGGAGAAAAGGTGCTATTCACAAACGTGAGCTTCCTGACTTTTTTTCCCCAACAAATGCTGCTGGCATCAAATCAAAATGTGCATATTAATTGTAGACTTTAATTATTTTCAAATTATTTCTAAATTTTTTGTTTTTTTTTGGCTAAACTGTTTTGTTTGTTGTAATGAAACTGGACTCACTGATATAAAATTAATCAAATGAATGATAAATACAAGAAAATTAGGCTGACTGCAAACGTGTCAGTTGGCTGAGATACGGATATGATACAACAGCGTTTCTTGTAAACAAACATTACTTTGCCAATTAAACTTTGGATGCTACATGGAACATGAATAAAGGCAGTAGTATCATATAACACATATTTAATCTGAATAAATCTACTCTTTCAACTGTTTATAACAATCTCTCAAACTTTCTTTACAAACTATACTGTCTCCATGAAAACCAACTTAATTTCTGATTCTTTGCCTTCTGTGGATGCTCCAATTCCACCCATCTGGTGATAAGTGGTACTGTCTATTATATTTGATTGCAACTGAAGATTTAAAGCAAGGGTCGTCTAACAAGACTTGAAATCAAAAACAATACAGAAAATGAATTATGATTTTAGAATACGAGTTATTATTAACAGCCTATGTAACAGATGAAGACACACACAAATCTTTTGATCATCTCATCTCACTGACCAGTGATGGATAGTAGCCTGATCTGTGCATCTGCAATATCATCTTAAGTTACAACAGGCATGTACACATCATGCTGCTGCAGATACTGTATTTGCATGCACTTGTCATTATGCAAATATACGTCTCCAGCTGCGCAAAGCGTCACAGATAAGGGAGGATTTGAGGAAAGAGCAGACTGCAGGTAAGTGAGAGAAGCTGAAAGATAGAGGGAGAAACAAAAAGGTGATGATTCTAGAAGAAAGGGAGATGTGAGAAGTGTGGACAGCACTGATATTCTTCCATAGGTGGGAGGGGAACTCTAAAGCATACAGACAGTTGCCAAGCAACTGAGAATGGTGAAAAAAAAAAAACCATACAGACCTCTTTCACGTGCAAGACCCATACGATGGCAAACACACAGATGCAAACATCAAGCCACTCACAATGCAAGGACGAGCCTTGCCATTCAATGTAATGTTAACATTGCACAGCACTACAACCATTCTGTTTAAGTTATTAGCACTGAAGTATGAAGAAGCTGTACAAGAAGAACTGCTACAACAATGCCACACAAGCTGCTTTCCATATGAACACTGTAATGAAACTGGTTAGCACAATGATGCCTAATGGGTCATAACTAGCTCACAATCCTTGAATTAATTCAGCTCAGTTCCTCATTAGCTGCCACAGATATTTAATCATTTCTGGACATTTGCTTTGCTACAACACAAATGCAATGATAAAACCCTTAACAAAGATGACCCTGGCCGACATCAGAGATGATATTTCTCTCTTTGAGAGGCTAGAAGTGTCTTAAATTCTGTTCCCTTGTGTAAAGCAACACTGGATTTTTTGGTGTGTGTTTCTATGTCATCCTCACCTGAGCCAGTGGTTGTGGAGCTGCTTTGCAGACTCCCATTCCTGAGGAGTGCCGGGGACTTCTGAATCCCACCGCTGACACCCATGACCCCCAGCCCCCTTTCTGTTCCTCCGCCCATCCCTACACCTAATCCACTACTGGAAACTATGCCTGGCCGGACTGAGAGCGTTGAGGACGAAGAGGAGGAAGTAGAGGCAGTGGAGGAGGAGGTGCTGGCTGTGGACGATGTGGGGAGAGTTAGGGATGGAGCTGGCTCAGAAGGCTTCACATCCGTGGTAAAGCAAGGTCCAAATCTGTTTCGCCAGTTGCCCTTCTTTTTCTTCTTTACCCCATCTTCCACTCCTCCAGCAGTTGCTGTACCAATCCCCAGTCCCGAGCTTGCAGGCTGCGGTCGTTTGTAAGCAGTGGACCCAACAAGTCCTTGTGTCTCACTCACTGTATGACTGTGGGAATTCTCATACAGCTTTCCACCAACTAAAATGATAAAAACAAGAAAAACTTAATAAAATTATCCCAGGGCATATCTTTTTGCACTTTCCCCCTCAGTTTTTACTTGTCATTAATAATCTTTTTTGGCCCATAAAATGACCAGTAGTGTGATGAAACACACCAGTGGTCAAATTAGAAAAACAACAACAACAACAAAAAAAAAACAAGTTATAGACAAAAAAAAAACAAACAAACAAACAAACAAAAAAGAAAACAACCCATAACTGGTACCTGCAGAAGCTGTAGTAGCAGACATAAGTGAACCAAACAGAGTTGCAGTTCCTTCTGAAGCTCCACTCTCTGAGCTTGGTTTCACAAGGCAGCTGCTGAAAGATGGTGGTGAGGAGAAAGTAGTTCCTCCACCAGGACGCAATGATGAATCTGAAAAACTTAGGAAGTCTGAAGATGAAGGGGCTGAGGGCGTTTTACTAGCACTCGTCAACAGCAGGCCTGAAAGACAGAAAAGCGTGTGGAAATGAAGAAATTTACCAAAAATGAAGAAGGAAGTGACACGAGGAGAAATTTACACAGAGAAATTACATTTCCACAGAGTTCTCTATTTGGAGAAATAAAGCAACTAATAGATAAGCATTTTATCTGTCCTTGAACTGTCTACCTACTGAATAGTCCACTCTTCCTCACCATGTACTAGCTGTAACTGTATCAGAAGAGGTGTCTTTAAAGCTCAAAAAGAGAAGGATACTCAGAAGAAGAAAAAAAAAAAAACACTCCAGAAACACACAAACACATAAACACCTGAAAAGGGCTTCAAGGTTGTAACAGCAGAAACATTTGAGTTCAATGTGAACACTGAATCCTCTCAGTTATCCACCTCCCAGCATGTTCCCTCTATGTTTGTGTGTTCCCCAGACAGGGCCCCAGATTACAGGAGCCAGAGGCCACTGGAGACGAAACAGTGTTATCACAGCCGCACACAAAAGTCTGGTGCCTGAGCAAAATCCAGGCAATGACATAGCACTTGTACATACACATGAAACACCTGCTTATTTGGGCCTTAATTATGTTGCTGTATTTTGTAATTCAGCTGCATTTGCTATATATATATATATATATATATATATCTACACACACACACACACACACACACACACACACACACACACACACACACAGAGTGGTAACAGCAGGTGATCTGTCACTGCAATTCTTTTTTTTTTTTTTACTGCAGGGTTAATTCCCAGCTGTGGGAAAATTAACGTATAAGACTACTCGCTGCTATCAATTCACCTTGATGGAAAGGCCCCGTTGACGCAGAGGCAGATGTTGAGGAGGTTGCCATGGTGACCACAGTGGAGGGGATGGGTTTCCCTGAGGAGGTGAGAGACTTGCGGCCACCCCTCTGTCCCACCGTGTGAGCCCCACCACTGTTCTTCTTGTTCTTCACCTCAGCTGCTGTCTTGCCCGTGTCTGCAGCCAAGCCCTCTTTGGGACCACTGCCAGAGAGAGCGGATGACACTTCCTGAAAGTTGGCGTTTGTGAAACGGGCGGCGCTGTCATCCAATCGCTTCTGAGAGGATGCCGGAAGAGAGGTGACACCTGCCCCTGAGTTGCCGGTGTTGTAGCTCTGGAGGAGGAATGTGAGAAGGGAGGAATCAAAATGAATAAAAAGTCATGCTTGAAAGTAAAGGGAGTACAGGAACTATGAGGCGCATCGGAAGAGGGGAGGAAAATTATCAAAAACAAAAAGTCAGAAGGACAGGATGCGTAAGGGATTCAGAACATCAAGAGGTAAATCAGAGTTTGTTGTGGCCAGAAATACGTGACAGTTAACCACAGGCATGCAAAGAACCTTTACCTTGTCTGGGACCATGATGTTTGGAAGGATGAGCGAGGGTGACATATCCATGGAGGTTTTCTTGTGTTTCGGTTTGTGCCTGTCCCGCTCCTTGTGTTTCTGAATATGAAGAGGAAAAAATGAAAAACAAATGAGTAAATCTGCTCAATCTAAGTAAAGGGAAGAGAGGAATAAAAACTGAGTCCAAGTACTGGAAAAATATTGGACATGATGAAGAACAACACTTGAGAACATTCAGGAAGTATTTACTCAAGTGGTGTGAAGATGACAACAGCCAAAAAGATGTCAAAATGATAAGAAACTAAGAATTATTAGAATATAAACACAAAAGAGGAGTTTGTGTGTGATTGAGAAGAAGAGAAAGGTATAACTGCATTTTAAAGGCAATTTCAAACCAAGATTAAAGCATGGCGAGCCACAAAACCAAAGAGTGAGCTATAAACAAAATAAGAAAAAAGAGGGTAGCAGTGGAAAAAGGAATTTAACATGCTGGTATATAGAGAAGAGTGCATCTAAGTGCCTTGTGCTGAACCGCTCAAGGTCTTGTCTTTTCATTCAATCATATCATTCCTCCTGGACCATCAAAGCTCAATTTACACCCTCGGCATCTCTAGCACGCACACACAAACGGAGACCACCACCCCTTTCTCTTTCACCCAAGGTGGTGAATGGGTGCCAGCGCATTTACACCTCACATGCACGTCCCACACTCTGACACCTCTCTACATGTGTTTGAGCAGACAGGTGCACACACTTTTAAATGCACACTTGTGCATGCCGTCACACACACTCTTAAAAATAGGTGGTGAAAATATACAATGATCCTGAAAGGCTACATGAGACTTAGCATGCTTGTGATGTTCTGTCATGACAGCTATGAAACCCCTTAGAGAAAAAAAAAAAAAAGAAAAAAAAAAGGCCCCCCTCCTCCTTTTTCCCCCTAGGGGTTTTGGCTGAGGAGCGATAGCATCGAGGCTTGTGACGGTTTAGCCAGACTTCCTCCATAAGTGCCAGTTAACAGACATCACCAGTCAAATGAGGTGACAGCAGCTCCACTGTGTCCTCTACAAGCTGCCTTCTGTTACTGCTAGCACACATAAGTTATAACTGAAGGTGTAATTAAGATGTTTCTAATTATTAAATATACTTTGATAAGGATAATTTCCATTTCTTTCTTCTTAATTTTTATTTATTTTTTGTTGTTTTTTCTTTTTTCTTTTAATATACTGGCACAAGTGCTAAACAAGCTTCTTTTTTCTTTTTTTTTTTTTTACCATTGTCAGTAGTGATGTTTTTAACTTCAGTTGTCTGTGGGCTCCAACATACACAAATGGTGTTACATTCAATGACTATTACTACTTCCAAGCAAATAACCCTGTAAGATATAACAAGATTGAGGTATGGCATTATATTTTCTCCTTTAGGATGTGTTGGATAATCATTTCTGATAATCATGACTTTGACAACTCAGACTGTTCATGTAAGACTTTAGTCAGTAAACATGTTTCTAAAGAGGAAAAAGTGAGCTTTGTCATTTCTTGTAGCCCCAAGTACAGCACCCTCACTGAAAATGAGCACATGCACACATCCACTCCTATTAGCTTTCCTATCAATGCTAATAGGAGTCAGAGCTAATAAATACCAGTGACTGCTACAAAGTCATTTGATGAGGGACAAAATGCTGATTAAGCACTTTCCCACTGGACTCAATAGTCACATTATTTGGTGTCAATAGTTTTACTGATCTGTGTGATAAGCACCTGACTGAAAGTTGTTATAACCCTTTAATACGACGACTTCAGCTGAGCATTTATGTCTGTAAGACTTCAAGAGAAATTGAAAATAGACGTTTGCTACATGGAGAAAAGGTTGGCAATGCAACATAAAAGGTTTCCAGAGTGATTTAAAAAAAAAGGTTTAAACCTTCGTGTTTTTTGCTAAGAAACCTGAAACAGTCTGGCGTAGCCAATGTCAGATAATAGTCAATGTACATCAGTACAAAAACAGAACAAAACAAAGTCACTTGTTTCAGATAAGGAATCAGCTGATATTTTGTTTTTCAATCAATTTGCAGCTGGTTTTTCTCTGTTAGTCAACTAATCAACCAATTGGCAGAATTAAAAAAATATTGTACCTATTGCCAAAACTTGGCTGCAGATAGCTGGTACAAACAGGAACACAAAGATTAAAAAAAAAAAGAAATAAAAAAAAAATTAACCTCCATTGATGCAGAAAGAAATTCGGATAACAGAGAGGGAGAGTGACAACAGAGAGGTAAAGTCTTCAGGAGTCCCTTGTTGTTTTTCATTAACATTCCAGAGGTAGGTGTTGATGGACAGAAGCCGAGCCGAGAGGGTCGGATAACACACACACTCCAGAGAACCCACAGGACTGGGCGTGGGAAACATAACACACACACAATATAACTCTGACACCGTCGTATCAATCAGTTCAATTGATTATACAGGCAGAGACAAAGCCTTTCAATGCGCTCTCTCCTCTTTTTATCTCTTGCTGCTCATTACTGGCCTGATCATTTGACTCGACCGAGTGGCCTTTGAGAATGTGTGAGGTATATATGAGCAGTGGCAGACAATGACGATGCTATCTATTTATCAAACCCTTTAACAAAGAGCAGTTCGATTGTGGGGTGAAATCCTATCAGTGTGTCGAATACTAACCATAGATTTCAGAGGAGCGAAACACTTCTCAGGTTTTAAACACTGAAATTCTCTTAGCAGAGAAAATTATTTATTTTCTTAGAAAACAATGTTATAGAGATTTCCTTAATGAATGATAAAAAATATTTTTCAATAAATTAACTACTTTATTAGTTGTATCCAGTGTCTGAATTCAGCATCTTAACTCGCCAACCACAAAGAGAAGATGATATTTTGCTCAAAAAGAGGCCAGAGCTAAATTTGAGGCGAAGTCATGTTTTACTAATTTTGATCAATTCAGTTCTTCACCACATCCACTTCAGCATTGCCTTTGACTGGTTTGTCTTTGTGGTATAAAGTGTGTGGTTCAGAATTTTGCTTCTTTGCTACACAAATGTATCCATCAGTGTGAACAGCTTAATGAGAAACAGAAAGTCAACTTGGCTGGTTTTAGTATCAGACCCTGGTTGCATCACAGCTAAATTAAATCAAACAGTCCATTAAAAATAAGGCAGAGTGTATATAAGCTTATGATGTTTTCTTCTGTTGTAACATAAATAAACAAACGAGTTGCTCAAGAATAAAATTCTTGTACCAGTTGTGGAAAGAAAAGATTTCTGAAGCAACTGTATTTTAAACAAATCACTGATCAACTCATTGGCCTCAGGAGGACAAGAGGTCATATGAGGTGGGGTGCAGAGGGGAAAAGAGAAGCAGAGGAAGATGGGTAGAAAGGGAGGAACAGGAAGTAAAGGAGAAAATAATCCGCCCTAGCCGGCAGGAATTCCCCTGTGCAGTTTCCTGCAGGATTTCTGACCAGCCATTGTGTGTATGTAGGGATGGATATGTGTGTTTCCTGCAGGCTTTTTTCTAAGCAGTCAGTGTGGGGGATCTTTAAGCTGCTGCTGTAGGTTGACTGCAGGCTCTAACTGGGGTGGGTTTACATCTGAGCCTCCAAACCACATAACAAATGTGTGTGCTGACAGACAAACAAACAGAAAAAATCTGAACCTACTGATCTCTGACCCAGGAATTGAGAAAAAGAGGAAGGGGGTGTTCTAATGCTAATCACGCTGACTAGTAGGAATAGAAATCAACTTATACATACATTCAAAGACTCATCCAATAGCTGGCATTTTCAGATAAAATTGACAAACAAAAAACTTGTTCTGGATATGACATTCATTCTGAAATTAGTTTTTCTTTAAAAAAACAAACAAACAATTACTTAAATTAAAAAGTAAAACAAGGGACCTCAAAGCATAACAAGGTTTTTGGTTCAAGATGACTAACATAATACACCATACTCTGTCCACATGCACAGGTTTAAAAAGGTGAATATAACATCTTATCAGAACATTTCTTGGCTAACCATCTTTATTTGATGTAGCCACTATTGTTAGGTGAAATGTATGAATTTCAAATTACACCATAAATGCAAATAACACAATGTCCTATTTTTAAAAGAACTGCAATGCAAGTGTGGGCTTTGCATTTATTTTGTGTTTCAGATGACTTATCTTGTTGGGATTCCATGGTGATGATGCTAAGCGATCAATAGAAAATGTATTTGTTTGTGTCGATACGTTCACAATGTAAGAGAGATGCACATTAAAGGCCTGGCTTCAAATTATCTTTTTTTTAATCCTATGAGAGTCCTTCTTATGTATTTTTTAGACATCCTGCAGTAATGAAGCCAACAGACATGCAAGAACAGATGATGTGCAGAAATATTCTATTTAAGCCATTTACTGTACAGTCTTCCCAGTGATGACTGTCTAACCAGTAAAGACATATTTTTAAAGTGCCATCCAAACAGGACATACTGTTGGAGAGTTTGTTGGGGACAGTCCGAGACAGTGAACAGAAAACTGTATATTTTGTCTCAACAGCTCAACTGTAAAGGGAGATTCACATGTCTCTTAAATGGAAAATACAGAGCTATCCAAATACCTTCACCTACCTTGTAAACTGATGCAAAGTTTGCAAAAATTTTGTTTCATGTCACAGGTTTAATTTAATTATCACACAGAAAATTCAGTTTGGACTCTGTCCTGTGGTGTGACAAGAGCACAATGACTAAAACCAAGAAGTGGAACAGATCATTTGACACATCCTGTAAATTCAGATTTCACACAGCTTGTGATTACATGATCAGCCAACAGGCATGACAAATTAGGCCACACTAATGTATCATTCATTAAAGGTGGCAATCTCTGGTAGGCTGCGGTCATACCAGCAGCTAAATGTCAATCCAAAAACAGCTGCTGCTGGGTCTAAAAAATACAATTTCAGGTCTTGCTTGGACATAAAATTCAATGGCTTATATGAGAAAAAAAATATGATTATTCTCAATTCTCAATTGTCAATTTAATAGGCAACAAAATCAAGAATATTTAAAACATGGATTTAACTTTCAAAAGGACTGATCAAAAAACTGTGCGATAATGTCTTCTTTTCAAGGCAATTTATCAATTTCAAACTATTTTTCTTTTAAAAGACACTGACATATAAGGTATGTTCAAGGCCCAAAATAGACTTTCGCTCAGGCTTTGAATAACAACAAACAACAAATGAAGACTGTAAATAGCAGTCACACCTCAAAAACATTTTCACTACAATTCATCTCTTTTTCAGTCTTCTTCTTTTGATTCTTCTTCATCTTAAGTAAAACAACAAATGTCCTATAGCTGGTTTGCCTGTCCCTCGATAGTGTGAAAATATATTTCATGTTTCTGGTGAAGTCACAGTTGTGGATGGCAGGCAAAGAGAAGGCAAGATCAGAGGACTGTCTTACCTTCTTGTCCTGGTCTGGGGGTCTATCCATACACTGAGAAGAAGAGTCACTTAAGCTTTGAGACCTACTACCACAGCCCCTGCTCCTTTGCTAAAAAGTAAAGAGGAACTCCAAGTTACTGGATGGAAGTCCACAAAAAGATGGCTAAATGTTGACCAAAAAAGAACTACAAAAAAAAAAACACTTGAACTAAATAGAGAGAAAAAAAACACCTTACTGAACTCAGGGGATAACAAAAATTTTAAATCAGTCAATAAACAGTCATGGGTTTTAACCACAAAGGTGGCATGTAAGAAAAAAAGTCACTCCTGAGAACAAAAAAGGGTGGGGAAAAAAAGCCATTATGGCAATGGGTATTTACAAAAGAAAAGAGAGAAAAAAGGCCTTTTCTTTCAGGATCAATTTAACCATTAGTCAGAGTAAATCAAATGGAAAGTATTAGGGCAATGGTAAAAACAACCATGACCTTTCCTGTTGTTTTGAAACTTCGTTGCCCAAATTAAAATCTAGGCAACTACTGGGACAATTTTTGAGTAGTTTTTGTCATTAATCTCAGCAACAGGCAGGTTGCTCTTGCTCGAGTGTGCCTGTTGTTTCCATAGAGACAAATTGATGCATCCTTAAATTAAAAGCACACTGCCATCACACACTGATCAGAAACTGTATTCCCCTAAGCCTGAACTCATAAACAAAAATGATTAATCTATGACTAATATCAAGACGCAACCTTATGCACTTTGTCATGAAATCTCTTCTTCAGACCACATCTCTGCCTAATCTGGATGGATTTAATACCGTACGTTACTGCACAATCACAAGCACATAATACGCAAATCCCTTAATCCCTTTTTAAACAGGCCTTAAAGAAGATGTCCAAAAACCATATTTAACAGTTTGCGAGACATATGCGAACCTGATAAATGCAAAAGCGACGCCTTCATAAAATGTATTTACAATAGTGAAAACATAGGTCTCAATGAAAACAACTGCCCAAAAATGTATTTGTTATACTTGAGCCAAAACAAGAATAATCTAAATTTGAAATTACATTTACAACCATAAAGTGGTATTTCATGAAACCCAGTTAGCTATCAACAATGCTTTCTTCACCATTAATTCCCTCCCAGCATCCAAAGCAATTCATACACGATCAATATAATCAATATAACAGCACGAGTCTTTCCATCACCATTCGTTACCGTTGCAAAATGATGTATGCATATGTGTTTGTGCACGACAACACCATAAAACCTGTCTTGTATTTCATTCAACCATCATTCCACAAATCATCATACTTCAGTCACATCTTTGCCAATCATATTTGCTTTCTTGACCCCAGCTGATGCTTTGTGTACAACCAGACATCTATAACAGGGTGTTGTCTATTGAAAGGAACAGTGTATTATTCGAAAACAGACAGACAGGACTTCAATTGTGGAAGAGAAAAAACAGTTATCTGTTACTGGGAAGAAAATGTATACATCCAAACTAGTGTAACTGCTTATACTAGTTTAAAATGTAAGAACAAGTACTTTTTAGAATGTATTATCCAAAGTATCCAGAATATTTTAATAATGTTTATAATCTTAAACAAGCTCTTTAATATTTCTGTTTGGTGCCATACAGTTCCCATCTACTACCTCATAGCTCAGGCTACGTTGACACTGCAGGCCTTAATGCTCAAATGCTGATTTTTTTTTTTTATTTTTATTTTTTTAGATTATTTGCATGGTCTTTCACATTATCATATTAATGCAACCTTCATCAGACTTAAGTGTGAACGGTACGTGGCTGTGAAATGACACGCATGTGCAGAGCGAAGCACGATGTCACGCTGTGTGTAGTGTTTACTGACGTAAATATGGATGCTTCACATGCTTGTGTACATGTTTGTGTAATTTGGAAGTACTTGCACAGTCAGAACCAACAAAATTATGCACAATTTATGAATGAAATTATTAGAAATTGCCCCGATTTGAAATTGCAGCGACCCCTTTCCACTGACACAGAATTGTGCCGTTTGTTTCACTTCTGTGACACCAAAGTCAGATGAAATGCAGCATGACCGTTTAGACTGAGGTCGCTTCGACACAGACTGGATATGTATCCTTTGCTGATTTAAAAGAAAAAAAAAATGGATTTGTGTCATTTAAAAAAAGCTGATACAAGTCACATATGGGCAAAAGAAATCAGAACTGAGCTGCAGTGTGAACGTAGCTTCAGCCTACTCTAAACAGTGAGTCCTTCAGACAAGTAACATGAGGTAGCAAAGGATACAGTATTTGTAAGAAAAGAGGATATGAGAATGAATGGCGGAACAATGGCACAATAAAAAAAGTAGATAGATCAGAAAGACCATGAGGAAGAAAAAGAAGTAGCTGTGGGATGGATTAATTGATCCAGCGAAAGAGGAAGTACATGAAGAGACAGGAAACTGAAGAGGGGAGAGGGTCGACTATGAAAAACAAAACCGATACAGAGGGAAAAGTTACAATAGATGAGTGGTAAGATTTTGTTTTGAAGACAAGGAGGATGAAGACAAAAGAAAAATGCAACAGAAGGAAATGATGTTAGGTCAACTTTGAGAGAGCAGCAAACCAGTATGTGTGAGTTACATATTGTCTCTGCTCATTGTTAGTAAAACAAAACACACACAGAAGTGAAATAATATATTTTACCCAAATCCAAAAAACAACTTTCAAGACACACTCATGCATGTTATAAGCAGATAGTCACAAGCAACACATCCTACATAGAGTATGACGGCACACCCATCACAACGGTGTCATGCTGGAAACTAAATCCATTGATTAATCACCTTCTCTAAAGATCCAAAAAAAAAAAAAAAAAAAAAGAAGAATTTCAATTTATCCCCACATGTGCAGACTTGTTACGTCCTAGCCAAACAGGTTAGGACTAAAGATCTTAATTCATGTTTTTAGTTGAGAAATACTTTACATATCATCTGATGTTGTGTAAAGATGTGGGTTAGCGTATTAAAAGAGCATGCCATCACTAGAAAACAACAAAAATATGAGAGAACACTTACCAGTTTGCTGTGGTGGTATTTGCAGTATCCACAATATTTGACGTTATCTGCATCTGAGCCTTGTTCCTCACATAACAACCCTGCAAACTGGGCACTGTGGTGGAAGGCCAAAAAGAAAGAACAAGACTTGTGATTAACAACTGAAATACAGCATTTTATTTGACATTGCAACAAAGCTCTGAACATGAACAAGAAACAAAAAATGTCTCTCTTGGTTTGTATATTTAGAAAAGAACACTAATGTACACTGTACAACCTCAACTCTTAAAACAACTCAAGAGAAGCAACATTAAAGCTCTTGTTTGCAGTTACAGCGTACTTTATAGGTTATGTTTTTATAAGAATCATATTTTTGGCTTTCATTAGTTAAACTTTTGGACATAAATATACTTATGGCATTCCTATTTTTATGCATTTTTAAATGTGACCAAACAGCTGAAGAAATGGGCAATATAATAATCACTCATAATGAATTAGTCAACACTCCTAAGTCTCACCATGTGACATGGAAGGCCTGTCTGCAGCCATGTTTGTTGCAGGTCATACAGGCGCCAGTGGCTGCTTTGCTCTCTCTGCCCTGTTCTTCACAGATATAACAGGTCTACAAACACACACAAAACCCATTTTTATTCAAAGCCAAATTTAATTCCACACCATGATGTCTAAATGCATAGTTAGATGTTTTTACCTTATTGTAACGCTCATGTGGCACAGACTGGAGTACTATGGGCTCCATAGTTGAGACGTTAGCAAACTCCACCTCGGGTATATAAAGGGCACAAACCACATGAGCCCAGCCTGTTAAGATTGACAAAGAACTTTCAGTAAGTGTACAATAGTATGTTTGATAACACTTCACAGTTTATGCATAGAAATGTCAATCACAAACAATTGTTTAAAAATGTAATAATAAAGTATAAGGCAGTTTTGTTTGCTCTCATTTTAAGTTGTTGTGGAATCAGAGCCAACAAAATTATGATATATCGTTTTCATTTTGCTGTGTCCTGCCTCCTTTGGTGCAGATTATGGCGTCTGTATCACCCCTGTGACATAAAAGTAAGATGAAATGTGATACAGTTGTTACGACTGAGGTCACTTTGTAAAACGAGACATATGGATCTGATTTAGGAGTACAGAGAAATCAGACTGGGTCTAATTTGGGAAAAATAATTACATAGATAAATGTGGAAAAAAAATTAGACTTGCCTACAGTGTGAATAGAGCCTAAGTATTTTCTTTGAATACCAGGCCTAATATTAATAATTCTGTTATATCACTTAAAATAAATGCAGTGCAACTAAAATCTTGTGAACAGAAACTACAAATGCTTGGCAATATGAAAATCTAACATTAATAAGGCCTAATTTACAGGTAGCATCACAAAGCATCCAATAAAAACCAGTGATTCTATATATTTTTTTTATTTATTGATATTCCATTTGATTTATTTAGTTGTTTTTTCAGCTGCACTTAAATTGCATTTGGACATACTGACTGAATCCTGATGTGTGCAGCACAGACATCTACTGTATATAAAGAAGCACTGCCACCCAAACAAAAGAAAAAAAAAGTCAAAGTATTTCTTATATTTGCTGTGTTGTGGTCAAATTTTATATTAAATCTGGAAAAAAAAAAGCTCCTCAAGTCTAAGAAGAAAAGCTTTTAGACATGAGTGTGCCTTCTTCCCTAAATACACTACCTTTAGTTTCACTTCCTTCTGGATCTTTCTTTATCGGTGTTTCTAAGGTGAATTTGAGCGTTAGCCTTAATTTTCACTGACTGATTAGTCAATAGAAGTGTCATTGTCAACACAAAACAAAAGACAGTCTTTAACTTTAATTTTTAATAAGTGTGATGTCTCTCTCTCCAACAAATCTGTACCAAACTAATAAACAATGGCAGCCAATGATGACCTTCTTGCTCATAATGCTGCACCAAACTGTATATGTGTCAAACTGATGCACACTATAAAGTATGTCCTTTTGAGCTTTAGGTGGTTATTGGTGAAGATAGAATAATGTTACACTGTTAAACAGAAAATTACAACTAAGTGTGTTTCTTTGTTGTTGTCGTGTTGGCTTCATAACAATGTGCAACTTTTGGGCTGTTGATAAGAACATTTGACCAAAAACAAAATTAATGAATAATTTTAAACTAAAACAACAGAAATTGTGTCTGCCTCCTCCTCCAAGTATTCATTAACGATTACATTCACCTGTTAAAACATGAGGCTTTGACCAAATGAATCTCAAACATCTGAATTTGTAAAGTGGTCTGTCTACCTTAACATATGTTTATTGAACCCCAAACACACACACACACACACACACAGCTGCCTGTCAACAAAGACAAACTGGGGCCAGAAGAATGACAGCAGGGATGGTAGAGTGGTAGCAGAATTGACGACGAGCTGAGGAGCTGGAGGAGGTGAACAGGAGGTCAAATGGAGGTGGGAGTCTCCTGCCACACTAGAGGTGTCTGTTTTTCCCCACAGCGGAAACAAAAACAGGCTTAAACTTACAGTTGAACCCATGACCTGCCTTTGACCTGGTGAGTAGGACAGGGGGAGAAAGGCAGAGGGCGGTACAGAAGGGTGGAGCGGGTGTAAAAAGTGGGCATGTTGTTGTTTTGAAGTCCCACCAAGAATCTGGAAGAGGCCTATAAAACAGGACCATAAAAGTGGTGCAATCTTCCTCCTCATCTAAGCATTCACACTTTTAAACCCCAGAAACCATCAAAGTATTGTTTTACTAACTACACACCCAATGTGTTAGGACAAAGAGCTTAAATTTACTTGATAGACTTAACTCAGGTTAATGCGGTCAGGACTGTCAACAGGTAATGTGGAAAATAAGCTCCACCTCTACATCACATTACTTTAAAAACCTCAGACTGCTGCTTTGTATGTAATATTTCTCTTTCACTTGTGAGCTATGAACTTCTGTTAATCACAGCACATTATATTTATGAACATAAAAGGATGGTCACGTTCACATTTCGTTGCTGCCTTTAAACTCAAGTTCTACATGATGCGAAGATACATAACAAAAGAAGGCAAAAAGGAGGCCTCGGGGGGCAAATGCAGATTTTATTTCTGGATCTGCCTTTTCTTTACTCCTAGTTCAGGCAAATTCCTTTGCTCTGCTTTATTACTGTCCCACCTGAAATAACAGCAACTATTATGCAGATCAACAAGTGAGGAGGTGCTGACAAGAGCAGGAAAACAGAAAGAGTAGGGAAAGAGATGGTGGGAGAAAAATGCTAGGAAAAAGAGAAGAGAGAGAGAGAGAGAGGGGTCATGGGAAGGGTAAAATAAAAGAGAAAGTAGTAAAACGGTGCATGTTAGTGTTGTCTTGATGCCTCCCTACAGGCCTGCACAATCCCACAGCTGTGCCTCTCTCTGACTGACTAACACACACACACCCACCCACCCACACACACCAACTTACATCCACACAGAATATTTACAGTCTCCAACAAGCTGACCTCTCAATGAACCCAAAGAGGAGACTCCTCACAGGCCATGCACTATACCCATCCTGCCCCACCCCCTCATAAACATACACACACACTCACACACTCTCATAAAACATGGACTGGCAAGGACGGTACAGAGAGGCTGCACTCACAACAAACAGCAACATAACTCTCCCAGCACGCTCACAGTCCTTAAACTTGCTGGTGACATGCAATTAATGACAACATACACAAGAGGCTAGCCGCAGATGTGTGCGGGTGCATGTGTGTGCAACTGAGATTAGGTCTACCTCCGTTGTCTGTCCTCTTGAGGGCTCCATCTTTATGGGGACAGAGCTCACATCTCTGTGGGAAGTAGAAGACAGATCAGGTCAGAAACAACAGGTCAGCTTCGACTACTCAGTGTGAGGTTAATGCAGAGGTATAAGACAGCTTGTGACATGAGCTGGACAGCTGCCTTGATTCGGGCACATGGCCGGGAATTTTAATGGAAAATAACCTCACCATCTATACCCCCTTTGGCCATTTTTCTCTTTGAGTATGTGTGTCTATCAGCGCATGCAAGTCTTAAGGCAGTTGTTTCTGCTGCTCTTGTTTTGCTGAGTCAGTTCATCCTTGACTCACAAGTGAGCTGGCACTCAGAAACTACAAACATGTAATCGCAAGGAGTAGTGTGTAATTTCTTGTTGCTATTACAACAAGAAAAAAAAAATTACAGTCGAGATGCCAAAATCCAAGTATTGAATGTGGGTTGTGATTTTTTTTTTTTTTTTGTATTTTGGTCACTGAACACTCTCAATACCTCTGTTGCTTTAAGTTAGCAATTTTCAAACACAGCTGCCATGAAATGTTGTGAGAGGATGCCGTCGAAACGGCATGGAAATCTTTTAAAGTGGAAAATAAGTCCAACAGCCACTTATAATGTATGGAATCAAGGTATTTGTCGGGCTAGTAGTGGCATTGCTTTATGAACTGGTGCCAGTATGATTACGCAACTTAAGTTTTAACATTAGGTTGAATACAACAAGTTCATTAAGCAAACTTGGACCAAGAGCGAAAAGGGCCCTTTATGTCCTCTTTAGAAGATAATCTATGAATTGGGAACCAACTATGGTGTTATTCTAAAGACACAGTGAAGTGATCGAGTGCATCATTTTGGGTGACCAACTCTTGGCTTTAGTAGCAAATGGGGGATTAAGCTGGATTTATGCTCACGCGACATCTGAGTGTGGTCGTTTACGGCGTAGCTGACGCTGGTGAGTTTGCTTTTGCAAATGATGGTTCACTTTAGTTCAATAGGTATTTTCTGTTTTAAAACATCTAAAGGCGTCCAGTATGGTTCAGTGTCTTTATTAGCTTGTGGAAGATAAAGAAATAATTCGATCGGCCTCTCATCAACTTGATCTGCTGGTTATTGTTTTTAAAAACGGTGGTTACCACACAAATCCAGCGAGAAGATCCAGATATCAGGCAACACGTTGAAACCTGAACAAAAAGATCTGCCACTAGCTAGAACAGGGCTGAATGATTTTTGAAAAAAAATAACCTAATTGCAATTTTTCTGACTGATAGTGATTTGGTTTGTGATTTAATCTTTTAAATTTTAGCCTCCATTTAGTGTTCACCGAGAAATATATTTATAAATGGGATGAAGGATAACCACATGAAATGACATGAAAATATAAACTGCTCTGTATACTAACACAAGGACGCAAAGTTGAGATATGAACATCGTCACTTACCGGCTGCAAGATGCAACCTGTGGCCGAAACACTGAAGCCTGGAGGTTACATTTATACTACAACAGGTTTATACTCTGTCCTCCACATCCTTTCTTGTACCGCACATGGCTGAATTTCATCCCAATTCACACAGTAACACGTAAGACGAAGCTGAACAGGCTGAATCTACAGTCGTAGTCATTTCTGATCCGTATTACAGCTTAAAATCCATCAAATATTCTTTGTAGATTTTAGAGCGACTCCATACATTAAAAACATTTTTATTCTCTTCATCAGGACATTTCAGAAGTTAGACTGTTTTCTGTCCTCGATGTTGTTTGTCACAGCGTTTCATGTGACACTTCATGGTTGTGGTTTCATGTATTATGTGGAAAATTAGTCCGCAATGTGGTTTGAAAATGAGACATGACTTCACAGTTGAGTGTGGCAATCACATGATGTTTAACTGGCTGCCACAGAAAAAAAGATAAGAGGAATTACGACTGAAGCAAGGTGAATTAGTAAAACCATGGACTCTGCAGGTTTAAAAAATTGGATCAGGCAGGGTGTGTAACATGAAAATTAATCACGCTCATTGCGATTTGCAGTTTGAATTTCAATTTTTTGTTTTTATGTTTTGATTTAAAAACAATTAATCATTCAGCCCTAATGTAGAAGATACTATATCTGATGTGACTGCTACTTACTTTACTACAGCCATTTGAAGTACTATTGTTAGATCTAAATACACACTGGATTAATGTTTTATTTTATCAAAAGTGTGCTTTGCTGCACAAACATACACATACACATATTGGGATTAAATTTTAAAGACAATTGTTTATAATTTCTCCAAGTACAACAATATTTGAAAGAGTGCTTTTTCATATAAATATCAGTTAATTGGTGATGGCAGAGTACTTCTGTGGATTTAATCAACTTCATAATTACACTTTCTTTATTTGGATTAACTTAATTCATTTGCTTGTTGAAGAAATTAATTTTGTTCTGTTATTTGATGTATTGAAAAATGCTTTCCAAAAAAGTAGTATGCATTAATTTATATAATTATTAATTAATCTATTTTACCACTTATATTTACCCATTAACTTTCTTTCATCAAGTTACTGGGTATCTGTCGTTACACAACTTGAAATACTGGAATGCTCAACTGATCAGTGCTCAATTATTTGGTTTTTTGAGAAGTCTTTGTACACAAGGACACCAACACAAACATCTTTAGTAATTAAATTCTTTTATATCTATTTAAGTAACTTTGTAAGTGGCAAATTTCTGCCTTAACCTAATATTTTTTTAAGCCGTGTAAAAAGAAGCCCATTGTCCTTCATTGACTGTACGTTAAAGAAATATGTTATCTTGAAACATCCGCAAAGGAACATTTGCTTTGTGTGCACATGTGAACACAGAAAGAAGGCAGATTACTCTAACACCTGTATCAACAGCGACATAAAGTAAATCTTGATCCAGACAAGTCCTTGGAAGTTTACTGAGGTCATGTTAAGTTGAGACACAGCAAGCCATTCCAGCTTGGGTGTTGCACTAAGTTTCATTCAGAAGCTGATTGTAGGCTAAAAGGCAAGCAGGGGGCAATCATGAGTGGGGGATGTCACATGCTGCATAAAATCATGCTGGTGCTGGCAGTGACATCACATAAAGGTGCAGTTGTATGCAACTGTGCAGACCGGATTCACTTTCAGCAACATCAACAATAATGATTCTGTTGTTTAGTAATTCAATAAAGTAGTCCGACTGCAGATTCTTTGTTTAATGATGTAGAGCAGAAGCCTATAAAAAGAAATTGACAACCTCAATCACATCTTAACTGTCACACTGGAATAAACTGCGTATATACTGAGAAAAAGCTGGACAATATGCAATTTATTTTCTAAATAATAATGATAAACAGTTTTGTTAAACAAATAAATATTATCAACCATAAAACAGTTAGTGGATGAATGTCTTTATGAACAGCATTTAGATTTTAAGACAACTCTACTTTGGCTCTATTGATCTAAAGCATGGAGAAATTGGTAGGTTGCTGCATTTAGTTGCTTTATGTTTTTTTCCTCTATCTGGAGCAATTCCCACAGAAGCAAAGTATACTAGACATGTGGGAGTGGTGTTGGAAGAGTGTACTGTCATATTGTATTTGAAAGCACAAAACATTTTAATTTTCCTCTCTTACACGTCCTTACTTGTCGGCTGTTATGTTGCCCCTTGTTTTGCAGCACACTGAACACAGTGGTCAGGTTCTCAACCTACTTGGGTAAATCACCCACTCCTAAATCTCTACCTTGCCAGTATGATTGTTACATTAATGCACTAGAGTCAGATGTTCCAGTTTTATGTCTGCAGCAGAGTGAGGGCACATGGGTCACTGTACAATGAAGAAATTAAGTTTAAAAGTTGCTAAATTTAGTATGAATACATGTACAATTGAGTTTTGCTATGCTTAGATTTAGAATTGTCACAATACTAAAAATTCAATACCGATACTAAGGATAGTGCTCGATACAAAAACAACAACAGAATCCAAACAATACAACAAAACTATATTAATAGATATAAGAAAAGACATTAACTATGTGAAATAAATGCATTATTTTAAAGATAGTCTTGAACAGTCTTCTCAGACTGCTCACTGTGGTGCAACAAATACAAAACCAAAATAAAACTTCAACCATTAGTTAGTGTCCTTACTTACATAAAAGTGTCCTTTCCTTCACAATACTTCAGAAATGATTGAGTAATCAATAGAACAAAATAAACTAGTTAAGATTGTCTACTTTTAACTAGATTAATTAAATATATATCTAGTAAATTGAAAAACATTTAAAAGGTTACATTTTTAAATGTTTTTGTCTACACACTACATTAAAAGGCATTCATTTTTGACTAAGCCAGGGCGGGATCAGCCAGTAGCAGCTTCGTGCAATTATTTTCAGGTTTCATGTCAGTTTTCAAAAGTCTCCAATGACACCAGAAAGCCGCTAGATTTGTCACCAGTAGGTTTATTTATTTATTTATTTATTAAGAACTACAAGAGAAGTCTTAAATCTTACAAATATAGCGACAAGTCGCTAAGTTGGCAACACTGTAAACAGTGGGTCCACCAGAGAGCAGCTGTAGGAGTGAGGCTGCCCACTACAATGCTTGTTGAAAATGGGTGGAGGCAGATGGTCGTTTCCATGAACCAGCAGATGGTAAAGTGGCAATAAAGTATTATATCCATGCTAATTAATGTCTAACTAAATACAAAATTTTAGACTCGATTAGTATCTGAGAATCGATTTTTTTGACAACACTAGTTAGATTACAAACTGGTCATTCAACTGGACCACCCTCACTGTGTCCGTGTACAAGTATTTATTTTCATACAGTTTTAATCAGATTAACATTCATGCATTTGAAAAGTCTGATTTAGTCTGAATAAAAGAATCATTTTCCAGTGCTCTATAAACAATTTATGTTTTGCTAGGGTTTTACAAATAAGGGTAATTTAATCTAGTTGGTAACAGTATAACTCAACAAAAAATAATTTTCCCACATTTGATTGTATATTGATTCAGTGTGTGTGTGCATTAAGAGAAAGGGAGCGAATAAACAAATGCAAATATGTGTCTGAGTTAGGGTTGTCCAAAAAAAAAAAAAAAAAAAAAAGTTTCTTTGATACTAATCGATTTTAAAATTTAGTATCTATTTAGATTTAGCACAATTATCAATACTTAAATGCCACTTGGGCATCTGCTGGTTTACGGAAAGTACCAGCTGCCGCTACCCATTTTAAGCAGGCACTGAGCAGGCAGCCCTGCCCCTACACTATCTCTCTGGAGGACCCCGTGTTTACAGTGTTATCAACTTAGCAACTTGTCACTATAATTAGCAAGTTTTTAGATCTCTTTAGGGACTCTTTTTTTTTAAAGCAAAAAAAACGACTAGAGACAAATTTAGCGATTCTTTCTGATGTTATTGGAGACTTTGAGAATGACATGAAAACATTTATTGTTTATTCTTCCTAATGAGTCAAATAAATAAATAAATAAACCTTTAAAGGCGCACAATGTAACTTTCCTTAGACCTAGAAGCAGTATAACTCTGCCTTCCTGAATTGTTTGATGGCACAGTGAACATTTATGGAGATATTGCTGCCCAGCAGCATCCCGAGACAGAGAAACCACGCTTCACAACTTTTCTTCTGGGACGCCACATTCGTCACATGCTAGCAAGCCAATATCAACACACCGGCTGTTTTGAACGTACACCGGGACTAATTCAGCAAAGAAATGCAAGAAGACATTATCTGACAAAATGAGGAAAAGAAACAGAGAAAGAGCAAGAGATAAGACAAGTATGGAGATAAGACTGTCTTTTACTAGCTGGAAACAGCTCACAGTACACGTAGGATGCAAAATGCAGAGTTAACTGTCAATAAGTGGCAGGTCACTGAGAAAATCTGCCATAGTTCTGTAGTGCATCTTTAAAAGATAAACTAAGGATGCAAAAGCTAACCAATAACACATTTATAAACAGTAGAAGTATTCCAGGTAGTTCTGTTACTCCAGGAGATAACTCATAAATGATGAAAGGATAGATACTGAATGACTCACCACACGGGCTGCTCTCTCCTGAGATTCACACTTTCTGCAGAACCAAGGACCAGTCGGCACCTGAACGATGCCATAGCAGGCTGAAGAGAATAAGGAATGGGTTAAAAAGACAAATAGTTACACTCAGTCGTTATAAGAACATATCGTACATTTAAATAATAATAATGAAACCAGGCTCTGCCATATAACTACAAACGAAGCCTAACAATGATACAAAGATAATATTAAATCACATATGCCAGAAGAAAAACATGCACCTAAGCTGAAAAAATACATAAATGAATATAGATCTAACATATGACTGAACACGTTGCTTTTACTGTTGCCATCTCAACGACTGCACTGGTACTGATATGGTGTGCAACAACATATTGCAATGTAATATTTGACAAGAGAATACCCGTTACAAGTAATATCTATTTTACAAATTTCTTTATGGCTGCTGAGTCAGTCATAAAGATTCACACAAGACTGGTTGCTACTAATTAGAAAATAATGCATTTACATTACTTCATGAAGTTTAATTTTGATTTATGTTTCTACTATTTTCCAGGGCTCAGGTTTAAATTATAAGAATAATAATGGATTAGATTTGTATAATACTTTTTAAGGACCCCAAAGCTTTACAGTAAATCTATTATTCATGCACTCCTCATTCATACATGGGGATGATAAGCTACATGAGTAGTCACTGCCGCCCTGGGGCAGACTGACTGAAATGTGGCAGCCAATCCACACAAACGACCTCTCTGACCACCACTGAACATTCATACACATTTATATACCAGCAATGCTGACACTGGAGGCAAGGAGGGTGAAGTGGTTGTCATTTTCAAAAGACAAACTGATTGGGGGAGTGGGATTCGAACCTGCTCGAGCACCTGTGCCACTGTGGCCCCCTTTAAATTCTACAGGTACTGAAACCCTAAATGCAATGGCACTACCCTAAATAGCCTACCCCTACACATTTTCAGATTACCTCAGATCTGCCCAGAGCCCATAATCCACTGGAATAAACAGCTATAATCCAGATTTCAGAGAACATGGATGGTTGATCCAATCACTTAAAAGCTTTCCATATTCATTTCCTGCCCAAAAAAATGAAAATGCATGGCTGTCATTCATAATTTTTCTTTAATATTCAGAAAAGCGCTCAGATAAAATAAGCACACCATTCTGTTTAAACAAATAATGAAGTCTTTTTAAGGTCCATCACATTAATAGATTCAATAAAGTACTATGAGAAAAACTAAAATTATTCAACTGAAAAACATAGCATATTTAATGGCATAACTCCAGCTGATAGCAGCTGTCACAAACAATCATTGCAGCAGCATGCACAGCTGAGTCAAGCAGTTCAAGATGGCTATTTAAATGGATTATTGTCCTTTTCCAGTATACAAGCATGGGAGGAGAAGTATGTGATGCAGCAACTTTAGGTGTTGACATGACTACTTTCAGCTTGTTAGTAAAGGCTTCGTCCAGTTGGCCTACTACTCTATGAACAAACACAACGGGCAAACAATTTAGCTGTCAACTAATCAGTACCATGTGGAGCAGTGATAAGCAGGTCTGTGCATTTTATTAAGTACTGTAGACTTTTCTTTTTTTTTACAAAAAGATGTACATTATACCTAATTATTGTTATCTGTTGCTTCCAGTTTTTTTCTTATTTTTTGCATTTTCTGTTGTTTCTGCATCAAAGCATGTGTTAACCATGAGCAAAACAAGCTTCAGTCTAACTGAGCACATACATGAAGGAGTAATTCGATCCCAAACTGGATAAACAGGGCATTAGTCTGGCTTTATGAGCTTAGATTTAGTATGATTTGGCTCACTAACATGTTGCAATTCATATTCCTAGACATAGTGAGACCAACGCAATGGTTCAAACCAGGGTTGGGCAAATATCAAATATACTCAATGTATCCCGAAAAGTTTTAAGTACAATATATAAAACAGCTATACCACAAAAATTAAGTGCAAACTGTCAAAGCATCGTTTTAAGCCATCTATATGTTATTTTCTTCATAGTTTGACTTCTCTAACTCACAGCAGACAAACAGTTCACTCCCTTGACCATCAAGAAAATTATCTCATGCACATGGGGCTTGTTGTTTCAAAAGACAGGAAAGAGAAATTCTATAATAAAAAGACTAAATATTAACCTGTTCTAGAGGAAAGGGGGCCTTAGATTGCTTCTGTTGTGACCTGGTGTAAAATAGAAATAACCTAAATAATAAAATAATATTTTAATATAACATAATTAATGAAAAAATATACACGATATTGAGTAATTGTAGAAAATAAAATAACCTCCCCTCACCTTTATGCATGATTATGTTGAATTCAACATTTACACGATGTTTCTGAGGAAATTTCAAAACATTGAGATAATATATTGTGTATCAGGATAAAGCCAAAGACTATCATGATATCAGTTATTGGCCATATCACCCAACCCTAATTCAGTTTTTGTAAACATGTAACATGCCCAATGTTGACATTTCTTTTATGTGCTGGTCAATTCTACCAATTAAAGAAACTTAACTGATTCAGATGCAGCTTTAAATGAAATTGTTTGCCAGCATTCTGGACAAGGTCACGTGAATAAAAACCTATCAAACCTTTAAAAATGCTGCACAGCTTTTCTGCTAAAATTTATTTTAATGGTAGTGAAAGGGACAGGTTTCAAAATTTTGGTCTACTTCAGGACACCCACTCGGACAACAGAAAATTGCATATGATGGATGTTAGATTTGACACTGAGATCACCAAAGTAACTTTCTTGCATACTTTCATATGTTGTGAAGGCACATACTGTTTAACTAACTGTAATTACTTTTAATGTGCAATACTTGGATGGCTGATGATAGAATAATAAGGTGGACCCTTCAGTTAAACATGAACTCCAGCTGTATATTTAAATAGCCTAGACACTGCTATTACTAGAAAATGGTACTGCATAACAGATTGCTGTATCCACATGACTTCAGAATTGCAGAAAGTTAAACTGGATTTTAGTCTCTCACTGTTTGCCTAATGGACGCATGGCCAGCGTTAACACATGTAAACACTCAACGTCATCATGTGAGTCATGCAGGGTGAACACAGCTGCTGTACAACAGGCTGAAATGCAGAATTCCATGTTTTGGTGCTTGATCTGGTCAAGAAAATCCCGATAATGTTTCTCTTCTGCTTATGTTAGAGCCAGAACCACTATCCGAAAGCCTGAATTATACATACAAAGAGCCTCTTGTTTTGAGCTTCCTTCCCAGGTTAACAGATCTTGAAAGGAAAATATCATCCCTTCTTATTCCTAAATGTCAGCTGCTTAACTTGCAACCGCAGACGTATTCATACAACTGATATCAACTATTATCTACGTACAAACTACATTAACTGCTGAGCCAAACCAGTTGGGTGGCCTGCAGCATGAGCTGAGCCTGACCTCAGCTTGGCCTTGATGAGAGTAAGCGAGGAGGAGGAGGCTTCATAACCTTTCAACATGACGCTAACTAGCATGCAAGCTAAGCGCTAAGTCCTAGCCGAGTCAACACAACTTACCTTGATGCACGGCGACGCTGCAGCCGTGTCCGTCACAGTACACCAGCGGGTTTTCTGCCCAGCCGCGTTCGTCGGAGCATACACAGCAACCTCCAATCATCTCCTTCATGTTATTCGTCGAGACCTCGTCGTCCGCCGTCAGACAACGCTCGCCGGAGACCATCTACGGAGAAAGCGGACATGCGGAGGAATATATAAAGATAGACCGAAACCTTAATCGAAGACGTCCCTCGTTTCCCTGCAACGCCACTTTAGGTCCCACTCGGTCGAAATGTCATGTTTTAAACGTGTTTACGTCCCTTTTCGACGCCGTATTTTTTCACCAAAACATCACCGTCACAGCGCGATGGTGAGAAGAGGGGGAACTTCGCAGAGAACAGGAAATACGCAATGACGCAAGTTACGTGCACGTGCGTGTCCCCCATACAGGAAGTAAATTACAAATGTGATTGAACCGCCGTCACATGGCTTGAAAAGTTTGTAGCCAGGAGACATCACTGCCAGATTCAAAGTCAACAATGTAGTAACAGGCTTATAGACAGACATGAGCTCTAGCGAGTTCAGTTGCTGTTGGAGAAATACTTCACAGCTAGCACTACAACACTTGATCTACATAATGGACTAAGATGAACTAACTATCTGGAAGGGTAAAACTGCAATAATATTTCACTTTGCTGTTCCAAACGGGGAACAACGTTTCAAAATAGATTATATTTGACTGTTTTATCAAACAGATTATTTACTATTATAGTAATCAGTTTTTATCAGACCCATACCTACATTTTATTTTAGTTCAGCCATTTTGATTAATTTATCCTCCATTGTTAAGATTTCAGAAAAAAATACAAGTAAACCAAAATAATTTTTAAAGAGTGGTCATGATAATCTTTCACTGAAGTCAGTTGGTTTTTACTGTTTGATTGGTATTGATTCATTAGCTACCAGTCATCATGTGTTTCTATTCTATTCTATTCTATTCTACAGTCATTTGGCAGACGTTTTTTTTTTCCAAAGCGACTTACATCTCAGAGTAAGAACAACACAAGCAAGAACTCAAACAGGATGGGACAATTAAGTGGTAGTAAGACTGCTGTGAGTCCAGTTGGACCTATAGGTGCTATTTCAGTGCTTAATAAATACTCCTCAAACTGTCAGATCTTTTTCTAAGATAGAAATTAATAATGATATTTTGAGTGCAAAGTTCATAGAGCTTTGATTTCATGTAAGTCACTATTTAAATGAAAGGTGTCCTTTTCTCTCTCTTTCACACACACACACACACACATTTATATATATATATATTTATATATATATATATATCCCTAATCTTAAACTGATTTGTAAACCCACTCAGAACAGGATGCTTCTGATGGTTTTCCAGCTTTAGGATTAATGATAAACTATCTTAAACAAAGAAGCAGCCAACAATGTTTTACTGTGTTTAAAATGAACTTTATTTATGACTTATCTGTACAAACCCTGAACAATCAGGGCTGGAACTAAACCGTTTCAGGTAACAGATCATTATCATTTCTTGGTATACTCTTTTTTGTGTGTTTGCAAATTACATAAAATGTAAAAATATACAGGCCTTGTGACTTTGGAGCCACTGGACTTGAGTCAACCATTTGAAATGCTTGTCAATGACTGAATACTGTCATTTTCAAAAATAATATTAGCAAGGCTTTGAAAAGAATATATCAAGCTTCAAATCAGCATGTCAGAAGACTGTTTTGTTTGACAGCTCCCCATGCTGTTGCCAGGGATGCTCCAGAACACGTACGCACGCATGTTATTCCAAGCACTCAGCTGCTGCTTGCATCACAGACTCCTCTGAGCGAACTCCTGCTCTTGGTTTCCAGAGAAACGTAATGACTTGCCAATAATGCGCAAGAGCACACGAGCGTCCTCCGTGTAATATGGTGAGCAAGAGGTCCCTGGGAGTGCCTGCCCATTGTTTGCTTTAATTTCAAATTGCTCAAATGCTCCAGTCGACACTGGGCCCATGCACTAAAAGGGGGTGAGGGGCTGAAGAAAAAAAGTGAATTGTGTGTGGCAGGGGAAAACCTATTAGAGCTGGAGAGAACAAAGGGAGGCAAAGGAGGGGGCAGCGGTTATGGAAGGGCCCATATAGATACTGAGAATGCTAAAAATGACAAATAATTTTTACAGCTTTCACTTGATTAGGTCAGAGTCTGCACAAATTGTGTATAATGTTCCTCAGGTTGTAGAGGAAATGCTTTCTTTGAAACAAAAATCACAAGGATGTTGTCTTCTTCCAATAACTATTAGTGTCCCCATAGAACACATGGCAGAGCTTTCTTTAATTTATTTTATGATTTTTAAAGAAACCGTTTGTTCTGCATGCTCTAAATTTCTCAAATTGTTGTTGAGATGAGGGTTTGAGAATCCACAAAACAGAATTTGGCTACAGAATATGCTAAGAAAAAGCATTAGTTCTCCACCATATATTTCTTTGCAAAATGCATTGGAATAGGTACAGCACCAATTTAAGACAACTTTTACAATTCAAATTTGCATGCACTGTGCAGGATATGTCAAGTCTTTCCAGAGTGTTCTACACAGTGGGGAGTCTGTTGTTGATTGCAGACTATTGAAAGAGCTAAAATAGAACATTAAAGCTACATCCTGAAACCCAAACACTTAAGCATTTTGCAAACAATTAGAAGAACTACTCCAAATGGTTAGTTGTTTAAATTATAATACATGCACTGATTGATTTTCATTAACTTTATGCTAAAGAGACTTTTTTCTGCTTTACTTTACAATTAATTATCAAGGAAGTGGCTTCTATTCTTCAAATATGGCTCTAATGGGGGGAGTTTTGGCATTTCTCTTTGAAAAATGTAAAATGTGCAGGCAGAAAAAAAGCAGAAGGAAACCAACACACAGACCCAGGTTGTATCTGAAAGAGCATTTTGTAAATGAATCGTTTGCACAAGTGAGGGCAGTTTGCTTTTGCAGTTCTTGCTTTGTAGATTACTAAACTATCCAAATCTGACTTTTATAAAATGTTTTTTTTTTTAAAGAAAACAAAAAGCTCATCATAGGAGATCTAAAATGTCAATTTGGCTTTAAGATTTTACTTCTGAAATATATGTATGTATGCGTGCATATGTGTGTGTGTGCGTGTGTGTGTGTGTAAGAGAGAGAGAGAGAGAGAGAATACAACAGAAAATCTAAGTGATCTGCAAGGATGTTTTCACAGATTGAGCTCATAAGCTCCAACAAATTACTAGGACTTTTATAACAATTGTGTCCTCAAACAGATTCTATCTGCATCTTTACTATATGTTAATAATAGTAGTTATTTTTCATGGTATGTCAGGTAAAAATCTTTGGATTCAAAATAAACAGCTTAACACTGTTTATGTTAAGAAACATACTGCCAGACATATGTGTGTCATACAAATTCAGCACTAAGAATTTAAAGTGAAACAATGTACAGTGTTTGACAGGTAAAACAGCCACACAGAGCTGTACATGTGGTATTTCATGCTCTTCATCCAGCATCCCTTAATTCATAAATTCTGTGTAAGCAGCTTAGTCCATCTTCCTACTTCATGAGTTAAACTGCATGCTATGACTTAGTAAATACATTATACATTTAATAAATATAAGAAGTGTGGAATGCAAGAAACATTTAAAGACACTTCATTTTAAGTGCATGTTTTTTCTCCGAGTTTAGTTAATATCTTCAGGGCTTTCTATTCTTTTCCGTTTTTCCCCCTAAAGAAAAGGGTATGTAGAGGGCATCAGACAACGCTCTCTTTGTCACATTTGCTGCTGCATAGTTTGAAAAAAGTTTCCCAAAAAACAAACTGAACTGACTGTCATTGTTTTCCTGGTTACACCACATTCAGGCACATAAGTGTTTGGCTTACTCATGGTGTTCTTGTTAGAGTAAAACAGGGGCCGAGGAAAAAAAAAATACAAACAGTCCCAACACGGCGGGGTGAAAGGTGAAGCGAGCCCTCCCCCACCACTGTCCGCACATACTTCAGGCTCGGATTGCATGTAAAATCACGTACTCCCGTGGTAGTGGGGGGTGGAGAGGAATTCATTGTTTTGGCATGGGGCAGTGGGTTTCTGTCATAAAAAGTCGATGCTCGCACAAGTGTCTGCGCCTCCTTGACCATGTGTCTCCATAAAACTCGATGGAAAACAAAAGACTTGCGACAAGAGACGAAACATTCGGTTTGATGCGTAAGGGACAAAACAAAAAAGAAACTTGAAGCAGTTTCTTATAAGCTGATCATTTGTTAGAAATACTAAATCCAATGATGAAATCAATCAAACGTCGTTCGAGGACCTGTGTTTTTTGTTTTACACCTCTGAGTGTGAGGACTTTTTAAAATTGGAAGTTAAATTCAAATCAGTTTCGCTTGCTGATCTATTTTAAAATTCAATAAACAATCCTGAAAATCCAATCAAAACAATCCAGACAAAATTTAAGACGATTTAGAACTACGTGTGTGTTAATTCTTATGAGCACGTGCAGTGCTCTTAAAGCTTCGGACACCCATTGTAAAGCAGTGATCAAATCAAAATCTATTAAAATCATGAGCAGCAGCAGCCAGAGGCTAAAACAGTTCATCTGAAAACGTAAATCGACATAATACTCAAGCATATGTAGCTTATTTCTAATTTTACCATGCACGATTACCTATTATTATCACTATTTTATGTCTAACTGCACAAACTCCCAAAAACGTCTCGCCCTGAATATATCTTGTGAATTACAGCTTTCTTGGTTCCGTGTCAAGTTATCACTTTTTGCTACAGTCACGCCTAACATAGGAGCAGCCTTTTGTCCAACGCTAGATCTCAACGTTAAGTGTGAGGTTTGGTGCTCTGAAGCATTTACTCCTGCATCACCAACACTCAGCGGGCTGTTGGGGAAAAAACTCTACCGCTCTTGGCTTCTCTCTGTCGGCCACTCGGTCTAATTTCCTCCCACTGGTCCCGGCCGGAATCCAGGCTCAGGACAGAGGGTATGAGGAGGGGAAGTAAGTGCCTCTCTGGCATAAGCTGCGTAAAAATAAAGCCCCAAGCATTCAACCTGGTACAAGTAAAAGTAAAAGTAACAAGAAGTAAAGATTATAACTTTTTATTGGAGTAAAATGTAAATACTACTATTACTACTATTACTACTAATAATAATAATAACAATAATAATAATCTTAAGAGCATTTTACACACAAAGGAAAAGGTTCCATTTAAGCCCGTTCAAATACACTCAAACTAAATCCAGGTATAATTCCATTTATTCATATATCCCATTAAAAAATAACTTTTATAAAAAATGGCGATTTGTAAAAATAAGGTTTAGTAAGACATCTTGATTGCAATTAATCTGAAATACATTCAGTGCCGTCTTGAGCATAAAAGGAACATATTCATATTTTTCCATCTAAAGAGCGTTAAAGCTGTTATCAGTAAATCAAACGCGTGCCAGCGGTGTGTAGGTTCGTACTTTTAATATTCAAAAAGACCGAGTGACCCGTGTAAGAAAAGCATCAGTAAACAATCTCAACAAACAAGTTTAAGAGCCTGAAACAAACAGGAATGTTTTGTTTTTATGCAAAAAAGCAAACTGCTGCAGTTTGCGTGATTATGTGCATTTATGTGAGAACTGATCGGAGGTTTAAAAAAAAACTTTCGGGACATGTCAAAAAAAATGTTTGTGTTACCTAAAAAAAGGAAGAAACTCGTTGGCCAGTTCGCAGGATGAAACGAGCGGTGAATTTCTCTGATTATCTCACCCTCCCCGCATCACCAGAAACAACCGGTGTGCGCAGCGGGCTTTAGGATCTGAGCTTTTCCCCCGGGACGGATCCAGACCCTTTCTCTCACTTCACCCCCCACGGATGCCCGTGAAACTCTGTGTTTCACGTATTTATGCTGTCTTGCAGAATCAGCACGTGACAGCCATTTTTTCCCAGCAAACGCATTTAGAAGATTTCCACGTGCATCACCTACATGGTGCATGTAAAGCGCTGAGAATGTGGGTCAAATGACCCTCGAGCTGAGCTAAGCTGAACAGCAGTGGAGTTAACTCAGCTAAAGAGGTTGAGCGTAACACATATTTACTAGTTGCACAAGGGCACATAAACAGTGATTTCTCCTGCTGTTTCGTGTGCAGCTTTCGGTATCTGTGTTCATATTATAAAGATTATGTTTAATAAATTACATAATGGCCTATAGTTTCATATATAACACTGTGGTAAGGTGTAATCGGTGTAATTCAACATGTTGTGGCAAACCACTATGTATAAGAATAAGCAGGCTTGTGGTGGAGGTAAGCATGCCCAGTCTTCAGTTTGACCCCATCGATGTCTGTGAGGAACGGGCCACAAGGGACTCACGTGTTTTATAGATAACAAAGGCGGAAAGTCGAAGCAGAGAAGTGTTGCAGAAAATGTGGCTCTGGGGTGACACGCAATTGTCACTCCAACGAACATAATGTGGACCTATTGCTATTTCAAACAATTAAGCAATAACATGGATTATTTGGAAAGCCCAGTGGGCGGTGCAGCTGCGTTCTCTGTTTTCGGCCAGTTCGTGTGTCGAGTGTGTGTGCATGGATAAGGTGTACGTGTTTCAGGTACAGCGCGCACTTGGGGTAGGGAAGTGCATAATGCTCACGTCCATGTTTCCTGAAACGTCATAGGATAAGTGTTTTCTTTTTCTCTTCTGTTCTTATTTATTTATTGCCTTTTTTGTTTTTGCTTTGGGGGGGGGGGGGGGGGGGGGGGGTTAGCACATGCTATTAAGCCCTATGCAAAGCCAAAATATGTACTAAATGTTTGGCACCTTGCCAGACACAAAAACAACTTTGCAACATAAATTCTCTGTTATATTAAAAACAACATCAACAAAACATTATTCCCCATCACCCCCTTGCATGAAAACATAACCGATTGTTTCTGACACAAGTTTGATCAAATTGAATTATATTTAAGGTCTTGTTAAAAATGTTTCAAATAACTTAAATCGATTTGTACGTGTCCCTATTAGCTTAGGTTGTCTATAAAAACGTGGGGATAAACCACTCTGACTTCGCACTTTTGTCCAGCACAACCCCTGGTCGCTTGTTGTAGCATGTCTCCGCTAAACTCACATTAACTTTAATATTAACAGTATTGTTTTTTATGCGCAATAAAGACGTGTGGCGTGATTATTTATAACACTGCACCTAAATAAATTAACGCTGATTTATAATCTCAACAAGTAGGTCAGTCTGTTTCCAGCGAGGAAAGGGAATGGGAAAAGGCTGAAGCCATCGAAAGCAGATGAGTTTGATCTCTGGTCAGGGCTGCAGTCTAAACGTGTAAAAAGCAAATAGCTTTGTTTAAGTATACGCGCGCAAGTAAATCGAGTCCATTTTCATATGATGTGCTATGCGGTTTTCCAAAAAAAAAAAAAAAAAAGAAAAAAAAAAAGAAAAGAAATGGAACCAAAAACCCAAAATCGAAAGGAACAATACAGTTCATTTTTTATTATGGAAATTTGTGTGCTGATGCTTTTATTCATACAGGAACGAATTTCCAGCTGCTCTTTATTCAGCTATTGAAATATCAACCATTCCCAGCAGCATTATTTAGCACAATTGTAAACTACTGTAATGGCAGGGTGTGTGAGAGGGGTGGGGGTGGGGATGGAAGATCCAATTTTATTGCATCACCTGTCAAAAGCGTCCAATGGGCGTCGACTCGGGGAGCATTAATTGATGAAGGTATCTCCAGACTGGCCCACCTCCCTTCCTCTGTCATTTTATTTGTGGCTCAGCCAGCAGCCGGAATAGCAGCTGCATTTTTAGCTCTTATTCTCCTTCTCTCTGTCTCTGATTCTCTCCCTCTCTCTTTCTCCCTCCTCCTCCTCCCCACCCCCTCACTCCCTCTCTCCCTCCCTCTTCTCGCTATTTTATCCCTCTGGCTGAAGCAGTGGTGTACACCTACCCCTCGTCCTGCTGCCGACCAGAGGGGAGTGGAGTCGGCAGAGGCAGGTATAGCGGCAGCAGCCCCCGGCTTGGTGGACGCATCCGTCGCATTCCTCCACCATGCCAGACCGGGGCAAGAGGCGAGGAAGGGATGCTGCCGACTCATTATCAGACAGGGGCAGCTCCATTTAACTCCGCATGTCAAAGTTTGAATTTTCATGACGCAGCAGGAGTGTGGATGGATTAAAGGTATGAGCAGGATGCCTTGAGCGCACGACCCTGTGCCATTCACTGGTAAAATCCATAGTATGCTAAGAGTGACTACATGGATTAATGCATTGTAGCGGATACATAAAACATGGGAGACCTGGAGTGTGGCTATGAGGAAATGCAAGGAGTGAGACTGGGATACCTGCTTATCAAAGGGAAGCAAATGTTTGCTTTGTCTCAGGTCTTCACAGACCTGCTGAAGAACATCCCTCGAACCACCGTGCACAAGCGCATGGATCACCTGAAGGTGAAAAAGCACCACTGCGACCTGGAGGAGCTGCGGAAGCTTAAAGCAATAAATTCTATAGCTTTTCACGCCGCTAAATGCACTCTCATATCTCGGGAGGACGTGGAAGCTTTGTATGTCTCCTGCAAGACGGAGCGCGTGTTGAAGTCCACAAAAAGGAAAGCGAAAGCGGTGTGTTCCTCCGGGGATGAGGATGCGTCCTCGAGGTTCCTCCGTGCAGACGCCGAATTGTGGAAAGAAAAAGTTTGGTTTAGTTTGCACGGTGTCCCGGAGACTCTCACGCTCCACAATAAAACAGGCAAGAGGAGAGAGATGACTCCTTGCCTTACCGACTCCAAACTACCTCAATTTTACCACAAAGCCCACGGACGGGATTACCGTTCGGTGACCAAGTTTAGTCACAAACACTTTAAAAACTATGAAACAGATAAAATAACAGGGAACCGTGTTACTTTGAGCCAAAGGCACTCGTTTTTCCGGAGCGCTGTGAACCGGCAGCCGGTGGTGTTTCAGTCCGCCATAGCAGCTCAGTCCAGGCTCTCGCGCTCAGCCGGCGACCTACTTCACAAAAGGAAGAGGAGGCGCGAGGGGGGTGGCGGTAGGGACGGCGCGAGACATTCGTGGAGCAGGAGCAGACACTCGCACTACCACGTACCGCCGGTGCTACTCCTCCAACCCAAATCGCCTGGCGGTCACGGGACTACATCTTCTGGTGCTTTCCACCTCAGTCAGGATTTCTATCTGGACTCCCGACCTCACCACCATCATCATCACCAGCACCACCATCATCATCATCACCACCATCATGTGCCGAGTTTCCCAGAGAATTACAGCAGCGACACAGAGTCCAGCACCTGCCCGGACTCGGACTTCGGCTCCGGGTTCTCCACCAGCAGCAACTCTGGGAGCTCCGAAGAGGAAGAGGAGGATGAAGATGACACGCAGTCAGAAAGTTCAGAGGTCAGTTCAGAGGATGAGACCTCCTCTCAATCCGACTCCAGCTCAGTTTCAAGCCGCGTTTCGGTCCAGAGCATCCGGTTCAGACGGGCTCGAGTGGGTTCATTCGCCAAAAGTTTCAATTCTAGCAAAGCGCCTTTGTTATTGCAGCCTACCTTTCACTACAACAACCAACAGCAGCAAGAAAAACAGAACAGAACAGTGGGTCATGATGCCACTTCACAAGCAGGACAGAACAAACGTAAGAAATGTGACATCACACACAGTGAAACTAGCGGGGGTGTACAGCTAAACCTACCTAAATCACACTCTACTGCTGTGGGGGAAAGTCTGTTCTTGGAGGCCACAAGGGAAAATGTGTGCGAGGCGGATCCAAACATTACTGACCCTCTGGATGAGTTGGTCCCTTTTTCAACTGGACACGACCTGTATAAGGCCTCTCAGCCCCTACGTAAAACACTAGGACATCCTACCAAATATAACCCAGGACTGAGCTCACAGTTTGACCCTATCAAGTCCCAAAAATGTGTCGACAAAAGGGAACCTAAAGCCACCATTTTAAAACTACCCACACCGACGAAAAGGATAAAGACAGAGCTGGATGAGCCCCCTCTGACCTCCCAGTCGGACAGTGGCAGAAAAGTCCGGACACCCCCCTTCAACCTCCAAAATGTGAAAGTTAAAGTGGAGGAAAGCTGGGATGAATATGAATACCAGAGCCAGGCCACTGTAGTTAAATGTAAAGGAGATAAGAGTGAGAGCTGCAATGGCCAAAATCCAACCATCAAAGGAGACTTTTTCAACAACGGGATTAAAGACACAGAGAAAAGCCCTGATGTGGATCCTAGGTCCTCCTGTGGTTCTCAGGAATGCAGGAGTAACCAGGACACCCCATGTCTAGAGGAGGGGGAGCACAGAAACAAAAACCACAGGGCTCCCGTGCAGGGGATCAAGAGACCCCGACTTTTCAGGACGCATACAAAACAAAACGCGTGCAGAGTCAACAAGGCAGCCTCTTTCTCTTCTACTTCTTCTACTTCTTCCTCTTGTCGTCCCGCAGGCTGTGACGAGGCATCCACAGAGGATTTACCGAGCAGACGCAAACGCGGCAACGTGAGCACTGTAGCATCGCCCGCAAAAACGCCTTTCAGCCTGATGGCAAACTTCCCATCCCCACCGTCTCTGATTGTTGGCAGCGACGGAGATTTGTGCCCCGCTTACTCTCTTAACTCGCTGAGGGGCCCCGGGCCTCCCCCTCCGTCCCACCCCGTGTGGAGGTGGCAGCCAGGCACCCAGATTCTCCCTCCCCCACTGAACGCTCAGAGAACTCGGAAATACTAAACTGGTTTTAAAGACGAAGAGGGGGAAAAACCCTCCGTATCCGATCTAACAGTTGCTTGTCTTGACGTGAACGCACATCGCTCGCAACTTTTCCTGTTCTCTCCCCCCCAATTTTTACCCTCTGAATGGATTTACATTCCGCTTTGTTTTGAGTGATCGAGGAAAAGCTAGAGGATCCCATTTGGAGCCCGTGAGAACGCCCTGTTGAACTGAGACACAAGCTCGTGGATTCATTCTTAAAGACTTGTTTTGAAATAAGCTATCAATCCTAAGCAATATGTTTTATTTCTGTTTGTTTTTTTCTCCCAATATTGTGGTCCTTTGACAATTTTCTGAATTCAAGTGTTTCTTCTTGGACTTCTCTATTATGCTTGACCTGTTGGATTGTATAGTAGCAGGGTTTCAGTGGTTTGTGCTTTGACTATAAGAGGAAAAGGGGTTTAAAAAAAGAGAAAAGAATCAACGCATTCCTTTAGATAAGGCTCCTCTTAACCTGGCAGTGACTGTTTGACGTTGTAACTGAAAAAAAAAATAATAATCAGGGTTTTCCACGGTGTGCCACGTGTTATATTTAAAAAGTTTTCTTTTTTTAATGACGGCCAAATACGTCCATGTGCCCACATGTACAGGTTCAGAGAATAATCAAAAACAGATTTATACATTTCTGCAAATATGGTCCGACCTAAACTTTTAATTCCAGGTTGACGGGAATTAATGTGTGGTCGCTTTTGGTGTTCTTTGACTTTTCTTTTTTCTTTTGTAAGTGTGCTTCTGGTCTGGTTTCTAACCTTGTGATTTCTTTGGATTATTTCCTGCCCAAGATGCAAACACAGGCCTTATGCACAGACAATCAAAAAAAAAGAAAAAGACACATTCCCTGAACCTCATTAAGGTCTCACGATATGACGAGACTGATGTACCTCCAGGTCCACTTGGATGCTTCTGGGCCTTCATATTGGCACCAGGCTGAGTGTGTGTACGCACTGGAGGCACGTCATTAAATGAAGGAAATATAAAACACAAACATAGCGACAATGTCCAAGATAGGTGGGTGATTATGTAGCCTAAGTGGGGTGAGGTGGGGATGGGGCTCGGAAGGGTGTCAGCACCGTAAGTGCGTAAAACACCTTGTTAACCACTCCGGCTTGAAACAATGCGACAAAGCACACGAGGCAGGCTTAAATGCACTGCACTTTGATACGGTTTTGCGTGCTGTTTCAGCTTTGAGGTGTTATAATTAACCTGTGAAATGTAAGAGACAACATTAAAGATAAGACTCTAATGTGGATGTAGACAGAAATCCAAAACTGTTTTCATTAGATTATTTTAAATATATTTGTGAATCAAACATAAATGAGTTTCTGACGGTTTTTCCAAATCAATTTCATTTAACATATGCTAATGTCCTGTTCATAAGAAGGCAAAATACAGTAAATACTTTCGTATGGCAGTCATTTTTCTTAAAGACCATCAAACAATCAGGTTTCCTGAAATGTTGTTTTCTTTATTTGTGAAATGCATCCTGAATGTAGCATTTTATTTTAAAAAAATATGGGTGCTTATTTGTAGTAGCCCTTACATACTTCATGTAGCCTCAATAGTAGCTAGTTCCGTGTACATACCATGCAACTGATGGAGCTGAAGTTGCACCTATATAGGCATTTGAAGTGAATGAGTCGATGTTAATGGCAGTGCACGATGGGCTCTGCTAATTGGCATGCTTTTTCTGTCCACCACAAAAGAGAGGCCCCTGCAGCTTATGGCGAGCCAGATCACAACAAACCCAAAGCCCGTGAATGATGTCGGCCTCCTCCTCATGCACAGCAAAGAGTGCATTTATTGTATTGTAGAAACTATGTGATGGGTGAACGAGGAAGGCAAAAGAAATGTGTAAAATAGTAATTATTAAAAAAAATGAATGTTTTTACTCTGTCCACTTCAGGGTGGATGCATATGGTAGATGTTTAGCCATGGTGATTAACGCACCACTTGTATCCAGGAAGCTCCCCCAACACACAATGGGCCTTATTTTCTGAGGCTGGGTCGACAACTCAAACTTGAACTTATATAAGCCTGTTAACTGTAGGCCATATAGCACAAGCTAAGAGCATGCTAGCAGTAAAACAGGAGGGAGGTGTTGCAAAGGTCTTTAGAAGAGTGAGTAGCTGCGTTGCAAGGGTGAAGCTTTCAACCTTTAATCCGCATGTCAAAAGCATAGGCTGCACAGCATAGGGAGGAGAGGGATAGCCTGTGACCGAAAGCTGCGCGGCTTCACCCCCCTGACGCACCAGCTCCATTCTTATGTATCGCTGACAATGCACGGCTGAGAGATGGTGGTAATGGCCTGTTGGGAGGGCTTTTCCATCGTTAAGACAAATAGCTCTCTGACAGTGACGCTATCAACGTAAACAATTGCATCGTGCAGCAGCTAAAGGCTGCATGTATCTCCCCTCCCTTTCCCCTTCTGCCTCCCCCTCCTCTCTCCTCCTTCCCCTGCCCTCCTCATTTATTCATGTACTTAGCTTTTTTGATACAATACTTGAGGTCAGGTTTTTGACATGGAGTTTGAAGTCACTGGTTGTTTATATGAAACTGAATATTTATTTTTGTGAATTTTATGAGGTTTCTTGTATATTGATTTTTTTGTTGTTGTGAATTTACACAACTGCACTCAAAACAGAAACTTGAACGGTGGATTTCTGAAGCACTTTCCCTTTTAATTTCTTTTTTAATTATGGAACATCCATTAAATTGAAGTGAGTGTAATTTTCAGACTCTTGCTTGTTTTTCTCTCTTTTTGTTGTAATCTGGGAGGGCAAAAACAGATATGAGGATAATGTATTTGCTTGCTTTATTTTTTATTTTTGTAATGAACGCTGTTATTTTTTTTAATGATATTTAATATTGCCAATTAAGTCTTGCAATTTAATCTAATAACAGTAATTTTAGAGTAGTTTATGTAGAGTTGTGTTTTAAGTAGTTTATCCTGAGGCAAAAGGATTTCATATTTGAAAGCAAGGACAACCTAAATAGACCTACAACAGTGCTTGTTCACAATGTAAGCACGTAAACAATAGAGCTAATCATGACCGAGGGCAAATTTTCTTTAAAGAAGGCCAAAATGTCGTCTCTCTGGTTTAGGTATTACAGTACTGAGGGATTCCCTTCTCGGTGTGGGAAAATGAAGTGAAGTGGTAGGCCTCCGAAGCATGCAATAATAACAAGAGGCAAACCGCAACCATTTACGCATGCATTTCCAACCACTGCACACGACATGGTGCTTGCCCACACCCTGTTTAATACAGAAGCAGAGAAATACCCCCAGTAAAATGACTCAAAAATTCTCCTGTAGGGTCTACGGGGTTTTTGTGCAACACACACACACACACACACACACACACACACACACACACACACACACACACACACACACACACACACACACACACACACGAAAAACAAAACAAAACAATAACACTCTTTTACATTGTGTGCATAAAAACAACAGCGTATGGAGCAAAAGTGATTCCATGATGGAAAAAAAAATCATAAACATAAACATAAACATTAGGTATAAAGACAGTAAATGTATTCCTCGGCGCAGGACTAAGTAACACCTCGGAAAGTCTTAAACTGTCTGCCATGTTTGAAGCAGTGTGTCCCAAGTTAATGAGGCTCTGCAGTATAGCTCCATACTAAAGTCCCGCGTGGTACGGGAAGCAGAGCTTGCAGGTTCTCTAACCCCAAACAGCCTGATCCTGCTGCTGCTGCTGCGGAAGCCTGCTGGGGCCATACCAGAAGTGGAGACAAGCCATTATCCTGCTGCTGGCGTTTCAGGGTTAAATTCCTGTGCGGATTGGGAACCAGCAGACTGTAACTTCTATAGAATAACAATAGAAACTATATAGAAAGAAGAACAAAAACAAGCATCAATATAGTATTTGTTTTAAAAAATAAAACAAAAAAGAAGAAGAAGGGGGGGAATAACAACAATAAAACCACAATGTTTTAAAAAAATAATAGATTCAACGCACTGAAAATATTTGTCACCGACTGCATGTTCAGGGAAACGAAGTTATGGGTAATGCTGACAGACACATGCCGTGTTAAGGTCAGCACTTTGCATTGATCTTTGAGACAATTAAATACACGAAGGCCGATAAAAAGCTGTCAGGCGTTTTTATGCGGAATCTCTCAACTGTGAAGTATTTGCCTGCCAGTCATCTCTCTGCAGAAGGTAGATCACGTGCACATAACATTCGGGTGTGAATTATTAGCCTAATAAACAGAACACCTCGTTTTACGTTTGGCAGCAAATTGTGGAAGAAAAATAATATGTGTGTTGGTGCAGGAGTTATAGAGCATAGTCCCTTTTTTACTGCTCTCTCTGATGTCTTTCTTTCTGTGAATACATTTGTGGTTGTGTGGCAAACAGAAGAGTCCTATAGGAGCCGAGGAGCCCTCCACCCCTCTGCGGCTCTGCATGATAAAACACTGACCGAGCTGCAAACTTAATCGCTGAAGCCTACAGATATGCGTGGCACGTGTTTTTTTTGGGGGGCAGGTCTGTGATCCAGAGTGCTGCTGCAACATGGTAACCTGCTGGCTATAATATTTACAGAGCTGCATTATGCAACAACAAGAATTAGCATTGTATTAATCTGAAACAAAACAAAACTGAAATAGCCGATAAAAATTCTCACAAAGGTCCAAACATTTTCTCTTTATTGCAACATAAGAGCAGAAAGAATGCATACTTGGAAAACTACGCAGTGTCTGCTACAGGACTCAGCGCCATCCAAAAGATTTACGTAAATTAGAGTGCACTGGACTATTTTCTTCTGAAACAGGCGTGAATATTTATGTAACATTTTTCTTCTGATGATTGCATGTAAAATCAGGTTTTCACCTCATAGTTGCCGATTTTTTTCAAAGTAGAACCGCTTAAATGTTCTGAAACCCCATTTGAAAGTTCTGTTAGAGCAGAGCTGTGTAAGACAAAAAGTTGTTTAATTTCATGGCTCCTCCATGCGCTGAAATGCTGGAGCTCCTTTAATGTATCTGTATTTGAGCAACTGTGTGGACTAAATTAATACAAAAATGTCCTCATATTAAGATTTCTTGGTTTTAAAATTCACTTTGTGTGTGTGTGTGTGAGTGTGTGTGTGTGTGTGTGTGGGGGGGGGGGTCACAGATTAACAATAGAACTTGATATTCCATGTTTATGTGTAGAGCAACGGTTTTAAATAGTACTAAACAAGATATCCACAATCACAGCTTTCAGTTTTCGAAATGTCAAAATCTCAGATTTTATCATATCAACATATAGAGTAACTTCCCATGCGTACTTTAGAAAGTTAAAGACTAAAGCTGGTATTCCTCCACATAAAACATTAATCAACTTCATTGTAGCTTCTATTGCCATTTACACCAAGGAGGGAAGATGTAGCCGGGAAACAGCGCTTCCCCATGCGGTTTTTACCCAGCATCCCACCGCACAGAGCCGGGGTCAGAGGGAAGGACGGCGGCCGGTGTCACCGCAGAACAGAGAGAAATTTTCAAGATTTTACACTTATACCTTAAAAAAGTTAAATGTAATGTTTGTGTGTTGTTAAATTATTTTCGAAATTAGTTACATTAAAAAATTTTGTGATAAAGGCATTGTGTGTTTAAAATACTCACGGGATATTATTATTATTATTATTATTATTATTATTATTATTATTATTATTAAATGCTCTCTTTCAAAGAAGTGGGGTCTGGTGGATCTCCCTGGGATTTGGGGGGGTTGGAAGTCGGGAAAATCAACGCCAGAGGGTTTCTACCCGGTCATGGAGCTCAACTTCATTTGTAAAGGCTTTTCTATGGACAGGAGAGAGACAGATGTATAGCCTGATGTTGAATGGAGCGTGAGGAGCAGAGCAACTTTGAACACACATTTCAATCAGATATCAACACGATCGGCCTGAGGTCAGTGTGTGTTCGAAAATGATAATAATAATGATAATAAAACGGAAAAGCAATTTTTTTGATCGACATATTTAAGTTATTCCAATATTTCACATTGCAAAAATATATTTTTGTCATACATTTCTGTTGGTGAATATTTTGTGCAGAGTCTTTATTGCAAATCTAATATTTATTGATAAAAAATAAATCAAGAAGCAAAAGATGCTCAACTTAAACGCAAAACGTATCTATTTTAAGCTCTAGCAGGAGATTTTGTAGGTGGCAAAGTAAACGGAAAAGAATATTGAAGTATATTGCATTACATTTTTCAAAACAAAATTTTCAAACTTCAGAGAGAGAGAGAGAGAGAGAGAGATAGAGATAGATAGATAGATAGATAGATAGATAGATAGATAGATAGATAGATAGATAGATAGATAGATAGATAGATAGATAGATAGATCTCACACTTGTTTCCACTACACAAGTTTTTTAGATAGATAGATCTCACACTTGTTTCCACTACACAAGTTTTTTTTGTTTTTATCAAACTTTAATTTGTGCGCCACATTTAACCTTGCCATGGACAATTTCAATATTGGGTATGCTGTTAATTTCATTTGAAACCCCAGATCAATTTATCAAAATGTCCATGCTCTGAAATGTGTCTGCTCCCTGCCTCCCATTTTAAAAAGTGATGGGTCACTTGAGAACATAACACACTATAGAGGGATTTTGAACATGGCCACAAGCAGCAGTGACCTTTGACCCCTCATACCAGGGAGTTTTAGGACAAAGAGCTGGATAAAAGCCACCAACACACACAAACAAGCACACACAGGCACAAAAAAAAAACCAGACAAAATGTAATGTGGCCACAACACTGACACAAAATGATCAGAATTTTTAACCACTGGCTTCCATGCACTCAGGCCACAGCTTGTTGCCTATTGATTAGTACATCAGCACCATTGCTCCTCGCCTGAGTCGACAGATACTCTCACCTAGAAGTCTATTTATCAAGCATGAGATGGATAAAACACAGCCTTTTGGACTGCTGCAGGGCTTGAGAGGCAGGACATACAATGTGTCAAAAACAGAATTAAGTGGATGAGCTTCCTTTTTTCTTCACTTAAAGTGAAGGTTCTTTAAAATGAACTGCTGAGAAATATAATATAACAGTTTTTTGGGGGTAGTGGTCAGGGCCTTTGCTATAAAGTTTCAACCAATATTTTTCTCTTGGGTATTCAGGATGGGGAACAAAGAGGAAAGCTGGGATTTAATGCTCACTGTAAATACTTATTGAATATAAATTTAACCGGCAAGTGAAAATGAGAGATAAAATGGGTACAAATAAATAAAATCATCATTAAGGCATAGAAAGAATTACTCACTGTCACTGGCTGTAATTTTGTTTCAGGTACTTTAAGTTGCTACAGTCTTGATCAGGTTTGCTCGCAGTTTTAATAATATTGTGTTAATCTGTCATATTTACTTTAAGATTTACAGTCTGAGCTTCATTTTCCTAAATAGCCCATTTAATTCTTGCTTCTGGAGATGCTATAGCATCAACAACCTTAAAATATGTGATATAATACATTTTCGGACTCCTTTCTGGTGTTTCCGATCAGGCTGATGGTATAAAGAAAATCACAGCCATTTGAAATTTATGAATGTTGTTTTTCTGACACTGCTGCTGGTGCTGCAGCTCTGATACTGCATCTTCTTTTTATAATTTGGCCGGAATGAGGCTTGTTTGCTGTGTAATCTGACTCTTCTCCCCTCCGCTGACGTGAAACAGAGCAGCCAAATCGCTTTTTAAATAAGGATGTTTAACTAACATAAGCGCAGTGGGGATTCAAAATGAGGCAACGTTACTGGGGTTTGATAAAAGAGCACACAGTTCAGGTTGTAATAGAGCACCCCGTCTCCTCAGCAGATCTATTAAACCATAGGCTATTTTCCCAATGAGCCAATACTTAATAAAGTGTGGGCATATCTCAAATCGCGCCATCATCTTTAAGTCACCACGTGCTTTTTATCTTTTGGTTGTTTCTCTTCAAACACCTGACCTCCTTCACTCGAAGTTTTAGCTTCAAACTTTTCTTATATGTCTTCCTTGTGTATTTGAAGTTGAACAGCGTTAAATAATTTGCCGAAAGCCTGGATGAGATGAGCAGATGCAGACTCTTAAGGTAGCTTTAAGAAGCATTGCGCAAAAAGAGGATGAACAGGTGGTGAAGAAAATCGTCAGAAGAATAGATCTGAAGAGCTTAGTCAACGTAAGTTGATTAAATATTTCAGTCATTGTGTATAAATCATTATGAGAAACATATCAAAACAATTCACTAGACGTAATGAGATGTTATGCAGTATAGAACTATATCATTCAGGATTTACAAAATAAATAAAATGCGGAAAAAGGCGACATAAAGGCGACTAAAAGGGGCGAAAATAGAATAGAACGCCATATTTTCAGTTCTGTTTTGGCTGCACTCTTTCTTTCTTTCTTTCTTTCTTTCTTTCTTTCTTTCTTTCTTTCTTTCTTTCTTTCTTTCTTTCTTTCTTTCTTTCTTTCTTTCTTTCACAGAGTGACATTATACACGATGTTCCACTTTTAATGAAACGAACTAATGAATTGACTCCTGACCCTTCCTCTGCAACATGTATTTGTATATGGATTTACAGAAATATATCTTTATGGAAGAAAAAAAATCACTAACTCATAGCCAAGATTTTATATGTTCTGCGTTATTTTTCTGGCTTTCAGAAACGATGGGGCATGTTTATCAAAGCACTACCAGCTTTAAAAAACAAGAATCCAGTAAAAGAAAATCTGCTAGGTTTACCAGTAATCTTTTAATGTTTGGAGTCTGCTGAGATCAGACTGCAGTATCTTGAATACTGAATAAGCTGAACAACATCTAGTCTAATGGAGGACTGGGGAGGATGTTCATCTTGAAATATTAAAAATCAGTTTAAAAGAGATGAAAACGTCGCGATCAGAACGATTCAGCATAAGTGAAGTGCAGGAACATTTTTATGTCTCTGTAACGTTTAAGTCAGACAAACAGAAATGGAAGAGTACTGAAAAAAAGTGGATCACCTATGACCTTAAGTCCATGAGCACCTAGATATAATTTCAGTTTCATGCCTCAAACTCAAAAGGAGACAAATTCCCCATCTGTCAACTTATAACACATTATCTCCTTTTATTTAATCACCCATCTCTCGAACAAGGAGACTCTTTGAACTCCTCTAAGTTGCGATATGATAATCATTAATATGAACTACTTTAAACTGGCTCCACCTCAAGCCACTGCACAGCCTCTCTTATCCGCGCTGTTTCCCTCGGTAGAGGTGCACGCGGCTGATATAACCCTGCTCCTGTTTATTCTGGCTCTCCGTTACGCAGCGCCAGAACGCCGAGCTTGCAGCTCAGATCGTTGACTTGATTTTTTTGTTAGTTGTACACATTGGAAACAGAAGCACGTGATTAACAATTGAAAAGGGTTGCCCAAGCCCTGCGGGCCTAAAAAAAAGTGGGGTTTGAGAACTGATAAGACTTCACAGGTTCTTGACGATGTTTGAGGGGTTTGGTTCTCAAAGGTGAAATCCGGAAAACTCCGGGGGTGCTTGAAGAGGCTCCAGTGGGTTTCGCAGTATATCCATAATTTATTAATATAAAATTAAACTAATTAATATAGAATGATCCCAGTGTGATATTTTGTCTTTAAATGTGAATTTTATGTTTTACTCACAACTACTTTGTTAAACCATTTAAGCCAATACCATATAACAAGTTTATAGATAATTAGTTCGATTTTTGGCAGATCTTACAGGACTGGTTTGTGTAGGCTATGTTTGGTCAGGTGCTCCGGTTTTCTGGTGTCGGGAAAACGTTTGAAAGCCCCTGTACATCGAGACAAAACGAAACCGTCAAAATATGGTCGCGCGTAAAAAATTAGCAGAGAAAATGTAGCCTATTTGGTTTCCCCGTTGTGCCCCTTTCTGGATCACCCACAGAGGGACTCATAGATCCCGTGGTCTGACAGCGCTCTCTGTCGGCCGCAAAGAGGAGCGCATGCGTCTCTTAAAGGGGATGTTTGGAATACCGGAAGCGCGTTTTAAGGTGGACCGCCGGAGTTTGTAGGATTTTGTTTTTCTCTTATAGCAAAGAGTTTAGGGCAAGCTGGATGCAGACGTCAGGTCCAAAACTTTATTTTATTTTTATCAATTTTTTTTTGTTCTTTTCAACCAAACACCGAAATAAACACTAACAACCGAGCTGCATAGTTTCAGCTTTCCAAACGGTAACCCCCACCCCCCCCGAAAGTATCTGAAGTTTTTTTTTATATTATTTAACCATTTCCAGTTTAAAATGAGTCAATTGTGGCGTTTCCTCAAATTATGCAAATAAAAAGTGATCAGTGGCAAAGAGGATCAGTGAAACAGTTTAAACTCAGTTGGTCTGTAAACGATCATACACACACAAAAAAGTATGTCGTTCATCGTCTTTTAAAGACCATTGAGGAAATGTCACATTCAGGTGTGCGTCTTCAAAAAACAAGACATCTCCCTGAATTGCCACAATGAAAAGAAGTTGATCGTTTTTAGGTTCTGCAGGAGCTTCAAGATATGTTGATGAAAAGAAATCTGTTTCTGTCCCTTCTGCAGTCGGGAAGCTTTAATCTGACTTTAGAAGAGTCACACAATCAAATCAATATTACGACTGGCTTCAGCAGCACTCCTTATAAATAGCCGAATTAATCTCACACTTGTGAATGAGTTGATAAACGTAAAACAAGAAGTCACATCAGAAGTCAATTTCTATTTAAATGAATTAGCGGCTTAACCATAATTTAGATTTAAGGGTTAAAACATGCGCACGTCTTCTTCGTTGCAGTGTAAGTTGTCAGAATCTGAACACTTTCTGCTTTAGGTTATTTCTCGGTATTTTAGAAAAACGGTGAATCAACACGAAGCAAGGCCTTTATAACTTTATTTTGCATTCAGACTTTACATGATAGCTGTTTGGTGTGTTTGACAGGTGGGTTTTCAAAAGATGGGGTCAGAATTCAGACATGAAACTGAATTAAAGGCGTGTTTCAAAGCTGCATTTTTACTATAAAAGCACCTCATAACTGTCACTCAAGGCAACCAGTAAGTTATTCCTTCACGCGCACATAGCTACATGTTGACAAACAGCTACAAACAGATGGTGTATTAGATCTAAATATCTCATTTATTGATATCAAAATTTACCCCTAAGGTCACACCAGCGCCATGGCTCAGTTATTTTATTACATCACATCAGGCCTTTCATTTTTCCTGTTGGAGCCGTGAAACCTGGCTCTTCCTGCCTCCTTCACACGTCTTCATCGTTTGCATACAGTTCCTCTTTTAGTTGTCACCCCCACACCTTGTACATCTCGCGGTGTCAGTGCGGTTTCTTTCTTCAGTCCACACCTTTTTTCTTTTTACTCTGTCCTGCAGACCTCTACTGAGCAGACATGCTGGCCGCTGTTGTCCGCACATTTATCGCGTTGCAACCGTGTTTTTGTGGCTTGTCCATCACGGCCTCCTCATCGCCAGGTCAGGAGAGTTCACCGTGGTTTGTCGGGTGCTTCACCGCGAGCTCCATCCAGCTTTTTGAATCCAAAGGTGCCTGTGACCTTGACCCGGTAACCTGCTCTAAACGCTGCCTGGATGAAGGGTAAGTTGAAGCATGTTCAGTCAGTGTCCAGCCACAGCATAGTTTGGATATTTATTGTTAATAAAATAAAATATTAAAAAAGACCCATGAAAGTGGATCCTATTTTTCACAAAAGAAAAATATCACAGAAGCTCATGTCAGTGAAATCCTGCCATGTCAGCATTTTTATTTTTGATTTTTAACTACACACGTTATAGTTGTCACGATGTGCTATGTGGCTGTAAAATAAAATAAATAAATAAATAAAAAAACTCAACTTTTTTTTTTGTGTGTGTGTGTGTGTGTATGTGTGTGTGTGAATAGCAGTATTGCTAAAATCAGTCAATCTTTTAAACCAATACATTAAGATCTGCTTTTGGTCACATGTCTAAAACAGCGGCCTTAGAACCCTTTTTTAGATTGCTGACATTAAATCCATATTACATTTTGCAACAGCATGTTGCTAAAGAATTAGGAACTATTTCTGTATCTGAGACTCTGAACACCCAGCCTACTTTAATTCAAACTATAAACATCATGTTGATTGTTTGTGACTCAGCTGGATCTACAGAATATGTTGTGCTCAGTACTTCATTTGAACCTTAATTATTTGTTGTTTAAGGTACCAGTTTGCAGCATTGTCTTCGGAAACTTGTTACTGTAGCAACCAGCTACATGGTCTGGTGGTTAGTGGTTGTGTCAACACATCTTTCAGTGAAAGGACCATAGATGTGCGAGGAGGAAGTGAAAGACAAAGGTGAAATAGACTCCTTCCTTTGTGCCTTTATGCCTTCATTTGTTTCATTCATTCTTCTACAGATGCTGATAAATTGGTGACGTTTTAATAAAGGAGCATATTTTACAGACATGTCAATGATGCAGTATGTCTTTTTATCTTTTCTTTTATTTTCTTCTCCTTTCTTTTCTTTTCTTTTGTATTTTTTTTTCTTTTCTAGGGCTTTTTACCTGCCCCTTGGAAATGTGCAAGACGGAAATGTGGCGCTCTACAGAACTGAAGGACCATTTCTGTACAACATTAGCATGTCAGTCTCTCCAGACAAAGTGCATGCTGGGATGAGTTTTCTAGTGACTCTCTATGGAAACCTTGCTGGACGCCCCACTCAGCCCACAGGTCAGCTTCAGTTTGTAATTGTAATCCTACGTTACAAACATTTGGCTGATTTGAGGGTGTAGGGGAAACATATGTTGCATCATCATTTTACTAGGTGAAAAAACATTATAAGAGATCAACTTAAAAAAAAATTTCTGCATTTAATTAGTTATTGTTTTAATTATGTTATTTTACTTCAGGTAAAACTCTAATGATAAAATGTACAGCTTATAATTTGTTACATTCATTATACTGTATTATTGGTTATTAGAAATAGTCATTAATAAGCAGAGAGAGACCAATTAACAGAACTAAATAAACTGAGTACTGAATTATAGAGAAATAGCAGATACTTGTAATTTTAATATATTTAATTCAATAATAATTCAATAGATTCACTTTGTTGTTTTTAAAATAACACTGTCTTCATTCCACCATTAAAAACAAAACAATTTTGCATTAATTACACTTTTGTACATAAACAAGTTTCATACTGTTGTTGCTATAAACAAACATATCTGCTTGTTAACACAAATAATCAGATTTACAGCAAATTTTAAATAATAATAAAAATTATGATGTAGTATGAAGTTGTGCTGAATCTTTCCATTATTTTTCCATATATTTTCTTTTATTGTCATATATAACCTTTTCATTTTGCCTTTGCATTTGTTATTTCCAGGGATTACTGGTTTAGGAGGGAAGGATCTTTCTTATGTCACTGTAGAGTTCCTCGGGAACATTTGGAAAGGTCAAAGTTCATTTCATGTCAATGTGTCACATGAGGGTTCATTTACCTTGTCATTTGACTGGATGGTGAAAACTCCAGGCAAATATAACATCAGTAAGTTCAAGCCTTTAAAAACACATTGTTAATCAGTAGATTACTTTATCAAGGGAAACATGCAGAACTTTTCTCTTTCTGTGTTTCACTCTCCTGTTAGACTTCTGTGTCTCCAACTGGCTCTCCACCCTTTCTTCCACCCTTCACTTGTCCGTCTTGCAGCTCCCTTTAGGAAGCTTAGCAATCTCTTTGCTCCACGGCCCCCTGGGAGTCCCTTCCTGCATTCCCTTCACACATTTGAGCCCTAACAGTGTGCCTGTTGAGGCGGTATACCAGGGCAAGTCTGTCACACTGCAGGCGTATGTGAGAGAGGGGCTGGCAACACAGTTCTACTGGTGGTTTACTCACAAAGGGAAAGAGAAAAGTCTGGAAGGTGTTGAAACAGCTTGCCTTTCCTTTTTAGACTGTCAGAACAGCACTGTGGTAAGTTAGAATACTTGATTATCTGCTCAGCGTCTATTATCAGCTTTATATATGGCAGTATTGTGTCTTCAAAATTGTGACTGTTAAAAAAAGAAAAAATATATATAAATACATTAGATAAATAGATAAATGATCCTGACAAAATAAATGACAAAGTTCCTTTTTAAATTTTGGCTGTGAATTAATTTAATGAATCATGCTGAGGAAACTTTATTGCTGCCAATAAAACTAATTTTATTCATGAAGATTTGAGCTACTGATGAGATGAAGCAAACAGGGATCAATGTGGAAAAGTTTTTTTTTTTAAATGCTCTCAAATATTGTAAAAAAAAAAAAAAAAAGTTCAGGCCACTGTACTTAACTTTTTTTTTTGTTTTTTATCATTTGTTAATGTTGAGGAAGGAAGCTCATGTTGTGACACAATAAAATCTCCCAACAAATGATTAAAAAGTACTATGAATAAAATTTTAAGGCACCACGATTTTTGCTAACTTGCTTTTACCATAACAGTTACCTTTTTAGTAATTTTTCTTTATGAGAAATAATTACCCTGTTAGGATTCAAACAAAGGTATTATTAAAGTAAATTCACTTAAATTTGTGAAGTCTATATTTTTTCTTCATGCAACAATGCAATTCAGGTAACGCTTGATACTAAAGCTGCTCACAAACATTCATGAGGAGGTGGGAGGGGATTATCAATTATCTGTCTGACCAGAGGCCCCCAGTTTGAATCCCATCACATTATCTTAATATTTTATTTCACTGTTCTACTTAATTGTCACATGAAATTACTTAGATTAAATATTGTTAGGAATTTTATATTTATTTTTAAAGACAAAAGTGTGAGTCTACCAATCATTTTAGTCAATATTTTTCAAAAATATAAATCAAGGATTAATCTTACAGTTAAAGAAATGCTTCCTCATTGGTGATGGTTTAATAATCTAGTGTTTTTGTTATACATAAAATGCAAACAGTAAAAAATCTTCAGGATTTTTGTTTCTGCCCTCAGAGCTGGATGTTTGACACAGAAGGACTTCACACAGTGTCAGTGAATGCCTCCAGTGCTCACGGATGGACACAGGAGACAGTACATGTTGTGAGTGCTGTACTTTCAGTTATAAACAGTTAGAAAATATTATTATGAATAAATAGAAAAATCATAATAATACTTCCTGAAACAGTTTTACATAACACTAAATCCTATTGTGTTCATTAGGGTTGTAGACATTTAAAAAAAATCTAGAAACATCATTAGTCTATAATTTTCTACACGTGTTTGCTCCTGCAGGTGGTCGTAAATCCTGTCGCCTCCAACCTCAGACTGAATGTGTCTGGTGGTCAGATGACCTGTGGAGAAAATATTTCTGTGGGTGTGGAGCTGTTTACCACCATGACACATCAACTTGTCCTTAAAGTCGCTTTTGAAGCAGAAAACAATGAGGATAAGGAGGACCTCTGCAGAACAGAACCATTAAACAGTGGCAACCTCTCATGGAAACAAGGCAACATCTGTTGGCATGGTGGCATCTCTGATAGCCACCACCTTCACCTCCTTCATGTCTTCAATCCCTCTAGCTGCACGCTTCGCCTTGATCTTTCCTGCCGTCTCCCTGCTGCTGCAGGAGAGTATCGCCTTGAGGCCTCTATTTACTCCTCCACTGATCCTCCATCAGTTCTGCTTTCCACTGTCCTTCCACAAACCTTGAAGGTGTATGAGCCGATCTGTATTCTGAGGCCTTCTGACAAGTGGAGGTCGGTAGTTTCAACACACACGGAATTCAACCTGGAAGTTAGCAGCCACACCAGTCACATGGGGTTAAGAGTAGTTTGGAGTATTAGCTTGGATGAAGCTGTTGTGATCAACAGGACGACTGAAGAACTGAAAATAACTGTATCTCTGCCAAGAGAGGGGTATTACTTTATCACCGTTCAGGCCTTTAACCCAGTCAGTCAAGTCTCATTTCAAACCCAGATCCTGGCCCAAGAACCAGTTGGAGAGCTGGTGTTAGACATTTACCACACAGACATAACAAGTAAATACTTGGCTTTATTTAGTATAACAGCAGGGTCAAACATGACAGTTTCTTTGCTGGTGAACTCAACAGTACTTTACAGAAACAGCAGCTACACCACAGGAGCAGAGGCAACAATGGTTTTGCTTTTTAACCGCAGTGGTACAGTTGCAATCGAGCTGCGAGCTGAGAATAAAGTGTCTTGTCGAAGCAAAAGTGTGAGGATATGTGTCGAGGGGAAGAGGAAGCTGTCACCACAAGCTAAAATTAATCCAACATGGCAACCAAGCATCAGTCAAAGTTCTGCTTGCAGTATGGCAGATAAAGGTAAAGATGTAGAGAACACCTTATAAAGTTATTAAATATTAAAATAAAAAGAAATAAATAAAAAAAGGATCTTAAATAGATTTATTTTAAATAATAAATGTTCAGAGCATGACTTACAGTCTGTTTTTGGGGGAAGGATGTTTTTTTTTTCCATTCCTTGCAACATTTACAACTTTGATGAGTCTAAATCATCTCATAATTTTAGTTTATTCTGATGTATTGACCAAAAATGTTTGTTTTGTCCCATAGCTGTAAGGATTTATGCAGAAAAGCAAGCATATCCCACAAATGCAGATATAATCTTCCTGGCTGTGGCTGACATACAGGATCATGTAGAGTTTCTCTGGGACTTTGGAGACTCTGTGTCAGTCAAAACAACTTCAAGGACCACCACCAAAAAATATCACAACCCTGGAAGGTATCAAATATAATGCCTTTTGAAACTGTTTATCATGACTCAAACCTTTGTCAGTGTAGAACAGTAAAAATGAACTTGCATCTAATTCACTGATCAAATTTCTCCTGACTTTACAGTTACAATGTGGTCGTAGTCGCATCTTATAGTCAGATGTCCATCACCTCTGATGTGTTTCCACTGGTGGTCCAAAGAGCCGTGAAGCTCAACAGGCTGGTTCACAAGGCTTCAGTTTTATTCAATCAGATGGTCATGGTGAGTTGCCGGGTCAATGTGGGGACCGACCTCAGCTTCCTGTGGAAGTTTGGAGATGGGACAACCAGACAAGGAGAGAGCACGGTGCAGCATGTCTTCCACAGGTGAACCAAAAAAATTTGACAAGATTTCATTACTATTTTATTGCTTTCATGTGACATTTCAAAATACTTTTTCTTTTGTTTCTGCAGAATAGGAGAGTTCAGAGTTGAAGTGAATGTATCTAATGTGGTTAGTTGGGCTTCTCTGAGTAGCTACATCTTCGTTGTGGACCAGCCTTGTCAACCTCCACCAGTGAAAAATATGGGGCCACTCAAAATACAGGTACGGGCTAAGCATTTAACAAAATCTTAACGTGCAAGAATGTCACAGCATTATAAAAAAAGAAAAAGTCCATTTCTTCTTTGTATATAGGCGCAGAGGCATGAGGTTGTCCGTTTGGGAGTAACATTAGAGACAGAGGTTGACTGTGACACACCAGTGGGCCTTAACTACACCTGGACCTTATTTGACTCTGCAGGCCAGACCTTCCCATTACCTTCCACAGACACACACAAACAGAGTCTCATACTGCAGAGCCATCTCCTCCAGTATGACACCTACACAGCCATAGCAAGAGTAAGTTATGACAAAAACTGTGACCTGGTGGAATAGTCACATGGAAAGAGAAACAATACGATTTAATTGAGTCTCTACAAAAGGGGGTCATTCTGGTTGAATATTTTGTCTCAGGTTTAAATCTATTAATTTCTACTTAAGAATGAATTTTTTTACCAATGGATTTACAGGACTTAACATGTGTGGTATTTCTGTTCTCTGCAGGTTCAGGTCATCAATAGTGTGGTGTACAGTAACTACACTGTGAGGGTTCAAGTGATCCCAAGCCCTCCTGTAGCTTCAATCCAGGGTGGGACCAACATCTTCATTGACAAGAAGAGTAACAAATTAGTAACCCTGAATGGACAGACATCTTTTGATCCTGACTTCCCCTTGAGCCCCCTCAGGTAGAAAGAGTGATCTACATTGGAAACGTTAGTTTCCAGAGGAAGGTGTAAAAATATCAAAGTGGACAAAAAGTAACTGAGAATGTGTTTTATTTAGTCCATATCTCTACTGAGAATTACTTTCTTTCTTGATGTAACCACATTCCCAGCCGTTTGTTTTGTTAAATTAGCACAGATTTAAACATATTTGGAAACCATGACATAACTTTTAGAATATTTATTAATAAATATTATTAAAAAATATTAATAAAAATGAATAAAAGCCTCTTTTTAGTCTAAGTGCACCTTGCTTTTACCAACTGGAATCTCCTCACAGATTTTAGCTGCAGACACTAGCTTTGGCAACATTCAGGATCCCCTTCATTTGTTCCCTAAGTAATCTTCTCACTGCTCACTTCTCAGCCTTCAAGTCAGCTCCTGATTCCCTTCCAAGCTTTTACTGTGAGACATTCTTTGTTCCTTGAACTAATGCTGATGTGTTTTCTTTTGGTTTCCAGTTTGGTAAAAGCATAAAAATTTGATTCTGCTGCTTAGAAGCATATTTGTTGCCTTTTTGTCCTTTGGCTGCCTGGTCTAGAAACTTTTAAATAGAGAAGCTGTTGTTTAAATATGATCATCTTGTCTTCCTATTATGTTCAGTATAGTCTTCTTGCCTCTGTAGTCCTCTTATATATTGTGCTTGTAGTTGTGAGCATATTTGTGTCAACATCTCTTCTTTTTAATTTTGTGCAGCTACAGTTGGACATGTAAGCCAGTAAGCCTCATCCCTAGCTCCTGTTTCAACCAAAGCATTTCCACTTCATCTCCTGTGCTCAAATTTCCTGCTAGTCTTTTGCAAGACAACTTTGACCAGTTCAAGTTCACACTCACTGTTCAGAACGGAGAACGTTCAGCCTCATTAGAAACCTTCCTCACTGTAACATCAGACCTGATTCGGTACGTGTTATTTAAAAAGGATGAAAGTACTAAAAAAGTAATAATTCATTAGTGCAAACCTTTCGGGTCACTGGTGCAATTAACTGAATTAAATTGACATTAAAGTCAGGACTTTGATCTATGATGTGATGTTTAACATTTGGTTCTCATCTAGGACGGTGTCTATTACCTGTCCTCAGTGCCGGGGAGACCATGTGAACTGGGATCAGTCTTTCTCTGTCAGTGCAATGTGTGATGACTGTAACACTCCTGAGGAATTCATCCAGTACACCTGGAGTTTGTACCTGGTCAATGCTTCCTCCAAACCTTTCATTGATGGTAGGGAAAGACACATTTGTACAGCTTTTTTTTTTTTGCTTATGGTTCACTTCAGTGTGAAATGAAGAAAGATCCTAACCTTTTCTAATCTTTTCTGTTCCAGTCCCATTCTGTCACACAGTAGACCTCCTTACTCCATCGACCATTGTAGAGAATCCTGCTGCATCCACTCTGACTCTTGGGATTTCTAACCTTCTGGATGATGCTTTTGATTATGATCTGGCTGACAGAACATCATCAAACAAGGGCAGAGGCAGGCTGAACGTCACCGGTGAGTTTTTATATGTATTACAACTTAAGAAAGTAAGAAAGTAAAGAAAGTACTACCCCCATCATTAATGTTTCTTCTCATCCTCCCCAGGTTTTTCAGGGTCTCAGCCCTCTATGAGCACATTTGTCCATGACAGTGGCAGCGGTTTACATTTAGATCACATTGATCAAAGTGGCATTATAAGTGAATCCTTAGTTGATCCGGACTCCTCTGCAGACTGGGATTTTTCTTTTCCTTTGCTGGACACTGGTGGTGTAAATAGCCAAATAGGTGAGTAAAGTCAGAGCTAAAACTTTGACTCTAAAGGTTTTTAGTCAGGGATATAGCCTACTGTTACAATCTAACCATGGCTGAATAATTTAATTAGATCTTTAAATGATAAACTTAAGTTATTTCTTTCTCACAAACTTTGAGTTAGTGTGGAACAAATAGCCCTTACCCTAGAAGTTGATTAAAGGAAGTTGTTTAGTAGCAAACAGTTACAAATCTGGCACCACCATGGTTTTCATCTTGGGATTGCTTTTTTGTGTTTGATTGATGAATATTACTCACTCTACATATCAGCTGTGTTTTGTTTTCCATCTATCGATAGACATGTAGTGTTTTAGCTACTAAATTCTGCCACTAGCCACCAGCTAACAGTGTCTACCGTGCACAAAGTGGCTGAAGACTGACAGTGGATCAAAATGATCAAAGTGAGGGAAATAAATTAGAATAAGACTAAATGTTTGAGAAACATTAAAGGTCCCATATTATACACTTTATTCCCAATCTGAGACCATTCATTAATATCTAAATGAAATATTTCCGCCATGGTATGGACAAATCGACCCTCAGTTTGAGTGCAGCGGCTTCTCTTCACCTCCCTCTTTTTAGCAGCTTCAGAAATGTGCCGTTTATGGTGGGCGGAACCCTGGTGGAGCAGCTCAGCTGTTGGCTCCGCCCATCGCATCGCCCGTCATGAGGTGATTGACAGGTTAGGCCTTAGCGGTAACTAGACGCTGATTACAGCGTAGTGAAGGATAAACAAACGCCGGAACACCGGAACCCATTCCTGAAGCCCCCATTACCGACCCAAACCGCGACGCACGGAGAACACAGCTAGCTACGCTCATCAATCTGATGCACAATGGCACCGGATACAAACAGTAGAAACAGTGACTTGGCTACATTTACAACAGTGCTAATATATTTTCAAGCTATCAGACTAATAAGGCCGAAACGATAAAATAACTGCCAGCTCTTACCTCTCCAGCTGTATCACGGACAGTTGGTATTGAACCTGGCTTCAGCTTCAAACGGTTGGCGAAGCCTGCTTTCCATGCCCCCATGTTGTGGAAACAGTCCTCTTTGAAATGCTGGCCACAGACATGCAAAACCTTTGGAAGTTTTCCGGGTACATTTCCTCCAAAAATAAAATTAATCCACTCAGTCCTCGTGGGTTCAGTGGATGGAAGTAAAAAAACGTTTTCGTGTTCATTTATGCAGCCACAAACAGAACAGTGCTTCTGTCGCTTAGCCATGTCCGCTAACGAGGGTTGCCGAAAAGGATAAACACTGGGCGCTAGGTGATTTTTAGAGGGCGGGCTTTGAGAGCCGGTAAGCGGGTCCATCGCTCTGTGGGGAGTGGTTATTGTCCCTTATGACGTCTTAACGTACAGGCTTTCAAACTCGCTCAATTCAGCGCTTACTTCCCTAGAGGTGGAGCAGGGGGGGAGAGAGAGCGCCTGAAAGAGTTTCACACTTACGGGTCTCCTACACATGCGGGGGGACCAGTATGACTGTTCCAAAACCATTAAAAAGTGAATTTTGCATAATATGGGACCTTTAAACTTGAATCAAGAGAGATGGAGAAAATGCTCTTTAATTAGAATAAATTAACTGAGCTAACAGGCTAAACAGCACAGATCTATGTGCTGGACTGGACTGGATTTTAAGACAGTACATGATCATGATGTGTTACTTTTTGCTGACATTGCTTCAAATTACAAACTACATTTTTGAACTGAATGGATTCATTTTTGGTTCAAAATATATGCCCATTACAGGAACTTATTTTGTGGTGATGGTAATCAAAAGATTTTTGTTCCAAAATTACTCTAGCTAATAAACAAAATTCTGTCAGCAGGAAATATACTGTATTTGTCATTGTGTGTTATTGTGTCATAGGATTACAAGTCAATATTGTTTTTCTAATTATGATTATCTAATTGTTATTTTTTAAAGTGGGTTCTGTTATAAGTCCAGATGATTATGAAATTCCCCTCTCACGTTTAGAGGAAGGAGACCCAGGGATGTCAGCAGGAAGACTCACAGGTACTGGCATATTTTTGTTTCAGATTCAGATTCAGAAAACCTTATTAGACCCTGAAGGGCAAATCATTTCTGTGGTCAGCCTGCCCATAGTGACATAATTACAATATAGCTATATATAGTTTACTTGAATGGTTAATCATTTACTCAAAAATAATTCAGGTGCGGAGAGATTCAGTCCAGAAGATGACTCCACGTTTGATCCAGCATTACACAAAGTTGAGGGGAGTAATCTGGTGAATCCCAGACCATTGGTGGTGCTCCACAAGCCAAGTTTGCTCGACTTACACCGAGACTCAATACACAGAGAGCTCTTTGAGTCCTACACCTACGCAGGTATATTACTCAGAAATTTGGCTCTCTTTCTGGCTCAGTCTGACCGTACTTGTCTCTGCACTCATCCATCTTTCTCTCTTAAAATCTTCAGGAATCTCCTCCCCTTTGCTCAGATTAAGGCCCTTCAATCTGAGGCCAAGGAGCATTTATATGTTTGAGGTCACTGCCAGTAAGTTACAACACAACAACTGGTGTTTGTATTAAAACACACTTTTTTCTGTACACCATTTTCCCTCATTAAATGAAAATAACATTTTCCATTTACTCTTTTAAAATGACCAATCAGAGACAAGTAAAGGCTTTAAATTCAAACAAAACAATAACCATATTTACTTTAAGTCAGTCTATTAATTGTTGTCCAAGAAAATAGCTTTGATATATGTTGCCTATTTCTGTATTAACTGTGTTCTTTGTTTTTATCCAATAAATTCAGAGTCCAAGGACATTTTTCTCGGCCGAAATCAGCTGTTCTTAAAAACCAGCCCTGTTCCAAAGGGCATGATATGCCAGGTGCAGCCTGTGAAAGGGATGGAGTTATACACACACTTCAGCATCTTTTGCACTTCAGGGAGAGAGGTTTGTGTACTTCTAACACACTTATTGTATTTGATCTTTTATTTAGTTAATGCATTTTATTCCAACTCCAAGTGGTTTCCTTTACCCACATTATCAGTCATCTCAGTGTACACAACGAAAAAATGATGTAAAAAAGCCTTTTTTGTTTCCGACCCACAGAGCAGCAGGCACCACATATTTATTCAGCTTTTTAAGTCCATTTTCACATGTGTTTGGGCATGTATTTCTGTGCTTCTGTACTTAGGACTTGCTGTATGAATACAGCTTCAGTATAGGAGGCAGAGCTCCCAGGATACTTTACCAAGGGAGAGATTTCCAACACTACTTCAGCCTTCCTTCAGGGGACCCCAGTGATGACTATAAAGGTATACATGCACACCAGAAGATCATGCACATATATATTAATATAAAAAAAAACATTAAAAAAACATTAAATTAAGCTATTGTGAAGATTATATTTTAGAGTTTTTTTTCCTTATCAATGTTTGAATCAACCTATTTGTTATTGTTTTTATAGTAACTATTTACACTGAGATCAGAAGCAGCACATATGGATCAGCCACCAAACCGTGTCCTGTCACCGTTCAAGTCAAACCAAGTTTTCTGAGAAACACCTCGTCTTCTTCCCGTTATGATCCTGATCTGAAGCTGTAAGAAATGCCATTAATGAATAGTTGTGTAAACAAGCATATTTTCACAAATTTTTTGTGCCAGAAAGTATATGTTCCTCATATACATACATTTTAGGAATGAATTTGAATCTTACACGAAACATGAAGTATACTTTTATCCAAAACTGTATGTTTCCTTAAAGTGAAAGTATAAAATCTACAAGATAAATCATCTACATGTGTTACTCACCACCCACTTTATTAAGTAAACATTACTAGTACCAATTGGACCTCTTTTGCCTTCAGAACTGCTTTAATTTTTCATAGCATAGATTCAACAAGGTGTTGGAAACATTCCACAGAAATTTTGCTTCATATTGATGCGGTAGCATCACACAGTTAATGCAGATTTGTCGGCTGCATCATGGTGAGAATCTCCCATTTTTACAACATCCTAAAGTTGCTTTATTTGATTGAGATCTGATGACTGTGGAGGACATCGGAGTACATTGAACTCATTGTTATGTTCAAAAAACCAGTTGGAGATGATTTGAGCTTTGTGATGGTGCACTATCCTGCTGGAAGTAATCATTAGAAGATGGTTAACTGTGGTCATAAAGGGATGGCCATGGTCAGCAAACACTCTCAGGCTGTGACGTTTAAATGATCCTCAGTTGGTACTAAGGGGCCCAAAGTGTGCCAAGAAAATATCCCCCTCACCATTGTAGTACACCACCTCCAGCAGCCTGAATTGTTGATGTTGATGCAAGGCAGGATGGATCCATGCTTTCATCTTGTTGAGACAAATTAGGATCCCATCATCTGCATATTGCAGCTGAAATTGAGACTCATCAGACCAGGGAACTTTTTCCTAACCTTCTGTTGTTCAGTTTTGGTGAGTTTGTGTGAATTGTAGCCTCAGTGTCCTGTTCTTAGCTGACAGGAGTGGTAACTCATATGATCCTCTCACATTGTGAAATTCAATGTGTTATGCATTCATAGATTGTTTTCTGTTTTTGTTGCAATGATAGGTTATTTAAGCTACTGTTACCCTTCTATCATCTTGAGTCAGTCTCATTTTTGTTTGACCTCGGACATCAACAAGGCATTTTGGTCCAGACAACTACTGCTCACTATATATTTTCTCTTTTCAGACCATTCTCTATAAACCCTAGAGATGTTTGTGGGTGAATATCCCAGCAGATCAGCAGTTTCTGAAATACTCAGACCAACCCGTCTGGTACATAGCATACAACATTCAAAGTCACTTAAATCCTCTTTCTTTCTTATTCTGATACTCAGTTTAAACTTCAATAAGTTGTCTTGACCATGTCTACATGACTAAATGGATTGCGTTTGCTGTCATGTGATTGGTTGATTAGTTATTAGTGTTTACAAGCAGATGAACAGGTTTACCAAAATAAAATGCACTTGATTGTAGATCAAACATTATTTCCAGGTTGTGCAGGTTTACCTGTTACTGCCAGATTATGTTTTGTCTCAGACCAAAGCCAAAGCCTTTCAGTAGAAGAACCCTATATCACTGAAGCATGGTTGTGGAAATATTATATAGGAGTTAATTCACAGTCTTGTTGACTGGAGAACTTCATTTCTACTCTCAGTTATAATCAGATAATGTTAGAAGCTAATGTGATCTTTAGCACTCCAACAATCCACCAGAGAGCAGCTCCTTAAAAGAATAATGGAAGTTTGGAAAATGGACAAGTCAAAGCACAGATTTGAATCTTGTTGAAATGTTGCGTGAAGATTTTAAAACAGGCGCCTACATGTAAGAACACCCTTAGACTCAAGTTTCTTCATGCCTAGTGTATAACATGACTTGACAGTTATGCAAAACTCCAGCATGATTCTGCTTTTTCTAACTGGGGTAATGCCATCTTTTCTGTAGAAAATGTTATACCTATCAATAGTTTGTTTCCAATAAAGCGCTGAAATTTTTAAAGGATATCATACAGAGCCATTAATCTGAGCATTTCAACATTATTTAGGGTTTTTCCACATTTTACAGTCTCTTGTCGACAATATAAAATGTTGTGTTATTTGCTTCTCTGTTTGCAGGTCAGAGTTAGGTCTGAGGAATCTGTCAGCTCTTGTGCAGCTTGGGAACAGTGTGGAGATTCGTAACTACATCAGTCTCCTCTCCAGCATACTGAACAGACTCAGTCTGGATGCTGAAGCTAACACACACGCACAGATGCACATGCGCAATGTGCTCATCTGCTGTGTTTGTGAGCTCAAAATCAGCGAACAGGTACAAACACAGACTTAGTGCTTACACACTATGATTTTCTTTGTACAATTATTTCACATGTTATTCAAATCTAGGTATCAGCGGTGGACAGCATTTTCATTCTAAATGACCTACTAAAATTTACAAGTCAGGTACGTGGATGTCTGATCTCTTCTTTAGACAGTTAATAGACAAAAAGAAATTGTTAGCTGCATGCTGATAAATTAAACTTTTTCTTAAACTTCTTTTGTTGCTTCTAGGTGACATTAATGAGTGCCAGAAAGATTACATCTTATGTTCAGGCTGTTTCAAAACAGTTTCCTAGGTCCAGTGCTTCTGACAGCTACCATGGTAACCAAAAGATGCTCAACTCTCTAGTTAACCTACTTTCATATGATCTTAAGGTAGTCACCAGCTGTGATTACACATTTAAAACTCCCAAAAGTGCTGATGATTCACAAGCATTTGAGTCAGGTTTACCCACTGATAAAAACATAAAAGATTTTGAGGAAAATCCTAGTCGCTGTCTACTGGACCCATCCATTGATCCTCAAGTCAATCAGGGAGGATCAGTTTTAATAGAGGAGGGGATGCAGCTTGTGGACGATATTCTGCGGACAGCTTCAGATGTCTTGCTGGTGAGAGGAGACACGCTTAAGTTTTTGTTAATTTTCAAATTCCAAAACAAAAAAAACTCATTTGGTTCTCCGGTGACATCCATTCACTGTTGTATTTTTCCAGAGGTACATTTTCTTCTATGAAACCAAGGAGCTCAGAGTTAACTCTGACTACATCACTTTGAATGCAGCTTTCCAACAAAAGAGCTCCACATACATCCACAGCGGCTCAACCAGTTTCTACATGCCAGCTTCACTGATCAGGCTTCTGTTTGTCCGCCACAGTGGACGGGCTCAGCCAAGAGCGCACCAACCATGTGTCCTCAGAGTGCTGACTGAGCTCACCCACAGCCCTTACACCTGGGCCAAATATCCTGCACAGGTGAAAACAGACCAACATGACATGACAAATCACACTTACTTAATATTCATTGTACTTCACCTTCTGTTTTCCAGACAAGTGGCCCAGTGGTTGACTTGAGTCTGTACAAATGCAGCACCAGAAGAAAGATCCATATTCACTCCCTTTCTCAACCAATCAGCATTGAGCTGCAGCAGCCACAAAAAAATGTATGTTGTCACTTGCTATTTTCAGGTGCTAATGGAAAATGGAAGGTGCCATGAGGAGTTTTCTTCTAGACCACAAAATCATTGTTTGAATGCCCCTGTCTAACAAATGTTAGCTGAATTTTTTAAAGATTTTTTTAATAAAATATTTTAAATTAGTAAAACTAATTCCATCAACATGTGATCTTGTTTTTCTTGCAGATGAGTTCTTTGTCTAAGTACATCCTCCTGCGCAGCAAGGTCAATTACCACAACTTTAGCATTACCCAGGAGCACTTGCAGCAGGCCATCCAAGTGACAGTGGTGCTCAATTCACCGCCCAACAAGGCATTTCCCATCATGCTTCTCTTCAGGTAGATTTATTGCAACTAGTTTTTTAGTAATGAACAGCTAATAGGTATCACTACATAATGCTACACAATGACACAAAACCAAATCCTGAGACTCTGTTGTGTCAGGATGTTTGAGAGGCCAGTTCCCAGCACGCATCACCTGCACAAGATTCACCGATGGGAGAACAACACCACACGCATAACTCTGCTCCCATCCTACTTTAATGGTAAGAGAGGGCTTGGTTCAGTGTTCTTGTATTTTTTCTTTCCCTCCCTTCTCCTCCTGAACTCTTTATCTGTTATACTCTTGACTACTGTAACATATCAAGATGGATAAGACCATTAAGAATGCTTAGCAACTCTTTTTGCTTTGTAATTCAGGTACAGCAATTATCTTATGACCCTCGTCTGTTGTGATGAAAGCTTTTTATCAGCAGAAATAGGGCTTGTGGCCACCAGTTTTAGAAAATTTTTGGTCTCTTTTAGTTTTTGGGATGGGCACTTATCCATCCATGTTTCAGATAAGTTAATTCTCACCAAAAAGCCTTTTCTGCACTTACAGTAATGTATTTCTATCAGTTGGTGCTATAATCTCAAGTTGCCATTGTGATATTATCTTAACTGTCCTCTGCTGTGTTTTAACATGCACAAAGAGAAACAGAGGAGAAGAGGAGGGAAACCATCAAGCCATGTTTTTTTAATGGTGGCAGCCTTTTAGGCTAACATGTGAAAGAGGAACAGTACCTTTTGGTCCAATAATTTGTGTAACTCCAGTTCATCTAACTTGCTTTGAAGTACTTATGGTAACTTCCAGCTGCAGGAGTTGGTCACTTGGCCTTGCTAGATGCTGATTTTGAGAACGTACCCAGAAGAAAGCACCAGAGTGAACAAATAAGCTACAGTCTCACAGTGGACAGCAGTCAGTGTTTGTCCTGGGATGGCCAGCAGGGGGCCTGGACACACCATGGCTGCAGGACACAGCAAGTGGACACCACCTCTCTAGTCAACTGCAGGTAAGGCACAGATTAAAAGCCTGTGAGCTCTAAGGTAGACATTCAAGGAAGCAAATTATATTGCATGAAATTATATAAACACTTGCAAAAATGAATAATTCTTTTTTTTTTTCTTTTGTTTATTTTATAAATTTAGTTGTTACCAGTTGAGGCCACTGACTGTGTTTTGGCAGCAGATCCAGAGCAGCCATGACACAACTGATCTGGATCCATTCCTAAGGTGACCTTAACAATCCTGAGATTTTCTTTCATTGTAGCATTGTTTTTCCTATGCTTATTATTTTATCTAGTAAAATGAATAGTATAATAACCTTGTTATGCTGATTAATTTAAAAATATAACATTTTATTAAATGAATTCTTCTGTGCTCTCTGCTCTTCCTTCCGATGTCTCAGTGTTCCCAGTGATCTGACAGTGCTGGGTGTACTGATACTGTGCCTGTGCCTCTACATGCCAGGCCTGGCATGGTGTAGGAGAGCTGATGCCATCTCAGAGGCAAATCAAAGAGTTCACTACCTTTCTGACAACTCTCCAACAGACCAATATCTCTATGCTGTTACTGTCCATACTGGTCTCTGCTCTGCAGCCTGTATGAGTGCAAAGGTAAAGGCTTATTTTTAGGGCTTATCTCAATTACTTTTTATCATATATATTTATTACATCTTTGTTACAATCTTCTGGGGAACTCTCTCAATCTATATATTTGTTTGTCTGAGTTGGTGGAAAGCTGGGGGTCATCTTAGACTGAAAATCACAAGGCTAACATAAAGAGAGGCAAACACATTCACATGTAGGGTCAGGCTTTCAAATAATTTATTAGATTATTTTAATCAAGCATGACATCACCTATGTTACTAATACTGCCAATGATCTTCATTATAAGGTGTTAGATGTCTGTTATAGGGGGATGCATATGACCTGTGTTGTTTATCTCTACCCTTACTGGAGGTAAAGGAGAGATCCACTAAAAGTGACTAAATTATCCGCAGAAATCAAATTTCTTCACATAGTTTGAGGGGAGAGTCATACAAACCACAAATAAACCATTTCTCCATACTGACATAATAGCATCACACAGTAGCAGCAGATATGTCAGCTGCACATCCATGATGAGACTGTCCCATTCCCCCACATCCCAAAGTTGCTCTATTGGATTGAGATCTGGTGGCTGTGGAAGCTGTTGGAGTCCAGTGAACTCATTTTCATGCTCAAAAAACCTGCTTGACATAATTTGAGCTTTGTGGCATGATGCTGGAGGTAGAAAAAGGAAAGAAAATGTGTCATTTCAGTCTTCATCATGAGTCATCAAGGCAAACACACCAAGAAAAACTCAATTAGAAGTGTTTATATTTCATGCCATATAATGAAATGTCCCTCTTTGCAGTTGTGCAACCAGACACATTTTTGTACACATTGTAAAAGATCCCTATGATGTTGTTTCCTCACCTGGTCTATTGGTGCCAATACATAACGTCTTATACTGTTATTTTCATTGACATATTGTATTAGAGACATTCTGGGTTGGGGAGTGGGCTCTTTGTGTGATTATTGTGTGTGTGTGTGTGTGTGTGTGTATGTGACAGATAAAAGGGAAAGTATGATTGCATGTGTCTGTTTCCTGAATTGTTCTGTTATAAACTTGAGTGTGTGATGACTTGTGTTTCTAACTTTTAAAACACAAGCCTAAACTTTTGACATGGAAAGCACTTTGTGTTAAATGTTGCATGAAAAATGCTTTTTAAATTCAATTTGATTTGATTAAAGCATTTCACGTGGCAGCATAAGTACAGACAATTTAATGTAAGCAAACGGTACATCCTTAATTTTTGCGTTTTATTTACTGTATATTGAATTAATTGTAGAAGGATAACTGCGTGTTACCACCATCAGACTGAGGAAGTGGCTGACATTAAAAAGCCCAATCAGTGACTAGAGACGACTGATCTGAAAAACTGAACAGATGCACTGATTAAGATTGCACAATAACAGCTACTGAGCACAAGGGTAATGGAGGCCAGGGTCTAGGACACATGACAGGACCCCAGTTACTGGCTGCTGTGCATAATTAGCTCAAACAGTCCAGCAAAAAGTAGTAAGATGTAAGATTCAGGCTGGTACGACATACATGGAATGCCATAACTTGGGTGCTGGATTAGTGTACAGGACTGTACTCAATTTGGGTTAAAAGTCCTAAAGTCAAGACGGGAGTTACCATCAAAGGCTGTAGATGATAGAGATTGAGAAGGAGAATAACTAAGCTAAGCTCCTGTGGGATTTCCAGATTCAGACTGATAAACTGGTGATGGCCAGGCTGACTGCTTACAGACGAAGACAGCAGATAGATGTAGTAATATTGGGTGACAGCAACACCAAGAAGAAGGGACAATCTGGAAGAAGCTGGTAAAATACCAAGGAACAAAGCAGTAAAAAATGTAAGACTTAAAGGCAGTACTGGTGCCAGTAGTAATCAGCTAACTTTGGGCTGTGTTTTCCAAGCTTGGAGAATGTTTCCAACATAACCCAGGAAGAATGTCAAGCTCCCAGACCTCTGGTAGAGGATCCAAGCACTGAATAATCCAATCTTTCCCATGATTCCCGTCTGTTTATACGTGCAGTGAAAAACCACAGAGCAGCTGTGTGAGAATCCAACAGGTGTCCTTGATAGCATGTAAACAGATGCTTAGTCTCTGAGCTGAATTTGAATATGAATGAGAAACTATAACGTTTTTCCTTTAAAACAAAATTCGTGGCTAAGCTGTTAAGAGTTAAGTGTTTGATTTTTTTTAAATCATGATTTGGTTTCCAGACTGGAATAAATTGCTCTATAAAAGCTCTCAAACTTCAGCTCTGAACCTTTACATTTTCACCAGGTTTACATAATGCTGTATGGTGAAGATGGGAGCTCACAGACAAGAGAACTACAAGTCCAAGGATCCTCTCTGTTCAGGAGGAACTCTCAAGATACCTTTATACTGAGGTAAAGAAATTCACAAATCTGCGAACATTACATTCTGAAAGAAATAAAAAAATAAAGCTTTTCACAAACTAAGTGTCTGTAAATTCTTTAACTACGATAATGCTCAATCACATTAGTTTTTTTCTTTTCATTTAGAATCTCCTACTTTCTTTCTACAGTGCAGCAGACAGCCTGGGCCCTCTGTGGGGGGTTCACATCTGGCATGACAACTCTGGTCCTTCTCCTGACTGGTACCTCAAACTTGTGGAAGTATCTGAGGTAAAGCCTACCTGTTCAGTGTTTGCCACTATGCTCTTTCCCTTACTGCTTGCACTGTCAGTTTCAGAATCAGATTGGTGTGTTTGCCTACTTAACATCCAGGTGAACAAGGGGCATGTGAAGCTTCGCTCTTGGATGTTTGTCAGTCAGTGCTGGCTGGCTGTGAACAAAGGAGATGGCCGAGTGGAAAGGATGCTGCTTGTTGGCACTCATGGAATAAGCTTTTCTAAGGTGCGGCACTCACATTCACAGTATGGATAATCTATTTTCTACTTTTACTTTACGTAACCCCAGATTTCCTCACATTATTCGCAGATTTTGTTTCTCAAATTATTTGACTACTTGGCCGATTTGCACATCTGGATGTCTGTGTACAGCTGCCCCGTCCCTAATTCCTTCACACATACTCAAAGACTTGGTGTATGTGCATTACTGCTGCTGGGGTATGCATGTGCCAACGCAGTCATCATATCGCAAACAGATGACCAAGTAGGTTGATAAAACATAGAAATCTGAAGGTTTGCTGCACCAGAGTGCACATGTGAATACAATGTTAAATTTCTTAATCCCTTTTTTACAGTTGCCCTTCAAGATTGGCATTGTCGATTTGTCAGCTGCTTCTATAACATCAGGACTTATAAGTGTAGCTGCTGTGTTACCTGCAGCAACACTGATTTCTTTCTTGTTTCGACTCCGTGGGATCAAACTAGCAGGCTCAGGAGTCCGACATGCAAATGGCAGAATGACTGATGACTGTTTAGCAGGTGGGGTTTAGTTTGGATTTTTTTATGTTGTCCTCCAGCTTTTCTCTGTGTTTTATTCTGTTGTCTCCTTGCAGATACTTTTCCCATGAATGACAATAAAGTGGAGCCCCATCTCTCCAGGAGTGACCCTCAGCAGTGGCTACAAGAAACCTGGAGGATGAAATATCAGGTTTCGTATCAATATACTTTTCTTTCTTTTTCTTCCTATATATCTTTGTTTTTACAGCATTTTAATGATCATCTGTGTGTCATTGTAGGACATAGAGCTTCTGTCAGTGTCCACTACAACACTAGAAAATAAAGATAGTGATGAAGAATTTATAATCCAGCCTGATGTAGTCATGAGGAAGGAGGATGATCTGGCATTAAGGAGCAGTGTGGGGCCAGTGCTGCAAACTTTTTTGCAGATTCCTGAATGGAGCAATTGCGATTATATACGTCAGAGTAATGAGTCTGAACTTTTAACCGAGGGCTGGAAATTTAATGGAAACCAGAGAGCTGCGAGGGATGAAGGTCAAACCTTTCTACAGGAGAGAGGATTCGGTCTTACATCGCTGTGGTGTCACCATGTGGTCTGGGTGCTTTGTGTGCTGTTGTCTCTGTGCTGCCTACTGTTCTCTGCAGTGCTGGGATTGAGGTAGGGGACTATCAATAACATAAAAATGAGGGGTTTTTCCCCCCTGAGACATTCTCAGTGTGTTAATGTAACTTATAACTGTGTGTATGTGTTTTTATCTATATCAGATTCAGCAGCAGCAAGATTCTGCTTTGGATACATGCTCTTTTTGTCTCTCTTATGTCTTGCATCTTCTTCATCCAACCAGCTGTGGTAAAAAAATTATACTTTCATTTTGACAATTATGTTCATTAACTAAATACTGATCCTCAGTTAATACTGCCATCTTTTTAATGCTCTTCTCCAGATTCTTGCAGTGGCGGTGACTGTTTCATGTTGGTACAAGAACAAAACTGACATTCAGATATTTTCTTCAAAACTGTGGAGCCAAGATTCTGCTGATCAGCCAAAGGAGCAGGTTGAGCCAACTGCTATCCCCCAGAAAACCTCATCTTACACTGAAGAGGTGACACTGCAGACTCTGCACAGATAAATGTGTTCTATATTTTAATACTCAAAAATAAAACTGGATATCCCTGATTCGCAGCTGCTGAGAGCTCGTCAGCGATCTCGGTACTTGCGTTTCGTGCGCCCGCCCACTCCAGCAAGACTGAGGAAAAGTCGAGAGAAAAAAAGGAGAGAATCTCTTATCTGCAAAACACTCAGGTATATGTCTATGTTTTTGTTTACATGTGCACCTGTGTGTGATGTCATTTAAGCTTCTTTTTCTTTGTTATGTAGAGATTTGAGTCTCTTTGGCTCCATGCTTCTTCTGATGATGTGTATAAGTTATGACAGCTCATTCAAAGAGCATTATCATCTCAACAGAGCTGTCACAAGACACTTTATCAGGTAAGACTTGCACACACGTGCTGGATTGCTCTTTTTTATATATATATATAAAATCATATAATTTTATTATTGTTTCACCAGGAATCATAATAATGTTTTTATGTCCATAAAAAATCATGAGGACTGGTGGAATTGGACACAGACAAGTCTGCTTCATTTGTTGTACCAGAATACATCGGCAAAAACTACGGTAATCTATGTAAAGCAAAGCAGTTTTAGCTAAACTAAGAATGCAGATAAAAGTCAGCTCTGACCACACTCAAGATTTTTATTCTTCATACCATGTAGAAGCCAAGCCAAACAATTTCTCCTCATTTCACCACTTTGATGTTGCTCAACAGTTGCATATTGTTATTGGAGATCCAATCGTGCAGAAGACAGAGACACTCAAACCATTTCAGAGCCAGGTAAGGAAGAAAAGTAGAATTGTAGTTGCTAATTTATCTTTTAAATGTATTTACATTACAATTATAGTAATAAAATAATCATCATCATTAAATGTGCTGAAGGAGGAAAAAATGCTGACTTTATTTTAGAATAATACGTGTACAATTTTCCCTGAAACCTAATGCATGTTGCATTTTAATGATTACAAAATCCACAAGTGATCCACCATATTTAATATTTTGGTATAGGCAGAAACACTTATATCCAGCTCTGTTCTACACTAAACTTACCAGTAGAGTGCGCTGTTTTACAAGGATTTCACAAGTTAAAGACAAGCGTGTGTGCTGTTTTAGATGCACTATACTAAGCCTGATGGATGAAGTATCACACCACACATGGAAACCTGTAATCTGTTAGGCAGTTTTAAAGAAGGTCATTACGGGATTAGCGACAATCTTTTGAATTAAAATATTAAATCTCATGCCATACTTCTCATGGAATTTGGCTCAGCAGGTTTTTATTGGCATTTTTACTGAAAATCAAGTAAATGGCTCATCACATACCCAGGGCAGGGTTTGGTACCTACTACAAGTCACAATTTTCAGAGATTTTTGAAAAGTTTTACTTCAGTATGCAGTCATTCTAGCCTATTTTCATTTATATACATCACTGTGCCAAAAGCTGTCCCTTTCTTTATACAGTAGCCTATATTGGCAGAAAAACTGGAAATAGTTGCAATAGTTAATGGAAACATGCAAATACATAGAAATAAGACAAAAACACATTTTATTCAGCGCTAACCAAATTGAAAGTCAATACTCAATCTTGACCTCTGTTATTCTTCCACACAACCCTCGTAGATAAGCTTTTTTGTAATTTATTTTAATAGTCTTCAGGAATAGTTCTCCAGGCTTCTTGAAGGACATATAAAAGCTCTTCTTTGGATGTTTGATGCCTTTTGCTCCATTTTCCATCAAGATGACCCCACAATGCTCTAGTAATGTAGAAGTCTTGAGAAGATTCATCATTTTCCTCAGACCTGCTGCCTCTGATTTTCAGTCCAAATAGAAGTGGAAGCAAATTATATGTCATAGCAACAGGCTGGTAGTAACAAAGAGCCTATTTAAAATTAGTTTAGCTACTGTGCCCTTTGTTTGTGTTATGAAAAAAAATCTGATTTAACCTGAGTTCAGTGTCTTTTTTTATGCTTGAATGACTCATGTGACAGAGTTAAGGGGCTTGACAAAAAAAAAATTCCTTTGAAAATGGTCAGCTGCAAGGACTGAACTGAAAATGATTGAGAAAGCAGCCAATATTTAAAGAAAAACTTTAAAAGATCTTTGGAAAGCCTGGAGGACTATATGTTATGATCATTTTAAAAGATCACAAGCAAGTCTGACTACTTGGAAGTATAATAGTTTTTAAAAATGGGGGGCAGCTTAAGACAGGATTGTAAATGAGGTGAAGAGCTGAATAAAAAGTCCATAAAACGCTCAGCATAAACTGCATTTTATACAAGAAAAAAAAAAGTTAATGTTAAAACCTTTGTGCAGTGTGGATTTATTACAGGAGTGTTGAACAGTGTTAGACTGGACACTTTCCCATTGAATTTAATGGGAAAATGTGTCCACATAACATAATATAACATATATTGTTCTGAGGTTTCATCTACAAATTTGTGTTAAAATTTTGGGTCAGAACTCCTTATTCTTGTCAGTCACGCTCAAACATCAAATTTTTCTAGGTTCCTATGGTGACACCTCCAAGGACATACGATCACAGCGGTTTCTATTCAGAAGCAGTTACATCAGTTGGCTTGGGCCGCACAAAGTGAGAAATGCAGAGAAACACACAATTATAATTTAAATAGTTGTTATTTCAGTTTCCTGGTTACAATCACGTCTGAAATATGTTTCTGTGATATTCTGCTCTTCTGTAGATCTGATGCTGCTTCGCAACTGACGCACCTGCGTTTAAGTGGTTGGTTGGGCAGACAGACGGTGGCCCTGAGAGTTCAGTTCACCTTGTACAGCCCTGCACCAAACCTGTTCACCAGCGTGACCCTGCTTACTGAGCAGAGCCCCAGCGGTGTGTTACTGCCCTCTGCCAAAGTCCAGTCAGTGAGGGTGTATCATTCTCCTGCTGGGTGGGATTATGTTGTTCTGCTATGCAAGGTGAATGGTCCATTTCAGTATACTGACAAAAGAGTTCATGAGTTTAAATCAGACTAAATAATTTTTTCCCTCCATGTTTGTAGAGCTTTTTACCTTTTTTTTTCTCACCACCAGCTTCTCTTCTTCCTCGTGTCTCTGCTACTACTTTGCAATCAAATGTCCACTATTGCACAGCAAGGGCTGATGGGATCCTGGAAGACACCCTGCACCTGGGTGGAAGTGAGTCTACCAGAGCGAAAAACACACATACACAGGCTCACACACTCGGCCACTTACCAATGTTAACAAGATCATGGTGACCTGTCTGAGAGAGTGAAGTAACCTGCCAATGTTAAACTAACATACAAGCCACATTAAGCATACTGGCAAGATATCTGGAAGTTGAAGCAGAGTATGAAATGTACCTGGTTACTCACTGTGGGATCAGAAAAAGTGTCTCACTTTCTTACTGTCTGTGTGTTTCAGGTCAGTCTTCTGATAACGACACTAGTTTATTATGTCTGTTCCATCAATCACTCCAACCTGATCGTGGAAGTTGTGGAGCTGCTGCAGAGACACAACAGAAGACATGTTGATGTTAGCTTTCTGGCAACCTCGGAACAAGTGAGACAGAAAGAAACAAAACCAGTGCAGAGAAACTGCTTGTTCCTAAAAGTTTATTAACATATTTTTCCCCTTGAAAAGTGACTGAAGTTTAGTTTTTAACAAGATTATTATGAGCAACTTGTTGAAGTAGCATTAACAAAAAATATTGCCACTAACATCATACCTGAATTTTTTGACATTGTAAGACCCAGAGCTGTGTTATGATTGTTTTTGATGACTGACAAAGTATATTTTATTTCTACAGTTAATTCGTACACTGCAAGGTGTGATCCTCTTTCTTTTGACCATAAGGAGTTTGACTGTGCTCAGGGTGAACAGGACAGTAGCTACCTCTGCTGCTGCCTTTGCACACTCTCTCACTAGTGTCTTATGGCCAATGGTAAACAAATTATATAGCATGTTAGAAAAGGTCTTATTATATAAACACTGAATGCACCCACCATTCCCCAAAAGAATACTTGAAACTAAAGACTCTTTCTGTTCTGGTAGATTGCAGGTCTAATCCTCCTGGTGTTACTATTCTGCTTATTGTACGGACAAAGCTCCTGGACCTTCAGTTCGATTCCACGCTCCCTTCAGATGCTGCTATGTCGCCACATGGGACTCCAAAGTGCCAGGGGCCTCCTTCACTCAGGGCCTGATTTCTCTTACTGGGCAGTTCTCTATCTGTCCTCCATTGTACTGTGGACAGCAATGGTGCAAATTAACTATATACCTTTTTTTTTTTTTTTTTTTTGTAAAACCTGTGAGACTAACATGTCTAACAGCCATGTGTCTACCATATAGGTGATTGGTGTGATGTCCTCATTAGTCAAAATGACCAAAAGGTCTCAGAGCAGGAGGAATGTCCTAACCATAGCAGATTTGTTGTGCTACATCAGACAAAGGATCTTTGAGTTCACCGGGCAGCAGAGACAAACAGGAACTGACAACCATGATGAAGGAAGGGTGAGAAAAATGAAAGCCAGACTATTTAAGTTTGTAAATGTAATTTTAGAAGGGATTTTTCCCCCTATTTTTTTATTATTATTTTCTAAGAAGGGTTGTGTGAAGTACTTATGTTTACCAGCAGTAGGTTGTAGTCAGAGTACTTCTAGTTTAGAGAATGGAGTTTTTATTGTAAATTATTGCTGAATCATTTGCCTATAGCTACAAGATGGGTAGTGATGGAGTTTATAGTTGTTATATCATTTAGTTAATCAGAGATGTGCAGCATAACAATGTAAACATGTAGATTGGCTTATACCTACTCTGATCATACTGTTTGAGTTTCTTTAAGGAAATCAAAGATGCTTAAGGGATGTGTTTACAATCCTTAAGACCTGAAGTAAGACTATGTCAAAATTCCACTTACAAACTGATGAATGTATAGCATTAATATGAAGTCAGAGAGTCTTTATTACAGACTTAAATACTCACAAACTGAGATGAAAAATGGAAGCAAGTTCTCCGCACCTATTTTTGCCTAACAGGTTCATAAAAATGATACTTTAGAGAGAAGATATTTTCTTAGTGTTGCTGCACCAGCAGCTGTCTTCAAAGAACATAGTCGTAGCTAAGCATTTACAAATTTAAGATTACTGTTACAAGTTGCTTTGTGATGTCATGTGATCCTGTAAACAACTGATGCTGTGATCAGTTACCAGGACCTTCTGTATTTTCAGACATATTTTCTTGAGGAGTTTGAAAGCTTAGTAGATGAACTGTTGTTTAGACTCAACGCCCTCTCCAACAGCCTGCACCGTACTCTGCCCCCCAAAGCCCACTACTACAGAGAGAAGGACAGTCCTGCCATCCCGTCCACACCAGAGTCAACCAACATGGATACACAGGTGACATATGCATAGAGTGTAAACACATTCATATAGTGCCCCTATAACACCAAACACACCATTGTATAATGTCAAATCAATACTCTGTGATTAATGTATGACTCTGTTAGGACTTCATGAGATCACAGACAGTGAATAAACCCACACGTGTATCAGATAAAGGACAGACTTCAGCTGGATCTTGCCTGTTTGGGTAAAAGAATTCAATTAGCATCAGATAAACATGATCTTTTAAGTAGATAATAATCTACTTATAAAGGTGACTAATTTTTTATTTTATTTTTGTACAATTCCACCAGGTTCCAGTTTGAACATGACAACCAAAAGGCCCTGCACCAGAGAGGCCAAATGGTACATAACTGGCAAAGTATTTGTGAGGCAGCTGATGATATATTAAAGATAAAAGACTGCCTGACCCGCCCAAAATCGAGATTGATCAAAAGGCTTTGGACAGAAGATGTTCATGGACAGAAGGCTGAGCTGTGTACTAAAGCAAATGGGACCTGCAAGTTGAGTAAAGCTCATGCTGAAATGGTAGTGGAGGTTCTGGTCCATAAGGAGCCTGGAAGAGGAGAATCAGATATGTTCTAGGTCCTTAAACATTTAATTGATTTGCAGTTTTCAAATGGGTGTATGTATATCCACACATACCCAGAGTGGCATGCATTTGTTTTTCCAAGCTTTGTTTGTTAGTAACCAAAACATAAATAAAATGTTTTCTACTGTTTATTTTAATGGAATATTATATGAAGGGTTCTAATGTGTTAGGCTGGGTATAAGAAATAGCTTTTATAATTTTTTTTATCATTATATGGATTTGCTCTTAAATTTTGTAACATTGACTCATTTAGCTTCAACAAGTAATATAAATGAAGCTGAATAAAAAAAATGCTTTACAACTAGCCTCTAGTAACTTCTAATGTAGGCCTATATCACGTTCACTTTCTCACTCATTGGTGACCGAGGTCCAGACTGCAATCCGTGGTCCAAAAGGAAAACAATAAACACAAGTATCCAATAGCATCATTCAACGTTTCAGAATAAGGAATTGAGTGGCGACTTGTGATTGGAGGACAGAAATTGATGAGAACCAATCAAAATGTGGCAAGTCAGACAAGTTCCCGACGGAGGAGGCGGCGTGCGTGATTTCAGAAGTTTGTATGAAATCACAAGCTGATAGGTTTGCAAAGCCAGATATCAGTATTGATCCGGACAGCGGGTCTGACAGAGTTTTGATGACATTCATCGGCGTTTTTAGCTAAGGCAATTAACCAGCTACTTCAGAGCATCACCTCGCTGACGCTGTACTGCATCATCTGTGGACAATGAAGAAGGTTGCTTTGCTGCTAATTGTACTGCTTGGCGTCGCACACTTTGCGACTCTATGCAGATGTGAAGATGGTAAGTGTGAAATGCCTTGCAGCCTTGCTTGATTACTAAAACACTAATACTTGTTAATATGATACAGCTTGCGTTTTTTCTGTAAGTTATAGTTGATCAAACTAGCTAGCTAAGTTACTGTGGATACTTAAATTAGCCTGCTAGCTAGCAGGCTAATTGAATGTCACCACGACTGTAACACTGCAACACTCAATATACATATTGTGTAGTAAGTGTGATTTATAGCAGTTCTAAAATATTTTTGCATGTTTTTAGATCTGTTTTACATTGTCTCTGGGCAGCTTTTATCTTAGAAAAGTATGTTTGTGTGTCCAGCATGTTAAGCCCAAATCTGCTATACATGGATTGCGGTGCAAGGGATAAACTTCCTTCTCATGTTTTGATGTAAAGATGTGGCAGATGACAAGGAAGAGGCTGGTGATTACAATGAAGATGATGATGATGATGAGGAGGATGACGACGACACAGAGGTGAAAGAAGAGAATGGAGTGCTTGTTCTCACTGACAGCAATTTTGACACCTTCATGGAGGGCAAAGACACAGTTCTTGTTGAGTTTTATGCTCCATGGTAGGCTTGCAATCTGTTTTTCTTTTAAACACATTTAAAATCAAATATTACATTCAATAACAGTTTATCATAGAGTAGAAATTATTTTCAGTATGCTAGTCTGGCAGACACTTAAGTATACTGCATCTGCATTTGATTATTTCATTAGGTGTGGACATTGCAAACAGTTTGCTCCAGAGTATGAGAAAATTGCTCAGACCCTCAAGGAAAATGATCCTCCTATTCCTGTGGCTAAAGTAGACGCAACAGTAGCCAATGCAGTGGCGAGCAGGTTCGACGTGTCAGGATATCCCACCATCAAGATTCTGAAAAATGGTGAGCCTGTGGATTACGATGGAGACAGAACCGAGAAGGGTAAGAAGTCAATTTAAGCATCATGAATATAAATGTAATTTTTAAGCTTAATGTGTGTGTGTGTCTATATATATATAAACAATAACATGGTGAATACTGTGTGTTGCAGCAATTGTGGAGCGAGTGAAAGAAGTCTCAAATCCAGACTGGAAGCCGCCTCCAGAGGCGACACTGGTACTGACAAAGGACAACTTTGATGACACTGTTAATGATGCAGACATCATCTTGGTGGAGTTTTATGCTCCATGGTGAGTTTTGAAAAGTAGAATTAAAAAGGTTTTTAAGATGAACTGAAATGAAGAATCAGAAAAATCAGTTCTTTCAACCCCCCCTCCTCCTTATAACTTACCTGCAGGTGTGGACACTGTAAACGTCTAGCTCCAGAATATGAGAAGGCAGCCAAGGAGTTGAGCCAGCGCTCTCCTCCCATCCCCCTGGCCAAAGTGGATGCCACAGTGGAGGCGGAGCTTGCCTCACGTTTTGGAGTCTCTGGTTACCCTACTTTGAAGATCTTCAGGAAAGGCAAGGTGTTTGACTACAACGGACCCAGAGAGAAGCATGGTAGGTCACTGACTGTGCAGTGTCTATCCTAGCTGTTATTTGGGTACTGCGTCGTATCCTCCATCACAAATGATCCTTATCTTTTTCTCAAGGCATTGTGGATTACATGGGTGAGCAGGCAGGACCTCCCTCCAAGCAGGTCCAGGCAGTAAAACAGGTGCAGGAGTTCATTAAGGATGGTGATGATGCTGTCATAGTCGGTGTATTCTCTAATGAACAGGATGCAGCCTATGAGATCTACAGTGAGGCCTGTAAGTGTTTTTTTTTTTTTTTAAGCTTTTTATTTTTCTATATCTCTGCTTGTGAAAACGTTCCCTTGTTCTCCAGTGTAGTGAAACTGATGTGTATTCTATTTGTCTGGCAGGTAATATACTAAGAGAAGACTTCACCTTCCGTCACACCTTCAACTCTGAAGTGGCCAAATCATTAAAAGCCTCTCCTGGTCAGATTGTCATCAACCAGCCTGAAAAGTTCCACTCAAAGCATGAACCAGCATCTCACACACTTGCAGTCAAGGTGATGTTTTTTTTTAATTATTTTACTTTTTCAGTCTTTATTTATTTAATGAAAATTACTTGCTTTCTCAGTCACAACAGCTTTTGTTTCTATTTAAGTTTTTGTTTAATAATATGCTTTGTATATGCCTAATTGAAAAGTAGTCAGCTGCTGCAATCAAGCCCCTAAAAACTCAGTGGAACTCAAGACCTGTTTATTTATTCATCTTGCAGGACTCGACAACTGTGGCAGAAGTGCAAGAATTCTTCAAGAAATATTCCATTCCTCTGGTGGGACACAGAAAGCCAAGTAACGATGCTAAACGCTACAGCAAAAGACCACTGGTTGTTGTGTATTTTGGAGTTGACTTCAGCTTTGACTACAGGAAAGGTACGCTCAGTTTGATGCATAATCTTGTGTAAAAGCTTGTGAGTACTTGCCTTGTACATTTTCCATCTGCGCTTAAATTTAAATCTTCACACAGCTGTAGCAGAAATGTTTAAAAAAAAAAAAAAAGAAAAAGGAGAAGGAAAGTAAGATGTATAACAATGTCTGGACTTGTAATTTTTATTTAGCTACACAGTTCTGGAGGTCCAAGGTGCTGGAGGTGGCCAAAGACTTTCCAGAGTACACGTTTGCCATCGCTGATGAGGAGGATTATGCAGAGGAGCTGAAGAGCCTTGGCCTGAGTGAAAGCGGAGAGGAAGTGAATGTTGGAATTATGGCGGATGGAGGCAAAAAGTTTGCCATGGAGCCAGAAGAGTTTGACTCAGAGGTTCTCAGAGACTTTGTCATGGCTTTTAAGAAAGGTGTGTTTTTTTTTTTTGTTTTTCCTTCTTTAATTTTCACTTTTCTGATGAAAATAATAATCCCACTTTGTGCTGAAATCTAATTTGCAGGAAAGCTCAAACCAATCATCAAGTCCCAGCCAATACCAAAGAACAACAAAGGACCAGTTAAGGTGGTGGTGGGAAAGACCTTTGATGAAATTGTCATGGACACCCAGAAGGATGTCCTGATTGAGTTTTATGCTCCCTGGTGTGGCCACTGTAAGAAACTGGAGCCCGATTATTTGGCTCTGGGCAAAAAGTATAAAGGTGAGAAGAACCTGGTGATTGCCAAGATGGACGCCACGGCCAACGACGTGCCAAACGACAACTACAAAGTGGAAGGCTTCCCCACAATATACTTTGCCCCAAGTGACAGCAAGCAGAGCCCAGTCAAACTTGAAGGTGGCGACAGAACAGTAGAAGGTCTTAGCAAGTTCTTGGAAAAGCACGCCACAAAGCTACAGCAGAGGGATGAACTCTGAGACTTTCCTTAAGTATCTAAGAACTCATGCTGAGGTCGTGTCTGGGAGGACGCTGATGCCTTTGGGAAGGTAAAGGGAATGCAGGGGATTCAAAATGGTGTTACTGAGTTTCTGTGGTGATTACATTTAATCATCATTTTAGTTTCTGTTCATTCCAAGAGATTCAGCTTTCTGTTTCTACAAGCATGTAAGCACTGCTGACAATTTTTAAATAAAACTTAAAAATGATTTAAGTGGGCCAGCACCTGGAAATGACTGTTTTTGATTTTTAAAAAAAGAAAGACACATCATGCTGAAATTTTTTTTAAATCCCATATTTAAAAATTTTGAAGAGGTGGAAGTGCAAACAGTTCAGAGAAAAATCAAATGGAAATACATTTCAAACATTAGTATTTAAAATTGATTCTGGATTTAAAACAATACAGTACCTCAATGTAATGCATCCTCTTCAGGCCAGTTCAGTTAAGTAATCACATAAAACATAAAACGGTCTGGCAATAAACATTATGGCAGGAGAGGGATGCATCTGTACCCAAAAATCTAACGCACTAACATATTTTTGAACACAATGGACCAGGCTGAGTTAAACTTACAGAAAGTGCATCATGAATAAAAAATCTGACAGCGTCTGTTTTCACAGTTGAAGGTTTTTCAAAGACTAAAAGAGCTTGGAAAAATCTGAACTAGTGTGAAGATGGTTGCTGCAGAGAGCGCCTTCATCATCCATACAAAGATATTTAAATACTGGCACTGGATGGGTTGGTTTCCGAAATGTGGTTGACGGGTTGAGGACTGTTAGGAAAACTCCTTTGTGAACCGCAAGTGGAAGTCACGGATCTTCTGCAGCACCACCTTCAGCTTCTCAGTTGGAGGCAAGATGGTCATCCTGTAATTAGATGTGGTTAAACCAGAAGCAATATGTTCATGCCGTGACTGAGAAATTGTGAGGTGTATCAACCTGAAATGAAAGGTTCCGTCTTTTTGGCCAAAACCACTTCCTGGTACCAAACAGATTCCCTCCTCCTCCAATAGTTTCATGCAGTAGAACATGTCTGGAACTGCGCCTTCCTCCTGCAGATTCAAATGTGCATGCTTACTCACAAAGCTGCCCCACAAACAAGTAAATGAAGGCATGCAGGGTGTGTGGATAACAAACCTTGGCCTTGTCAATGGCCTTCTGGGGTAGTGTGATGCGGGGGAAGGTGTACATGGCCCCCTGGACTGGGTTACAGGTGATGCCAGGTACGGTGTTAAAGATCTCCTCTGTTAGTCTGGCCTTTTCTGCCAAATCTGCTAACACAGCTGTCCGCTCCTGAAGGGGATGAATGTGTTAAAACAGCAACATTTAAACTGTGTCCATTTCAGGTGCTGATGCTGGATTATCCCAACAGTGCAGATTTTCTATGAATTCTAAAACCTGATAAAAATTTTAGTTCATTTAAAAAAATTCTCCATGTCTAAAGCTAGAAAAACCCAAAACTTGATATAGAGACATTTCATGATTCATTTTAACCTGCATAGTAAATCTAAGTATTCATACAACCGATGTCTTACATTGGTGTTTTATTAGTCGTGTTAATATAATGAATAAAAAAACTGAGAATTATTAGTTTTACCATCTTTATGAAATAAGGATGGCTTTCATGCATCAGTACTGAATGTGGCTTCATATGATCCAGCCCCCAAACCGAGCCCAGGCTTTTTTCCTTTCCCTTTCCCTCTTGTGGCAAATAGGAGGCATGACAACATTCCTCCACTGTCCACCCGCCTCCACTGACAACCCTACTTTCCCTAGGCCAATAAACACACCTTTTGATGGTGCTTCATTTGTTGTGAAAGTCCTCAACAGGTGAAGGATAAATACAATGGAAGACCAGTCTGCAATAAATGTTTTAGTTATATTCCGCTAGCTGTTTGCTATGAATTTAAACTGCATTCTGTTAAACCAAAAAGGGGAAATGATTGGTCATTCATAATGCAAAAATACTGTACTGTTAAAAGATGCTTTTTCTTCCATGCAAGCACAAATCTGTCTACAGTCTGAAACTGATATTTTCAATGAACACATGGCTTCCTCTACCACACAATGCCCCAGACTGTCTGTGGGTCCAGTGCACACGAGCAACCAACAATACAACAGCATGAATTATACAACTTATTATCCTCTTTGCGAAGCTCAGATTTTTGTGGAACAAAACAGCTTTGAATTGTATACTTAAATCTGAAATGAATAAACCTTTTTTACTCGTTTCAAGTAGAAGCTGATTATTCATGAGTGCCGTGTGAGGACTTTAGCACACTCAGTGTAGGCTTTGTGTGCACAGATTATGTGGCGTTTACGAGTGTTTACATAAGAATGATCAGTTAGCATACACTCTGAGTGTCGTGTGTTTCTCAAACCTTCATAAATGTGGTGTAGGAGGGCTCATCTGGCTGTGGGGGGTTCACCACCAGATCCAGGAGAGCTTGACCGGGGACAGGAGGGCACAGACGCACTGACACCAGTTTGGTGAGTTGGGCCTTCACCGCAGGGTCCATATTGATCACCTCCATGTAGCCTCCACGGAATCCACACCTGACAAAAGCAAACAGAGCAAAGAGAAAATGTAAACACAGATTATTCTGCAGGACATGATTCAAACGTCAGTAGCAGGAAGCAGCTCAGAGGATCTTTTAAAGCCACCCCATGAAGTTCAGTCCATTCTTCTTTCTCATAAAACATCTCCAAACTGTTGTTGGTGCTTGATTTCACTTAAAATGACAGGAAACTTAATATGCAACATGTACAACTTGGACACAAACAGCAGATTAACAGATTTTTTTTTTTCTGCTCTTAAGATGATTAGAGATAGTGAGGTTCATAAAATACGTGTAGGTTTTTTTCCGCTACAGAATGATTACTGCCTTGCCATCAAACATGCAAAAAAAAAAAAAAAAAAAAATTAATAAATTAACTACTCCCCGCATGTTATAAACTGATCAAGACCCCTTAGTAGCCAAATAGAAATTATGTCAAAGCCATGCCACATAATGCTGACTGCACATGCAGACCGTTGTTCAGTCAGGCACAGATATAAGCAACATCTAAAAAAATTAGGTTTGGGTATTATCTTTTTTCCCCCTTGTATGGTAGAAGATACTTTTTGCATGTGAGTTATTGATCTAGAAGAGGCAAGTTTCCAAGCAGCAATATTCTGAATACTGTCTTATGTTCTATGGTTGTAATGAAAAAAAAACTTTCATTATGTCTATATGCTTTCAAACATGAAGCTTTACTTGATTTCTCCCTTGATCAAATGTCTTCTTTTGTTCCCTAGCCGACTTGTTTTACACTGATTAGAAGTTAAGGTGAGGGTCTTAAACCAGTTGGCAGCTTCTGTGTGTGTTTCAAAAACAGCTATTTATTTACTAACTGTGCTGTATTGTTGTTTATGTTTAATAGCTGTCTAAGATCTGCATATTTGGTGACAGATTATTGGAGACAGTGAATATAACTTTGTTCACGTTAAAGTAGTCATATAATGTTTATACGGTAGTGTGACAGCCCTGGCCTTGCCTGCAAGTACAACATCTGTCTTTGGATAGGTTGCTGGTGCCTTTTGATCTGAGCACCTGGGCTTGATGTACCTGAGTTAAAAAAAGTGTGCTCATTCTCTCTTTAATCCTTCTTGTAGCTCACCACTGGTGTGCTGCCTAGTTTGGATGCACTTCATTGCAGTAACCTGCATCCACATCTGCACCAACTGATACTGCAAACTCCACATGCCACACATTTTCTAAGACATAGCTTATGTTTTGTGGTAAAACAAACTACATATTGCTGGGATTTTGTGTGTTCTTTCAAGTTTTTGTCACATTCAGATATACGGATCAACAGGTGCAATTCTAAAATTCAAAAACTGCACAAGCTAGAATATTTAAAAGCTCTCATTTACTTTCATACAGTACATATTTGCTGATGTGTAGCTACTCACTCTCCCATGTAGCACTTGGAGGTGGAGTGGAAGGAGGCCATCTCCACAGTGCTGGAATACTCTGGTCCCATCTCAAACAACACTTTCTTAAAGGAGTGAAACTTAGAACCCTCTGCATACACATTATCCTGGTAAACCTACAGCAAGAAAAAAACGATTAATTAAAAACACAGTATGAAAAAAAAAAAAAAAAAATGTGCACATTGAAAATGAAGTACAGCGAGTGTATAATGAGGGATGCTAATCATGTTTTTGGCCTGGTTTGTGTACACACACAAGTGGGACACATTTAAAAAATAATTGTATTCTGTTTAAATAGTTACTCTGCTGTGTCTTCTAACTAACTCTTGGGAAGTTTATTTCATATTTGAGTTATTGTGTATGTGTGTTTCATCATATATGACTGTTGAAGAGGATGTAGTGTCGTGATTTACTTCATCAGCCATGAGGAAGAGATGCTCCTCTTTAGCAAATTGGATCACATCTTCAATGCACTGCCTGCTCTGGACCTGACCTATCACACAGGACAAAGAGTGTGATGATTATCTGATGTCTCATCTATCCAGGAATTCTTTTTAAAATGTACCCTATCCTTGTAATAAACAGCAACAAAACAACTAAACTAGAGACACCTGACACACCTGTGGGGTTTCCAGGGTTGATGATGCAGAGGACGCGAGGCTTGCAGTGCTGCTTTGCAGCGTTCAAGGCTCTCTTGAGCTCCGTCACATCCAGACTCCAACACTTCTCTTCGTCCAGGTAATAACTGATCTGAACGGCGCCCAGATCGGCCAGCGTGGCTGAGTACAGAGGGTACTGAGGAATGGAGATCATGACTCCTGTACGGTCTGGTCCCTCACCGCACACCAGCAGCTTCAATATGGTCTGGGATTGGAAGAGGTGGAGAAGCTTTAATCCTGAGAATGTAATTGATTTTAATGTATATTTAGAAGAGGAGTAGCTGTACAACTATCCTTTCCTCATGAGTTGGCAGTCAAATTGTACAAGGTGTAGGCAAAATGTAACGCCTCTGCAAGTACACTCTGTGCAAATATGCCACAGTTTAACAGTGAATGAAACAGTAGCAGGATATTTCACTGCAGTAGCTGAGTGTAACTTAAGGTTATCCAGAAACCGGATTTTGCTGATGGTAACAAAGGTCTGTGGGTGGAGTAAAGTTACAGATGTGCAAAGTACAGCTGAGTATATGATTAACAAAAGTTAAATAAAAGGCCAATTTCATTAAATGTATGATACTTGTACTAGATTAAAAGCACCAAAGCAATTCATGGGAAAATCTTAAGAGAAACTTCAACAGTATTTCACTAGTTTGCTGAAGAGAAGATTAAAAAAGCATGTGTGAAAGATACCACAATAGCATCACTGGCCCCGGTGGAGAGGTAGATATTGTCAGGGTTAGAAGAGATACCACCGTCTCTCCTTTCTATGTAGCGCGCCACATCCTGGCGGACGCACTCAATTCCCTGGCTGGCACTGTAGGCACCTTCAACACAACAGAGTGACCTTTGATTCAAACTGTACGTCCTGCATCGATCAGCTGGTACTTTTTAAACACTATTCACACAGACTCAAACTGCCCAAATTAATTATTAAGGAGAACAAAAACGGAACTGGAGGGTAGTGACGTGCACATTGGGAGAAGGTGATGTGCGATTGTGGTTGGAGGAGATGTGGGGAGTTGTCTGACCTATACTGTGGCCTCCACAGGCATCAAGAATACGACGCGCTCTCTTCTTGGCGTCCTCAGGAAACTTGTTGTCTTCCAGGAGTTCAGGATAAGAACACAGAGCCAAGACCTGAGAAAGGGGGCAAAAGTGAGCCAGCTTATTTTCCCATTAAGAGGCAATGCATTATATTCTTTACACACTTATAATTTATTTGGAAATATAATACTGAATATGTTTCAACTTTATTAAAGTAGAAAACTATGTCCTCATGCAGCCTTTGCTATGCAAGGGAAGGAATTAAGAAAATTGCATACAAAATATTTTTAGTCTGCTTTATTGTTTCATAGTTCGTGCATAAAAGAGCTAACACAGGGCTCAGTAATGATTAATATTTTAAAGCTGCAATGTAGCAACAGAGGTACAGAGGTGACCACACAAAAGCAGAGAAATCTAGCAATCTAACAGAGAGATGTCCAAATAATTCTAACACATCTAAGGAAAATCTAGGTTTTTGTGCCAACCTGTCTGAAAAAGGTGATTGGTCTCTGACCCATAGCATGGGCATCTCCTATGTTCGCCTTGATGACTTCTGTAAATGGTTTCTTGACTCCCTGCAATGATGATGAAAAATTATTAGAATGTGTTTGACAAGAGAGGATAAGTGGGAGAAAAAAGCAAGAGAAAAAACGTACTGACATGTAAAATGAGAAACCGAGCAGCAAACCAGATGTGTCTGGGCATGTTGACAGTGTGGAAGCCTGCAGTCAAGAGTACACCTCTTCCTTTACAAACAGGGTCCAACGAGTTTTAATAAACAAAAATCTGTCATCTGCTGTCACAACCAATGTTGGCGCCCCACAGGGTTGTGTGAGTTCTGCTGTTCTCTTCATGCTTTACACTGACGACTGTCATATTGATGACTAAAATCAACAAAGTATTCAGATTATACAGCTTTGCTCACTTTATTTAACAACTCAGACAACCATCAGCTGTACCTGCAGGGTGTGAATAAAGTGGTTGAATGGTGTGACAAATATGCTCTCCAAATAAACACTGCAAAGACTGAAGAAATGGTATTTGGGTCACAATCTGAGTGCCAATATATTTCCACTGTCTTTTGTAATGAAAAAATCAAGCAGGTACCATCATTTAAATACCTAGGGTCATGTTTGACCAGCTATTGTCTTAGAAGGATCAGATTGAAATTAGTGTAAAAAAAACTAAACAAAATAAAGGATCTATTTCCTCTGATGCCTTAGGTCTTTTGGGGCGAGCAAGCAAGTTCTTCTGCTGTTTTATACATCTACTGTCATGTCCATCCTACAGTACTGTAATTCTGCCTGGTACAAAAGTTTACTCATAGCAGAAAGATCAAATGAGCAACAAATAAAAATGCTCCAGGATCATAGGACAACACTCACTCTACGGAACATCTTATCAGAAAATATGCTGAGACTAGCCAAGAATAATACATATGATCCAAATTATTTTATTCTACAGTCATTTAGCAGATGCTTTTATCCAACGCGACTTACTTTTGAGAATAAGAACAACACAAGCAAGAATTCAAACTAGATGGGACATCATAATTAAGTGATAGTCAGACTGCTTTGAGTCCAATTGGACCTATATATATATATATATATATATGTATATATATATATATATATATATATATATATATATATATATACATAAAGTAAGACTAAAAAATGAAACCCAGTGAGAGTTTAGTCCATGATATATTGTGTTTGTGTGAGCAAATTTCATGTGTGTACTTTTTCTATGTTATCCCCTCCTAATGTTTGAGTCTGTTAGTCAAAATTAGACCTGCTTGTGTTTATTTCACACCAACCCTTTGGGTACCTCCACACCACACACTCATCGTCTCTCATTAGCTCCCTGCTGCTTTACAAAGACCCTGGTACAGGGTCTGCATTGGTCCGTAGTGCAGGAGTGTTGACCAGGGAGGGGATGAGAGCGGATGCTGCTGGGGCTCACGGAGACACAATCTGCTCACTGTTTGAAGTTGGGTTATTAACCAAGACATGCTGGCCTAATCTAATTACATGACTGGCTTGAATCTTCTTTATTTCACTCTTCTTCTAATGTCCACTCACTGTTCATTTTCATTTCATGAGCATATCCGTTCTCTTCATTTCTTTGACCTAACCCAATAACATGAAGTCTGGTTTGGTGCCTGTGCGGTCTTTCTGTCGAGCCCAACATGCTGCACCTGTTGCTGTTCCTCAGATGACATCATGTGACAGCAGAGGGTCTAATGTGGTGCAAGGACAAGCCTGAACAAAAATGTCTTACCAGATATTGATTACAGATTTTGATATTTGTAGAGGTGTTTTTCTTTGTTCATTTTCAGCATCAGAAAACCAATTTGAATCTAAACATAATTCAAAATGTCAAAAAAATTTGTGTTATAAGAGTTTTAGATTTAAAATAAAATGCTTACTCGTCATTTGAACACAACTTCGTCGCTAATTCAAACTCTCATATAAACCTACTCAAAGAAGAACTTTGATGAGAGAAGTTATTCCACACTTCACTCTAACCAAATGAATAATATGAGACTTAAACGAACACATGCAAATCTGGTCTGTGTAAGTGTGTAGGTCAAGCCCTAACATGGGAAGGAAAATAAATATTTGCAAACATAGCAAAAGTTGCTTAAACCAAATAAATAAAGAAGCTAAAACAAACGAAAAAAACAAAGACTTGTTTTATGTTCTGCATTAAACTGTTAATGGTGGATCTGACTAGAAAAAGACAAAGAAGAATGCAGCCGCTCCCTTAGACTCAACTTTCCACTGTAGTTTGCAGAGATAGGTATGTGCAGATATGTTGTTCAGGTTTTCAAATTACTGCTTTGTTTTTCATAAAGTTACAAAATGCTCTACTCACTTTTAGTCAAGCCATCTTACATTTTGGAGTTTAGCATTAATAACATTCACCCCACAGAATCAAAGTGGTTATACACCACATATTACTGCTCAGTCAATCCTGTTCTTACTAATCTTGTTTTACCGCTTTTTGCTACATAAACCTGTCTGGGAGAAACTCAGTATGTAACTGGATGTGCTGTGTTTCCCTTTTAGTCTTTATCCTTTCCTTATACTCAAGTGACAAAGAGGCCGGTTGTTCTCCGAGCCAGTTAGTTCCCTGGCTCAGTGCTGCATTCTCCTGCTCAGTCAGCACCAGGCACTCTGATTACAGAGGCCAGACCAGCAAACCAGGACAAGATACATTGTAGGTCACCAGAGCCTGGCCTGACAAGCATCCTGAATTCACTTCATCTCATGATAATGTCTTCCAACTAGCTCTGTTCAGCCACACTACAATAACTGGAACATTTAAGCTTTCACTGATGCAAATTGGATAATAATCATGGCTAATTTGTATATGCGATTCATCTAAGTCAATACTATAATGAAGCTTTTTACTCATGTCAGTCTTAAGAAAACAACTAAGGTAACACAGAGGAATTGTACAAATATCAGGTTGATTTTTGTCCCATTCTCCGGTTGTAGTCAATGAAAATGCAGACTTGTCAGCAGCTGAGATCCAAGCCTGAATTAGTTTGCTGCAGTGCGGACAGTGTCATGCCAGATGTCTGGGTAAGGATTTATTAGAGTCATCACCACACCAGTGCATGCATGCACAAATACACACAAACACACACATAAAACCTGCTGAGCCACCAGTAAAGTGCTCCAGTCACGGATCCGACAGGAAGCACACCCGCAGACTGCTGTTATATGAACCACAGTGACCCCTCAGGAAACTAAAATGTGATGTTTCGCTTTTGAGTTTCACATAATTCCTGGACGACTGTTTTGCAAGTTGCAAGATTTAATTGCCGTAGTTAAAGTCAAACATTGCCATTCTGGTTTTTCTTTTGTCACACAAGGAAGTGGAGCACTTTAATCAGGACTGCATTTGATGCAGTTCCTTCTACTGAAAGGCCACTCAGCCTGCTGGGCCTCACAGCTGCAGCTCAGTCCAATGAACTCTCCCCTGAATGGGTAAACCCAGAGAGACAAAGGAAGAGAGAGAATGTACTCTCTTATCTTATGTAATAACTCTTCACAATATACACATCTTTTGAGTCCTGATACCACCTCAGGCTAAAAGAAGAGTGAAATGTACTCGAAGCCGACTAGAGCTGTCCTCTCCAGATCCTCACATCTCTTCAGAAGAGGTTTTAGCTTTTAAAAGATACCCAGTTTGACCTGCTTACCCTTTCCTATCCCAGAGCAGTTGATCAATATTATCTTTGTTTAATGTAATATAAGCAGAACATGACAGGCTGCGGAGGTCAGGTGTGGACCTGAAAAGCTGACCTGGTTTCCCTGTCCTGGCCCCACTCTGAGTTACTGTAATCTGATTTATCAGAACCACAAGCATTCAATTTTTGACTTCTTCTTTTCAATAATATATTGAGGAACCAGCTAAGGCATTCTGTTTTTGTATACTTTCAACAGCATCTGGTGTGTGATAAAACCTACGAATAAGCATTTTTCTTAATACAGCAAGTGTTTGAGAGAGAGAGAAAAAAAAAGAGAATTTAGGCAAAAACTTCCGTCGTGGTCCAGCTGCTGAAACAGCTGGACAGTCTGTAAATTCACTGTCAGTGAAATAAGCACGCGCTTTAAATAAATAAATAAATAAATAAATAAAACACCCTTTTAAACGCCACATTAATTGCTTCCTGGGTGCCACATAAATAAAGCTCTGACATTAGCTGTCTATTTAACGTCTTTTTCACAAGATTGTTCATCTTTTGCTTGTGCTCTTTACCAACTTTATTGCAGTCTCTCGCACCAAGTCGCACACGTTGGAGTACTTTACCTCTCTTAGCTCCTTCTCTATTTGCACCGCCCGCTGGACAATGGGACCTCGGACCGCGTACTCGACCCGCTTCACGTTGGGGTTCATGTTGTCGAGAGTCAACACCTTGCCCCGACACGAGACCCCGTTCATTGCTTGATGGGACATGTTGTTTATGTCACGCTCACCCCGTTTCCGGCGCACTGAAATATTATCTGAAACGTTAACACAAAAGAAGATGAGAGGAAAGTTGTCAAGAATGAAGACAAGTTCGTACAGCTGCACGAGAGCAGATAAACTATATCAGCTATTACCAGTTGTTGTTCAGCAGGGACAGAGTTGAAGTCAAAAGCTGTGTGTTTACTTCTCCCGATTCACGCCAGCTCCAACTGAACTGATAGATAAGTTCGGAGGTTCATGGTGTTCATATCCTCAGTCGGACCGCCACGCCTTCGCTCGTTTCTGTTGGCGGTTGGTTGGATTTTCTTCTCATTTCGCTTCTGAATAGAGCGTGCCAAATGCCACATTTGTGTGCTGTCGGAAAAAACTCTTCCCACGAATCTTTCATGTGCAGCTTCCTAAGTGAAATTAAATGAAAAATCAAAACGGCTTAAAATTGAAATGCAAAACGTGCATGATAATAAAATCTAACTGACTAAGTGAAATAGATGAGTAGGTCTATATTTTAGGGTTAGTAGTACCGTCATCCAAGTGTGCTACCATTTCCGAAGTTCCATTGAAAAGTTTAAGCCTCAATAAATGTACAACTATTAAAAAAATAATCCAAACATGTCAGCAAACAGTGGATAATTTACATGAACCAGCATAAAAGGACCATCGGAACAAAAATGGCATCATAAGTCGTGTTTGACCACCTGAAGGTGAAAAATGTGTTTGTTTTGGTTTGTGCCTTGAATGCGGCATGAAAGTCCTCAGAAAAACATCGGCTTCTTACTCAGAACAGACATTTAAGTCCACATTGTACAAAACCACTAAAAGGCAACAAAGAGAGCTTTACAGGACTGCGTTATCAATTTAACATCAATTTTCCCAAACTATTTTACTATAATGAGCCCAAGTTAGGTTTGGAGAAAAGGGGGTAATAAAATTAAATTTTCAGAAATTATTTAATTAACTTTTGGTAATGTTTATGGAATGTGGACACAACAGATTACTTGGAGACAACTGGTAAAATCAATTTGTTCTTAAAATTTCTCTGAATTCAGCTAATTCCACATGCTTATGTCAAATTTTTTAAACAACGCTTGGAAATAAAAAATAAATAAAACCAAAAATTAAAGGTACATTCATATCAGACTTGTGTAGGTCTTTGTTCAATTATTTAATTTTTTTTCTTCCAAGAGTGTTAACTCCATATTTTTGTAGGTTTATCTCAGCTTGCAAGTTTTGTTAAGGGTGACAGTTTATTCATTTTTAAATGATGATTTATGGATCCTGGCAACCCTGAATTGGATTAAGTGGGTACAGGAAAATGATGGATGCACTTACAATGGAATTTGTAATGTAGGATCAAAATTGAAGACAAACATTTTTGTGCTTCTCTTACTAAATTCAGTCAGATGTTGGGAAAAATATCCTTGTTTAATATTAACAGAAGCTAAATTAAGTGTTTAACTAATGTACTGCTTTTCAAAAGCCCAACATTTATTGTGTATGTTCCATTATGTCACTCGAGAAAAACAATGTTAAACAGCAAAGTTAATTTTCTCTTTGTGCTTTAATATGTAATTTAAAGTGTGTAATTAAGCTGACAAAAATAGAATTAAGTATATGCCACATGCATCAAAAGCAAGTGCACACTTTGTGGTTGAAGCTAAGAAAAACACCAAAAAAGAAATTGTTGAGAAGAGATCAGCAGCCACCTGATGGTAATTTCTTTATATCAAAGCCCATTTTATGATTCACAGAAGCTAGTTATGATGGTATCAAAGAAGGTAGATGCTAGTTTGTGTGACCTATTAGTTACTAAGTAAGCCAAAGAAGGTGTGCCTGTCAGGACACAGTGTGAGTCACGAGAAATCTTTCCCAGATATCTTGGAGAGGGCTTGGGAAAGACATTTGATATCCCAAACTAAAACTGTTCACATACAAGCATGTGACATCCTGGTGACGTTCATGTGTTATGCAGTGCACAATTTGGCAGCATCACATGACGAAATCATATAATAATTTTAAGAATCATTTTACCTACTAAATTATAATGCAAGGTTCATCCAGTCAATTCTTACAGCTCAGCAGCCTGCACTCAGTTAAAATGTGGGATCAAAGTAGTTTCTATTGAAACATAAATATAAGCTGAGGCCACATAAAAATGACATTTGAGTGTCATGATGTGTGCAGATGATGGCAATGCTGACATTTTTAAGTAAAAAAAAAAAAGACTTAAACCACTTAAAAAGTAAACATACATGTATTAGTTTAGTAATAAAAGTGTGCCGCTGAGTTATGTTTGTGTTTCAACTGCTGCCTTGGCAGCCTGATCAAGACAGCCTGTGACATCCGAGATGTACTGAAAGTGAGGGAGCGTCAGATGTAAGAGGAAGAGAAAGGGCGAGGGCAGGGTTGCTCAATGTCACCACATGGAGAGGACATTCTAATCTTCAGGTAAACAAGGAAAACAAACAGTCAGGTGAAGGATAAAGATCACCATCTAACCCAGACCTCATTTTCAGCATAAATACAATATTTGATTAAAGGTATCAGATTCCCTCTGTCCAGTCACTAACTACACACATTAACAGTAATAATAGACACATAAAAAAGGGCCACTTGTATTACAAAAATACAAAAAGCATTTGTGAAAAAAAAAAGTTTTTATGTGTTGTTTTTCTCAACAGGGATCAGTAAAAATCAATAACAAAACTGAAATGCAATACAATAATTGGAGAGCATTTACATTAAATCAAGTCCATGCCAGATCTTTTCATCCCATCTACATGTGGGACTTCGTGCAAGCATTGCAAACAAACATCAAAAAAAGCCACCATAAGAAGGCACCGACCTTTGATAATCAATCATGTGACAGGTGTTATTGATTGACAGTAAAGCTAATAGCATATTTGATAATTCTCTTCAACACAAAAATATTTTTGCCGTCATGTTTTTTTTCTTAACATCACAATGTCGAGCTTTACAAAAATTGTATAAGTTGTGTCTGAGTACAAGATCAAATAAATAACGTAATTCCATTCTGAGGGTAGAAAAATAGAAATACTGACAGAAAAATAAGAATCTTCTTGTGTTAATAGTTAATTTCCCAATGATATTCATAATCTCATATTAAAGATAAACAATTTACAAAATTGCACCATTACAAATATTGAAATGTAAGCTCTGTGTGCTTTGAAAAGCAAAACTGAAAACTAGTCAGCATATTTAAGTAAAAAAAAAAAAAGCATGGATATAATCCATTATTGCATTATTCAGACTAGGTGTTGTGTATATTAACACTTTCACTGATCAGTTTTCCAAGCATTAAAAAGCTGTGAAGTTATAATGTAAATGTATGCAAATATCGGTTAATTACAGAAAGAACCTCATTCTTATCCAAACCAATCAGCTTTGATTCAATTCAATTTTACATCAATGACAATTTTCACGTGATTCAATCAAGATGTTCATGAAAAGGAAGAAAACTGAGATCTTGCTTGTGCTTCTCCTGAGCTTCGGTGAAAACCTTACAGCCAACACAGAAGTCTCTAAACAGCGGAAAGCAAAAGGAAACACTCACAGTTCATGTGAATTAAGGAAAAGGAAACAAGTACATAGATTGCACTTGAACTTTAATGTAGATCAAACCATCATTGGCAGGTGGCCTAAAGTTACCGTCTTCAGGGTTTCATTTGTCTGATTCAAGTGTCGGCTACTTTGGAGTGTAACTCGCCAAGATTGTGTACTCTGCAGGCAGCACGTCTGAGCGTGAGGCCACCTACATGAGGCCACAGCAAGGCTCTTTATTGTTAGACTGATCCTCTTCAGGGGCTCGAAGCTTAAGAAGTGGAGGATCTCCACTAGCTGGGGTGAAGTACACCTGGCTGGGGGAGACCGCCTGCTCTGCAGTGGGGGTCATTTGGTTCTCTGGCTGAGCTTGAGAGGTTGTCATCTCAGCTCCTGCAACAGAAGGCTCCTCCTCTGCAGGAGGGGGCAGAGGAGGTGGAGGTGCTGGATACTTATTGAGCTTAGCAGCTGCCCGTTGGCGTTTCAGATCAGCTAGGGTGTGGTGCGATTTCTCCCGAGTCATACTGTCTGCAGCCTCACCCTCTGCGTACACGGCTCCACCTGCAGAGCTAAGCTCATAGGTGGCGCTGCGTTCCATGCGACCCCCACCACTCCACAGCTCTCCAGGTACAGAGGATGCCAGGGAAACAGAGGTCTCTCCATTTCCTAAGCTTGACATGATTTTCCTGTCTGCAGCCTCAAGTTCTTCTAAGCGTGATGTTGCTGCACCACCGGCAACCTGTAACACAACAGGAACATTCAACAGGTTAAATTGACACTCTTCTCTCTTGATGTGATAAAAACTTCAGTCAGTTTCAGTCACCATGGAGGCATGTTGGAGCAGCTCATTATCAGTTTGCCTGTCTTCATCATCGTCCTGAGGCTCAGGCTGTCGGCCGCGCTCCTGCCACACCATGGCTTCTTTATGGTGCTCTCGCCGGTACAAACTGGAGCGTTCGTTCACGCTAACACGACGCACCACCTTACTGTAGGATCAAATGTGAAAGAGGAGATGAAGTTAAATTACTTTAACTTCTGTGTACAGTTTTCACCCTTTGGGTCCCCTTGAGGTTCCTCTCTCACCCTCTGCTTCCAGTACTTGATACTCGTCTTTGTAACGTGCCCTTCTGCTTGTCCTGGCTTTTCATGATGGCATCATGTTTGTGCTTCAAGTCCAATAGTTTGGCTCTGACTTCTTCATCCACACACACATCTAAGAGAAAAACATCCATAAGATTTTAGACATTTAGATGCCCCACAAAATGAACACTCCATAGTTTCTTCCTTTAACACTTCACCTTTCTTGTAAGATGACAGAAAAGTCATGTGTTTTATGTCATAAAAACACAGGACCGAGTACCAATCACCAAAATACTAATCTCACCTAAAGGGGTCTCCTCTAGGACAGACTTTGTGTTCAGGTTAGCTCCATGGGCTACAAGCAGTTCCACCATTTGGATCTAAGTAGCAAATACAAATATTACTCATAAGTCAGTACTGGAGAGCGTGAGGTTTTGTTGGTATGACTGCAGTACTAACATGTCCCCAGCAGGCGGCAGCATGTAGCGGTGTCCACCCATCAGAGTCCTTCACCTCCAGCTGAGCCCTGTGCTCTACTAGCAGCTCTGCTACAGACATATAGCCGTTGGCAGCTGCAATATGGATCTGGCAAGAATTCAAACAACATTATGTCAGGCAAGTGATGTGTTTCACAACTCCAATCACACAACACAATTGATATTTTTTCTATCCATCTCACCAGTGTTGCGCCGTTGTTATCTTGTGCATTTAAATCTGCTCCACTCTGAACCAGAGTTTGAACATCAGCAAGCATAACCGTCTCTTTAGCTCCTCTGCATTCGTCAATACGGTCCTGAGTTATGCCTGAAGAGAGAAACAAAGATGCCAGTTACAAGGGTTAAAGCCTCAGATGTTTGTTTTCAGTTTCCCACCAGTTTTTAAATATAACGTAACGTACGAGGTGTGTAGAAAGCTCATTATACAAAGAGAGATTCTTTATTTGCATCTTTATTTCTTGATTAATTAGAGGTTGGAAGACTGAACAATCAGGGAGAGGATATTGATGACACTACAACTGAATTGTAAAAGAAAAGTTTGTTTTTCATCTTACTGACCCTGTTCAGCCATAACCATTTCTAGCAGCTCCAGGGTGGCCTCATCCTCACAAAGGTCATATGGCATGTTGCCATCCGCATTGACAGCCAGCAAGTCAGCTCCACTGAAAGCATGCACATATATACATATATATACACACATAAATGGGAACAAGAGTGCTTTCATCCATGCATGCACATGCAATGTGAACAGGACTGAAGTGACACACCTTGATTTACAAAGCAAAGTGGTTTTAGAGCCACACTGGACATATTTGCATTGTTTTTGTAAACTTCACTTTCTTGTGGCTTTGTTTTTGCTCTTCCAGCAAATTAACTTCCATTCTATCTAAATAAAAATATCATAACACAGTACCAAAACAGTGAATGGAATTCATCACTACACTTACGCTTGAATTAAGAGCTGCACCAGTCCAGTGTGTCCACAGGTGGCAGCAGCATGCAGCGGTGTCCACAGTTCACTGTCACAGGCATTCACACAGGCACCAGCATCAAGCAGGCACTGCACAATTTCTACAAAGTCATCAATGCAGCACTAAAAAAGAGAGAGCGCATTAAGATATCCGTTAAAATACATAGTAAGTTCGGTACAGAAATTACAAAGCTTGTGCAGTGGATAAAAAAAAAGAATGAAAAAAAATCTATAAATCTATGCTCAATTTGTATAATAACTAATACAGCGCTGGCTCAAGAGAAATTTGTATGCATGGCTCCATCCTTTGCTGTACAAACACCCAAGTTTTCCTAGAGGAAAAGCAGCATCAATTGCTTTTAGAAAGAGTTCTTTGTACTGACAAACACTCCTCTCATAAGTTTGTAGAGGCACATGTTCATGTTAACTTGTAAGGAAAAGAAAAAAAGGTGAGTAAAATCCTCATCTGAATGCATCGCTTCAGATTAGTGAATATGAAGGACACAACCAACAAACCACAGGAAATCATATTATGGTTTCTCAAAAACCACACTCCATCTGCTGGGACAAGAAAGTGCAGACAAAAAATATAATTATACCTTTCTTTCAGTTTTAGGGATCTAGGCATCAGGCTTGGCTTGCAGTATAAACTGGCAAATTTCAGGCATGGTTGTGCATGGTTATTAATCATGATTAATTAATTTGTAAGCTGTATATATATATATATATATATATATATATATATATATATATATATATATATATATATATATATATATATATATATATATATATATATATATATATATATATATATATCTGAAGTTACTTTAGTTTTCAATACAGATGCTTGAAAACTGGCAGTATTAAAATGACAAACTGTACAATACGAAAAAAATATATTGTGATAATTTTTTTGCCATATCAGCCCTAATGCAGCATATGTTGAATCCATTTTTTTTCTAAAGGATGTATAGAATGAATACAAATGTCACCATAGTCAGACATGGCGAGAGAAGGACACTGCACTATTTTCTTTCTGACTGAAGGGAAAGTCAATGATAACCTGAATAACTATTTAAGCTGAACTTGCTCGGATTTATACCTTTACGGGAAATTGGCAGCTTTTTTGAATGTTTTACACTTGTGTATAAATTTTTTCAGTTGAATATAGGACACTGCATTGTTTGGAAAATACCTAATAACCCTTCTCAAGTAGATGGGCAGCAACAACTGCTTCTCTAGGATAATTTCTGATGTTTTTCCTCCTTGGCACTGTGCACATCTGTGCTCCAGATCAGCAAAGGGCCAAAACATCGGCTGTTATAGAGGTGCTCACAGTTGCTAACGACCACTACTAAGCCTCTCAATTTTTCTGGGCTATAGTTGGTATTTTGTTTATTAAATGAACTCATGCCATGTGCCATGTCTCGTCTGAGGTTGTATTTACATAATTTTTTGACCTACACAGACCCGTTACCTTCCCTTTTGACCTTTTAACTAAAACAGAGGAAAGTAATCAGCACTTTTATGTAGATAAATACAAGATAAATAAAGGTTCAGACATAATAAAGGGAAAAGAGTACATGGTTATCACAAAGCACCAGCCTCAAACGACACAAATACTGCACAAAAAGTCACATGGTAGTTTTTAAGGGTTAGCCAAACTCAAATGGAAGTGTGTCATCCTTTCTTTAATATGACTGGAATTGTGCTGCTGACCATGCAGGAGTGATGGAGTATGAGAGTAGCCAATGAATAATTTCATCATGACATGGGAACAACTTTATGTTGTGGAAAAACTTCATAATACCAGTTAATGCATTCCCATGTTTATACAATTAAAAGGATGTGTTGGGAGGTGGTAAATTGAAGGAAAATCTAAGTGCAGCACTCTAGGAGAAATGTCCAATTTTGAAAATGCAAGTCCTTAGCCTGGTAGTGTATTTCAGTTAACACAAATTAACATGGTTAACTAATAAGCTAAGTACTCTGTGTACCTGATGTAAGGCCGTTAGCCCATCCTCATTGATCAGATCAGGATTGACACCGTTGTTCAGTAGCTTCCTCACTAAAAAAGTACAAGAACATAAACACATGCAACATTATGACACATGACTGAAGCAAAGACCTATAAGATGTCAAAACACTTAGTTCATATCTACGTAACATAAATTGAGCTAAATTAAATCAAGTGGGTGTGTGAGAGCAGAATTAAAATAAATTAGAACAATGAAAAGATTTGCCACCATAATTAGTCTTAATCCTGCAGCTAAGAATAAAACCCTTGAACAGAACCAGTTCAGCTTATTGCATTTACTCTAAGATGTATCCAGCGTAATTTATGCACAAGTCACTTTATTTAAAACTCTAGTTTAAGTATGATGCAGGTATGTTTTGTCCTACCCTCATCCACGTCATTGCGGGCAGCTGCGTCTAGCAGGGTGACAGAGTGGGGGAATGTCACTTTGGTGGTTCGAGGCTTCTTCTTGTCTGCCTTTGCTCTTGACCCCCGTGCTGCATCCTTTTCCATTTGGGCCCATGCCTTCAGCTGCTGAGCACGGCGTTTCTGGGCATGCTTTAGGCGTTCAGTGGCACCCAGACGCCCGATTGTTGCCATCTCAGCCAGCAACTCACTGTGATCTGCTGCCATTGCCAGCTGCTTTGCTACTACAATGCAGTTTCTTTCAATCAAAAAAAAAAAATTTGTATGTGAGGATACTAAATCCTTTCAGTAACTCAGGTTTCAAAATTTCATATGAGCCTCCCTGCACTAATGTCAGACCAAACTGGCAGACATAACAGCCTGTCAAAGACAAAAAAAAGATGGTGAAGCTTTTCTGTACAAATGTCTTTTCATGTGAAAGTGAAGAAAAAAAGAAAATCAAGTGAACAGCAAAATATTCCAAATTATGATGAAACAAAACAACTTCAGTTGTTTTATTAGGTGACGAATATCTCCATGATTTCAGAGGTGAGCCATAAGACTTTTATCGTGCCAAAATTAAATGGTGGTAAATCGGTGTCCAAAACTCATCAACCCAAACTGTGGATTTCGGCCAGTTTTCAGTCCTTCCATCCATTTCACCTGTGTTTAATCAGGCCAATAATGCACTCAATGAAAGATAGAAAAATATTAAAGTAGCACTTAAAGGCAGAGTCAAATTACTCTCCTGGTCAGACTTTTTATTATAGCTTTAAATGCAAATTGTTGTTGACTATGTCCAAGACTTGGGTCCAACAGAGGGGTGAAGATTTGAGAATCCATTGGTAGCAGTAAACAATAAGTCCAGTAAGCATAAAGTACTAAGATGTTCAGTGACAACAGGATGAGACATCTGGAGGAATCGGACAAGGCCTATTCCAGTTCTGGCTGAACTCAAATATCCCTTGGTGTTAAAAAGAAATCATTCCATAACTTGTTGTGGTGGTGGTGCACTTCTGGCAGGTCTTCAGAAGAAGAGAGCAGGATATAAAAGCTTCAATGACTTGTTCCTCAGTGACATTGTCGCCTGTCTGTGGGCAGGGAGAGAAAACGTGAGTGCTGTGTTACAGTATAATACACACATGCTGCTTTCCTAATCATGTTATCTTTAACCCTTGAGCTCCTTCCTCCCCCTTTCTCCCTCCTCTCCCACTCCTCTCCTGAAGGAAACCTGAGATGGTGGGGCGCTTTTCATTAATGATTGACACACCCTGCAGCCTAACACATACTTTTCAGCTTAAGGGGTACCCACAAGATAAGATGGGGAAAAGAACTAGTTAACTAGCTAGTGTGTAACATTAAGTTTCAGTGCAAGTTCTAGCTCTCGCAACCTCGGTCAGCAAGAATGCTCTCATTACCTTTTGTTAACTTCCAAGCTGAGTAACACAGCTCACACTCACTCAGCTCTATCCAGGCTGCTCATATATTATTTAGAACTTGGCCTGTGAGCGCTGAGAGGAAGGTCAACTAGAGGCACTCAGTAAGATAGAGAGACTGACTGACAAGACAGTTGTCCCCGGCCTCGGAGCCACTGCAGCAAGCAGCTATTTCATAGGAAGTCGGGTGAAGGGTAGACTACAGTGTCCTATTTATCAGCTGATTAGACGACACATAACTCTACAAAGAATGATAAAAAGCAGCAGTTACAAAGGCCCTCTTAGACTCACTGTGTCTCCAGTAATGTTTTCATTTTCCTGTTGTCTATATTATAACCACAAATAAGTCCTTGGTTATATTGCCTACAACATAAAGGAAATATAGAATAAAGGAATATATCAAAAAGCCTTTTGTGCGTTAAAACACAGTACAGAAAGAGCTTCCATTTACATTTCCTTTAGGGTTTTGTCTTGCCATCTAAAATCTTAACTATTGCCTTGGGGACAGAATGACTATTTTAAGATACCTACCCTTTCACCCTTCGTCACACAGTACAATGTAAGGATTTCCTTAGAACTAAACATGATGCAATAAATTGATAGGTCACTTTATGGATAAGTCACAAAAACAATGCACCAATGAACATAGATTGGAATACACAGGATGAATATTATGTTATAAAATTCCAATGAAAGTGAAGCAACATCAATTAGCATGTCCACATATAACAGTAAGAGTTATAGTATCAAAATCTTTGTTAATATTAATATAAAAAGATAGCTTATATATAATTTATTCAAAGGCTAAATCTTTGAGTGAGACTTGTTGCTCGTGAGTTAGTTGTCTAAACTGTTCTTGGTCAACAGTTAACCAGTGGAAGGTTAACTGTTTTTGCGGCATTAAGTGGCTTTAAAGGGGAAAAGTACAGGGGATGAGAAAAAAAAATCTGTACAAGAATGTGACAGCATCTGGGCTAATGCCTGACAATCCAGACACGCTGCAAGAGCATTGAAATAAAGCTTACGTTAATTTTGTGACTCATAAATTAAACATAGTTTTGTAACCTATTTCTAATATGTGGATTTTATCTGACCACCGCTGACATCCCATTTTACTTGTTCAACAGTTTATCAAAGCCTGTACTAAATGCGGGGGGTTTCAAAGAGTTGAAATACAACGAGATACTGGGCCATCTGTATTTTATAAGAAAGAGCATACATCCATCAGTTTATTACCTCTAGGTCCATTATACATTAAACCACTGTAAAAAAAAAAAAGAAATTATTGGGGTGTGGGCTTCGTGTTTTTCAGTAGTGTCTCTTGAATCATGATTATCCGTTTCTTTACTCAAAGGAGAAGAGATGGTGCATGACATGATAAGTTAGCTTTTAAGTAGGGCTGGGCACACTAACGTGTTATCGCGTTACTTTTTTTTTTTTTTTTTTTAATTGTGCGTTTAAGGTGATAGCTACAACTTTTTCATCAAAAAAATTTTTTTTTTTCAAAACTAATACATCAAAAGAACGTCTAGAGAGGTGCAGAATAAAAGTATTCATTTGAATGAAAAAATATATTATAGTAAATAAATAATTGTTTTATAAACTTTGATGGGTCCAAAATATATCAATATTTACATTTGGTTGCAATGCCAACGTCTACTCTAAAGGATTCTAAGCCAATAGCATTAGCAGGTTGATGTCACGTGAGGCGGAGTTCCAGAGTTGCCAGATCGATAGCGCTGTCTATGAATGGCATCTACCCGTCACATTTTTCAAATTAAATAGGACCAAAAACGAAGCAGGATGAGGGTGACCATCGGTCAAGCATTTGAGCGTTGGTGCCAACTGAAGGAAGAAAAGGGGCTTAAAAGTCATGTGGAGGTTGCCACTTTCCTTCTGGACAGGCAAGTAATATGTTTTGCTAATGCTAATGCTAATTAATGGGCAGCCTTACTGTAACATTTTTAATGCTCATTAGCGGTCAGCCGGTACTGTAAACTGGCACGAGCGTGTTGCAGGGGGTTTGTCCATGTTCGTTTGTGGTGAGTTTTTTCTTCTTGCAGTTGTTTTCATTTCAAGCTGCTGCTTAGTAAATATGGTTGGCTTTAGCTTATCCATACAGATTTCTGGTGTACCTGGCAACTAGTAGAATCTAAGGTTGAAGCGAGAGCAAACGAGTGTGAGTGCGACACCTACTGGTAGGGAGGAGTTAAAGTTGTAGATATCACCTTTAACAGTTTTTTTTTTTTTTTTTTTTTTTAAAGGTCTTGCTCACTGGTTCTGAACACACAGAAATGACATGCAGAGGCTTGCAGTCCAATGCCTCTTCCTCTATGTCTTGTCCTGCTGTAGCGTTGCATCTGATGTAAACAAACAGGAGAGAGCGGGTTTATTAAAATGAAGAAACATTTTCTGTCTGGCACTTAAAGAAGAAAAAGAACCGACATTTCTCTTTCTCTGTCAAAACCTATGCAAATGGGCAAAAAAATGTGATTTTGGACAGGAAACTGCTCCAAAAACACAATGACAAATTTAGTTTTCCTCTTTTTTTTCTTTTAAATAAATGGAGCTTTATTTTGGTGGATATAAGTTTTGAGGCAAGACAGCAAAGGAAAGACATTTTATGTCTATGTTTTACAAACATGAAATATAAATTGAGCCTTCTTTTGCCAATGGTTTGATAAATCTTGGTCATATCGAGATTAACTTAAGAGTTTTGGCATCTGTTAGATGTGAGCTTTCAATAGAGGAGTCTATGTCCGAGTTCATGCCGTCGGGAGAACACGGGAGCCATAGTCTGTGTTGTCATATTTTTTCAGACTTTGTGTACCTGGTCTTTTAATTGTTGTCTTACCTGTGTTTGGTGGTCATAGAAATGGTTTCACTGAGCTGTTTGCTGTGATTCTGTACTTTCTGTGGATACCACACATGTTTATAGTTATATTTACCGACCTGACATTACACCCGTAAAACCGGATGGTAACCCCTTAACTCCTGGTAGCGGAGGGAGCAGGCGCAAGAGGTTAAGCTAAACAGTCAAGCTTAGAATGCAAAGTTAAGAGATTTATACACAAGAAATCTGGATAATGAAGCACTAAAGGTGCATGGATGGAAGTTATTGTGCATATTGTGAATATTTATCTCTCCTCACAATCTAGAAGCTGTGAGATTCTAATCCTGCTTTCTGTCTGTTTACCTGATGCTGATATTCATCAGATATTGTTCCTTCTGTGTTTAGAAGAAAGCAGTTTCACAGCTTTAAATTCATCCTGCTGACTTTTTACCTTTTAGTTAGTAAATCCTGAAAATGTCATCCTTCTTTGTCATATTTGATTTTATATATATTAAGAAATATTTCAACTGTTGCTGTATGACGAAAAACTGCTGCTAAATCTGTTTATTCTAGTGCAGGGGTCTGCAAACTTTACAATCTAAAGAGGCATTTTTCCCCCCAGCCCAGCTAAATAAAAACTCGTTTAGCGCAGCACATGTTATGAAACCTTTTAAAAATAAATAAATAAAGATATAATTTTGATAAATACTGACTATATGAAATTTGTTGTCATTTTTAAGAACCACAACTTTTATTTCTATTATTGGTTTTAAAATTAAGAAAAACAAAACTTTTGCAAAAAGAGGATAGACAGATATAGATATTTGTGGAAAAAGGTTGTTTAAAAAAAATTTAAATAACAAAATTTAAAAAAAGTCCACAGTTTCCAACCTAATAAGAAAAAAAAAAGAAAAAATATTACTGGTACTTCAGTGTCATTTTGTTATAAAAATTCAATGTAATTATTTCTTTAAAAGAAAAACTGAAATATTTTTAAAAATCAGCATTTCTTATTAACGCATTAAAGGCAATAACTAATTTATGTAATTAATTGTGTTAAAATTTTTAATGCATATAAAGCATGCGCCACATCGGTCATTTATGATGGCAGATATGGAGGTGTCTAGAGGCAATATGAAACAAGCTGGTTGGCTCTATGGATGGATTTGAGAGCCCCACACTCGTGGGTGATGAGGATGCTTTAACACCCGCACTTTTCCAGCATTTTCTAAAAAGAAACTTTTTACGTAGTTGGCACAAACGTCACTGTTCCGGTGGTCTCTGTAGCTGTACAGCGCACCATGGCAGCCTCCTCTCGCCCTCCCTCTCCTGATGTGAATCATGATGGCTGTTGGTGATCACCTAATTGGCTTTTCTCTCGCTAGCACAGTCTCTCTTATTTGTCTTTATTGTTCAGCTGAGAAGGAGGAAACTAGCGGGCACATATTTACCCAAAAGAATTGTTTTTAGACGCTCTAGGTAAGGTAAGCTAAACTTATCCGTCTCATGACAATCAGACCCATGTCACTGTCACTTGAAGCTAAAGAATGAACCATGTTAATAACAGCAGTCTATTTCAGTTAGACATTGTTTGACTTTATTTTATATAACTGTCCAGTATTAATGAGGTTTGCTAGTGACACAGCTGTAAATTTTCTAGTGAGACAGCCATGCACACATCAATGAAGATTGATCAGGTTTAGATATCTAGTTTGAGTGAAACAGCAAAAGAAAGCAAGGAGACAACTTATCTAAATTATTGGTACTGAGCAGATGTTGGACACAGGTTTGATCAGTTAGAGGCCATGAATGTTGTGAGAGAAACTATGAACAGGTTCTGAGACATAAATCCGTATCAGCACTGACCAGAAAAAGGCACAAATGAGATATACTTTTTAAGGTCTTGAATTTATGTAATATCGAATTGATTATTACAACTAAAGTAATCTATTTAAAAAAAAAAAAAAAGAGAGAAACCCAAGTGAGCTTAATCTCTTTTTGTTGATAAAACACAGTTAAAACTGTCAGATTTTAGCCATATACACAAATGTTGAGTAATCATGATTACTTAACTTGTAAGCAGTTATTAATCTGATTAGAAATGCTAGGTCGAGGTCTACATCGTTACTGTCTGCATTAGAACCTGAGCCACTTGACAGCCCTAGTTATTAAATCTATATTTAAAAACATTAGTTAGTTCCTTAGCATTTTAGCCATGTATTAAGAGCCATTGTGGAAGGTCCAGAGAGCCGCCTGCAGCTCTGAAGCCTCAGGTTGCAGAACCCTGGTTTAGTGATTGTAAACCAAAATTTACTGCATTTTCTTCATACAGCAATAGGTCTTCTTTTAAAGGAAAAGGACATTTGTGAGTAACTGAAACATTTCATGCAATTAATCCCGATTAAAAAATTTTAATCCTTGACCAGCACTACTTTTAAGATTTTTTTTTGTCTCAACAAGGTCTTTTTATTGTGCTATTGTTAAGAAGTACTAGATGTGCAAGTACAGTTGCATATACACCCACATAGGTTTCTATACATGCAAGCCTGCATGCGCACACACGCACACACACAGATCCAGAAATATATAGTGCAGATATAAACAGAGAAGTGTCATGAGAAGTGCAATGTCAATACAAAAATGCTGTCATAGGTACAGCACACTTAATGACAAGCATACAGGAGTACACCGCCAAACAACTATTCTGCAAACACACCCACGCACCCTGCAACCACACCTGTCAAGGAGACGGAACAGAAAGAAGAGAACTTCTAGGATTACTGCAGTATCTTCTAATCAGTAAACACTGTCACCAGCAGACAAGATGCCTATTCTACAGGTTGAATCAAGAATATAAAGATGTAGATGAAATCTTACAACACTAAAGGGCCATCCGAGCTTGGTGTATAACCCCCCCTACCTACATTAGAAATTAAGTGTGTTAGAGGCAAAGCAGCTGGGTTAATAATAAAAATGCAACAAAACCACTACTGTTTAAAGCAGCTAAACTAAAGCACAGCGTTCTGGTGTCTCAAATGTGTGTCTCTTTTTACTGGGATTATACACACACAAAAAACACGCAAGTACCCAAATGATTTTATAATCCAAGATCTGCTAAATTAAAATGATCATATAGCTTTTGAAAGGAGTCAGGGTATACCACAACTGCCTTTATTTTAGCCCCATTGGAGCAGAAAAACACAGTGTATTCGCTGAAAAATAATTTGTATACATGTAAAGACATTTCAAGGTAACACTGACAGCAGACTGGAGATAGCATATTTTTAAAAACAGCGTCAACCAAAAGCATTCTGTGGAAAGCCACATAAATCCATCAGTAACCACGCCTTAGTTCTCTAACAACACAGAGTTGCTTGAGTAACAACAATCTCATTAACAACTTAAACTTCTGTCTGACAACAAGTAATTACAACTTGAAAACCTATTGTTTATTAACAGGTTAAGCAGATGGTGCAATATGTGCTAAGGTTGTTGATGCCAGTCAGTAAGCAGCTATAAAATAACAGAACTCATGTCAGCATAAAATTATTTGATGGATATGATGTACAAGTTAAAAAAGTAAAGCTGTGAAAAGCACACTTGAACACATGCCAATTCTGACACGTACACATGCATTTATAAATACAAACACTCAGGGCACAAGAGGACAACTGGTATAAATGTTCACCGATTACCAGTCTTGGCAGGGACAACTCAAATCTCAGCCAAAGCCAATCAGTGGAGGGTATCAGAAGAATGGAGCTTAGTTCAGCCTCACACACCATGTTTTCTTTCAAACTTGGTTTCCCATTAATTTAGCTTTTTAATTAATGCTTACTTTAATATTCTAAATATGTCATGGATTTTTTTAGGTGTGAGATTTGTGTCACTTTGCTTTTGCATTATTAAAACCCTGTTTTAAACTCCTACTCTACTTCACGATGCTCTAGAAAGGCTCATTGAAGTTTTTATCTGTTCTAGACTGGCCTACCACAACTCCCTTCATACTGGTACTACAGCTGTTGGATGGAAACAGTCCCATCCAACTATCGGCCAATAACCTGTCTCTCCACAACATGGAAGCTCCTGTCGGACATCGTAGCGGCTAAGAAAAGTGGGCACATGGATCAATAGATGAGGGAGACACAGAAAGGCATTGGTAAAGGTACCAGAACAGCCAAACACCATGCTGGTTGATTGAATGGTCGCCTGAGACTGCAAAACCAGATAGTCAAACCTGTGCACTGCCTGGATTGATTACCAGAAAGCCTATGACTCAATGCCACATACATGGATCCTGGAATGCCATAAGCTGTACAAGATCAACAAACATCTCTAAGATCCTTCAATGGGAACTCAATGACACTGGTAAACTTCCCTAGAGGCCAACTTCAAGCCAATTGCACAAGTCTCTATCAAATGTGGCATGATGGTCTGTCCCCACTGCTATTTTGCATAGACCTGAACCCCCTCAGCCAATTAATCAACAAGTCTGATTATGGCTACCGACTCAGGAATGGGGCCATCAGTCACCTCCTCTACATGAATGACACCAAGCTGTACTCTAAGAGTGAGTGAGACTCACTGATTAACACCACCAGGGCCTACAGCAGAAACAAGTTTTCTGGATGGGCGGGGGAGTGAGCTGTCTATCTGCTTCGAGTGAGAGAAGTTGTGCTGCATGCGGTCAGCAGACAGAGTGCTACGAAGAAAAACCCATGTAGATGCCTCAAAATGCTGTTGTGATCGTTTATACTCGATGTTCACAATATAGCCATTTTATATATCGTATGTAAAATGTCTTGCGATACACAGAGTATACGCGATATATCGACCATCCCTACTTCTAATGAGTGAGAGTCTTGAAGTAACACCATGTGGCATTCTGACCTTAAAACTTAGCTTTACAGCACCACATCACACACCAGCCACTGGATATCAACACACTGGCCAACTGAACAAGCACATGATTGATTCATCAAAGAAATGTGAAAGAAAAAGAAAGGGACAGAGCGAGAGATAAGAAGAGTCAACATCTAACTGACTAAGTGGCTGGTTAGCTCGGTGTAGAGCTCATGTGGGAGCCCAAGGTTCAAATCAGTTGGGTCCTTAGGCAAGACCCTTAACGCTACTGCCTAACCATTATAAGTTGCTTTGGTTAAAGCGTCAGCTAACATTATTTAATATGCATTACATGACTATAATGTAATGCTTTAAGAATTAAAATGTATAGACTTTCTGAGCTGATCCTATGTGCTACCAATGCTAAATGTGCTACTGGCTAGAGAGAGCTCAGAGGATGCAAGACAGGATGCCCAATTAGGTTTTGTTAGGGGGCGTCTCAGAGGAAAATATGCAAAGTTCAATAGTTGGGCTTTAACATAAACATGACAGTGTCAGAAATACCACAATATAGTCAACTGTACACTTCAGTGAAACACTTTGTATATTCAAATTATTTGCCATGATCTACCATGCCTTTCCAAAGCCTAAAAGCAAAACAGAAACTGAAATATTTTATTTATTTTTCAAAATTTACTGCCTACTAATACCTGTTACTCTTCATAAGGCATGTGTTTATTTTTAAGCTGTTACATTTATGCAGTAATTGTACCAAATATGAATAGAGAAGGATAAAAAGGAATTCTCAATTATTTGTAATGACTACTTTGTCCAAACGAGTCTGTTTCACATACATGCAAAATGCAAAACTTTCTGGGTTCTGTTGAAATAAGCAGAAAACTACCGGAAAGCAGGTTGTGGGAGCTTTTTTTGTCATGTACATGTGTAGATAAGTCACCGCTTCAACCTCTTTTCTGGACACCAAATGAAGAAACCAGTCCTCAACACAAAGTCAAGAGTCTCCAGAGTACTTTTTGGAGTTTATTTTACTCTGTCTTAAGTTTAAATGTTCAATCAAGAATATGTTAATAAGCTTTGGAGGCACACTTAAAAGCATTTGCCAGAGCACATTAAAGACAGACTAACTGCCCTACTGCATTCATTTATATAATTCAACAATGAATTAATGAATTTGTAATTTCACTGATAAAGTAAAGGCTTTTTGTGTACTTGTGGACTGTTATTAATAAATGCACTAATGTGAACTAGCCTGTCATTAGTCTTTTAGGTTTAGCTCTAATAAAACATCTCCCTACACAAGCACAAAGTGGGAAATGTGTTGTTGGCCCAAATGTGTAAGAAGCTTGTGATTCTCTGAGTCAGGCAAGAACCAGACAGTTGCAAAAACACAAGGTGAGAGCAATGATATTGTAAAAACAAACAAAAAAAGAAAACTCTAGCATAGTGGCACAGCAAAGACACATAATTATTTTATGCATTTAGAAAAATGTCCCTGCATCAATCAGACATTTGTAGTCTTCTGATATTTTTTCATGGAATGACCAAACCAGGAGGAAAGCTGAAGAACACACACTTTCTCCCTACGGCTGTAATGAATAGAGCACTATGAACACAAACACACACATATTCACAAACGCTCACACATTCATCGAGTGGGTGGAACTTAGTGTTACTGCTTGTAACCGAACTTACAAACACACAAATGGAAACACAACCTTCACCTCTGCTCAGACTTAAATTTGGCTGCAAAAAGGGCTCAATGTACCTCCTTACACAAGGTTACAGTTATGTTCTTCATTCATGGCTTGTCATCATGAAACAACACCAAACATCTGTTGTGTACAGCAAATAGTCCAGTGTGCTATTTGATGTCACATGCAGGACCTTCCCAGCCTGGTTGCTGATACAAACAGTGCCGAGTCAGTGTAGCCTAACAGTTCGGGAATGATCCAGCTTACAATCTGTAACAAAGCCAGGTGACCTTAACTGCCTTCCAAACACACTGAAAGGCTGTTTTGGACGCTTACTGTAGAATTACAGACATTACAGAAATACTTTGTTTACTGTTTGTGAGACAAAACATATTAGAACCTTGGTGTCTATAAAAGTAATCTGTACATCACTTGATGATGATTTTACAAGTTATTGTTCCTGCTGGCCTCAAATGAAGGACAAAATGAGAAGTACTACTACAATAGAGAGGGAGGAGGATCTACAGTAAGCTCTGTCATGTGTAAAGGTTTGAGTTGCTCCATATAATCACTCAGAAATCTCAGTAATTCTGCCAAGTAGCCAAGAGAAGGGAGAAATACTGAAGGAAAAAAACCCACAGTGAGAATGAACATTTGGTGGATTGAGAATAAGAGCTGGAGCAACAAATGCAGAAAGAGTCACAGGATATAGAACGAGAGCGCAAGAGGATGTGGAAGAAAGAATGCGAAGGACATTAAAGTAGAATATGAGTAGGAGGAAGGATGGGGATGAGACACAGACTAGCCTAAATTAAGTTCTGTGACTGTACCAAAGCAGGAAGAAAGGTCACATCATAAGCACAAAGCTAAAGAAAACAGAAAAAGACATAATTCTTATGGTCTCAACAGGATAAAATGTATGTGACATCTCCCTGCAGAATGTCTCATCTTTAAACACAGGCCTAATGATAAAGAAATGTCTGAGAAACAGGAGATAGTTAACGCTCCAGAGAAGGAACTGTCTGAATCACCTGACTTCATCTTGTCGTGAAAAATTAAATATACAAGGATTACAGAGAAATCTCTTTATAATAACTTCAGGGTTTGGTATTCTTGGTCCATCTATTAAAATGCTTGTTCAGCTAGGTCACTCAATGTGCCTCCTTACACAAGGTTACAGTCCACTGTGAACATTATCATTTCCTCTTTGATCTGTGACACTGTGCAATTTATCACATCTTGTCACATTTTACATGTAGGTGCCCTCAAGATAATGACAATCTATATTATGAAACCAACAAATATTTGACCATACCTCCTGGGAAAAGTACTTTGACCACACACAGCAGTAATTGCAAGCTTCATAAGATTTAATGGCTATGAAATTATTTAGGTTTATAAGTCACTGGTTTATTGTTAGCATCAACAGTGAGCTATCTTACACTACAATCAACCATCTAGACCAACATATACACAATAATTTCCTTCTTTGACATAGCTCATTTCTCCGGGAAAGTAGGGCTGTATCCTTTAAAAGGAGTCATCACCTGGAAATTGCACTTTTTCAAGTTAAAACATGTATTGGTGTTGGACCGAAGTGTTAACTTCACTGAAAGTCTTTTTTTTGAAGACAGTTGAGTTTTTCCATCTGGGCCCTTTGTTCACAGCAGAACCGAGATAAACTCTCACAAACACGTGATTTTAATTTGCTCCTGGGATTTCGTCATCACAGGAGGCTATTTGAATAAGCCAGCCCCTGATTTTATAATGATATAAAATCATGCTTTACTGCTGACACAGCTAATGCTAATGCTAAGGGACGAGCCTAAAAGTTTAACCCGCTGCAATGTACAAATGAGCCCTGTGTTTTCTTTTTAAAAGTGGGGTGAAGTGCTCTGCCACGTACATTTTTATAAACATTTAGTTGTAAACGTGCTTCTTCCACCATCTAGGTATCTTCAATCTCAGGCTGGGAGTCTGGTTTAAACATAAATGGCTGAATTCTGTAAGCTGCTGCTTGGTCAGGTTCGCTCACCATCACTAAGCTGTTGATGTTTTGGAGTCGGACAAACTGTGCATGCACTGGGCCAGCCCTCCCTTCCGACTCTGGCCTCCCTGTGGCCAGTCAGCGCGCACCTCATTAACGTTAGTCAAAAGCTTGCATGAACTCTCACAAGACAAAGTTGTGGTATTAGGAAAGGGTCAGAACAAGCTCTATGTTTGATTTTTTTGTTTAATAAGTTTTCAAAAAAATATTTAAAGACACTTAGAGGACAGTGGCTACATGAAAAGACCAGGTGATGACAACTTTAATGATATTTCTATTTTTTTAGGGCTTTTAAAATATTGAAATAATATTTATTTTGATGGTATTATCTAAAATAGTTGTGATTAAATGCAACTGGTCAGAAAAAACTAGTGAAACACTTACATAAAATAGTTGCCATTACACCAAAGAAGAACACATATATGAGGAAAACAAAAAGGAGACACGGACTGACAAAACATTTGTTTTAAGTTAAGAGCTACAAGTAAGTAACTGAAAATTATTCCAAGTACACAATCAAAGTCAGATGACATTCATGTGAGCATCAATTATGATAAGTCAAACAATTATGTAATCATCTTTGCATCCAGCAGAAACCTAGTTATGCCATTAAATTACCCCCTTCCCAAAACACATACATACAAACACACACAGAACTGGAGATACTCTCCTCCAAAATTGCAAAATAAAGACAATGCTCAGCTTCACACTGGTCTTGTGCAATATTTAATAATGTTCTAGCAATCTATTACATTATTTTCATACCCATATATACTGTTACCATGTCAGCCATGATCATATGCTTCCTGTTTGTTCCCCTACATTACTTAGTATTAATGGTCATATTTAATTAGACAACACACTGATCTATCCAGTAGGTACCTAGTTTTTGTATATCATTTCTGATGTGTGTATAGTGTATATTCTGACAATAAAGTTCTATTCTCACTTATCTGTGTGATCATTCTGTCTGAATTATGATTTTCTACAAATATATAAAAAGTACAACATGGATTCATGGTAGGGTGATGCCCTACCATGAATCCAAAGCAAAATATGTTCAGAATATTGCATGGTAAAGATAGCAAACGATGATTTGATAAATGAAAATATTGTTTGACTGATTATTAAAGCAGCAGTGATCTAAACGTCAGTTAAAGACCCTTAAATTAATCAGATAACTTTTTAGGCATGATGATATTCTAAGGTTGCACAAGGGCAAGATGCACAAATGTTACAATAACCTCAGAAATAAATACTGCTAAATAAGTGGTCTGGATTTAATGCTGTGTAATTAGGAGAGAAAAAAAAGGACAGTAGATTATTTTACAAACTTCACTGTTTAATTCTGCTCTATTCTGGTCTATTCTGCATGGTTCACCGTATCAGTTTAATTACCAGCACTGTATATTGTAGTGATGGGAACTGGGCCTACTCAGCCTTGAACTATGTCCTGCAGCAGCAGATTTATAGTTTTATATCAGTTTGTGCACAACTGATAGCACAAATGTGGCTCTGTCGCTACTGTGTGGGTTATTCAATCAATGGTAAGTTTTGGTTTTGCTAGAAATATCATTCACATGTTAATTGTACTTAGGTATGAGATAAAATCACCGTAACAGTAAATGACAAGTAAAGTTTTAAATGCAACAAAGGACGCTTAAGCTCTAGTATCATACCGTGACAGCAGCAGATTAGCTAGCCTACCTAGCGGTCCACGGAAGCTCTACAGGTGGTTCTTCTGACAGGTAACCCTAAGCAGGTCATTTACGTTACCTGGCTTAAATCATAACACCTGGGTACCTGGAGAGTGAAAGGTAGCTCGCTTTTATTTTACTCTCGACTATTACAAAAATGGTAAGGACACCTGCAGAACGGAGCTTAATAAATTGGCTCCCATTCATATCACGTCATGCTAACGTTACTTTAGCCTCAAGTTAGCTTGCTAATGAGCTACACGATTGCCAGAATTGTACGGCGTTAGAGTTGAGTCAATATTTTGTCTTCCAAGCAACAATTTTAATTGAGTGATACAACGCAATTTCAACTGAGCATGGTGTACAACTTTGACATGAAGTGACGGAAAACAATGTGGCGACAGCTTACCTGTTGAGCTGCCTGACAGCGGTAGCGCCTGTTCAGGTCTGGGGCTATGAAACTGAATCAGCTGCTGTCCACCGCTCCAGCTCGAGCCAGCCCTCTGGGGCAAATGCTTCACCATAACAACCGGACCTACACCCCTCCTTCCCGCAGGACGGGCCCCACTAGAGGGCGACAAAGTCTCTCTCTTGATGCGGTCCACTGCCAACACTTTAGCCTGAGACAAAGTAATGAAGGATTCATTCATACCTTTAAAGGATTCATAATATACAAATACATGATTTAAAAAACTTGCAGCCCTACCATGCACACCATTGTTGGTTTGTGCTCAGCTGATGATGGACTCATGACATATAAAACTAAGTGACAAAATATGTCAACAAATACCCAGGATGTAATTAGAGAGTTAAATGGGATTACCAACAGGTATGAGAGGGTATCCTCCTTAATTTAAGTAACAGGGTTATTTTTAAGTCTTACCAACACGTTCATACAGATATGCCAAGAACAAAAAGTTTTCTGAAAACCTCAGACAAAACGTTGTTGATCTCACTCTATTTAGAAATGGTTACAAATCCATCTCTGGAGCACTTAAACTCCACTAACCCACTGTCAGACAGAATAGATATAATTACAGGAAATTCTAGATCATTGTTCCCCTCCTGATTGGTTGACTGACTGATAACTCCTGGAGTAAGGAGTGTAACTGTTTGCAAGGTCACAAATAAATGTAGGCTAGTTTTTATAAAACTAAAGCTCTCTCTCTCTTATTGGTTAATGTTAAAGTTCGTGAGTCCATCATCAGCTGAGTACAAACCAACAATGGTGTGCATGGTAGGGCTGCAAGGAGAAAGTTACTACTCTATTAAAAGAACACTGCTGCTTGCCTGCAGTTAGCCAGAGGGCTGAAAATGTCCTGTGGACTAATGAGACCAAAATAAAACTTTTTTTCTTTAAATAAGGGCGATTGAATTTCAAGTAATTAAAATACTATATTTGAGCATGGAAATCTTATATGTGGTTCTGGATGTACCATGATTTGGGCCTTTTTAGGTCTAAGTGGAGAATGACTGCTTGTTATCATTATTAGCACCTTGATTCAAGATTACTCCAGTACACGGAAATATCTGTATTTTCATGTTCTCCAACATGGGAACATGTTTTCAAAATATCAAGACAAGGTGGGTCATGCGACAGGATAACATCCCAGAAACTGAAAAGTTTTTCCACCAAAGAATGGTTAAGAAAAACAAAATTAATGTTTTTTTTTAAATGACCATAATCCACAGTGGGTTCACACACCATTCACAGAAAACAGAGAATCACATAACTTTGCAACTTACAGATGAATTATACTTGATCATTTTTCTGCTTAAATTGATAACCACATATTATATATATTTATTCTTTGACTTGGTTATTTTGATCCCCTTTTAAGAAAACCTAAAGATGTTTGAGGTCATATATAAAGAAATATGAAAACATTCAATCAACTTTCAACTTGAAATATTTCACATTGAATCATCAGTGTGTAAACATCATGTTACCACCATAGCTTCAGAAGGTATAACTTGTTTGAACTACTACTACTAGTACTTATATACAATTACATACAGTACAAAAGACTATACAGTAGAGAAAATAGATAAATTGGAGAAATCATAAAATGATCAATGCGATTAATATGAAAAGAGAAAAGAAAAAAGGTTGTTATTCAGACCTGCTGTTGCTCAAGTAGAGCAGATAAAGAGAAATCAAAATATGCAGTAGTTTATTTACAATGTTTCTGAAGTTGAGGTATTAAAAGCAACTCATCCCTCAGGGACCTTTTGAAGTTTCCATGGTGCTTGATTTCAAGTTTTAGTTATATATCTAACATGCAACAAGTATAGGGAAAATATGGTTTCAGAGTACCATGTGATCACAATGCCATCATGTTTCAAAAGTGTACTTTAAATAAAAAACAAATGTAATGACATTGTTAAAGAAGGTCTATCATATTTATCTTGTAAAAGAGAATTTGAAGTTACTAAATTACAATTTATGATAAAAACAAATTAACTAATCGCTAAAGTAATTCAATTTTAAAATTCTTCTTACAACATTTCTTCTATTTTTAAAGGTAAGTGTACAAGAGAAATGAGAAAAAACACTAATCTGGTAAAAACAAGTGGACGTGTGCTACCATAATGCAAAAGCTCCCCAGCTTACTAAGTAAAATATGGAGGGTGTATTTGCATGAATATGTGTTGTTATGTGTATACCAAGTCTTAGCTGTAAGATGTCAGACTTTACAAATATAAATGCACTCAGATCATTTCACAGTAAACTGTGTGTTTGCCCTCTTTAAAATTATTTATACACTGCATAAACCTGAACACACATGCCAGTCCCAAAAATATACATATAATTTTAACAGAGTTTGACAGTGTTGGTTGACTTTAACTGCAAATTCCTAAAAGGAGGGACAATCCAGTGAGCAGTCGACCCCTACAGTGACCCGACCAGCCAACACAGCGCTGACGCTCTGCAGAGACACAACAAGGAAACAGCTTGGGAGCATGAACTATTGTTACCATCACTTGTCCTCTGACGACACAATGCAGTGCTGTTGTCATGTTTAGAGTATTGGTAAGTCTGCACAAAAACTTTAAAAAAATAAACAAACGAAACAGAAAAAGGATGATTGATGGTTTGCCTTTAAAAGCTGTTCTGATGGACAAACATTTCATAAGAATATAAATGTTAAACAATTGTGTTAGAAGATCTACGACATAATTAAGACTTCCTTAACTTCCTTTCACTTTGTTCGTCCATCTCTGTATCAGGTTGCAGAACAGCTTAAGAGAGGATTTGTCCAGACACAATCAACCTATATGTAAACTGCCTTGTCCCCACTGCTCCCCTATTCATGCAATTTCCCATTCTTCTCAATGGTCACTCACTAATCCAGGCAAAAGCTATTAACCAGTACTCCAACAGACAGGAAGAGATGAATTGACAGTTTTTATTCAAATCAATGGTTTTGGAACTGAACACTTCATTATGAGAGGGGACATGCAAAGGCATGATGGGTGAGAGGTCCAACTCAACTAAAATAAAACAAACCAATGACATGTAGGCTTTTTGAATACCTTCTATATTTATAATTTAAGGGGGAGACAAGAGAGTTAAGTTTTGGATGAAACCACTAGAGGGGGACAACGTCTATATCCAACAGGGTGACAATCAGAGAAGAAAACCACTCAAGCAAATTACAACAGGTGAGTGAGTGCTGATTTGCTGACATCTGACTTTGCAAACATGTTTTAAAATTTTGAATGTTATAAAAAAAATAGATAAAAGCTGTAAAGTAGTGTGGTAGGTTTTTTATTTCTCCTGTTGTGGAATTATTTTCCTCTAAAAATCAGAGTCCTGTTTGTTTTAGCAATCAGCTGATAAAGGAGATTCCCTGTTCCCTTCTAACTGAAATGCGACTCTAAATTATGGAGTGATACTGTTTGGTGTTATTTACGATCGTTGTATTAATCTTAAAGGGTGTGTACATTAGTGCAATAAAAAGGCGGAAATTACCATTTTAAAGGGAAGTGTTAAACTTTAGCGCTGCGCTCGATGGCATGAAACATCATAGAAACAGTTTTGTTTATTCTTATGTTTTTTGTGTAGCCTATGTGAGAAAGAGAGAGAGAGAGAGAGAGGGTGTGTCCAATAGCTCTAGTGTAAGGTGTGAATACTCTTTCCAGCTTTAACACTTAGCAGCTTGTAAACGCCTAGAAAACCCAGAAATGGTGTTGAATTGCCCCCTTCAGCAGCTTCCTCACATACTAAGAAACGTTGTCCAGCTTATCAGCGGGGGTCCTTCTAATCCAACTTGTTTTCACTGTCTTGCTGGGAAGCAAGAGTTTGCACATTAGCACTGCATTACTTGAACAAAAGACACACATTCCCGAAACTTGGTCTCTCATCGCTGAATAACGTCCTGAACGGTGCCAGAGAGGGCCTGCTGTGCCAAACATCCATGACTTGCATGCTTTCACAGAGCTACAATAATCATTTCAAATGACATTTATTTGAGTCATATTAAATGACAATCTGCAATTCTTTTTTTAAACGATTATGTTACCAAGTTTTCTTTTTTTGTTCTCGAGCTTACAATAAAAAAAAATCGGTTTAACAATTTTAAAATCAGCATGCCATGCTCTTTGGAGCTCCAAAACAATCTTTCCAACCCGGCAAATTTCAGTCAACACTCTACGATATCAAACGAAACGCTCCTAAAATTTTGAGACGTTATTTTAATCGATTAGACTAGATTAATCTTAATGTATTGAAACTTTCACCTTTAGTGATTGTATATTAACTATTTCTTATGTATATTGCTCACCATAAATTGTTGATTGGCTCTAAGGTTCAATGGAAACTACTTCTTCCTTGTACCCCCTCCATCCCCCACTAGTTTAAGTTCTGTTTCCAGGTGTTTAAAAGTAGAATAATTGTTAAAAAAAAAAAAAAAGTGTTTTTCTTTAAATACAGCATGCTGGTCAGATCTTTTGCAAAACTAGAAGTGTGTTTATCTACAATAACTACAAACTTGTGCGTAAATCTAACAAGCACAGTTTCCAAAGCCATATTGCATATCTGGGCTATATGTGACTTGTCGATATAATCATAAGGCGCATTTTTGCCTTTGTCTGTGTTTCTCTGTCCCCTTTTCGTACACAAACCCTCCCCAGCCCCCCGGGGCGATCAGTCATTCCGCTCTCAGATAACGCGTCATTCCCCCTTCGATTACGCAGCGGGATTTACATGAAACTGTTAATTGTTTGCTCTTCAAATAGAGTCAGCCTGGAGCCAACAGTCTGCCAGAAGTTAAGGACCGATTCTCTGACTCCCCCCAATCCCATTCCTCTCCGTGCTCCTTGTCCGAACGTGCGGACCGACCCCCACCCACCCCAGGCTGCATCAGCATGACAAAACAGTCGCCGGAGCTGAGCGTCCTGGCACCACCCGCTCTGTCCCACCTTGGAGAACATCACGACCCTCAACTTGACTTCTGCAAAAATGTGCCGCAGAGCTTTCCTCCAAGCGATGTAGATCGGAGCTCACCAGCCCGAAATTGGCCTCACCACCCGGTTCAGATGGCTCCTCAGCAGCCCCCGCGCTTGGAGAAACCCTCTGCGCGTTGCGGACAGATCAGCAGCCCCGCGGGATTCATGGATAAAGCCGCACAAACTCACTCATCATACCCAAATGCAGAAGATGCCCACTTGAAGCAGGAAACGTGGAGATGTAAACGGGACAAAGGCTGCGCTGGCGGTGGGAAGAAGAAGAATTATCAGCGTTACCCAAAACCACCATACTCATATCTTGCAATGATCGCTATGGTAATCCAACGGTCCCCGGAGAAGAAGCTGACGCTGTCTGAGGTAAATAAATAAATAAAAAATAAAAAAAACAGTCAAACAAAAAAAACTACACTTTTTTTTTTGACGTAGGTGGAGCACAATGTGTTTTACGCATACCATCCTCACTTTATTTCTACTTTATTTGGCTGTGGGGAATCATTCCGCTACAGTGAGAAGCTCTATTTACTTACTCTGCAAGGGAATGTTCGTTGACTTGCGTAAAAAAAAAGAAAAACACGTGGGCAGATCGTTTACAGCTCTAGAACTGACACTAAACAGCCACTTCTTTGTGACACTTGGGTGACCACTGCTCCTTCCATAGTGGGTTTGCTTTGATAAGGCTGGACTGCGGTGAAACCAGACACTGATTTATATCAGGAGCAGCGATAAGATATACAGTATTTGTTAGAAACACATCTTTTCTTTGTCTACAAGGACCTGCATAAGTTTTTCCTTGCTAAAATATAACTAGAATACTATATTAACATTTGTATAGTCAGAATTTGTTGCTTATCATTCAATTTATTTACAGTGTATTGTCTCAAAGTAACTGAATTCAGCTAGATACACATTGAAACACTGTAAAAATGTAGTCTGTGCCTCAGCTCCATCAACCTGAATTTTTTTTCTTTTTTTCTAGATCCTCAAGGAGATCAGTACCCTCTTTCCATTTTTCAAAGGAAACTACAAAGGCTGGAGGGACTCTGTGCGGCACAACCTCTCCTCTTATGACTGTTTTGTTAAGGTTTGTGTGTTTAATCTTTTAAAATAATTCTTTGGACAAGGCTTTCAACTTTTGCCACAGCTGTGGCCTCCAAGGAAATGCTACTATTGTAAGAAAACACAATGAGGGTCAACTTGTTTTATCTTTCACTGTCATGTGATGGGTATTTGTGAAACTAGGTCAGTCCAGTCTGACTAGGTTGTCAAGTCAAGCGGTCATTACACTGTCCATTGTCCCTCCACCTTTAGGTGTTGAAGGATCCAGGCAAGCCTCAGGGAAAAGGAAATTTCTGGACAGTGGAGTTGAGCCGTGTTCCTCTGGAGCTGCTTAAGAGGCAGAACACAGCCGTGTCACGCCAAGATGAGACTATCTTCGCTCAGGATCTAGCCCCCTACATTCTGCAGGGACACAACCCAGAATCTGAGCCACCCCATGAACCTGTGACCTCTCTCCCACTCGTGCCTGTAAATCCTTCACCCCCGCAAGAGGACTTGTTCCGACCCAAACTGGACTCATCCTTTGCCATCGACTCCTTGCTACACAGCCTGCGGCCAACAAGTGCTTCTGGTGATGTTGACCTGTCTGCTAAAGACTGCTGGGGTGAGGTGGAGCGGCCTCGGCTCTCACAGGCTCAACGACCTCGTTACATCTCCACCACCCGTAGTGCCTCTGCCAGCTCTGCAAGCCCTGCCTCCACCTCCTCCTCCTCCTCTTCCTCTTCTGATGAGGAATGGAAAGGAGTATCCCACACTGGGAAGCGCCTTCCTCCTTATGGTGAGGCAGGGTCAGATGGTTATGAGGAGTGCAGACCGCCACTGCATAAATCAGCAAGACGAGAAACTGTTGCACCTCCATGGGAGCTCCCTACCTCCTATGCTAAGTATGCTCCCCCCAATGCTGTTGCCCCACCTAGCATGCGATTTAACGGAGGACCTCTAATGCCGCTGCATGGCGGACTACCCCTTTATGGCTATGGTGGCTCTCCTGTGGCACCTGGTCACTTCTTAGGTCATGCCTATTGGCCCATCCTTCCCAGCAGACGGGTCTCAGTTCAAGCCCCTCCCCTACTCATGGACCTGGACAACATGTTGCAATCTGTGCCTCCAAATAAGAGTGTGTTTGATGCACTGGTAGCAACCAATCAGAACTCACACTCACATCATCAACCACAGAGTCAGTTTGCCCTGCAGAACGGGGCTCCTGTAAACAGGTACCATCAGTACTGAAGGTCAGACTGAATTACTGCCACTAAACTAGACACTAAAATACCATAAGGTGGGAGGTTTTAGTTTTTCAGGTCAGTTTTTCTTGAAGAATCTGTGGAGTATTACATAATTTCATTGAAGCAAAACTACCTCAAACTATATAACAAAGCAAATATCTACCTCAATGTTTCAGTGAAACTTTGTACTACTACAAGCTCTTTGCACTGCAGATCTTGTTTGCACTATTTTTATTGGCATGCTGTACCTATTGCGACTGCTGAATGTATTGTTTGTACAATCCCATAGAAGCTGTGATGACCTCAACTGTTAAATGTAGTAAATTTGAGCTAAAAAAAAAGTCAAAGACCTTGTTAATTTAACCAGGATAAAACTATAATCTTGGACTATTTGGTAGATAAGTTGCATAATTTCAGTGAAAAGACTCATTTTTGTGTTTATACATTTATGCTATAACACAGGACTGTTAGCTGTCTTAAAGGTTATCCCTGTGTTAGATGATTTTAGCAGGCCTGAATGGTTTGTGTTATTTCTCTGTGCTATTGTTTCTCTTTATCTTTTACTTGTAAAGAAAAACCAGAGAATCCCACACACTTACACACTTATGTGCAACTAATATAGTGAAAGTGGATTTACCACACAACTACCTCAAACTGTACCCTCTCTATTTGCACTATTTTACTCTCATTCTGTTCATCTTCCACTGGAAACTGTGTTAAGTCTCCCTACCATGATGTGAATGTTTTCAGCTTTCTGTGGTATTGTTAAAGATAAATGCAGTCAATAACTGAAGTGAGAAGTTAGCTGTGAAGTTTTAAGTGTCCAAGGAAAGTTGTGGTGTTGAACAGGGTTTCTAATAAATGCTGTATGTTTTAACGCTGTTGCTTGTGTTCTGTATGACAGTTCAGTTGTGTTCAGTCTGGATGATGTTCTTAGTCATCTTGAAATCAAAGCTCTAAGTCAAGGTAGCCACCAGTTAGAGGACAAGCTAAAGATGTAACATTAAGTGAGGTAGAAAGTATCTTGATTATTAAATAATTTAAGCATACAGTTGTGGAAAAATAAACATTCTTCGTCATATTAGGAAAAATAACCAGCAGATTTTAAAATGAGGTGAATTCAGATGAATAACATGTGTTGTCGTTTAACCCCCCCCCCAAAAAAAACAAAAAACTAAACTAAACTAAACATACTCCATGATTCAATAGCTTGTAAAACCTTAAGCAGCGATAACTTGAAGTTATCATTTTCTGTATGATGTTATCAGTCTCGCATTGTTGCAGAGGAATGTTGGCCCACTCTCCTTTACATGTTGCTTCAGTTCATTGAGGTTTACAAGCATTTGTGTATGCACAACTCTCCTTAGGTCCCACCACAGCATTTAAATCAAGTGTAGATTTGGACTTTGTCTGGGTGATTGCAACACTTTGATTCTGTTGGAGATTTGCTGGTGCGTTTGGAATCATTGTCCTGTTGCAAGACCCAGTTTCAGCCAAGCTTTGACTGAGAGACAGATGGCCTTGCATTTAAGTCTAGAATACTTTGGTATATAAGAGGAGTTCATAGTCTACTAAATTACTGGATAGTACACCGGTCCTGTGACCTGCAAAACAAGCTCAAATCATCTCCTCTCCACCACCGTGTTTGAGAGTTGGTTTGAAGATTTTGCATCAGGTTCAACTTTACACACTTAAGCTGTGATGCCAGGTTCTTTTTGGGAATGAACAGACTTTCTCTTGCATCTTTTCCAAATAGGACTTTTTTATTCAGTCTTTTTCCAACTATACTGCCATGAACTTTAACATTTAACATGTTAATTATGGCCTGTTGAGTTGTTGTGCTTTTTACATTTTATCTGAGTATTGCACAATCTGATGCAAGGCTAAACTTGCTGGAATTTCCCCTGCTGGGAAGATTTTTTAAGTTTTTCTCATTGTTGAAGGATGGACTCTAGATTGTTTGCAAATGGACTTACAACATTTCTAAAATTGAATGCAGCAACAGTTGCTTCTCTAAGGTCATTCTGATGTCTTTCCTCCTTGACATTGAGAAAACGTCTGAGTGGTACAGACCAGCAAACTGATTAAACTTCCTTCTGCTTTTATGGGGCAACAAGGACCTGCTTTTAATTTTTCTTTTCTTTCTTTCTTTTTTTGGGGGGGTGAAATATATCCTGATAAAACCAAAAATCTATAAAACCATAAAATTAAGTGTTGTTTTTGGAGAAATATACAATAATTCCTAACCTGTCTCTTTTATGGTCTCAATCATAATTTTTCTAAAGTGATTTGGTAGAAAAATTTGAACCAGCATAATTTAAGTACTTCCCTTTAACTAAAGTTACTGAAATGTATATCTTCAAGCAGATAACCTAAAACAATATGATGTTCCCTGTAAATGTTATGTCTTTTGGTTTAAATTAAGTTTTGATTAGAATTTCAAGATGGAGCTAATTTAGTTCTAGTTTATCTTTTTTGTTGTTTTGAAATTAAGTGCAAAATCTAAAAAAAATGGAAAGAAACGGAGGTAAAACAACAACTTAAGTGTAAGAATAAAAAAAAACTTCAACAGCACAAATGTTTTAAAAAAGCTTAAATCAGTTTTGCACATTTTTATAGGAATATTAAGTTAGTCCATCACAAACTAGCTAACTTAGATTTGAAATGTATGAACAAACAACAGTGACTACAACTGTTTTTACACTATTTACCAATTCAGTGCTTTCCTTTGAAAAAGAAAACCTAAAATTTTGATACTATTTACAGACTTAAATCATTGTGGGTGTTAATTTTCAGCTCTTGGAGAGACTGTTTATAAATGTGCAGAATAGTAATAATAAATAAAATCTAGTTTTTCATTTATTTGAATGCTTGCTCATTGCCCACACCATCTCACACCAAATGGTGGTTTAACCGCAGGAATCTTCAGGCCTCTGGATTGGAACCGCAGCACATGCACGAGGCCAACTGATTTACATCAGCAGTCCAGCAGCCGTCAGCCTCCCGCTGCTTCCCCTGCTGTGGCCACTATCTGTATCTACTGCCTACGCATGCCTGCACTCCCTCACCATCCTTCCTCTGCTCTACGATCATTGCAACAGATGGGAGGAGGGGACACTTCTTTTAAACAGGGAAACGTATCCCCCTCCTCCCTCAAACACAACAATCCTGGGTGTGACTGTCCGGAATGAAATCTGTTATTGTGTAAATAAAGCCCAAGTGCAGTGAATGTGTTGGGTTTTTCCAGAGTGAGACAGTTGTGAAAATGTTTAAACCACCCTGCTTCATCTCAATAATATAAGCAGAGCAGTTTTCATAAAGTGTGCACACCTTCATCCACATTTAAAAGATGCGGACACACATATGTCCACAATGACAAATAAGGACATCCTCATCAGTAGAAATGAGGTTTATTTGTCTCTATAAAATAAAATCACAACACTAGTTTTAGACTATTAGTTAAAACAGCGGAACAGCTGCTACACCTGATTGGTTTTATTTTGTATCTATAAAAAGAAAGCAATTCAGCATGCAAAATACACTGTGTGTTACCTATTATGGAAAACCTAGGCTTTTAATGTACAGTTAAATATACTTGATCAAAATGCTATTACAAAATGTGTACAAATATCAGAAAACGATTCTAACATCAAATACAAACGCAGAGTCAATCTGGCATCTTTTCTGACACCATTTTAGTTTGTTAAAGGAAATAATTAGCTTTTACGTGGCTTGTTAGCTGAGTCTGTATAATATGTTACACCTGTATTTTACTTACAGGTACTGTATAACACTATGTTAAAACTTTTCTTTTCCATTCTACCCGTGTTATGGTAAAAACCATAAAACGCCAGACTACACGTATGTGCCTTCATTTCCTTACAGTACAATACTGACACTGTTGCTATCGCTGTTTAACTGTAATCGTTCTAAGAATCATTGCATCTTTTGACAAAAAATCCTGACTCATTGTGTCTGCGATCTTCTAAGGCAGGGGTGTCCACCTCCTGTCCTTGAGGAGCCTCAATTCTGCAGGTTTTTTTATGTTTCCCTGCTCCAGAACCCTTGACTCAAAACAATGAGAAATTGTGCAGAACTTTACAGGCTGTTGGATCCTTTTAATTTGAGTAAGGTGTGTTGGAGCAGGAAAACACTGAAAACCTGTCCTCCGGCCCTCAAGGACCAACTTTGGACACCCTTGCTCTAAAGACCTCCACCTGCATCCACTCCATCTCATTTTGCCTTCACACTCCCTCTTGTGCTATTCGGTATTCAAATACGCTCCCTCTCTCGGGAAATGTTTCATTCAAGCGCCGCCGCTTGCTCTGAGGTGTACTGCTCGAGGTGTCTTCCTCTTTTCCGTAGCCACCTCCTCCAGGGGTGTAGAGGCAGAACATGTCCTGAAGGGGGAGACAGATGTGGAATGGATTTGTTAAGATAAATATCAGCTGTTTATTATTTCTGATACATTAGAGTCCCACCCCTGGCTGAAGGCTGATGCTGGTTTTGGCTCCCAGGTTGAGGACTCGACCGTCAGCTCTGTGGAGATGATTCAGCCCTGCAGCCCCATCTTCACCCCCTAATCATCAGAGAGAGGGTAAAACATGGTTAAAGAAAGAAAGCAACATCTAGTCACAAAGCTGAATGGTGTCATGTCAAAATATTATTTTGAAGAGTAACAATAAAGTTCAGAGATTACCTTGAAGGCCATAAGGACAAGTGGCTCTCCGCTCTGTCAGCACAGACAGGACAACCTTCTTCCTGAACAGGAGCTTACGGATAACACCGTCCCCACCACGGTACTTCCCTGCACCTCCTGAGCCCGGCCGCAGAGAGAACTGTTCCAAAATGACTGGATACCTAAACAGCAGCAGCAAACACATTAAAACATAAAAACATTATACATTTACATAGCTGATTTTTAATTTCATCTAAGCAATGTCCAAATATACACTTATTTAAATCATTATATAAAGTAAAAGTAGGGAAAATTAAAAAGTAAAAGTAAAGTAAAAATCAGGGGCAGTGATTTTTTTAGTGATCATATTATATTCTTATTACTGTTATTATATTATCACATGCATTATCATTGTAGTTATTGAATACATAAGTATAAGTATAGTCCCTATTACTGATGATATTATTATTGCAAAATATTAGTATTAATATTGATCCATAGATATTTTGATATTATTATATTATATTATAAAATACATATGAGCCAGCTAATGGTGTGTTACTAAGAGGGTGGGATTGAATAAGTGCTGGCTTCTTCCCACTCCCTTTGGACAAAGACTTTTCTTTTTCTTTCGTATATTCCTTTGGTTTTGTTTTACTGTTTAGTTTTTTTTTTGTTTTGTTTTTTTTATCCCACCTCTTCTCCAAAATCTCTGGATCAGTGATGCGAGTGTTAGTCATGTGACTGTGAACTCCACTCCGCCCATTCCAGCCGGGCCCCGCCCCAGCACCGCCAGCAACCGTCTCATAATAACCGACCGTCTCGCTGCCAAATGAAATGTTGTTCATGCAGCCCTAACGGAAGGAGAATACAAGCTCAGAAATCAGTTTAAATACTCACAAGTCAGGCTACACAAGAAAAAAAAATTTACCCAAACATGGAGATTTATTCCTACCTGTGAGGCAGCGCACACCTCAAATGCCTTGAAGATGACATCAACTACTCTCTGGGATGTGAGCACATTTCCTCCAACAACGGCTGCATTCTGGGAAGGCTGGAGGATGGAGCCAGGGGGGATGATGACTTTGATTGGTGCAAGACAACCCTGATTGAGTAAAAAAGAAAAATAAGGATATATAATTATAATTATATAAAAGACAATATATTCCAAGGTTCCACATTTTCCCCTGTGCAGGCATTTAAGCAGCTTTCTACCTGATTGAGAGGAATATCTTGCCCGACCATGCAGCGCAAGCAGTAGATGAGAGCAGACAAGGTGATGGCCCGTGGAGCATTGCAGTTCCCCCACACTTCAGTACCCGTCCCTGAGAAGTCAAACACTGCACTTCCCTGTAATGAGGGAAGTTATTTTCATTTAATATGACACTAAAAGTGGCCTGTCTCATAGATAAATGGAGGACTGCAGCCATATAAGACAAAACAGGATCAGTTATAGCCTGAATCTTTTAAGCTGATCTGCAATTAGCATCATCCTGTCAAGACCCTCTCTCCCCACCTCTTCTTCATTAATCTGAACTCGCAATCTGATTGGAGTCCCATCATCCATAAAATCTTCTGACTTCACCTCCAAGGAGCCAGTTTTTTGTTCCCTGTGACGTGCAAACTCTTTCAGCATGTCCCTCACTGCCAGCTCAGCGTTGCTCTGAAACGCACAACAAACAAGTTTTACCAAAATACTGTCTCCCCCCCCTGCCCTACAAAAACAAAAATTTAACATGTAACCACAGTTACCTGGATGTACCCCATGTAAGCCTGAACCACAGCCAACCCGTAGCTGTCAATCAGCTCTCCCACCAGCTGGCTGCCTCTCTGATTGGCCGCCACCTGAGCCCGCAGGTCTGACAGGTTGTCGTGGAGATTACGAGTCCCAGAGCAGCCCGGGTACTGGGCCGGAGCCATCAGAGCCTCAGTAACAGCTGATATGGTGAGAGGTGGAAGAGGGAAGGGATGAAGCCAGTGGCAAACAGAGATACAGAGAGATAACCTTCAGTTTCCTGTTGGGGCGACTTTAAAAGCTGCATATAATGTAGTGTTTAAGTATAATTTGATAATCTAATTTTGCAGACTTGAGGTGTGGTTGAAAACTTGTTAAAACATTCTTTTAAACTTAGAGCTCCTGAATGAAATGACCTGGAAGTATCTCTTGATAAAAACCTGTCAAACAATGTAAATGCTAAGGAAAGGTGCTTCTTAATGTATCTGGCATAGGAGCATCCTTTATGAAAAAAGAAAAGACACCATCTGGTCACGTTAAACCCATCTGATATGGAGCTGTCTTTTTTCTTATAAATGTATCATTTGGGATTCATTTCACCTGTTGTGGCTTGTATCCTACATGTTTTATTTGATTTCAGTGCTAACCTTGTAAATGGCCAGTACTGAATTTTCCAAGGTTATAAACTTGGCACAAAAACAAAGAAAATGTGTGTTTGGTTGATTATTTCTTCCGTTAAATAATACCAACAAGTGTTGTATAATACATTGTTGGCAAGCCAGATTAGTCACTTTTACAATGGATTATAACCTAGAAAGATGGGTGTAGTGCCCCCAAAATATACCAAAATAACCTGCAATTTGCATAACTGCATTCTCCCTCATTAGTAAGGGAGAAACAACACGTAATTTTGCACTTTATTCATTTTACAATGTCAGGAACCTCAGTAGCACCACAACATCCTGACACCTCCTCTCCATGCTGGTCACCAGCCTGGTCACATTTTGCTGCGGAATGATATCCAACTCATCAACCAGTAGTTGTTGAAGGTGTTGGACAATCTACTATGTACAGAGCACCTAAGCTGATTCCACAAATGTTCATTTGGGTTGAGGTCTGGACTCACAGCAGATCATTCCATCCTCTATCAAATCCCAAAGGCTCTCTGTGATGATCATGGCTCTGTGTGGGAGAGCTTTGTCATCATGGAGGATGGAGTTAGATCCCAGATTCGGGAAACATGAGATCACCACTGGCTTCAGAGTCAAATTCAGAATATGTCTGCCTGACATTTAGGAGCCAATCAGGTGCCAGTCTTACATCTATGACTGTCACATGCCTGGCTGCAACTTGTAAGCTAAAAAAAAAAAAAGAGTAAAAACCAACAGGAGAATATTGCTGGGTATTTTGGTACATTTTTTGTGGTGCTACTTAAGCATTCTGAGTGCCTTAAAAAGCGATATATAAATCTAATCCATTATTATTATTATTATTATTATTATTACTCACATATTTAGCTGTGTTGTTCTTGTTGCACAGAAGCACAATCCTTCCTAGTTATATCTAATTTTAAAGGTAACTAATCAGGCTTTACAATGGTGTAAAATACAACAACAATTATTATTAAAGGAGAGAAATAATATGAATTACTTACTTTTATTGTCTGTATGAAATAACATGGTTTGAGCAAACTGATGTATCTCTGGTGTGATTTTAGCTGATTTGTACAGTAATTACACCACAACACAATAATGTTGCAGCCTACTTAACAAAAGTGTAGAAGTGCTTCCTGTTCTTGTTCGAGACGCTCTTTGGATGAGGGAAGCCCATCACAAAAAACTCCAAGGCACTTTCCTTTAAAAAGTAATTAAAATGCCTTTATTGCTATGGCAAAGTCACCGTGACCTTTGATAACACCAACACATTTCTGCCCACTGGCCTTCGTCAGGAAGTCTAGAGTGGAGTTTATTCTCTTCCTAAAAATGTCAAAGAAAAGATGTTGGATATAGTTTTATTTACACTATTCAAGCACATCCTTGGTTAATGGGCTACCTTACGGGATCAGAAACTGGACTGAAGGGGGGCTGAAACAGTAATGGTTGGGGCATGGTTGGGGCAGCCTGGGTCTTTCACCACCGCTGCTGCAACCTATTACAAACCCCACCTTTCTTACCTTCATCCTGGAAAACTCCCCCAGTGACAAGCTTGAAGGAAATGAAGACAGCACCCTCCTGCTGGAGGGAGGTTGAGTGGGGGGGCATTGAGCCTGGAGTAATGCCTCCTATGTCAGCATGATGCCCCCTGCTGGCTACGAAGAACACAGGCTTGCTCACCCCTTTACGAAACACCTATGAAAAGTGGGACAAAGCAGGCGTTGAGGAAAGGGTAGTGGGGACATCTAAAATTAAATAAAGAGACGGCTATCCCGGCTGACCGGTGTGATGACTGTGAGGTCTGGGAGATGACTGCCACCAGCACACGGATGGTTACTTAGAATAACATCCCCTTCTTTCAGCTTGTTCCCCTGTGATCTGATCTGCAAAGAAAGCACAACATCCATATCCCCACACTTTTAATTTTGTTCTAGCATCATGACTGCATTCAACATATCTGAAAGACATATCTCTCACCTGATACTGCACAGTTTCTTGCATGGCTCCCAGGTGGACAGGGATATGAGGCGCATTGGACACCAGACCTCCATCTGGTCCAAACACAGCACAGGAGAAGTCCAGACGCTCCTTGATATTTGTTGAGATGGAGGTTCTTTGCAAGACTCTGCCCATCTGCTCTGTAGTGAATGACAAACTCAGCCGGTCACACAGGAACTTTCTGACAACCTACACATCCTTCCTCATTTCCATTTCTCCTTCCCTTTTCTGTGTTAGTATACCTGCTATGCTCATGAAGCGGTGGGAGAAGATTGAGAGCTGCACAGTGTTAAGCTCGGTGCCGAGAGCGCAGTGAGGATCTGAACCCACTGTCATGCAAACGTCACCCCCTTCTGTGAGACAAGCCTCACAGCAAGGCTCCACCAGGATGGTGCTGATGGAGGAAAGTGGTCAAGTTCACTTATTCAGAAAGGATAAATACATCTAGACATCAATCTAAAGGTGGTTCAAACTGACAAGAAATATAAATTGCATGGGCAAAGTACTTAATTTTACAGGTTAGAGAGGCAAAAATACTGAATTTAATAACTGTGAAGCTGAACTTGTGATGCAAATACCTAAACTTTTTTTTTAGCAGAAGAACAAACAATACTTTATTATCTGAAAACCAAACGACTGCCTGCCTGTTTTTGTCAATGATGATGGCTGGTCCTTGGATGCTGAGACCCCATGGCAGATCCTCCCATAAATACACAGCAGTGTCAAGGTAACCACCCTCAAAGTAACATTTGGTCATCTATGAAGAAGAGCAAAGGAAATAAGGCTCCCTTCAGATCTGGAAATTTTCCACTTTAGAGCTCCTTCATTTAATAGTTGAAATAAGAAGTGTGTTCTGTGTGTGTTCTGTAGTTGAGCCTATTTACCGTCACAGGTTTGGCTTGTTTCTGTCCCATCTTTGGTTTATGTACTGATTTGATACCAGATTTCCCACAACCCCTCACTCTGATGTCATCCACCATGATGGGTCTGTCTGGGATAGTGAAGCCAAACTCCTTCAGGTAACTGAAGATTAAGAATAAAATAAGAGATACAACAGCTCCAAAGTCGACTACATTATTTCCTTTAATAAATATGACACATTAACTTAACAGTTTCTTTTCTAGCAGAAAACATTCATAAAACAAACGAAGAATTCAGCAAACCGTTTGGTGAAGGCCCTGCGGAAGTCGCCAGCTTGACAGGACTCAGCGTTGCTGGGGTAACCGGCAGTAGTAACCATGAGGGCGCAGTCGGTACCTTCATAACGCAGGTGGAGGAAAACCTCAGTGGTTATCTGGCCGCTGAAGAGGACGATAATTACAAAATCAAACACAAACACACACAAAAAAGTATAAATTCATTAGTTAAATTGGTAAGATTAAGAAAATGCTCCAGCTTTCGACCCCCTGTGGTATGTTTGCTGCTTCTGACCTGGTGAATCCTCGTCCACAGAGAGTGTCGTGGCAGCGTTGGGTGAGCTGCTCCACGCTCCGGTCCAGCATGCTGAAAGACTGCTGCTCATACCGCAGCGAGCACGGCTCCTGCACCTCCTCCACCACATCTGCCAGAGCCAGACCGTAGGCTGACAGCACACCACTGTACCTACAAATACACATGATCATTTCACTTTGTTGCACCATTACCATTGTTCCCTCAGTGACACGCACACTTCTTATTAGCCTTACTTGTGTATAAAGACAGTCTTCATTCCCAGGGCTCGGGCTATAGCACAGGCATGTTGGCCACCTGCACCCCCAAAACATGCCAGCACATGTTGAGATGTATCATGACCTTTGGCCTGTCGAGGTCAAAAAAAAGGGAAAAGAGAGCAGTGGAGGAGAGAAAATTAAAAAAAAAAAAATTTCATTTTTGATTACATAGGTAAGGATAATACCTGTGTAAGAGCTCTGATTGGCCGACACATTGCCTCATTTGCAACACGAACAAATCCCATGGCAACGTCCTCCACAGTCATCTTTGATTGGCTGCTCGTTAACATGCTGCTCTGCGGGTTGCTGGCCCCATTTTCCCCCATCTCAACAAGAAAATGTGCTGTTATTTTTACAGAAAAAGCCCCTTCAGAATTATCAAGAAAACTTCAGAAAATATGAATGCCTGCGATTGGTTAGAAGACAGGAAGAGGTTGATCTCCTCAGTGAGATGGCGGAAATGCTTCATGGTTTCCTCTGAGGACAAGGACTCATTCTCCCCAGGTCCAAAGATTTTTGGGAAAAAGGAAGGAAGGAGGCGACCCAGAGCTAAGTTAGCATCAGTCACAGTCAAAGGGCCACCTAAGGGGGAAAAAAAAAGAGTCTCACAAGGAATCGGGCATCATCATGGTTTGACTCCTCTGTTTTATTATAGCTTTTTCAACATTAAAGCTAGCAGCTAAACCAGAGTTCAAGAAATGTGAAACTGCACTAATTGCTTCTCATATCTCTAAAAGGGAATCTTGGTATTTTTTTACATTACTACCCTCAGAACCATGAGACAAGCTTAAATTACATCACCTGAAACCTAGACTTGTACCCATTTCCAACCTTTATGTACATTAAGTGATTTTTTTTAGCTAGGATAGGTTAAGGACTAAGATGAGAAAGCTCCATGTTTTTTTTTTCTTTAATGAGACAGCATGGAAAGTGAGACTCAGTTACAGAAGCATGATTTAAGAAGCAGATGAAGCAACTGTGGTTGGGAAAAGTGAGACGAAAATGTAGTTATTAATCTACCAGGTCGAGCTGAAAGAAGTGTCATAGAGCAGAAGAAAGAAGCTGGTAAAAGTGAAAGATTAATAGAAACATGAGTCTGTCACCTTTTCTGTAGCAAGCCGGTCCTGGATGTGCGCCTGCAGACTCTGGTCCAACTACAAACATCCCCGATCTGGTGAGAAGGGAAAATAAAAGAGTTAATGTTTAAATAAGCTGATTTCCCACAGCTAGATTTAGAGAAGAGTTTACCATCCATGTTTACCTGTATGTCACAAAAAGCTTTGCTAATCTTTACAACTTGCAGATTTTACAAGTATTTTAAAAAGTGTAAAGACAGAGTTTAAGATCCACTTTAATCATTTGCATAAATTACACAGTTACAGAACTGTGTTAAAGTCTGGACTCTCCTTTAATTTCTTTTTATGTGGAAATAGTTGTAGAAATTTAATGAAATGTGCAAAAACAGACTTTTTTCTTTAACTCTACAAATATTTGAATAAAAGTCTACATTCATAAGCAAAACTAGAGTTATAAATAATGAGATATTGACCTTTTACATTGCCATAGAAATCTGTCTTAAAAGGTTCATCGGCTATAGATGATTTTTAGATTTCTCACTTCATTAGTTGTCCATTTTTCTCAACAGTTTGAACGACTCTAAAACCATGTAGAGATAAATCAAGTTTTTGTAATCACAATGTAGGTGCAAAACAACTATTTTATGGTCTGTTAACATGTGTTACATTTTATTTTTTTTCCATAGATGCTACTAAAGAAATTGAAGGCTACTAAAGATATTTTTACATGTGCTTCTTTGTTGAGTTATCTGTTATCCGTAGATACAACATTGGCTCATCCTTTAAATTTGGAGCCTTTTTATGCTTGAATGAATCATAAGTCAGTATCAGGATGCTTTAGAAATAAAAACAGCTCATTCCTCTGTACATGATTAGATTAAAGGACTGAAAAAGGGTGAAAAAGCAGCAAATATCTAAAGAGAAACTTTGAAAGACCATGAAAAAGTCTAGAGAACTATTGCACAAGATCACTTTTAAAAGGTTAAAAAAAAAGTCATGATTTTGAGCTGTACAAAATTTCTATTAATATCTAAAAACACCATTTCAACAGCAAAATAACCCCCTGTTTTGCTAATGCATGGAACTATTTAAGCAATCTTTATCACTTGAGATAACTCACCTGAAAAACAGTCGAGATCCTCCTCCTGCAGCCACAGTGTTGATGTCCAGCTGAGGGGCCTGCAGGGTGACTCCAGCTGTGGTCGCCTCAAACACGTGCTCATACTGTCCTGCATAACGACTCACATCAGTGGAAGTTCCTGTAAGGAAACAACAGACAGAGTCAGAAGGAAAAGAAGCATGACAAGCTGGAAAATAAAGAATTATAGAAAGGATTTAAGATTTTTTCCAAGATAGATGACTGAATGTGTATTTTTCCTTGTATAACAAACCCTCAAAGTGTCAATGAGGATTTAAGAAACAATGACGGTGTGCACACAAAGAACAATAAGAGGAAGCTGTGCAGTTCCAGGAGTGAACAGCCCTTTCGCCCCACCCATCCCACAAACTCACCGCCCATGTCAAAGCCAATTACTGGCTTTTTCTCCATTTGGCTGTAGGAGGTGATAGCGTATCCCACCACACCCCCTGCTGGGCCGGACAGAACGGCCCGAGAACCGCAGAACTGCTCCATGGGAGTCAAACCTCCATCTGACTGCATGAACAAGACATCCACGTCCTGAGGGGACACAGAAACAAAACACAGAGGTGTCCTAATTTAGATGTATGAAAAATATATGTTTTCCTGAATTTAGTGTTATACTGATGTGAGACAAACACATTTAAAACACACCTTAAGAGCACCTTTGAAGCCAGAGGTGAAGCCTTTTAAATACTGATGAATTTTGGGTGTGAGGTAGGCGTCGGCGCAGACCGTGTAGCCACGAGGGACGGCCCGCACCATCGGCATGACCTCACTGGAGAGAGACACCTGGGTGAAGCCCAGACGACATGCCAGAGACCCAACGGCTTCCTCATGAACAGACCATCTGAAAACAGAAAGCAAGAAATGTGGGATGAAGCTGGAACACGAGTCAGATATTAGGCTTTTGTGCAATATCAACCACTGGTAATATTCCTTATTTTTTCGCTTTAAGGAACACATCTTCCTAAAGGGCAGAAAAAATTGATCTTTATATGTGAAGAAAAATTAACAAGAAGGTTCTGTGTTTATATTCTGAAGGTGTAAGGAAAAAGTGGGCATGCAGTTGAAAAGGAGGAGGATTTAAAAAAACTTGAACTTCCACCCAGTAAAAGCTGTGGGCTGCACACAATAACAACAGGCTGTTGGACACCACTGACATGCAGGGTGCTACTCCCACAGAGACAACGAGATACTGGGACTTACATAATCAAGTATCAGATGACAAGTTAGAAGCAGAGAAAAGCTGGAAGGGACATTGAGATACTAGGTGGAAAAAAACAACAAAGCATGCGACTCTTTCTGTAGTACTGACGTGTACGAATGCAGCAGAAGAACTGCCAGGCTGGTGATGCCGCGGGACAGAACTCCTCGCAGGTCTTTTTCCACTTTCTCCAGATCGAGCTCCTTCCACACCTCCAGAGTATCCCACGTCTTGCCTGAGAAATAAAAACATGGATTATCGGGATTATTTCAAACTATGTTACATATTAAGAACATGCTCTGATCCAGAGCCGCTTAATGTGCCAGTAAATATGAAAAACACAGTATTTGGCTTCACTGTATTACTGTTACCATTTTCAGAGCAGAACATAAGTTGATGCATGAGAAAAGCAACACAGATCTACATTAAAACTAATGAAACACTGGTTTATGGACAACTTATTTTATTATTAAGTGAACAAGTATTTACAAATGATAGAAACTGTGCATTTATCATGGATGCTTATTACAATGCTATGACTGCTGCCCGTTGTTTTACTCCCTGACTGAGTGCAGATCCATTGTGATTTATTTTGAACATGTTAAAAAGAAAAGAAAGCAATGACATAATGTATATTTGTTAGGAAACTATGTAACTTATTTAATCCTACCCCTTTCTGATTCAAATAAATCAAAACAGGAAGAAACATGTCTGAAAAAAAGGGGAAAAAACAAACAAAAGCTTAAAACGGAGGACAAAGTAGAGTCTCACACCTGTTACCAAACGCTTGGGATGATTCCCTGGCAGCTCGCAGTCGTCTTGCTTGAGAACAACTCGCTCATCCACCTCAATTACCTCTTCATACAGCACATCTGGCACCGCAACTTCCTGTTAATCACACAAGTTATAAGTCGCAATTTCAAGGTGCACTAATTAGCAAGCAAACAGGAGGTATAACTTGAAATCTTGTGAGGAGATGTCACATAATGTGGATGGAACTTAAAATAACCAAAAGCTTGACATTTTATTCAGGCCGCATGTTTTCCTGCTCTGCAGCGAAGCTTCACAGATGAGTGGTCATCTACACTGTTAATGATACAACTGGTCTGAGGGCAAACTCCAGAACCTGTCACTAGCTCTGCAACAAAATTTAATACCTAAACCTGGTGCTGCAGCAACAAAAGTCCTGTTACTCAGACTGTTTGAGAACATCACACACATGCAGTAGTGAGTACTGCTGTCTTACTGATATGTATTCACGAGTGGGTAGATAAGCTCCCTGTTCAAGACAAGTCAAGTAATAATCACAGACGTGCACAGACAGAAGTCTTACAGACCAAATCAAACAGCTTCGGCCTGGCCTGTGTGCCGATATGCAGCAAGTCCTTAAAGCCCTTTGTGACCAGAAGCGCCGTCCTTTCTCCGTCCCTCTCCAGCAGTGCATTGGTTGCCACTGTGGTGCCCATTCTGATCCAGCCAATCAGAGAGGTGTCTACAGGCTGCTCCCGAGGAAAAACTTGTCCTGTTTCCTGCCATAAAATGGATACAAACACTTAAATATGTTTAAAAAATAATCCAGGGATGCTTGCATAATATGACATTATTACATTATTAGATACACATGTTCAGTTACTTTTGACAAAAACAGCTAATCAGCCAGTCACATGGCAGGAACTCAGTGCATTTAGGCTTGTAAACTTGGTCAAAATGAGATCAGAGGAGAATGAGATAATAGAAAATGTTGTGAGATGATAAAAAAAAACAGTAACTCAAATAACCAGTGAGTTAAAACCAAGGTATGCAAAACACCATCTCTGAACACATAACACATCCAACCTTGAAGCAGATGGGCTACAGGATCAGGAGACTACACCAGGTGCCACTCTTGTCAGCTAAGAACAGGAAACTGAGGCTACAATTCACACAGGCTCACCAAAATTGGACAAAAGAAGATTAGAAAAATATTTCCTGGTCTGATAAATCTGGATTTCAGCTGCAACATTCAGGTGGTATATCATACTTTGGCATAAACAAAATAAAAGCATGGTTCCATCCTGCCTTGTATCAACAATTCAGGCTGCTGCTGGTGCAACTATGTGGGGGATAGTTTCTTGACACACTTTGGACTCCTCAGTACCCAATGAGCATTGTTTAAACCCTACTCCACACTTTTATGGCCACAGTATACTTTCCTCTGATGGCTACTTCCAGAGTTTTATGACACTATGTCATAAAACTCAGATCATCTCAATTGGTTTCTTGGACATGAAAATAAGTTGACTGTACTCCAAAAAGGTTCCAGTCCAGTATTAGCAAGGTGTACCTAATAGATACCTTTAGGCACACCTATGTGTAACCTAAAGGTGTGGCTAGTGAGCGTATTTTTGTTTAAAGAGACAGTTGCTACTTGTTTTATTGTTAATTTAAAGTCCCACAATAAAAAAAGAGATTTTTTTCTCAAATTTCTCAAATGGCTTACAAAAAAAGCCAATTCATTTTCAAAAACAAGCGCTCAATATAAAAAAATCTTTCCTGACAAAACAGTGTGGTGGTTAAAGTGATACTTAGCCACATGACTCTTTTTAAGGCTCATGAAATATGTGTTAAACTTTTGATCTGAGAAGAACTCAGGAGGTTAAAACTGTAGAATTACCACCTGATCTCTAATCCAGCAAAGCTCTTTGTGTAATATAGTATTAACTGCAGAGCGCTTGCTAAGATTTCAGAAATATTTATGTTACCTCCTCCAAGATTCTACGAATACCCTCAGTGGGAGCATCTTTGTAGTTCTGGGGGTCCCTGGAAAGCAGCTTCAGGACTCTCTCACGACCATCAGGCAGCCGGGCAAACACATCTGTAAACGTCCCGCCACGGTCGATGGCAAAATCAAACTTCCCTTTAGTCTCGGCCATGGTGAGGAGAGAGAAGGGTCCAGTGGAGTCTAGAGGAGTCAGAGAAGCTAAGAGAGAGGGAGAAATTAAACTTAAAGAGCAGAGTTACAAATATGTGGAAAAGTGAGTAGGATCAATATTTTTCCAGCAGGAAACCAAACTCTCTTCTTACATCTAATATGCAAACATTAAACTTACAAAAGAAGCTGAAGGGACACATAATCTCAAAGTTTGGTTTGGTTTTGGCTTTTGGCTTCAAACGCATGCACACACACACACACACACACACACACACACACACACACACACACACACACACACACACACATTCCTGCACCTTGCCAACACAATGATTCCACAGCTGAAGTTATGTAAGATTATTGAAACTAGTCACTTTGTGATTATCTGCATTTGGTCTAAAAGTGAGTTAAAACTTATTTTAATACTGAAAATTTGACATTTCCTCCCATGCAGAATCTCTCAATTGACATGTGGACGTTGAAAACTAAGTGAATGGAAATTATCTGCACAGACTGGATATGAAAAAACACAAATAGTAGAGCATGTCAAGTGTGACGTTAAAGGGACACGACATCATAGGACACATAAGAAAATATACAAACCCTGAGGATTAAAAACCTAAACGTCCCTGGTACGGACTCTGCAACGAGGACCGCTTTTTGGTGTGCACCGACACGCTAATGCGATGGATATAACCTAAAAAAAATAATAAAATAAAATAAATAAATACAAATCGGAGGTACGGCTGCTGTTCTGCACGCTGTGGCTGCAAAGCGTCTGGGAAGCATGCGTGAGCCGAAGCAACGAAGCCAAACAGCACCGTTATGTTTTATTCACCTACCGGTCCGATGCTGCTGCTGCTGCACTGGCAGAATGCTAATCTTTAATAATCCAGTGCGTGTCTGATCCTCCACCCTCTCACCCTTCTGTCTGCCCGGTTCAGTTACGGTAGAACACACACGAAAGGAAGTTGGAGGCGTGTGTGTAGCTGCCTGGGCGGGTTTAACTCCGCCCCTGTTCAAGGATTCATGAGTCTCGCATTTGAGCAGTTGAGTACATGTGCTCATACTAAATAATGTGTGTGTGTGTGTGTGTGTGTGTGTGTGTGTGTGTGTGTGTGTGTGTGTGTGTGTGTGTGTGTGTGTGTGTGTGTGTCTGGGTGTGTGTGTGTGTGTGTGTGTTATAGATGAGCAAAATGAAATCATGAACCGGGTTCTAGTTCACATATGTGGGAAGTTAATGCAGCCAGATAATTCTTTAGTACATAAATGGAGCACGTGATCAGCAATGAAAAAATAAACACACACAGACTGGAGGCAGTGAACACACACACCTGCAGATGATCTATCTAAACTATTCAAACATGAAGGTCCAAAATAGAAAAGAATGAATTAATATATAAATATGTCAAAACGACATAGGCTAGAGGGTGAAACAAAAGTGTGAAATTGAATGTTTTATTAAATAATAAAGGTCACAAGTTTAACTTCAAATTTAATCTTTTAGCCAGTTGAACTGACTGAATCAAAATACACAGCTTTTTTTTTCTTTTTTGTCTTCTATGTAACACAGGAAACACAGAACAAATAAACAAACATAAAAATACACCTACGATAAGAAGTGACAAACATTGTATTTAATGAAATACGTGAAAAACATTATATACACACACACACATATGTACAGCAAAATGTACAGAAAAATATCTGCTGCCTTGAAGGTCCAAATGAGCACAGTGGCCTCCATCATCCGTAAATGGAAGAAGTTCAGAATCACCAGGACTCTTCCTAGAGCTGGCCGACTGCTTAAACTGAGCGAATGGGGGAGAAGGGCCCCAGTCAGTGAGGTGACCAAGAACCCTATGGTCACTCTGTAAGAGCTACAGCATTTCTCTGTGGAGAGAGGAGAACCTTCCAGAGGGCAACCATCTCTGCAGCAATCCACCAATCAGGCCTGTATGGTAGAGTGGCCAGACAGAAGCCATAATAAAATCCATAGTAAAAAGCACATGGCAGCCTGGAGTTTGCCAAAATGCACCTGAAAGACTCTCAGACCATGAGAAACAAAATTCTCTGGTCTGATGAGACAAAGATTGAACTCTTTGGAGTGAATGCCAGACGTCATGTTTGGGGGAAATCAGACACCTCTCATCACCAGGCCAATACCATTCCTACAGTGAAGCATGGTGGTGGCAGCATCATGCTGTGGGGATGTTTTAACAGCAGGAACTGGGAGACTAGTCAGGACAGAGGGTAAGATGAATGCAGCAATGTACAGAGACCTCCTGAATGAAAACCTGCTCCAGAGCGCTCTTGATCTCAGACTGGGGCAACGGTTTATCTTTCACCTACGCTTCCCATCCAACTTGATGGGGCTTGAGAAGTGCTGCAAAGAGGAATGGGGGAAACTGCTCAAAGATAGGTGTACCAAGCTTGTGCTACCATATTCAAAAAGACTTGAGGCTGTAATTGCTGCCAAAGATGCATCAACAAAGTATTGAGCAAAGGCTATGAATACTTGTATACATGTGATTCTTTTAGTGTTTTGTTTTTAATAAATTTTCAAAAATCTAAAAAAAAAAAAAACCCCAAAAACCCTAAAAAACAAAAACAAAAACAAACAAACAAACAAACAAACAAAAAAACAAAACAACCATTTTCACATTGTCATTATGGGGTATTATGTGCAGAATTTTGAGGACAAAAATGAATTCATTCCATTTTGGAATGAGGCTGTAAGATAACAAATTGTGGAAAATGTGAAGCTCTGTGAATACTTTCCAAATACACTGTATATATATATATATAAATGTGATAAATAGGACAGATACCTCATTCTTTAGGAAAAAGATAGGAACGACAATCAGTCCACAAAAGTTCCAGCTTTAGGACACTGAACCCCCTTTTTTTCTTTAGGAAAGGCCCCACTTATTCATCCTCCACAAAAATGACTTAGTGGTTCACTTTACAAATGCAGGAATGACCTTTAACCACATTTACACACAGATGAAGCCTGGACATGTTGTCCGGTTCCACCTTCCTAAATGTGGGCATTTCAGCAAAGTCATGACGAAAGCAGTTTTATGCAGTTTATTCAGTTCTAAATAAATATACACAGACATGTATGGACTTTGAAGGTTTTTATTTATAATTAAGGCACCAAAGTAACTCAGCAACACAGTGCCGACTTTAAAACAGGAGTAACAGTGAGGACCTGGTTATGGCTTATCACTTCAGAGCAGTAGTGTAGTTGGGGAGTCAGGCTTCTAGTTTATTTATTTTTCCCCACTAGTAACAGACAGTGCATTCATGCATGTGAATAAGAATTAGGAAAGTATTCAAAATATTTCCATAGATTCAAAGCTGTCACATGAACTCCATAGAGACATTATGTTGGGTGTAGTTACCCAATTGTTTTTGTGATCTTTACCAGGAATTATCAACAAAAAGTGTTCCTTCTCTTACTGAAAATATTAACTTATTGCAATCATGATTTGATTATTCAACCAATTTTTGCTATTTACTGGTTAGCAGTAATAAAAACTCCCTCACTAGCCTGTGCACTTAAACACATCACAAAAACACACAATTCAAACATCAGACCACCGTGCAGACACACATTAATATTACTTTATGACTCAACACACGTGCTTGATCTGTCTCAATGCTAAAGAAATTGCATATCAAAAAAACAAAACAAGAATTTAGTCACATTTTCCAGAAAACATCATCAGTAACACCCTGCTACACCTTTATGTGCACAAGAATAAGGCCACTTCAATTTTATGTACACCATCTAGGTGTGTGAGAACTGAAACAGAACATGTCACACCTGCAGAGCTACATATGCAGTGCCATGTTTTTGTCAAGAAAAGGCACACATTCAGAGTTAACACTCCTCCGGCACACATCCGACCACACTCATCATCATTACTCAGTCAGTTAAACATAGCCTGAATGTAGAATTGTTAATACACAAACCACATTATTTCGTTAAGGAAATCCAAGCAGAAGATGCGTTGTTAGAGATCTGCTGAGAGAAAACTGAGAATGTCCCCAGTTTTAACACTTGCACAGTTAGTCTTAAAACACATCAGTAATAAGCTTCAATTCGTTCTTTCCGTTTTATAAGAGTGGTTCATTTCAAGTTCAGTCCCAGTTTCCCGGTTTTGACACTCAGTGGCAGTTTTGGCATTTAGGATGACATTTCTGATTATTAACGTTGCATCGACATCCTCCACTGGTGTCCCCGGGACCCTTTAAAAGAAAAAAGAGGAAGATGATATTAACATTTGAGGAAGGGAAACCCTGCTTTATTAATATGTACAAATGATAGTGAAAATATTTCTTACCCTTGGGCCCCAGCGAGGCCCTCTGGTTATCCAGCAGATCTCAGTGTGACAAACAGTGCAGCGCAGCCAATCACATCCATCTCTCTTCTGAACGATGATACCACACTTAGGACAGTACATGGCCTCCCCTGACTGCACAAGAGTCTGCTTGTGAGCCAGATAACGAAAGCAGGAAGGAAGAGAGAGAAAGAATAGAAGATGAGAGGATGTGGTCAGTGCCAGTAGATGCCAGTTTGCTTTGTCAGGATGTAAAACACAAAGCCATTCATTCATTGATTATCAGTAACATTTAGAGATGGATTCCCCCTCTTCTTTTATTAATCTACATTTAACAGGAGTTCAAAAGACATTCCTTATATTCAAAGAGCTCTTTTTGTACCTTACCTTTAGTAGATGTGTTGTCCTCCTGGCTGCAGAATCATTTATAGCACGTGCTGCAAGATCATCCTGGTATTGTTTACAGTTCATTCCTTCGTGGATAGACTAAAGAAAAAATATCAACAAGGACAGAAAAGATGCAACACTCTCAGTAAAACATAGATGCTTAAAGGCTGGAATATGGCCAAAGCAACCAGACTAATTAGAAACACGATTTTTCTCTGTATTTTCTGTAAAGCTGTATCTTAATGTGTATGTATATGTTCAGACCTTGCAAATGAGGCAGTTGTGTTTCTTGCAGACAGGACAGTGGAAGACATTGACAGTGTCCTCGTACACACACCACCCCGGACAATCCGGAGTTGCACAGTGATAGCTGCCCTCACACCGAGACTCGGCCACTGAAAGGCCTCTCTGCAGCCAACGCTCGTACTCCTCTGCTGGCACCAACTGCAAAAGAGGGAAAATGGGAGATGATGGGTGGAGATGATATATGTGTGCTAGCATACAAAAAAATTAACATGTTGGTTTCTGTTATGGCAACTCACAGCTCTGATCTCCCTCTCCTGCAGGGAACCGGCACAAGCGTATGCGTCATCTCTGTAGGGACAGGAAACCTCAGGCTCCTCGCTCAGCATAATGACCGAGCGTAAGCACTCTCTGAATAGCCATGCACCGTAACACACAGACATATTAAAAAGTCAGAATTGTGTTTAAATCAGACAAAAAGCATCAAGCAATGTCAGAACTCTCATTATTTATTTTCATACTCTTAAATCTAACCTGCAGAAACAGTGGAGACACTCCCTCAGCAGGACGCCCTCTCCAGACGGCAGATCCATGTAGCAAATCCGACAATCCACAGGCTCGGGGTTGGGCACCAGGTCCTGACCATCCATCATCACCAGCCGAGCAAAATTCTCCCTTCGCTCCTGTTCCTTTGCCTAAAGGAGGGAGCCATGTTGTTGGTAGTGGAGTTTGATTAAAGACAGGTCTTGTAAATGACCGCCTTTCTCGCTTCTTATCAGGGATGTATAAATCAAGTATTACAGCTAACTTAACATCCTCAAATTAACACATATAGTCAAACACACACATCCACATAAATTGTTTATTGTTATTTATTTCAGAAGGTTTAAACAATTACAGTGCAAAATTAATATCAATACATTCAATCTAGTGGCAACTTCTGGTTCTAAGGATTTCATTAAAAAGTCACTTTGTATCAAAAGTCTTCAGTGATGAGATCATCCACATGTGGAAAAGTCTTCCAACTGTCTAACTAGAGCTTGGCCACTAAACAACATGCTGTGTAATCGAGTTTAAAATGTGACAAATAAGATTAACTTTATTTGTACATTTTCTGCAAATACAATATCTTTTTTTTCATGCAACTTGTCCTCTGGAAGATGATAAAGGACATGCAAACATTGGGGTGCACCTATACCACAACCTGCATTACTTTGGGCCAATACTTGGCAGAAAGGGGCTTAAATTGGCTTCAGTGGTAACAGCCCACCTCAACAAGCTATTTAAAAACAAACTAAACATACATTCAGCTTCAGAATGGCTACACCAGAAAATGATGCATTCAAATGGTGCAAGACGTTTTCTTATGTGCTCTGAGGTTTATTTTCTGGTATCTGCAATGGAGTGTGTGCATCCATGTGTCAGTGTGTGTTCAGTAGTCCTGGTCCAGGTTATACAGCAGTGAGTTGTTTTGAGGGCCAGCACTCCTCAGCGCCTCTCTTCTCCCTTTCTCCTTCAAAAAAACAGAGACAGAAGAGAAGAGAGTCAACCTGAGTGCGCCTATATGTTTCACTTCCAACGCTAGCTTTGAACTGATTTCAACTCATTTTCTATTTTGATTGGTGTGAATTGTGCATCCCTTCTTTAATTTTCACTGTGTAGTGTTTGCGTGATCCATGTCAGTCCGAACAATCTTTGCAAAAAACTAAAGGTTCCAGGTGTGCAAACAAGTTCATGATAACGTCTGAGAAATTGTCAGTGGTTGTTATGCCAAGTTGGTGAGAGTGCGATTTCCATACTTGCTGATATTGTCTGATAGCCTCCTTCTCTTGCTGGATTCGTCTGAGCTCCAGTGCATCTGGTTGGTATCCCCCAGGGATAACGTAGCTCTCAGGGCGGTTTGTGCTGCAGATCTCACAGCCTGGTCGGGTTGGTTTATTAATGTAAGTGCATGATGGACAGGACCAGCCCTGAAACACAGATTACTGATGTTATTCTTGATGTTCTGTTGCCCTGTTCATCTAAATTAAAATGTTTTTGTAGGGTTTAGTAAATATGTTTCTTTTTTAAGTTCATATTTATTTTACAGTACTGACCTTTAAGAAGTGTATGAATATAAAAATATATTATACTGTACCTATGGAAAGTTTTCTGCATTTTGCTTTTGTATTTCACACTTGGATTTAACAGTTTTCTCATGATTTAATGCTTAGTTTATCCAGATCAATCTTGTCGGTGCTCCAAATTGGCAATTTAAAACAGTTTTTTCCACCATTTACACAAAAATAAAGGCCCATTACTTACTATATGGTTTAAGCATCAAGTTATGTTGGAAAAGATCTTAAAAACTTGGGAAAACTGTGAATGTTTATTGTTTTTGTCTTGGTGTAAATGCTTGAGCTCAACCAGATTGAACAGAGCTTCAGTGCAGAGTAATTTTTAGGTCTTTCAGAGCTGAACGGTCTCATTTTCTGAAGCAACTTCTGTGTTGCTGTCAGAATGCTTCAAGCCATTATTCCATCGTTCCAGAGATGTTCCAGAGGAGCGGCATATGAGGTTTTTCCACTCAGCCCCTAAGTAAATTTTCCACAACCCCAGCAGATGAGATGTGAGAGCTCAACAAAGAATGTTCTGGAACATTTGCTACTACTGAGAAAGTTGAGTATATGTGCGTATTACTGCTTTATTTTACCTTCTACGAATCAACTTTCCTCTCATTCATTGATAGTGTGTATGCTGAGATACACGTCATATTGATACCAAAGCTACAGTGAATATTAGCTTGCTGTTTGCCTGCCTTATTGTAACCTTAGTCCCAGATGACTCAGTGTAATTTGGCAGCTTTGTCTATCACCTTTTTGTTCTGGGTTTCAAATCTCATTTTAGCATCAAGAATGTTGCAGATGTGTGTCTAGATGCAGTCATCACAAAGAGTCTCAATATTGGCATGAATCATAGTTTTTCTGATTTGCTTTGCCATTGTGGAGAATTAGGTATAGATTAATGAGAGAAAAGACAAGAAATGTAAATGGCTGAAAAGGTGTGAAAACCCTCCCTCAGCCATCTGGTATGGTATATTACCTGGTTGGAGGCAGTGTTGGGGCTCAGTGCATCACTGAGTTGAGGCATTTCAAGGTTGATGAGATCTCTGATCTCACTGATGTTTTTTGTCTCTGATCCACCTGCTGGAAAGAACAAACACATGGGCTGAATTTGAACTACTTTAAAACTTTATTTTTTAAGTTTAAGTGCAAACCCTCCAACAATGAGAATTTATTTCTTTGTCTGATGCTATCATCATAAAACTGTCCAGTAAAAATGCAACACCTTAAAAGTGCACGTTGGCCTACACACCAGTATATGTGTGCATTCGTCAGTAACTATTGTTTCAGGTTACTTTTACTTTCTTTATTATAATATGTTGCTATGTGGACATTATCTGGACTTCTGTCTACACAAAGCTACCCATCCAGCAAAAATAATGCATCCCAGTGGCAGAAATAACCAGATATAAATGCTTTAGTCTCAGCATAAAGGTAATGTTTTTTCACAAACCATGGTATCTTTACTCTTTGTATATGCCTCATAAATAAAATGACTATTTGTAATAACAGAGTGGACCACATTTATTATAAATCACTTTCTAAAAACCATAAACATAAGAGTCATAATTCTAAATCATATAATCCTCCAGTTCAAATCTCACATAACAAGCTGTGAATCTCCCATTTCAATCCCCTTCTAACCGTTGTAACTGTTGCTATGAGGTCTTGGAGGAAGGGTGGTGTAGGGCCTCCAGTCCTGAGATGAGGGGCCGTTTGTAGATAAAACAGGAAGTGAAGAGTTTTGAAATGATGGAGGAGGACTAAGGAGGAGGGCGCTCTCCTGATCCTGCTGCAGGACCTGGAGGGTCAGACGAGCGTGGCGGGCTGACAAGAGGTACAAGAAGGCTGTGTCTCCATCCTGACGAACACCGTACGAGGCAAGGGACCGCTGGTCGGTGCAAAGGCACTGGCCAATTACCCAGCGCTGCACCCGTGGGTGAAAGCCGTATTCCAGAAACATCTGGAGAGAAAGGAAAAGTGAAGATCAATGATGAGGCAAAAAATAAGATACTGGGTAAGGAAAATATTGTCATGTAATGTCTTTTTAAATAAACCTGCTGTTTCAAGGATGCAGTAGTCATGTGTGGGAAAACTTTCACAGTGACACAACAGGATGAGGATGAATCTTCTACTACAACAGCCAAACTGGTGGATGAAATAAAAATAAAGACAAATGTAATATTATTATTAATTAAGAATTGTGCTTTGGCATGATTAAAGCACATTTAACAACAGTGGTCTTACTTGATTTCAGTGTCTTCATGTTCTTTATTAGAGGGTTGTATCTGTAACGCTGCATGCTGTTGTGCGAGTGTCGCAGCAAAGATGGAGGCTGACTGCAGGTCACCTGCCTCTATGGCTCTGCTCAGCTCTATGCAAGCTTCCTCTGCACATGAAACACAAAAAACAGAATGTACACACTCAAAGAAACAGAACCATGTCACAAAAACACTGTCTACTAACAAAAACTCCACAAATGATTAATTGAGCAGATAAAACACAGATCAGACATATTGTTTTATTGCACACCTTTTCGTTGTAGACCCAAAGTGTTCTGAAGATGGAGAACATCTGGAAGATGCTGAGAACCATTTTCTTGAGGGATGACTGGGAATATGTAAAAACATAAAAGTTTTTAGATAACAAAAGATGGATAATGACTGACAGCTCCACAGTTAACAAGAAAATAATTGTTTTTCACTCTATAGCTAAGTGATTATCACAGTGTTTGGTGAAACTTAGAGAGGAAACAAGGCAAATGGGAAAACTCAGGATGGCACTTTTCCTTCTTAGAAAATGTTAAAATGAGAACCGTTGTTTCAGCTGCCACAGGGTTAATTTGAATATCAGAGCCTTGCTTCCACGATTGTTATGCCAATCTTAAATCTGCATCCTGGCCTTCTAAGAGGACAGCACCAACTACAAGTACAAATGCACTTGAACACACTAAAATCTGATGAATCAGGCCACATTGGATGATTGTCTGGAAAATATTTACCCATATTTGTTTAGCCACAGAAAATCTCCTCCTTGTTTCATATATTAATTTCTGCAGACAGTGGAGAAAAAGCAACACCAAAACTCTGAACTAGGGCTGCAACCAATGACTCTTCTGATGGTCGGTTAGTCACCGACTATTAAAACGACTAGTCGACCAATCGGATTATGCATCTCATGATTATTATAAATGGATCTTATTTCACTTTCAGCTTTGAAATTTTGCATAAGGTTGTTAAGTTAGTCCGACGTGCCTCCTCTTTAAATGCCCGCTTTACAAATCTCACATGTATTTAATTTATTTTGTAAGTTTAACGTGAAGTTATCCCAGACTTTTAACATTCGATCCGCCACCATATTTTTCCCCTGGCGGACTTTATTGCTCAGCAGAGATAAAAAAAAGAAGACGAGGTCTCACTCTGTATTTTTTGTCCTCTTTGCGCATGTGCATTGTGCAACTCTCAGCAGAGATAGGATTAGAAGACGATGTCTCACTCTGTAGTTTTTGTTTTCTTTTGCCGACAATAGTCAACGGCTAAATTCGTTGTCGACTATTTTTATTGTCGACAACGTCGACTAATCGTTGTAGCCCTACTCTGAACTATATTCTGTTGGTTCTGGACGCTGCCCTTTAATGGGTCTTTCCCCGAACAAATCCATTTACAGCTGGCTTGGTGTGTGGACAGCAGAGAGGGAAATGCACCTTCTTGCTTTTGTTTCTCACACATATAACAAATAAGCTAATTTGAAATTATGCAACAGCAATATGTGGGAATTTAATGATGACATGACTTCTTCGGGTTCAGGGTTTTACTGAACTAGATTGTTGGGAGCCATCTTTAGCTTACCAGTGGGATGTCACATGTGTAAAAACGTTGTTTTAAACACAGCAAAGTTCTGTAAAAAAATGTATGTTGGCCCATTTGGAAGCCATCAAATTTTACAGGCTTAAAGCTTTAATGTTTGTCTAAATTAGAACAGGTGCACTGATAATGACCTCTGTGAGATCAAAATAATTTTAAGGCTCAATTACTTCGCTCATTATGTTTCTGTTATATAGCTGGACTTAATTAAATGTTTGTAAAACAAACAATAATAACTGACAGGTTAACCTAAAATGTGTCTGAATAATGACACAGCTCAGGCTACTGAATTTATCTGTGATCTAATAGAAACATCATCGGATGCACTGACGGCCTGTTTGTTATCAGCTGACAGCTGATTCTGCGACATACACGGCGTGTTTATTAGAATGCTGAACAGATATCTGAGATTTGATCAAAAGTGTTCACTCAGGACGAATGTGGGGATGTGTTTTGATGGTCAGTGCAAACACACTTATAGCACTTAGCATGATAACACCAAATCTAGTAAGGCTAGAATCTAGTAAGGCTCAGATCTGATGTTATCTTACATTTTAATTCATTCCAAGAAGACATTGTGTTGGCTTCACAGCAGTAGATTGTCTTTTAAACCACAACACAGATGCTAAAATCTTCCTATAGAATGAAAATCTGGCTGTACCACCATTCACATTAACTTATTTTAAGTAGGTTTTTTAAAATATTTTTTTCACTTTTAGTGGCCAAGACAACCAAGATAACTAAAAAAAAAGAAAAAAAGTTAGATTTCTTCCTGCTTCTTTTTGAGCATGTTGAATTGAAATGATTGTTGTAGTAACTGTTTTTTTAACATGTTCAAAATAAACATTCATTCATTTAAAAAAAATTAAACCATATTTATTTAAGATTTGTGGTTTCCTGCAGTATTTTAATTTCCTTTCTCTTTCCTGCTTTATTTTCAGTTCATGCTGCTCCTGAAGATACTACAGCACAGGGGTGACCAAATCCAGTCCTCGAGAGCTACAAGCCATTCATTTGGTTCAGGTGTGTTGGAGAAGGGATGCATCTAAAAATTGCAGGATAGTAGCTTTAGCATGTTTTCATAAAATTCCATGAGGAGAAAGTTAAATTAAATTAAATGACACATTAAATGACAAAACATCTCAGTAATCATTGACTTGTTCTTCAAACACTGTTGGTTCTACATTATTCCTGTTAGGAAATCATCAAACTGGTAGGTTTCTTTATTTGTAGTTCCTCAACTGGACTAAGCATCTCTTTTTGTGACATTAAAACAGATTTTCTCAAAATTTGCATTGAATCAGTTACTGTACAGGCCCTGCGATGGACTGGCGACCTATCCAGGGTGTATCCTGCCTCTTGTCTGCTAATTGCTGGGATAGGCTCAAGCTTCCCCTTGACGATGAACTGGACTAAGTGGTACAGAAAATTAATGAATGGTGAAAAGAGGAAATACTGTACTGATAACCCACTTACATCACAAAACAGGAACAGGTAATAAAGATTACACGGTAACAAAGTTGACATTTGTTTTTATGAAGGCGGTCTTTTATCTGTGGACATTGTATTAATTGGGTTTGCTTCTCCAGTTTAATTTAATTTTGCATTTTTCTGGGTTTATTTTATGTTTTATAGGCAACCACTTATTCAGAATGATGCAGGTAGTTTTAAATTAATCTTGTTTACTTTAGTATGACAGGTGTTAGTAATCTCTAGTTTATCAAAAATCCATCTTTTAAAGCTGGGACTAACCGTTCTAGATTAAGGTCGATTCTTGGCCTAATTTAAACCCTGTTTGAGAAATTTTCCCGCAGAACAACCTCTCACAACAAAAGCAGCTTGGAGTCCTTGTCAGTTTAGTAATTTCTCATGAAATAGTAAGAATTAAAACATTGAAAAATGTGTTCTTCAACATGGTTGAAATAACCATAAAGGTCATTATACTTATACTTCCAATCCAACTTTATTTATAAAGCAATTTAAAACAACATAGTTGACCAAAGTGCTGCACACAGCCTTAGACTTAAAAACTTACTAGAATGTTTAATATATTAAATTAATATTACTTAATATAAAGTATATCACCCCACAGTTTTACAAAGTTTGACTCATACCATTCCACAACTAAATTATTATTAACCTATTGCAGGTTTGTGAATATGATTTCTCACACACGGCACATGTGAAAATGTAGGTAAAGGTGTGTTACATTAGATTATTTAAATAGTCTTCAAGATTCTGTATGATGCTTGATTACAGTCCTGCAAACAAATAGAAGGACAGTTTCTCATTTCAAACTCACTTAAATTAAGTGAATTTCGCCATTTTGAAAACACACAACTGTGCATGAACTTTGTTTATTGGTCTAGATTTAAGGTGATAAAAGGGATGCAATACACCCCCCACTGTGTTTATTAAAGAACAAAAACAAAAACACAGGGATATTTGCAAAGATGGCCGGCTGACCTTTGTGTGCTTCTCGTAGGGAGGACATCACCACTGTGGCCCATTGCTGGGCATCCTGCTCACAGCGAAAGTTAAAGCTGATGCGGTCATGGGGAGGCGCAACCAAAATCAGCTCATGGCACTTTGGCGACTTCACCTCATAGTTTACGGTTCTCAAATCAAACTCTGCGATGGTCTGAAGAATGAAGTAGAATGCAAATAAATTACAGGAAATGTCATTATTAAAACATGGGGAAGGTTAATTAAACACATGTAGATGTATGGTTACAGAAAACAACACACAGGATATGAATAATACATATATATATATATATATACATATACATATATATGTTTATAAATACACACACACATATATGTGTGTGTGTAACATGGCGGTGGTAGTATCATGATATGTTTAGCTAAAACCAAAGCTTTAAATACTTTTTCACCTCAGAGATATGTAATCTTGGATCAATTTCTTACATAAATAAGCCACCAGATATTATATTTTTGTCATATTTCATTAATTGGGTTCTTTTTTCCTCACTGTAAGACTTTAATCTGAAACCCAGATTAATTCAGAAATATAATAAACAACAACAAAACAGTCTGTTCATTATGGTCTTGGTCTGGGGTGTTTTGGAGTATCCCTAATAATGTAGTCCTACATTTGGGTTTTACTTTAGATTACCATTAGATATAAGATGTGTACTGAGTCAAACTTAATGAAGAGTTCTTTCTCTTTCTTTTAAAATCAGTGTTATCCACGGCCAAAGCGAGCGTCATAACAAACCCAACGCAGCTGCAGTTACAGTGAACTCACCACACTCCGGCCAGTCCCGCTGCTGTCCTGGAGCGATAGTCGGAATTCCCCGGATTTCCCCGGGTCCATGCTGAGCTGCAGGCGAAGTGACTCATCACTTGCTCCCGGAAGACACAGTGGCCGAATACCAGAATGACACACCGACACCCGAACCGACATAAGGACGGTTTGGCAGCCAAGTTGTGACTGCGAGGCCTCATAGTGGCTGGGGAAGGCGGCTGACTGGTCCGGCGTGAGACCAGGAGTGGGAGTCCAGCCATCTGAACTCAGCGACATCCTGCCGACAGATTCATGTAGAAAACAAACACACGGGAGTCCAGGTGGATGGTTTACCTCCACCTCTGCGTTGTTAAGCGCCGCTGATTTGCATATCTTTCCGTTCACATTTCTTAGAAAATTTCTTGCTGGGTATTTAACAGCGTATGTGTCAACAGGAAGCAAGTGCGTCGACCCTGTCACTGTGTACAGTCACTTCCAAAAAAAGTCTAGTACCACTCGAAGTCTCGCTTAGTTTCTTCGCTTACGCACGGGTTTAAGAAGATAAGGCGTTAACTTTTTCTTTACTCTAAAATATAACGTCCTGACATCAAGGTTAGAGTGGTAGTTTGATACTCCTGGAGCCGAGTTTGTTGTTGACTGCTTTCACTTCCTACCGCGCATGCGCTCTTCATGAGCCGACGTATGCTGCTTTAATATTTATGGTGGATGGTGTTATTATTAGCTTCATGAGTCGGGAACTGCTCATTTCTTCTGTCAGCAGACTTTTGCTCATATTTTACAGTATTTCAAGACTTTTAGAGTTTTTTTTTTATTTAAATGTAGTGCAGGAAAATATACTTTTATTTTATTTTTGTAGGGACAGAATGCGTGTTCGACTTGAACCACACAGAGGCAGCAAAGCATCCTGTTTACAAAACATGCATTCCCACTTCTGCTCTTTATCTGAGTTCAGCTGTAATTTAATTTATACACATTCAAGCATTTCTCTGAAAGATTTGTTATGTGTATTTTTATAGCTTAACATTCCCTGCCTGGAGTTTAAGACACTTAAGATTGTATGCATGTATTATAGATGATTCGTGCCCCCTTTCTTTTATTATTCATGATGAAAGTGACTTTCATGAAGTCTTACTGATGCTGGCACATGATTTGTAACATAGTGGAACACTGAAAAGTAAACAAAAACAGAATGCAGGGATTTGTCAATCACATATTTAACCAACAGAAAGAAAGAAAGAAAGAAAGAAAGAAAGAAAGAAAGAAAGAAAGAAGAAGAAAAAAAAGATCAAATGTTTAAGAAATCCCTGAAAAAGACTTGATCTGGATGGCAGTATGTGCTGCTCCTAAAGCTATATATATTAGAAAAATAGCAAATAACTTATGTGTACAAATATGCATAGTGCATAAATAATCTACCCCTATTAGTAGTTCTTTCAGCTGTGTTCACTGACTTTTAGTGTTTTCAAGCACTTGTAATGATTTGTTTTTACATTTATGTATAATGCAGTGTTGTTTGAAGGCAGAATATCAGCCATTGAGTGCTGGTATTAAGCTTTCTCTGAGTAAAGAAATTTCTTTATTTAATGACATTAAGTAGTTTAGATGATGAAATCCCAAAACTCTTTTTAGCATCGTGCTGACAAATGTTATTGGCATACTATTTTGCTTCACAGTCTCACAGAATGCAGATCTCCATGTGCTTTGTACACATGGATTTAAATTTATCTGTCCCACTATATGGGGCTGACATCCGGTTGCAAACTAGTCTGATTATCTCAGAGTTGGAATTTTTAGAAAAAGAGACTGCAGGACACAGGGTGATGCCACTTCATGATGTTGTTGTGACATACCTAATGTTGCCACAAAAACAAAAATAATTTCAACACACTACTTTGGTGTAAAAACTGTATCAGATGAAATTTAAATGAGATCAGTTAATAGAGAGGCTCTTGTTTTTGCTGCAACAGGATTTAGTTGTATTTTAGATCTTCCTTCTACACTTAGTATGTCAATCTTAGGCCCAGTTCACATTTGGTGCTTACACGTGCTGGGTGATTAACTCACAAGTGGACAGCATCAGATAGCATCGATGTACTTGGCACAGATTGACGATGCATTAAGATTCTATCAGACCTGATCCAGGACACATTTATCCACATCTGTTGAGCAGTCTGCAGTTTCATTCAAAGGTTTTGAAATTGTTATATTGCTATAATTTTGTATTACATATAGTCCTTAAAATAACTTTTCATATCAAATATAAAGTTATGTATATAATCATATATATAATATTATATAAAATATATATATTCAGCGCACAGTGATTAGCAGTGTGGTGGTGCACAATGGTGTGGTGGTTAGCACTGTGGCCAAACAGCAAGAAGGTCGCTGGTTTGAGCTTCGGCTGGGGGAAGGTGAACAGTGGCCTTATTGTGTGGAGTTTGCATGCATGGGTTCTCTCTGTGTACTCCTTCTTCCTGCAAAGACATGCATGTTAGGTGACCTGTCCAGGGTGTTTGCCTTTGACCTGCTAAATCCTGGGTTAGGCTCCAGCCTCCCCGTGGTTCTTAATGGATGATAGATGGATACATATATATATGTATATATATATATATATATATATATATATATATATATATATATATATATATATATATATATATATATATGTTAATTACAAATATATAAATGCTAATTACACAGAGAAAGCTACAGACTTAATAACATAGTTTGACAACCCTTCTTTTGCACTGTGACCTCATTGCCAGATGAAAAGATGCTAACTGATTCTGTCCATTCTAAATTCTGCATGTCAAACCTTATTAACACTTGGATGCAAAAAGAAAAACATTTGTAAAGTTGACTTGTAATTAGAAATTAATTTTCTATTAATGTGCCATTCAGCAGAACTGCTCAGTAGACAGTGTACCAAAACATTTACTGTTCTGTCATGAAAATGTTTTTTTTTATATAAATTATTCAGTTTAAATATGAGTAATGATCTGTATGATGTAATAACCGGCTATACCTGCAGCATGGACATACTCTCCAGTTTCCCTGGTGATAAATGCATTAAACTGTAACAAAAGGCACACACGTCGGATACAGACTGCACATGAACAGAAAATGTGAATTATCAAAGGTGACTTTTTTTAATTAAATGAAAGAAATAAAAGACAGTGTCACTTTTATCTGTTTTAGTTTTATATTTACTTCTTTATTTTACAGATTCTCCTGTTTTCCACCTTCTGCAGTTAGCAATGACTCAGTGAGTCTTTAAGGAGCCTTTACACCACTAAGCCTTATTCAGGTGTCCCTGCAAACTGATTGCATGAATACGTGATCTGTTCATAACCATCTCTTCTTGTAGTTGTATTTGCTCCCTACAGTTCTCAGGGCAGCGAAATCAATTTTACAAATAATTGTGGTTATTTATTATATCCTACATTTCTAGGAAAAAATGTTGTGTAAAATGTAGAGCAGTATATCTGACATAATTTGAATGCAGTCTGACAACCCTCTTCATTATTTGAAAGAAGAGGTCATATTGTCTGTGACACAAATCTGTATTTTATGAAAAATATTATCTTCAGAATCATATTCTCATATTTTTCTGTTAGAAAAGCACAAGTATTTAATAATGATATTAAAGAGATGGTTCCAAGTTCACTGTGACAGCAACAGTGAGTCCACATGTACTGTAACTAGACCCTAAAACCAAAGCAGATACATAGTGTTCAGCCATAGTCAGCTGTGTTATTTATACCAACCCATTCCAACCTTTTTCTGCTACAGTCCTACTTTGGCAAAAATAAAGAAGACATTGCAGTTTGATTCCTTTTTTGTGAAAAGGTTCTGAGACTTTTTCATTTGAAAGGCACCAGTTTTTTTTAGTTATAGTGTACTTAAGATATATACACAGCCTGTAAGTTATTTACTTCCCATCTTATGTTATCACATGACTGAATATAATAATGATTGTAAAGCTAGCTGTGAATAGATGCAAAGGCTGCATTGTCTTTGTTTAACAGGTGATACAGAAGGCTACCACCTGTGCGTATGGAGTTTAACATAGACAATACAACTCCGATGCTCTCTCTGAATCCATAGTCTTTAATCTCTCTGTATTACATTTGTCATGCACTGTTACACAGTTAACCTGTGTAGTGATTTGTAGTGTCTTTTCTTTTTTGTCTTTCTTTTTTTTGCTTGGAATCAAATTAAACGAAAACAAAATAATGCAATTTTGTCTGTTTTGACATTTACTCAGTGTGCCAGTTGTTCTGGGGGGAAAAAAAGAAAAGGGGTTGTGAAACTGAAATATCACGGTCTTAATATTGTGTTTATATATTAATCATAAATATTGGGGTTAACAGCGTGTCACTGTACCAATATAGGGAAGAACATACATGTACACCAACACACTTGATTATCTATCGTCCCCAACATAACAAGCCAGAATAGAAAACAGTCACTATGTGGCAGAGTGCATCTGGAGGTGTATTCATCGTTTGTCCTCAGCTTCATCTCTAAATGTGTTGAAGATGTCACAACCACCGAAACATTGATCGCCTTCACAAATTAAAAAACCCTGACTGAATATAGAGGTCAGGTCATTTATAAAACTGTGCGTAGCAAAGCAAACAACAGGGCGTAAAAAGGAAATGCGGCGCACTTCAACTTTCATAAACGCATGCGCACGGACGTCCCACGCCTATTTCCGTTTATAAATCAGAATCAACTTAAAGCGGGCGCACGTGAGGGAGCGCCTTTCCACGCCCACATGGTGGGTATAAATGGTCAGATGGACACCTATGATGCATATTCATTATTTCCACGATGGCTCGGAAGGGAAAAAGAGGGAAGAACCGGAATTTTTCCGGGTGCGAGACTGAGATCCTGACAAACGTAAAGAAGTTTAATTGGCACGGCGTGGGCATTACTTGTGTCAGAAAGGCAGAATAATGGCAGCAGGTGGCAGATGCTGTCATCGCAGTGTCAGAAGGGAAGACACGCCAGAAGCATCAAAGTGTGCAGCTGGGTATCTCAGTCAATAGAGCATATAGTCAACTTTTAGAATTTATAAAAACAAACTTGGTGGGAGAAAGTTCCTACCTCCACGCAAACTCTGACCACGGAGCACGCACAGAATAAGGGAAAACGGGAAACTGCGACACCAACGGTACAGAACAAAATCAAGAAAAAGATGAGGTGGAGAGTCTGCTGCCAACATTTACCAGTCAGAAAGAGAAAATGCGAAAAATAAGCTTCGGTCTTTTATTCTGAGATCCCAGCAGAGTGGGACAGACTGGAGGTCTTGAAGAGATGCAACACTTGTTAAACTCACAAGAGGTGTATTTCCTTCAATCAATCAATCAAACTTTATTTATAAAGCACTTTTCATGCTGGGGCAACACAAAGTGCTTTACATGAAAAGTCAATTCATGCATATTAAGACAAAACGAAACAACATAACAGGAAAAAAAAAAGTTACAGTTGCACTCAGGAACATGCATTCACACAAAGCAGATACACCCCTCACACTGATAGTCTTCAAGAGGCTAATCATGGTCCACATTAAAGACTCCATTATTAACTCTGTGGATCCACATCAGTGTGCATATGGGAGGAACCGCTCCGCTGATATGCTATCTCATCAGTGGTCCATACGACCATCAGCCACATGGTGGGTAAGGACACTTAGAGTATGTGTGTCTTTTCTTCATCAACTGTGCATCTGCATTCAGCACAATCACCCCACACACTTGTAGAAACTCCACATACTGGTACCTCTCGCTGCAACTGGGTACAGGACTTTTTAACCAATAGACAATATATTTCTGTCTGGTTAAGAAGGCTCAACACCTCTAAGTCTTGCTGCGGCTGAGGCAGGATAGACGGGCAGGCTTAGTACTTTTCTCCTTCTGTGCAATGGAGATCATCCTTTGCTCCTGCATTACTGTGTGCTCTGCTGCAGAGAGGATGGCTCTACATGGAGTGGTAAAGGCTGCACAGAAGATCAGGGAGAGCAGTCTCCCCACCACCAAGAACTTGGTTGAAGGACTCCACCCATCCTGCACATGCACTTTTCTTCCCTCTTCCAACAGGGAGAAGGCTGTGGAGCATCTGGAGCTGGTGAGCTTCTTTGAGATGGTGAAGATGTGCAATACAAGACATTTCCTACTTTTCTGCGCAATCATCATCGTAAAACACTTTATTCTGCTGATGCATATCACACATCATTAGCACTATTTTGCTCAATACTGTTCTGATGCTGTCTACTATGCAGCTCATCATGTTTGCATTTCTTTTTTCTTTTTAAATTTAGTTTGTTATTTTTAATGACCTTTTTAGAGTACTTGTTTATTGTGTGCTGTTTTGTTACTCCTACTCCCACTGGCTGTTATCAGGTCTTCAGTCACCAATTTTGCTCCTTCTCATGTAAGTGCATACCCTTCGAATCATCTGAATATGTTTGCAAGTTGATTCTCTACTCATTAAACGACTACAGCAAGTAATCTTGATAGTGAATCATCTTTCTTGGTCTGAAAGAGACCACATCACACACCTCAGGTGGGGGCTAGAACCAACAATCTCTAGCTATTGAAGCTGATTCCTGTTCCACTGGACCACTGAACCAACTGCTAATCATGAAGATATTATGTTCCTGATCAGAGCATACACCTAAAGACATTTATTAGCCTGCAAATTATCAGCCATGTACTTGAATGCCTCCACTCTTTAAATCTGATAATGAAAAACAATATTTGAAGAATAAGGAAAACTGCAATCCACATAGTTTTGCAGAATTGATGTTAAACATTCTCTGAGATGTCCCTGTTTAGCATTCACCTCCCAGTTTGACCTTTTTTAAGAAGGAGTCTAAATTCAAAACATGGTCAGTGAATGACCCAGCCCACACATCCACGGGTTTGTGAATTGTGAGGCAATTAACAAAATATACTGTAGCACGAAAGGGGAATGATTTAAACCCCACAGTTTAGCTGGGTCAAGTTGTTAATCATCCCGCAAGGAAGGTTTTTCCTCAATCGATACTACATTCCTCAGGGCCCACAGGAAGAAGTTGAATTTGGACAGAAAGAGCATATTGCTGTTTTTTTCTGTAAATTAAATACTTAATACTATCTTATACTATATATATATATATATATATATATATATATATATATATATATATATATATATATATATATATATATATATATATATATATAAATATAGACCATGTATGCTAAGTATGATTGCAGTTCTGATATTTTTATTTATGTTTATTTTTCCTGAGGATGAGTATTATCTTATGGCCATATCATACGAATTTTTCCATTATCTGTACAGATCCATACCTCGTCCACCTGTCTGTAACTCAAAATATTTGTTCTTTGTTTTTAAATTGGGTTTCTCAGCCAAATCTTTCTCTGTCAAATTAGGATTATTTGTAGATGTTTCTATGCTGTGCTGTAATCACACATCCTCAGGTAGCTATCTTGTTATTATTGCAGCTGGGTTCTGCATCACACAACCTTTTCTTAGTACATGATTCTGGCTGCAAAGGAAAAAGCAAATGTTGCTCTAGGTTGGAGGCTGTTTACATGAGTGCAAACACCCTGAAATATGCAACACATGCATCAAAGGAAAGATAAAGTTAGATGAGGGTTAAGTTTATTTAGACTATTAGAGTTTCACTGGTTATCTCTTGTGTCCAGCGCTGCATCTTCATACTCATTATTTGGTCTATTTAAATCTGAAAAAAAGCTGCACATTCAGATCTAGTCTACATTTGAGAGTTAGAAACAAATGATCACCTTGTTTGTTGCAGGATAATCTTTAGTTAGGTAATCAGTTAACCAACTTGCAGAGTTTGTCCTTGGTTTCATAAAGGATGTTACGGCCATCTATTGAGTTCTTAGGTTATAAGTTTATTAAAGTGAATAAAAATCTTTAAACACGTACTGTATGATGCATGTTTACTAAGAACAAAAACATGGTTAAATGCACAATTTCTTGACCTTTAAAGACGCACTTCAGAGTTTTAAGGCTCTAAGACAGCTTTACACCTGAATACATCCAACAAGGCAACATTCTCCTCACTTTGGCGCCTCGCTGGTCATCCATCACTTTCCCTTTCTGGTGGTGGCACATACGCAGGACCTGACCTCTCTCTCTCAATCAGCATGAAAGAAACTTGCTGAGTTAAAAGCTATCTTATGTTTCAGTATCAAGTCTTTTTATTCTACAAATGTCATGCTTTGTCATGGGTGAATATGTGAAGACAAGTGCAATGCTGATTTTCACATTGATTCACATAGTTGCCAAGAAAGTTTTGGCACTCTATTGCTTGCTGTGACAAGGTGCCTCTTTTAAGAATATGTAGCTGATTGTGTTGTGCCTTGTACTTTGTAATCAAGCTGATTAATGAAAGGCTCATCAAAAACGCCCACCACAGTTCCGGGTCACTGTCTAACAGACCTAATTGTGCCTGTGGGTCTCCCCATAGTCACTAATTTAAGGGTGTCTGCATGTCATTGACTTCTTGATGGACTGCTCTGCTGCGTGACAGACATCAGAAAGGATCCAAACCCAAACCACACTTCTCAAATAGACAAGGGGTTTAAAAGAGTGGGAGGAGGAGAAGGAGGAGGAGTGGTGATGCGTCTTGTGGTCTGGGATCACTGTGAGTGAGTGACGTCCAAGATTCATCATCCAACAACCAGCAGCTGGGATGTATAAATAAGCTGGGATACACCTGCTCTCCAGCAACGACTTCAAACCTCCATCAACTGACCTCAACTCGTTACCAAAATTCAGGGTGAGTGGAAATTTCATTATTTAATGAGGATACAAAGATATACAAAGCTATTTAGATAACACATATAGGAATAGCTCATTTAATGTCAAGACAATGGTGTTATCTTTCAAAGATTAAATCCTACTTCTTCGCATTTTAAAATCTTATAATTAATGTTCTGGTGTTTAACAAAAGAAAATGAATCCCTAATTATGCAAGCTGCAAGTTTTTCTCCTCCTTCCATTGACTAAGATCTGTTCTTAGTGTCCTGGAATAGTCAAGTCACTAAGCTGCATCCCTGCATCCTCTTTAGTGCCTTGACAGAGCCCACAGGATGCTGTCCGGTGAAGCGGCTGATGTCCGGCACTGCGTCCTGACAAACCGCTGGCTGCCCGCAGCTCTGGCACTACTCCTCCTCCTCTCCTCCAGCTTCAGCCGCGCGCACAGCACCACAGTGGAGCACGACTTCCACATTGTTCACAACGTCGACAACAGAAGTAAGAGCCGTTATGTTCTCATTATATCTCATTTGTGCTGTTAACATTGCCCATAGAGCTCTAATAAAGTAAATCTATTGTAGTTTAAGAGAGAAGAGCACAAAAGCTACCTAAGCCTTTTCATAAAAAAAAAAATAAAAAAAAATCAATGAGAATTTAAATATGCTGCCATGAGTGAGATCACAGGGACCTTTTTTAAAATTTATTTATTTAATTCTGTTTATTGCAATGTAGGCTATGAATTGAAGTTTCCCAAGTTTAAATATTTTTTCTGCACTTTGATACATTTTTTATAAAGGCAATTATTAGAATAAAGAAAAGCTGATCAATTACACTTAATTAGGATTAAAGTAAGAGACAATAATCCCAACCAATATAGACAGTGGGACTTTGAGCAATCATCAGATGCACAGTGTGGCTAGTTGGTTAAATTACATTTTCACGTTAATTTAACATGTTTTTTGTAGTGGCTTTAAGTTTCCTCATTTTAGATATTTTAATATCATAAAGAGCAACTTGTTGATTTCAAAAGAAAGGATCCTAAAATTATCACGTTGGGATGCACTAAGCACCACACTTCCAAAACAATAAGAAATTTGTATTTAATGTAACATGGACTGATCTAAAGTTTTGGAAAAGAATAAAATAAAGGTTTACATTACTGCCTTCTAAAAATGTCCAGTGTCACCTGAACTGTAAAAACGTAAAGAAATGCAAAAAAAAGTAAATGATTACTGAAAAAAATATACATTTTAACTTATAACAGGTTCTGTTAATTATGAGCTATGAATTTTTTCACTGGAAAGCAAGGAAATTATGTTACACAAGGAGAGTAAAATGTAAAAACCATTGAAGACCTTACATTTTCTGGCTAAAGGAAACTCAATCTGTTTTTCTAGCTGTAACATTTATGTTGAGTTCAAGCTTTTTCCAGCATTTTTCTAAATGTGAATCTTGTTTCCAGACACATGCTTTGCTTCATTTGTCAATAAAGAGCCCGTTTGTGTGGTTTCCAGGTCCAGAAATAGACCCATTCTGGTATGTGGGGCGTGGTGTGAGGCCCATCGGGCGCTTCGGGAAGAGACACAGCAGTGTGGATGTGTTGGATGGCGGCAGGATGCAGCCTGTCGTCAGGACATTGATGCTACTGCTTAACAGCCTCAGAAACAAGGAAAACCTTAGAAAAGTACTTGATGGAGAGGATGGTGATTGGTTACCATGACAACAAGCTCTCCTTCTCCATCCTTCAAAAAACTCTTAGTGTCTTTAGATTTTATCTCACTTGAGGTTGCATTTCTCTTTCTTAACTTTATCTATATTATGAAGCTGATCGGATCATTGCTGAAGTCATTCTCCAAAGTTTTCTGTACATAAAAAAAAATCATTCTATATTGATTAATAAAGCAGGATGTTGTGAACATGCCTGGTGATAGCCTTGCTTTCAACTTATTAAAGTGCAACAGTTTTCTTCAAAGAACAGTTCCTTTTAAGGTTGCAAATTTTATTTATTTCATAATACATTTTACTTTTCATAGTATGGTGGCACATTGAGAATCAGTTTTTTTTTTTTTTTTACTTCTTTGCTTGTTATTATTTTCCCCAACATGTCATATGGATTGCAACAAACAATTGCACACAAAAAGTGGATGGCCCGTCTGTAGAGCTGTGCACAGTGAACCATGTCATAGTCATTCAAACTGGAGTTCAAACAAGAACAAAAGTAGCAGTTGTTTTTAGTTTTGTGTGAGTTTCTTAATTTCTGAGTATCTGGAGCCCAATCTCAACAGTAAGTAAGGATTCCTGTGTGTATCCACCTTCACAAGTCATAACAATTTTACACAATCTCTTGCAGACAACACTAAAATATTTGTCAACTATGATTGGGCAATAAACACATTATTCTATATCATATCCATCTTTTCACACATATACATATATTAACATATCCTGCAATGAGATATTAGCTTTTTTTTTTTTACATTATAAAAATACAGGACACTGATGATTGGACCCTTGTGAATGTGCTTTTTGTGGGAAACTTTACATCAATTCCATAAAACCAGAAACATGCTTTTATACAACAACACCTCTGTAGAACAAGACTGACAAAAGTGCAAACCCAAAGATGAAAAAGGCTGGGATGATAAGGTCACTAATAGAAGGGGCAGATCATTCATACAAAGGATCATCACACCTTTCATGCAGTCCATCAGGAAATCACACTCTGCTTTTAAGCTTAGGCAAAGCAAAAACAACTATATGGGCAACTAAATCAGATTCTGAGTAATGGAAGTGGTCACAGAGCAAAGAAAGATCCCCTGAAAATAAAAGGCAGTTGTTTCAAACTAGTGTTAAGAGTGTATACAGGTACAAACTTAATAATACCGACCACTTAAAAAAGATCTCTTGTCATGTGTGTTTTTATGGCATTTACCTTCATCGTTACTGACATAATCCAATGGTAAATGCAGGCTTACACTGAAAGCACTTTGAGTCATTGCACATGTGAGAGTCTGATAGGTATGACTGAGGAAAGTTCCTTTGAGGAAAGAATAAAGCCTTTAATTTGCAATAGTACTTATTTCAGTGGCATTGCATAAAAACTTTCAGTGAGTATAAAAATAAATTGCTTGTAACAAAATTATGATTTCATGACATTTGTTATATAGCCCAGGTGTATATAATGTAATTAAAAAAAAGATTTTTTTTTTTTAATGTAACACAAAATTTCAGATATGACCCAGCAAAGTAATTAGACATTTATTTTTTTAAATGAAAGGCCACAAAGGTAAAAAGTAAACAAATAAAAACAACGAGAAGTAAGAAAAAAATTACCATAAGTTAGGTAAGAAACCGTCAGCAAGAAATTGTTAGACCAAACTTGAATGTTGTTTTGTGTTGAGCTCCATGTCGGTCTTATTGGATTCAATTAAAAGTAGTGGTGCACAACTTCCACTTTAAGGCCATAGAGTGTAGCCCATTTTACATTTCTAGAGAACAGATACATATCATTTTAACCTTTCTTAACCAGAGGAGCTAAATACCACTCCCGCCTTATAGAAAATGTGTAGGATTTTGATTGGCTGTATTTAAGTCAAAAGGTTATCTTTTCATAAGTCAAACTAATCTGTTTTGTTGCCTAATTCTTACCAGTGACGGAGAATAAAAATAAACATCTCATAAGAGGCTGGATGAGATTAACTTGTTCCACCATTTTCCTCTGACCTACTGAAACATTGGTAAAAATGTGAAATACTTAGCTAGCTATTTGCTAAATGCTGCGACTTGCTAAATAAAGTTAGTAGCTAGCTGTTGAACAGAACAGCACATACAGTAATTAGGATATAACCCTCATTTGTTGTTGAGCAAACTAAACTAAAAGAAAAGAATATGGGGCTAAGTTTATGGGTAGATTATGCCAGTTTTTTACCTACTTTATCAACAGATTTAGAGTCAGACTAGCTGATTCTCTTTTCCACCAGTGCATACTTTAGCTATCTGGCTAGTGGCTATTAATTAGCTTGAGTGGTAGCTGTGCATTGACTTAATCATAATTAGCACATTAATATCTTTGACTATGGATTTTTGCATTTTTATTCTCAGCAAGAAATACTTTCAAAATGCTAAAAATGCATTTAAATGTTTTTAGCTGTGCATCTGCTGTCAAGTGACATATTTATCAAGTGTGCTTTTAAACCCCCCTTTGCCATACAACATCATAGTGGCAAGAAAGGACATAACATTTTGGCCCTGATGTTTTTTATATCTATATTGTTAAAATATCAAAAAGCAGTACAATCATCTTCCACATGAGGATTACTGTCTGATACCAGTTGATAGCTGTTGTATGTGTGTGTGTAGGGGGGGTAAACATAACTTCAATGGGGGTTTCAGTTTGAAGAATTCCCCGTATCATATTATGTTGTGGAAGAAGTTGTAGTATAAAACTTGACTCAGCCTCATTTTTAGGACACAGAATCACTCAAAGTTTCACATGATTTTTCCACAGCTTCATTGAACAGTAAATTACAAGACTTGCAAACGGATAAAAAAAGGAAATGCGTTTTTCTTTGCCTGTACAGATATTCTTTTTGAGTCGTATGCATCATGAGGAGTGTTTACAGATTTTAAGGCAGACACACCGACTGCTGAGTCACCCTTGAATAACAAAGCACGTAAGAAGTGAGGGGGGAGAAAACCAGTATTTAAAAGGGAAAGAGGGAAAGAACCAGTCATGTTTTTTTGTGAGGTGTGACTAATGTTGATGGCAGAGGGATGAGTTCTGGATGGTCACATAGGGCAGGTGTTGGCCCCTGCTTGGCCTTGAGCTGGAGGCAGATGATGGGTCAAGGCACTGGATGTGAAGGGCCCCCGTCCCCGGGGCTCTGAAGTAGCCCTGAGGGACTTGTTGTGCTGTTGCCTGTCACTATGGCCGAAGTACTTTCACCTGCTGCTCTGACTCCAACTTTTCTGAAACAACAACAAAAAAAAAAAACTTAGAAAAAAAGCACTAAAAAGGACTGAGCTCTTAAAAAAAGACTGACTAAAACTAAGATATGATTTAGATTAACATATATGACTCATATCTAAATATCCAGACATTGTTCCTGGCTGCAGTATACTGTATGAAGGACTGATAGAATGGATGATCTAAGCAGGAATGAATGATATGATCTGCAGCTCATCTTTGAAGCCATGCTGACAAAGCCTCTCTGAGTCAGAGCTATTGTGTGAATACAGGTGAAGAACAAAAAGAGACAAAAAAAAAAAGAAAAAGAAAAAAGAGAGAATATAAAGAAAGCCCCAGCAGAAAAAAAGCCTTTTACAAATATGAAAAGGCGCCAACTTCTTGTTGATTAATAAAACAGCCTTATCCTCTTGCACTGTGTGTTTCCATTTAGCTATTTTACATCTAATGGGGCTTTTCAGTTACTTAGTCCCTTTTTGGCAGATGTGAATACGTCTCTTCTTCGTCCATTCAGCAGCTTTGCTTCTTCTTGGACAAAGTGAAAATCTGTGATGTTTATTAAAGATAAATTAAAACTGTCCTCTTATCGCTAGTCATCTCACTATGTTTAGCTGTCTTTTTTTCATTGAGACACACATACACACAAACAACCATACATACAAAATGAACTTGTATATAAGGCTGTATAATTCAATCAGCACTGAGCAGATCCTACTAATGAGCTGAATGTGGGTAAAATATCGCTGCTTAAACAGATTTTGGATAATTGATTTAGCCACTGTAGGTGGAAAACAAAAGTTGTGAAATATTAGTATATGTGTTTCTGGACCCAAACTTTTCTCTAAATTAAGGAAATCCAACCTGTTTAATACCTTTTAGTGGAGGTGCTGGAAGTTTCCTCCTCTGATGGCGGGATGAGTCCAGGGTCTCAGGCTGCAACAGGAGTATATTATTATACATCTTATTAAATTTAATTAAACCACCCTTTGTAATCAACTGTAGCTATTTAATGTGCATGTAAAGTAAGACAACAGAGACAAATGAGGCAGCTTGAGAGTAAAAACATAATTATGTAAGGTTAAATGTGGCAGCTATTTTAAAAACCTGAAGGACAGTAAATACCTTGGACTTTGGCTTGAACTTGGAGAAGCGATTGCAGGCAGTTACATTTAACCCAGCTGTTTTCAGGGCTGATATTCTCGCCTCAATGTTAGATATCTTTAAGCATAAAGAGGAATTATATCAAAAACACCTTCTAAAACAAGATATTTTATTCTGGACTTCTTGTTACTCTTTGAGCATTGGTTAGAATAAAGTGTGCAATCAGCATGAGAAATGTTGATCACATATTTAACAATCCTGTCCAGTACCTGTAGTTCAGACTGCTGGACCTGAGCTGCTGCAGTACCCACTTGGTCCTCCAGGAAGGCCAGCTCTGTGTCTGTAGTGGCACTGCTAATACTGCGTGCACATTGCTCCAGCTCCCCCAGCGCTCCCTCGAGGCCGTACACAGCACCAGCTGCCAGGTACACCTGCACAGAGAAGAGCAAATTTGAACTCTCATCAACTTGTCCAAGAGGTAAAACTGTTGATCTCATTGCACTTCATCTTACATTTTCCTCCATCTTGGTGAGCCGCTGGTCCAGCTTGCGGGTCTCAGAGCTACTGGATATAGGAGAGGCGCTCATGGACTCAGAGGGTGTGTAGCTTTCTCCTCCTGCCTCACCGATCAGCTCCTCTGTAGCATTTAAAACCTTCAGCACCTCCGTGGTGATACTGCACAGTGAAGCTGCCGAATATTTCTATTCCAGTTGAGCATACACACACACAAAGTGAAATGCTAAAGTGAATTATCCACTAAAATGAGTGCCTGCAATGAATAAAAAACAAAACAAAACAAAACAAAAACCATTTGATTATTGACACTATGACCAAAAAGACTCAATATGCAAGCACAGTACAAACTGGAACCATTCATTTAAAATACATAAGCTTCACATAATTTGGCATTGGCACAAGGAAATGCCAAACAAATATGTTGTATTCAGTAAGCTAAAAGTGTCAAGAAGTGAAATCATGCCATACAGTAAAATTTTAGGCTTTACAATAACTAAAATTGGAAAAACATCCCCTATTCAACAATGATGGAGAACAACAAACAGGCCCAGTGATTTTGAGTCATAAACATCATAACTTATTCCTTCTTAAACTGTAATTTTTTGAAAAGCACATTCTGCAGGTGACAAATAAATACACTAGGCCTAAAAGGCAGCTTGCAAACACTCACACATGCTCGACCTGAAAAAGCAATCAGTGTGTGCAGAACAAGGAGATGAGAAATGCCATGGAGAGAGAGGAGGAACATGAGAAAAAGACTCAAGACAAAGCCAGAGACGTTTAATGATACAGAGTTTAATGCTTTGAATGGTTAAAAGACAGCGCAGGTATCTTTTATTAATGTGCAGCCTATTTCTAAAATTAGGCTGTGAGAATCATCATTTCAGTCACTGATTAAAGGTCCAGATCCAAAATAAAGGAGGGATACTGAGACAATAGTAAATAAAAACAGAAGAGATGATGTGTTGATCAATAGTGAAGAGACAATAAACAACTACTTTTTTTTGTTTTATTAAAATATCTACTCATTTTTACTTTGACTTTAGGAAAATTTCTCTAAAAGTTGGAACAAGAAGCAACAAAACACTAGAAATACCTTGTGAAACATCTCACAGCTAAATGACAACATGACTAGGAGTAAATAAAACATCATGGAGATCAAACACTGGCTAATATCTAGATGTAAAACTTTCCAAGAATTTGGGAAGTTCTTTACTTACAGTACATAATGTTATTAGCATATTAGAAAAATTCTCTCTGAAGAGACTGACAGTAAAAAAAAAATACCTTCAGGATCTAGCATCTGCTTGTACTGTATTTTATATCTAGACTTAAGAGTATGTTTATTAGGCTGTTGCAATGCTCATGGCACTTTCAAAAAACACGTTTTTTATTTTTATTAAATCATTTTGATAAATGAATGCATTTGCCCAATAATTATTATAAAAACAAAAGCGTTGATGGTTCAATTAAAAAAAAATATTTAAAGTTTCTTCAGAGGCTGAGAAAATAGACTTTTAGTAAACAATTCTGACAAGTTTGTAAGAAAACCCTTAGAATGCTCATAAGGGTTAAGAAATCACGTTGGTTTTATCCACAACTCTATAATACAACTCAATCATGCAAATAAGACATACTGTGCACACAGATACACAAATCTTAGCTCAAGCTCATATAAGATGGACTTTGTTCTCCTGACAAGTCAAAATGAGAACTTCTTCCTGGAAGGGATGGATGTCATGTTCTCTGGGCTGAAGACAATTTGTAGACGGTTCAAAGGCAGCATTCATGGCTGAATGATGCCAAACTACATTCTGCACAGATGACATTGTTAAATTGGTCTGCCTGCAGTCAAGCCCACTGAAAATAACTGGTGCATTATATATGAAACCCAAATTTAAAATTAGGATAAATGAAGTAAATATTTTGGCTCTAGCCTGCAGTTTAAATTATGAGATTTGCTTTACATTTTGAACGATGAAAACTCAGTTTTAAAATTTTATTTGAGAAAAGCTAAATGAATAGAGTAAGTATTATGAGTTTCTAAAATAGTGATCAAAACATCACAGTTAAATGACACAGATGTAATGTGGATTAGGTTGGTAATGAAGTGTTACTGCTGAAAAACAAAACACCCATTTACTGTCAATCAGTAGGTCTATATTGATTAACCTGAAGCAGCTTTCATACAAGTTTTAAACAAGTTCAATTCAATGGCCAAGATGCCTCGTATCGGAAAAGCAGCTGCTTTATTCCCCTGAAGAAATGAAAATACTGATCAAGAAAAGGCGAGGAAGTAAAGGGAGACAGATCTTATTCACTAATGATTGGATGAAGCTTTAATCAGTGATATCTGTGACATATTGATCCCTCTATCTGAGTGACAGTGTGAAGGGCAAGGTTTGGGCTGGTGTCAGAAGAGGTTGGTGTAGTTCAAAAGAAATAAGTGGGAAGTAGCTTTTTTCCCCCTCATCACTATTCAGTGATCTTAAAAAGACATGTATATATGGACACTCTGAGATATTGATTTGTTGGCAATGGACAAATAGATGTGTCCTCATCCACTCCAAAGAACCACAACATTAAACAGTGGATCAAACAGTTGGACTAATGTAACCAACTCAGAGTGCAAACCTCCATCAAACCATTGTAATTTTTTTATGCTAATGATTGTGGGGCATTATTTTTGAGTCAGAAGCTCAGTCAGAAACCTACATGTTCTTTTAAACATTTATCTATTATTTAGATTTAGTCAAACCTCTAGTTTTTTTAAGTAAAGAAATACATTTCTTATCCTTCAGTGAGCTCAATGTACATGTTTTGTCTGTTTGATTAATTCAGCCTAATTTACTTTTTTTCTGTAATATTTATATGCCTCTAAACCTAATAAAGATAACATTAATTAAAAAGGAAACAAAGAGACATATATATATATATATATATATATATATATTTATATATATATATGTAGTGGATAATTATACCAGCAGTGAATTAAACCATATGGGTGATTCCCTTATTTATTATTGAGGAATTAAATGCCAACTTCTACATTCTGCTGTCCTTCAAAATGGTGTGAATTTGATAAAAGTAAAAAAAAAAGACTTGAAAGATAAAAATATCACTGTTTTCATGTTTTCCATCTTGATGGATTTGTAAAGGGAGCTGTGAAAAATCAACGGAAATAGATCACACTAGTACATGCGCCATTCACATTGAGAGAGATTGGCATTACTCATAAAAGACCTCATAATGCATCAGCCCAATGACCAACTTCGACTCTCACTTCACAGATGTGTGTGTGTCTGTACCTAAATTTGTGGGTTTTGCTTTGTCCAAGTAGAAACTGAAACTGTGTAAGTCCTGGAACACTGCTTTAAACACACGTGATCATTATTAATGCTTCAAATGACTGAAATATGGTTTTATTTAGACTATAAGTGGTCCTAATTACATAAGAGGAACTAGCAGATCTCAGGATAGAGCTGCTAGAAATCTATTTTAACAAGGTGCCCTAGTCCTATGGCTGACAAACAAGCGCAAATCTTCCCCCTCCATCACCATGAGGTTCTTGTGCTGATATGCTGTGTTTGGTTTTCTCCAAATGTGGTGCCTGTGTATTACACCCAAACATCTTCACTTTGGTCTTGGTGGTCTAGAAGTCTCGTGATATGTGTTTAGATGTAGCTCTGCAAACCTAAGCTGTGTTACCATGTTCATTTTAGAGTCAACACTTAGCTATAACTTTGGGGTGACAGTGGTGGTAAAGTTTTTCCAATAACCAGAAGGTTGGCAGGTTGAATTCCGTTCCCCGAGTCAATCTGAAGTTGTGTCATCGGGCAAATAACTTCGGCCTCCTTCCCTCCAGGGTTGGCATCACTAGTGTATAAATGAATGTGTATGAATGTTCAATGATGGTCGGAGATCCCGTTGCTGTGAACTGGCTGCCATGTTTCCGTCAGTCTGCACCAGGCTAGCTGTGGCTACAGAAGAAGCTTACTCTCACCAATGAGAAGTGAATGAATAATGGATTCACGAAAAGCAATTTGACAAGTGCTGTAGAAATCTAATCCACTAGTATTATTAACCTCTTCTTGATGAGAGGCTGCTGTACAGATACAGTAACTCCTGGAAAGAAACACAGGTAAAAGTATTGCCATCCAAATGAAACAAAGCTAAAACCCCAAGCAATTATATGTACATGTAACAAAAACATGAGAACTTTACAGTTTCTGCTAATTTCTCCACTTCAAGCAAACCACAGACACATATGAAAACAGAGACTTGGCTGTTACAAAGACATCCTTTCATCCCTGTGGGACGAATCCTCTGAGCTAGAAGCCAAAGATCAAAACATGTCACTTTGGACAGGGGTCAGAAAAAATATCCCTTTTCAAGAATAGGTTACCATACTAACTTCGACCTGTAGAGTCTGAGATGTAGTTCAATGTGGTGTATTTAGTTATTTACACACTACTTCTGAATTTTGGCTTAGTTTTTGTTGTCCTTATCTAAGCTTAAGATCTTGTAAGAACCAAATGGTTTTTTTAATCATGTCCTGATACACTGAAAATTAAAATTGACAAAGGGTGTACTTTCTGTTTTTGCACAGAGTGGTGCATTTCAGGTGATGCTTGCATTTTAAATTTACAGCAACCACTCAGTTTGCCCTGGCTATTTCCCTTGAGTTCTTACATTTAACATAGAGTATTTTACCCAAAAAAGGGGGTTCTTGTTGTGTTTGGCTTCACCCGTTAAGGACGGTGTTGACGGCTAGCGAGAATGACTGAACCAGTATTTATGGTCCAAAAAAATAATAATAGTTCCAAACATAAATTATTACTGGACTCATAGGGATACTGCAATCTGACCTTTTGAACCTTTTGTTAATGTTGTGGGATAAATGTCTAAATTTTGAAAAGCTTTGACCCTAGAAAGAAAAATGGTCATGACCTTTTGCAGTGTGTATAGTGCATTTGCATAAACATAAATTTTAAATGATGAATAAAGTCTTGTTCAATTTGTGCATTCAAAACTAGGCTTGATACAGTTTATGTGTTTATTGTATTTCTGCAAGGAGATGGTGCTGGAGTCGAGTTAATTCTGTGTGCTCATGAATGGTTTCCTATGCAATGTTAAAAGATGCTTGTGCATCCAAGCTGCTGTATTTTCTCACCTGCTGTAAGACAGAGGAGAGCAACTGAAGCCTCTGCTGCTGTTCCAAGTCATTCTGTCCCACCTGACACAAACATATAGACAGAGAAAAATACAGCGCAAAAAGAAGAACACAACACAACCAAGGGAGAGCACAGGATGAAGGACAGAAAAAGACCTCAGAGACCCACATAAACAGGAGTGACATGAGATAATATTTTAAAAGTTACAATGCTAAATAAAATTAGAAATTTAACAAAAGGCAGACAAACAGACACAGAAGCAGAACATGTTTGATGGATGGAAATCAAACTTACTGCCTTTCCTCACATCTACCCACCTGGTTGTTTGACAGTGCCCCCTCCTGGGAAGAAGGTGAAATAGCAGGTGAACTGGCCATGGACGCACTCCTCCTAGCTCCACATCTTTGTCCATCCTTCTGTTGTTTCTTACTTTGTCTGGTCTGTTCTTTTCTGTCTCCTCTCTTTTGCTCCTGCTCTGTCACTATTTCCTCCAAACTCTCTCCTTTCTCCAGGTTCTGGTCCCAAACTCTTGCTTCCTCTCTCACCGAAGCACTCTTGATCAATCCAACCCCTCTTTTCATCACTTGTCCATTCACTTGCTTTGCTGCTTCACTTTCTTTTTCCCGCTTCTCACTTCCCCGCTGCCTTTGTATCTCTGTGTCTTTCTGCCTAGATTTCTTTTTCTGTCTTTCACTTTCTTTATCTGTTTGTTTGTCCACAGGCTGATTTGTGCACTCTTCATCGGTTGAGCTGCTGTCTTTGCTGTTCTCGCGGCTGACCAACTGATTGAGTCTAGATTGTAACTCCTGCTCCAGATGGTCTTTAGAGGAGGAGCATTCCAGCCCAAGAACCAAAGAATGGGGCTGAGGAGGGTTGGGAGTGGGTGAATTTGGAGCCACTGTGTCTAAGTCCTCTGGCTCAGGTGTCATGGCATCAAATTTGAGGGCATCATGTGCAGCTATGACTACTGGTTGACTATCAGATACCATCTGTTCCTCACTTAAACCCCTCTTCAGCAGGGCGTTGAGTAGAAAGCCACTGTTCTCCTTGAATGAGCAAACATTTAGAGATGTATACCATGAGATTAATAGCAATAAAAATATACCAGACAGTAAATCAATTATTAACTAATTGAAAATTAGTATTCAAATCAGCTCATAGAATCAGTACATTTGTAGTTGGGAAAACTTACCTGTACTAAGGGGTAAATGGACTGTGCATGGCTCTGTACAACAGGTCTGCTCTGCTCTGTTGACGACTCCCTTTTGCTTTTCCTGCGCCGTCGCGATCGCCTGATGGGGTCGCACTGCTTCTCGTCTGCTTCACTACTATCTCCTATCACCTGTGGTCAAGCATGGGAGTGGATGTCATTTTATGCTTCTTAACACCTTGTACAACATTTTAAAGCGAAATGTCTCATCGCTTTGTAGCTTTTAGAGTAAAAGTTTACATAAAACCTATAATATTCACCTATATGTATGTATATATATATATATATATATATATATATATATATATATATATATATATATATACATATATATATATTACAATCTTATCCATCTGCTGGTAGTTTTTGCTCTTTTGGTTAGGTTTATTTTTAGCTTTTAGAGGTTGTGTGTGCACTCTAATGATTGTCATTGTGATTTAGGTCGGGCCTCATTATTGTCCAGAATTTTCTCTATTTTCAGAGATTCTCTTGGGTCATTAGATGTGTGCTTCATGTTAATGTCCTAACTCTTCGATACCATAGGCATCAAAGCTGCAGCACAGCGTGATAAAACATGTTTTACTGTAGGTAGGGGTTTCTACTGACTCCCATAAACCAACTGATTCACTGTCTTCTCAAAGAGCTCTGCTTTAGTTCTTCCCTACTGTATATAAAAACATTATATTTGTTCTTTCTTTCTGCAGTCTGCACCAGCTTATTCATTTTCCTCATATCTGATGCTTTCAGAAAGCTCTGCTGTCCCCACCATCACCAGGAAGAAATAAAAATTATCAGCCAAAGAAACTTCAACCCCATGACTCCTATTTTCTGTTTAAATCCATTTAACAATACTGAATAATCCAAATTTTATTATGAAGACACATCACCTTGGGGTTAAAGTTTACATCTAGTGCGCCTGAGCAGGCCAGGTATGGAGTAAAGTTCTGTTGAAGGTGTTGATGGTAGATCGGTTGCTGATGGGGGTGCAAATAAGCATCCGCCGGGCCTTTCTTCCTCAACAGGTTATGATGTGGTTTGCGAGGACATGCAGACAACACTGATGAGGCCTCGGAGTCTGAGTTGAGAGTCTCTGTGTTGGTGTACTGGCCGGAGGACGGTGAGGTAACAGGGAGGTGCTGGGTGTAGGTCCACTCTGGGTCATGCTGAGAATCTGTGTAGTAAGTCTCATCTGACAGTTTGCGTTGGAATTGCCGCAATGCCGATCCCCACCCTCCTTCATCTTCCACCTCGGAGTCGGATCCCATCTCGTCATAAGCGGAGACTACGTTGGACTCCTTTTCAAGCACGCTAAACACCAGGCTCTTCCTCTTTGTGAGCAGGCTGGGCCGAGACAGTTGGGAACTATGCAGAGCGATCCAGTTCCCATCTGGGCTCTGGAGCACAGAGGATGCACCTGGAAGAACATTATCAGCCGAAGCAGAAAGTTTTAAAATGCAAATCCTTTTTTCTTTTACATTTTGTCCACATGCACTTGAGGAAATAAAAAAAACAAAACAAAACAAAATAAACCAGTCTGTGTGTTGTATTTACTTGAATTTTCTAAGCGATCCATGCTTTTCCAGCTGGGTAAGGATGCAGCCTTGGGCTCCCTCTTCAGAGAAGCATACTCCTGCAGGCCACTGCCACCTGCTCCTGCATCCTCTTCTTCTGGACCCTTGTCTGGAGAGTCGTCACTTGTGAGGGAGAACGCTGACCGTGATCGCTGCATAAACACACACAGAAACACACAAATATGAACAAAATGAGGCTAAGAAAGACAGAATTTAACAGATGCAAACACAACAATAAAGTTTATTCCTTCAGGTAGTTTATTACCAGTTAAATAATTTAAATAAAATTCTCTAGATCAATAACTACTGAATGCAAATGGATACAAATACTTACATTTAAATTTCTTTACACAATCCAAAGCTCATTGTTGCTAACTTAACTAATATCAGGAAAAATCTATATTACTTTGGCTGTGATTTCACACTCTCATCAGCAGGTGGAGCTACAAAACAAGGAAAGAACTCAAACAGGACATTAAATATGAATGTGTGTCTTATTCACAGATGTCACCAATTAAGATCATGTTATGATTTCTCTCCCAGGAATTATTAATTAATTTAAACAATTTTTTTCTTCATAAACAACTTAATATCACATCCACAAAACATTAGAAGTTCAGAGTTGCTTACATTTTGAGCTTATTTTTAAACAATTTACAGTTGCTTCTTGTGTTGTGCAGTAGAAAAATCTGCCATTAGCCCTATTAGGTACAAAAAAGTCACTAGATTTAAAAAAGAAGCATCCATTCTTAAAATGGGTGGGATGTAATATCTGGATTTACAGTTGCAGAGCTTCAGTATATCTGTGGGAGCACATTTGCATGCATTTTGTTTCAGTGAGTGTGTTTGCAGAAAGCTGATAAACACTGGGACTCAGCAGCCCAGGAGGATCTTGCGTATTTCACAGGACTTTGATCTTCCACAAGTGAAATGGCAGGAAACAGAGCGTTGAGGCTTGGGGAGCTCAGCTTTGATGCGCTGGTCACACACATACTCACACACACATTACAATGACAAATCTATAGGAGTCCCAGCTGACTAGTTGTCTGAACCACTGGCTGGTTTGTGCCTGTCTGCACACTTCGTGTCTTTGTACATTGCGGGTACATTGTTGTAATATTTTGTGTATAAATTTGGAACATTTACAGGAACAATGCAAAGTAAAAATGCCTGTTTTGTATTTTCTTTTGACTCGCTTCGAGTCATCAGACAAAACTGATTCATACCTAGTTCAGCCTACATGTAGACCATTGTGCATGTTTTTCTTTTGTTTATTAAAGGAGAAAATCCAAATATTTTACTGAGACAAAGGTGTTAGTCATGCACCTACAGGTCTGATTTGTTGCTCAGTGGTGCATTTCACTCCTTATTCAAAGAAAAATCTTGATGCATAAATGAGACTCACACAGGACGTGCAGTAATCAAGGCTAACCTTTGGATTAGTTAACCTTTTTACAACTTTAACACTAGAACTGCCAAGGAAGTAATTTTTACCTCCTTGGTTTTTCAAACACTTGTATCTCTGTTAATATAAAATCCCTACTTCTCTCAATTCATGACTTTTCCTGAAATGGGTTCAGTAAACATATAGTGAATTTTGGTGAGTGTGTGATCACAAGAAAAAAAAATCTGAGCATAGATACCTAGAACCGTCAAGGGGGTAATTCCTACAGTCTAATTAAATGCACTGTGCCCATTCGAACCACTCTGGGTTGCTTTGTAACGCTTCAGCACATCTGTGACTTTTCAGTGGCAGAGGCACACCGGAGGAGAGAAGCAACATGGGAACTGGACCTGACTGAACTAAAGGCCTTCATTGGGCTCCCTTTTAGCCAGAGTAGTACACTGTGGAATGCACAGGATGTGGAGGTTTTGTGTTCAAATGAATGGGAGCTCAATTTTTTCACCACTACCATGTCACGGAACTGGTTCAAGGAAATAATGCACTTCCCTACGGTTCGATTAAAAAGATACCAGAAAGATCCGACTGTCGCAAGAGTGAGGTGTGGGACAAGCTGGTCCAGAACAGCCAGGCAGCCTATAAACCAGGCCCAGAAATAACAGTGGATCAACAGCTGTTCCCTTCAAAGTCCCGCTGCGTCTTTACCCAGTAAAAATTCAGCATAAAATTCTGTCTCGCTGCTGATGTGGAGACCAAATACATGCTGAACGGGTTTCCTTATCTGGGGAAGGATCCACGTCGAGTGTAGTGGAGACTGGGGTGCTAAAACTGATGGAGCAGTTCATGGGGAAAGGGAGGAATATCACCACTGACAACTTTTTTACTTCTTTTCCGCTCACAACAAACTTCTAGCAAGAAACACATGCCTGGTGGGGACCATGAATAAAAACAAGCACTCGCTGCCTCCCTCTCCACACCTGAAAGCTGGACTACATGACACCAAATTGATGCAGAGTGTGGGTGCAATGCTCACTATCTACCAGGCAAAAGAAAGGAAGAATGTGTGCATCCTCAGCACCATGCACACAACCGTGGACATCCACAACAATTCTAAAAGGATGCCAGAGACAGTCACCTAATATAACAAGACCAAAGTAGGAGTTGACGTGCTGGACCAGATGCTGAGGCAGTACTCCACCTGAGTCGGAACCAGGAGATGGCCAGTTGCAGTTTTTTTTACAATATACTGGACTTAGACACCCTGAATGTGTGGGTCCTGTAACGAACCTGTGTTCCCCAATGAGACTTCAAGCTGTTGCACAATGAACATATTTCAAAGCCTGCTAAGACACCGGCAGCCCACAACATGGAAAAGATGAGGTGGGTTTGCAGTGTGAAGCGCAAGTGCAAACAAAACAAAGCAACCAAAAAATGTACAAAGTGCCAACGTGCACCATGTGGACAGTGCACAGTGAAAGGGTACAGTGTGTGTGCTGATTGAGAGTAGGCTAATGTGTAAAGAAAATAACAGGAGTATGAAGCCAGCTTCAAGTGTCAATGAATATGTATATATATAGTCGATATTTACATGATCAAATTATACAAATTTATATTAAGTTCTCATAGCAATGTTATTAATTGTTATGAGTTATTTAGACTATTAAAAAGTTATTCTAATGTGTTTGTGTGTGTGCGTGCGTGTGAATGAAAACAATAAATAAGTGGGAGAGCAACGTTTATTTATATTTATCTTTCTCTAAAATTAACTAAAATATTGAAATATCATATTTTCTTATTTAATATAATCTGGTTTGACTGTTTAGCTAGTTTTTTATAAGTCTCCATTATAACTATTAAAATAATAAAAGGAAACAAACAACTTCAATGCATCATTGCATTTTTTGCACTGTTTTTAGCAGGGGGTGGTAAAAATTACCCTTCTCTGTGGTTCTAGGACTATTGGAATATTGGCAGTTCTAGTGTTAATGTGGATTTATTTGTATTAATTAATGATTGACAAGAAACATATTCAGTGTAGTTGTACCCAATAATAAAACCAATAATAACTGCACATAACTACAAGTGACCTTTGCCAAACATGATAGACAGATCCAACAAATCTTTTTAATTTAGAGAATTTACATCTACCAACAGGGCAGCTGTGTTTTGATGTAACTACAGCACACATTGATGCTTTAGTTGTGTGAATTGCTCTAAATGAGAGTAAGAAACTAACCCAGAGAGAGTAGGAGGTCTTGAGAGGGTCTTGTGATGAAGTGTGGGGCTGAGAGGGAGAGGGCAGTTCACTAGGTTGGATATGAGACTGAGGCTGAGGCCAGACAAGGTCGTACTCTGTCTGCATCTCTGAGCGCTTCCTCCTCTGGATGATCTGACAGGAAAAATGAGGAAGAAGATGAAGAAGGGAAAAAGAGACAGTGAGAGACAGAGAGAACAGAGCAATTTAGCAGGTAACATTTATTTGAGGACTTATAATTACAATGAGTAAATTAAATCCCAATGCCTCCTTACAAAGGAAAAGAATAAAAACCACGGTCTTAGCTAACTTACTTTTTGGACAATTGTTGTGGCGAGTTCCTCTATGAGCTCCTCTTTGTGGTCCTGCAGATACCGAGCCTCATTCTGCTTTTCCTACACACACACACACACACACACACACACACACATACACACAGGCATGTTGCATTTAAAGCGGCTGTAAACCACAGGAGACGTTCTGTACACACATATCAGCCAAAAACCATGACTGCATCCTGCTGATACTGAGACCAATAGGAAGGCAACAGAAGAAGAGAAAATGGAGGCCATAACTGAAATAGTGGAGATAAAAAAGGAGGAGTTAAGAGAAGAGACTGGATTAAAATGAAAGAGATAGATCAGATGGATGTCTTACCAAACTGTCCCGGAACTCCTCTGCCTTGACGATGGCCTCCTCTATAGCTTCCTCAGCAACACGCAGGGCGACTGTGAGCGTCTCTGCCATACTGTGTCCTGGGATCAGAGACAGAAATATTGCAGTTATTGCTAAATATGTATATTCCCTATAGGAAATTTACAATTTGGAGTGAAACACAGCAACATGCATGAGATGTAGCATACTGTAGATATTCATGTTTCATCTCAACCTGAGTCGTAATAACTTCACTTGATGTCATCAGCAGTTTAAAATAAACTTAAAATATTACTTCTAAATACTGCGAAACTAATTAAATTTCCTGCAGTGAAAATCTGAAATTGTGATGCTTAGTTCAGCAGTAGGTCACATTATATTAGAAAATGATAGACATTAGTTAGGGTCAGCTGTTTTGAAGCATTGAGTTTGGAATTTACCCCAAATTATGTGGAAGAAAATGAGCTATGAAAAAATGAGGCGCTATGAGAATCCACTGGGTAGAGGTCACTTGACGTAATCAACAAATACAAGGCTGTCTGTGGGATTTAGTGCCATCTGGAAGTAAAGTAGCACATTGCAACCCAACTTAACGTCTCAAGCACGTGTGGACTGGACTGAACTGGACCCTGAATGAATAGAAACAGCCAGTTCTCCGTGGAGCTCACTAGGCCTATTTTTGGAATGGCTGAAATTAAGGCCCAAGGCTGAATTTGGGGTAATACACTTTGAAAATAAAGTTGTTGGGCATCTGAAACCCATATGAAATGGTTGAAGAAATGTATAATATGGGACCTTTAACATAAATATATTTGAACTTAATTACAATTTAAATGGGTAAGTTACATAATCTAACATCTGTCTTTTGTCAGGAAGTGTGAAAGTCTAAAGACTATTTTATTTATATTTTTTCTAGGAACAAGCTCTATCCAAACTCATTTGTACTGTGAAATTGGACATTTTATTACAAGGTTATATGTAAATTAATGTTTTATTTGGCGCCATTTGAGGAACTTCACTGATGTATTTTTTTTTTTTTTTCATTTCAAAAGCTCCTGACGCTGTTGCTCAGGGAAACGGGCAAGGTTTAAGCTTTATTTGTTAAAAATCAAAACAAAAATATAATCTGAACAATCAAAGGGGTTTGGTCTGGACTAGCAATGGAAAGAGACTCACAGAGGTAATTAATTACTCTCAGAGGTGGTGTATGTAATTTATGTTTTTTTACGAACTCTGACATTTAATAGTTGCATACATTTAAACTCATAAATCCGCCTGGATAATTAGGCTAATTTAGGATAAAAATAGGATACAGACTCTGGAGGAAAACGAATGAACAATGCTTTAGTGTCCAAACCATTGTGGAGACATTCCTTTAGACATTCATCAGATAAAGATACATGGGCTGTAGTTTGATGCCTGACTTAAATCTATGACTGAAACGTTGCATTTTCAGTAAACTTGACTATCAGACAAAAAGCACATTTTATTAGTACACCTTTCAAGAGCTGCAATCATCTAAATGGCAGATCTTGATCATTGCACATGTAGCTCATAATTACTAGCAAACTGTTGGATTAGCATCATTTAGCTGCAGTTTGTTTGCATATTTATTTGTTTATGAGTGTATGGCATTAACTTGCATGTCTAAAAATGCTGCCTGTGGTGAGCAAGAGGCTATAATTTTGTGTTTGTGCATGTGCAAAAAGGCAAGACATTGGTTTTATGTGTGACTGTATGCATGAGAATTTCACTATGTGAGCAATTTAATGATTAAAAAAAGACTGTCACTCCATGTGTTTGAAGTTAATTTTAGAGCTTTGTAGCAGTGATGTGCTATCCCCACACACATGCCTTCGGTTAAATGGTCTCCAACAAAAAAAAAAAATGAGTAAAACAAAAAACAGAAAAGCTCACTCTTTCAAGAAAGCATAAAACACGAGGTGAAAAGAAAAATCAATAAACAACAGGCGAAAAACGAACTGTGAAGTGGCAAAGATAATGTTGATGATAATTGTGGCTGAAAACACCCATCTGCAGCGCCACAAAGTGCTGCCTGTTCATCAGCACAGCTCTCACCTTCGCTCTGCTTGTAAAAGACGGAGTCGCTGCCGCAGACGCTGCCATCGTTGTCGTTGCTTCCCTCGTGAACGCTGCTTTCTGAAACAGAGAGAGAATAAAATGAAGCCTTCAGAAAAAAGCTTTCACACTGATGCCTGTCACAGCAGCACAAATATTCTACACACATCATACTTTGCAATGAAGTAGCTGCATACTTTTTTGCTGCTGCCACGTTGAAAGTAGGTTGCATTGCACACAATACTAAAAACCCCCTCTTTTTGTATCCTTGTCAAGTGTACTCCCATCTCAGTTTTGTCATCTTGCCACTTGTATTGTTTTGTTTTCTTCTATTTGGTGCATCTCCCCATTGTGAAAACAAAAACAAAAATTACAGCTGAAATGAAATTACAATTCATCTGATAATTTGTTATGCCCTTTAAACAAATTCCATTTTTACAGACAGCATATTGCCATATTCACTCAAGTTTTCTTGTGAGTCGTTTCTTTATTTATGTAAATATGTTTCCAGTAAAAATCTACGGGACATCCTTGGGTTGCTAAATGTGAGCTGAAATATATTTTCTCAAGTCTTTTTTTAAAGAACCATGAAAGGCCAGAGCAAAATCTTGTGGTTTCTTGTACATCTCCGCCTTCACAAACCACACATTCCCTTAGTGGCCCATTAACTCCTGTTAGATATCTCTCCTGTGGCTCTCATTTGCTGTAGCCTTCTCTTTAGTCTAGCTCTAAAATTGAGGAGTATACTTGGACATGCAGCTTGTTAAGAAGACAAACTGTCAGACAGGACAAGAGGGAGATTCGCCAAACCACCACACCCATGTTAAGTAAACTTCTCGACTGACCACACTACAGGTACATTTCCACTTCCTGACTACTCAAACATGAATCCAAACAAAATATATGACAACTGTGGCTCCAGCTTCACTTGGGTTATTATCCAGAATAAAAATAGAACCAAATTTCAACCCAAACACAGAGTTTTCTTTCAGCCTTCTGCTAAAACACACTGCATGACTCTCATTCTTTGCCAGTCCTCTAATTTCTTTCATCAGTGAAGTCCTGTTGATCCTCCTGTTGGACAAGCTGCAGTGCACCAAGACAGTCCAATGCTCTCAGTGGGTTAGTGTGAAGTTTGTGCCAAGCAGCCAGAGCCACTTGCAGATGGATTGCCAAGGAAAAAGCCTGGCATAAAGGCATCACTCTTCCACTCTGCAACGCTGCTTTTGGATGAAAGTTTGACATTAGACATTTAGAGTCTGGTTTATGAAAGTAAACTAATCAAAATCAGAAGCTGGCATTTTCTCTCTCAACATTTTTTCTTTCAATAGCAGTAGCACAGCCAGTTAAAAAAAATATGCAACACCATCTCAGTTTCAATTCAGGATTAACTATTGTTAGTCATACCTCATTTTCAGTCTGCAAAGCGATTGCAAACTCACAAATTAGTTCACTTTGACATGAAGTGACTCAACCAGAAGACACATCCAATCAGAGGTTGCTTCACTAGTAGCTTCCCCCCATAAATTTGCTCTTTTCCTTAAGTTTAAAATCATGCTGTGCACCTCCATTTCCAAGCTCAGTCCTCTCAGTTGCAGCCTAGTGCAAGAAGCCCACAGAACATTACACTCTCCACTGGTCCTGCCCTGCCTGTCTCACCTTGAATGAAGCGTCCAACAGAACTGCACCATACTCGCTTGGTTAGAGATGGATTATAGTTTCTGATGTGGTGGAAGGCGACAATAAATGGGGAAATTACCTTCAGCAGCTCTGGACAATGTAGACATAAAAGGATTGCTCTCAGAGAAAGCGAGGCTCCTCGTAAGAATCACACATCGACTTGCACACACACGCAGACAGAAAAAGCTCCTCAGTTATACAGATGCAGCCTGCAGTGCTCTCTGAATGTAGTACATGTTCATCCTGTTTAACTATCTGCTCTTTTATTTCCCTTATAAATCTGACAGATTGCATCAGTAACCCTACTCATGCAAGGTTTTGCATGTGCTTTTATTTTATACTATTTTGTATTCATAGCAAACTAGATTTCAGAGAGACAGAATTTGCCTCTGGCTTCTTCACATTTATCTGTGGTAACCTATAAGTGTACATACAGTGGGAGAAAGCAGCTCCTGCTCAATCAAGTGCAAATGTTCCTAATGTGTTAAACCATTAGGAACTAACTAAATAAATGATTTTTCAACTTTCTCTTCAATAATCCCAGTAGAGGAATCTATTGCTTCAAGGTGCTAAAAGCTTCATTCTGTACATCAGACTGTTCCTCACTTTTAAACTTCATTAAAAGCTTGTCTGATGAGATCCTGCTGCAGCGAAAGCACAATAATGAGTTGAAGTCTGCAGAAAAGCTCCTCACAGCTGAAGCAAAATAAATATTGAGCCAATGTATTTGTAATTGCGTTTTTTTTTTTAAATATGAGCAATTTTCTTCTACTTACAAATTCTATACATTTTTACTACACAATATCTTGGTTCAAGTAATAGTATCAACATGATTACATGTGGTAAAACAATTTGCAACATTTATCTCTTTCTTTCTTTCCATTCATGGTAGGTGGTCACCTGTAAAACATATATGTCAAGGTAGCTATGACACACTGACTAGTGAGACACAACAGAATGATGCAACAGCAGACCAAGAGGGCCCTGATGCTTGCTATCCCAAAGAGAAGGCAAGCATTGTGGTTCTAACAACTGCCAAACCTTTCAGGCTCAACACAATCTACTGTTTTTTAATAACCTTGCTGTCCTTGGGGTAGAGACTCATATCACATAGTCTCTCTACAGAAAATCCCAGACAGTGGGTTGAACCAAACGAAAATGTCAGCTCCAAAGGCTACATTCAGTGGCAACAGCCCAAAAATATTTGTCTGCATGGACTGAATGCACAGCAAGTGGACAGAGTACAAATGAGCAAAGGAAACATAAAATTAGTATTGGACTTCAGCTCTGTAGAGTGTTTAATAGTATATATATTCATATATTTTCTAGCTGTAATTATAGATCTTTAAGTATCCAGACATTTCTTACAGACCTATTTTTTTACATCATCATTATGTTGTTTGACTTTTTTGTTGGTCTGAAAAATTATGTTTAGCAGTACTTTGACCCTCCTGTTGCTGCATCTGGGACGCACATCTTTTACCTTTGTGACTTTAAATATTTTCACTGAAACATGGTGAAAGTAATGAATTCCTTAAGTGAGGTGGGGATTTGTTGTAAGTGGTGATGTGCATGAATGAAATCGTTTACAGAACCAGGACTCACAGTGATGACCAGAACCAGACTGAGTAAAGTTTTGCCAAGATGGGCAGATCTTGTTTCTTTCTCTCTTTAAGTCTTTTAAACTTGCCTTGATAAAGACACCAGTGAAGCACAACAAAGTCAGCCTTCTTCCTTGGACGAAATGTTTATGTGTTCTTACTTACAAAGGTGTGGCCAACCTATTACAAGTGCAACACTACATTTGTATTCTCTTCCTAAAGCTCTGTGTCCTGGCTGTAGTTGAAGATAAAACCAGTGTACACCAAGATGAATATATCTGAGACATTTTACCACACTGTATGCTCTTGACTAAAATGCATAGTGTCATTTGCAGACTTGAGTGGAGAGACAGAAGGAAAAAAACAGAAAGAGATGAAAGTGTATAAATAAATAAATGAACCAGTAACAACATTACTGAAGTGCCAGCAGCAGCAGCAGGAGGGAGAGTCCAGAAGGTTTCCTTTCAATTACAATGCAGCATCTGGCGGCACACAGTTCTCAGAAGAAAGGCTGAACTGACAGGATGCCTGTTTACATAATGCCGGCCTGTTAGGTTTATTGTCATTGTAATTTGTGAGATAGTTGGGAGTTTTATATACTTTTCACTGAGGAAATTTAAACCTGTCATAGCCATAAACTCAAAAACAAGTGATGCAGCTTACTTTGTAGAATATATTACTGCCAACCCAGGTGCTATTGTCCTTGCATCATTCAAATACAGAAATGGTTTAAGGATAAAAATGGCCTTTAAAGTTCAAACGAAACTCAAAGTGAAGACCAAAAGGTTTCCAGTAATTAACTTTCACTGTTCCACTTTTACATTTTCAGAAAGCAACCAAAGCCGCCTACCTTCAACTGGGCTAATCTTTTCTAATGCGTGAAAAGGGGTAAGAACAGTGTAGTGGAAAACAATCCGGGACGCAGCCTAGAGGGATCAGAAATGTTCATCCGGCTGTAGAACAAAATGCCAATTCTACTCAAACCATTGCAACAAACAATAACCAGACAAACTATTATGTAAAGAAGATTTGCAACAGAGAAATGAGTGTTGGACTCATATTTTCCTTTAATAAATTTGCAACAATTAAAATTAAGTGTGGGAGGATAAATATTAATTAAAAACAACAAAAAACATAATTCCGTTTTCCATTTCTAGTATGTTTATGTACCTCAAACAACTGAAAATGCCCTGACAATCTTATCAAAATGTCTAGACAATGTAGATAAAAATGGTAAAAGTAGGTTCAGTGTCGGCATGGGTAGTTTGCATAGATTCATAGACACGAAAGCCTGAAAGAATCCAAGCAAACACATCCACACAACTGCATCTGGACTCAGTTTTTGATAGCAGTGAGGTCTGAACCTTGCTATTTGCTTCTCAGCATCAGTAGCCCCAGGATCTTATTTACCGTCTGCCCTCCTCTCTTTACAGGCAGAGCACCATCCGACGAGTCTCACAGCTTTTCAGCTTTAAAACTCACAAATGATACCAGAAGTGACAACAGTCCCCTGAATGTCTGAAACAAGTGAACTATAACTCAGCATGTTTATCTAACAAGGTGCAGAAGAAATAAATATCTCAAAAGGGAATCAGAAACTCTGCTTTGCTATTTAGGCAGAGTAGGACAGATACAGGCCCAAGGTCATGGTTTAGTGACTCACTGTAGCCATATGTAACTGTCTGCATCAGACTGCTTTTATAGCCACTTAGTGGGCAGAAATGGATCAGAGCAGCTTTATGCTCGAGTTTAATTCTCACTTTCTATTTTCTAGTGTAGAATTACTGATCCAAGCTTTTTGTATTGATTTAGACTTGCTTCATCATCCCGCAGCTGTTACAAAAAGAAAAGAAAAAGAAAAAGAAAAGAACCCCCCAGGATTGAAAAAACCCAAATAAATTGGACTCATTATGTAACACTGTTTTGTAGCATTTGCAAAAGGTTGCTTGGCCTAATGACCCAAGAGGTTGATCTAAAGGGTATTTACAAAAGGTAATCAGCAGCATGCAAATGTGAATTGTGTATCATTATAATTTTCAATGCATTTATAATATATAGTGGATTTCACCAATCATTCATTTGCAACTATGGAGTAAAAATCTGATTTATCACCCTCATCCAGGAACAGAGCTTCTTACACACATTCAGAGGGATGTAACAGCAAATGGGACATCAACAAACGAGATTTAAATGTCAAAAAGAGAGAAAAAAAAATCCACCAAACCAGCTTCTTTGCAACCTCATTGTGTTTTTTGTTATGTTACACCTTTAATACAGACTAAAGTAGAACGGTGGAGTGGTGTGTAATAATGCAATTGTGATGCAGATAATATATGTAATCTGTTGCACATATAAAAAAGTTTTGAAGCTCAATTTTTTTTTATTTTAATAGGTAATATTTAAAAATGGAGGTAATAAAATTATTAGAATCATTTCAATTAATTCAATTCAATTATTAATAAAAAACAAATAATAAACTTGAAAAAAATTAAATAATTTTATTTGTAAATATAGAGGTAATGTTTCTTTGATACATTTTGAAACATATGCAGCAACAAGTATAGAAACATACAGTATGGACAAGCAGAGCTGTCACTCACACAAATCCTTAAATATATAGAATCACTGGCCAATTTATTAGACCAACCTTACTCGTACTGGGTTGGATCCCTTTTGCCTTCAGAACTGTCTTAATTCTCCATGGTACAGATTAAACAAGGTGCTAGAAATATTCCTCAGAGATTTTGCTCCATATTGACATAATAGCACCACACAGTTGCAGCACATTCATCGGCTGCACATCCATGATGAGAATCTCTCGTTCCACCACATCGCAAATATGTTGTACTGTAGTGGTGCCCAAGTCTAGTCCTTGAGATCTACTATCCTGCAAATTTAAGATGCAACCCTTCTAAAATAAATAAATAAATAATAATAAAAAATGCTACCCTTCTCCAACACACCTGAATCAAATGAATGGCTTGTTACCAGGCCTCTGCAGAGCTGAAGGACATATGGATGAAGCAATTCAGCTATTTGTTTCAGGTGTGGTGGAGGAAGGAAGCATCTTAAAGTTACAGGATAGTAGATCTCGATGACCAGACTTGGGTACCCCTGCTTTATCTTTATTAGATCTTCTGTTCAAAAAAACAGTTTGAGATATTTTTGAGCTGTGTGACACGGTGCATTATTCTGCTGGAAGTAGCCATCAGAGGATAGTACACTGTGGTCATAAAGGGATGATCAGCAACAATGGCTGTGGTGGTTAAACTTTGCTCAAATGATACATAGTGTGCCAAGAAAAAGGAGTCGTGCTTTCATGTTGCAAATGCTAAATTCTGACCCTACCATCTAAATGTTGCAGCTGCAATCGAGACTCATTAATATGAGGAATATGTTTCCAGTCTTCTATTGTCTAAGGCTACAGTCTCAGCTTCCTGTTCATAGCTGACAGAAGTGCCTCATACAGACAATTGCTACTCATTGGATATTTTCTCTTTTTCAGATCATTCTCTGTAAACTCTAGAGATGATTGAGTATGAAAATCCCAGTAGATCAGCAGATTCTGAAATCCTCAGACATTAGCTTATTTGCTATTTGGGTTAACATGCAATTGAACAGGGGTACCTGATAGAGTGGCCAATGAGTGTATGTTTTTCATACACACTCTTTACAGGGGTAGCTTGACATTCAGCAAAACCTCTTTGGTTCTTTTACTTTAAGAATTCCTTTTATACCAACGATCTATCGTGACAAATGATAGATTAGACTGGGAGTGAGGGGAAACCGCTAGTCTGGTTTCATTTCAATGCTGTGTGTAGCATCTACCTTGAGTTTTGAGTTTTGTTGGCATCCACTTTAATGTGTCATTTATGCACATCAATTTTGTGCACACAGAATTAAAAAACAAAACAAAAGAGCCAGATTCTATTTTCCCTGTTTCCACTCCCCATCTTAAGCTATGCAAATAGCATGATTATCTGCCATTCAATAAAACAAAGATGCTCCATGTGCTTATCATATGAGGAAGAAATCTCTTTCTTCAAACTTCAACTATGACATCGTACAATAATTCAGCTGTTTAATGCCACATGTAAAACACTGTTTGCTGACATGCAGCCTCTTGTTCACTGATTTTTACACAATACTGCCATGAAAGGCATTAAACTTAACACACACTCGTACAGTGCCTGGCATCTGATCATCCGCTTAGGAGATACAGCAATTCTGAGTAAAACAAAAAGAATGATTGGAATTAAGTCTTCTCTGTGATATTTCTTTGTATGCGGTCACTTCATTCAGGTTTAATATAAAAACTCTGCAAAGGTCATGCCCATCTTGCAGCTTCCACTTTCTCCTGTGGACACACATCCCCACAGAGTGGACAGTATAGGATTCGTTGCAGGACAGTAAGCTTTATTCTTACTCCCTTCCACCAGAGAAGACATACATGAAAGTAAAGACCGCTCACTGCCTGTTCTCCTGTTGGCATGAAGGTCACACCTTCTCTTCGGGGACCTGATAGATGTAAAAGAGCCACATCACTCTCACCGGCTGTCATGTCAGCTGACATTTCACACTTGTAAAGAATTGATTTCCCTGTCAGCGAACCCCTCGGTGATTTAAAATAAATAAATAAATAATGAAACATTTGCTGGTAGCTTATGGATAAAAGCAGCCTATATTTTACATTTAGCTTGGTTTATGGGAAAATTTTAAATTCCACTCGCTGCTTTGGCATGAAGAGAAGAGACTGCTATGAAGTGAGACGATGTAACATCAGTTTAATGATGAGCAACATCTTAATTTAATTAAATCTTTTTTTTTTATCTGTTGCTGATTTTCTCATTGAATGAAAACTTTATTATGTCCTGTTTGAATGAATGTGCAGAAGCCTTCATATACAGTACATATGACACAGTTTAACACTTGTGATGACACTTAAAAAGCCCCATTGTTTGCCACAAAAGAGGTTTTTAAATGTTATTATCTTTCAAATGGCTTGGCTTGTTTCTGACATTTTAAAAATCCCTTTTTATGCAATCTGATACAGTACAAATACAGAAAAAAATTATTTGACAGCATGTATAGCGTAAATCTGAGGCTCTGCCCTCACATGCAAACACATCATACTGTATCCATGTCATATGGAGAGTCATCTCGCCAGTTTGAGAGAGCAGTGATGCAAGTAGTGGAGAACTGGTAGCCATTGTTTGGCTAATACAGGCTTGGAAACCATCAGCCGAGCCACATAATCCTCCATTCAGACCGACATAATGGAAGAGAGGCAACAATACAGACCCAAAGGAAATGAGAAATGGAGAGGAAAACTCAAAACTGGAGCTTTAGGCTATTACCATACGGCGCCGAAGTCGGTTAGGATGGATGGCCAGATGGATGGATGGATGGATGGATGGATGGATGGATGGATAGATGGATAGATAGATAGATAGATAGATAGATAGATAGATAGATAGATAGATAGATAGATAGATAGATAGATAGATAGATAGATAGATGATTAAAGAATATAACTCCAAAGCTAGAACAAGACATAGCGAGTGCGCAGATAAAGACTCACTGCGTGTTGCAGGAAGTTCACATTGGTAGAAGAGACGAGAAGATGGCTGAAGATATAGTGCGAGGAAAAAGAGAAACATTTGTTTGGACTGATGAAGAAGGTTCGGACTGTCAGGAGCGGCACCACAACAAAGCTGTCACCAATGCCATTATTAGGGTCCGAGCCATACGAAGTATGGAAGGACCCTATTGTTTTCCAAATGTTTATTATTCTCCTCCTCCTTCTAAGCGCTTTGAGGCCAAATATGACCCCCTAAACACCCATGAAAAGTTGTGAAACTTGGCACACACGTCAAGCCCGGCGAAAATCGCGATATTCTAAGGTCCGCATACACTTCAATGCAAAATTGGCTCAACAGCGCCACCTAGAAAAAAATAAAAACTCCAAATGAATGGGGTCGTGAACGTCTACTTCAACGTAGGAAGACGAAACTCGGCACACACGTGTAACACCCCGAGTCGACCAAAAAAGAATCAATCGAACACCTGTTGCCATGGCAACGGGGTGCCCGCCATCTTGGCGTGTAAGTTAATTTTTTTCCCATTTTTTGCACTTTACACACATCGTATTTGAACGAACTAGTCTGAGGGGATTCGTGCGACTGACTCCAAACTTGGTGGGAAGCTTCCTGACAAGTTGGGGACCAAACGCTCCTCAAATCTTTCTAATAGGAAAAAGCGTGTAACCATGGCAACCGACGGAAAAACGCCTTCTCGCCATGAAACGCGGTTTGCTCATATCTCCATAGAAATACATGGGATCTGCACCAAACTTGACAGTATTCATACGTGTGACACCCCAAGTCCAGCAAAAAAAGTCAATTAAACACCTGTTGCCATAGCAACGGGGTGCCCACCATCTTGGATTTCATTGTCATTTGAACGAACTAGTCTGAGGGGATTCGTGCGACCGACTCCAAACTTGGTGGGAACCTTCCTGACAAGTTGGGGATCAAACGCTATTCAAATCTTTCTAATAGGAGAAAGCGTGTTACCGTGGCAACCGACAGAAAATGACATTCTCGCCATGAAACACGGTTTGCTCATATCTCCATAGGAATACATGGGAACTGCACCAAAGTTGACAGGATTCATACTTGTTGGGTCCCTAACACATTACAACATCTGTTGCCATGGCAACATAGCATGTTAGCTAGCATGTTAGCATTTTAGCAAAAAATGCTAACTACGTATATAAATATTTCATATTCTCAGCTGGACGCTTTACCATGTTACTTACTATGTTAGCAGCTTCCCTAACATGTTTGTGATCCATAAACATGTCAGATTCTGGGTAAAAATTCGACTGAAGTAACTAAAATCCGCTGATCTGACTTAAAGAGTTTTTGATTAGATTTTATTGAACCTGCTTTCTGGAACTGGTCTCAGATGATGGTTTTGTTTGGTGTTTTGTTTGTTTTTATTTGTTTATTTGTTTTTTATGTTTATTTGTTTTGTTTTTGTTTTATTGTTAAAGCAGTATTAATAAGCAGTCAGATAATGATAATTTTAATAGTATAATGATGAATGATCTTTGTTAAATTCCTAACCTTAATTTTTTACAACATTTCATGTCATGTTTTACATTTTTAGATTCACAGAAACAATTAAAAAAGGATTGAACATAAACAATAGTTTTTCTTTTTTGGTAGTTTTTATTTTATTTAATTTTTTTTTTTTTTTTTTTTTTTAGAGGGGATAGGAAAGGAGGAAAGTGAAAAAAGAGGTGGGGTTAAAGGGTTAAGAGTAAAGACCCACTGAGCACAAGACACAGAAGTTTGGTTGAAAATTGTTTTCTTTTTTGATGACTGGCTGTTTCTCAGCTACAATCATCTCTGTCATTGTGTGGCTGTAAAATTTCTGTTGAACTATACAGCTACACTTTCAGGGAATGAATACCTAATTATACCATTAAGGGTACAAAGGATTATCACTGAGGTAGAACCCTTAAAGGTACAGCTGAACCCTCTACAGGACAGTTTATACCTAATAAAGACCAATACTGTTCCTCTGGGGGCCGTCTGGTCTTAATAAAGTAAAAACTGCACTGTTGAGGGAACAGCAGCACCCTTGAGGGTACCGCCCCAGTGACAACCCATTTAACCCCTGAAGGTACAATAAAGTATTTATTTTCTGAAAGTATAAACAATGACAGAAATCCTAAAATAAATTTAGATGTCTTTGTGACGTCTTTTCCGTCAAATTGTGTTCAGTTGGGGGTGAAAGGACAGGGATAGAGGGAGAAAATAAGCATATTTAAAGCAAAAATAAAATAATAGGGTAGGGTTTTTTTTGCCAGAAAGTCCTCCGAGGTTTTTCTGGCTCACAGATGTTCTTTAGGCTTGTTCTTCGATTAACATCAGAGCTTCTAGGGTCTGAACTCTTTTCAGTAAGCTCTCTCTGAAGCATTTTCCCTCTCGTGCTTTCTCTTCTTGAAACTTTTTCAGAGAGGATATTGCTTCTTGAAGCTCTGACTTTTCGCCTTGTGGCTGCTTCTGGTCTTCCAGTTCTCTTTCAGACTCCATCGCGGATCTTTCTGTGGAGATTTTAGTTTCTTCCTGCTCAACCAGGAGAAGGTTCTTGTGCTGCTCCCACTGGTGTTTCTGCTCATCCAGTTCTTGCTGGGTTTTCACCAGAGCAGACTTTATTCTGGAGCTCTCCTCCACCTCCTGGGCCAAGCAGGTCTCAGCTCTTGATGCTCTCGTCTTCTCAGCAGTGAGAGCTGCTTCTAGCTGGACCACTCTGCTGCAGATGTCTGCATGCTGCTGATGTTCTTTCTTTAGTTCAGCATACAGGATGGCTTTTTCTTTCTCAGACACAGATTTCTGAGAGTCCAGTTGTTGTTTCAGCCTCTCCAGCTCAGTCATGAGAGCTGTTTTCTCATCACTGGTCTCCCGTTGTTGATCCTGGAGCTGAATGTGAATCTGGCTCAGTTCGGTTTTGGCTTTGTCCGTTTCACGTTGCAGCTCAGATAACGAAATTTCAGCCAGTTCCATTTTCTTTTTCTCCTCCTGGAGTTCTGCCTCCAGTTTCTGCACCTGCTTAGACGCTAATGACTGCATGGTGTTACTGTTGTTGACCTGATTTTGCAGTTCCATTAGCTGATTCCGCATCTCCTCATGTTGTTTCTGTAGCTCTGCGATCTTTTCATCCTTTACAGAGGGGACTATTTTGTTGGGATGACCCATGGCAACGGGGTGCCCGCCATCTTGGTTTTCACTGCCATTTGAACGAACTAGTCTGAGGGGATTCGTGCGACGACTCCAAACTTGGTGGGAACCTTCCTGACAAGTTGGGGACCAAACGCTATTCAAATCTTTCTAATAGGAGAAAGCGTGTTACCGTGGCAACCGACGGAAAAACGCCTTCTCGCCATGAAACACGGTTTGCTCATATCTCCATAGGAACACATGGGATCTGCACCAAACTTGACAGGATTCATACAGGTTGGGTCCTTAACGCATTACACCACCTGTTGTCATGGCAACATATTAGCATCGGGTGGCGGGGTCCAGGACGCTCGGACCCGATGGATGCCGCTTGAGGCTTTAATTAGGCCCGAGCACCGAAGGCGGTGCGAAGGCCTATTGTAATTGCTCCGTTTCTTCCTTATTCTTCTTCTTCTTGTCAAAAGTAAATTGCATTTTAGGGGACCTGAACATGCGCGAAAACGCGCCTAATTTTGCGTACCCCCCCAAGGGAATGTGTAAATTTACGTATTTTGTGGTGCTCGGGACTGTTCGGGCAAAATTGAATGAGAGCGCCACCTATTTATGATGCCCTGCCACTGCACGTCATCAATCTTTATGAAAATCGCTACATGTATTCCAAATGTTTGGGCGAACAAAAAATCCTCTTGGAGTAACAGCCTAAAACCAACAGGAAGTCGGCCATTTTGGGTCAAAGTCGCCATTTTGGCGTTTTACTGACATTTTCAAAATCTATCTCCTCCCAGAGATTTCTTCGTACCGCTACCAAAATAGCTCAGGATGTCCAGAAGACATGTCTCTTTAAAAGTTATTGAAAGTTTTCTAATAGGAGAAAGGGCATGGAGGGGGTGGGGCCTCAAAGTTTGACTTCTCGCCGTGAAGAACGAAAGTGATATAACTTCCACATAAAACAATGTATCTGAACCAAAATGGCCATGTATGATGCCAGTCCGATCCTGAACACATCTACACGTCAATATTTGGGTTATGAATTGGCCACGCCCCCTGGTGACAGAAAGTCATGGTTTTTACTTGGAGACCGATTTATCTGAAGTTTTGGACACAACCAGGTCCAAACTGGGTCAGACAGCAGAAAACAAGTTGGTGATGATATCCAGTGAAAACTGTTGCTCTACGCTGCAGGGCGAGACCGTTGCGCCATGGCGAACTTCGATAAGACGCCATGACATCATAAATCACTATAAATCCCTCAATTCTGATCCAATCCCCATCAGACTTGCAGGGATTAATCAGGGTCCGGCCCTGAACAGATTCATATCACCAATTCTGGTCTAGCCCTAAGCCCCGCCCACTTTCAACAGGAAGTGCTTTTTTTCAGACGCCGGGGTCCATCCCCTCAGGAATGAAACTTACACCCTTGAAACTGCTTCACAACAGGTCAAACCCTTTCATGATACCACAATAAAAATCTCAAGTTCCTTCGCCAAACGTAACCATGGCGAATAGTGGTCCGACGCCATCAAACAGGAAGTACTTGTGACTGAACCATTGTAACGTTGATCTCCACCAAACTTGGCAGGAAGGAACGCGGTCAGGCCTTGAACTCAGCCACATTGACATATGCTGGAAAAATTGCAATATGGCTCTATAGCGCCCCCTACAAATATTTAATTGATCATAACTGCCCACTACATTGACCGATATGGCTGAAATCCAGAATATTGATAGAACTTGGGAAGATGTACAAAAAAGCCTCCTGGACCTATATGATAACTTCAACAGGAAGTCGGCCATTTTGAAAAAAGTGTCATTTTTGGGGTCATTTTTGCATGTTTCTTGGCCTTGCATTTGAACGAACTCCTCCTACAGATTTTAGCGTATTTACCTCAAACTCAGTCTGAACACTCCAGAGGCATGTGTGGTTAAAAGTTATTGAAAATTTTCTAATAGGAGGTGGTGTTCAGCGGCGGCGCCTCATCAAGTTTTGATGTTTCGCCATCATGCACAGAATCGATTATGTCTGACATACAACACTCAGCCTCCACCAAACTGCCCATGTTTCACTTCAGTTCCATGCCGACCACATCTACATGTCCAGATGTTGTCATCTGGACATTGCTCAACGCTGCACGGTGACACCGTGGCGCCATTACAAGCTTGGATAAGACGCCATGACATCATTAATCAGTATAAATCCCTCAATTTTCATCCAATCAATATGACACTTACAGTGATTCATCAGGGTCAGCTACTGAACAGATACATGCTACTACTTTTGGTCTTGGCCTAAGCCCCGCCCATTTGAAACAGGAAGTGCCTTTTTCAGACACCGGGGTCCCTCTTTTTAGGAATGAATCTCACACACTCAAAAGTGCTTCAGATCAGGTCAAACCCTTTCATGATACTACAGAAAAAAACCTCAAGTTCCCTCGCCAAGCAAAACCATGGCGAATGGCATCCACCGCCATTAAACAGGAAGTACTTCTAACTGACCCAATGTACTCCTGATCTCCACCAAACTTGGCAGGGAGGACACTGGTCAGGCCTGGAACTGATTCAAATAGATATATGCTGGTAATATGGCTCTATAGCGCCCCCTATAAATATTTAATCTATCAGCTCCAACCACTGCTTTGAACGACATGATAAAATGTGGCATATTTATGTAACATGACAGGACAAACAAAAATGCCTCTTCATGTCCTTATGTTCTCAACACCATAGCCCCGCCCCCTGGGAAAAGGAAGTCCCACCATTTTAACCTTTATCATCTGTATAACTAATTCTAACTCATTAATATCATCCTTCATGAACTTATGGTTGAAAATATGACTGACGTCTTACAGCATCATTAAAATGGCTTTCTGTGATGGTTTAAATCATTCGCCATTATACAGGAAGTGGCACTAACCCTGCTGTCAGTTGACCAATTGAGCTAATATTTTCCTGTTCTCAATAGAGTTCCAACCTGAACATGGTCCTACATTACAACAACTTTACCACCACCTAGTGGCCACGTGGAATTTTCCTCTTGATAAAATCATGCTCCAGTTTGTGGGAATTCAACACAGTTTGTAAGAAACAAGGTCATGAATGCTTCAGATGTCATCACTGGAAAGGCTGAGGTGCAAGCTGATCCTCTCATGAGGAAAATCACCTCTTGATGGAGATAAACTCTGGAAGAATGGGTATATGGCTGTGGGCGATAGCGGCTGTGCTGCTGGAGGGAGGTTGCGGGGTGATGGGGCGGTGCAATAGGCCGAAGCGGCGCCAGAGGTGCGAGGGCCTCCAACGCTGCTTGCAGCTTTAATTTTTATTGTGTTTGCTGCATGTCCTCCAGTTGTGTGGTTATGCTGTCCTGACGGAAAACAGATGTTAGAGGTTTCAAACCTATCCACCTGTATACCCGGTTTCAGACATGATCGGTTTCATGGAGGCTGATCTCTGGTTTCATGTGGATGAAAGGGTGGATTGCTAAAATACCTTTATGGTTTTACTGCAATTCAGTGCTGTGGGGACAGCCCCTTAGAATGGAGACGAGTGTCCTGTGAAGGCTTATGAGGACAATGGCAGTGGTCAAAATAAGCAGAAAAATGTCAAAGATGCCTGGAAGTGCAGCTCCCCTACACTTCGCTTCTTCTTATCCTCATCCTCATTATTGCAGGTTGTCTTTTTTATGTAATCATATATATGATTTTTTCATCCTTTCAGTGTTTTAATATGCCTGCTTTTCTGCAGATGTGTCGTTTCTTTGCTGCCCTTTCCTTTAAACAGAACTGATTTGCAGTGTTATGTGATTTTAACTTTTGTTTAGACCAACATATTTAAATACTTTAGGTGTGCAAAATAAAGTTTTTTTTTTTTTTTTTTAGCCCATCAGAGTAGAGATGGTGGCTACGCAAAAATGTTGAACTACCAGTTATTTTTTTATTGCAGATGAGCACCGTTTTCTGGGCTTCTAAGTAGCTAACCTAATTTCTTATGATTTTGGCCAAAATTGTTACATAAATCCCAGACAAGCTAAACTTTGTTTGTGGTCATGATGCATTTCCAGAAATCCCCTCATCTCAACCTCATCCAGTCGTGCCTTAAGTTTGACCTGATTCATCCCCTCTGTGCTCTCTTCATCCCATAATCCCATGTATCAGGATATGAAATAATGCCTCTTTGTCAACCACAGACTGATCATGATGCAGCTGGCTCAAAACAACATTGTAGGGTGGGGTTGGGGGGGGGCTTTAAAAAAAAATCTGTCATGCTGCCATCTTGCTCTGGATGCAAAGTGGCCTGAGCAGGAGATTAACTGGCAGCACAATTCCACAGAGCAGCTCATGCAGTCTGTCACTGTGATCAACTCTGACACGACACAGAAAATGCAAGTTCATGTGACATCTGCAGGTGCACACAGAGATCCAGCAATAAACCTAATGGTCAAATAAACAAATCTGCTGTAAAATCATTTTAAAAAATAGCATCAGCATTACTAAACCTGAACTAAAAACCTGGAGACTAATCTATGAGGAAAATCTGTTTCTACAGGTTTGATAGAAAGAAACTAAACAAATCTTTTCTGGAGAAAAAACTGTGACAAAACAAGCAGTCATTGATCAAACAGGACTAATGAGCATTCAGCTTATATGTGTATCCAACAAAAACCTCCAGTTTTCTTCTTTTTTTTTTGCTTTAAGGATGATTTGCAGTGTGTAAGCGAATGATTTCATCCTTTGATATGAATAAATGTCGCCGGCCAAACCTGCAGGAACGCTGTATTAACAACCCAACATGGCAACATGCAAGTCTGATCAGAGCACATCACCTGGAAGATCAGAGAACCCGCCTCTCTCAATAATGTGCTTTCTGTACAGAGTCTTCAAAACCTTGGCGCTGCCGAACCTCTTGAAGCGGCTCTTCACATTGTTATAATACCATTCAAGAGACTGCGTCCGATAAATCCTGCAGACAAAAAAGAGGGAGAAAAACAAACAATATGACATTAAGTCAAAAAGCACAGATGGCAGTGAAACTGGCAGGAATCTGATTGTATTATAATTACACCAGGATTATAACTTTGAATTTAAGCCAGAGACATTACATTCATACAAGTTGAGTGTCTTGTAAATATTAGAGTATTCCACAAGAGCTTATAGACCTTTGTTGGAGAACAGAGAGGCAGACAGGACAGGACTGTGATGTTATATACTTTCATTGGCTTTTTGAAGGGATTTACTGGTGTCTCTCTGCAAAGATATGAAAGCTGCGCATTTGACTGTGGGGACTGTGTTTGGATTTCAGATGCAAGACTACAGCCTTTTTCCAGGCTTTTCTTGGTGCATGGGCTTTGGGTGGGCACTTGAATGCCAACCGGGCAGACCCTGGCAGAGAGCACATGATTACATAATCAGTAATAAATTCATAACAAGGCGGTTATGAAAAGCACTAGAAAAAAAAAAGTGCTCCCCTTTTGCGGGAGCGTTGCATTGGATTGCATGAAATTCCGCCAATTCCGTGTTTAATCTCGCTGTCCCTTCTGCTCTTCTTTGGCTTTGGCAGCTGCTGTCACATACATTAGTGGGTCCAAATGAAAGCTGATTTACGGTTTGAGGAAACAAAACCACTCAAACAAACCCAGTATTTGTTTTAATGAGTTTTATTTGAGTGTGTCAGAACATTTTGTGCATGACATGAAAGTATTTACACAGTACGGGCCACTGCACCTAATAAACCTTAATAACATCCTCTGATTATCCTCCGACCAAAACCAAATCAGAGTCTGAGAACAGCCAATACATATACACAGCTTTTTAGAATTGCCTTCAGTTAGAATAAAAATATCTTGGGACACACGTGCAGGATGTCAATGTCTCGATTTCCCTGACCATGAAACAGCAAGGAGAAAGTAAAAGACACACAGTACAGTATACGGCAAAGTGTGTGTATATTGATGCTTCTTCTCAACGAGTAGACAGGCTGTGGAAGGAGGGGGTGAAAATAGCCATGCTAATAAAGGGATACTAAGTGCCCCTGAGGCTGAATGAGCTGCCACATTTATCCCTCCTCCCTCCTTCCACTCTTCTCTCTTCTGGATTTATTATCCTCAGCCTCTATATCAGCTGTGCTGCTCAATGGGCTTAGCGCTTTAATTTCATGCCACGGGTCAACCCAGTCACTTTAATGGTAGTGGACATCCTTTTATTTATCATCTGGTCCCAGGAAAGAACGCAAAGGAATGAATGTGAAAAGCAAAGCAGCGTTGAGGTGGTTTGTACGAGGCTGAAATACAAATACCTCCATTCTGAAATGAGCTGGTGCAAAATGGGACAACCTTTGAACCGAAAGCTACGGAAGAAAAGGAGAAGGCATGAAGGGTAAGGTGGAGGTGTTATCTGGCCAGAATCCTAATTTATTTTCAAATTAGGCTGCATCTATAAGGTGGAACAGTACAAGTGAAGATATAATATAACTGTTTGCTAAACCAAATCTCTTTCTGTTATTAATCTGTTTCTATGTACGTCTTTAAATCTTATTTCAGCTCTCATCAGTCAGCCGTAAGTTTGCTATTAGACACAAGATGTTGCAATTCTAGTTTTTTTTTTTCCATGTCATGTTTTTGGCTGAAATTACAATCAGTTGTAACAAAAGCCAATTTAGGCCTGGTACACGCATGAGGATTTTTTAATCTGATGATATAAAAAAAAAAAAAAAACAAAACGATGAAATTAAAAAAAACAGACGGACGGACACAGCGTGAAAAAGGACTTTATATCCTTCGTTGTTCCCCAGTCAGCTCGCTCTCTGATTGCCTACATTCTGTTCCACGTCACAATCCACACAGTCACAATTCAGGAGTCGCCGGCTTTCCACACACGTGACAATTTTTGGTCGTAAATATTCAACATGCCTAATACTTCCGATTGTCAACCACGACCCATTTTGGAGCTGATTATGGGGACAAATTCACTCAACACACCTCAGACCAAATGATAATTTTATAGGAAAATTCTATAAGACTCAAGATAATCGGGTGTTTGCCGTCCTTGGTCGGGAAGGAGCAAAATCGGGACAACAACAGCCTGATCATCGTTATGTGTATACCAGGCTTTAAATGTTTACTTCAAAAAATCATCTGAACTTTTTTCTGGCTGCCTTTTACACATTTCCTGCCAATCCAGTTTTTCCATGCTAATCCTAAAGATGTAAGTAAACATGTATTCTATGCATACTACTATCCTGCACAGCATAAATAAAAACAGAATACAAAGGCTGCAATTAGGTTAAACACTACATTTACCAGGATATATTCCTGCACAGGGAAATCATCAAATGTTTAAACCGTTAAAGTCATTTTTAATTATTATGTTAGCCAACAGATTTAAAATAATTGGTGAAGATCACTTGCGCTAAATGTTTTCCCATTCTTGCTTAGTGTAAGAATTCAGTTGCTCAATAACTTTTATTTCATTGCAAGTTGACTGGAATAACTTTCTTTCTTTTTTAAACATTTTAACAGTTCTCATTTACAATGACGACCTGGGCCAGAGGCAACCGTAAAACATACATTGGTACATACATATAACAATGACACAAGCTTCTTTTTATTTCATAAAAAAATAAAACATTGTAAAAATTGTAATAAAAGTGGGCCTTTATAATTACACCAGAGTTATAATGGTGAATTTGAGTGTCAGTGACAAGCTGGAAGGTCCCTTTCCTCTTTAACTCTTCATTTCTATTAGGAGTATGTCAAATTTGGATCCATCAGAGCGAAGCACAGATTTTTCCACTTGCATAAAAAACTGATCAAACCGTGTTAACTTATAGTCGTTCACAAGCTCTTTCTAAAAGTCTATGCACTGATTTCCATTTCAGAATCATTTGCTTTTATTACAGTGTTGCCTGAAGGCCTGAAGATTAAATTATGAATTCAAGATTACACAACTTTTCCGTCCCTCCACAACTTCTTATAAATGAGATGCTCAAATTTAAAATAAGCATAAATTAAAACATCAAACTATATACTTTTTCAACTTGCTGAGCCAACCATTTTTTGGAAAGAGGGTTTGTAAAAGGCCAAAACTAAAGGCGGACGTCTCAGGCAAAAGGTCAGAAATATAATCAGTTAGACACTAAATGAAAGTCTCACCTATTTTGTAATCTATCATGGAGAGTCATTAAAAAGATTGTCATTTTAAAATTCTTACATAGTTTGTGTCTTAGCCTGCTATGTTCAGAGACAATAAGACAATTACTAAATTTGAAAAAGGATGCACTTACATGCATGTTCTTTCTTAGCATGCATATATGATTCATCTTCCACTGTAGATTAGCTTTGCAGCCAAGTAGTGCTTTGATTCATTGGTTTGTCAGCAAGTAAACTGATGAAGTAAATGCAAACTTCAGAACAGGCATGAAGTTCCTGCCATGCTAACATCACAAACAGTGTAAAGGGAGGCTTAGTCTTTATGGAAAAAAAAGGATTTAGGACAGTGGGAGAGGCATCTCAGTGAATGAAGCTTGACATTGCATCCCTTGAGTGATCTGATCTAAAAAAGAGATGAGGAGAGGAGGAGAGAGGAGTGGATAAGCAGAGACTTTTAAGCAAGAGCTCCACTGTTCCATGAGCTTCTGCAAACACTCATTTCATAATGAGACTGGGAGATTCCCTGATGCTCAGCTGCTGCATGAATAAGTAAGTGGGATTCCTGTGGATGTTCCCCTGATACCACGTTTACCCTTCATCCATCATCACTTCACTCTTGCTCTCTCCTTCCTTCTATCTAAAGCCCCTTTACCCTCAATACTTCAGAGGACCGTTTTAGAAATCAAAATGAGGTCTAAATAAAATATATATAAGTATGTAAAATAAGTGCAATGAAAAGTAGCTGATTTGCTGAGTTTTTAAGCCCCCAAGCTATAAGGAAACTATTACCATAATTGACTTTCTGGGCCTTGTAATGAATTGGTTCAGCCTCTGTTGAAGTTAATGTAGAGACGTGGGAGCAAAGAGAGAAGAAAGCAGGCTGGAAGTTGACTTTAACAGAACATCAAACAAACCATATTCTTCTCTGAAAATGTTTCTGTGTGAGGGACTGCTTGTGATGATAAAGGAAAATGAGACTAGACTGTTTTCAGCTCAAGGGTTAGATCAAAGAGCCTCAAGTTTGGGAGGTTAAAGACCTACAGTTGTGTCTTACTGAGTGACAAGCTTGATGGATTTTTACGTCCTGTACAATATTTCTTTCTTGATATCAACTTCATCATCATTGCATCGGGGATAAAGAAAGAAGAAAAAAAACTTTCTTCAAACATAAAGAATGGAAAAAAATAAGGCAAAAAGAAGTGATGTAAAAATGTATTTTAAGTTTAGAAACTTTTGCAAATTGGTGAATAAACGTCTGTAGAAATCTGAAGACATACTGCTGGAAAATAAGGTTTGGCTTTTGAATTCAATCCTCAGGACAGATGATCTGATCAGATTTTGTCAGACATCCACCTAAATGTGGCAATAGTCACAAATGCTGGTGGTATTCTAGTGGTAAATATTTTCCAGCTTTGCATTTACAGAAAATTTGATCGAAATTATCAGCTAACAATTTGTTTAGTTTCCATGATGTTTTAATTAGACCTCTGCAAGTAAGTAGCAAGAATCCACTCCACACTGTGAGACATCTCAGACACTTCCAGGTTTGAATTGCTGAAGGCTTTTTGTTGTTCCCATTTTTCCATCTTATAGATCTTTATAGTACTATGAAAAAATGTATTTAATTCTTTTATTGACAAGAAAATACTCAACAGTCTTTTCAAATAATTGCTGCAATTATATTGAGTAAAAACATATCAACCATGCAAAAGATTAAAGGCACACACTGGAAATGTGATAAATGTTTAGTAGAAGTACCTGTCTAAGCTTTCAGGTTTCTCTTACTCACACTCAGCGATGACTTAGAAAGAAGAGTAACAAGAATTTTAGAAAGAGCACAATTTTATGTCCACATAAGAAGAAAATAAGCTGCCTGTCAGACAAGTCAATATTCGCTGCAGCATAAAACTGTGAACCTTCTCTGACAGGTGTGCTATTTGATGATAGGCTAGAACTTTTTTATCCATTAGCATTTACCAGGAACTGCAGACAAAAACATAAAAGCAGCTGGATTTCCATTACAATAAAACACAATGTTAAAACTATGAAATGACAACAAGTTGCTAAACACGGTGTACAACTGCTACTGGTGGTTTAAATGCAAAAGAAAAGAAACTGGTCATATGGAAATGGCATTTCCAGTCACTTTTTTTAAAATTCCCATCTTGAGGCAATACGTTTTGGTCTCTCTTCTTATTGTTTATCTACTAGCAGTGCCTAATCTGATAGACAAATACTAAAATGTATGTAAACCACAACCCAAATGTGTCCTCAGCTACAGACAAAACACAACAACACACAACAAAACAAATGGAAGGGAGATTAATATTGTACAATTTCTGCTGGAACATCGAGAGAAAAACTAAAACTAAATGATTATTTATGTTCTTTAATCAAAATCTTTGCCACGTCAAAACAAGTGCAAAAAATGTGAATAAAACATATTTTCTTGCACATATGCCTTCTCATTAATAACACTCTGAAACATCATCATTTTTTTAATGAAAACTAGAACTACACATGATCAAATAGCAACCAAAATAACACAATAAACACTCCTCATTTAAACTGTCAGCAAGTCTGAAACAAGCCCTTTGAGAGAGGCTATGTGCCCTTACAGTATCTAACCATATGTGCATGGTTTTTAGAAAACACTGAGCATCTGCTACTGTTTTACATATTATTTATTATTGGCAGAGTCACCCATGAAGAGCAGAGGGTCACTAAATGAGCAGAGCACCTCAACCAGACAGAAAAATATCTTCTGTAACAGCTTAAGCATATGCAATTTAGCTTCTGCTTCACTAGAGCATGTAACATGGACAGCTGAGGGAGGTTCACAGCAAGGTATCCTTCTACGTTCATGAACCAGTGTCCTTAAAAGTCTAAATTTAAGAGCAGCTAAGCTCCCGGCAGCAGTCAGGCAATTTACTCTGTCTTCCCTTCCTCCTATAGCTCTTCCTTTAAAGACCCAAAGCTGTCATCTTTACTCTCTTCCTCCTTCTTTGTCTGTCTTCTTGATATCTGTCCCATTCTTTATCACCCAACTCTCTTTAGGCCTTCATCATCCACGGTCTAACAGATGAATGTGGCAGTATCTGGGAGAGCCCAGAGTGCAGCACAGATGACTGGAAATGAGTTATACTGGGACAAAGTGCTCTCAGACAGAGAATGGATAGAAGAATCAAAGTGAATAACCAACACTCACATGCTGTCCTGCTGCAGGTGTAATTCTGCTACTTGTGCTGTGCCGATGCTGATTATGTCAGATAATGAATGAGAACTAAAATGGAAACAGAGTTGTTCAAAAAGTTGAACTCTTTTTGTGACACATTTTTACATTATTAGAGTGTCAGCTTGGAGTCTGTCAGTTCACAGATCCATGACGCACTGCATTCTAGACACAGAGTTTACCACAGTATTTAGTCCCTTCACACACACTCACCAAGTGACTTGTTTAAGTAATTGATTTGTAGGTATACCTGCACATAAAGGGAGTTAGTTTTCAAACCTAATGGCTAATTTAACTAGAGATTAGTGCAAATTGATCAATAACATAATCAGTGGCCTAATCTCATGGGTGGTTAGATTTCTAATAGCCACATTAACACAAATATACACTTTCAAGACACCCACTCTTTTATGAGACCTCCCTCATAAACTAAAGTGTGTGGCTAGCTTTTTTTAGTTAGCCTTTTATATAGTCAGCTAAAATCAGTTATGTCATTTTAAATATGTTATTTAGAAATGGCCATTCCTGTGTGTGTCTAAGCAATGGTGCTTCTGCTTCCAGGAGTCGGTTTAGTTATAGTTCAGTGGGATTATGCGATTGGAACTAGTCAAGCATTATTAACAGCATTAATCTAATTTTTTAAAATGGGCTTTTTAATGTGCTGACACTGAAAAGATCTCAAATGAATATTGCTAAAATCTACTATTTTTTGTGTGGATGATGTAGGGAATGGTGTGCAACTTTTGAAATGCAATAGAAAGCTCCCATAGGACTCATACAGAAAATGTTCAGCATTATGTCCCAATATAAAACGTTAGGAAACCTATGGTTGTGAAACAAGATCAGCTAAATTACAGGCCAAAGCTAGCAATGGCAAAACTAAATCATATTGGGAAAGCCAGAACAGGGCTGACTCAGTTTGAGCAGGGCAAGAAAATTATCTTATAATTAGACAGAACTCAAATTTATTTAATTCAAGGCAATAACCATCAATAGAGTCAACAGCTTATCCCTCAACACAAGCCAGTGTCTACAGTTTTAGTGACCATGCCACAGCACACTGGAGCCAGAGTACCCAAAAAGAACCCACCCACACACAAGGAGAACATGCACACTACACAGAGAGGCCTCAGCTGAGGTTCAACCAATGAACCTTCTTGCTATGTGGAACTGGTTTCTAACCCTCACACCTCCCTGCAGCCTTTAAGACACATTCTTTCTCTGTCTTTGGCAAATAGCCTAATCACACACAAAAAGGTTACCCTGCACCTCCCCTCCATCTGTACAGCTATACTAAATCAGATCATTCAAGAAACCATTTCTCAAAGAAGCACCTAAAAAAAATATAGCAAGCTTCAGACCACACGTTCCCATTGCAAGCAGTGGGCTTGGCTACTGTGAGCCTGAATATATGAACAACTGATTTTAGTCACTAAGTTGTAACAGACTTCACTGCAGCAGCCCAACACCAGATGAGGATATTAATGTGAGACCATTAATTCAAAGGCATTCTGTGGTTTATGTATTAATAATGTGAGACTTCTTTTCTGGTTAGGGAAGCCATTCCAGAAAACAGCTTTGTTCTCGGGACCATTGTTCCTGCTGTGTTAAGGTTTGAAATATGGGACAAACCAAACGTTTGACATCTAACACAGTGTAAGGTCACACTTACTTTATTACACATCAGAAGACAAGATTCATGGAAATTTTTTTAAGTGTAGTTTTTTTTTTTCTTATTGTGTAATACAGCAATTTGTTTTCATCTTACTTTTGCCCTGTTTTAAAGCTTTTCTCTGTTCCAAGTCTACAAGGTAAGTCTTCTTCTTTTGTTTTTCTCTATCGAATGTTGCCACGCTAAATCATCTCAATGAACTGGTTTAACAGAGATGTACGTGGAATGCCCTTCCTGACACAACTCTGTGCATTTATCCGGGCTTGGGACCATTATAAGGCGGACACTGATCTGTGACTCCTTGAGATTGCATTCTACAAGGCAAGTCATGAAACTTGAATTCAAATGAAAGTAAATATCCAGATTTTACCCTGTTCAATTTCTACACTGCTTGAAAATATAATAAATCCATAAACTACATCATGTACAGCAAGGCTGCTTCACTAAGTAATAAAGGAATATGCTTTACACATATTCAGTGGATGAACAAAGTTCTACGGTTTAAATTGTGCTGTTTTTACTGTATAACACTCCACATGGAATAGAATATGATTAACATTTGGGGAGATTCCTAAATTTAAACAAAAGCATCAAAGGGAGTAATCCACATGAGGCAAATTTACAGTTTGGACTACAGTCTGGATCTCATAACAGCTGGCCAGATGTCACATCATTTGTTGTCCTTCGGTTGCTTATGTGGGTCATTTCAGAACGGAGGTTTGTTAAAAATATATAAGATTTAGGGCACTTTAAGACTTGAAATAAGGATGCAGCACATTTACATATATTTCATCATGAATGTAAAGCATTATGGAAAGTGAGATAATCTCTTCTCAACTTCCCCGTTCTGCACAGACACAGCACCACATGGGATTTTAAAAGGAAGCATGATGAGAAGCAGACCTCTGCAGCAGCAAAAAAGATGAGAAATTTAACGAATTATGCTTATGCTTTTCTGCCATTCAAGTCTCTTTCCACCCGGTTAAAAACTGAAGTTTATTGTCCTTAACTAAGCATTTGAAGTGGACCAGGATCCAGAACAGCTGAATGAGGCAAAGGTCTACATAAATTTGACAAAAGATGTGTGTGTAAAAACAACACAGCTCCCAATAATTCTAAAAGCTCAGTGACGTTGCATCACTGGGGTCATCTTAAAAGATTTTTTAGGCTATTGTTAGAGTGGGAACCCCAGTTTTATCCTCTTAATACCATCAAACGCCTCAGCCAGGAAATGAAAATCCACTGAAATAAAAGGATTTTTGAGATTATGCAACGAAAAGCAAGATATAGTTTTTTTTTCTCTACTTTTCATCAGCTTCCAGGGATGAAGTGATACTTAAATGTAGCTAAGTTTACATTGAGATTACACTTTAATCAGAGCATCAGTTCCCTGAATCTCCAAAGCATCTATCAGCAAGTACTAAATGTAAATAGAAGTGAGACATTTTTTGCAAAATATTGACCGCCTTTGTGTTGAATACTAATGTCAGCTGTACATTTGCATGCTGTAAAATGTAAAAGTGGTCATTGGAGATTCCCAGGGAGGCTGTGGATGAAGGTTGTTAATTTGATTTCAACGTCAGACATTGCACACGAATCACTTGGAGAAAGGACAAACAGGAAACAGAATACTAAAGATGCCAGGGTCCAGTATACTCAAGGGTCATCACTAACAGTCAGCTAGAGATCAGAGGGAATCAGCTTCACATCTACACCTAAACACATCACTTTAGAGCTGAAGAATGGAGCAGCTGAGAGGAAAAGGAGGCCAGAGTAAGATGAAGGGGGAGGCAAATATGGACAAAACAAGAAAGACAAGCACAATGAGCGTGCTAAGACAAAAGGTCATTGCCTTTATTGGCATCATGGATGCCAGGCATTGTGGTTTATTTTTAGAAGCCTTTTTTTCAAAGCAGACCCCCACCCTATATAATCCCTGGGCATCAATCTTCAAGTGAAAAGTAAGTAAAGCAAGAAAAGGAGATTTGGCTTCAGTTGTTCTTGTAAGGGGTTTTGGATCACGTATGTTTGTGCCTGATAAGACAGGAAGCTGCAGCAAAGTTTTCTTTTCACTGAAGAGAAAACCAGCATTTCATAAAAGGTCACAGATCAGATCCAGATGTCAAGGTTTGACATTTGTGGTGATCTGGAAAAAGTAATGGCCTGTGATGCAAGTTTAAAGGTTTGCTTTGCTTCCTGGTTAAAAAAAAATGTCCATCACACCCTCTCCAGATTAAAATGCTTTCAGTATGCATTGTCCTTGCTACATAATCAAAGCTTGTTCTATACACCAAAGAGGCAGCATACAGTTCTTAGTGCAGACCGATGCCTGTGGAAGACTAAAGAGACTCAAATCTGAGGACCCAGAGTTGCACATCCTTCTTAAAATCCAGCTTGTTTCACTGTTTTTAATCATTTTTGATCACTGTAAACAGAGCTCGCTAGGAAGACCACTGTTTTTCTCTAAGAGATTTTTATAGCCCACAACAAAGCGACTCTTTTTACATTCAGCTGTGCTCCGTCTGTGCCAGTGTGTGTCTCCATTATACAACATTAGTTCCTACTGGAAGGATTCCAGTGTCGTTAGATTTGAAGGCCACATTCTCCAGTCTCAAGCACAATTCATTAGGACAAAAGCAGCCAAAAAACAGACCAATAAAGTTTGTAATGACATTACAAACCCACATATTAAGAAACCAATTAATGAACCACTTCCTATAAAAGTCTCTGGATGTCCTCATCTTGGAAGCAGTTCCCAGCTAAGTTAGTTATACAACATTAACCAAGAACCAAAAATCTGCTCTGGAACAGCAGACTCCCCTTGAAACTTCTTCTGCTTTACTGAATGTTTGCTGCTCACCTGATTGCTTTTTTCTATGCTTTTTCCTTTTTACCTGATTTAAAATGAATTTAAAAAAATGTACATGCACTAAAGTTTTGCACTACTACTACTTTTTCTTTGATTCACACAGATTACAAATATATATTTAAAGATACTTAAAATTAAGAAAAGCAAAGGATTGTACAAGCAAGACTTTGCTGTTAAAGTAGCCATAACAAAGCAGTAGCCAGAAGGGACTTTGACATTTGACATTTAAATCATAAATGTAGGAGACAAGCAGTCAGACAATGAAACTAATGTTTTTTGTGGACAAAAACTTGAGCTTTTCAACAAGCAAACAACACGTTTGTTTCTTGTTAAAAATTAGATTTGGGACATTTTGGCTAAAAACAGGTTGAAGAGCATTTTGATGACTACCTTATAAGGCAGATGGAATCTTGCAAAGTCCTCAAGAGAAGACAAATACAAGATATTTTATTTTACTAGGCTTAAAGCCAAGTTTGGGTAATGTGGGACAAAATTAATAGTGTCTTAGTTTTAAAATAAAAGCAATAAAATATATATGTATACATCTTTTATGAATTTGCACACTATTAAAATGATATTATCATTCCATAATAATAATTGAAATATGTGCATTCTCTCCAGAGTGCAAATGAAGATGATTTTTAGACAAAATGTTAAGAAGGAACTTTTTACTAAGATTTTAGAATAATTCAACCAGAAAGAACAAAAACAAGAACTCGGGAGAGATTTCAGAGAGAAGAGATGACTAAGCTCAACCTTTTACAAATGAGCAACCATAAAGACTGGTGGTGCATGCAGTTCGAAACATACAGTGGGCATTTGTGTGGCATTTGTGGTAATACCAATGTTAAAAACAAAGATAACTAAACTATATCCACCTTGTTGTACTTGGTACACACTCTGGCTCTTCCTTTTGCTCCACAAAAGGCTTATCTTGAGAGTGTTTTGAATTTTGACTAACTTGGTCTTCTGTTAACACCTACAGGAAATTCGGTATTGTGATTCTCCCACAAAAAATATTCAAATTTGGGTCCTACTAGTCAAGAAGATGAGCCAGAAAACATGATTTGTTAATTCTCTGTTCTGTTTTGGATTGAACCTTGGGGGTTCATAACTTCAGCTTTTTATCTGTTGATCTCTATTTTGACCCATACTGTTTCCTTTCTGAATGGTCTGTTCTTTTGCCTATGCTAGGCATGTATTTATTTTTGTTGAGAATTATTGTCATTCATCTGGATTGTGCACTTCTCAGTTGTCACTATGTGTTACTTGAATGTATAAGTATAAAGCCCACCATGTGGGCTTTATGTGTCAAAAACAGGTAAAGGGAGAATTAACAGTTGAATCAGTCCTTAATTGAAGCAAATGTAATAAATGAAGGAATATGTTTACTCTTTCAGCAGACTTGCAGGTCAAAGTTGCCATCTGTATTGTGGGCAAAAGACAAAACCAAAGAGAATACAGAGAATTCATTTTAGCTTTGAAATAAATGGTTATTATACTTGTGGTGTGCCATCACCCTGCTGTGAAAATTAATGTCTCATCTGGAAATTACAAAAACAAGTTCAGAGAATGTCTACAATTTACATTTGTTGTATTAAATGATAAATGTGACTATACTTTGATCTCGGCTATGACACACACACGCCAGGATGGGACAAATAACACTCTGACCGGCTCAGTCTGGCAGACAGGGCGTGGGAGACAGATGATGATGACTCTTTGATGTTCAGCATGCATATCATAAACAAAAAGAAGAAAAAAAAAAAGAAAATCCCACACAATATGCAGACACACACACACATTTACCTCCACTCTCTTACTCATCCATCCTCTCTATTTAACAGTGTTTTGTTTTTTTCCTCTGTACCATCACTGATTTTGTGGTGACAGAGACAGATGGAAGAGCTAAGGGGGGAATGGCTCACCAGCAGAAGTGTTTTTACTCTGAACTGAAATTACATTAATAGCCGCTGAGGGTCTTTTGCATCCCTTTCCTCTTTCACTTTTGTTGTTCTTGTTAGTCTCATCTGTCTTCATTTCCCATCAGATGACAGTGAAGGGATCACAGTATCGAACTGTTTAACACCCAGCTGCAGATTACCAAACTGATACTGAGAAAAACGTAAAGAAGACACTTAAGTTAGAAAAACTGAAGTATTCAAAAGGATTTTGTTCATGCAAATGAAGCCAGTCAGACTTTATAGTAACAGTGAGTCCATGCTCAGTTGGCTACAGTAAAACAGGCTGGTGATTATATGATAGGGATTGTATATTGAAGAAGGGTGGTGGTGTGGAGCAGAGAGAATAACAGATTGCATGTGGAGATAGATGCCATCTAGGTGATATATGGTGCCATTTATCAACCGATGGCTCCTGTGACAGTCAACTGTACCCTGTATGACTTACTGATCACAATGGCGCTCTTGGGGGAGCATGAGAAGGCTAAATTTGAAGCAACTTCACTCAAAAGGCTAGACTGCAAGAAAGTAATCTACATATTTTATCAAGGCTTTTAATTAGCATGTAAGCCTCATTAGGATAAAACATCCCGCATCAGCATCAATGAGCCTGAAGCAAAAACATTCCAGGGCAAAAAAAAAAAAAGAAAAAGCTGAGCAATAAGCAACATTCAGTACATGCTGACAGATGAGTGCAAAAAGCTCATGTGTTTACATGATGAAAACAAGTTCACAGTCAAGCTGGACGACCAGGGTGCAACATACTAAACCTCCATATTGTTCCTGTTAATACCATTCACAAGAACCTTTGACTTTCCTTTTTCATGTCAGTGTGCACATGCAGATGTACACTGTACTTAAGCTAGGACAGGGGAGTCTGCATTATTCATAGTGATGTTGTCACACCAAGTAATTTGAAGTGGTGGTGTACACATATACACCTTCTCTCTCCACCTCTTTGCAGCGTTTGTTTTGATCATTATCGGTGACCTCTGGGAGCAATCAGTGTAGGCATCAAGGTGATACTCTCCAATACTGAACAGGACTGTAGAGGTCAATGTATAAATGGACATACAGCTGCTATGCATTGCAGGCAGGAGACTCACCTTTTACTGGAATAGATGTTTTACTGGAATCAGATGTGCTACATTGTCTAGTTTATTTTGCTATCTTTTGTACATTGTACAAGACATACGTACAGTTGGCCTACGTTCTATTATTGCAGCTTGATGAACACCAAATATCCTACATCATATGTCCAATGCTTTGCTTTTCTTTGCATAGTATCCCCCTCTTTCAATTAATTTCCCGTCTGTTTCTCTATTATCCCAAAATTGAAACATACCCCAATAAAAAAAATGAAACTAAAAGAACATAAACAAAACAACATATATGGCACATCCCACATAACCAATTGCATTACTTAATATTCATTCATTTTAGTTGTTGTGGCCAAAGGTTTGGCTTGCAGGTATACTTAACTGTTTCTTTATTTAGCATCGCATTATGTGAGATTTTATATCAGCAAATTTGAATCTATTTGCCTACATGCTCCACATATCATTTAAGTGACTATTTGAATATATTGACCAGAAGATCTCTCTTCAATCTCCTCTGTGCAGAGGGATAATAATAAAGTTGTACAAACTTATGTTCTAACTGTATGAATATATGATTTCCATTCATCGTTCCCTTTATATTAATTGCACACATCAGAAATTACATTTCCATATATTTCTTGTTTTTTACTTTGTCCTGCTCCTTTTCGGATTCTATAGCAACGGTTATTTTTTTCTTTACACTGTGATTAATTTGTGTAATTTTTTTTTATTTGAATAAGGACATCTATCTATCTATCTATCTATCTATCTATCTATCTATCTATCTATCTATCTATCTATCTATCTATCTATCTATCTTTTTGTTAAAAGGTCTTGGTTTAATTTGGTAAATGGTCTGCACTTATGTAACTTCTGTTTAACCTTGTGTAGGTTTTGAAGTGCTTTACATTCTTCCTTTCATTACACATAGTGATATAATGCTTCTTGTACGTGTTTTGTTTACGCAGTCCTTTCTTTATACAATCACACATTGATGAACACAGACGTCAGTCACACAGACTTGATCGGCAATGTTGGAGGACCAAAGCCAGACAAGCCCCAGCTGTATGAAAAGGCTCAATTCACAGAGGAATGCAAAGCTTTCTTTCAATAATCCAGCAAGAAAACAAGCATTCAGGTCTCATTTGAACTGAGCACCCTGTCCAACTTTTAGCAGTATGTCCTTATTTTTCTTCTTGCTAATGCAGCCTCCACCATCAGACTAAAAAAATCACACAAAATGCTCTACAAATAGGTATCTAAATTTATTCCCTGCATCTAGATCCCGTATATAAATTAGCATCAATTGAAACATTCACTCAAAATAGAAGATTATCTGTGTTTGGTGCTAACATAAAGCAGCTAATATTGCTAAAGTTACCGGTTCTGTGTTTCTCTCCACTTTACTGCATTTTTAGCTCATACTTACTGTATTGTAATTAAACTAAATGACAAATAAATATATTTTTCTTCATACATATTTCTGCTTTTTTTAATACAGTAGAATAGTAGAGTGAGAAATACTAATTAAATGCTGCCTACTGACATGAAATAGCATGTTAGCCAAGTTGCTAAAACAAGTATTATCAAAAATAATCTTAAACTTAGAGGAATATTCAAAGCTTCTATTCACATATTTTAAAAATTATAATTAAGAAGCAGTGATGCTGCTTAATTTGAACATAAAGCAGTGTTTTCTTGTTATACCGCTAGATCCACAAGATAAAAGATCTTTTTAAAAAAGTGGTTGAGTTACACTTCTGCTTTACAATTTTGATCATATTATTTATTCTTTATACATAAAAATGCAATACATTAAATAAAATATCAATAGCTCTTTTCCAGTGAAAGACAATCTTGATGCACATTCCAACTGGTGCATGATAAGACTGTTCTTGTAGATATAAAAGTATGTAACGACAAAACAGAATAATCAATCCACTGATTAAAAAATAAATGTATTCTTCTTGATTAATATTTACGCATGCTACTTCTCATTTTTTACTAGATGAAAACATCAAGTGAATGTGTAAAAGAAACTTAATTGAAGCTTAATGTAATGACAGGTATTTTAACAACAGTGGCACTTAAGTATTGTAAGTTCTTTTTTTTGGGGGGGGGGGGGGGGGGGGTGTCATGGTGAGATAAATAAATATTAACGCTTGTTTTGTGCACCCTCATTAATTCTCCTGTATACCTTCATGCCATAAAACAATAAAACAAAATACAGCAATAGCAAGATGAGGGGCTGTATTTAGATGTGTGTTTGTGTTGTGCTTTTTGGAAGCAGGAAGAAAAGAGATTACTGGGCATGAGAAGTTTGCATATAATGCTCTGCATTTTATTTTCTATATACATCTTTCTTTTGTCCTTCTGTGTCTTCATCTGTCTATATATTTGTTGATTTCTGTGTGTTGATGGTGTCTTACCCTGTACCCTGTCCAACATGTGTGACATTCCTGCCTCTCTGACAGGAGGTAGATGTGTTTACCAGTCTGTTTGCTTATAGACAGATTTGTGTTTTTCTGCAGAAATGTGTTAAATGCACTGGCAACAATTGCATCAGTGCTTGTCTTTGACAGGGAGAGAGCATCAGTGGAAGGCTGAGTGAAGGAGAAAGAAGGCAGGTTCGGGGGATATCAAACTTGCTCATGCCGGCTGGAGGAAAAAACTGTTTGCTGAAACCAATTTTCCCCAAGATGTGCATGTTTCAGAAAGTGTTGAAGTAAACAGAAACAGAGTGTGGAGATGTGAATCCTGCGGCTGCTTGGTGGCATGACAAATGATCTCAGCTGAGGATGAGTGAATAGGATTCAATGCCTCAGAGACAAGAGCACTGAGATACAGAATGAGAGAGAACCAGGGAGGACATTTATTCATTTCAAATGCACCCATGAATGTATACTGAGAAGGCATCCATAATTCATATTTAGAACCCTGTATCTAAAAAGTTGGGGAAATTGTGTCAAATAAAAATAAAATAAGACTAACTATTTGCAAATGATTGAAACCCAATATACAACTGCAATCAGAATGTTCAAATGTGTTATTGATTTTTGGTGCAAAAGGTAAATAAAAATGCAGAAAAATTTCATTGGAAGGAACAAAGCTGATAACTAATGCTGAAATTTCAGTCCTCTAGCTGAATATTATTTGGACTCCGACATTCCTTTGTAAACCATTGTCAGTAAACACAGACTGTCCTTCACTTACAAATGCTAGTTAAAACGACATAGCTTTCTATTTTTATTTGCATTTTGGGCATCTTCAGATGATCTGAACATCAAATCACAACACACCCATGTACAACACACAGAGAATCACATTCTGTTGACGATTTGGCACAAAAATGTATTCTTGCCTCAATGGCCTCCCAAGCATTGATGTAAAAATAACCATAAGGCCCGACAAAGTTGGAGCAATGCAGTCATGTTCAAGTCTGTTTGTGCATCCTTACGCTGGTGTGTGCACTTATGCCAAATGTGTACACGGTGCATCACTTTTGGTTTGCATGTATGTCAACTATCTATATGGATATATGTGTGTGTGTGTTTTAGCTGCTTTGATATCTTCCCCAACGGCAACTCTGACATGAATGGCTGCTTTGATCCCTTTTGAATGAGACGGCATCACCGGAGTTCCTCTGCTGTTACTGAACAAACAGCCCAACAGGCACAGAGACAGAGAGAGATGGTGGGACAGAGGGATTCCCATTGTCTTCCAACTGAGAGGGTTTCCTCTGGATAACCAGCTGTTTCAGAGTTTTTCTTAAATTATGGTGCTTTAATTAAGACTACAGCAACAATTACTAATGAACATACAGCAATGCATGTACACATCAAGTGAAGGCACAAATCCCTAAAAAGGGAGAGTTTACAATTCCATTTAAAAACTTCCTACCTGATTTATTTCCATTTTCAATTTAACAAATATGACATCAAGAAAGATTTATGAATACAATAAAGGTTAATTACAACTTGAAAAACTTATTTCTTGGCTAAATATCCCAAACTGCTTTATCCGAGCTGGCTGTAGAGGAAAAGAGACTTGCAAACAGGAAGCTATGCCACCAACTAAGAGGAGATCAAATAATACTGCTTGTTTAAGTGGGAAATTCTGACTAAACAAGGTGAATGGAGTGCAATTAGCTATGCACCGAAGCACAGACTAAGCCTCATTTAAAGTGCTGAAAAATGGGAGCAGAGGTGCACTGAGACAGAAACCTGGAGCAGGGCACAGACATTGAAATGCAGCATTGAGGTACGGCACAAAAAGGGTGTGTGTGTGTGCGCACACACCATCTGAAGTCTACAACTCCTGCAGCACAGTAGAAATGGCACACTAATGTTAGCATACTCAACTAATTGTTATTTGCTCAGACTGGCACCATCTCCAGAACATTAAGTCCACAAATGAGAGGTGTATTATACTTCTCAGCATGCATGTGCTTCAAAGACAACTGATTAACACCAGGCAACTTGGAAAGAAGGTAATTTAAGCAGCCACAGTTTTACCAGTCACATAATGTGATCAAATTTTTTTCAGAAATTTGGACTTGTAGAGTGCAAATTGCTTTCATAACCCTGTTTCCACCAACGGGTCCAGATCAATATAGGCCTGTTTAATGCAATTTGGTTTGGTAAAACCTGATCTCTGTCACATTTCCACAGCCAACTGTATCCTTACCAAGTAGGCAGCAAACCAACTAGAAACCAACAGAAAGTGATGTGACGTCTTCTTTGAATTTTAACAAAAAAAGCACATGACACACACAAAAAAGAGGAGAATGGCGGATGTCGATCAGTTTGTGTTATTTCTTCCTGATGTGGCTTTAAAGAACAATAAAATCCATGGTATATTTAAAAATGGGGTTGTTACTGCTTTGTTCTTAATGCCGAGTCACACAAGAAGTGATGATCCTTTTGACCAATCAACAGATTGTATTGTGTCAAGCTCAACCCCGACGGAACGATGTTTAAGTGTCTGGAGGTCTCAAAAAACCCACATGGCACTGACTGGTCTGTTTCTCCACTGTGTTTGAAATCTGGGAAGCTAACAAATAGAACATGAAGAACATGAGCATCACCTGCTTTCTGTTGCTTGTTTCAACAGCCTCAGGTGACATCAGCACTTCCAAGATGCTCCTAAATTTTTAGTGTTTGTAGTAGCACTCTATTGAGAAATTACTACTGTCATTGTACATTTAGATGAGCCACATGTGCCAGTTTCTGTGTTCAGCATAAACTGACCTCATTCTGACACAACTCGGCTGGATCACAGTCCTCTTTGTGCTCTGGAAAATTGTGAAACATCATACAGGATTTCAATGATCAACTAATCTTTGATCATAAAGCTAATATAAATATGCCAATTTCACTTAACATTTGCTAGTGCATAGAAAAAAGTTGCCATGATGAATCACAATGAGAGTATTTCATGTCAATATGCACCTTAATGCAAATTAAATAACAATCTATTTATATATATATATATATATATATATGAAATCCAGTTTTCAGCTTAGAAATAATGTAGTTTGGAAAAACACTAACTTTTATTACAGAAGCCCTTGAGCTGACTTAGGTTTACAAAAAATAAGAAATCCAGCAGTGCCAAAATCTTCTTTCAGACTGCAGAGAGCTCACGATGGCAGGAGATCAGAGAGGATGATCTGTCAGAGGGAGGGTTGAGTGTGCAGGACAGCAGAGGTGAAGTCATATTACTATTCATGCAACACCTCTCCATCACTACATTCCAAACTCCAGAAAAAATCCAGAAAAAAACAAGGACAAAAAGTAATAAATCAAGGCTGAGTGATAGGCACCAAATTTAATTCTTAATCAGACAGCAGAGATTCACTTTATTGATCTGTCAGCCATAATGCCCTCTTCCTTTCCTGTCAGTCTATCAGGATATGAGACGTGACTGGATGCAGTGTTTGTTTGTTTATTTAAGATCCCCATTAGCTTTTGCATAGCAGCAGCTATTCTTCCTGGGGTCTGCACAATTTACATGGTGACAATACAACAATACACTGTCACACTACTCATCAAAATACACATAACACAGCAAATACATAACACATCATACTGTACATCTACTACAAATAAAACATTGACAGGGGACACAATTTAAATAACTTAAACACAGACACACATCTTTTGGCAGGCTCCAACTACAACTATATTAATATATTAATATATTAATTTAACTTAAAATATGAAAGAAAAACTAAACTAAAATAAAATAAAATGCCCATAAGTTCATTACACACTTATTTCCAAAATTTCCTCTCAAGTAATGCTCTCTTAGTGTCTTTTTAAAACCATATATAGTTTTGTTTTATAATGTTTTGGGAGAGAATTCCATTCTTGCATTGCTCTATAAATTATTGTACGTTTATTGATGTAGTTTTAGATTTTGACAAGGTAAAACAACCTCCAGCAGCATGCCTTGTAAAATAATTACGTGTATTTTTACTAAAAGACTATTTTTCTGTAGAAAACAAATGGGGTCTTTGTTGTTATAACAGTCCTAATTAAAACCATCAACATATACAGAAATCTACTTTTCACTTCAAACCAAAAAAGACATTAATTTATTTTACTGACATTTGCTCTAAACCCACACAAAAGAGCTATCAGTGCTGCTGTGTTCTGGATCAATTGCAATTTCCTTATACAAGGTAGTAGTAGACCAAACTATTGAGCAATAATCCAGATGAGACAGAACCAAAGCTTGGATTACATGTTTGATTGATTGTTGTGTCAGATATTTTGCACCTCTCTTAATTACTAATAATGTGTTTCCCATTTTAGTTACTATTCTCTGTTTGTATTTGTCCCACGATAATGTATTTTCAATGATGACTCCTAAGAGTTTAACTTCTTCTACCTGCTTTATTAACATGTTTTTTATTCTGAGATCAAGCTTTGGTTTTAAATAGAAAGAATAGTTTGTTCCAATTACTATACTGGTTGTTTTAGACACACTCAAAATAAGTTCATTACTATCTACAACCAACTTTAATCCCTTATCAAGGTTTTTTATTCAAGTCACCAATTGTTGTTTCAGCTAAATATTTTGTAGTCATCAGCATACATTAAAATACGTGACTTTTTTAAAACTAAAGGAAGATTATTAGTGAAAATTGTGTACAGGAGTGGCCCAAGACAACTTCCTTGAGGCACTCCATGTTTCACATATTTAACTTCTGAATAACTTTGATTAAAGTACACCATTTGCCTTCTATCACTCAAATAATGTGCAAATAGTGTGAGGTCTCTTCTGCGCTGAGGAGGTTTTTAAAGGACTATATCTGCAAAACCAGTTGTTTTGTTGTAAAACAAAGCCAATAATAAGGGAAGAGAGGATTTTGGATATAGTAAAACTTCAACATACTTCAATGGTATGCAGTAGTTACTGATTTGCAAGGCTTCCCCTTTCTAAATGGTTGTAGGTAGATTAAAAATCCTTTGCTTTGGTTTTCTTTAAATATGTTTGTTAGATGTGCAAATGTGTTGCCAATGTACTGTATGGTTTCAGCCTCTAATCGCTGTTGATATTTTTTGTGTTTGGTTGGGTAATTGCCATTGCAGCAGCAGTTGACTGACAGATTAGGATTGATTTTGTTGATTCCAGCAGTACATTAAATGTTTGTTTATGTCTCATCATTGTTTAGTGAACCAGTGGCAGCTCCCACAGAGTGGTGTTTGTTGTCTAAGTTCAGGGTCAAAACAGAGTTTGTCACGTTAACATCAGTGCTCTTTCATGGATCCAACTTATATAATAAAAATATGATCATACTACAAAAACTCATGGGAACATGAGTATCTGTGACTGAAGGACCTCAATCAAAGTGTTGCTCCATGATTCAAAAGGTAATATTACGAGGGTCAAAATAACAGAAAATGTTTTTGGATCATCTGCCCAGTTGGTTAACATTAAAACCGAAGTGGAAATAACAATTTTATTATATCCACATACAGAGACTGAACTAAAAATTGACATTTTGACTAGAGCAGCTAATGAGAAGTGTGTCTAACCAGAGTGCAGTAGCTCAACTGGTGCTGTTTTCACCTCATGGGTTTGTGTCATGTATAATACCACACTCCACTTTTCAGTCAAATATCACACTATAATGGCAATAGGAAACCTTACTGTGATGCTGTTCACATGACCCAATCTCAGCTTTTTATAACAGCATGCCAATTCTGCAGTAGAAAGGCATAACAACGGTTTTGGTTGCAGGTGCAGCATGTTCCACTGTGCCTGCTTTCCCTTAACAAAACACTCAAATCAGTCAATTCCCCTCTTACTAGCTATAGTGGCATTACTTTAGAGCAGAGGTTCCTAACCTGTTGTCCTTGAAGGACCCATTACGTGCAACTACAAAAAAAACGTGGGCCCCCACCCACCTTGTGCTCATGCAGGCTTTATGTTTTCATTAGCGAGCTCTTGCCACAAACAATGTATTCTTGCTGGGTCTTGTCCTGCTCTTTGATAAAACTAAAGTAAAGGTAACCATCAATGTATAGTCTTGCTTTTTTCTTCTTCTTCTTTTTTAATGGGGACAAACCACATGCACTGTGGCATTTTTATATGTTTCATTAATGAAATAGAAAAAAAGGTGTGGACTTTTATATTTGATCAAAGGATTAAATAAAATATTGTTGCATAGTAGATTTTGACAACCCTCATTTATTCACTTTAGGACCAGGTTTCAAAATGATTGAAAAAAGTGAATCAATTATACAGACTCTGTGCAGTCTAAGCCTCACGGACCACCCATGCTCTTTGGGGACCCCAGGATGATATTATGGGTTGTATATAAGGACAAGAGCAAATTACTTATTTGATTAATGAACAAAGGCTTGAAATATTTATTGTGGTGGGACCTACCAAAAAGTCAGTCTGTGTTTTTTAGCAGGTGTTCATCATACCTGTCCATTGAGAGATTTTGTCAACACAACAGCATCACACCAGTACAAGATGTAGTCATGACAATTTCCAGGTGTGTAGCTGATTTAAAGAAAAGGGTCTAATTTAAAAAATGGCTGAGGTCTGACACCTAACAAGTCTGCTGAGTGTGCATGTATTCACATAATGAAGTAGAAATGAGCGCTTACTGTATGTGGTACTGTTAACATGTTGATTAAAAGTGGCGGCTAGTGCTGCCTGCATAAGCTCTGTGGGAACAGATTGTCTCAAATTCATTATAAAGAAAATAATAAATTCAGCATGTGCTCTGATGCAGCAGTATATTGCCTTAACTGATTTAGGAATTAGAAGATTTTCAATCATCTCTGTGCTGCAGGTTTGCTGCGTTAGCCCTCTGAGTCACCAGTGACCGCTCTGGCTTATCCTTCACTTTGCTTGATCAAGAAATGACAGGAATTACTGCAGGTGCAAATCGCAGCTCTGCAGGTACATGTGCAGCATCACAGTAGTGTGCATGCTGCTTCGCTTCAGCTGGGTTCACAGCTAGACCTGGAGTTGTGAGGTGAAACTGATTCAGCCACACCAACCCACACACACTCATAGAGAGGAGGCCTGGAATGGGGAGCCTGATCAGTGAAACGAGAGAGACATAGATGAGTCAGAGTAATATCTGCAAAAAAACATGCAATGGTATTCATGTAGATGACAGGAACTAATAAACCCACAAGAGGGAACAAGCGAGGTGGTATTGTGCATCTCTCACATATTTACCTGGAAAACAATGATTTATCACCTGCTACGCAGCCTCATTCCTTATAGATCAAATACTTTTATGTTCCACAAGAGGTCACACAATGTCACACACTTATGCACACACTCACATAAAAGCACAGCATATTATGGAAATCCACAGATGGGCATTCTGCACACTCTAAATATCTAAAAGAAAAAAAAAACACGGCTGGTTAGTTTTAAAGAAGCTTTGACACCAATTCAACTTCAGATTTAAAAAGTACTGCTATTTGTGAAAAAGAGGTGAATAAAAGTCAAGACCACCAGGAATCCCTGATGAATCTTGTGAGATTCTCCATTCACACATCTGCTGTCGCTCCTGGCTGAGCATCTAAGCAAATAACAGGAGTTATGATCGACTGGTGGCTGTGTTGTCAGCTGGGTTGGATACGAGACAAGGCCATGAAGTAGAGAAAGAGGAGGAAAAGGATGGAGCGAGGGTGATGAATGCCTCGCCTTCCTTGTGCTCAGAGTTTTACAAGCTAGTTCAGCTAAACTCTGTGTTGTTTATGAGCCTCCAGCAAATATTCAGATACCCAGTATTGTCAATTTTGATTACAATAGAATATTTTATTTATAAACCTAAGCAGATTTACATGTAAGTAGCTGCCCTTGCCTCACAAACTGTGAACACACATCCATTTTGTAAAGTTCCACACTACAAATTGATAGTACTGCACTGTGATGAATGAGAAGCCAGCCTTCAATTCTTCCACAAACAAGAATTGACCACAAGACCTTCTGCAATCTATTGTCAAACCAGCTGCTAAAACCTGACAAAACTACAAAGCAAACAAGCAGCAACACACAGCCGCTCAGATGTGTCTTATTAAAATCCAGACCTCTGTGGCTGTGCACACGCATTTCATCTGTAGCCTGGTGCTGCAGGGCGCACCCTCCCTGTCTAAGGCTGGTGTTGCTCACCCCACTCTGATAAAAATACATCTGCAAGGAGGACAGAAAAAGATCACACGGTGACTTGCTTCCCCTGCTTGTCACAGGTGTTTAATTAGAGACTTCGTTAAATACAGCACCCAGTTTGTTTGTTTGGGATTAATTTTAAGATCCTAAAATATATATTATAGGGCTCAAAATTCTCTAAAATTAATATTTGCTTTGTTTTAATATGGAGTCAGGTCAGAAGCAGAGACAGGTAAAACGGTAAAATAAACTGTGTGTTCAAAATGTTCACTTCCTGGCTCTCAGTGTTGTCCATTGATCAAAAGTGACAAACTTTAAAGAAGAACATAAAGTTGTACTGATCAGCCTGGTTTAAAATGCCATAAAGAGCTCTGGCTTTGTCCACCTGTTTAAGATATTTTTTTTAAAAAGAACTGGGATAGCTCTGTCTCTAAAACTAGACTGTTTTGAATGTTAAACAAAGTGGAAAATAACACAGCCACTTTTAGCTACTAGAGTCATGCATTTTTCTACAATATAAATAAAATAGAAAGTTTCAATTGTCTGAAATGATGCACTGTTGTCTTAAATAACATGGTTTTATTGTAAAATTAACTTAAATAGTTTCTGAACTCATAAACATCAGCATGCTCATGGTAAGATCAACATCCATGCTCTTATTGAACATGCTGTGATGTAACTGGCAGTGTTACTTACAACAATGAATGGATGTGACATGTGTGCCATCTGCACTGTGAGTGTGTGCATTTATGAGGTTGCATGTTAAACAAATCACTACTTGGCAACGATTATATGCCAGATTTCAGAGTGCGTGCCTAGCTTGTTTCCTGAGAACCCCTGACCAATCAGCTACTTGGCATTTAGAAGTAGGCAGATCCATTGTAAAGAACCAAATTAAATGTAGAATCTTTGTGTGTGCTTTAGTATGTGTGTTTGTCATCTTTGGTTACAATGCTGTGACAGCTCCAGAGCTCAGTTAGGCTCACAGTCAAAATAAAACAGACTGTTCATGTCACCCTATAGCTGCAGCAGTGCATGTGCAAATGTGTGTTCAAGTGGACTGAGACTTGATATTTGCATTTTCATGTTTATTCACAGAATATCTGCAGTTCCTACAACACACACACAGATTCACAAATAGACTTCCACTCACTTAGTATTAAGCCGACCTTTCTTAAAGTGGTCATGATGTGGACACTTTCAGTCATTTAATTCTCTGGATTAGTATGGCACCCAAGGACACTTCACCCAGGAGAAAACTAGAGGAATTGTAGGGTTAAATCTTGCCTACAGGCTGGGAACAATGATGTGAATGTATGGAAAAACCTTTACAAACAGGATGTTTTTAATCATCACATCATCTAAAATGTTGATGTACAAATTCAAGCCAAAACTGTAACCTGAAAATAAAAGTGAGCAGTTCGACAAAGTGGCAGAATGAATCTTACAGCACTTTATTACATACCTGCTATCATGCAACACTGCAGGCGATGTCATCGTTCACTTCCTCACTATATATAATTTTATGCGTAATCCTGTTTTATTAGAGCAAAGGGGTAAAGTTTGGGGAAGACACTGACAGAAAACATCCCACTGTGAAGACATAGAAAGGGAGTATAGCTTCCATTCTCCTCTACTGTTACCCGAAGCCAAGTTGCTAATGGCTTTTCTTTGTACACATAATATGAAGTGCATGGAGGTTGGTAAATGCAAACTATGATTGCTTGGGTGAGTAAATCTGTGTTTCTAAGCAGTCGTTGAGACAACAAATTAAACTTTTTGCTGCCCTGTGAGCACTGTTAGGTCCATAAGCTATGATGTTTGTACTATGTTGACATCTGAAACAGTTTCACTTACCGCTTTAGGTTAAGTCTCATACTCTTTTAGTCATGGAACAGCTTTCACTTTTAGCTCCAGTCTTCTCACAAAACTAGAGTTGTTCATAAAACAGTAATGAGGTATAGAGAGTAAATCCAAACATTAATTGTGAATATGTTGCTGGCCAAACTGCAGCCATTGATCCAAGATTGCCTAGTCTTTGGTGAGGTTGGAAAGGGTCAACCTACCCTTGCTACCAAAAACAAATTTTCTTGGAGACAGCTGTGTGCTGAGAAGTTAGTGGTCTGTTTCTAAAATTGTTGCAAATGTGATCTAGATGGGGCACACTTTTGCAAAGTTTTGCAAATGAGAGGTCATACTTACTCAACAAATTCCATTCCTATTGGATAAAGATGCTAAAACATGCACATACCTCATTTTAAGTATAATGAACTAAAAGTTCAAGTGTTGTTTAAGGTAAAAAAAAAAAAAAAGCAAAAAAAAAAAAAAAAAACATGCCATGGGCCTTTTAAAAAACAAGAAATTAAACTCTTTCCAGAAATGCTTTTTTTTTTTAATGTGTGAATTTCATGTCCATGTGCTTGTGTGTAAGCCTCTGCTGTGTGCATGTGTGTTTGTGTACATGCAGAGTTCAGCATAGGCCTGCAGCACATGCCATAATCTCCTCACAGCCATGCTTTAGAAAGAGATTATGAAAGTGGTGAGAGCAGTTTGTCACTTTAGTTTATTGCTATTTCGATGCACAGAAATACACACTGTATAAACTGTAGGTACATCTTTCTATGACCTGAGGACTCTAATGCACAGAGCAGTCCATTTCTGCAGATTAAGCACAAAGAGGTGTGTTAGCTTGAATGCAGATGTGGAAAATGTAGGCAGTAATAGTAATGCAGGCAAATGAGGAGTGGAAAAGGGGAATCCAAAGAGGAATGGAAAAGGCAATAGGAAGACAGACACTGCATAAGGACAGAGGTAAAGAGAAAGAAAAAAAACCTACTTATTAGTGAAAGAAATGGAGAATTTTAAAGGCATTTTTACTCTTGAATAATTGGAACAGGTCAATTCTTCCTTTGTCATTCCTTTTTTTGTCCTTATCCCCCTCTCTCGCTCTTCCACTGTTGACCTTCTTTTCTCATCTCTTCCTCTTCCCCTTCAACATTTTCCCCATTGCTTTGGGTGAGGAGTCCGAAACATGAAAGAAAAACTACTTTATAGTTTCTGTTCAAAATATTTTGACCAATCTGATAAAGCCATTGGTGTATAGCGAGTGAGTCTGTACAACTGTGTTTGTGTGTGTGGCCCATGAAAAGAGGAGGCTGTTAATTCAACCAGATTACAAATGGTCATGCTTGTCCTACTGATTCAGGAAGGAAAGCTATGTTTAGAGCATGTGTGTGCATGCCTGTGTGTGAGTTATACAAGGCCAGGTAGGTATAATTACACAGCAGAAAACCTGAGTCTCTTCAGCTGCCTCAACAGTTCAACATCTCTGCTGTTTACCCTGCAACAGCTGAAACACTGTCTGTCTATTTGCATACATGTGTCTGAATAAGTAGGCATGCAGACATTTTATTGTAGGTGCATCTATGAGCAAGTGGGTGACTTTAGCCTCTGAGTGTGTCCATGGGTGCCATGATTACAAATCTGCTTTCCCTCAACACAAATCACACTTGTGAGCAGCATGGCCATGCTGCTGTAAAGGTTGATGGACAGCTGGTGCATGTGAGTAAGACCATTTGGCAATTTGCTTTCTTTGTTAATCAATTGTCCCATTTAGATTCAGTACAATTCTCTCAGAAACAGACCCTCCCCAAACAACAACAGCAACAACAACAACAAACAGTTTAGGAAGAAAGGTTACTGGTTAACTTGGTTTGCCTTTTGATTGTTTTACTTAGACAGATTCTGTATGCAATTAAAAAGGAATATAGTTAAGAATATGTGAAGGACAAAGTCATTTTTCCAGCTCAATGTGGTTTAGTTACAGTCGATTTGACATCAAATTGATGCCTTTTCTTTCCAAGTTTAGACTCCAGCAGACAGGCTTCTTTTGCCTCTTGCAAACTATATCTCCGTTTCAAATGGCATGACTCCACCCAGAGACAGTAATTCTTACTAAAACCAGAATTAAGCTTGTTTAATGGGCTAACAAAAAGCGCTGTATTTACACGTATTTGGTAAACACTAATGTTGTCACATCAGTCCCATCTGTGTCTCAGTCTAAACCCATATTGGGAATATTACTGAGCCCCCGGCAGAGAGACACCAACAGAGAGAAATGAAGAGAGCGTAAGGGGGGTAGATGATCGATACAACCCTTGCCATATCATTTGACTGCCCTCATCCCCTTTCCTTCCTTGCTTTCCTTCACTGCCTGTGGGCTCCCACACCTCATTCTCACAAGGACTGAAAGCAATGGGTCTAACCCATCACACCATGTAGCAAAAATCAATGAAGGAATGATAGAGATGGGGGGCTAAGGAAAATGAATAAAGGTAACATTTTTGGGCAGCTTTGGCTTTATAGTCCTCAAAATCTCCATCTACACTGACACGCAAGCCACAGACAAACAAACACAGCTACACACAATACGCAAAAAATACCACTTATACATTGCAAAAGAAGAAAATTATATTTTTGGACCCACAATCAAAGAGAAAAACCCAAACAGTCAAAAAACATGCATTCACATCATACACATTCAACAGTCGAATAATTGCAAGTCCCCAATTGATTTTGCCATGAATCCACCACAAACGGACTCACGCACTCCAGAGTGCGATATTTTCAACACCCCACCCCTGCTTCCCAGACACAGTGAGTTTAATATTCATCCAATAGTGAGTCGGAGCACCAGAACAACTCCCAAGGCTTGGACAGACAAGCATGAATAAACAGCCTAAACAGACACACGCACACACAGCTCATTTGCAAATACAACCAGCTGCAGAGCATTCACTGCCTCTCCTGCACCTTTTTTTTTTGTTTGTTTCTTTTTTTTAATAAACCATAAATGCACAACCTATTTTGTAAATTGAATTCTATATTGTGAACAAGAATGTGATTGAGTGCCAAGCATGATCGAAAGAAGAGAAATAATAATAAAAAATAATCCATGAAATTCTGAAGTTATGTATCAAAAATGTCAAAATTTGGGATAAGAAATTACATGACTTTTTTGTTGGCTTGTTATGTAATTTACAACAGAAACAAAATCTTTAAAAGACTCAACTACACCAGTTCTGGAAGCGCTGACTTCACCCTCTCATCCATTCACTTTTCCTCATTACATCTGTCTCCTTCAAAGGCAGTGTTCTTTCATCCCTATTCCCCTCTTAACAACCTTCCTTCCCCCCAATAAAAGACATGTTTTTTTCTTCCACCCTCAATTTCCCTTTACTCCCGTGTCCTCCAGTCAACCAATTCACAGCTCCTCTCAGATGTGTTGTCCTCATTCATTCCTCCAGTCAGAGCTGTGGCTGTGTAATAAATACTAACCTGCCCTTCTGGCATGCAGAGCACAGCCAGGCTTTGTCCCTCTTGTTGTAAGTGCAGCAGGTCTTGCAGACGTTGTATTGGCAGTCCAGGCACTGGCGCTTTGGGTTGAGCAGGAAGGTGAAGGGCGCGCAGCAGCGGATGCAGCAGTGCTCGTTGAAACGATGCTGCTTGGAGAGGATGGAGCATCTGCTGCCTTCCTCTGCCAGCTCCTGCTTCATCTCACTGAAACAGAGAGAGAGGGAGAGAAAGCGAGAGGATGGGGGAGGGGGAGAGAAAGTGAGAGGATGGTGAGCGTCTGGTCGAGAGGTAGGAACTGAAAACTGCACAGGAGGCGATGCAGAATAATTAGAAAAGCTATGGCAAATGAAAAATATTTCTTTCACTCTCCCTGTTTTTCAGGGAATTAACACAGTAGTTGACATTTCAATTTGCATGCACCTGTCATCCCTTGTTTGCCCACATCAGTCAAATCACATCCGAGGTGAGCGTGCCATCCATGCCTCTTACCCCCAAACAATGTTATTAGGTAATGAATGTATTGAGACAATAAATTGGCATAAGCAGAACTTAAGTTTTGGTTCACTTGCTAAAGCAAGTTGTTTTTCCAGCTTCTATAGTCTGTGGGTTTCCCTACATTACTTGGTGCAACACCAAAGAGCATTTGTCACAGGGGAGAAGTCATCCTTTTTCATGTCGACTTTGGGATATATAGGTGAGAGGCAGTCAGGGGGTTCCACACCCACACTTTTACCGTATTTTTTTTTTTTTTTTTAAACATACCCTGTATTTTGCACAAACATGTCTGCTTCAGAGGCTCTCTGGTAGTCTCTGTGTTTGTGCAGCAACTGCTTTTTCCCTCCCTCAGGTTCTTCTGTGAATCATGACAGCTGTCGGTGATCAGCTGATTGGCTATTCTCTTTTGTTGCGTTTGTTTATCGTTCAGTTGAGAAGGAGGAAACTAGCGGTTCAGGGTTCACACCGTCACATATTTAACTCAAAGTATTGTTTTTGGCAGGACCTTCTCTAACACAGTAGTTGGCTGATGGTAGCCAGGGTTTATGCTTTGGATATGCAGGAGTGGATCTAGAAAAGTTTTGATGGGGGGCCAGGCAGCAGCACTGAACTGGAAAAGGGGGGCACAAATGAGACCTTTTAAAGGTCAAGATTTTATGAAATATTGACCTGATTATTACAACCTAATGATTATCTGATGTAAAAAAAAGTGAAGAAAAATTTGTAAAACAAACAGCCAATGATCTATTTTAAAGGCAGAAATTTTCACTATGGAGATGGTCGGTGAGATGATACATGAATGAATATATGAAAAATGTAAAAAGCAAACAATATGGCCTCTTTAAATGAGACAGTGCTGTTTTCCTGTAGCTCACAGCTCTATCTCTTACTGCACATGTATTAAAAACTACTCACTAATTGTTCTTTATTACACTACCTATTCAGCAAGCTTTAACATATAAATAAACAATATTTTCATCTCTTCCCATCCACTACTGGTGTGCTTTAAATAACCACAGAATGCTTATCGGTCAAATATGAATTTTTAAGGCAACACTACTCTGACCTCATGAATTATACATGACAGGAAAGACTGTCCAGTCACACATGTGAAAAGTATCATGTGGGTAGTGTGGCTCTTTTCATCACCATCATGGAATTTTTTTTAATAAAACTGTGATAAATGTTGATGTAAAAGTGACCAATATAATAAATAACTGCTATTGTGAGAACAGATTGATGGATTACAGTAAATGTTAGGTATCTTTTTTTCTAAAAATGACTTAATAAAAAATAATTGTATTTTAACAAAGTTTATTTAAAAGAAAAAAGCAGATATACGACTCAACTAGACCTTTATATGATTATGCTGTATTTACATACATTTAACAATAGAATGTGACCAAAACCCATCCATCTATTTTCCATACCTGCTTTATTCAATTCAAGAGGGTTGAAGCCTATTACCAGCTGCCACCAGATGAGAGGCTTGACGCCCCCTGTACCTGCTGTCTGTCCACCACAGGGCCAAAATAGAGGTAGGACTAACAACCATGGTGGCTCACACTCACTCCTGCAGCCAATTTAGAACCAAAAGTTGTTCCAACATGTTTCTTGATATATTAGGAAAGCCAGAGTGAACAGAGAGAGCCAACCACTACACCACCATGCAGCACATGTCAGCATTTTTATCTTTATTCTTTAAAGAATTCTGTATGCAGTTTTTTTTTTTTTACCTAACATAATCTGTAGTAGACTTATTCTATTCAGGTGTGATAAAAGGAAACAGTCAGGGATATCATAGGCTGTTAATCAGTACTTTAACTAGTAAAGCAGCAATCTGAAGCCTCTACTCTTTACATAAATTATGCACAATAGCTTTTCCTCTATAGGATTTCTGCTGACTGGGCGATGCAGAGGCTACGATAAATTAGTCATGTTTTGCATTTATAACATAAAGCAATCATGACCAGTGCATATTGAATTTGAGCCAATTTGATCTAAAACAATACATGGAGAGGGACTGAGTTTAAGTAATGCATCCATCCATGTTTACATGACCAGCCATTAATCGTTGTTAGGCATGAGCAGAGGCAGAGATGCAGAGATCAAAATGTTGCTGTTGGCGAGGTGTGAAAAGGAGTTCAGCTCCAATGGTCAGCCAGTAAATAATTCAAGATGCTCATCTGTACGCCACACACAGTTGGACTGCAACCTTCTGAGTTTTTACTTATCCTTCAGGTACATATTTGCCGCACAGCACTTTTTTTCATTGCAGCTAAATAAAATGTCTCAAGTTAATGATAAATCAAAGAGACTGAATGTAAAAGAAAAATTATGATACTGAACATGTGCTTTCATCCCAAAGTACTGCTAAATCACCAAGTTACACAGTAAAATTTCAGTGTGTAGCAAAACTGCATGCAGAATGCAGCATATTCTACATTTCCTTTGTAATATGTGCCTATTGGGGGCATTTCAGTCTCCTGCATCCCCAAGTTATCAGTGTTGCTTCTCAAGCACACCCTCTGCTGCCTCAGTGATTGTTTTTCATATGCATCATTACACGCAGCATATTAACAAGATGAACAAACCATTTCATATAAAGTGTCGTGGGAGAATGGGTGGGGGCGAGTGTTGAAGGGCAATGACACGTAGAAACAGACAGAAATGCTAAGACTCTTATAAAAATAAGCTTATTTAAATATCTTAGTGCAACATGAATAAAATGCACTTCTTTTTAAAACTGCAGACTTTGCTTTACAAAAGATGCCAAACCATACTCATGCACATAAAACAATGCAAGCCAAATGCATACAGCTTGTTTTTTTTTTTTTTTGTTTTGTTTTATTTTATCTCAGTGTGAAGAAAGCAGTTGCCTGGAAATCATTTCCTTCAATCCCGATTAGGATCAGAGTTCATTTTGCCTCTCAGTGTCAGTGATATGATATATTTAATGAACACTGTAAGAAGATGGCAAGCTTACATACATACATGCATACAAAGACGAGGGGGTGTATTATGTCGACCATACCTCTGTTAATGAGACATGAAAACATGCACTCATTGCAGAGGACTTACTGCAGATACAAATGGGTCCACCGTGTGCCAGCAATTAACTCCCATAACATAAAACACCATTTGCTCTTTATTAACAATGTTCTCCTTAAAGTTACACAGTGTTAACAGGCATTAATAATTAATCTAGACTTTCATTTAAAATCTGGACTAATTTGATAATGTTTTAATTAAGACATCATCATACTTAAAGACAAACTTTATTTTGGTTTTGGTTGAAAATCAACTTTAAAGTTCAGGCTTTAAACAGAAAATCAGATTATATCAATGCATACATAGATCAAACCTCAACCTTAAAGAATTTAAATATTTGCATCTTTATATAAAACTGAACAGTAATCTATTTGGAGTTGTTTTTAAACATTTTAAACATTTTCTTTTTTTATTTTGATCATGTTTTGGCTGTGCAGAATTATGCAAAATTGAACATTAGAGCAAAGACAATGGAAGTACATTATGAAATATTGTAATAAATGATCAGCTCAATTAAAACTCAAACTCAAGTTTGTTTGCTTAAAACTGTAAACTTGCAAAATAATAGAATCAGATCCATATTTCTCTGGTGCTGCATTTGTCAATTTCAAAAACAAAATCTGCCATTCATCATCTTAGTAAGGAAATTAGGTGAATATGACCAAAAGTTATTGACAAAAACGGCCTTTTAGAAAAATGTCTGAAAAATATAGATAAAGGAAATGTGCCAGAAGTGAAAAATAAAGTGAAAAACATCTCAAATTGTCTTTAGAACTCCAACTAAGAGAAAACAGATCACTAATGATTTGGAGTCTTTTCGTTAATTTCTTTTTTTCTTTTGGCTTAACTTAAGTTTTAGGTTTAAAACAATATTGTCCTAAATAAACGGCGTAAATAAACTGACCTAGCTTCCATTCCTGTAAACAGACAGATGTAAAAAGGCAGTGAAAGTATTAACTTTAAAATATGGAAATTTACCTTCAGGTAACTCGGTATTAGGGCAACATACATGTGCATTATTTGGTGTTTTTTACCAAGTAAAATTTTCAGGTTTTCCTTCTCTGTTTCTATGTGTCTCAATAATATTCAGTTAAAATGTACTATTACAACTGCTTCCTACCCATTAAGAGAAAAATATTCACTTTCATCTTTCGCACAGTACAAACATTATCTACAATACATTCTGAGCAAAGTTTATTTATGTAATCGTAGCTCTAGAATAAATTCAGATGCCTAAAGACTCTTCATTTTGCAGTGCAACGATGCCAAACAAAAAGAAAGATACTTCAATCAAGCACAGTAAAGTCAGGGGCAAGGATAAAATTGTCATTATGAACCCAACCAAGTTTTCTTATCTTATGCTGCCTGGCTCTTCTCTTCCAGAAATGTGGCCTGCACATTATGTCATAAACATGCTTCAGTCTCATCCACTTAATCAAAAAATGAATGCTACTCTGTGACATTTAATCAGTGCCCACAGAATACAAATCTGCAAGAGAGCAATGACAGTATTTATTCGATAGGTCTTCATAAATTATATTAGTGTAATGCATTTTAAATTTTTGTTTTAAATGGCCCTTTTTCCTTTTAACTTTGAACACATGCATGCTAAAGCCCAAACAATACCTAACTAAACCTGTTGTCACCTTAGGGGCACATTATATATATCATTCAATAATTACATCCACCAACACATGATTAAATCAAGGAAAAACTCACATCTTTACTCAATCAACAAAAACACTAATTGATTTAAACTAGATGGACAAGGTCAATCCTTTAGTCTTAAAGAAAGTAATCCTGATCTATTTAAGAATCTAATGAACAAACACCAACAAGTCAAACGAAGAGAGTAGCAAATCCTCCCACTGGAAAAGCTGCAAGCTGATAATGTTTCACCAGCTTGCATAAAAAATTAAAAAAACATTTACTGAATATAAAAAATAGATGCACAATCTGTTGATTGAATTAACAGCTGATGGTCTTAGCTGTAGTCAAGCTAAAATCGACCACACTGCATTTCAATCCAGATAAAACTCATCTAGTATTTATCAGAAAATGGGAAAATTTGTAATTCATGAAAAAAAGAAAAACTAGTACTGTATGTCAAATCAAGATTTAATTTTGTCGTGGTATATAAAATGCAAATGAGGTGATTTATAACTTGAGTTTTCCTTCATTAGCATGTCTAACCACAGTAGCCGTTAACAGATCAGGAACAGCAAAGTTCTGCGGATGCTGAAAGTTTAAAGGCTCCAAACTCTGGAATTAAAAACGATTGATTATGCTGATGAGTCACCAGGGTGTAAATGTCGACACTGCTGTGAGCTTTAGAGGGAGAACGTAGCACATGTGTTGAATACTGATTAATTTTATATTGTGATATCAAGACGGTGTCATCATGATATGTGGATTTAATATGCCGTGTACTTCTGGCAGCCCATCACTGCCGGCATGAAATGTTTTTACTGAAGATCTATTAACTCTTCTCCCTCACCTCTCCTTCTCCATCACGCTTGCCCTGCTCCTCATCTTCACTCTCTTCCTCCTACATGTCTGTTAGCAATCTATTAACATAGTTATTTTCCCCTCATTTCTCTTTAGCTTCACCCTCTACTTCTATAATAAAGGGTGAAGCTAAGGAGAATCTCTTTCTTTACGTTTACTGCTGAGGCTGATTTATGTGATGGTCTGACTAAGATGGTTAAAATAATGGCATGTTGCAGCCTGCCATGAAAACAAACAAAAACAATAGCACTTTTTCTAAATATCTCACCTTCTCTAAAGTTGTTCTCATGCTCAGCACTTTAGCTTTAGCTTTCAAAACAGATAGAACACTGTGTTGTCTCAGCTTTGGTGGAAGATTTGGTGGATTTTTTGTAGTAGTAATGAGAAAACAGATAAAATTTATAATATTGTCGGAGTTGATTTATCATCGAAGACAAGTGTGGTGTAGTTTAATAATAATTTTTATTTTTGAATTAAATAAAGCTTGAAACAAGAAAACTAGTATAAAGTTGGTCAATTACAAGTCTGTATCAGGCAGAGAAATCCTTTAAGATTAATCCTAAAAATGAGGCATTACCTTCTTTAATGTCCTTTGTTCATCATCATTGCTGTATTTAAAATGTCATCGGTTCTAAATAAAAAAGCACAGCTGAAGATAAAGACATTTTTTGCCAAGCAGAAAATGGATTTAAGGTTCTTCTGATTTTTTTTTTTTTTTTTTTGCTTTCCATGTGAGAGCAGCTTGGCCTTACAGCAACATGTGAGATATAAAACATAAAACTCAAACACGTCACACCTCCCTGCACAACTTTCATGTGTGTTTTTGTGGGTCTGACTAAGTTTATGTAATAATCTAGGAGGGTAGGACCTGGCAGCCATAATCTAAGAATATTGAGTAATGATACATTATTAGAGTGTCTGAAATGGTTTTCCTTTTTTTTTAACTCAACCAAGCAGGTTGTAATGTTTGAAAGAGCAAGTGAATTCACATATTACATTTCAAAGGTAATTACTTTGAATTAAATATTAAATCCTGGGACTGTGGCTCTTTAGCTTAAGAGTCATACGAATAGAACGATCAGCTCCTTTGATATCTTTTAAATGTGATGCAGCTGTCCTCACATGACTATCAAATAAATTTTCATGTCTAGCAGGATGAAAATAAAAGAAAGAAAAACTGTGAAAATTGTGTCTGTGTGCACAGATCATAGATTCATTTTGTGTGAACAAACCTCTGTATGGTGTTTTTAACATCTCTGACAATAAAAACAAAAACAATTGCATGACTGTTTTTGCGTCCCTCTGCTACATGGGGGCAACACCAAAAACATGAACAGCTTGAAACGTAGGAGCCTCTTGGTTTTGTTTTTCCGTTACTGGTTCTTATTCTGATACAGAAAGAGCTCATTATTGGCTGGATGTAGCTCAACTGGATGAGCAGACCCCTGATATAGACACTTAAGCTATTTGATTATTGAACCCAGGTTCAAATCCCAACTTCGGCTACTTTTCTGCATGTCACCCTTCTCTTTGGCCCTCTTTCCTGTCTGTACAATTAAGGCCAAAGAAATTATGATATTAAGAACTCATCAGTTTCACTCACATTACACAACTTGCAAATGTCTCAAGAGGTAAGTTTTCTCATTGCTGAAAAAGCTCACACAGGAACTTGTTCTAATTGTGATCATTTAGTGGCTAAAAAACGATTCTTAAATAATTACAAATGAAAAGTGTATTTAAAAGTATATAAATTAAAATAAAATGGCTAACTCCTGGATTAGAGGTCCGGATTTGTGACTGGGCAGGCCTTGTCTCCTGGGGCTTACCCACAGCGCTGGGTCTGATGCCAGAAAATGTTGTTACAAGTGATGCTTTTGAGCTCATATTGACAACATTTCTGGCTCTTTATTCTTTCTGTTGTGAAAGCAGTTGTAAAAAGTGGGAGTTAGGCCTTCCCAGTTAGAGTTAACTTTCAGCCAATCAACATTTGATCAATACATGGAGCCAGCTCTGCTGGCTTGGCTTTGTTAGCTTTTTGGATGACAGCAGGTCTGTTCATTTGCATTAGAAAATTACCCAGAATCCTTTAGTCTGCAGGTGTTGAGAGGTTACATACATGAGCGGAAAAATTGATTTTCACTTCTAGCCAAACTTTGTAGGTGGTCTTCACTAAACACATAGACTAATCATATCAAATGTTTATGTACTTAAAAGTGCAAACCGTATGCCCACCTCTAACCCAAACTCAAATCTGTTTACAACCATAGCTTAACTTTCTGGAAAAAGGTGAAAAATGATCATTATATTAGCCATTATACCAGTAAAATATTATAAAAGGGTCCTCTTAATTCCTACCTGTAATTTATTGCTAACTAGTATGTTAGTGTAACATAATCTTAGCAGTGCTGTTCACATTCATGGATGTGGAATGGGAATTCACTTAAGCAAAAAGGGTGGAACTATTAAAATCTGAAAGGACATAAATCAAACCATTGTAAATGCCATGCAGGGAGTCATTAAAGCTAATTACACTGCACATAGATTTCACAGTAAGATGAGGAAATGGACTCTGCTACACAACAGGGGCACAAAACAATCTTTAAACACTTGAAATAGAGCACAATAACCAGGCTGGGTGTCTTTATACAATAACAAGTGAGACTTTTATCCTAAATGTTGAACCACACACTGGGATTAAAAATGAAAAAGTAGCATATCGGAAAAGTTAAGCATGTTAACCAGTGTTGTTACAGCTGACCAGAGAATTGTAAAAAAAAAATGGCCAGTTGAACCAGAGAGTCTTTGATCAGCACTTTGAACTGCCCGCTTCAGCATAAACTCATAAGATCAACATGTACTGATAACCAGTACACCAGTGAATCATGCCGCTCTGAGCAGAGGGATGTGAGAGTACACTTGGCTGGCAGAAGTGTTGGTGCGTGTGTGTATTGAGGGTGAAATGAGTTTGTGTGTAATTATTGATTTGCACATTTTCAAATATACACTAGCTAAATGTTCTAGATAACTGTATTGATCGAGGGCCTTACAAGTGCATACGTTTTTAATTGGAAGTGGGTAAATTCAAGTGGGGCAATGTTCTTTGTCTCTGCATATGTGTATTACTCATGTTTTTGTGGCATACATTGGAATAAGCAGTCAAATATTCTCCCACTTGAGGTTAAAAAAAAAAGCATGTCACTGTAATGTGAATTTATCAGAGGTATGTCTGCAGGAAGTAAAACTGACTGCGTGTGTAACCAGACCTAAGTCTACATCATTTGTGCCGTTATTTAACCTGAAGTGACTTATTAAAAAAAAAGTTTGTGTTATTTATGCACATGTGACTGCAGTTCTTTGCACACCCTCTGTGCATTCAAGCTTGATGATTTCATATTGCTTGAGGGTGAAAAATGCAGAATTACTAAAATTGTGGTTTCTTCAAAGAGCAAAATTTGCATTCTGACCTCGAGAGGTTGAAGCAGAGTTACAGAGTTCACCTGAAGTCAAGGCCAACTCCAAGTATAATCAAAAAGTATTAGATAAAATAGCCTCAGCTATCCCTCTCCTCTGCAGTACTGGGACAGACAGGCACACTGGTCATATATTTCAAAGGTTGGTGATGTTGAGCTATTGAGCTGTTGGCAAGCTGCTGACTGAAGTGCTTGTGTGAAAAGGCTGCTGACTTGAGATGAAACTGTTCAGCTTGGAGGCAGATGCAGAGATCCTTCTTATGTGAAAGGACATTCCCATTAAAACATTAAAGTAGCAAATAAAAAGAAAAAAATAACAAATAGCTGTGAAACTTCAGATACAGTAGATAAAGCAACTTCAAAAGTCAGCACAGCTTCTTCGCAACATGTGGCCTTTTGTAAAAGAAAATATGCTCTGAACAGACGAATAAAGACAGAGCAGCTGGAGATGTTATGGTTTGGGGCCATTTTGCTGCTTCAGGGCCTGTGTAACTTGCTATCATTGATTAAACTGTGAATTCTGCATCATATCAAAGAGTTACTGAAGATAATGTGGGGCCATCTGTCTATAAGTAGAGATGGATTTGGTCCATTCAATAGAATAGTAATCCCAAATGCTCATGCAAATAAAGCACCCTTCAATATCTTGCAACTGAAGGAAATTTGCATGAAAGACTGTCCAATAATTTCAGTGAGTTAAAATCATGTAAAATGTCTACTCAGTTAAAAGAGGACAAATGAGTGTACTCACATCTTCACAAGATAAACCAGTATCACATCCATTGATCTTTGCCATCTGCAGTAGAATTGCTGTTATCATTTTCACAGTTAGGACACATTCACACTAGCACTGCTTGGTCCACTTTAAACAAACACTGGTCTGCTTTCATGGATAGGGTGTTTTATTTAGACTTCCATGAACGCACATTCACACTTGGTGCAGGTCAAAGAAGCAAACTTTGGTCTACTTGGCTAGGACCGAAAATGACTTGCTCACCACAAGCAAACAGTGGAGCAATTTCTGTTTTCACAAGACTTTGTCCAGTATGAGCAGCAGGAGAGGCAGCATACCATCCAGCATGTTGCACTACAACACATCTTACATCACTTTCTGTCTTTGGCTCACTGAATGTTTTGTTTGCTTTCAGACTGTAAGCGAACCGCACCAGGGTTCACTTGCAAATGAACTGAGACCCCTGGTTTACACGTGTTTGCTTCTTTGTTCATCATTAGAGTGTGGATGAGTTTGTACACTGCTTCAAATTAACCTTACCATCCATAGAAATTGAACATGATTCCTTTAAAGCAGACCAAATAGCACCAGCCCTTCTTGAGTCTATCAGACTATGAAATGTGAGTGCACTGCAGAAACTGGCCATGCAACAGTGTCACAACAAGAATGTCCTTTAGCAATCTCATCTATTCCCTTCAATCTCAAATTTTTGTATATATTCTCCTGGAAATAGTTCTTTGACATTGACTTAGCTTGAAGAACAAACTCATCACCACAGCCAAGGTACTGTCTTAGAGGATGGAAATGTAGAGATCCCTTAAACAAATATGTGTCAATATCTGTAAAATTATCTTTAATTTCCTCCAGAAACATGTTCATATGCTAAGTAAATGTTAAATGTTGCACACACTGTGCTATCTGACTGTTTCATCTGAAGGGGAAATATTTGTAGCTCCCTGTTTAACATACTTTAAGACTAAAGTGTAGAGGCTTTCCAGTGCATGTTTGATTCTAGTCCCTGCATCCACTTGTCTGTCTCAGTATAAAGTTAATATGCCAGTTTAAATAAAAACTTGTTTTAATTCCTTTATTTCCTGCATTTCAAAAGATCCACAAGCTCTCATGCAAATATTTGAATAACAGCTGTGTTTAATGTGTTACCTCCTCACATAGACTTAACAATCCAGCAAATTCATTCATTTTATTAGGATAAAACCTTTTGAACAAGAAGCACTACCTTTGTTATATTTTGCAAAGAGCTGAAGCTAATTTATGCAGCCTTTATTAATAATCCTGTTCATCTTTGTGTGGTGACCTTGGTGAGGTTCATTCATTTGCGGCATGAATAAAGACGAACTGCAGACTTGATGTCTATTCTCCTGCGTTTGCTTCCATCTGCACTGTGTTGAAGAAGAGGGAGGCTAGTGCTTTTTAAATGTGGGTAATGCCTGCTCTTTCATTTTAAAACCAGCTTTCATTCTTAAAAACTTAGAAGAAAAACTCAAGGTGACACACATCTGGTATTAAATGCTGTAAGGAGAGAACCCAGATGCAGTGGAAACCACAAGCCTAGCAGATGAGAAGATGTAGTACTTTAATTAAGACCCTAAGAAAAAATAAATGTGTTTTTAACAGGATTGTTATACTAACATCAGGCTACTCCTACTCACTCACTCACTCACTCACTCACTCAGTCACTCAGTCACTCAGTCACTCAGTCACTCAGTCACTCAGTCACTCAGTCACTCAGTCACTCAGTCACTCACTCACTCACTCAGTCACTCAGTCACTCAGTCACTCAGTCACTCAGTCACTCAGTCACTCAGTCACTCACTCACTCACTCACTCACTCACTCACTCACTCACTCACTCACGGATGGATGGATGGATGGATGGATGGATGGATGGATGGATGGATGGATGGATGGATGGATGGATGGATGGATAGATGGATAGATGGATAGATGGATAGATGGATAGATGGATAGATAGATAGATAGATAGATAGATAGATAGATAGATAGATAGATAGATAGATAGATAGACAGATAGAAGCCATTCATTATGACAGTGTGGATTATTTCAAGTCCAGTAGATCCATTTAAACACTATGATGCACAGCACCATAAACATCATTAAAGTATCAGACATTCATGAGATTTTAGCACATCAAAGCTAATATAATCTACTAATGTATTTAATTTTACATAGTTAAACTTGGCACCCATCTTTCTGGCTCAGAGAGTGAATGTATACTTGTACTGAGAGTATATTGACATGGCTGAAAACTTTTTAATGTTGAGTTTATCCACAGCTTTACAGCAAAGTCTGAGCAATTATTGAAGGTTGTATGAAAGAGGAGAATCAATTACTCACAGCTTCCAGGCAGATTCTCAAGCTACCAGTGGTTTTAGATAATGCCACGCTTGATTTTAACTCTTCCCTCACAATATCTTCTTTCTTTTTCTTGGTGGTTCTATGATTTCCTGAGATAGGTATACTTGTGCTTGAACAATTGTGGCCATGTTTTCTTCTTTCTTCCTGAAAGCTTTGTGCATTTTTGATGTGGACTTCATAAGTCCAAGCCTGTAAAAATCTACGGTAAGCAATCCATTTACAGTGTGGCTTATTTCCCACAGACACATCTGCCTCTTTATACTGGTGCTTCCTCATTGTTTCAACCCCTCTCTGTGAACCCACGGCTAAAATGAAGCCTCTTGGTGATGGAGGGGAGACTTCTCCATGAACCAACATTGACTGGCGACGATTATCCAACAGGCCAGTAATGAGTCCTCACTTTGGGACCATTCCAAGTAAAATGTGTGCTCTGCTGATAACGTATCCAATCAGAATGCTTAGCATGTGTGGTAACTGTGAGACAATGAGAAGGAGATAAAGAGCAAGAGACTGAAAACTTAGGAAGGCGCAGAAAGGGCTTGGGGGGGAAATTCAGTTTTCCCTTCTGGCATTATTGTTTAACCCTTCAGTTATTCATTACTGACAGATTCACCCCAAAAAGAATTATACCAATTTAATTTGAGTCTCTTTCTCTATTATGAGAACAATCCTTTCTCTGAAAACTGATGCAGGAGCAGCAATGATTTCCTCCATATCGAGAGAAGACGTTCAAAATAGGGCTGCAAAACTAAAACTTAGGATCAAAGTCTTAAAATGAAGTCAGAAGAGGACACAAGGACAAAACATTTAACAAAAAGGTGAAGTTTTACTACAGTGCAGTTTTTTTTTTACTTTTTTTTTACACTGAAATACACTCTAATCTTTTTTTAATCCATACATCAATCCCTGGCAGGCCCATCATCAGATGCTCCAGTCGAAACTCCATCAGCCCGCTTCTTTCATCCAACTGTGCCATTTTTCCACCTGTATCTCATATTGGCTCCAGAAGCTCTCTCTAGTCACAGTAACAGGCATAGATTGCTCTTTTCACCACTGAATAATCTCCATTCACGCTGAAAAATCAAATCTTACGTGCAGAGAATGCAGTTTAAGTGCCAGCTACTCCAAAAGCTGTAAGGAGATGGAAAAAAGGTGTCTGAATACTGTGAACACATCCAGCATCAGTACCTCAGTCAAGGAAGACTGGAGAAGACTTGCTGTTAGGTAGGCACAACAGAACAAACATGCATGTTTCATGAAGAGCAAAGTAATAAATATGAGTTTATGTGAGTTTTCAAGCTAAAACCTTACATCTTCAAGAAGAATTTACATTATAGCTTAATCTTTACATTTTTTTAAAGTATACAATCCACGTCTGACCATCCTTCTACATCATGTGCATCATAATATGTTGAATGATGATATTTTACTTGCATCAGCTGGATTCTTGGTGGAAGAATATGGGCTTCTGTGTGTTAGGAGGGCCTTCGAACAGCCGCCAGGGAACAAGCGGCTATTTCTGTGGCAATGGAGATACAGCAAAGCATTGTTCACTGAATTCCCCTGTGGTGAGAAGAGAGCTGCATGAGGAGGGGGGGAAAGAGAAGTGAAACTGGAAAAAGACAAACGGGGAAGAATAATTAGGGTTGAATCAAGGAGAGAATAGAAGGGAGCTATTTTTTCGAGATGCTGGTTCAGTTACCAGCAATGTGGCCTGGACATGAGGGCCCCTTACCCGACCTGGGCTCCAGATTCCTGTTCAGCTTGTTCTGATATAACCTGACCAGGAGCTACTGTTAGCTGCAACTTAAGGACTGTGTTTACTTGTATTCCTTATGTTGTGAGGACATAAATCTTTTTACAGCCACACTGTTGGACCTTTTGGGGACTAAAGCAAGTGTGTTTATGACACAAAGCACAGTCTATGTGGGTCCATGACAGCTTTGACATGTGCTATATAAGGCTCCACACCTACCCTGATACACACACACACAAATCAATTCATTACATTTGGCCTCAGCAGTCTGACAGCAGCAGGAAGATTCATATCAACTCCACGCACACAGTTTTACAGTAGATGCAACACCGGACACACTCACACAAGACTGGAGTTTGACTGATGAGTGTGTCACACCCAACACCATGGTTTATTTCAAGTCCAGAGAGAGCCGCCTTCGTCTGAGGTAATTTACAGGTAAACAAGGAAGAATACAGTATTAAATGCAAAATAAAAAGCTATTGATTGCAGTCTTAGAAAGAAAGGTGCTTTTAACTGCACAGCACTTTTAATTTGAGCATCACATCAGCTGCTAATGACAAATTGCAAGGAGGCAGAACAATTCATCAGGGCTAAGTGCATTTTAGACGAGTGCATCAATTTATCTGTAATTTAGGTGATTATACACTTGCAAATGAGTGGTACATAGACCAGAAAGATGTAAACTAGAAATGTTGAAAGAAAAAGAAAAGAAAGCAGGAACAAACAAAATGCTATTGACTGACTGTGCAGCACCGTTTGCCAACAGATCAGAAGGATTACAAATGGACAAGCCTAATAAACTCCCCATGGCAGACGGACATGCATATTGGATTTATGATAATACAGTGCACATGGCAAATCAATAGAATCAACCTAGAGACACTCAAACTGTCCTTCATTTACACCTATAGAGAAGGAAGCAAAAAGAAAAATATGTATGCAGTTTTATTCATTTTAATAATGGGCAAGAATAAATCAATTCTTTGCCTGGCTCTGTTTCAGAGTTTCAGCCACAAAGACCTCATACATAAGCTCCAAATTTTCAAAGAATCAGCTCAATAAAAACCATAAAACTATGAAATAACTAGAAGCACTCACAGAGCGCAGACCTTTGACAAGCCGTATGGTCACCCACCTGAGAAAAATTCCAAAAGGTCCAACTCCTCACCCAGTTAACAACTACATGCCAACACTTATGTATACTGCAACCTAAAATCACTTTCTATTTCAATAATCAAGATAAATGCCATATCTAATTTAGAACCCTTGACCCTGGAAACACCAAGATGAAGCAAATGGCTATAATAGTCTTGAAGTTATTTAAGAAATTTTCTCTAGTGGTGGCAATCTGGTTTAGCTGTTAGTGTATTTAACATCTACCGTGATGTCATCTTGTAATTTTATTTGTTTTGCCAACGATTCTGGGCATTATCTGTTGAGTTACAGGCCTTAATAGCAAAATTATCTATTTCTCTCAAGAGTAAAAAAAAAAAAAAAATCCTTTAAAAAATGTCTGGATCCAAATGGTGATCAGGATCACACCCAAATTCTAATCACTTGTTCCTTTAGTTCATTTTTTATATTTACTGAAAATTTAATGCAAATCAGTCTTTAACTTTTTAAGTTATGTTGCTAACAGACTGACATAAGGACCAACAGACAGAAAAACTAATGTCGCTTAAAACTAAATAAAAAATAAAACTTAATAGGCAGAAGAATGAAGGCTAAAAAGTCTGTAAAGAACAGTATTTTCAGTTGTTTGTACAAATACAGCTTTCATCTGTGTCTCTGCTGAGAAGACCCCCCAGTTATAAAGATCATGCTAGCAATGCAGCAAGTGACTTTAATATAGTGGCTGCAAGCTCATATACATGCAAATACAAAACACAAATCAGGCTCTTGGGATTAAGACAAAGATGAAGAGAGTGAAGGGGAATAGCTTTATAGAAAGTGAATTTACTTTGCCCTTGCTTTGGTCTCCTTGGGTTTGTCATAGCAGCTGAGTTAGAGCAAAAGAGAGAGTTTGGCAAAGGAAGCAAAGGAAGGGGATTTATCACAGCTGGACAGATGCAGCTGGAACTGAATGGCCAGGACTACTTGGAAGACTACTACTGGTGGAGGCTTGAATGTGTTTTGTTTCTGTAACTGCTGCATTTAACTGAAGCACAGTGGTCAGTACGTGCAGTTTTTTATCAGCATGGGCATGACATAGCTGGACATTTTGCAGCCAGGCTGTGTAATAACAATGAAACTGAACACAGCCTGACATAACAAAAATGGCTTATCCTTCTCAGGTTGGTCCAATAGTGTCTCACCCTCACCTGGTCCAGCCAGGTACCACAGCCTCAACATCCAATTCCCTGATCATCCACAGCTGTTCCTTATCATCTCACCCTGCCACATTCACTCCAGTCCTGCACTTTAGCCGATCACTCCTCGGATCCCTGATCAGTCACACCTGTCTCCCGTTGGCTCACCGGCCCTTGTATATCCCAGCACCACAGTCACTCCCTGTCGGACCTTGACGTTTGCTCCAGTAAGGACTCATGCTCTTTCCCTTCCCGGCTCCATGGTTCCTGGTCTTCCCGTCTTCTCACCTGTACAGTAAGACTTTTCCTCCTGGCATCCATATATAAATAAAGTGTGTTAACTTGCCTTCTGTCTTCGAGGGGTCCTTACATAACAAATAGGCTCTGCAAAATTTCAGATTTATAATTTTTACGGTGACACAATCAAAATAGAACAATATGACAGCTGCAGACAGGAGTTTTTCTGCTTTTCTCTAATATTTATTTTACCCCACTCTAATTTATCCTCGGCAGCAGATTGATATTTGTACAAAATGTACCACATGCTTGGTCTTGGACTTACCTGAGGTGGGCTTGACTGAAAACCTGGAGCCAGGCTGTCCCTGACTCATAACCTCTTCAATAACTCAATTTAATGAAGTAACAAACCCCAGTAACAGGGATGACAAGGACTGACACAGCCCTGACACTCCATCTATTCCCCACCACTGGTGCCCTGATTCTGACACACAGGTTGCACTGTAGCTTATTAAGGAGCAGTGAGCCAGCTTGTGTTACAAAGGTAGGTGGTCCAGTGTGTGTGTGTGTGTGTGTGTGTGTGTGTGTGTGTGTGTGTGTGTGTGTGTGGACATTTCCAGTTTGAAGGATGAGACATGCACGGTAAAAAGTGTTCATCACCCATACATTGTGTGTGATATGATTCATCATTGCAATGTATGATAAAAGGCACCTCCATTCAAATAATTAGTGGTTAATAGCACATTCAGTTTTAACTTTCCCATATTTGGTTTTATCAGCTTGGTTAAATCATTTAGCCAACAATTACGTTTTGCAGCAGTAAGATTCTTAATTGGGCTACAACTACATGATTTGCATCATCCGAGACTACTCTGATTACAAAGTGCCATTTTTCTCCCCTGCACACACTCCATTCACACTGCTATGGCAGTCAGTTGAGATACGACATTGGCAGTTTCGAGACTTGGCAGACAGTCTCCATGCAAGGGCACACTGTGTGTTTACTTCACCGTGAGCGAGTGTCAACCTTCACAACCCCAACTTCAGCTGAACAGACAGCCTTGATGGCAGCCATTTATCTCCCCATCTGATTTCAGCCAGCTGTCTCCCAATGCCAAGGAATGCCAGGGCCTCCAAACAGCACAAAATATAACCAACTGACTGCCAACAGTATCAAATTGGGTTTCTAAATTCCTTTTATAACTTAAAAACATAGAGAAAATATATATAAAGTCTGACTGATACTGCTTAATAAAAAATAAATAAAAAAAAATTGGATAAACATACCTTTTTAAAGCTTAACATCATCTCAACTCCAGTCATACATATTTGAGCCAGAATATGATCAGCCATAACAAAGATTACATGCTCATTCCCTGCAGCTGTGCAATACTACAGATAGTCAAGTTTAATTTCCTTAATGTATATATCCATCCATCCATTATCTTGACCGCTTATTCCATTACGGGTCACGGGTGAGCTGGAGCCTATCCCAGCATTTTAGCAGGTGAGAGGCAGGGTACACCCTGGACAGGTCACCAGTCTGTTGCAGGGCCAACACAGACAGACAAACAACCATTCACACACACACTCGCTCCTAGGGAGAATTTAGAATAACCAATTAACCTATCATGCATGTCTTTGGACGGTGGGAGGAAGCCAGAGAACCCGGAAAGAACATGCAAACTCCACACAGAAAGGCCACCGTCCTCAAGGTTCGAACCTCCCCCCAGCCAAGATTCAAACCGGCGACCTTCTTGCTGTGAGGTTGCGGTGCTAACCACCACACCACCGTGCAGCCCTAATGCATATATTTTTCTGTTTATTACTGTATTAATAGGTGCTTGGACATGTGGTAAAAAGACAACTGAAGCAGAAAACAGCTGCTGCCAAGAACTTTTTTATCTTGAGAATTTTCAAATTTTCAAGGGTCATTATTATTATTATTATTATTATTATTCAGATTCAGCCTCTCTGCAACCCCTGTACCAGAATAAATGGGTAAAGGCAAGGGATGGATAGATGGACATGATTTGCAGTATATGATCATTTTTACAGATTTTTAAAAAGAATTAATAAAGCAATATATCAGTTTAGCATTTTAGCTTGTTAAGCAGTAAATTCATGATTGCCACTGTACATATCATGCATGTACAGGTATTATTTTGGCTAGATGCAATGCACATTCATAGTCAGCATATAGGATTTAATAAGTTTTCATATAATCATATAAATGACTGATCATTGAATAAATTTCAGCTCAATAAGGTATTATCTCACTTAATTTAAATATTTTGATAGCTTTTACAAATTATCATTTGTCATCCTTTTCATTACCTCTTAGTCCAGTTCAGGGTTGCAAGGAAGCTGGAGCCCCAGCAATTAGCAGGCGAAAGGCAGGGTACACTGTGAGGCCGCGGTGCTAACCACCAGACCCCGGTGCAGCATCTTTTACAAATTAGCTTTCAGAAAAGCGACTGTTTAAAAAGTATGTGGTATATTAATTGAACTTTAATCAACTTTGGGAGATAAGAAAGATTCAAGGCCATTAATACACAGTGAACATGGAGAAAAATATTAAAATCTTATGAGCATATCATTTCACTTTACTTCCAAGATAAGAGAGAGAAAATTAAAGCTCAAGGCATCTTGGCTTTATCTGTGTTAGCTGAAGCCTGGCCAAAGTAAGGCAGATAATGCTAATTCAGTTTGTTTTCAAGAAACTACAAACTCAATCACAGATTTAACGATGCTGTCATTAGAAGATATGTACTTCCTTTTCCACAGAGCAAATGATGAAAGCTTAGGAGCATGTAAACCAAATATTTAAAAAAAAAAAAAAAAAAAAAAGTAGGGCTGTTACAAATAAACGTTAGCTTTAACGGCGGTAACTAATTAATGGTGTTAATATTTTTGAAAACAATTAATGCATGCGCATTAATTGTTATGACGGCAAGGCATGGAGAGGCGAGATGAAAGAAATCAGCCAGCAGGATCTATGGATGGATTTGAGAATAAACACAACGTTAATGGAGCAACCAATGGACATTGGTCCCGTTTTAACGGCCACTCATTTCCCGGTGAGAGGGTCACACACCCACAGTTTTATCATATTCTTTTTTTTTTTTAACTCCTAAAACCCTTTAAATCCTGTGTTTTACACAAACATATCTACTCTAGTGGCTCTCAGGTCGTCTGTGTTTGTGGAGCAGTTGCTTCCTCCCTCTACTCTCATGATGTTCCACAAATCATGACTGCTGTCGTTGATCAGCTGATTGCCTTTTCTCTCGAATGCGTTTATCGCTCAGCTGAGAAGGAGGAAACTAGTGGTTCATGGTTCACACCGTCACATATAAACCCAAAAGTATTGTTTTTGGCAGGACCTTCTCTAACAGTTGGCTGGTGGTAGCCAGGGTTTATACTTCAGCTATGCAGGGGCGGGTCTAGAAAAGTTTTGATGGGGGGCCAGGCAGCAGCACCGACTAAGAATAAGGGGGAGACAAATGAGACCTTTTTTATAGGTCTAGATTTTATGAAATATTGAACTGATTATTACAACTAAAGTGATCTTCTAATGTAAAAAAAAAAAGGGAAATTTTGTAAAGCAAGCAGCCAGTGATCTGTTTTATCAACAGGTGTTTACTTTGGGTGATGCTGCTGTAGGACTTTTATCACTGCTGCACAAAAACTTACACTTCAGTGATAAAAAGAAAAACATGTTTCTTATCCAGATTATCAGTTTTGTCAGAGTTTCTTCATCAATGTTGGCTGTTTAACTTCAGTTGTCACATCTGCTGGTTTTATGACAGACATTTTCACCATGAAGACGGTTGGTGAGATGATGATATGAATTCTAAATTATGATCTAGAACAGTGATTCCCAACCCTGGTCCTCAAGGCACACTATCCTGCAGGTCTTAGATGTCTCCCTGCTGCAACACACCTGATTCACATTAAATGGATCTCTGACAAGTTCTGTATAAGTCTGCTAATGAGCCATGGATTTGAATCAGGTGTGTCATAGCAGGGAGACATCTAAGACCTGCAGGATAGTGTACCTTGAGGACCAGGGTTGGGAATCACTGATCTAGAACATGGTAGAGATGATTTAGAACAACATATAGAAGTACATTACATGTTGCATTTACTGACCCTTGGACATCTGATGTTTACCTAAGGGAAGGTCAGTTAACAGTAAATATTTCTAAGCATTGGCTCAATCTGTTAAAACAGGCATTTTCAGGCATAGTTGCAAATAGTGATTAATCATGATTAATCTGTAATCTGTGATTAATCATGATTAACTACAAAGCTGTGATTAATCATGATTAATTTGAAAGCTGTGATTAGTCTGATAAAAAAAAAATTGACAACTCTAAAAAAACATAAAAAAATACCTATAATTACAAAAAGAAGGAAAAAATATTAAATCTGGATAGGCAGGCTTTAGGAACATTTATTAAAGCATGGAATGTAGATACTACACTTATAAATATGTATATCTGTATGAGGACTTGTGTATAGATGTAAATATATGTGTATACATGTTTACATATATCTGTTTACATTAATTTAGACAGTCTTTTATCTGTTATATGTATGAATATTTGTATATTTGTGTGAATCTGCATATGTTCAAGGATTATATATTTTAAAGAATAGTTTATGGACTTTGTATGTGGGGATGCGATGTATTTCTGTGTGTAGGTAAATGTATTTGCATGTACATGTCCATAGATTTTGATTGTATTCAACAATAGTACCCCAGGAAGAACAGCTGCAGCTAGTTGCTGCAAGTTAATGGGGATCCAAATAACAAAAGAGAGAGGATAAAATGAGATGTTGCAGGCAAGTAGAGACTTGATGAATTGTTGATTACAGTCTAGACATTGTAGAAATTTTGTTGTGAAATAACTCTTTGGTAGGGAAGTTAATATGCAGTCCTATGTGTGTCTTTAATTACATTACCCAGCATGTTTTAGAACTTAAATCAGCTATTAATCCTTATCTAAATTAATTTACAAATGAAACAAAGAAACAATATTAGTCTGTATGCTTAGAAGGGTAAAACTTGTGGTATTGCATTACTATTTATTTGCTGATGAATATATAAAACCTCTGGAAAATGTCTTGGCTCAAAGAATACTGTAAACATTTGTTAAACATTTAATAAGTAATAGTTAAGCACATTCATGATTAATTTGCTGGAAGGGCTTTTTCATCCTTTGAAAGCAAGGGGATTTTTATTTAGCATACTCAAGATTTTTCTTTTTCTTTTCTTGGCCCTAAACCACTTTGGACATGGAGAAAATCATTGGTGTGTGTATGTTTGTTTCTCAGTCATCCAAATCTTGATAATCCTAAGTGCTTAAACAGAAAGCAGCTGGAGCAGAAATCCAGTTCTATTCAACCACTCAGGACATTAGTTTCTGATTGAAGTGACTCCTGACTTGATATTAAAGTACTAATTCCCGTCAGCAGCTACATATTTCAATGCCCTACCCAGTTTTTAAGTCTTTTTAATCCATTTGTCATTTGATCAGCTATTCCTCCTGTACAAAACATACTTGTTAACTTCAATGAAAACAATGCTATATAACTAAAATTTCTTAACATTTGCCTTAAAAATTCCATAAAAACACAAATGAATGGACACTGAGGCTCAGGTTTACAGAGAGTATATGAGGAATTACTATGTGAGTTCTGACTGGAGTATTAACCTGCTGGCTGGTTGCTTTGTTCCATGCTTTGTTGTAGCAACTCAAATTAAATTAAAAACCTTTATTTTTTTGTGCATATATTATTATGCACAAATTTAAGAGTTTAAACTAGCGACTTCAACACATGCCTTGCAACGTGGTTGTACCTAAAACAGGAAAATCAGTGCCAGATGTCCTTGTTCATCCTTGCAGATCATGCAGATAAAAATTCTCCTCAGATAGTATAAGTAGTTTTGTTTACTGTACTACTAACAAACTGTTTACTGTATGTTTTGTCATGTGTTAATAATGTGCTCCAAGGGTTATCAAGGACTACCAAGCTTAAAAGAGGTAGACCCTGAAGAAGAGAGCGATGGAGTGGAATGAGTGGGTCACTCCATGCCCTAAAACAGATCAATGTGAACAGACGTGTAAATTCTTGGCTGAAAGAAGAGCTGTTGGACTGTCTCACTGTGGTATTTTGACCAAAGCATGTCATGGCAAATCGTAAGACCTCAGGACATTGTGTCAGCTTCTGAAAACGGGGAATAATGTCACCTTTAAACCCAAAAACTGTAAGGGAAAGTCTAAAACTGAGAATATATAAAATATTCTGTCTTAAATTGTAGCAAACAGGAAAAAGAGCAAAACACCAGGAGGGGCAACGACAGGAAAAAAACTTTTTCCCAGCTTATTCAGTGTAACAATTCTAGCTTCTACTAATCTAGCTGTGTGTGAAGATGACCTCCTAACAATGACAAAAGAGCTTTCAGCCTCAGAGGATGAAAGCCCACACAAGACAACACAATCTGTAGATGTGCATAGGTCAAAATTATCAAAGTAGGTTTGATGGAGTTGCAGTGCAAGTCCAAAAGCTGTCTCTTACAATTAAGAGATGTCTACACAACACTTATTTTTTTTATCCAGTTGTCATTACAAGTTCTATTTTCAAGCCCAGTCAGAGATTCGGTCTACAAAAAAGCTGCTGCTTTATCACCTTTCTTCAAAGTAGATCTGACCCACGTGTGAATGAGCAGTTCCTAATTTGCAGCAATAAATCCTCATTAAAAAACCCCAAGACACTAAACTGTATGGTTCATACACACTCTCCACACGTGTACATGACAAATTGTTCCCTGGAGTGTGTTGTAGAAGTTAATGAGGATTAACCTGCCTGGTTCAGATGGAGGCCGACAGAATTACAGGCCTTCACCAATGAAAAGATCAAAATGGATTTAGATGCTTTATATAGATCTGGCTCTGATTTATTTCACCAGAAGTCAAGTGGAAAATGGACGCGTCTCTTGAAACATGTGTAGAGATAACTCAAGCTCTTAAGAGCCATTTAAAATATAAACTGTAGAAAATCAATAAGCTCATTCCAGTCTTTAAAATGTGAATGTCACAAACCAGCTCATAGATTGGGCCGTGACTGTGTTATATTCTGGCATTACTCCTGTTAGTATTTATAACTCTTGGTTTTCTTCTATCCTTACCAGTTTCTCTGTAGTCTTCAGAGGGCCGGCCAAATTGCCGTCCAATTTGTCCATTTGATTTCCATTCCATTTCCCTCGTAAATAATAACAAGACCAAACAAATTTTAAAAATTAAAAGAAGCTACAATATTCTGTGATGATGACGACCTCCTCACCTGACCTGCTGCTGCTGCGGGCTGGCAGGTGAGTGAGTGGAGGGAGGGGAGCGGCGCATCCAGGTTTGTAATGATACTGATGGACAATGTCACCTTGTTGTGTGTTGCAAACCAGTAAATTCTTTAAAAAGGTTTATATTGAAAAGACAATCCAAACCATCAGGTGCTGCTTACAGAAAACGTATGAAGGAGGAGGAAAAAACGAGTCCAAAGTAGAGGTTTGTCTGAGTTACTGAACATTAAGGAAGTGTGTGTTAACTTTCCCATTTTGACATCGACAGTGAGCTGCTAGCGAAGACAGATGCTATTGTACCGTAATATCTGAACAAAATAAAGTACCACCTGTATTATGGAATAAAAGCATGCATGTCATAATTTCAAAATGACAAAGTAAAGGTTTGATACGACAAAAATGTTCTAATTGTATTTGTAATGCAGTATTTATACAACTGTTTGCTTATTGTAAGGGTAATTTAAACTAATTTAAACTAATTTTTAGCGATTTAAACTAATCACCAAATCATCTAAAATAGCTCTTTAAAGTCATCACTTGTCCTGTTGCATGGGGTTCCATGTATGTGGTCAATGTTTTTTTTTTTTCTTTCACATTTTTGTGAACACAAGATATTCAGCATTATGCAGAACTGCTGGAAATGCCACTAACAACGCAAAATATACCATCAGCTCCATTGCTAAGGCCCGGTTTTATGAGATGGCAATCTTAAGTTTTTGCCATCCAAATGCTGCAACACACCACTTACAGAATTATTTTCAAGATAGGAAGTTTGCTCCTGTGCAAAATGGCAAAGAAGTAAAAGAATCATGATAATTAAGACCTTTATTCCCTTAGTCTTGCAATTCCAGCATGTTTATGTGATGTCTGTAAGGCAGACAGTGAGAAATGGAGAAGAGCCAACAAAAAAAAAAAAGTATAGAAAAAAAAAAAGGGGTTTAAGGGGTAAAAGTATCAGTGTGATGACAGGTGACGTGAGGACAACATTGTTGCCTGCAGCCACGGACTCGCTGACAGGCAGCGATGACAGGGGAACGGTCCACAAGGAACAGTAGGAGACAGTGAGTTGTGATGAGAGTGAAAGGCAGTAGGCATAGAGGCAGAGGAGGAGAGAGAGTGAATGACAGAAAGAGGAAAACAAACAGAAACAGAAGACTGAAGCAAACAAATGGGAGAAAAAAAAAGGACTATCATTTGGGAAGCCAGTGTTTTGTGTGTTAGTGCATGTGCAAAACACAAATGAATGACTCATAGCTGGACTCTTGCAGATTCTTACCAGTCAGACATATGTTTTGTTTGATTTTTCAAACATTTTCAGGCTTATTAACTTACCTACATGTTGCACACTCCAAAACACGGCTTTTTACAGAACCGAAGTGCATGTGTGAATCGGTTTACATCTGTTTTTGTTTACAAGTATATATGCACACATGTCATTGCTGGGATGATAAGCATCAAGGCAATGTAGCTTAATACTGAACAAATCCTTATCTAGACTTTAATCCCTTTATTAACAGAAGCTTAGCTGATGCATAATGATACCTTGCTGGCTATGAGCATGTTGGTACAATTTCAGCCTGACAAAAAATTTCAACAAGCTATTTATCCTGCAATGTCACATATGCTATAACTGGAGGTTAATATGGACTTCCTGTAAGGTAATTATGGTTTTAAATGTCATATGTAATGAAGGACAGAAAGTGCACATTTTGACTAGTATTACAGTGACAGGAAAAGGCCTTCCATCATTTGGCTGTGATGGTGCACTCAGACATGTCAGCCATGCTGATGAATCTTAATCCTTAATCTCCTGACAAATGAAAATAAAACCAATCTCAACACCAGGTGTGACTGTTGTTATGGAAACAGGAAATGACTGGCAAGGCAAGAGCTGGAGATGAAGTGGGGCTAATTAAGGAGCACACTAAAAACTTCTGCACATGCAGACTTGGATATTCTTTCTGCTCCTTACATGGTGTACTTTGATGCTTCCAATCTGTGCTCATTGCTTTCTGTATGATTTTCATTCTATCTCATATTTTTCCCCACACACAGTCCTACTAACATTCTGCATGCTTTAAACTCCACAGTGGTGGGCTGCAGTGCTCTATGAATCACTGCTTCATCCTTCTACTTGTGTGGTTGAAGTTATGTCCCACACACTTGTATTCACACACAGCTACAAGTCTAATAGTCATCATAACCCTTACTACTATCACCTCTGAGTTATACACGTTAGCACTCAACTGTAAAGTCTTCAGTACATCTATGCTGTCCTTCTACAGGCAAAAAAAAATTAAAAAAAAAGATGGATAACTTGATATTTAAGGACATAAAAAAATGCCTACTTTTGTGCCAAGGATTAGATAACTGTACTAAATTGGAAGCTTTATCAGCAGCCACTTAGTTTAGGTAAGCATGACCCCAACTGAAAACAAGTTAGGATGCTGTGTAAAATGGCAATAAAAATATAATGCAACCATTTCCAAATCTCATAAACCAATATTTAATTCCCAACAGAACATAAATAACATATCAGATATTAAAACTGAGACAGTTCTCCAGTTCATGGAAAATATCTCATTTTGATGGCAGCAACATATCTAAAAAAAAAAAAGTTGGAACTGGGTGATGTTTACTATTGTGTAGCATTCCCATTTCTTTTAACAACCATCTGTAAACATCTGGGAAGTGATGAGACCAGTTGCTGCAGTCCTAGGAGAGGAATACTGTCCCATAGTGTCTGAACATAGGACAGCTGTTGTAGGCAGCACCTGGTTTCTTCACCTTAAATCCATGCTTCTGGTTCCTTCACAGATGCAAACTTCCCACTGCCTATGAACTAATGCCGCTTCAAATGTTTGTAATTTTATATTAAAAAATATTTTTCTGAAATTGTATTGCAATGTTTAGAGGCAATTTGTCGCAGACTGGTTAACTTCTGCTTGTCTTAATATCTGACAGGCTCTACCTCTCTGAAATATTCCTCATATTACTGATACACATTTCATTTGTAGCTTAGTATACAGAAAACATTGCTAACCTGCTAGCCTGTAACATCTAGCCTGGCTGGTCCAAAGAAACAACATCCTTCTACCAGCACCATCCATTTACACCTTAAAAATCAATGACAAACATATGTGACACAAGCTTAAAAAAGCTAGGTAGCTAGGCAATGCACATTCTGGGAGTGAGATTAGCCAAAGTTAATTTATAAATCTCCTGTAGCTGACACAGACTCTAGAAATGCTGTGACTTAGTTATCACAATGCAAGTCACCCTAGCAGTATAGCAGGGTAGCCTGTGTAGGGTCCCATGCAGCTTGTGGTAAACAAAATTTGTATCTGTGCTGCCACCAGTGAGTACAAAACAATAAAATGTCAGCAGATAGGCCAAACAGAGCATATAAATTTTGACTGGAACACAGGAATGAGGTTTAAACGGAGAACACAGAGATCAAGATATCCAAGAAAAAAGCGAGAAAGGTGAAGAAGGGCAGCAACTGTGAACTAATGTGAAAGTGGTAACAGTTAATTAGGCTAAATGGATTGTGATATTAGGTATTTCTGCCATGCACATAGCATTTCACCTCCCCCCCGCAAAAGATGATTATGATTTATATGCCGGTGTTTAAATGGCTCTATCCGCACGGCGTTTGCGTCATGTTTGCAAGAGTTAGCCATGTCCTTGACTGGTTTTTAAAATCACCTTAATGTTCCACAAGCCATTTTTCTCATTACAGTGACTTCATAAATACATCACACTTGAACTGTGGGTGAAGAGAGAATAATTGCGTATACACCACCACGCTGCAGGCAAGGATAATAAAATGTTGCTAATAGAAAATGGGGTCATAAATTCCTGTCTAGCGCAGCATCCAAAGTCTCAGCAAGTTTCTTTCAAGTGGAGACTGTAACTTTGCTCATTGTTACCTTGGGAACTGGCTCAATAAAATTACAATTTCAGTCTTCAAATCACATAGATGATGTCTAAATGACTAATATTTTTTTTTAAATGACGACAGAAAAGATTTGATAGAAATAATCTTTACAGGTTCTAACTGCTATGTAGTATCAGTGATTATAATTTATAGTTTGTTTACAGCGCATGTGTTGTATGCTTTACTGTAGATTGTACTAAGTCTATAAGGAATGTGAGATTAAAAATCACTGAGAGGTACAAGAGGGAACAAGTGCCAGTGGTGCATCCACATTTTAATTGGCTTTATACACTGAACTGCCTGCACCTAAGTACTTCTGTAGCAAATCTATTAGAAAAACTAATACTTTCAGATATGTTTTGCTCATCCAAACCTTTGTTTTAAAATACTGTACCATTGTAGCAGATATAGTAAGTGGAAGCAAACAGATTTCAGGTGCTAACACTGACATCTGTGTTAGTGACATATCATATTATCCCCTTAATTTAAGGGAGTAAATAGTTTTCTAGACAGATAAAAAACAGATATGCAATTATTTGTCCAGTTCCCCATGTCGTCTGAAAACAATCTGTTTCTAAATGTGAGGGTGCAGCTTCATTTTGTTTTCCTTGCTTATAAGGATGAGGATCTTCATGACACATCTGACACAACTTGTTGTAAAATCCTATAAAATTTTCACTTTTTTTAGGCTTTCTATTGTAATGCTGCCATGTATTTTAGACCATGCAATTATTTTCCTGTGGGACTGTAATCAGAACAAATTAATGCTAATTACTGTCATGCACTTTTTGAGACTTGCAAAATGTGCATGATTTATCAACATAAAAAAATGAAATCCTGTATTAGTAATACCACTTACAACAACAAGCTCACAGGGAAGAGATGCATTTGTCTGTAAGGCAGGCCAATTAATTACTTGGTTTAAACTCACTGTCATGAAAAAGCTTGTCATGAAAAAAAGAAAACAATGCTTGCAAAATTTCTTCAGTGCAGATTTAAACAGCACATGTACAATATTCATCTAAATTAAACATGACCAATGCAAAGAATATTTGAACAAGTGAAAATACGAAGTAGAGAATATTTGATTTGTTATCCTTATGCAGTTTTCATTATGGTTATTTTGTGCATTTGTTCAAGGATACAGTACGTAGAAAAAAACATGGCAGTTCAAATAAAGTGCCAGAAGTTATTAACGTGAGCATTATGAGTGAACAGTGCCAACTTTTTAATAAAAGACCAGACTGAGCGTCTGCTGAGAGAACTAATAAACAGAAAGGATCATGGCAAAAACACAAGTTATTAGAGCGTTTCGCCTGCAGACCTAACGTGCAGCATACGTATTGAAAGACTACAAAAAAAAAAAAAAAAAAAAAATCCATCTTTCATTTTGAAGGTAACAGAAAAACAGCAAACTTCTTCTGTGGTAATAATGAAAGCAATCTGTCAGTGTGTAGAACTTAGGTGAAGTATTGTTCTTCATGTTAATGATAGAAAAACTGAAAGGTAGTAAAATGGCTCATTGCTCACTGTTCAAACTCATCTGGCCGATACACAAACACCATTCAGGGCCAGATTGGAGCTGATCTTCAGCACTACTGCATTGCAGTGCAGTGACCCACTGCTCGCATGTCACATCTTCGCTAACAGCAGAGCAGCCAATTTAACTTCACACAGCCACAGAGCAGGCTTCTAAATCAGTGTTTAATCACTAGAATGACAAGCTCAGCTAATCATTTCCCTCCTCATCCCTTAGCGATCCACCTCACCCACATTCTCCGTGTTCCCTTCCCCTGTCAACTCCTTCTGCGGTCTGCTGCTGGCCTGAGTACTCCACACAGGCAGTAACTGGCTATTTCAAGCTACTCTGTCATCCAGAGCTGTATAATGACTGTTCTATTAATTATTACAATCATTCCACACAATCCAAAGATGTAATCGTGGTAAAGTTTAACTCAATGTCTGCCAAAGTTTGTTTTCACACAGAGATTTGACTGTTTCGCTTTAAAGTACAAGGGTTGGCCTTGGGAGATCGTTTCTTTAGCTTTATCTCAACAAGCATTCAATCACAAGAACAGAACCAAAAATCCTGAGCCTGTGGAATTTTAGACATTTAAACATCACAGTGTATCTGTTTGAGCATGTACCCATCTATCCTCAGGATGTTGCCAGAAACTAAATGAAAGATGAATGACAAGAAGAAGAATATAAACCTCAAGCTTCTGCATTTGTCTTTGTTTATAAAGATTTATTCAAACTTTTAAGGGGATATCACAATCTAATTAAAAAAATAGGGTTACACAAAAGCCTCAGTAAACATTATCCTCATCTAAAATTTTATTTTTTTATAGCATTCAACTTTTTTATAGTGATAACATATTTACAAATTGACCCAAGTAATTAGGGAAGAAGAAACCACTTATGGCATGTCACTTAAATGAGCAATGACACCAAAATCCCCAAGAGGGCACTAAAACATATTTATTTTTGAGACAACATGCTCATCTGTGGTGAACATTTTTTTTTTAAATTTTGCTAGATACTCCAACCAACAACATTACAAAGCAGTATGATAATCATTTTGCATCAGACCATGAAGCTCTAAAGCATTGCACCTATTTAAGCAGGGAGAACATTATGGCCTCCATGTACGATGCAGGTGCAGCATAAAAAGGCTTCATCCTGGTTGCCTCCCATCACAATCATGGACTTCTATTCATTCTCCTCCCATCAATGAGACGTTAGAGGTTTCTTCACTCCTGCAAGAAGCAGGATCAGGAGGGGCTTTGTCCCTGAGGAATATCACACTACCGAGCTTTAGGCATCATTGCCAACATCCCTGCACTGTCTGCACTGCTGAACCTCACACACTAGTTTATACTATGATGGACTACAAATAAAAATTATGCCAGAAACCATCCTCTCATATAGAAGTCATAAATGGTTAAACATCTTAAGCAGGCAAAAAACAAAACAAACAAAAAAAAAAAAACATCTAATTTCTCAAGATTCACTATCAGTGGTCAGTAACTTTTCATGAACTTTGACATTTAAAATGTTGACTTTTCCTTTTGAGCAACAAAGCAGGGCATACTGAAGCTACGTCAGGAAAAAAACAAAACAATGTTGAATGTGTGGTTTAACAAGAGACTGCCAGAAATGTTGTCTGTCACTCAGTCTGGTCTGAGGCCTGTGGTCAGCCAGTGGGACGACCAAAGTGCAGCCATGTGTAAACCGTTCAGCCCAGTCCTGACAACTTGGACAACAGTGCTCCCTATGGGCCCAGCAGAGAAGGTCATTGTGCAGGGTTTGGAGACTGAGAGTGCATTTTAATGTTTCTGTGCAATCTTGCTTTCTGATTTAGTGATCTTTGTGAGGACAACTATTAAAAAGAAACTAGGGAACGCTGTAAAACTGCACATAAATTGGCTCATTTTACATAAATAACACATTGCCAATAGTGTGGTCAGAAAATATTAGAACAGGGATATGTTTTTCCTTGTTTTGGCAGAACTCCAGCTTTAAAATGCTGACATTCAGCTTTACAGGTGTCTGGAGGTGTACATATTTATATTGGGTGGAGGAGCTCACATAGCTTTAGTATATAAAAATGGACTACTACCTAGAAAAGGTCATTGAATGGAGATGTAAGAAACACATTACTCATTCTTTTCTGAAAAACCAACTAGAGCACCAAAAGAAATGTAAAATGTGCTGTGTGCTATAAAAAACTCCCACTAACAGGATATAGTCTTTCCTGGTTCCCTCTCTTTTTTTTTTTTTTGTTTTTTTTTAACAATGCAGACAGCGGTTGTGTCTGGAAACACTTAACTGAGCAGCTGCAAAACTCCATGAAAATATCTGAGAAAACATTTCTCACTCTGGCAGCTCAGCAATCAGATGGGTAAACACAAAGGAAACAGTTACAGGACACAGTAACTCCATTAAAACAAACTGAGCTGACAAAAGATAAGCTCGACTCCTGTGCACATCTGGGCAAGAAGACGCACAATGAGAAAAGCAGGTGGTGCTTCAACATCAGAGAACTATCATGTTATCAATCAATTTTCCAGTTTAGCTTAAAAAAAGTGGATAATCCTGTTAAATATAGCAAACAGGATTTAACCCAAGCTTACCATATAATTAATAGCAATTAGAGATGAATGTTGGCTCTACCCTGAATGACAAATACAAGTCTGGATAGGTATTCCATATGTCTGCTTTCCTTCATCTGACCACAACTGTAATTGCAGATGTCGAGCAAATGAGCTGATGAGCCATGCCCTCCAGGCTTCACTCTCCTACACTATGATACACTGTACAGCACAAAAAAAAAAGTGTTTACCATGGCTACCTTAAGAGGTGAGACCAGGGATATTGGACTGGCTTCAGTACAGAGCATTCAGCTGGTGAAAATTAATTACATGTCAGGGGAAGGTATTAGCAGCCCTGCCAAACCACAACCATCAAAGACAGAAAAGGACTAAAAAAACAACAACAAAAAGACAGAAAATGGAGAGTTGTTGCAGAGAAGCTGGGGAGGACTTTAAAAAAAATGTAGTGGCTTAGATAGCTTAGCCAAAAACAAGCCTGATTTTTCTGATCAATCAGCTTTACACTTTATTTAGATGACAATTTTATCCAAACTGATTCCTACAGATGAGCAAAATTCATGCTTGTTCACAATAAAAACAAAATCCCAGCTTAATCAGGAAGTTCTTGCAGCTTGCAATTTGGTATTTCACTACATGGTTAAATCTTATTGCATCAAATAACATCAATATGTATATCCGGATTATAAAAGGAGAAGAGGGTGGCACATTGCACATGCTTTGCCTTTCAAGCCACTTTGGTTACATCCCTAAAATAAAATCGTTCATACTTCAGGATGTGCAACTCCTGCAGAGATGATCAATCATCAGCAATGTGCTGAGATGTATGAAAAAACAGCAGCAGCCATATCTAATAAAGTGTGCTTTAAATACAGGCTTTCAGTTTGTGCATTTAATTATAGAGGCAGAGATTAATGCTACACTGTACTGTTCATCTTTATTTTATTACTGAAGTGAAGATGGATTCTTATATACTGCAGGCCCCCCAAGCTTTTTAATGAAGTTCTATACAAATCATCACAGGTTTGTGAACGCACAAGTGCATAAAGGATGCGAGAGTTTTATCATCTCTTGCACACTAATACAATCCAGTAACAGCAGTTTTAGTTCATGGGTCAGGGCTCGACATATGTACATCTCCTATTTCTAATCAAGACCTAATTAAAAACATCTTTCAGCAGTTTCCCTTAACCAAGGCGGGGGGGGACCTAACCCCAGATGCCATCTCAGATGATTGACAGGTCACCAGAGGATGAGAGAAACATCTTTCCAGACCTGCATGGATCACAGGTGTAACAACACAAGTTTGAAGTAGCTTCCTGATTAGTTATTCTTTAAAAATATTGGCATTTGGATGCACATTTCTAGAAGAGGTTTTATCCCTGTACAAGTACAACTACTAACATGATGTAAGGCTATTAACTTGATGTTAGCTTCAAGTTATATAGCAATGCTAATCTAGTTATATGGTAGAACTAGATTCATTTTAAGATAAACCATGTCATGTTTAGTTTTCAGTGAGTTGTGTGCATTTAGGGACTACACATTAACTCAGTTAATCAAGAATTTTACAATGGATTTGAATATGAGCTAGAAAAGATGCTCAAAGAGTACCTCAGTGTCCAGGTGTATGTATGGTAGTGATTACAGAGGTGGGCTTGGGTCTGGAGAACCTGGGTTCTCTCGTTTTAGTCCAAACCCCCAACTGCTCCCCAGGTGCTGAATCTGGCAGCCCACTGCTCCTAGAGTAACTAGTTATGGGTTAAAAGCAATGGACAAATTTCAGTGTGTTTCGCAAGATATGTGTTGACAAAGTTAGCTTTAAGTTACTACTTGATTTTAAAGTAGCTATAGCATGAAACTCTAGAAAACATAATCTATAACCAGTCTGATTTTTGTATAGGAAAATGTATGAATGAAGAGAAAGGGAGATATTTAATATTATCACCAGACAAATTGTGAATTTACAGAATAACAAGGAAAAGATTTACAAAAATAATGTCTGAATTGTCATATTATTTACACTGTTCTTTTGGTCTGATGGAGCAAATTATTGTTTCTGTGTAAAGAAAATTCCTGTTTTGTTAAACTGAAACACATGGCCTGCAGGACTGCCCAAATATCAGTTGTAGCTGTGATACTTTCTGCAATAAGAAGATTACATCTCCAGTAGGTCCTAAATGCATTAGGTAAAAGAGCCAGACAAGGTATTTTTCTATACATTTACTTCAAAGAAAGTAAAGGTTAAAATACACAATAAATTCAAAGAATCCACTATTAAGACACATTTGAAAAGGTTTTACCATACTGTAGGCATTAAACAGAAGAAGGGGTTCCAACCAAAGCACCAGCTTTGACTCAATCTTCTGAAACTGGTCGCTTGATCAATGATGGCTCCTTTAAGAAACATAACCACCAGAAGTAGAGTGGTACCCCCAAATGACACCACAATGAAGTGAATGTGAGTGAAAGGGCATAGGAACTCATACAAAGAAGGTAAGGATAACAAGTAATGAATAAATAAAAAAAGATCTGATGCTAAGTGAACTGGAAAAAACTAACTTCTCACATAAAATAAGAGTAAAAGAACTCAAATGAATTATCTAAATACAGGTTCATCAATATTGATTGGCAGGTGTGTTAAATTATCATATGATGCAGTGAATATTGGCGCCTGATCTTCTCACCTCAGACAGTAGTAAAGTTTAAGTGTGGCAATGTAGATTCCTTGGACAGTTTATACTGTCATTATTGGCTTGCTTTGATTACAAGTCTAGGAAAAGTCTCCATGTATGTCTGGCTCATTAGAATAAATAAAAATGCTGTTTACTGAATGTCACTGATGAATTTATGATCAACTTAATGTAGATGAATAATAAAAACTTGCCTTTTCAAGTAAAAAATGTTCCTATATCTATATTTTCTTCACATGATTTGACATTTTTTCAAGTTTAAGGGATTTTTGCTTTGATTAGAGGGTAAGACAGTGGTTAGTGAAGTTTCTAACAATAACACTTTGCTTAAGGCATCTTTAATTTGGATAAACTGGAGCTAGCAATAATTTGCCGAGACAGTCTCTATATTTACTCTGATTGTGGTTAAAGGTCATGTAGAGTCTTTAAAAACTTATTTTAAGGCTCCAAGAAAACTGGAACAACTACACACACTACACACTCATTTAAGAAGTCAGCAAACACCAAGAGATTAATTAGCATTACTGAATTTAGTCAAAATATCAAACGTTCTCACTTTTAGGAGCTGCAGTCTGATAAGTACACAGATGGTGCAGCTGGAGTAATTACATCTCATCAAAACTGTGTAATGTGCAAAATCAGATTATATAAAAGAGCATTAATAAAACTAACTTAAATGACACTTTAAATTTGAAATTCGCTCACACAAGTGACAGAAATTGAGGAATAATATAAAGTCGAAAAAAGAAGTGTATTAAAAGTAGACAGGACAAACGGCAATAACAGGACATAAAAGCAGGGTGAAGTCTTTAAAGTGTTTTAACAGGCAATTTATGCGTATTCCATAATCTTTACAAGTGGTTTTGTTTTAATTGAGTGTGTATCATGTGGCTCCTTGATATTGGGCTTTAGTACAAGTGAGAGTCTGTTATACACATCAGAGGCATATGAGAATTATCAGTTACACAAGCCATCACCTCATCTTGCAAACACAGAAAGGACAGGGTGGCGACTTGCAGATACAACACTGGATGCAAACATGCAGTGTTGCTATGACAATATAAACCTAAACAGACAGATGATGCACTTTTCAACTTTATGACAACTAAGGATGAAGCACAGAGTCAACACATAAGCAGGAGAGGAAAGATAAAGAGCTGGAACACAGCATCCGAGTGTGTCATCAACATGCATTGTGTTGACTGGTTGAAGGCAGATTCGGTCTTGAGGTAGATATTGATCAGGTCCTGCCCATTTCCTCAGAGGGAGACTAGCCAACTTCCAAAACAAACATGCACATGCATATTGGATCCATTGGAGGAGAAAATGAGAATCAGTGGTGGCTTAAAATAAACCCAATTAGGTCCTTAGCATGAGGCAAAACATTCTCCAGCTCCACCCTGAGCACTCATGCATTAGAGCTTACTTAACTGAAGGTAATGTACGAATGTTGATGCACTTTTGTATGTGTTTAAATGCATAAATGTGTATATGTGTGTGTATATGTATATATAGGAGGGATATTTTATCATTGAATATATTACTAGGTATAAGTCTGTATCGAGATGCACTTTAATTTTGTTGTACATTCTTGTAAAAAAAAACAATAAAGAATCTTATAGTAACTACTATCAGCCTCAATGTTAAGTCCTCACACACATTCACAAAGCGACACTCTTTGCTTTATACTCTATACTTGGATTGTGGGATATGGTGAAAGAAGTTGGAGCAGAGTTCTCTACACTACAGAATGCATTACACTAAAATTTATTTTTCTGTATCTTTCCTGGCATGATTGCAACACTTTCTTGTGCTGCTGTTGATTCAAGATTCAAAGTGTTTATTCTCATTTGCCCAGTAATGAAACAAGTTTCCCTGAACAATGAAACGCCATATGATGTAATCAGGTTACTTCTGTACTGCCAACAAGCCTCAGCTGATGTATTGCTTAGTTCGAGAGCCTTCACAGGGAATAAAGCACTCACAGATTAATTGGTCCATAAACCAAAGCAATGGCTCATAATCTTTTAAAATCTGCAGAACACTTACATTGAACACATACAATATTTCAGACCAGACAGGCAGGCAAAGAAAAGTTGCAGAGATCACTGCTGAGAAAGTATGTTTAGTTTCTCAAATGGTACAGGGGCAAATGATGCCAGTGAAGGTGCTTCTGCTGATAAGTAGTGACAACAATCCTTATAAAGGAGGCAGTTTAATGACATCTTCTTCTTTAGTTTTACAAATGTCATGGTCCCAGATTCCTGTCTGTTTCGCTCTAACTCCAAACTCAAACATTGTGAAGACTTAGGGGTTATTATGAAGACGGGCTTAAGTGCACTCCTTTAGAAAACCAAATTGCACCCCCCACAGACAATGACGCTATGTCCAGTTGTCCCCCAGTAGTGACTATTCATTAACATTGCTAGAACTGAACTATCTTTAACTAAAGAACATTTTTCAGTAAAGCTGCTGTTATGAATACAGCAGTCTTAGTTGGCTTCTAATTTTAATTAAATTATCTTTTCCGCCAAAAATCAATTCAAACGTAAATGAATGTTCAGAATTTTTCAGGGTAAGGAAAATGCAAAGTGGAATTAATTAATGAGAAGAAATATTATTTTGGAAAAAAAAAAAAGCAACTAAATGAAGGTTAAGAATTATGCTGGTTGCTAGGCAACAGTTGCAGGAAGGACGTTGTTAGACTGAGTGAGTAGCTTTACATCATGTGATGTGTATGTAAGAAAACTGCAGTCAGTCTTCTTGCAGTCATAGAGATTAAGCCATAAAGAAGTTTTAAAAGTTCAAACAGCATCATTTAAACGATGGTAAGGAGGCAGTAGAGACAGAGACTTTTTTTTTCATCACTGCAGTTACCTGCAGGTATGTTTACCAAGCTTTATGTTTATCTGAGCATCTGTTTAGCTATTTATTCTGTCAGAGCACATTTTAAGCAAACATAATTAGCAGATGGTAACAGTCAAGCCAGTTAACAGTCTCTTTTGATACCGTTCTACTCACTGTAGACTGTCTCCGTCACACACATTCAGCAGTAAGGCTGTGACAGGAGTATTTCCGTGTATTATGACCTTGTATTATATACTGTCTGAGGTGTGAACACAAATAGAGACAGGACAGGGTTCCCTGGTGGGAGAGGTAGTGTTGCTGACCACCTGGCTTGACTCACTGGCTTGTAGCTTCACATAACTGTAGTCTGGCAGTGAGGTGGTCAATGATCAGTACTGACCTTGGACCGTCCACAAACAGAATTGACCATATGTTTAACGTACTGTAAAGAAATATAAGGGTGGCATTCTCAAAGTCTTGTCAAAGGAAATGTACACCTCACTTCCTGTTTAGAGAAGAGGATAAAAGCCATCTTCCACCTCTACTGTGTGTTAGTCTAACAGAAAAACAGCAGAGTGTTTATTCGACAGGGATGCAAGCATTCAAATTACTGAGGCCCCCTTGCTTAGTCCAGGCATCAAGCAAAAGGTGTAATATTTCAATCAGTCCTACCTCAGTTTCATGTTAAAAAATATGGCAAAAGACTCCACGGCACATTGAGTTAAGACTTCTGGCTTTGTTACAACAAGACCTGCACTTGTCTGTGTGATTACTAGCGAAGAGTTGCTGTGAGTGCTTAAATGCATTCACTACAGAACTGCAACTACTTGCTATTGTTAAAGCCAAGGATCCTGCTGATTACTCTTCTGAAAGTCTAATCTGCCTGTATTGTTAAATAACAGTCTCAAACAAAAGGATAATCAATTACAATAAAATCAACATAAAGAAGCAAGTTTTGCCATTTTTTTAAGAAAATGGAAAAACTTCAAAAAAGAAACTATTTATTGTCATTTCTTTTCACCAACAGATTATTTCAGCTTTCAAAACCTGGTGTTAAAACAACCTTCAAAAATCTAAATCAAATTTCTGACTTTGATAAGTAAAATAAGACATTTTTGTTGAATGCTGAATAAATTAATTTATTGTGTTTTAATTGTTTAGGACTGAATTTATCAATCCTGAAAATAAAAGAAATGAAAATGCGAGAGGAAAACAGTTTTTTCAAAAGTCAAACTGCTACCAGTCGGCCTGATAAAATGTGCAAAGTGGATGACGAAACATAAGATGACCATAAGAGAGTAGGATTTTGTTTCTGAAGCCAAATTGCCTCTTGTGCAGAGTCTCCTGTTTTGCCCTCAAACGTATTTCACTTCCTTTCATTTTAAGCTCCAAAAATGACAGATCCTTATTTAAGCCGTAGCTTACTGACTGGGTCCAACAACTTGAACCTCATCCTGCTGCTTAGCACCCTTGGAAACAGTACAGACACTCACAGACATAGCGTTTAACTTGTGGAAGTTCATTCACTCCAATACTCAACAAGCAATGTGAGCCCATGGGATGAGTGAGTAGCTTTCTGCATAGGAAATAAGTCCTGTGTCTTTCAACCCAGACGAGCTGAAGAGAAGTACTGGGGTGATGGAAGTGTGGCACTTATTCAGACAAAAGGAGCCTCCCTGCTGTCTTGCCAAGAATTTTTCTACTCCTCCTGGAAAGAAAGCAGCTCAACCAAGCTTGTGCTCTATTTCAACACAATGCTGCTAATGAGTATCCAAAAGGGTGGAAAGAGAGAGAGAGACACACACACACACAAGGGAGCTGAAAAGGGGAATGGGCCAAAGAAGCAGACACTGAGACTGAATGGATGAGACAATCACAAAGGGAAAGACTGAAAACAGGAGGCAAGATAACACCTTCCCTCCTGTTACAAACCACTATTTTCCTCTGGCTGAAAAACAGCACTTGACATCCGGTCAGCACTAGAAGTAATCACAGCACGCCTGAACAAGTACAAAAGTTATAGCTCAGTCGATAAGCATCATTCAGTCCAAGTCTTCCTATGAGTAAATCTAAAGTTTATCTTGGTAGAAATATATATTTATCAAAAAGAAGACAACACAGAACAGGGATCTGCTCACTTTCATCTGACCCTCAGAAAACACAGCCTCAACCATATGCAGGCACTCTCACCCACAGATACACCCAATCCAGCAAGGTTATTCAGGAGAAACCCATCTCATCGGTCAGCTGGAAAATGCTAAAGTGGCATATGAGCTATGAAAGTGACTGTTCCACAAGTAGCTGGGCTAGATTAGTTTTTCACTATCTCATCATCCAATCCTGTGGGCTCAGCAGCTCCAGTGGATGGCAGCGCTGTGCAAGCTGCTGATTTGTCACACTCGAGGGAAATCAGAATCTTCCTCCATCAGATGCTGTAAACCACCATCTGTTAAGGACACTTTGCTCAGGAGAGTCTGTTAGCATGCAAGCACACACAATCTAATTCTTTAAAGATGCAGGATTTCTGTTCCTTCAAACAGGTAATGATGCTCTTTTCGGCAAGAGCATAAGACAGCAGCCATGCTGTGACTTAGTGAAACAGACCTCAAAGTCTGTGTTTGTGTTGAGTATGTGTGTAAACAGCATATGCATAAGCACACCCACGTATAATCACTGTGGTCAGTGGGAGCTATATTTCTGTCTGCTAATTAAGTTTAATTATTATAATATCCTCTGCTAAGAGCCATATTAAAACTAATTAGAAATCATAGGGTCTGTGGCAGTTCTACAGGCCTGAACACAAATAAAGCTCATTAAAGCTGAACCGTACTGATCAGGAGTCAGTTTGGAGACTCAATCTGATTTTAGAGAGGAGAGAGCAGATGCTCATGTGTGATGTAAGTTTCCATATTCTACAATAAAAACATGATAACATCTTAAAATAGGTATTTTCTGAAGCATGCTGTTTGACCTTTATATATCTGCTCAGCTCGCCCTTCACCAAAACACAGAATGTCACACAGAGGAAGAATGATACATCACCTCTTGCATAAAAGTAAAGTCACAACAGTCATGCATAAACTCTGATGAAAAAATATAAAAAAAAGTCAAATGTTTTGCTGGTAGGCCTTTAAATGAGATGCTACACCTGCTAATGTGGCAACAGGAAAAAAAAAAAAGGTCAAGGATTTGTCCTTCCTGCTTGCCAGCACAGACACACCACATTACTGACGAATGTGGTGCGCACACACAGAGCACATCCACATCAAAAACAATCCACATTAACATGACAAATAACCCACATCAATAACGCAACACAGCTAATCTGCAAATGATTTTCATCATGGTTTCTTATTATTGTGTGTGCTGTGTTAAAGTGCATCCCTGTGGCTTTGGACTGTTTAATTTCCACACCCATCTCAAACTTGGCCTTGCATGATTTGGATGTTATGGTGCTGAGTAAACTACATTCAGACATATAAAGATCTACCAAAGTTTTCAAAACCAGCTTTCTTCTATGGTTGAGTTGCACTGCAATAAGAAAAGCAGCTATGCTACAGGTGCTGATAAACATGTTAACATAGGACCCAACACTGGGCTGTGCTGCAGAATAAACATGTCAAACACAGAAAATGCATGTCTGTTTAACACAACAGAGCCATTCAACTGCTCACAAAGCTGAATTGGACTAGTTGCATGATTTCTGGATTTGCCCTTAAAAAGTTGTGGTCATTAATAACTGGAGTCATTAGTTCACTTTGTCTAGAAAATGCTTAATCAAAAACACATTTACAACCACTAGAAGAAGGCTAATTATCACATTTTAAGAATTTTTATGTACTAAAGGTGGTTCTAAACTGAAATATGAGCAAACATAGTGGAAGGACAAGACTTTTGCTACAAAGTCTGTCTCAGCAGGTTAATTTCTCCCCTTTACAGTGCTGCTTCTGTAGAGGGGATGGTAGCGCTGCAACAGAGGGCAATATCCCTTGACTGCTTCTGCTCTGAAATCCAATTACACCAATTTATCGAGTCACATGAATAAAGAGTAGTTTGGTCCGTGCAGGACCTCACTGTCTCTTATCTTGGCTGGGAAATAATACATTTCTGGAAGTCGTCCACTTATCTACAAAGCCAACTGAGTCTGTGTGTGCATGTGTCTGCATTTGTGTCATCTCCAGACAGAGAGCCAAGAGGATAAATACAGAAGGAAATGGAGGTCATTCTGCCCTGACTAAGCGACATCCTCTGCCACCTTCTTTCAGAAAGACCCTGGCCTCCCACTATGACTCCTGTGGCTTGTACCTGCCTGCCTGTCACATCAAACTAGGCTAAAAGAAACCAGAAGAAAGAAGGAAGTGGAAGCCTTTGGATGCATGAAACATTCAACCCAGTTCAACAACATATTGCCACAAAGGCTTTGATTAAAGCTACAAATAAATATTAGAGCTTTAATAAAAGACATCTGCAGTCAATTCCCAGCCTCACTTGTCTGAACCCATTTTAAACACAAAAATGTTAACTATTTTACTGACTAATTAAACCTGCTAATGCAAAAAAGCCTCTGTCATTTTAAGTACAATTACTGGAAGAGGCAAAGCTAGGTTCTCGAGCCAGGAAATACTTCACCTAAATTAAATGAGAGTGATTGCACTGCAAAGTGAATGATCAAGAGCACCTGCCAGCCTCTTAACAAATACTTATTCACAAAGATTCATTTGCTTCTTTTTTCCCCTTTGCCTTATTCAATACTCACAAGGTACAGTAATTAGCTTGCACATATCAGGACTTGCCAGGGATCCTTCTAAAGCATATCTCGTCCGACACTGACTGAAATAAAAATGACCTGCAAAAATCCCCAGTGGCTGAAAAAACTCCCAGCTGTCTTTGAATTTCTCTTATGAAACAAGGTTGGATAGCTGTTTCTGTCAATCATAATTTCCCTGCCTGTTTCCTTTAGGGATGCTTGTTCTGTTTGCTAACTAGGCCCACGGCTGAGCCCCCACTGAGCTTCCTGCTACTACATACCTGTAACAAGACTCTCAAGTTGGATAGCCACAGAGGCGGCTGAGGGCAGAGGTTGAGGAGCTCACCCCCGCTAATTGGCAGACTCATACTCTCACCTTTCAAAGACAGAGAAGCCAGCCTGCAAGCAGAAGCTTTATTTTCAAAGCATCAAACATGAAAGACATTTAGTGAGACAGAACAAAGTAGCAAACTAGAGCCAATATGTCAGTCTGTAGGAGCTAACGAGCTGAAGGTTAAACAAAAAGAGAATCATTCCAGGTTTAGCAGCAAGTGGATCAATTCCTTTTGTACTTTTGTTCCCCCCCAACAGTTGAGGGATGTGATGCCACTGTCATTAAAAACAAACCGCCAGGGAAGCCCTGCACATCCACAAGCATAAGTTTGTTATCATCCTGAAGAGATCGACACCTTCTAAGACTTTAAGTGAAAGTGGGCTTCACCTATTTGATACCTTTATTTGTGATGAATAAACATACTCACAAAAAGACTAAATCAACAAAAATTAAAATGTTTCTAGTTGTCTTTAATACAGTTAACTTTTTCTGATTTGTATTTGTTTAAGAAACTGCATGTGGTGCATGAGTGAAATTAATATACAGTACCAGCTAGAAGTTTGGATGCACTTTCCTATTACCTATTACATTTAAAGGAAATGTGCATCCAAATTTTTGACTGGTACTCTGTGTGTGCAACATAATCTGCATTGTATTACAGAACAATGCATTGCAAGAGAAGCTTTTGAAAGCCAGTAAACTTCCAAAAGTTTGGTGTGAAATTTGCAAAATGAAACATTTTCATCTGAGAACAACTTATTTTTTTAAAAATGTATCATAGAAAAAGTGTATTGTTATCTAGTTGTTGGTGTAGTTGTGCAAAACAGCGTGAAGCAGGGACAGAAACAAAAGATGTGCGCTGCGACATCTCAAACTACATTCACAGTGCATGCAAATCTGACTTTTTTTTTGCTCCAGTGACCCATATCTGATTCGGTTCAAATATTAACATATAGTAAGGTCTTCAAATCTAACCCAAGCCTCCTTCATATGTGGCCCTAAACGAGATACATATCCAATATTTTTGAAAGCGACCTCATCCTGAACAGTCATGTTGCTTGTCATTACACTTCTACAACACTGAAGTGAGATGGATGTCACAATTCTATGCCTGAAGAGGTGGGATGCAGCAAAATAAAATGTAAATAATGGACAAAAGAACCTTAAATTAAAATGTTGTCTGTCTGTTGAAAGACAACGTCTTTTTACACACATGCTAAAATGTGTAGCATCCATATTTACCTTTGCAAATAATGTGCTGTGTGTGATGTGTCTTCTTCTGCATATGAGGGTCACATTAGGAATGTGACTGTTCACTATGGAGTCTGTTGGAGGTCACCTTTAAATTCTATTGTGAACAAAACAAACATAAAGCCTGTAAATGTGCATGACAAAGAAGGTTAAAAAAATTCTCTAGTGTCACTGTAAGAGTTTGTTTCTTGTCAACCTTTTAAACTTTTTTTTAAAGAGGGAAGTAAACAAATAGTAACAAATAAACTCTCCACTCAAAGTAAAAAAGTGGCTTGAACCACCACAAAATCTCTTAAATATCCAACAAATTTCCTTCCGCACAAGTATCACAGAAACATCTTGCTCAGAAGTACTCTTCAAGAACGCAGTAAGCAGCCAGTTCTGCAAAGTAAAAATATTAAGTAAAATATACATGATGCGCATGTCATATTTACTTAACCTGAATATCTACTTGTAAAGAGTAAATGGAGTTAGGTAATGCATTTCTAGTCTTTTTGACCTCTCAAAGTGCTTTTATGCTACAATGTTCACCCACACACACACACACACACACACACACACACTTCTTAGTCTATTCAGTGTTATCGGCTACACTGGGTTTTCTTTATCATACACACAAATGCGCATACTGAGAAATGCATTGGAGGAAAACTGGATTCTAGTGTTTTGGCCAAAGAAGAAAACTTTGGCACATGGATGAAGAAAGCTTGGAATTAATCAGCTCTCTGATTAGCAAAAGACCACAGTTTCCCCTGAGCTACAACTGCCCCTTGTGGCCAAATCCAGTCTTCTGGCACACTTTGTGCTGTATTTCATCTGATTTTCAGTCAATAAAGTTCTCAGTGGAAAAGAAGCTACAAAAACTCCATTAATACAGTTATTGCTATTTTGATTCATTTCACCTACTACCTGTCACTAGTATGTGTTTGTGGGGAAAGGAGAAGGACGTAGGGAATCAGGTTGTGGCATTTCCTACAGGCTTGTTTAGGATGTCTGACAAGTTTTCTTCTTCTTGTGTGTTACAGCTATTGTAAGGGTTTTGTCCTGTTTAGAATAACTTTCAGTGCACATAGATATAAATGGTTCATTTTTCAGCATTCAGAGAACACAGACCTCCACCAACCCATTGCCTTTTTTTGGTTTGTTTGTTTTGCCAATGATTGTAGTCATTATTTTTTATTTAGAAGCTCTGATGGCAAAATGATCCCTTTCTCCCCATAGTAAAGAACCCTTTAAAAAAATTACTGGATCCAGACAGTGATCCGAATCACCCCCAAAATCTAATCACTTGTTCCATAATTTCTGCAATTTCCTGAAAATTTAATTAAAATGAATCCATATTTTTTTTTTTTTTTTTTTTTTTTTTTATGTTGCTGACAGACAGGCAAACCAACAAGGTTATAATCAGTTCAAAATGAAAAAGGGAATAGACAGACCAATATAAGTATAGCTTCCAATAGTATAGCTTTTTTTTTCATACATTTTTGCTAGTGTTACACTCTTGAACTTTAAAAAAACAAGTATGAATTTTCAGCAGATAATTTGAATAGAATATTTGAGTGAATCATTTAAGAACGATTTGGGTGATTTTATATGGAAATGCAACTACATTTTAAAAGAAGTATTATATTTTAAAATAGAATTTTTAAATTAAATTTAGTGCAACAAACTCCCAAAAGAAAAAGCCCATCCAAGCTCCAACTGGGGGTAGCTGGTAAGCTCTTTCTTTCTATGGAATGAGGTTCTAAAAGGAAGAAAAAAATTATTTCTGTAATGTTTGAGACTACGAGTTACAAGTCGTGACTCATATCAGAACTATAAAGAATTCCAGCAAAAGCAGCAAGGAAGCTGATCCAGTAGAGCAGCCATTTCTACACTAAAAAACTGACTCACCTCCTCAGTCGGTCGACTTTTTTTCTTTCCAGACATTGTACCATGGTGTCTTTCAGGTATTTCCCCAACTTGTTTTACTGCATATCATGCAGTGTGGCCATTGTGCATGTGCACTCTGCATTACCTGCTTCAAAATTTGAATTCAGGGTAAATGGAAAACTATAACTACTGGCTCATGAATTAAAATGTCATCACCAGAACTATTTATGCCACCCGACAGACTTTTTTTTTTGTCATAATTTGTTCATAAACATGTTTAGTAAAGACACCATAACCCTAACCTTTAACTACTAAGTTCAAATCAGTTACTTCTTGAATTCAGCCAAATGTTTGTGCATGTTTGTGCGAGATATAAAGAAATTCCCTGCTTTTTCACAATTGTAAGAACATAAAAAATTTAGAATAAAGCAAGCTTGTTAGTTATCTCAACAAACCTAAAGGCTATAAAGAGATATAGTTACCTTAGAAGAATATAGGTACAGATGCACAGATGGACAGATCAAAAACATGATACCTGAAGAAGTTGATTTATAAAAGACAACCAAACCTAGAGGATGCTGTGACAGGCCAGATTAATGTCCATAATACTGCACTGTCTTGTCAGTACAGAATCAGAATAAAAAGATTTTTTTGTATGATGTATATCAAGAATAAGCAGCATTAAAAAAATGTGAACTTAAGTTGAACTTAAGAACAGCACATGAAGCCACTAAGCAGGCTTACAGCCACCTGTGATGTATTCTTTCCATGTTTATGATGTTTCATTACATGGAAGACAAAGTAATATCAGTTAAGTGTTTTGACACTTCTTGTTATTATTCAACATGAAGGTGCATTAAAATGAAACAGTTAAAGCACCAGCTGAGGCTTAAAACATCACATGAATCTTTCACCGGAGTGATTTACAGTTCTGCACGGCCGACTTCATTCAAGGGGAAAACAAAACACAAAACAAACGTTAGTCATGTGTGGAAGAGAACAGCCCACACACACACACACATACACATGTTCTACCTGCTTCAATACTCAGCTAACATCTGTTGTGATTAAGCTCTCACATTTCCATTCATATTATAAACTGTGACATACATATTCATTTAAATAAAAGGGAGATGAAGTTCTTTTCTCTCGGTGGCCCAACTGGCAATAGTAGCACTCAGAGACAGGATGTTTTTATTTAATCTCTCTTATCTTATTGAATGGTTTAAAACCTCATAAAAGACCATCAGACAAGCATCCGGCCTTGTCATAAAAGAAGTGACTAATGCAAAATAGACCATGAGGAGATGGACCGAGGACATCTCTAGGCACTGGAAAATAGTAACAGTATTTACACATGAGCAGTACTTGTTACTTACTACTTACTAAAAAATAAAATAATAACAATAAAAAAAAGAAATCACCCAGAAAATATATCATCATCTGATGAATCCGGATTATTTTCCCATGTATAATCTTAAACTGCTCCCAGATTATGAATACAGCAGCACACACTCTGTGGATACTTTATTAGGTACACCTATTTGGTTGTTTGTTAACCCAAATATCTAATCAGTCAACCACATGGCAGCAACTTAATGCATGCATGCTTATAAACATGGTCAATATGAGGAGAGAGGAGAATGGACAAATTGATTTGAGATTATAGAAAGGCAACAGGAACTCAAATAACCACTGTTTCCAACCAAGGTATGCAGAATACTATCTCTGAACACAGAACAAAACAAACCTTGAAGCAGAAGGGCTACAGCAGCAGAAGACCACACCGGGTTGCCACTTCTGTCAGCTAAGAACAGGAAACTGAGGCTAAAATTCACACATACTCACCAAAGCTTGACAAAGGAAGATTGGAAAATGTTCCCTGGTCTGATGAATCTCAATTTTAGCTGCAGCGTCCAGATAGTAGGGACAGAGTTTGGCATAAACAACATGAGGACATGGATGCATCCTGCTGTATATTTACAGTGTAGGTGGAAGGTAGTGGTATTATGGTGTGATGGATGTTTTCTTGACACACAACCTTTTAGCCCCTCAGCACCAGCTGAGTTCCTTTAAACACAACAGCGTATCTGAGTATTGTTGCTGACCATGTCCATCCCGTTGTGACTACAGAGCACCATCTTCTGATGGCTACTTCCAGTAGGATAATGCATCATGTCACAAAGCTCAAATCATCTCCAACTGGTTTCCTGAACAATAGAGCATCTTCTGGATGTGGTGAAACAGGAGATTCTCATCATGGATGTGCAGCCAACAAATCTGCAGCAACTTTGTGACGCTATTATGTCAATATGAAGCAAGGAGGCGGCAGAGGGATTAAATAAAATATGGGGTCAAAACATCAGTGAGAATCTCAGGAAATCCTACATGACTTCTGACTGTCAGTGAAAATCTTATATCAAGTTGGAAACTTTGTTTTCAGAGGCAATTTATCAAGAAATCTACAGGGTTAGAATGACTTCTTATGATTGCTTTTATGTAGACCTGCTGCCAAATGAATCCACACTATCCTGTTCATTTTCTTGCAGCAAACTGCTGTAATAACAGCCCGAGGGGCATCAATTATTTTTTGATCATTCATGACAGCTTGGTGGGGAGACATTTTACAGCCTAGTAATTTAGGAATAGACCATCTTTGCTTTCAAACAGATTCTGGGAAAATAGGTTTATGTTCATGCTGTGCAGACTGATGGCTGCTCTCTGGTTTGATAAGCAACTTTGTTTTGCTTCTCAGAGTGCAGCTAAGATGTTTAGCGCTCCAAGTAAAGCAGCCTAATCACTTGTGGCATCCACTCAGAAACAATAAACCACTGAGGATCACTGCTGCAGTCTGAGGAAGAATAAATCTCTGTAGAAAAATAGCTGGCTCTTAGGTCTGGTCAAAGAATATTTGTGCTCAAATAATTTTAGGTTACAACCACATTTAGAACTCAGCAAAAATGAAAAAAAAATATATTTTGGATAATGCACTGAGGTATTAATACCAAAATTCCCCTCCATAGTCCTGCTGAAACAACACAAGGCTGATGTGAGTTCACATTTTTTGGCAAAAGCTCCACGCAAGCCTGTCGCAATTAAACTGAGCATGCTTTGGCTACCGGCTGGGTAGGGAGGGACAGGAGGTGAGGAGGAGGAAAGGGCCAGGACGTGTGGCATGTTAAGTAAGAAGCTGTGACACCGGAGAAAAGCCCCGAGGCCTTGAAAACAATGACTCCAAAGACGGGACAGCCTGCCAGCAGAAAACACAAACAAGCATCTAACTTCTTTCTGCATAAGACGGTGGTACTGTGGAGTAACAGCTTTGATTCCAAACCATGCTTCAGTGTTTCAATCAGATTATGCAACAGCAAAGTTCAGACACAATCGGTTAAAAGAATGCTGAGGAAATGGAAACTAAGCCCATTCTATAAATAAACTCTTAATAGGTAAAAATGTCTGGCTGATTTACTCAAGCCTTGATCAAATGCACAAGAATGTCTTCAATCACTACAATTACTACTCAGGGTAGTTCATACTTATCTTATAATATCTTTAAAATACAATGGTTATGATGGTGTGAGTGCATTTGAACCCATTTTTCATGTCATTTCTCCTCACAGACAAGTGACATCTCTTTTTAACCAGCTCTTCTCAAGTCGTTCTGTATGTGTCAAACGTGCAAAACACCGGCAGGAGAATGTCATCTCACCTCAGCCTCTCCTCCTCCTTCTTTCGCAGCTTCATGTCACGTTGGACCACTTTCAAGACATGCTCTGCCTCGTCATCCGTCAGGCCCGACAGGTCCAGCTTGCGACCCATTTTTCCTGCCTTTGCCACGCCGAGCTTCTGCTGCTGGTCCAAGCAGGGAGGGGGCAGAGGAGAGGCACAGGCACTGCTGCTCCGGAGGCCGAGGCTGGGAAAACCCTGAAAGAAGACAGGTAGAGAAAAATATAAAAAATCTAACCTCTTTTTTACAAAAACAAATTATTCTACGAAGTTTGCCTTTGTGACTTGTGAGGACAATTTGTGGTGTTTGTTTCTTGCCTGAGCAGCTTGATGAAAAGAAAGTCATGTCTGGAAAGATTTCTTTCCCTACGTTGATACTTGAAGAAGCACTAGAGGGAAAAATTGAGGTTCCATTCAAACTAAATTGACTTATTAAACCCAGTAAATATGAGCCCGTTAGCAGTGAACAGGCTAGCTGTTTACAAAGTTATGATTAAGTTATGATAACATCAATAAAACAGCTATTTTACTGGTTGTGTTCACTGATTAAAACATCAGCTCTTAAATTCAGTTCTTTTATGTCTTTCTGGACTTAATCATCTTATTGAAAGTAAGAACATGATTTTTAATCATCACACATTAGCAGTGAGTCAGCAGCTTCCTGATTGTCTTTATTAGCCTACTTGTTATTGGTTGTGGGTTGATAGTTGGGTGCTTGTAGGGCAAAATAGAGGCAGCTTCTGTGTGTTTAACGTATGTTATACTGATGCTGCCGTTTGCCTCTTTACCAAATAATCCAATAATTCTGGAAAGACAGAATCATTGTGGCAGAAAGGAAAATCTCCATACAATCTTTATTGGAACTTAGCTGAGATAACATAACCAGAAGAGAACAGACTGGAGACGCACAGACATCTAAACAGTTTTCATCTGATCATTTCTCATGTCTGTTTTTTCTGTTTCTTTCTCCATCAAACACACAGTAGGATGAATGGTGCTCTAATATTCATAGCTGTGCTGGAGTATAGATGATTATTTTATTAACAAGCAAAGATTTGTGGTGTACATGATCATATATGGCTGGTCTGGGCCAAAATGCTAGGGCTGATTTTTTTTGTCTCAGTCCACCCGTACCAGGTGCTTCCCTGTAACCTTTTTCAATGGCAATCTGACAAGGTTGGACCTTACAACACATCTGCATCTTTTACAACATCGCACAATTTGTAGATTTTACATACTCTGCTGCAGTCTTAGAAACTAATATAAATATAACAATACGATATGTTGAAAAAAAAACTGTGACTGAAGACTTGACTGATATACCTAATTTGAATTTGCCCTGTGAGGGCACATTTGTGAAGCCATTTAATCTTTATCTTGTGTTTAAAAAGGGCTTCTATTACATGACCCTAGGTCCTGACAGTTCCAAATAAACATGCACAGTAAGCAGTTTCATACTTTGAGGATAGAGGTCTGTTTTCAGTTGAGCGGAAATGTAGCCTGGCGCTTGTTGTGGAAGCTGTAAGGCAGACTGAGCTCTTAAAAGTAGAAAAAGATAAGTAAAGACAGATGATAAGTTGGGCAGGAGTAAAAGAGCAGTTCCTAAACTGGATGGGAGAGCACTGCCACCAGAAGAAACAATGATGACTCAGGTCAGCCAATAGTTTAAACAACAGAGCATATTTCTCTTCTAGCTCAGCTTATTGGTCATTCTTTCTGTTCATTTCAGGTCATTTCTCACCCCAGACTGACGTAGAACTTTACTGTTTTTCAAGTTAAAAAAAAGATAAACATGAGCTGGGGAAAAGTCTACTAAACTTTAAAACTTCGTGATTTGATCTGACATTATTTTTGTTTTGTTAATGTGACAGATCTGGTCTATTGATACCATAGGAATTTTAAAATCTATTATATCGAGGAAAAAATTACCTACAAATCTAAAAATGTAACTCATGAAAAATCATTATTTTATTTTCATACATTCTGCCAGATTTGTTTGAATCATTTATCAGTAGAAAATATAATATCTAATCCACGAGGGCAAATGCAAACATACAAGCACACGAGCTTGTGTTAAGTGTGCGAAAGTGATTTCTGTCACATTCAGCTATGATAGAGAAAAAGCATCTGACTCTCACAATCTTTTATCACACAGTGTGAAAAGGCTTCAGAGTGTCACAATATCATTCACAAACACTCCTGATTCAGCCACTGTGATAAGAGACCTTGTCCTCCACCCCTGTAAAAGCTTTCCAGTCTGAAACAGAATCACATTTTATACAGAAAATGTTAAAATACACACTTAGCCACATGTGGTTGTACAATACAAGAGCCAGCATACACCCACATACACTGACATGCAATCTGAAAAAGATGTGGTTGCATCTTTTGTTCTCTTTAAGCAAGTTTAAAATAGTGGAAAATATTGTTAAAATTGGTTATGGTTAGGGAGAACATGATGATTTGGATTAAAATAGACAATGTAATAACATATTGCATCAAAATATCCTTTTCCTGGATCACTGTCCCCGGAATCAAAAACAAAATGTTCTTAAGTTTTTGTCGTGGGCTGTCTCACACATGAACATTAGAGCAGTAAGAGCATTTTTCGGTCTCACCCTAATGCATTGTATACAACATCTTTCATTACAGACATCTTCTTTTTTTTTGACCAGCAGCTTACAATGGGAATAAATTAACAAAAGGTCAAATGAAATACTAAAAGTGTTCAAACGCACTTCTGTGAAACATTAGTGGACATTAAGATACTATATTCAACAATCTTGCAATACTAACCTCTTAAGACTTAAATCTTCATTTTCAAAAGCCTTCTAAAAAATTCTTAAGTCTTCTTGAAACTTAAAATTAACCTCTTAACACACAAGAAACATGAAAAATGAAAATTATAATATAATAATATAATTACTTATAATAATAATAATAATAGGAAAATTAACGCCATTTCATGAGTTTAAAAGTTAGACTTTTAAAGTAATAATATACAAGTTCCTGAGGCTGAGAACCTCCACTTCACAACTTTGTGTTCCAGCCCAGAGCATTAAGCATCACCTGCTTAATTTTGCTTTACAGCACCGTGTCACACACAGGCAACTGGATATCAACAAACTGGCCACTTTAGATGCACACCATGGCTGATACAAGGAAAAAATTATTAAAGGAAGTAAAGAAAAGAAAGAAAACATCATCCTTAAGTGAAGAACAATCTTATCATGATACTACTAGTAAATATGAAGGAAAGAATGTTTTTGATCATGAGAGTTACCTCTAAATCTCTGCAGAAAATCCCCTCAGACACAGTTCCTCACTCTCATTCCTTAATTTAGTAGACTGAACATTTATTTATCAGCTTCAAAACAATGTCCAAAACAAACAGTGGCTGGCAGGTCTTTAATCCCTATAACTAATGTATAGAGGTGTAGAATGTGCCATGATAGTACTGTCATTATTTTATGACCACATGGCAGTTATTCAGGTCTTTTCTTATGGTGAGGGGTGTCAAGAATGGTGACTGAGCATCACGTATGGGTGAGTATGTCTGCAATGAAAGCTTTAGTAGCATATATACTTTGGTTTGGGGCACAGAAGACATACACAGCCAACCTATTTTCATGTCTTAGAATTCCCAAGAAGATTCATGTATATACACATACACAGATCATGTCCTGAAGTTATGCTTACCCTATGTTTGGTTGTTGCTATTCTGCAATTTTACTAAAATATCCTCAACAATGGCACAGACATCAGTCTCCTAAGAAGAGTGTGGGCTTTTGTAGTTTTAAAACAATTAAGTTACACTAAATGCATACTGGCTCAGTTATTTTAATCCTCATCTCTCAGTTCAGTGTGCTCACTGACACCGACACTGTTGCATCTGTTTTTTACAAAAAAGCTAACAAACTGAAGAGTGACTCCCACAGAGCCAGAATTTTACCTACAAAATGAGGAAATCTGGTTTTAAAACAAACAAATGAAACACATTCCTGTAAATGACATGTTAAAATCTGTAAATACTAAGGGCTGGTTAGAACAATGCAGCTTCTTATGTAGCAGTAGGCTATATTTACATCCTGCTCAGTTTTAAACAGCAAAAAAATAAAAAAAACAAACACCTGTATGGTTTCTGCTGACAAGACAGGTCAATTTTGATTAGTTTAACCAAAGTACAAACTGTTAGTTTGTTTGCTATATGAAAATGTGTCCGTTTTGTACTTAGCTATCTTAGCTTAGCTAGCTTTTGCTTGCTGTAATTTCTAGTTTTGCTTTCCTTTGCAGTACTTTCTATATGATGATAAAAAGTTTCTCATGGTCAATTTAGAGTCACTCTTCAAAAAAGGACATGACAACCAGAGATATTGGTTAGCCTGCTAAGTTTAGCAGTTATCTCTGCAATAAATGCTGTTTTTACTTGCAAACCATATACTGCAACACATATACTGTTTACACTGTCACAGAGCTGCTCTACTGGCAGACTTAGAAAATCCTTCAAACTCAGGGCCTTTAGACTGTTCAGCAGTACATTGGAGAGGGGAGAAGGGTGGGGGCCACTACTACAGCACCAGAACAAGAGCTATGGACAGAATATGGGACTATCATTTATTTAGTCATTTCATTAGCATGTCACTTTGAGTGTCTGTCACCTAGAAGTCACATTATAATACTATTTTTTTTTTTTTTTTGGTGGAAATCTAAGTTTGTGCACCAATTAATACATTAAATAATAATTCATTTAAATTAACAGTAACTGAAGGAAAGGCATAAATCCACAAAGTTGATCATTAGTTGATGGTAAGCAACAGGAATTCATGCACTGAATTATCATGAGTCATGTCTCAACTAAGGGTTACTTATGCATTTGATTTGGATCATTATTATAAAGTGTTATTGACAAAGGCAATCACCTAATACAGTATACATTCTTTGTCTCATTTAGGCATTCTTTCATCCATTTTCATATATAGGGTTTCAACAACTTGTTATCCAAGAAATCCTATCTGAAATATTTTGGATTCTATATTCACCCATCTTTTTTTAGACTCATGGTTGACTTACAGTAGGTCCAACCATTTATATTTCTGTTACAAAATAAAAAAGTTTTCTTACCATTGTCACATTTTGACTGGCACTACAATGAAAAGTACTGGTGTAATACTGTCAGGCTACAAGGACAACATGTTCAGGCTGACACTGTCAGTGCACAGAGAGACAGCATGACTTCAGAGGAAAAATAGGTCAAACAGATGCATCTCACAATAGAAGGTGAAGGATCCCTGCAGTCTCTACAAATGACATACAATGTCCATCTTTTAGTCACATCTTAACCAAAATTATAGATATGGTGATACTAAAACATGCTAATTACGCTAGAACACCCACACACATGCACATAAATCCACTTCAGCCTACACCATACTACATAGCAATTGATTGTGCTGCTGTCCATCACCTTGTAGAGTCAGCAGAGGATGGACAAACTGAGGATGAGACCCTGTTGGAGCACAAAAAGGGCAGGCTCAGCCAAGCACTAAATGAACTGCTTGTTTTAGACGCTCTCCATTGAATCAGCTTTTTGCCTGAGGGAAGGAGATTGAGATTGACTTCAGTGAAATTGCTATTTGGAATGAGGGTTGAGTACTCTAAACTGACTTTGCAAATATGAAAGTAATATGAATCTATGGTGGGAACTGCACGCCACTGTGCTTGAAACAACAAAGAAACAGCTTACTGCAAATACTTTGAAGCCCGAGCTTTTTTTGTGCCTGGCTTTTCTTTGTCTCTTTGGTCATTTGTCTTCTGAAAGGCACATGACAGCAGAGACATAGGTGTTCAAGGTGTTTTTGCTACCAAGAATATGACTGTTATCTGTCAAGATGACACAAGAGTTGCCAGCACAGGGAGAGAAAGGCAACAAGAATAATCACACTAAGCTTACAGTGAAGAATAAATGCAGTTCAATGTGAGTTGGACTCAAAATGTCAATTTTCCCAACTCTTCCAGCATCTGACAGACTGTGCAGCAAGAAGCACACACCTTTGATTAGTTAAGACTTTCTGAAAACATTTCAGAAACTCTCCACGCTGTTAGGCATAATCCTTTACCAGGTTGTTTTGTTATTAAAAGTAATAACTAATCTTAATTTAGTCAAATATTTTCCTGTTGTAAATGCCTATTAAAGTTGGTAGGAAGATTTCCTGTATTGTTCTTAGTTACAGTGGACCTTAAGTAGCCTCTGACTGAACACACTTGGTTGTTTCATCACCGAGTTGTGTAGAAGATGTGTAGAATTCTCCCTTATGTTCATCAACTTGTGCAGCATTCTTCTTAGGACAATCAACTCCAGAGTCCCAAGCACCGGGACAGTTGGTCAGTTGATTTGGTTTCTTTAAAGTCTCTGCGTCTGATGGCTACAAAGCAGATTGAACAACACTTGACTTATAGAAGATATGAAATAGGGCTGCAACGATTAGTCAACATTGTCGACAATGAAAATAGTCGACAACGGATTTAGCCATCGACTATTGTCGGCAAAAAAAAAAAAAACAACTACAGAGTGAGACATCGTCTTCTAATCCTATCTCCGCTGAGAGTTGCACAATGCACATGCGCAAAGAGGGGCAGAAAAACTACAGAGGGAGACATTGTTTCCTTTTTTTTTTTAATCTCTGCTGAGAGTTGCACATGCGCAATAAAGGCCACCAGTGGAAAAATGACTGACTAGGGAGCAAAAACGGCGGCAGAGGACGTCAAAAGTCTGGGCTAACTTTACGTTAAACTTATAAAATAAATTAAATGCATGCGAGATTTGTCAAGCGGACCTTGCGTACCACGGAAGTATGTCTGCAATGCTCAAACATTTAAAGAGGAGGCACGGCGGACTTTCATAACAACCTCATGCAAGATTTCAAAGCTAAAAGTGAAATAAGAGCCATTTATAATAATCATGAGGTACATAATCCGATTGGTCGACTAGTCGTTTTAATAGTCGGTGACTAATCAACTATCAGAATAGTCATTAGTTGCAACCCTAATATGAAACATCTTGGTGCAAACAACGAAGGATCTAAGCTTCTTCAAGTAGTCTGCTTTGTCCCTTCTCGTAGATGGTCTCGGTGTTGCATTTCCAGTCTAGTCTGTTGTCCAGCTGAACTCCCATCTGTAGTTCTCAACCACCTGCACCTCTACTTCTAGAATGTAAATAGTGCTTGGCTTACTCTTGGTCTTTCCAAAAGCCACAATAACCTCTTTTTGTTTTGTTCGTATCCAAGATGAGGTGATTTGATCTTCACTACTCTACAAAACAATTGTCCAGTTACCTGTACTCAGCTTTTTGTTCATACTCTCCCAATTGCAGTCATCTGAGTATTTCTCCAGATGAAAAGTTGTATCGGACGTTTGAGGTGTATAGTGTTAAGAGAAATGGTGAGAGTACAATTCCCTAGGCTGTTCCTGTGCAGCTGACCACCTAAAACTGCCTTTTATTCTCACAACATTAAGCTGTATTTTCTAGATCTAGGATAGGATAGGATAGGATAGGATAGGAAAGGATAAGATTTTAGCCCTCCTGTGCCTGCTAACCCAAACTGTAAAACAATGATCATCACCACACAGTATTATTGTGCAATTGCAATATTGAAAGTACATTTTTTTGGCATAACAGTACATTTTTTATAAATTGCACATCCTGACATTAATACATAAACACAAAATATTTCTTCAAAAGCCAGGTTGGCAATTCAAAAAAGTTTTTTTTTTAAAAGTCAGAAAAGTGATAATGGCTTAACTAACTCCTGACACCCCGTTTTTATTAAGAATTTGGTAATGAATATCAAAAATGGAAGTGGCATTGCAGCTTTGGCACCAGTCTTCTGATGAAGATACTAAGGGCTTTTTAAAGTAAATACATGGTTTGTTTTTAAGTGCTTTTTTTGTTTGTTTGTTTTTTTGTTTTTTTTTTTATTATTGATTTTTGCTTTTATCTTATTACAGTAGATATGTTGAAATGTCATGAAAGTTTTAAGAGAAAAGAACATTTCAAAAATGACCCCCCAAAAAGCTTCAAAATCATTTACCTTATGCAAATATTAAACAAAAGGAGCATTAGAATTCCTATCTTATCTCAGCCCAAGCAGCGAGAGTATTTGATCATTTATCATTGCTTGGCATCTACCTGCTGTGTCACATCAATCACTTCCTGGCCAATCACCACTGTATGCAGAGAGAGAGAAGAAGCTGACAAGGTGAGACTGCTGCATCCATCTGTGATGATACACACATACACACATACACACAGTAGACACAGAAACACATTCTCACCTTAAGTGTTAAAATGAAAACAGATGGTTGGATCTGCCTGCATAATTCTATGTGAATAAATGTTGATTATTGTGGGGATGTGAGGGAACGGTGGGCTCTCTATTTTCCTTTAGTGAATTGCTAATAAAAGAAGAGGAAGAATTCACTCAATATGTGGAGTAATGTATTTCAATTACACCTCCCCCAATGATGATAAGAATTATTGTCAACAGGTGACAGTAAACAACACAAAACCCAGTAAGAGAAATAAGCTGCAATAAGCCTGACTCTGCACACCCACCCTGAGTGAAAGTAGGAATTTTCAGCTTGCATTCCACGAGCTTAAAGTTTGTTTGTTTCCCAATATCCCTGAGGCAAAACATGACTTATTTTCGTTAGCTAAATTAACAAACGCATTTATTCCAAAAGATGAGTCACACTGCACCTCCTGGACGTGTCTTTAGTTTTCTAAACCAGCACTATGAACCTGTCGTACTAATATTTCCAACCTGCGTGCTCAAAAAATACTACATTCAACTCATTAAGCAACCATCTGTTCATTTAATGCATTGCCACGGTAGCTGTAACTGTACAACATCTGAGCAAAATCCTGCAGTGACAATGCCAGCTTTGACACATCCAGTGAAGTAGATCCTGTTAACATAGGTAAGTATGCACTGAGCCTGTAAATAACAGTAAATCAGACACCTGACGCAGATGTTCGTGTTTTCCGCTCATGAAAACACGCCAATCTGCACCTATCCTCGGTGAGTTGGTGAGAATTACTTACACGGGATCAATGGGAGCCGAATGACCGCCAGTCACAGCCCCCTTCACGTTATTCCAGATAATGAAAGAAAAATAAAGACGCGGAGGGATGCGCCTCTGCAGGTGTAAACTTCCGCGACACCTGTCAGTCTGCCTCCCGGATACTTTTCTTTGCCTGACCATCGGTTAGTGGGCTTATTGTTCCCCCCTCGCCCTCCTCTCCCCTCCTCCAAAGCTGCAAACGCAGGCACAGCTGAATGGGTGATCACGAGGTTTGCATTTGAGGAAGGAGGAGGGTGCACGGCGTGCGAGGTGAGCGATCAGACACCCTGCCTTGATTCTTTTCCCTACTGACGGTGACACGCAGCGTGGTCCCACAATGAATTACAATCTGGGTAATGTCGGTTGGAAATCAGACCGAGTAGATTTTGATCCCACAATTGGCTGATCTAATCTCAAATGTCATTTTCTCTCTTTCTCTCTCTCTTTGCGGGCACCTGGGCATCCAGCATTCGAGTGTGGCACTGCTGATCCAGCAGGAGGAGTAAAAATGAGGTGACACCGTGTTGGCTAGCTGTTTCATTCACAAAGCCATTCATAGTGTAGTAGTCGTCTACAGGGAAAAGCAGAAAAACATCCAGTTATGCCAGCTGGATCAAATCCTTTTATAAACTCATCTGGTTTACCAAACTTTTGCACACTCATCCACCATTTTATTAGGTACGGTTTGCTAGTCCCAGTTTGGACCCATTTTTTTCCCTTTAGGTCTGTGGCATAGATTCAACAAGATGTTGGAAACACTGGTCAGAAACCTTGGCCCAACATGATAACATAATACCATTGCTGCAGATTTGTCTGCTGCATATACACACTGAATCTCATTTTCCACCACATCCAAAAGTTAGTGGATTGAGATCTGGTGACTGTGGAGCACATTGGAGTACAGAAAACTTATGGTCATATTCAATAAAAAAAAAAACTAGTTAGAGATGATCTGAGTTTTGTTTTGTTTTATTTTTTACTTATTGCATTATCCTCCTAAAAGCGGCCATCAAACGATGGTAACACTGTGGACATTAAAGAGATGGACATGGTCAGCAACAATATCAGGTAAACTGGTTTCTTTCTTGACACCCAAAGTGTGTTGAGAAAATACCCCCCACAACATTACACCACCAACAACAGCCTGAAACATTGATACGAGACAGGATGGATACATGCTTCAATGTTGTTTAAACCAAATTCTGACCCTATACCACTGAATGTTGCAACTGCAATTGAGGCTTATTAAGGCAGGCAACATTTTTACAATCTTCTATTGTCCAATTTTGGTAAGCACAGTTTCCTGTTCTTGGGGCAAATTTACAGCAGTATAGTCTGGGGACTTGATTAAATTAGGCTGAAAATTCAGAAAATTTTGCACCTTTCTTTGGTTTGGTTTGCTTTTACACTGCAATTTTCTTAAACTGACCTAACCGCCTGCAAGTAAATACTGGAGCAACAATGAAGTTATGCATCAGAGTGTGGTTTAACACTACACTAGCTATCTGTTGCTTGACGCAGAAGACGGACCAATACCAACGGAAATCGTGCTGAGCAGAATAGCTGATATATGACCTGAAAAAAAATAAGCCAGAGAAGAAGAAGAGGAACAGAAATGGGGGGGAAAAAAGCAGAAGAAGAACAAAGACGAGAAAAACAATTGTAGAAATTGCGTGAGCTTTTGAAAAAAGACTATATGCGAGTGTTTAGAGCATGTTGGGCAGTTGGAAATAACTTTATAGCCGTGCATTACTGCCGCGAAACGGTGTCTGAAATCAGCATACGCTCGTGGGAGTGAACTCTGAACTTATCACTGCCCACTAGTGGAAGAATTGACTTAACAACCAAGGCAATGCAAAATACACATGGAGGTATAAGGATGGCGTCATATGACAATGTTTGAAATGGACTTTCCTATTTATGTACATAAGGGAGCATAAATGGGCCTTTAACTGACAGCCGTGGCAACCAGTGTGGCCTTCTGCTGCTGTAGCCCGTCTGTTTCGAGGTTTGATATGCGGTTATTTGATTTTTCTGATTACTCCAACTAGACGTCGGCAAGGCATTTTTGTCCAGACAACTTCCACTTACTGGATATTGTCTCTTTTTCAGACAAATTGTCAGTAAACCCTAATTTGCATAAAAATCCTAGTAGATCAGCAGTTACTAAAATTTTCAGATCAGTCCATCGGGCACCAACAACCATGCCTTGCTCAAAGTTACTTAAATCCCCTTTCTTCCCCCATTCAGAAGCTCCATTTGAACCTTTATCAAGTCATCTTGACCATGTCTGCATCCCTATATGTGTTAAGTTGCTGCTGAGATGTTATATAAGTCAACAAGCAATTAACAAAGAATTATAGAAAACCAAAATGCAATTGAGCATATAAAATTACAGAGTTTAAGTATTCCTTTGCATGGGTTTAGCAAAGCACCAAAGCTGATGTAAAACAGAGCTCTACAGATAAAAACAGTCTCTGTGGCCTCTTTATTAGTGCACTCTGTGCCTTCAAAAATGCTGACGCTGGTGCAGAGCAAAAACACTTTTTGGGCTGTTGCCCTGCATGGTACATTTTTTGCAAAATAAGGAGCTCATTGAACTTTGCAATTACTGACTACTTTATAGAGATTATAAGTCGAGCAGGGTTTGCGCTTTCTTTGTTCTAAATCAAAATTAGTGCTTTCCACCACTGAAAGTGCCAGGCTAATGTTCAAATTCATGTATCCCACATATCAGAACCTATTTTAATGTATGGAAATTCTAACCTGAGCTACTCTGTGCTCACCTAAGTTACAGCCATACAACATTATGCACAGGATCGGTCATAATGCTGCTACAGTGGCAGTAAATATGTCAAATTTAGAGTCGATGCTCTCTCTGTATTTATGCAGTTTTCAGAAAGCTGTCATATTGGTGTAATTACCAGTTGCATCAGGTTTAACTTCAACCTGTGTTGATGATCTTCCCTCCAGATAACAAACAGGGTTTGTTCCAAATATGGCTCACATATGTAGTTTTCTTTGGCACCTTATTTAATTTTGAAGAACAGTGTTGACTAAGCGTGAGTAGGGTTGCCTAAACTCAGCCACATGCCTACCAGACATGGCCAAATCTGAATTTTCTTTGCACACGTGGGCCTCATTACACTTTCTGTAATCCATGTCAAAGGCACCTTGTGACACGTGATCGTCATCTGGGTCATACAGCAAATCACAATTAGTCATATATATATATATATATATCACATAATACTGTTTTATGTCACAACTGAGTTATCAGTATTAGCCCAAATTAGTCCCAAATATCAGCCTGAGCATCTAATCTTGGCCATAAAACAGTAATCGTCTTTACAGAACAATTTTTTCCTTCATGCCAAGACTTGCAGTTCTATGTAAAAGATCACAGGCAAAGATTATTCATATCTTAAACTTGAGCAACGGATGTCCAGTGGTGCACTTTAAAATGGGTGTACTTATTATGGTTTAGGGTTTATTACTTGGAGATTTCAATTATACATGTCTAGCTTTTTTAACATCATTTTCCTTGCTTTTCCTGCCAGGTTTAATTACTGTAGAAAAGAAAACATCTTATAAATAGATTTAATGGGTTACTTGCATAATTCCACAACAAACACAAGATTGGGGAGAACTAAGGTGTTTGACTGTGAAGGCAAGTTCACAAGCACACCCAAATCTCTGCATGGCACTGTGTAAGTTGCACTTATCTTGCCATGCTAACACAAAAGTGACAATGTATGCAAACTACAGGTATTATTTAGAAGAAAGAAGAAAGAAAAGAACACCACAAAGATTGATAGGACAATCTCAGTTTTATATTGTGGGTCACTAAGTAACTCCAGTGTTAAGCTAAGGCGCACTTGGTTTCACATCAACAATTCTCTGGTCACATTTGTACAACCTTAAAGCAATTGTTAGTCACATACTATAAAAAGCTCAATGAAGGTTTCATGCACCAGTAATATTGGTGCGCATGCTTTATGCTTTGCTGCTGAATTACACAACCTGACTCTGCATTTCCAAACGCAATTCCGAGTTGAATAAAAATGTAACTTTTTAATTTTGTCTTCTCTAATTATATTTTGAATCGTTATTATTTCTTTCTGTAGAGTAGGACTGCTCAATTTGGTCCTACAAGGGTTGCAGTTCAGGTTTTCGGTGCGGCCCTGCTCCAACACACCTGACTCAAATTAATGAGTCATTGTACAGAATTTCATAGGCTGTTAGATCCTTGTAGGACTGAACTGAGTAGCCCTGCTGTAGGATATAACTTGCTACAGCGTGCATTTGCAAACTTTAATAATCCCATCAAGGTCTCAGATTGCAACAGGGGAAATATTCACACAAACATTTTCTGCTGTGGTTGCATGAAAATACAATCAGTTAGTCAGTGTGGCATGCCTTATCATGCAATGTGTGGTAAATTTTTCTCAGCATGGGAGTCCTGAAAGCCTGTCGGGCTGCTGTGGTTACTGAAGTGCAGTGGCTACAGAAAGCAAAGCATTATGGTCCCTCTATCCGTGTCACATGCTGAAGTTGCAGCATTTATATGTGCACACATGCGAATGATTGTGCCTGCTATGATATTCGGCTTCTTTGGAGGCAAATTGCAGCTTCACACTTCTGGTGTTGCCTTTTGAGGTTTCGTTCCTCTGAGGACTTAACGGCACACAATATCATCTTGTCCATGGAAATGGTCAATGAATCACAGCCTTATTTTAGCAGCAGGCTTGCTGCTAAAACAAGGTATATAATGATCCAATACAATATGTACATAGATGTAGCCATTGTGTAGGCAGAAAAAAACAACCCAGGAACCTTTGCAAACTAGAAAAAAATATGTTCCTACCAGACAAAGTAAAGACAAACCAGCAAGACCTTGAAAAAATGAACAAATTCTCTATTATCTCTTTTAATTAATTCTTCAAAAAAGTCAAAATTTTATCCATTATATGTTTTCAATCATTTTAAATCCACATTAAAGCATAATTTGTTATTCAAAGTTGGATATTTGGTTCATTTCATTGGACATACAAAATACCTCAGCATGTTACTCCATGCAATCATAGAACCACATGGAGTTCTCCCCACCAATCATCAAAGATTAAGCTATGTGTATATGAAAATTCCGGTTAAAGGTCATGTTAGATATCCCTATTGGGTTTTCCTGGTTGTCCATAAAGGCACCATTTGGTGACATGACATCTGTTCAGCCAGTCCCACTTCCTGGTAGTCTCCATACAAGCCATCTGTGTTACTCCACCAACAGATGTGTGGGAGTATGGGAATGGGAAGGCTGCAACAGACGCTGCAAACCCACTGCTGACACCAGGGTTCTTGTGTGGGATGGATTTGTAAGAGGATTGGACAGATGTGCCCTGTTGGGTACAAATCCTTCTGGATGGCAAGCTAGACTCAAGAGTCTGAACCCTGCAACACACAACAACCTTCTGCAGTCTGGTAGGAACCTGTTTGCAAGCCAGCCTACTCCCATCGTTTTGCCCTGCTCACTGCTCACATTGGTTGAATAGCGCGCATATGGACATTTATTCAATTTTCATGGACTCAGTTTATTATTGGACAACTCATACATACTGCATTGTGAAAGATGAACAGAATGATTGTGACCTAACTTGGTGAAGTTGATGGAGCAATATCAACTGGGTTGAGTTTGCATACTGGCTCATTCCATGTTGTGAATCATTTGGATGCAATAAGTCAACTCTTGGAATTGAATCTTGTAAACATGTTTTTTCCCCTTTATTCTGCAGATTATAGATATTGTACACACTGTTACTTTTTTTTGTTCCAAATTATTATAAATTCACTGAAGGTCAAAATCTTACCTGTGTGATTACTGTACCTGCACCTCCCTGAGCTGATATCTACATCTTCGGATTCTAGCCTTAGACATTATCTTTTTCCACAGCTATCTTAATACATGCTACATATGTCTTCATTAAGATTGACGGCCAAGATAAAAATTAGAAAAAAAATCTTTATAACTGACCACTTACTACTGTGGAACTTTAATTTTAGAAAAATTAACTAATTTTAAAGTCTGCCAATATCCTCCAATAACACAATAACACACTGTAGCTGAAAGTATTTCAGTGAGTGTCCGATAATGGGTGAATTTTCTTAAAATAATTGTCTTTCCTAAATTAATTAAATCAAGACATCTTTTTACATTTCAATTTTAAACAAATTGTCATTGAGTAGTTATGGGGTCATTTTGTAGTTTTTGATTCTACCTCACCACCTGCTGTTTTTACAATCTACTGTATCTCTGCATTGCTCATTGAGCTTTAGTTTTCCTTGCATGGATTACCATTTCTGTGGACTTATATTAGACTGAACCTGCTTTAACCATTCAGTACAATTTGTTAGTCATGTTTTTCCATATCAGCAAGTTTTTGTGTGAATTAGGGTATTTATTAAAATCTAACTTTAACTTTATTTATTTATTTATTTATTTTTTTAGCGGGTGTTCTCAAAAGACATAATGCATGCATGTAATTAATTAGAGCAATAAAGGTCACCCAGAGGTAGACAAATTATTCATTTTTAGTTCCCAATTCAAACTTACATTAAATTATTGTACCCCATGACATAAATAATGAGATATGCTCAGCCAAGACAATGACAAGTTTAAATCAGTTTGAATGGATCTTTCTGGGTCATGCATGTTCTCCCAGAGCCAATGAAATATGAGCTCTTAAACCTGCCTTGTTATCAGGCTACTTAAACTCATCAAATTCAAAGTCAGCTTTATTGTAAATTCTGCAGTTGAAATTACAGTTCTCTCAAACCTTGGTGTGATGAAATAAAAAAATATAAGCCAATAAATAAAACAAGTACTATCACTAAGTAAATAAGCACTATAATAAATAGACAAGGCAAATTACAGCCAGTGTAAAATATGTTTATGGTTTTGTGCAAAAAGAAGATTGAGTTAGCTTATGGTCTGGTTAAACTGATTAAAGTTGCTGTGTGCTTGTTCCTGGTTGTCAACCTGAGGGTGTAAAAAGTTCAAGTGTTGATGGGGGGTGTCAGAGTCCAGGGTATGTGTGTGGAAGGGGGCAGAGCAGGGAGGGAGTTCAGCATCCTGACAGCCTAGTGGACGAAGCTGTCCCTCTGTCGGCTGGTCCTGGCCCGCAGTCTCCTTCCTGATGGCAGCAGGCTGAAGAAACTGTGTGACAGGTGAGTGGGGTCTCTCACGATGCCTCACGAGGGTTTTGTGGGTGAGGCGAGAGGTGTAAATGTTTTGCAGGGAGGGGAGAGAGGCACAGACGATCTTCTCAGCTGCTCTCACGATGCAATGGAGGATTTTCCTGCAAGATGTGGCGCAGACTCCATACCACACAGTGATGCCGCTGGTCAGGATGCTCTCAATGATGCTTCTGTAGAAAGTGCACATGACAGGGGCTGGGGCTCTAGCTTTCCTCAGTTTGCAGAGGCACTGGTTGGCTTTCTTGGCCGGGGATGTGGTGTTGATGGTCCTAGACCTGGCTATCACTTAGGAATGCAGCCCATTTTGTTTTTATTCATTTAGAGGGCGTTATTGTGTGGTTTTGTTTTTGTTTTAGTTTGTTTTGTTGCATGTAATAACCCTCTTTGTCTCCAGGTTTGTCATTCCTAGTGAGAACCCAGCCTTTGCATCTTGATTATACTTGGAAGGGATTTTTTCAATTTACTTTTAACCCCTGGGTGCATTTTTGTTGTTGTTTTTTAGCATTGATTGTTAATAAAATATGTTTTTTATTTATGAATCCATCTGTTTAGGTGCATGATTTGAACACGTGATCTTTTTCTTCTTCTGAAAATTACTGGAGGGTAGATACTCTCCTCTAGTTGGTTGATATAAACCATAACTGCCTTGCCCTTGCCAAACATGGATGAGTTTCTCTTGGTCTTTCTGGGAGACTGAACATCTAATTCTGTTGATGTTTCTGGGCTGATAAAAAACTGTCTTTGTGACAGCTTTGATGTGGCTGCTGAAAGTCAGGTCTGAGTCTATCAACACTTAAAGGTTACAAACTTGGTCAGTGATTTTAAGAGCCTGAGTCTCCAGGTGTTTACCAGTGCTGACACTTTTCGCTTTGCTACCAAACGGAATAATCTCAATTTTGTTTTCATTTAATTGTAGAAAATTCTCCCTCATCCATAGCCGAATAGCTGGCTTGGCCTGCCATTAGCCTAGCTCAGGTACCTCTCGTGCTTCTTCTCGTGCTGCTTGTGTCGCCTCCATTGTGGGCAAGGTGCAGGGTTGGGGATTGGTGATGGAGTAGGCCTCCAGAGCAGACCGCAGTCTTGTAGCTCTACTACTTACTCTAAGTTTAAACTTGGTTCTGTTGACATTAAGCAGTAACTCACGACTGTATGTCCGCTTGAAGACGGGTAATGTCTTCAAGCGCACATGTAAGTGGTGCATTTCATGCCTCCCTCTATTAATATAAACCCAATCAACACAGTTGACAATTAATAATTTCAATGTGTGATTTTCTGTTTTTATCTTAACCAAGGGATCAATCTACACACACTATCCAATCCAAATAACAAATTACACTATTACTCAGCCAGGCATGTTGGAGTCTTCTCATTGGCTATTACTATTTCAAAATGTCTCCTGAGACCTCTTGCTACAGCACCACATATGACGGCCAATGTTAATTAAGCAGAAAGCAACACATTCACAAGGCACTGCTTGTTAATAGCACAAGACTGGAGCAGAAAACATGAAGCTGCAGTGGAGGTGTATGCCCACAAAATGAGACACCTTCCTGCAGGGTTGTGCAGATGGTTTATTTGGGCTGTTGTACATAAATAGGAAAAAAAAAAAAAAAAAACACAGTATATCTATCTTTTTCACTACCATGCTGCTATAAACCTGCCTCTTAACTAATTCTATATCTACTTATTCTTTCTATTAACTCTGCAGCCATACAGCTTCTTGCATTTTATTTTTAGCTGAGTATTGTCTTGTACTGTAGCGAAAGTGCTCAAAACATTTCTACAAGTCAAAGTATTAAAAGGTCTGCCACACAGTAGAGATGCACATGTCAGGGTTTTATAATACCTGCACCCACACAAGCTGTCATGACTGGTAAGTTGCACTGCCAGGCCCACAGAAATATTTGTAAATCTGAAATATAAAGTGTATTTATATACAGTACATAAGGGTAAAAGAAGAAATACTCATCCTTCCATTAATTTGAATAATTTTTCACCTTAAAACCTTACAAGTGCTGTTAAATTAGTACTGATAAAGTATATTGGTTAAGAGCAGCAGCCCCTGCAACTCTGGAAAAAAAAGCAACCTAATGTTTGTAATGCAAATGCAGGCTTGACGAGGCAGGAGGTAGACTGGTGCAGAAGTTCAGGTTTATTAACAACAACTAAACTATCAAAATGAAGACGTGGGAGCCATGAAGAGTTCATGACATAAACAGGACATGACGTGACAACTACAATGAACTGGCAAGGAAGACGTGAAACCAACAGACTTAAATACACTGAGGACAACTGACAAGAAGCAGGTGAACTGAGTTAGCAAATCAAACAAGGTGTATTAACGAACAAGGAACAAACTGCAAAACAGAATACACAAGGGAATGAACCACAAAAATAAAACAGGAAACCAGACAGAACTGTCACACAAAAAAAAACCTACAAAACAAACTACTGAACCAAAAACCTATAGACCATGGCATTTTGATAGCATTACAACACATAAGCAACGTGGTTTGGTCAATCAATCATTCAATCAAAATGCTTAAATTGTAAATACTGATTACCACTCTCACAAACAGCCCACACTTCGGCAGAACAGCTATACAAGGTACAATGCATGAATTCTGCACAGTAACTTTTTAACTCATCTTGCTTTTAATCATTTTAATGTAATTTATTATTTTATTGTGATTCTTGCGTTTCTGCCTTTTACTATTTCTTAATATCTGTAATGCTTTTCTTTTATGTAAAGCACTTTGAATTGTCCTGTACATGAAATGTGCTATACAAATAAACTGCTTTTGCTTTCCTTTACAACCATATTGCAGCTTGTTTATTTATAGATTGGATTTTTCATTGAGCAGTCATCAACCACTGTGACTGCGATTACCCTCAAAATGATCTAGTGATCATCAAGTGATGTCGTTTCACTCAAGAAAGCAGTTGGTAAAATAGGAGCACATGCGTAAGACAAATCATTTTTGCACCAGCAGCACTTACCAGTCACTTCTCAGTGTTCCATACCTTCGTACATAGGCCTGTCTCTTTGTCTTCCTGTTAACAATGTAAATATTCTACTCCTGTTGACTTTGCAGTGATGCTCCCAGGAAAGCTTTTCCAGGCCAGACCACTTCCTCTGCAGTAGACGACTGCAGTGGTTGTAGGTGTACACTGTAATCACTCTTGACACTTGCCACCAGCCATTATTATTACCTCTTTCACAAGCCCATGTCACAGACAGTCTGTCACATTTCAAGGCTCATTTTAATGCATAAAAGAAATAAAGTCCTCTTTTTCCCAGCAGCCATTTTGAATATATACATATATATATATATATAAAGTTCGTGTATATGTATCATAGAATCAGTAGTGGTAGAATCGTGTTAATATCAAGTGGCTGCACAAGTCTGGTATTTTTAAATCATAGCAAGACTATTAGTAAACAGTTTTATTGGTTATAGTATAAAGTGAGATGTTACAGACCTTTGGGTCAGAGTATTGATTTTGGATTAAAACAGCTTTTAACGATAATCTGTGTGAAGCTTATTGTCTGTCTACTAATGCCAAATTGAGCAACATATTTCTCTCCCCACACTCCAGCCGACGGCCGTTAACCTCGTTCCTTTTAAACTCACATTCTCTTGTGTTAGTTAGTGGAGAAGTGGAGGTGAAGCCTCTGCCTACTCAGCATGACTAATTGCCCATAAGTGGCCATTTCAGTGTTGGAAACCAAACATCAGAAAAGCCAAACAAACACTGAGTCACTTTGTGCATTGTGCTGATTTGCACTGTGTGAGTAAAGTGAAGAAAAAGGATTTAAAAAGAAATGGTGGCAGCTTTTTATTATTTTATTTATTTTTTCATTCATTCATTTATTTTACATTCAGCAAATAGATAAATGGATTTGTCATTTTTGTTTTTAATAAATGCGTTCTCAGTAATCCCATGGGGCGGGTGGGCTTCAGTGACGGAAGGGAGTCATGAAGCCATTTCCCCTGTTACAGCTAATAAGCTTTCACTGATTGTCCTCTGTGTTGAGTCACTCATTATATGCAGGACCTAAGGAAAGTCACGCTCGTAATGGAAAATGACTGCCTTTTCTTTTAGTTAAGCTACACACAACTAAAAAAGTGTGTAAGTGCTGAATGTTACCAGTGTGCTCAGGTGCTGTAAAATACCCTCAGAGCAGAAGTTCATAAAGACTGATTTGCATTTTGAACACACGCAATGCAATGAACATTGCAGAATGTGGAAGGTAACAATTCCAGACATGAGGAGGTTGGAAACATCTGTGGGCAGCACTGGAGCTTTTGTAATGCTTTCATGTACACTTCAAAATGTCTCTTTTACCCCAGACTAATTCCCCTTCTAGTGTTAAGGAACCACAACATATTGACAGTCTGGTCAGTCTCCCTCCAGACTATATTAGTCACACAGCAGCACAAATGATTGCTACTCCTTTCTTGTGTTTATTTTACAAATGTGCTTGAAAGGGAGTAAATTTGTCAGACACTCCATTTCCCAGTTTGCTTGCCAACATTTTTTCAAGCCAAGTTCAGCCACAGCTCTTAGTAGTTTTTTTTTTCTTGTTGTTGTTGTTGCCTTCCAGCGCTCTGTGATATTTCAACAGCTCATGCAGGTGAAAACCCAAACTTATGAACCTTCATACTTATGAAAACCCAAAAATCATAATCTCAGAAAAAGAATTTTAAATACAGAAATGTTGACCATCTGAAGAATATAGTCATGCATATGAACTCACTGCTTAGTTTGAGCCCCTTTTCTATGAATTACTTCCTCAATGTGGTGTGGCATGGATGTTATCACCCTGTGGCACTGGGTGTAATGGAAGACCAGCATGCTTCAATAGCGGCCTTCAACTCTTCTGCATTGCTTGATCTCATATGTCTCATCTTTCTCTTGGCTATGCCCCATAGATTTTCTGTACAGTCAGACATTTGCTGGCCAATCAAGCACAGTACACCTTTGGTCATTGAACCAGGTTGTGGTTCTTTTGGCAGTGTGGGCAGGTACCAAGTCCTGCTGGAAAATAAAGTCAGCATTTCCAAAAAGCTTTTCTGCTGAAGGAAGCATGAAGTGCTCAAAAATCTCCTGGTAAACAGCTGCATTGACTGTGGACGTAATAAAGCACGGTGGACCAACACCGGCAGATGACATGGCTCCACAAATCAACACTGGCTTTGGAAACTTCACACTGCATTTAAAGTGTCTTGGATTGTTGCCTCTCCATTCTTCCTCCAGACTCTGGAACCTTGATTTCTAAATGAGATGCAAAATTTGCTCTCGTCAGAAAGAGCACTTTGGACTGCTTTTGGCCACTGTTATGTCCGTGTTCACCCCCATGTTATACAGGGTATCTTTTTAATGCCATTTTTTAACAACACAATCTCAATTTAGAGGTTGTTAAACTGGTTAAAAGTGAAAAGCAGCACTTTAAACCAGGGAACTTAAATACAAGTGACAGTATCCTATAACTACTACCCTCTGGAACTTTGGTTTATCCCTTTTTTCAGTCTGTTGTTTGATTTTAGGTTTAGGCACCAATTTTGCATCATGTTCAGATTAAAATAGAGACTTCAACCACTGTAACCACATGTTAAGACATGTCTCAGTGTAAAAAGCTTCCATTTTTTGGTTTACATGTCTCATAGTGAGATTACCAACAGGAACATTTTGCTGGCATCTGACAGTATTTCACAATCCTTTCATGTATTTTCCCTTTTCCTTTTGTTTCTTTGTCACTATTCACTTGTCATCTGGTCTTTTCATTTAAAAGAAATAATCTATAAGGACTGACTTTGTAAGTTAAGCACTATTCGGCTGCTCTTCTATATTATATAGTGTTTTATATTTATATATTTATATAGTGTTTTATTGTTTATTTATTTATACAGTTTGCCAAAAAAAAATAATATATGCAAATGACGAAGCAAATTCACACGTGAAGATAAAAAAAATAAGTTTTGATCGTTCTGTGTGTGGTGTGCTCCAAAAATGTAATCACAGAACAACACACATATAACGATGCTGTCCCGCAACTCATCTACAATCTAGTCCTCCAAGCTGGACAAACATTGAAATGTAGAAGAAGAACCATAGCAACAACCGGAAAACACAACAGCATGGAAGGGGATATATAGGACGAGGGAATGATGGTGGTCTTGGGACTATTGTTAACAGAAAAATACAGAACTGAAAAAAATAACAGACAGGAGACGGTGTGAACACGGACTTTATTTACTTCCTTGTTCCCCAGCCAGCTCTCTCTCTGATTGGCTACATTCCATACCACATCACCATCCACGCTGTCAGAATGCACAAGTCGTTGGCGTTCCTCAGAAGTCGGCTCTGAAATATTAAACATGTTCAATATTCCCAGTTGTCGGCTACAACCTGTTACAGAGCAGATTATCGGAACAAATCGACTCGTAACACACGACAGACCCAATGATGATTGGACAGGGAAATCTCACGATGATTGGCCGTTTGCTGTCCGAGGTCGGGAAGAGGCTAAAGCAGGACAAAAACGGCCCAAAAATCGTTATGTGTGTACCAGGCCTAAGGCACATGAGTTGGAATCATTCAGTACTCAACCATTTTGTTCAGTGCTCTTACTGCTGTCAGGTAAAAACTGTCCCTGAACCGGTTTGTCCTTGCAGTGATTGATCTGTACCGCCTGCCTGACGGTAGCAGATCAAACATTTGGTGACCAGGGTGATAATTTTGCCAGCCTTCCAGAGGCAGCAGGAACGGTGCAGTTCTTCCAGTGTAAAGAGAGGGCAGCCGATGATTTTTTGGGCTGTGTTTATGACCGTTTGCAGTGACTTCCTCTGAGCCACCGTGCAGCTGGTGTACCACACACACCTGCAGTAGACCAGGATGTTCTCAGTGCTGGACCTGTAGAAGGGTACCAGCAGCCTCTGGGTGATGTTATTCTTCCTGAGCATCTGCAGGCAGTGCAATCTCTGCTGAGTCCTCTTCACAGTGTTTACAGTCCAGGTCAGGTCCTTCTTATTATGGACTCCCAAAAAGCAGTAGTCCTCCACCCTCTCCACACAGTCCCTGCTGATGAACAGTGGTGGAGTGTCTGTTATTTTCCTCCTAAAGTCTATGATAAGCTCCTTGGTCTTTGATATATTAATGAGCAGGCTGTTCTCTCTGCACCACCCAGTCATCTGCTCCACCTCAGTCCTGTATGCAGACTCATCCCCCACCCAGAGATGAGCCCCATAACTGTGGTGTCATCAGCAAATTTGACGATGGTGTTACTGTAGTGTGCAGAGGTACATTCAAATGTGTAGAGGGTATAGAGCAGAGGGCTCAGCATGCAGCCCTGAGGGGAGTTGGTACTGATGCTGACGACCACATATGTATGATCTCCCACTCTAACTCTGACTGCGGTGTGACAGGAAGCTGTTGATCCACATGCAGGTGGAATGTGGAAGTCCCAGGTCCCCCAATTTACCCACCAGTTTGTGAGGGAGGATGGTACTGAACATGCAGCTGTAATCCACAAAGAGCATCCATGTTTAGATCCCCCACTGCTCACTGGTGGGCCAGTAACACATGTAGCGCTGTGGCTACAGAGTCCTCAAGTTGATCTATTTGCCCTGTAGGCAAACTGGTGAGGGCCAAGACTTTTGGGAAGTAGTGAGGTGATGTGACCCCGTATTAGTTTCTCAAAGCATTTCATCACCACCGGAGGGAGACCTACTGCCCAGTAGTCACTGAGGCTGGAGATGTGTTGCTTCTCAGGCAGGGGGATAATGGTGAAGGACTTCAGGAAGGGTGGGACGATGGACTGAGACAGGGATTGGTTGAAGATCTTAGTGAGAACTCCAGCCAGCTGGTCAGAACAGTCCCTCAGCACCCGTCCAGAGACACCATCAGGTCCAGTGGCCTTCCATGGATTGACCGTCCACAGCGTGAGCCATTCTCATATCACATTGCAGACATGTCAGAGGGTTTAACACCAAAAGTGTGATAACAGCATTGGTTAATAATATGAAGAGCAATGCGCATATCTATTGGTTTTAGCTACATGGGAGTTCTACTAATATTTCTTCACCAAACCTAGATAGACTGTTGCTGAATACCAAGAACAGCAAGATTTATTAAAGCAAAGCAAATGCTATGCATCAACACAGAGATGTCTTGCAGAACAGGATGAACAGGAATACAGAGAACATGAAAAAAAACAAAAACTCGCTTATTACACTATGATTTTGCATTCAAAACTGGATGTTTTCAATTCTTTCTACCTTCAGTTACAATATCCAGACAAAACATTATTCATAGATGTATATTTACATATTGCTGTATGTAATAAAGCATGTGTGTAAAAGAGCATATTTGTCCTTTCACGCCTTGCTTCAGCCAGACACACACACACATTTGGTTCCCTTTGTCCTCTATCACAGGCTTTCACCCTCAATGTCATTGTTTGAATCCAACTTCTTGCTGTCATGGTAACCAGAGCAAAGAGAGGATGGTGTACAAACGAGAGACAGAGAGAGGCCATGACCCATACTATATCTGACACTCTCTCATGATGATGTGCTCTGTATTCTAGCTGAATGAACAATGGTCGGTGTAATCTGATAATAAAGGGGCAACCTTTATTTCACTTCTAAATGTATTGACTGAGCTCATTGGCCTTCCTTACACCATGTGCACATTTAAGAGAGCTCAGCAATAAAATTGTTAGGATTAATTTTGTTTGACCTTGAACTGATTTGCAGAAATTGCCCAAATATTTTTTGGAGATGGATGTTATATTTTCAGATAAATTGAATATAGAAAATATTGAAGTTATAGCTGAATATGGAGTTCCACATCCAAAATAGTTCAAATAACAGATGAATAACCTCAGCTCAAAGGAGTCATAAATGTTGAGAAACATTGCTTCAAATTTATCATTCAGTGTCTCAAAGTCCTGGGCGTTGAAGAAGAATAGGTCTAAACACAAAACACCAAAGGCAGCTATAAGCCCCTCCCAAGCTAGAGAGGGACAGCGATGCTTGAGTGGTTCTGATCACATTTAAGCAATTCACTATAACTGTCACAAAAAGTTACATGTAGGCGAAAAAGGGGGAGAGAAAAAACAACCGTCATATCCTCAAGTATAAAATTTGCACATGTAAACAATTGTTCTAATCCATTTTTGACCAATCACGATGTAAACAGAACTGTTACAGCAGAGTTCTTTTGATTTTACACAGTCGTGTTTCAGACAGCACCTGGCTTATTTCTTGGTTTTATGGAGTAATATAAAAGAGGCTATTTGTGTACATAAGTTGATTCATTTAAGTTGTCATATCTCCACAGCTTCCAGCCACAGTGACTTATGATTTAATGGATTAGCTATAGACTCCTGGGAGCTTTGATGTCTAAATTTGTAAGTTATGATAATCTGTATCAAAAGGACTGGATTTTGAATTAAGCTGTTTTTCTCCCAACTGTGCTGTGTGTAGAGAAAAGGAGAGCTGTAATGCTTTTTTATATTAGATGAAAATATCAAGAAGAGGGTAGAAGATACAGATGTTAGATTAAAGGCAAATAATGCTGGTTACGGACGAGATACTAAAGATTAAGTCTGGGTAAACACACTAATCTTCAAAAAGGTAAAAAAAGAAAGTGAGATGTAAGATGCCAGTAAGTACTCTGTCTCTGTCTGTTCAATGACAAACACACAAATCGCGTCAGAGCCTTGTTGTTTTTCCTCAGCCTTGTCCTTGGCTTCCTCTGCTGTTTCCACATGACAGCACTGAAAGCCTCGCTGCTTTTCTCTCCCTCGCACCTCTCACATAACTGTTGCCAAAGCAGTCTCACAGAGAAAGAGGAGGACAGTGTGCTGGAGAGGAGTATTGATTTGCAATCAGACCTAGAGTTGCACAGACAGCTGGGGGAGGAATATGAGTCCTCATTTCTCAGCAAAGATTACAGCTACATAGCCTCAAACTAAGACAATATAGAAGCCATGCAGTTTCTCTACTCATTAGAGTTCTGCTCATCTGTAACGTTCACATCTGCATACAGTGGCACAGGGAGTTGAGGAGAGTTATTTGGTGCATGACTAAGTTGAGACTAAATGGAGGCCTAATAGGGGCAAATTTTACCTTGGTGCACAAGATAATTGGCTGCTTTGTCAATAGTTCACTGAATCTGAAAAAGTCACACATATTGTGTCTTCTGGGGCTCAAGAAAACCCATTCATATTGCTTGATGTTTATGTTTTTAAAATGCAAACACACAGACCTGCAAAGGAGAGTCTTTACCAGTCTTACTCCATCTGCACATCTGACATTGCTTAAAGCAATTATTATTTGCACTGACGTTTTGTGAAAAGTGGATAAAAAATACACTACCTAGCCAAAAAAAAAAAAAAAAAAAAAAAAAAATACACCACCTGGATTTGACAAAGCAAATAGGTACGAGCTTCCTATTGGATAATTACTGTATGGGCAGTTATCGTCCAACTGGCAGTTGATTTAACCCCAACTCATGCAGTGAGTAGCTTCTCATTTCTTAAAACAACCATGTGGAAAGACACATCCGGTAGTCGTGGAAAAAATGTTAGTCTGTTAAAGAAGGGTCAGATCATTGGTAAGCATCAAGCAGAGAAAACATCTAAAGAGATTCACAAACTACTAAAATTCTGTTAAGAACTGTCCAACGCATTATTAATAAACTCTGGAAGGATTCGAGGAAGTAATGGAAAAAAAATCCTGCATGACGGTGATCAGCGATGTAATGGTCTTTTGTGTTTTTGGTTTAGTTTTACTCCTAATGGGTTCATTGTCTTGTGTGGTTTCCTGTTTTATTTTGTAGGTCATTCCCCTTGTGTATGGTGTTTTGCTTCCTGTATCTCAGCGCACCTGGTTTAATTGCAAATTCACTTCACCTGTCTCCAATTAGTTCTTCTGTGTATTTATACCCCTTGGTTTCAGTTTCTTGTGTCACATCATCCGTCCTGTTTCCCTGTGGTTTTTTTACTGTTGTGTGGTTCCTGGTATTCTAGATTTTGGATTAAATAATTTGTTCCTGCATTTTGTCTGCCTCCCGCCTCTCCATACTGCATTTGGGTCCTCGTTTCCACCAAACCGTGACAAGCAATCACTTCAATGGTAAAATCAAATTGAAGAAAACAAAATGGAACTTAGGGCTGTTTAATAGTGAAAGTAAGAGCGTTTCCGCATACACAATGCAAAAGAACCTGAAGAGATTGGGACTGAACAGTTGTGTAGCCACAAGAAAACCACAAATCAGTGAGGCTAATTGAAGAAAAAAGCTTCAATGTGGTGGGGAGCATAAAGATTGGACTCTGAAGCAATGGTAGAAGGTCATGTGGTCTGATGGGTCCAGATTTACTCTGTTCCAGAGTGATGAGAGCATCAGGGTAAGAAGAGAGGCAGATGAAGTGACGCAGCCATCATGCCTACTGTGCAAGCCTGTTAGGTAAGTCAAGGATCTGGGGTTGCTGCAGTTGTTCAGGTCTAGGTTCAGAAACATTATGTGCCCAAAGAATGAGGTCAGCTGACTGCCTTAATATACTAAATGAGCAGGTTATTCCATCAATGGATTTTTTCTTTCCCTGATGGCACGGCCATATTCCAATATGACAATGCCAAGAGTCATTAAGCCGAGCACGAGGCATCATTTTCACACGTAGACTGGCCACCACCAAGTACAGACTTTATCCCCATTGAGAATCTTTGGGAGGTGCTGGAGAAGAAAGTGATCTGAATCTCCCATCATCAACGCAAGATCTTGGAGAACAATTATTTCAAAACTGAATCAAAATAAATCTTGTGACATTGCGGAGGCTAAATGAAACAGTGTCACAGCAACAGGGGCGCTGCCAGGGATTCTGGGCCTGAAAAGAAACTAAAGTTCCGCCCATTGATACTGTAATAAATAAAATGAGCCATTTTAATGATATTTTGACCATCATACATATATTTGTGAAAAAAGAAACATGACAGTTAGGCTACTTGGTTGGGGAAGCAATAAAATTACAATGAAGTTAATTCAATTATTTGCTGTAAGACAGATACTATACATTCCAAAACTGAATGAGACAGTGTTACAGCAAACACATGCTGTAATACAAGCTAAAGGCGGTCCAACAAAATATTAGTGTGACCTTATTTCTTTGGGGGGGTGACAACTCTTTTTTTGGTCAGGCAGTATGTTGCTCTAATTTTGACCCTGGTGACTTGGAATTTTTAAGAAGAAGCTTGTTTCAGATTGGAGACATTTTCATTTAACTACATGCTACCATTGACAAAGGGTCTATATGGGTCCTAAACCTAAGCAAATAATGAAATGATACCAAATAGCTAATGGTTTTACATGGATACCCACTTTCTTGCTTACAGAAGAATGATAACACTCTTAAGTATGTGAATATACAGCTAGAGCTATAACTACTTAGCTTTATTTGACAAAACAAATACCTGGCAATGCCAAACAGGAAGAAAATGCATTTCAACCAACTTCATTCATGACAAAGTCATAGTCTGACATGACATACATGGTTATTTGTTAAATGTATATTTTTTAAATTATGGTGAGACTATTTCTAAACAAAGCATAGCCAAACAGAGTGCTGACAGTGGTGCAGATGGTCTAATCAGGAAGCTAATATCAGGGTATGAGCTCTTCTCAATTATTTCATTTTAGCTCCTCATTTCCTCATTTTCCTCCTGCTGTCTGTGTCCATTATATTGACCACAGCACAACAAAAACAAGAGTGTCTCAGTTCCTAAAATGCACCAGGAGGAGAGAGGATAGAGGACTGATGAGGCGCCTTAGAGGAGCTATAAGTGAGACTGTATGTGTTTTCCTTTTTACAGTAGAAGTATATGTGTAAAAAAAGAGGCACAACTCAGTAAATGGGATAACATGTTTATTGTAATAACCATGGTGGGGACTAGAGAGCACAGCAGAGGGCTCTCCACTGACCTTCTTAAAAACACAAATGAGTCATCTTTTAAAGGATGACTTAAGGACACCACGTTGCTGAGCTTGTTCAAACACATTTTCTTCATTTGAAAAGTCTCTCAAAAATCAGACCAATGTTGTTTTCCACTGATCCTATTTTATCAGTTCATTTTTCTTAAATTTCTCATGTCAAAAATCTCAGACACCATGATAAGTTTAATCAGTTATAACTGATTCAAAAGGCTGCATCAATTAACAGGGAATCTATTGCTCCTGCTCTGCTGTCTCTCCACTGGCATCTTATTATGCGCAAACTGCCATTTCCTGTTCATTTAAACACTACATGGCCTTGAATTTTTATTTCTTTTTTATTTGAGCGTTTGACTAGGATATCTTGTCTTTATTGTAACATTGAAAAGTTGACCTCTGAGACTATGTGAAATTTCCATTCATGTCTTGTGTTGTGGCACGTTCAAACATATTCTGTCAGAGGAGTCAGTGTTTCAGGTTATATAATGGAAAACATCCATTACTTTATGAATCATGTCTCTTAATCCAGATGATGTTTTCTAAGTCACATTTCCTGTTTTTCTCACATCTGTCCTCCTGCTGTTAAAGCTTGTTGCTCACACAAAAAAAAAGATTTGTGGCACAATTTACCTGTCTTTTTACTTCCCCCCACCTCCACCTCCATCCCCCAGGCAGACACGCAAAGACATTGGTGGAAATTGGTTTTCTTGTGAGGTCAGAGGCTATTAGCTAAAGAGTTTCATTGTCAAACACACTGACAGCAGCTGAAAGCAGAGCTGGAGATGAATGACAGTTCCCACAGGGTGAGCTGATCTGCATTACAATTTTATACAGTTCAGTCCCTGAGATGACTCAATAAAAGTTGCTTTAAACTTGACGATCTAAAGCAAATTAGATTATGAAATATTAATTGTATGAAATAATTCCTCCCCTGCTGTGATTACTTTCTTTTTACATTTCACCATTCTGGTTTGTGAGAACTTAGTATGAACTTATAACAGTGGTAACAAGATTTTGGCATAATTTTCAGGATGTTTTAAGCTTAACCACAAACTGTGATTCCAACAGGGAATAACAATGAAACGAACTCGGTTTGTCCTGTCAGACAACGGATGTGTTTGCCTGCTCAAAGTTTCTGCTGCCAAGTAAAGCAACATTTTGCTGCTTAGAGGTCGTTTTTCACTCTTCCCTTCTATGGTCTCAGACCAAACATCCACGCCATTGATTCACATCATTACTCCACAACTGTCCAGCCAGTGGTCTCTCAGCCTCATGGGAAATGTTTGCAACAATACTTACTAAATATATCCCAGAAAATGAGGGAGTTTAGGGTTCAACGCGGGGGAAGAAAATTAATATCCATGTTTCATTTTCTCCACAACAGCTCTGACTCACTGCTTTCACAATCTTTTTTTAAGTTTGCTGAGCAAGTGTGAGTATCGTCCCCTGACAAGCTGCTGGGCAGGAAAGCTGTATATGGACTTGACTTGGACCGGAAATTAAATGTATTTAATTTCCATAATTTTCACAGCAGTGTATGGGAAATAATTCTTCTGTGACCAAAAGCATGCGGCTTAAAGACATTAGACTTGAATTCTTCTCTTCCTTGCTCCCACTCATTCTTTCCATCCTGTAATATACCTTGAGACAGGGTGCCTATTCATGTAAAACCCCAGCAGGACACACATCTTTAATGGTGTGTTATGTTTTACCAGCTATATTGTATAAACTCCCACAGAGGTGCACTAACTCTGTCAGCGTGTGCTTGCTGGATAATGTAAAGCACGATGTTCAGTTTAGAAATAGTACCGTACAGCTTCCCTTTCAACTTTTTCACTCCTGAATAATCACGAGCAGCCTCAAAAGACTTTATTTATATCCACATCTAACCTGTTTTATTTACTTCCATTTGGTTTAAATGGGAGTCTGCAGGCTGACAGTGTTGATAACTGCTGTATATATCACAGAGAAGTCTACTGCAGAGTAATTATTGTTTCTAAAAGACTCGCTGAAGTCTGGATCTGTGAAGATCTGCATAAATATAAAAACAACTTGTATATTCTGAAAGGATGAGAAGAAAGATTTATCTAGACTGTGCCAGGAGACAAATTCCCGGCATAATGCTGCATTTCTTCGAGACATAACAGGAATCAAAACACCAATTTTTCATTTGCTGTGAGGACAGTTTTGACAGCACAAGTTTCCTCTCTCTCCACTGGCTTATTTAAACACACATGGGCACACACACACTTGGGAAGCAGTTGTAATGCAGGCATAAGTGGAAAACGGGCTTCATACTTCTCTTCGGGATGGGGGTAGAGGGGCGGTGGGCCCCGCAAGATGTCTGACATGTTTCTGCAGTACCACAGGCCACTGGCTGGCGTAGAGCACATGCTTGTGGTGGGCTGTTTGTCTGCGTGAAGCTGGCATGGCCTCCCGTTCCCCCGCATCTGTTCCCCATTAGCAGAGCCGAGAGTATAAAGCAGGGAGCTGACAGAGGCTGGGAACAGTCTAGTTCCAGCCTGGATCATGGGGTTTAGTGTCTGGCTGTGTGTGCTGTGTCTGCAGGCTAGCCTGCTGTCACACGCCTTTGACTGCTCAGGAGCAAGCCAGGGAGAGTTGTGTGTCAGCGGAGGGACCGCAGACAGACAGGTAAGTGACGCACTACTAATGGAGGTGATAGTTAAGAGACTGACAAGGGTGTTCATTATGTGTCAGTCATCATTTGTGCTGCTTAGATACTGCAAAGGTAAGTGTTTGTAGCAAACTATACAAATCCAACTTTATTTCTAATTAAAATAAAAAAGAAACTTATAAGAAATTTAACTATAACATTTTTTTTTTGTTTTAAAATGGGAAAACGTCAAGAGAACACTCGAACAGAACAGTAATTTTTCTCCTTTGTAAACTATTTGATCTCATTCATCTAAATACTATCACTTCAGTTGTGTGATGAATATCTTCTAATGATTGGAGAGACAAATCGGCTTTAAGGTTTGTGCTTTCTTAGGTTTGAATAACCAGAAGCAGACAGATTTGGTTAGTTTTCAGACATAGTGTGGTTAGTGTTTATACGGCAACTCGGCCAGAGGAAACCAGTAACTCTGCTGGAATGTAAGTTGGTCCATTCTGACTCTGATGAAAAAGGCTGCTGTGACAATCATAGCAAAGACGTGTACAGTCTAACCCTGACCTGTGGAGACATGTAATTTTTTTTTCTCATGCAGAAACAATGTCATTGTAATGATTTTTACAGACATGGTGCCACTATACCAAAAATATACCCTTCTGTGGAACAAAAACCCTTCAGCTCCCCTTTTGGCTTTTCATGTGGCTACCAGCTGTTATACTTCAAACTTGTGGTTAGCATTTTTCTGTGGACTGTCCTCATGTTCTGTCCAAAGAAATTGCCCTCATCTGGACAACGGATTTGACAGCAGCAGGAGGGTGTCGGGAATTCTGTTCCATCTTAGAGAATTGGCGCCACATGTGCTTTTTCTGCAACAGTTATTTGTAATGTAATTACAGCATGTGCAATTATAAGCTTCAGTTGTGGTGAGGGTTAACTAATACCAGCAGAAGCGAAAAAACTAAATTTGCTGCATTTGGTTCGGTTAACTTGTGTTTGCCTGTTTCCCTCAAAAGCAGAATACGTCAAATGAGGAATTTTGTGGGATTCATCAACAGATTTTGTGTGCAACAGCACAAGGATTTAATAAACACCATCAACTTATAAAACAAACAGAATGATTTAATGAGTTTGCCAAAGCCCAAAAGATTACAGCTGCTCAAGGAGTGCTGTCTCTTTTGGTGAAAGGTATGTTTCAGAAATATTTTCTTTAAAAAATAATAAAATACATCACAACATATATCCCCAGCTGTGGGACTTTAAGAAGAGATTGCGCCAGTCTGTGCCAAAATAGCCATTTTGGAGACCTCCCCTGAGCTTTCTGTACTAAAGCCTCTCTAATTTTGTTCTGTTTCACATTATTAGAATTGATCCTTGCAGAGATTGTATGTTGATTTGATAGAGATTTAGAGCTACAGTCATACTTTCAAAGGTATATTCATGTTTATCCTGAAATGTTTTGTTTGTTTGTTTTTTTGGGCAAGCCTGAAACATTTTTCTTTTTTGCTATGTGCCATCTTCATTTATTCTTCTCATATTTACTTATCTTTACAAAGTGTTACATTTACTACAATTCCAAAAGTATTCAATAAACCTTGCAGATATATAATCATGTCATTGTGGATGTGTAATTTTTGAGCAGAGGCATAAAATGTAGGCACATCAACTGAAGGATGCTTGTTATCTATCTTTTCATATTCTTAATTAAAAGTAAGCAGTGACTAACTTTTTTCTTCTCAGCATGAAGATCAAAGAAAACAGAGAGCACTACCCTCAACTGAGGGGATGGTAAGTAACACCACTCACATTTCTCTTTAAATGTCATTGTTCAATTTCAATTCTGTATTTAGAGGATACCAGAGACAGAGCTAAATATGACCCCATGCGTTATTTACAGATGCAGGCTAAGACATTCAAGAAATATACAACATCTAGTGGTCATAAGATCAACTGCTTGCAATGTGTGGTGTTCCTGAGGGTGGTGGTTAGGTTGTAAGAAGAAGGGATTTCACCATGTTGGTTTTCTAACCCTAACTATCCAGAGAAATAAGACCTTATTTACTGATTGATTCACAGCAGTTACGTTCTGAAGAACATAAGAGTTCATCCACCAGAGAATCTCTTTTCTCTGTTTACCAAGCACATCAGTACCATTCAGTCATTCAGTCAGATATCAGAGACAGACAGCAAAGATAAAGGCTGTTGCTGATACACATCTTTCAGCAATGTTTAAACCTTTTTAATTTAACTTTAATGCGTATTTGAAAAGGTTGCTCCATTAGCTGTTAAATGGAGCTAAATGCTGAGCTCAAGTTCAAATAAACTGAAGAAATTAGATTGAAATTTCTTATTATAATTTTTTAATCCAACACAATATTATCATAAAGCACACCATAAGGGGATAAGGGATAATCGGACCAGTTTATAATTAATTAATTATCCTTCAATTATTGGAACAAGACTGTATTCAGTATTAGTTCATTAAGCTTTACTACCCTTTAATTTTACATAGATAATGTATAATTCAGAAATGAATTTGCTTTTAATGGAAAGAAAAATGAAAACTCAGCATGTATGTTTTTAAATTCTGTCTAATTAATTTCCATTTCTGTGTATGCATTCAATTATTCTTATAAATGACTTTCAGTTGCAAAAGCTGACTAAATTGTTAATATGTAATTTGTTATATTTCCATTTTGTTAGTCAGATTTAGTTATTTACACACACATGCAGCCCACCCTAAAAGATCCCACACACATGAAAAAAAAAAAAACAATTTAACCCTTTCCTTGCAATGCAAATTTTGAAAGCCAGCCAGAATGTTTTATATGACTGCGCTGATAGTTTAATGTTACATTTTTGAGATACAAATCTCTGAACATTTGCTTTCAGTATTTGATGTGACCCCCTTTTGCCGTTCGGCACTTCTTGGAAATGCTGTAGCCCGCCTAAGCCTGTTCTTATAATTAGGCATAGTTATTATATACCAGATTGTGTTGTGTGTTATTAACATACATGTTTTTAGTTTTGTATAGCATTTCTCACTATGAGAGGATGACACCCAGCCCTGTGATTATACCCTAGCCCTAACTTGTTTATTTCAGCTATGGGAAATGATACGCTAAAAGCAGAAAATGTGCCTAAATGACATGTGAAAAGTGCCAAAAGTGGTGTGCTGTTTATAAGCATGAGCCTCTTTACAGAGGAATGAACTGCTTGCTTAGGGTCACTGTCGCCAGTTTTCACCAGTCACCAGTTTTCCTCCTGGGAATTATTTCATCAGTGGATGTCCTTTACACTGTAAAATCTAGTTAGTTAGGCTTTCTTAGAAAAGGCATACATTAGGGCTGTCAAAAATAACATGTTAACTTGATAATAAACACAGCATTAATGGAGCAACCCATGGACATTGTCTCCGTGGAGAAAGGGGGTGTTTCAACATGTACTCTTTTCCCAATGAGAGGGTTCAACACCTGCACTTTTCCTGCATTCTTATTTAAACGTGCAACAGCCCAGCTGTGTTTTGCACCAACGTTTCTACTCTAATGGCGCTCTGGTCGTCTCTGTTTGTGACGGCTTTTGGTGATCAGCCGATCAGCTTTTCTCTCGTTGCGTTTGTTTATCCTTCAGCTGAGAAGGAGGAAACTAGCTGTTCATGGTTCACATATTTACCCCAAAGCGTCGTGTTTGGCAGGACCTTCCCTAACACAGTGGCTGACGAAAGGATGTTTCTGTAGCAAGGATTTATATTTTAGTTGTGCAGGGGCGGGTCTAGAAAAGTTCTGATGGGGGCCAAGCAGGAGCATTGGCCAGGAAAAAAGTGTAAAAAAGTGAAGAAGAACATGTAAAACAAACAGCCAATGATCTATTTTATCAACAGGTTTTTACTTTAAGTGACGCTGCTGCAGGACGTGTTTTTATCCAGATCATCAGTTTTATCTGAGTTTCTTTATCAATGTTGGCTGTTTAACTTCAGACATCACATCGGCTGGTTTTATGACCGATATTATCACCATGGAAATGGTTGGTTAGATGATGATATATGAATTCTACATTATGATCTACAACATGGTATAGATGATTTAGAACAACATAGAAGTACACTACATGCTGCATTTACTGACCCTTGGACATCTGATGTTTACCCAAGGGAAGGTCCGTTAACAGTAAATATTTGTAGCATTGGCTCTTTTTGTTGATACAATACAGTAAAGACGGGCAAATTTCAGGCATATAAAAACTTGCGAATTGTGATTTATTTTGAAATTATTTGAAATGTGTGAGTAATTTGTAAACTGTGATTAATCTGATTAAAAGTTTTAATCATTTGACAGCCCTAGCATACATTGAATCAACTTAAAACAAAAATCAATAAAGTAGAATAGAAAATTTTACTCATAGTAGTTTCAGTTGTGCCCTCTCGGTGTATTACACGCCTAGTATATTGAAGGCTCTTTAGACAACTTCTAGAAAGGGGAAGAATGTTCTTGAATTACTTTCATTTGCAGGCATTCTGTGGGTTGGTGGACTCTTTTGACTTTTTACAAATGGTTTTATAAACTCTTCATTGTGTGACTTTCTCAGAGATTGCTGTTCTTGCCAGATCCATTTTTCATAAACTCTTTGTGCTCAAACTTTATCAGATCTTTAAGATCCATAAACAAAGCAGGATGCCACACCCTGGCATCACAGCTTTGATCAAAAATATCTGATCCTAATGCAATATTCCAAGTTCAGTTATTTTTGCCATTCATTCAAATGTAATATTGTATTTCTTTCCTCAACATATATAGTATCAGACACAATTTTTGTTTAATTTGTTTAATCTCCTCATCTACTTTAGTCCAGATTTCTGTTAAAAGGTTTATAAATGAATCCAAAAAGAATAACTAAATATTAAACTGTTGTGAGGAAAAAACAAATATCAATTTCTACATAAGAGCAGTGCGATGTGTACACCTCCAAAGATTAAGTCATAAAATATTTCTTTCATATTACATTTAACCAAAACTCTACACCAAAGCTGCTGTGCTAGAGCCAGATCTAAAATATTCTGTCTTACAATGCTGGAAACTAAAGCAATCATCAAAATGTAGGTCAACAGCAATCACTGGAAGCACTTTGCATGAAAACTAAATGGCTGATGATCATTTGCCACTAAGATAGTCATCTTTGTTATCAACACATTGAAAAAGAAAAAATGTTAGGCACTTTTTTTCAGTGTCTGGAAACAACATTTTAATTTCCACACTTGGCAAGGGAAAAGTAAATCATCAATGGGGCCAAATCCCCAAGGAACCATTAAAAGTGTAAAGTCCTAATTTGCTAAGTAAAGCCCAATTATTACTCAAAGTGACAGTGCATTTATTAGGAAAATAAGTGGATCAATAGCAGTGACTCATTCTGAGCAAATCAATGCAGGAAATGGTGGGGCCACAAACAATATTAATTTTACAGCAGCCCCCCCTATCCCCCGCCCACCACACTTCCTCTCTCTGGAGCTTGCCTTCCAGCCGAGGAAAGGAGACTAAATTAGAGTATGATTAAAGACCAAACAGAAACAGAACGAAGCACTCTCACAACCCGCTGCACACAAAACCTGATGCAATTCATCACCTGTAGAAACACACCAGCCATTGTTGTTTCCCTCTCTGTGGTTGTGGTTGTGACTGCCTCATCCTTGCAGGTTTTGTTCAGACGTAAGAGACAGCTGGAGCAGAGGGTGCCCACCCACCTGAGTCACGTCAGCCTGCCTGGAGCCTTCGCTGTCAAAGGCTTCCCTAACACTCTCATCCAGGTAAACCACTCTGGTTAGTCACACAAGAGTCAGCAAAAGCCAAGTGTGGGTGTGGAGATGGGATTACAGAGCTGGCAGATGATGCTAAAGGTCAAGCTGAAGTTTTTGTCATCCTGTATCATCTGCTCTTGCTGACAGACAGAAACAATCTAAAAGAAATTAACATTATTTGTTGATTAATTTATGTACAATATTAGAGCATTTGTATTAGGGGAAAATCAAGGGACAAAATAATAGATTAGGATGCTTTCAATTTAAACATTTAGTGCACTGAACAACAGTACAGCAGTGTGTGTGTGGTAGTGTTAGTATAATCGTCTGTGTCTATGTCTTTAAGGCTGACAGGTCCAGAAGACACTTGGCTGCAAATAAGAAAAAGAACAAGCGTAAACTCCGTGCCGGCTCCCTCTCCCTCCTTAGCAGAGACAAGAAAACCAACCCCCTACAGGTGGGTCTCCATGGCAACCCAAAAGCAGCAGAGGAATAGCTGGGGCAAAGAGGCTGGATGTGCTAGCATGGTTATAAGGCTACCTTAATCTCTTATGTTGGATCAATTAAGAAAGCTCACCTGTATGATCCAGTCTTCAAAAGTGAACTCATTCAGACAGGAAACTTTCATTTTTTTCAATTGCAAAAGTACATCATAATCCCTTTCTATTCATAGGATAAAGTTTGTTCTCTTGGAAAAGTCACAATTAAAAAAAGCTAACAGTGCCATGTATGGGAACACTCTTTCAGGTGATCAGAGCGAGGAGACAGGTGAAACTTGATCCACCCAAGAGGGGGAAGTCAGGACGTTCTGGAGCATTTTCTGTCCTGGTGAGTCATCACACACTGTTTACCATCTCACACAGTGGAGAATAACATTTGATAAATGTTTGTTCTCTGCAGGGAGATCCTCAGAATGATGGGCAAAATGTCAGACCTGATGGGAGCATGTAGAAGACAAGTGCCAAGATTTTCTATTATTGTTGGCAAACCCTAACAAAGAGTATACAGTTCAAATGGAGAGAAAAGCAACAGAAGACTGGGATGAAAATTTAACACTTAGCTGATTAATATACCCTTACTTTTAGATGTAAGCTAACTTATGCTAATTGGCCAGTCTGTACTAGCAAATCATTTTTATTATATTTACAGTTGTGATTTTTAATACATCTCTGCATAATATCACATAATAAGAGATCCTATAATGATATTTCACTTTTTTCCTTTTTCTTATAACCTATTTAATCACAGATTTCTTTAAAAGATTGAGTGGGTATATTTTTGCAGAATTATTTCTTGTACTGTTTTATCAGGTTTCAATTAAAGGTTTGTGGAGACTTATAGTGTAAATTTGTTTAATGAAATGTATTTTAGGCTTTTAAAAACAATAACTATGTAATAATAACTTCTAACCTGTTACATTTGAGGACAATCAGAAAGTTTTTAACCAGCATTCATCCTTATTGGCTTAGATTAGCATTGATAGAAAAGCAACTGTCTTTTTTTCTCTCAGGGCTGAATAAGTGGATGTAACATCTCACATGCAGGTTCTGAAACTTGACAGGAAAATGAGAGAAGATGGTTCGGCTCTACCTGACCGGCAGCTTACTCTCAGTCATGCTTTACTGAGATCTTTTTTGCTGTCCAGTCATACATATAAATTAGTCTAATTTCAACAAACATATTAACAAAAACTGTCGTCCAGAACAACCTGTAGGATACAGTTTAATGTAAACCCCTCAAGCTGTTGCAGTTTCAGCCCTGTCCCCTGGCAGATAGAGGTAGTTATTGGACCAATTCCAATCACAATGTAGTCCCCAGAAAACTAAGGCAAAGGGATCACATTTAATTGGCTTGTTTTAGCTACTCTGCTCATGATTAAAAACCAGTTTAAAGAAGCTGCTTTTGGCGTAAACATGGCTCCATTCTCACTTTATTGGTATGTACACTCTTACCTCTATTAAGAAGCTGAACAAACTTTCCCCAAATCCCCATAACACGTTATATTTTGATTTTACCGTGACAGATTCATAAAATTAAGTTTCAGTGTGGCTCAAATGACCCCATTTACAGAGTCAAATGACAGATGGAAAACATTAAAGGTAAAGCGTGTGGCTGGCGCCGATGGCGGCAGGGTGAACCCAGCAGGAGCTTACAAGAGACTCACTAATCCATTCATATTACAGCAGCCAAGGCTAAATGGCCTGCATGTAAGTGAAAATAAAAACTGAAATGAAGTCCAGACCATCTGTTACAGGAGTCAAACTTTGTCTATTTTAAATATTTTGTGTCAGTTTTATTCATTTGGGCAAGAATGGAAATGTAATGTGGTATGGACCACAAAATTAGTTTGAGCTTTTCTGCAGGACACTGACGTGGGTTTTGTGGGCCGCTTTGAATTTTAGTCTTTAACATGTTGGATTAGAATTGCAGATTAAAAAAACACCTGTACTACTACTCAGAGAGATACAGTGTTATACTGTGATGAGCGCATGTTTGCTTAAGAAATCTAGTAGTAAAAGTGAAGGCTAAAAATGGTCCTTGTGAAAACAGCAGAAAAGCCCACCTGAAAGGCAATCTGACGAAGAAAGTAAGCCAGTGAAAAAAAGGCAATCTAAGCGAACAGAGTGACTCATCCTCTCCTCATTTACTGATCAAAGCCCTCGGCTCATGACGTAAACGTGCTGTGCTCTCAGTCTCATTTTTATGGTTTTATGGGCACAAACAGAGAGACACACAACAAAATGCTATTTATAAACTTGGCATTTTCCCCAAAGCACATAATTGGTGGTAAACATGCTTCAGCAGCTCGCTCTGGGAGAAAATAGACAAGTGTGAGGCCCTGATGTTGTCACTCAGTCATCAGATAGCCTGAATTAACTGGTTGTGAGGGGTCTCATCGTTGTCTTGGTGACAATCCATCACCAGATAGGATTTAGATTTTTTTTTTTTACACTGATAAAGACAAATATCTGATTCCTGTTTCAGAGGAACAAAAAGAGATATAGCATCAATTCACCCTTCCATCACCTCTCACACATAGACACACTCATTTTTCAGTGACAGCTGCCAGCAGGGTATCACTTGACTGGTTGTATTCTTGAGCTAATGCATCTTGGAAAACTGCTTATGGATTCAGGCAAGAGCATGCCATGCATGTCCAAATACAAGGAGACACGTCTCCAAATGCAATGTAACTGCACACAGACACAAAAAAAGAATCCCTACAGATGTGTGTACGTCATTGTGGTAGTGTAATGGTGTGTGGCTTTGTTGCTGCTTTACTTTGGTTTTAGGCTCTCTTGAGAACAAAGCTGTTGATAATCATGATTATCAGGCTAATGTGGAAGCCTTCAATATATAAGTCTGGGAAAGAAAATGACCCAACATGAGTGACACATCAGACTTTCCCATAAAAGTTTAAGATGAGTCAGTCAGGTTGATATGTAGTTAGTGGCTTACAGTCAATTTCCCTTAAGCTCTGGAAACCGCTGTATAAGTATTAGTTTCTTGTTGAGAGGGAGCATCTCATCCCAAACTGCATGCAATGTGGGAGAACAGTCACAAACAAGGTTTTACAATAACAGCATGGAAAACTCTGTCCTTAAGGAAGATCAACCCTAAACTGAGTTTAAATGGAACATCCAAGTGTTGAAAATTTGGATTCAGGTGTTTATTGTTAGAATCCTGGTTTAGCTAGGAAAAATGGGTAGTAACACTAAAACCAGAATTAAATGATTAAGATCATTTATTGGTAAGTGTAGCTATTTAAAAAAAAAGGAAAAGAAACCAACAAAATCTGAAAACAGGAGTCAGTAGAAGCAAACAAAACAAAATGACAAGGGCTAAAAGGGAATCGCACAGCCAGCAAATCAAATCTGGGGAACTACACAGCTAGTCCATCCAGCCAATCACCACACAGCAAACATGCCTTGTTCACAGGGCATTACACTGATGTGGTTTTAGATTATATGAAATGAATGGAAATTAAATAAACGAAAAATACTTTATTTGTCCCCAAAGGGAAAGGGCAATGTAATATTTTTTTGTTCTTTTGTTTGTTTTGTTATAAACTAGAAAAAATTAATTAACTTTCAGTTAAACTCTCGTTCCCAGGTGTGATGGCTGCTGGCAAAAATTACCTCCTGTACATTTCTGACTTTCAGTGAATTTGAAGAAACCTCTCACTGAACACACTCTGTTGTTTCCACACTGGGATGTGTTTAGGGTGTGAAAAATCTTTTGCAGAATTCTGTTTGGACAGTCAGCTTTAGCCGCTCCTGAGTTGTCCCCCCACACAAAAGCAGAAAAATGAAAACAGAAACAGAAGTAATGTATTACAACAAATATCTTCATATATTAAATTCTTCAGTGGGAACATCCCATCTATTGTCTTTTTCCTTTTTTGCCATTCTTCTGTGCAAAAATCCATAAACCGTTAAATGTTTGAAGGGTTTCTTACATGTATGGTTTGAAATCTGGACCAGTACTGTGGATGGGCAGTTTAGGATGAATTTGGAGTCTCGTCAATCCCACATGTATATACAGTGTGTGCAGAATTATTAGGCAAATGAGTATTTTGATCACATCATCCTCTTTATGCATGTTGTTCTACTCGAACAGCTACAGGCTTGAAAGCCTACTACCAATTAAGCATATCAGGTGTCAGAAGAGAGATTTGACGGACTCTGAAAAGTCAAAAATAGTGAGATGTCTTGCAGAGGGATGCAGCACTCTTAAAATTGCCAAGCTTTTGAGGCGTGATCATCGAACAATCAAGCCTTTCCTTCAAAATAGTCAACAGGGTCTCAAGAAGCGTGTTGAAAAAACAAGGTGCAAAATAACTGCTGCCAAGCTGCCAAGATGCCATTGGCCACCAGTTTTGCCATATTTCAGAGCTGCAACATCACTGGAGTGCCAAGAAGCACAAGGTGTGCGATACTCAGGGACATGGCCAAGGTAAGGAAGGCTGAAAAACAACCACCACTAAACAAGACACACAAGATAAAACGTCAAGACTGGGCCAAGAAATATCATAAGACTGATTTTTCTAAGGTTTTATGGACTGATGAAATGAGAGTGAGTCTTGATGGGCCAGATGGATGGGCCCGTGGGCCCATGGATCAGTACAGGGCAGAGAGCTCCACTCCGACTCAGACGCCAGCAAGGTGGAGGTGGGATACTGGTATGGGCTGGTATCATCAAAGATGAGCTTGTGGGACCTTTTCGGGTTGAGGATGGAGTCAAGCTCAACTCCCAGTCCTACTGCCAGTTTCTGGAAGACACCTTCAAGCAGTGGTACAGGAAGAAGTCAGCATCGTTCAAGAAAAACATGATTTTCATGCAGGACAATGCTCCATCACACGCATCCAAGTACTCCACTGCGTGGCTGGCCAGAAAAGGTCTAAAAGAAGAAAAAATAATGACATGGCCTCTTTGTTCACCTGATCTTAACCCCATAGAGCAGGGCTACTCAATTCGGTCCTACGAAAATATGTTTTTGTTTTGTTTTTGAATGCCAGAAATGTATATTTGTAAATTTTGAGTTGTTATATTGGTTTCCCTGGTGAAAATAAATAAGTGAAATGGGTATATATTTGGTTTTTGTTAGGTTGCCTAATAATTTTGCACAGTAATAGTCACCTGCACACACAGATATCCTCCTAAGATATTAAAACTAAAAAAGCCCCACTCCAACTTCCAAAACTATTCAGCTTTGATATTTATGAGTCTTTTGTGTTCATTGCAAACATAGTAGTTGTTCTATAATACAATTAATCCTCAAAAATACAACTTGCCTAATAATTCTGCACAGCCTGTATATCACTTGTGGCAATTTTACTTTGCACTGGATTTTATTATTTTCAACTGCTTAAATATCTAGAGGTAAATGTTTTTCCAGGTAGGTGCTATTATATAAGGCTAAAAGCCTTATATATTTATCTATTTATGCTTCTTTTTTTTTTTAGTCTGACAGGTTGTTATCAGCATTAGTTGTGCTCCCTCTTCTCAGAAAATGAGGATGAGTGCAAAGTTATCTTAAAAGACAACAGAACATTTTTTTTATAAACAACAAATATCCTTTAACTTTGATTTCTCAGGTTATAAAGATATTTTAACTAAATATAGTACATCAACTTTGACTAAGTATTTCTTGCGCAGTATTAATGGAGTGGTCATCATCTATTCTCTGTTCCAGCTGACCTCAGACTGGAGCCTGCCTTTCAGGCTGAATTTAACTTCTTCTCTTCTCTTCCTGCCACTTCTCATCAGATCAGATACAGGGCGCTGGTTGTCTCCCTTCACACTGTGTCACTGCTCTCTGGCCTGACATCGCCTTCTTAAAGCAGCCTCCTGAAGTCTGTCTGTCAAAACCTCTTCTAACTGCTGTCACAGTGCCCCAACTCTGTCACATCCCTCTGACCCTGATAAAGAAAAGGCAGGGAAGACAGAAGAAATAGATATGTTTCTGATCAATATGAGGCGGGTTATTTACAGGCCATTGTAGAATTCATTTACTTTTACAGCTGCTGATATAACAAAGCTTTTATCAGCACATTGAAAGGCCCCATCCTCCACCTGCTACTCCTTTTTTTTTTTTTTTTTTTTTGTCATTAATTGTAAATAGTAAACAAGTTTCCAATGCTGCCGGGAATATATTTAATATAACTTTTAGTCACATCCCAAACATACAGTTATGAAAAGCTTTGCCAAGTTAATATGAAGTATCCCGTAGCTAGCAGGTGACACATTAATGGGTTTTGTACCACTAATGTCACTAAGTGTTTCCAGCAGAACAGACCCATTATTATAAAATGTCAGACATAAACACAGACAGTGTTGCTAAAAGAGAAAAGTTTAAATGAGGAAAATGTTGCTGGAAGGTTCCCTGATATGCTATAAAGTACACTCATGAAAGTCACTGACCAGGATGAAGACACATTTTAACTGAAAGTTGCTTGAAGATTTATGATTTTCTATGGATTTAGTACTTGAAAAATTCATGTGTTTCGATGTACTGCTGGGCACATTTTGTCCTCTGTAGAAATAGCAATACTTGTAGTTTCTGCTTTTTGGCTAAGCTATCTGAATCAGGCCATATATCATTAGTATAGCACAATTGCTAAGTCATATTTAGGCTAAATTGTGATATCTGTCTAACTATACTCTCCTAATATTGCTGATTGACTGTGCATCATTGCCAATAGAAACTTAAAATACAGTACGACTTAGGCAATTATGCATTGAGGCTACCAATATGATGGATGCCAGGGCTAGCCCAAGGCATGAACAGGCTGAGCATCCACATGGGGAGCCCATGCTATCTGGGGACATCCAGGACAGCTCAATATGTCAAGATTCCTTAATATGAAAATAATAAGAATAATTACAAAATATCACTGAATAATATACGTAGAAATTGTGATGCACCTAAAAATTCAGTTTTATATTATTTTCATGGTTATGTGTCGACAATGAAAAGTTTAACAAACAATACTGGTTTCATCAGTTCCTGCTGTGGGCTGCACAGTGCAAGCGCAAATATAAGTTCAGTATATCACACTCACTACAATACTCTGAATATTAAAAATGCTAATTATTGCTTAACTATTTTTCTTGAATTTGCCAGGTTAAAAACTACATCCAGACTGACACCAGTATGATGGAAGCCAACTTTAAGTAACTCAAATGTGGGTTCAAGGAGTGTGTTACATTTACAGAGTATGGAATCATCAAGCAACTGCAATAGACAGGAGCCAGTAGCCAAATTAAATTTATGCTGAAGGCCCCATAAATACCTGGGTGTGATAGTCATATGAATTTTCCCTTTTGGTCTTAAACTGTATAATCTGAAGTCCTAGGGTTAGGGCTCAGGTTGATTTTGGATCAAGAAGTTGCCAAATTTGGACAAGAGGTTGAAGCTACAAAGAGATCAATGAAACATGAACCAACAAGAAAAGTATATTGACGGCCGAATGTCAGTTTAAAAATTAAAGTATTAACCTGATAACTGGTCCTTTTCCCCCCTCTTCTTTTATGGGGGTATTTCAATCAATCAATCAAGAGCATAATTGTTTGATTTGAGAGCAAGACTTCTTGTTGTCACACTCAAATGTCACATTTCTCTCTCTTAAAACTCTGCTCTGCCCTTCTTGATCTCAAATATATCATTCTTCCATTCAAAATGCTTCTCAAGTTTAGATTTGTAGGTTCAAATCTCCGGCACCCAAGCTTGGTTGCTTTCCTTTACACTCAGACACATTCTCTGTCTCTCTGCTTTTTTTTTTTTTTTTTTTTTTTGCGGGGGGGGGCATCAAAATCAGCTTATTATATTCATTTTATACTTTTCCTCCTTACTTTTAAATAGACACTTATTTGTCAATAATATAACTCATTGGGTAAATCTATGTGATCAAGTCTATGTCTCAACTAAGATGACTTCATGAGAGCACATAAAGCAGTGGTTGGCAACTGGGGGCCAGCGGGCCAAAAAAAAAATAATTATTGCAAATGAACTTTTAAATGAACAGCGTGGCCCCTATAAGAATGGTCAAGCTGGAGAGGAGGAAAGACGCATGACGCAGGAATCAGAAAGGTAGAGAGGGAGTACAGAAAGAGAGAGAGTAGAGAAAGTCGCTGTGAGAAACTGGTGTTTATCAGTGAATGTTTTGATACCAACTGTAGCAATAAACACCACACAGCTCTGCTAGTTCCAGCAGAGTCTTGTATCTGCTTTACCACTGCTGGTAAAAGGGAAGGGAACTATCCCTGAAACTAGCTGCAGCTTCACCCAGGAGGAATCACCTCTCCTCTGCCCCCTGAACTCGATGAGGAGGTGGAAAATTTAACAGCTGTTTTTGTCTGAGTTTTCTCCAATAGTGGAGACAACAGACCAGAGCATTATCATTACTAAACCTTCAAAGAAATGTCATAGTTCAAGAGCAAAATGACCAGACGGAAATAAAAGGAAAATAACTTTTGTTGTTGCTGTGGCCGCAGTGTTTAATTTATCTGGCAAAGAAGTAGCCTCATAAGCGCAGACAGACTACCAGACTTCTCCCTGACCCACTTTCTCATCTACTTCATGTGTATGAACACACACATTCCAAAAATAACACCTCGCACATGTATATATATTAAAATCTTTAATCACAATTAATCGCATTGTTACATCCAAAATGTCCTTTTCCTCTAAAAGAAGGCCTACTACTATATGAAGAAAATGCATTAAATTTTGGTCTACAAAATTAAATCAGGGGTCTACAATCTGCGGCTCCAGAGTAGCAAGTGGCTCTCTGGAACTTCAACAAATATCACAAATATCTATATTCCATAGAAAAAAGTCTGTCTAAATTTTTTTTTTTTATGTTTTTCTTTATTTTAAAACCAAAAATGGAAATAAAAATGCAGTTCTTCAAAAATAACAACAAATTCCCTATAGTAGATATTTAGCAAAAGCTATAACTTGCCTTTCAAAAGGTTTCATAACATTTGCGGCTCTGAATGAGTTTCATTTAACTGGATTGAGGGGAAAATGGCTCTTTGGACTGTAAAGTTTGCAGAGCCCTGCACTAAAATAAACAGATTTAGCAGCAGTTTTCTCTTCAAACAGCAACAGTTAAAATATTTCTCAATCTATACAAAATCAAATATTTATGACAAAGATGGATGAATTTTCAGGATTTACTAACTAAAAGGTAAAAAGAAGGAAGGAACAGATTAATATCAGCCATCAGGTGAACAGACAGAAAGCAAGATTAGATTCTCGCAGCTTCTAGATTGTTTTTTTATTGTTTTTTTTTTTTTGTTTTTTTTCTATAAAGTGCCTAATTTTTTTTGACATTCTAAGTATCTTTTTTTTTTATCTTTTTGGCACAACTCTAATCCCACATTTCACCCAAATTAAAAAAATAAAAACTAAAAATCAGACCTTATCGCGTTATACTATAATAGTTTTATTGTAAAAATATGAAACATATTGTTCTACTCTGATTATTGTAGTAAACACATGAATGTAGAACAATGATGGACAAAATTGTACATCACCTGCCTGCCTGGAGTGAGATGGTGTGTCCATGTGTCTGCGTGTGTGTTGATTTGGTTAACATTTATCAGTGCTTACACCTATGGCTCTGCTGTCTTCTGACAACTTAAATTGAAATTATATAAGCTATATGCACCACTGGGAAAATTAAGATGCTGACCCCAAAATATAGTCCCCAAAGATATAAAAAAAATTTAATTTATAAAACTTACTAAAATTTTTAAAATAGATTTAGATTTCATAAACTGCAATGACCTCACCTTGTAATTTATAGGTAGTTCAGCTACACGTGTCAGCAGTGGTTCTTTTAGGAAAAGAAAAACTTCATGAAAAACACTTTTTCAACTACAAATTATTCTTCGTACTAAAATTTAAGAAGAAAAACAGTCCAGTGGTAAACTTTATCATCGTGCATTTGGAAGAAAAGGCACTAATGTGGCACCATGCTGCATGCTGTACTCTTGGCAGGTGTTCCCACATCGTGCATCATCAGTGACTGACAGGTAAAGCATCTCTTGGCTTGGAGCAAATAATTCCACAGACAGTTTCATAACTGAGAAAAAAATCCTTGTGCTGAAATGAACAAACATGAGATAAATATGCAGGATTTTGTCAACTCTGTCTGGGCAATCTTTCCATGTAGCTCTCCTTGAAGATGATGGATGTCTGCTGAGTAACAGCCATGAGCCAATCTTTGCACTGCAAAGTACATTAAAGCAGAAAATACTGCTGAGTTTGACCTGCTATCTACCATAGAGACCCAGGAAAAACTGATTTATTAAGAAGGGAATACTCACAGACAGCGTGAATCAATTTAATGCGTATAGATTGCAAAAGGGTGGCAGGGAGAAAACTAAGAAAAAAAAACAATTTCTTCACAATACATTCTGAGAATAGCATAATTAAAAGTGGTGGCAAGATAACAATGTTATCTTGCCTAAATCAATAGCATTTTACTGACTGTTGTAACTCAGCTCCTTAAACAGGGCACAGAAGCACAGAATCAGAAAGGTAAGGGGATGTGTGGCTAGTTTGGTCAAGCCTGAGTCAAGGATGCAGAAAAATGAGCATTTTCTCATTCTCCATTCTCTTCTGTTTGACACAAAGGTTGCTGCAGCCAGGCTTTGAGGTGGGCAGGGGTCTCAGTGGAGAGAGGAGCGGGAAGGACAGCACAGGGAATTGAGCAGGCAGGTAAGGAATTCCAATCAGCTCAAGCCACTGAAGATAGACTCTCAAAGTCAAAAAACTTCTTAGGAAAAAACTGTGAGGGACAATCATGCCCTCACAGAGGTTAAACATTAGTGAGGAGGCAAGAAAATACACTACACAGCCTTTATGCATCATTTCATTAACTCTGAAATAGTTTGTAAGAATTAAAATGGCCTTAAAGTGGTGCAATTAATGAAAACAAGGGTGGAGAGGGACTTCCCATTTCTCAGTTACATTCCTTGAGGGTAGCAAAGTAATGGAATCTCTGCACTTCATTATGAGTAAGCACCACATTAAGTCATTGTCTCTAAGTTAAGCAACCACTTCGGGAAACTTTAATAAGAAAAATCATTTCAACTGAGGTTGGAAAATAAACCTGCTGCCCTCTATCAAGCCAGCCTTGTGTGCAGAAGTCATTTTAAAGGAACATCACAAAATAACTTCAGATTACAGGAGATTATTAAATTTTGCAAGGTGGGAGCAGATAGAAATCCTCTATTGCCTTTATCGCAGTTGGTAAATGCCTCTGTTTCTCTATCGTATCCTCATTTGTGTTATCTGCACAATAAGTACATCAAAAGTAAAAATGTCTGTCAGCTCTGCAGATAAAGAATAAAACACCAGAGCTCTGTGGAATCGATGTGAGGCGTGAAAGCTAACAACAATGGCACAGGCTGCAGGAAAAGAATGAAAAGAATGGAGCAAAAACAAACAAAAAAAAAAACCTCTGTAGTTAATGTACTTATAGCTCAAAAACTCTCCAAAGTTCACCTCTAGTCCATGAGGGTGCCAGGGGAGGGCAGCCAGTGCAGAAAAATATTTCATTTGAGGAAAAGTTTCAGTGTCTCAACCCAAGCATGGTCTAACACTGAATTTAATTTAAAAGTCATAAATAGATTTTTCAAAACTGCAGAACGGGTGGCACTTCAGAGGTCCAGAGAGAACAATAAATCATTTGGTTGCACGTACTGTAGCTGTGCCTGGGCCTCTCTGGATCAAAGAGCTCTCTCAGCATCTCTGTGCCACATTATTACTCTAGTAAGAAGTTTAAGATTAGAGCAAAGAGGAACTGTGTGAGAACATACAGCGAATTATTATGCTACTCCAGCCATACCATGTTAAATGATTATCCACACCTCAGACAAAGTTTTGTAACAGCTTAGCTTAAGTTAAACCCAATCACAATTGCAGAAAAATCCTCTTTGCTTGTTGTAAGTCTAATTATGATTAAAATATCCCATAGACTTCTTGTGTCAGTTCTTCTGACCTCCCTACAAGACAATATTATTTTCATAATTAATAAACACACATTAGCCATTAAGCCTTCAGTATGCATAACTTAGACTGATTTTTTTCTGCCTAACAGTCTATTTTGTTGCATATTTCCACCCCAAACATTACTCTACTGTTGCAGTACCACTGCTGTGAATATAAGAAACAAAAACAAGCAGAAACAGTATGATTCTTCAGTTTTATCTCTTATCACCACATGCTTGTTCTCTGAGAGAACAGAGCAGCTCCTCTAAACAGTCATTGCATAGAAGACCAACGACAGCCTGCTACAGATTGCCCTCTTGTGGTTCGTTCATGCAAAAAGGCCTGAGCTAGAGCTGCAAGATAGATCAATTACAAGCTGCTCCATGAGGGCATGAATGAAAAAGAGAAAATCAAAATTAGAGAAAACATTTGTTTTATTTAGTTTTGTTGTGTGCTGTTTGTTTTCTAAAATGCTATACTGTTTTTTATTTCTTTTTAATCACTTTTTGTGAGTCTATTATGGGTTTTGTGTTTGTGTGGGGGGGTTGCTTGTTGTTGTATTTTGTCCAATGCTGTTGTGATGTGCACGGCTTGAGTGTCAGCCCATAACAAAAAAAATTTTTTTAGTGAAGAGCTTAATAGAGCTTAATCTAATTTTAGGTTTATTCCTCTGTCTAGTTTAAATTAAACACAATGGCTAAATTTAACATTATACGGTGCCTATGTTCATGATCGGCAATAAACAACTTACACAAAAAAACCATAAACCTGTCTATTCACTATTGGATAATACTCAAATTCATGCCTACAAATTACACAGAACTCCAGAATTAGTGAGAAATATTGGAGCAGTTTCATTTGTGCCAAACAGATCACTAAAGCTAGATCCCGCTCAACTGAACAACAAAAATTACACTGAGAACATCAAGATCTTTGCAAGAATCCAATTCTGAATGTTTAGTAGGTTAATATAATAAATACAATTTTACATTAATGTCAGCAGACGTTTGCTTAACTAAGACATCCTTATTTCACTTATCTTTTTGAGACTTTAGCAACAGATATCTTAGACTAAATCAAACGACTGCATCATATTTTCACACTATTAGGCAGTACAGACAAAGAAAAATATTTATCTCTAGGTTTTAGTACATTGGGTCAATAAATTCTCACAAGTGCTCTCTATACAATGGAAATGAACACATGAAGACAGTTTAAATGAGGTCTGATATTCACTTTAGGGAACATTTGCTTTCTTTCACTGGCTGCACCCTCAACTGTCTCCCAGGGCAGCCACGATGTGCTGGAGGTCTTGGTTGGGTCACTGGATGTGCTGTCTCTCTGACACTCTTGTTCATTGCTTCACCCCCATAAACGAGGGTCCCCTGCTGGTCTGACTGACTGTTCACCTCTAATAATGATTTGTCAGTCTGCATAGCCACCAGCATGACCTGCTTTAGAACTGCCTGGTATTTTTCATTCATCCGCTTCAGTGCAGATTCGTGGCTTTCGCATTGTTGCTTGAGTTTTCTGATCTCCTCGATTACTCTGCTTTTTTCCTGAACAACACGCTTATGCCGCATGCGGTGGATGTCTCTGGTTCTTTTGACTTGTACCAGTGTCTCAGCTGCGACAGATGTGGCCTGTCTGTATTCTTCCCTCTCCCGTCGAGCGTTTTTAAGCTCTTTGTCCAAGCGCTGGTTTTCAATGTATACGTCCGGTACCACATCAACCCACTCTTCATCTACCAGCCCTTTCTGTACCATCTCAGCCCACTCATTCTGAAAACAGTCGAGTGTTTCTTTCATGCCCATTTCCCAGAGAAAGTGTCTTAAAAACTGTGCTACGGAAGGCGGTGGGTGTGTGCTGGCGTTTGCGCTGGAACTTTGATTAGCTCGAGCTCTGGCTTCTGCTCGGGCTTGGATGGCTTTTACTGTTGCTTCAAAGTCTTCTTCCCCTTCGGTTAAACTCCATCCATCTTCAAAAGGAACTTCGTCATTTCGAAATTCATAAAAAATATCGGAAGGTAAATCTTCTCCATGTTTGTCTTGGTTTTTGTTTGCAGCGTTCATTGTTTTTCTGGAGGGTACACTGCATTAAAAAGTTTGATGTTGCCGTGGTAACGACTTGGGAGTTCCACGCGAGATTTGGCAAGTTCTCGTTTGCCACCTTCCGTCACCAAATAATCATGGCGGATTACAGAGAGGCGCCCTTGGCCACTCGGCCAAAAACATTGGATCCAAATGAATATTTCAACCTTTCACCGGAACAGAGGCGCGCAGAAGAAGCGAGGGCTGCGTTACGGGCGAACTTGAAGAGGCAATATCAGCTGCAACTGAACAACCCGCATAGAAATGAGCTCATTGTAAGTGGCTACTAGCTAGAAATGTCACCTCTGAAGAGGGATCGAACTTCTTGCAGAGATGGTGGCATGTATGGACACGAGTAAAAACGAATATAGTTGCATTCAGAACCATTTCAATATTTATTAGTCTACGTCAGAGTTTTTGTTCATTCACGTGTAAGTAGGACATTCGTAGTATTTGCACCGACACTCCATTAACGTTAACTTTGTCTTAACGTTAGCCAGCTAGCTAGCAGTGATTCATAATGCTATGGCTGCTCAAAGACTATTGTGTTCAAGATTTTTGTTAACAATAAATATACGATTTTCTTAAACTTATTTTCCTTCAGTTATCAGTCATTTTTAATTAAATGTTTATTTAAATTGTGGTTTCAGTTTTAGTTTCCAACTATCATAGTGTTTCTAAATACAAGTAATAAATGGCCTATGAATTTCGTTTTTGAGTATAGAACTAAAGAATCTTTGTGTGGATACTATATAATACTAATCCCTTCCTACATTACAACTGAAGTAATGCCAACAGTGAGCGATGAATTGCAAGGTAGTTGAATAAGTAAATCATTTAATGAGTATATTTTTACTTTTAATTGACAGTAGCATGTTTAAATTGTCACCTCTAAACTTACAACATTCTTGACCATCTCGTCAAAAACAAACCTTGTCGCATTTGATATTCTTTTATGATCAATCATGAACTTTCCTCTCTGTGGCACAAAGAGCCTGTCCCTGGAAAGTCTGTCTTTAAGAGGTTGTGTTTTATTTCCCCTCCTCCTGTATTTTCCATTTGCCAACAGATAACAAATAATATTTTAGAGGTTTTAGTCCCTTTTCCTGCAATTGTTATTTTTTTCTAAATGTATGAAATCTGCAACGTTTAAAAGCTCAATGTCTATGTATACAGCTATAATTATAGTTCAACTAGATTATTTGATTGTATTTTATCCTTTGATAACTATTATGTTTGTTTTTTGTTTGTTAGTATTGATACCTTTCCACATGGCTTATTAAATAACAGTTAAGTCAGATAACTGTTGGCAGGATAGTGCCATGCCAAACTGAGAACTTTACAGTTCTTTATTCTGAATGCTTTATCCATTCATTTATTTATTTACAAAGAGCATGCATGTTGTTCTTTGTGGTAATTCTGCTGTTACCAACTTTATGTATGTTTAAAATCTGGTTTTCTAGGTGAAATATTTATTTCTGCCCCCCCCCCCCCCCCCTCTCTCTCTCTCTCTCTTTTTCAGTTTTTTTTTATCTCTAACATCTTGTAAGCATCTTAACTCTCATGCACAAAAGACACAGCTCCTGAACTAAACAGCTGTAAGCCAGGCTGTTCTTGTGTGTGTGTTTTGTTTGTGCAAATTGGTTACATTGTAATATAAACAATGTTGGTCTTGTGGCTGATTTTGCACTTTTTAAACAAGAAAAAAACTGCTTTTTTTTAATGGAGCAGTGTAGACTGGTCTTTTATCCCTCTATGTTCTACTGCGTCACTGGTGGTGCAAAATGACACTGTCACTCATTATTATAGTACTCAAGGGGGTTAAATAGACATGAGCCAAAATATTTCAACATTTAAACATCTAGAACATCCCAAAATTGGACTTGTGAATGAGATGTTAGGCTTCTAAGTTATATAGGCTATTGAAATCTTAAACTGCTTACATAACTAAACATTCATTTGGGTTGCATTTTTAAAAAAAAAACTTTAGAAATAAACATATGTTGCTAAAATGTGACTGCATACGTTTGTCTTTACAGGAAGATCCAGCGTTAACACGATGGGTGTATGCACGATCGAACCCATATCCACACTTTAAAGCCACAAACAAGACATCTCTGCTGGGTCTGATATTTGGAGTTGCGCCTCTCTTTGGGATGTATTACTTGTTCAAGACAGAAAGGGTATGAGACAAGATTGACAACATTCTTTTCTATGCTGCATCCATCATGGGTCTTTTAATGACTTAACACGTCTCAGCATATGCGAATGCATGTTTAGTAACCAGGCAATGTTAAAAACTAAAAATATCTTAACAATACAGCCACATTTAGTGCCCCATGACCTTTGTTTACACTGTATAAGATAAAAGTGAAAAATTAAGATTTTTGGGGAAAAAATTGTTAAGATGATAATGGAAATGTATGGAAACATATTGTTACAGGTTTCTAAATGTAATTTGCCTTCAAAATGGATGGCTTTTAAACTATGTAACTGCAGTGATGATTTCTCAGCTAATGTAACACACTCAATACAGCCTATGTGAACATTTTTGCCACTATATTTTTAAGATCTGCGATTTAGTCATGATTTATGACAAACATGAAAAGTGGCTTGTAGTCATTATTCTCTTAAAGGTGCACAGCTAGTGTGCTTTTTTTTGTGTTGAATACAGGTTCATTCCCTCTGGAAATGAATGCTTCATTCAAAATGCTTTTTATTTCCTCCCCATTGTCATGGAGATTCACCCTCGAAATCATCACCAGTTGAAATTCCAGCAAGAATTTGGTGCAATTGTCACACTGCTGGGCTATCATATTCATCTTTTTCCTTCTCTGGTTGGGAGGAAAAAGACTGATTGAAAATCACAAAACACTCACTCATAAAACATGTTGTTGAGAAAATGTCCAGGAGGTGAAGAGGGTGAGGATGATATGACTTTGTTGCTATGGAAACTGTACTAACCAATCATTTGTGATCTGTTTGTACAGGATAGGAAGGAGGAGCAGATTAAGGCTGGAACCTTGGAGCGCAAGTTCAGCTTGTCTTCATGAACTCCACTGTAGAAAACCTTCCTGTAATCTTCTAGACATGATTCTAGCGTGTGTCATTATTATTAAACAAATAAAATTATATTGTCATTCAGTCAAATGGCTTTGATTTCTGAGGTTGAAATGTGAATGATGAGGAACTCTATGAGCTCTGCATTCTGCCCAGGAGGCAGTGAAGCTTATCTTGGAGTTGATCAGCTGTGACCACCCATGTTTGGTGTGGCCACATTTAAGCCATAATGCACAATTGTATAAACTTGTATTGTGGCCATGTCATTTAAATGGAAGAGAGCATTGAAGTCATTAAAGTTAGGCCTACGTTTGATATGCTAAATTGTTATACTTAAAACACTGTACTGCAACAAAAACATTTATTATGCAGCATAGATTGTTTGGTTCTTTTCTTGTCCACATAATGAAATTATAAATCCATGAACTACTGATACCAAATTACTGGTTGATACAAAAAATTGATTATTTTGGAAAATATATGTTTTGGTAATTAGATCCAAATTACTTTCAAGTTGCAAATGTTTAGGGGTGTTCTTTTTTTCTTCTTCTTTACTGCTTGCTGGGCTTCCAGTTGGGGTTAAAGTGGCTGCGGAGATGTTCCCAACACCGGTAGTAGCTCTTGTCAAGCCTCTGGCATGTTTGTAGGCCCCATTTAGTTACTGCCATACTGAAGGATGACTCAAACATGAAAGCCTGGAGGAAGGGAAAAACCAAGAAATGTGTTATTGTTTGCTTGGTTGATTTTACTATACAACCTGCACACCAAATAATTTTTACCATGGTTCCTTCAGCAACTCTCTCAGGTTTAAGCTCAGCTGTGCTGTTCTTTTCAAAGCAGTCAGCATCGGGGCCATGTGGGGTCATGATGCTGTGGAGGCTGGCCCCACCTGGCTGGAAACCCTCCTCTTTGGCTTCATAGTGGCCTTTGATCAGACCCATGAATTCACTCATGCAGTTACCTGAAACAGCAAGCAGGAGGTGATGTAACACAGCACAATGTTGAGAACAGAGACCAAATTTTCCACTAGATGGCCTTACAGAGCTGTGATGGAAACAAGCCACTGTGGGGTCTCCACTGACATGAGTCATACAGCAGGTGGATTGTTCTCAGCTACTGTCTTGACACTAGCTGGGTAAATGGACCTGTTAGCTTCTAGCTGACTTGTTTCAATCCATGATAGATGAAAATTACTCTCACTGGGCTGAATGTGGCATTTCCATTTAAAGTATAGCTTTCAAAATGAGCCGTCTTAACAATGCAGTTCTCAAAATTCCTTGAATCATTCCTGTGAAATGTGAACAAAGCATTTCAGTGTCGAAGCAAGGCCTGTGTGTGTATGTGTGTTACTTTGTTCTTACGATGATAGTATGGTGGACGGAAGGTGTGGTCAGCTACACCCCATCGTGGAGGGAAGATGACAAAGTCAGCAATGGCCACACCTGGTTTTGTGGATTTGGCAGTCAGCACAGTAAAGATAGAAGGATCCTAAAGGAAGATCATGGATATATGAGAGTTAAATCCACAGTTTTCTATATAGGTATGTGGTTCTGCATCTTTCACTGGCATAAAAGAGCAATTAAGTACCGCATGGTCGAAGGCCACACAGTTGATGACCATGAAGTTCTTCAGATTGTACTTGTATGGTGTGTAGTTACCGTGCCAGGCAACCACATTGAATGGAGAGAAATCCTACTTGCAAAGAACAGAACAAAACAAATAAAAGAAGTCTGCCCGAGCAAGAAACACAAAGGACTTTAAATTGAGCTTTTCACAGGGAAAAAGGAACAATGAATAATGTCTTTATAATCTTAAATTCCCAGAGAGAGTACTTCTTGACATAAAGAGAAAAAAATATGGTCATAATGAAAATTGTGAGAGGGTGTGCTTCTTTCAATCTTTTTTCTCTTTCATTCCCCCCTTGTTCTTTGTGATATGAGGCTCCAGGTATTATGGGGTAATTGGCTTCACAATCAAACTTTCCCAAACTTTGAGCATTTTGATGCTCACAGCAGCGCATTTAGGGGGGGGGGGGGGGGGCAACAGTGGGTGCAGAGATATTTCTTTATCTTGATTGTTAAAACCACAGCAATTTTATATAGTTTCTCTGTTCTGATAATGTCACTGCGAAAAAAACATTCAACAGCACCTCTAAAATCAATATAGTTCATTACAACTCAAGCTGCCTTCATGCTGACCTCCATGCTCCTGCACACACGTACATGCACGTTTCCACACATGAACACCTAGCACGCACTAACAAAAGCTGGCAAAGACATATAAATATACAAAGATCTGAACGTAGGTAAACTCACACACATCATATAACTAATAAACACCAAAAACAACTTAACACACTCACTGGCTTCAGGTACTCAACTGACAACAGTAACTATCAAAATGGCCTTTAGGAAACCCAGTGCAGGTAATTTCTTGGACATTCATCTGTGGTAACTCCACTACATTCGATTAAAATGAAGGAAAAAATGGAGGAGAGCAAGCACTTGCACACACATGCACACAAAACACAAACATATTGGCCCAGTCAAGCAAATAATAAGTTAATTTGAGCAATTTCAGCACTCTGCGGGGGAACAAAACAGCAGGACCAGACAGGAGCAGCAGCATCTTCCCTGAGATGAGGCCTCTGTCCCCCATCTTGTTTTCTTGCCCCTGTAGCCTCACTTTACAGGCTCAGAAAAAATATGGACACCAGGGACAGAGTGTCACCTTTTCACCTCTCACCTCCAGCCCACAATACTCCAGAAGAGGCAGCTTAGAAAATGGGAAAAAGGGTTGTTTTGCTTTAAGAACAGACAGTATCATGCCCTTGTGTACTTCTTACTATGAATAATAACAGTGCAGTTTGACATGGTTTCCACGGTTACACCCCCCCACCCCTGACAAACCTCTCCTCCCACCTCCTCCTCCTCTGTAAAAAAAAACCCTCCTGTCAGACATTATGTGTCGATCCAATTATGCACCCAACAGGACATTTCAGGAGGGGGAGGATCATTCCCTGAGTGAAATATGCTGAAATTAATGTTTAACTTGGAAAAGGTTTTTCCTACAAAGCAAAGCTTCACAGGTACACTGTCTAAAGCTCCAGAATGCCTTAACTAATTATGAGTGATTAAGACTCATAAGGGAGTCGAGGCGGAAACCCGCTGAAAGGATAACAGCTAACGCTTCGATATTAAATCATCAGGGATGGCAATTCAGTCGGCAGGAGCAGCTAATGGATCATATGCTTCACTTGGACCGTTTCCTGTTATTCACCGTGGCAGTTCGATGGTGCTTACTGAAGCGAGCACAAACCTAAATAGGTTAATAGGGCAAGTGTACAACATGTGTGCATCCTTATCAGACAGGGTGTACGTGTGCAGATTATCACAGTGACACTAAACAAAATTAAATGTCACAATGGCCACCTGTTGACAGGCAAACAGTTTTCCCTGGTACTTGTTGATGATGGTGTAGCCTGTTGTCACACTGCGATCCTCATACCATGCCACTGGACACAGGAAATCTCTTGGGTTGGCTAGGCCATTGGCTCCTGCAAAACATACACACATGATGGCAAACAGTATACTGTTAAATAGAAGAAGAAATGGCAGTACTACCCTGCTGTGTGAAATGTAAGTAAAAGTTGAACACAGTATTTTGCATATCATTAAAGCTTGCATTTATCAAAAATAGCTGAAACTGATTTTTTTCCTGCACTCTGTTAGCAAATGAACTAAGATTAACTGTTGTGGGTTTCATAATATCCCAAATGTTTTAATAGTACACACAGAAAAGGGTTTGGCAATGTGTTGCTGCAATAAGTAAACATAGAGATGGAGAAATGACATCTGCACAGCAGTATACATTTATAGGCCACTTTATTTGGCACACATGTTCAGTCACTTGTTAGCACGAATAGCTACTCAGCCAAGGCAAAAGAAAAGGGGTCTAACCCAGTACTAGCAAGGTGTACCCAATAAAGTATCAATCATTTCTATAAAAAAAAAGGATTTCAAACCTTAATTGGTTACACCACTGGACAGTTTTCAACTTCCCCTCTTTCTATATTTAATGAGCTCAGGCCCAAACAAGGCAGCAGGGTATTCAGATCTTGTTTATATAGGCCTACTTCTCTTCGTGACGAGCTTTAACTTGGACATTTGGCTGTAGTGATGGGTTTGTTGACAACGCCTAGGAGAAGTGCTTCTAAGCCCAAGCTGTTATTTTCACTACAGTATTTTTAGATGCACTGCTGCCAGAGGGCCTGAAAATTACAGCCATTCAATTTTAGTATTTGGTCTTTTCTTTTCAATCCAGATTTTCTGATTTGAAATCTCATCTGAATCATTAAGACTGTGCATTGTAAAAGATGAAATACACAAACTATTTGCAATTTTAAATTGAGATATTGTTCTCCTTAGCAGTACACAACTTTTTCTTTTGGATGATCACAAATGGCCATCAGATTTTTATATGTTTGGTCACGAGTTTCATATCTTTGATCTATTGACAGCAGAAGATGGGAAATTTCAAATGCAGAAGAGATTTCACTCAAAGCCACAAATGCCAACAAGATCACCAATGTACAAAGTCTTAGCATGGCGTGGATGACTGCCTGAGCCACACGTTAGCACAGCTAAAAATCCCACAGACTTTCAGAGATAAGTGTCAACAATTTACACAACAATAGCATGTTGCAGAAAACAGGCAAAGTGGTTGGTGTGCAGATTTCAAAGAAGGATGAACACATATAGCATGTGTTCATCCTTCTTTATCTACACTCACAGACATCGTTCAAGCACAAACCTATAGGTCCCAGGTCAGGGAGCTCAAAATGGGCTCCATACACCTCCAGAATGTAGCCTCTGGTTTCTCCAAACACATCCACACTGAATCGCATCCCTTGCTGGAAAAAGAAAAAAGAAAAAAATGTAAAAAGTGGCAGTTAGAGGAAATTTAGTGCTGTTATGTAGCAAATGTAGGCTGTATCAGTGCTGAGGGGTCTAATGGACTAATGTGTTTGGAAAAAACAAACGTGCTGGTGGTCAGGGGGTCTGAAGCGTAAAACCTTTCACCACTTATATTTATTTTTAAGCTTACACTTTGAAGAGTAGCAAACCATGACTTTCTAAATATGGCAAAAGAAATATGGGGGGAAAACACCTTGGTATTTCTGAAAGAAGAAAAAAAGAAAGAAAGCAACTGGGAAGATAGGAGAAATGCAGCCCACCTGTATAACACAAATCTCGTTTGGCTCAACCATCATCTTCCCAAACTCTGTAGTGATCAAGATCTCACCCTGCTGGGGAACTATACATACAGACAGACAAGAAGAGCAACTGAGAAAAGAAAATGTGAGGTAAGAGATTAACCAAGGATTGAGGTTGTGTAGATTTTCCAATAAGGAGAAACTGCCTTTAATTCTCACCAATCAGAAAGTCTCCATCGGAGTTGTTAAAGCACCTGGAACATAAATAAAATACCTTTGAAACAATTGCCAAAGTTTTTACAAGTAAGATTTGAGAAAAATGGATCTGTTTGCTAAGCGATGCACATACATACTCACCTGTCAACCATGGAGGTGTTGCACATGTACACATGGATGCCAATGCCATTCCGAGATTTAGCATCTCCTGCACCGCAGATGGTATGAAGACCCTGAACCACATAGAAGGAAACGATGCGAATCAATGAACTCATAATCCATCATAAATAAAGACATTCTAAGAAGCAAGCCGCACTCACAGCCACAAAGTCTACTTTCTTCTCTGTAGATTTAGGGATGGTAAACGGCATCCATCGTAGCTGTGGCAAGAATATTAATGTCAGAATCTACTTATTCAGAATTCAAGGCCTTCTAGTGACTTTTAAAGCAAATTCAAAGAGATCAGTGACTCCTGCTGTTGGTATACCTGGTTAGGATCAGGCTCAACTTCATCCCAGCTCTCTGTTAGATCCCCACGTGGCACAGGTGTAAAAGGCTTATGTTTAACAGATGGGATGATTCGGTACAGCCAGCTACAGACAGAAGGAAACAGAGTTTAATTATTCATAATGTCTATAATCCTTTCAATCTCTATTGGTTGAGTCTAAAACACAGACTGACACCTTCTCTTGTTGGATGGACGTGGGCAGGTGAAGGCAGAACCAGAGAGCTGCTCAGCATAGAGGCCATAAGGACAGACTTGAGGGCTGTTCTGTAGAGATATCATAGTTTGTCAACAAATGCATTAATCTTTTTATTTTACTTGTTTTTTAACTGATTACAATAAAATGAAGAATTCAAACTCATGTGCTACCTGTCCCTCAGGTAAGGATCCAGGACAACGTGGATCTTCAGAAGAAAACTCATTCCCAAAACCGCTCATGTACTAAAAGAGGACACACACACATCAGCAAAGGCAAGTTAAAGTGAAAGAAAAAGAAAATCCATCATGTGGTTTCATTGTGATGCTGGGAAAATGTTTTCATGCTGGTTATAATTAAATTTGAAGGCTTGTCATTAGGGCTTGTCTTTTTGTTAATTGTTGTCATATTGATTCATATTAGATCTGTGATAACACAATCTGCAGTTCTGCTAAATTTCCCCTTGTACTGTGCATAAAGAGGCTAATTACATGTACATCCTCTACAGCATCTTTTTGTTTAATTATGTAAATTATCTTATATATTTATATATACAGACATTCAAAATTTTGGGCATTATTGGTCAAAATTTGTGTCACAATGAATTGCTAAGTGAGAAATTTAGGAACAGAAAAGTTTTCAAACCCTGAAGCAAGATTAGTGTATTTTTGTTTGGTACAATTTTTGGAGAAAATTAATAGAAAACCTGTAAAAGCTTAAACTCTGTGAGACAATGTTTGTCAGCTAACAAGATGCCAAAAACTCAGAAAATTAAATAGCTGATGCTTGCTAAACAAAGAAAAGCTCTTAGAAAAAAGCAATATTTTCACTTTTCAAAAAATATCTGTTCATATGAGCCGTGGAGGTAAAACTGAAAGTCTGTACATGCAAAAAAAAAAAAAAAAAGAACTCTTAAGTAGAATTGATAGTAGGACTGTTAGAAAAATCTACTTTTTTTAATGTAAAAAGCCTTTGGCAAGAATTATTAAACTCTAAAGTGATGGTGCTCACTTCTGTGCAGCAAAACCTGCACAACCCCCATGGAGGGATTATAAGAAGATCTCTGACTACAAAGTTTGGCATTAGAAGTTTGCATCCAAGAAGATTTTTGAAAAAGAAAATGGTGGCTACATTAAACAAACGTATGTTTGACAAGAACACTTGTCAAATCTGTTAAGTATGAAGATGGATCAAAACTTCTTTGGGCTTGTGTTGCAGCCTGTAGCACAGATTATAGAGGTAAAAGTGGAATCAATGAAATAGCAACAGATTTTAGATGCAAGTGTGTAAAAACAGCAGAGGATGAAAAGACAATGGCTTCTCCAAAAGGAAAATGACTCAAAAAATGCATCTAAAATTATCTTAAGGGACTCAAGCTGAAAGCTTTGCCATGAGCCTCACAGTTCTTTGACCTGAACATCATCAAAAATCTGAAGAAATGCCTCAAAAAGGAAAAAAAGCTCTTGATCACTGAAGAAAAAAATGCCCAAATGAGAACTAAAAGAGAACTTCCTAAGCGTCAGCAGTTGTAGTAATTGTCAACTGAGCGTCTTGCTTTAAGATTTGGTCATTATACTATTTTACTGACACCAGCAGTCATTACAAGCGATGAGAAAAATCTGGCACGATGTAAACACATCATGCTGAGTCACTGTTATTCTGCAAAAATCTTACAGACGTGGATGGTTTCCATATGTGCGCGTTCATGTGGCCCAAGTGCGTTCAGAGAGCTCGGTGTTACATAAAGAAGGATTTGGTCCATCCTGAACCTTTATTTAAAGTTACAAGAACAAAAACGCATAGTCTAACAGCAGATAAAAAAATCTTTCAACACATAGTAAGAGTTTAGTCGCTTCCATTCTTCATAAAATAAAAAGAAGTACATGCATAAAGTTTTTCCAAACCATTCATCTCCAGCTCCATGCTCTTTACTCATCAATATTATATCATTTAACTCTGGATATCATTCAATTGGTTTCAAGTTGATGATTGAGCAAAATAACGTTGGAAAAACATAAAAACTTTGTTGAGGCGTCTCAGATCACATCTGGGCAGCTGCAAAATGCAGCGCTCTGATTGGCTGGAGGGAACGCCTCCCTGAATTCGGCCGGTCCACTGCAGTTAGAAATGACAAACACGTTTTAATTTCCCATATTTTTACTGCGACATGCTCCCCAACAAACCATTCTCTTTATTTTCATAACAACTTAACAATATCTTTGCGCGTAGGTGCGCAGAGATATTCGCTTTTGCACTGTACGCAGGCGCAGAATTTAAGAGATGATAAATTAAAGTTTATACCAGTAGCAACCGCTTAGACTTTAACTCAGCCTTACCTTAAGTCCAGCCATTATGTTTTCTTTTGAAATGTTTCCTCTGCTGTTGAAGGTCTCAGTGGTTATAAAATAACTTGCAATTTCTGAGAGTGTTTCCTGCGACCAAAATCCACTTCAGGATGTGTGCATGCTGGTATGTGGACTCTGTGGAGAAGGGGCTGGATATGTACTCTTTCTCAATCTGGGTTTAATTAGGCCTTTACTGGCTCCGTGACGCAACAGGCGGGTGTACATCTAAGGGGAAAGGACAGGTCGGGTGGCCAATGTGCGCAAACAAGACTCCGCCAGTGTCACCAAGAAAAACAAGAAGAGGGGCGATATCTAAAAGATTTGAGCGCAATGTACAGCTAACATATTGGCACATAATATGGCTATGTGCAAAAGTCTTAAGCCACTCCTCATTTTTTACTTGCAAGGAATTAAACTTTCTTGAAATATTCGAAAGTGATCTTGAAAAGCACTTCCAGGCTTCCCGAAAGTTTTTCAAACTTTTTCTTTGGCTTTGGGTAGCTCAAAGGATGAACCAGTGCTGTGTCCAGTATAAAACACAACAGCAAACAACCAAACCACTGGACATTTGAATGGCAAAAGAAGAATTATTAGATCTAAAATCCATCTACAGCAGAGGTCTGGCCTAGAACCTGAGAGACACACCTGGATCTTCAGTTGATTGCAGAAATAGTCTCCATGGAAGCCATTTTTAAAGCATTTTTTATACCAAATGCCACAGGGAGGAAGGATTGGAGATCACAAATTTATAGTTTAATTCATTATAATGGAGAAATCTCATAAGGAAGAAATCATGTCCAACAGCAAAAGTATTCACTGGTTAAAATGAAGGAAAGATCAAATTAATAATTACAAAATCCAGGCATCAATGAACTCAATGAAAGACTTGTGACCTCATATGCACTGCTTGTGCAAACAATGTTGTCATGTGTATCCTCACGTCCTGCAAAACAAACAGTGTTTTTAAAAAGGGAGGCGCTTTTTCTTTACGACAAAGTGAAATGTGTGCACATGAGTGCATATGCATCAGCAACCACTGGGCTGAAAATCCTCCAGATTAAATTCATTAGTTCAAGTTTATCCCAGGCTGGCTTATTGTTTTATAGAAAGTGAGTTCACATGTAGTATAATTCATTTACTAAGCCATATCATCCTCTACTGGGGGGAGCAAGTCATTCCTGATCATATGAGAACAACAGCAGAAGGACTCTTAAAGGCCTATATACATTACCTCACGCAAAATTTATTCAGTTCATTTCCCGAAATGGGAAGTCAAACAAGGTGTGGACTATCTAATGTCCCCCATGCAGCAAGCATCAAAAAGAATCAATTTCGCCTCTGTCATTCCCGCCTCGCTTCCCCTGCTTGTCTATTTCTTTTCTCTGTTTTGGGAGATGTTGGAGAAGGGTAAATGATGGCAATTCTCACATAGTGAGGCGCAAATAAACTCGCCGCAGCAGAAGTAACTGTTCTCCGGTGAGGCGTGCAGTCAGACCCGGGCATCCTGCTGGGAGGCAGTCAGGGTGCTGTGCCAAAGACGTGAAAGCCCAATGGCAGGAAAATATCACGTCCCCGTCTCCGGAAATTGATCTGCTCCTTGTACGGAGCAAGAAAATGAGCGATTTTAATTTCATCTCCGAAGCTGATAGAATTCTAGTATCTAAGTCCAATCCGGATGGTGCCTGTGTGTTTTAAGGGAAGAAGGAATAGCTGGAGACCAGAGAAAAGAGGCTGTTGTTGCCTACTCACAGTTATATCTATGCATGCCTAAGTGAGCCATAAATGTTTTGTTATTAGATGCCTGCAGAATTCAATAGCTTGATGGGAAGTGATACGCTCACCTGGCACAGTCTATCCCAATATGCATAAACAAGCAATCTTTGCCCCAAACACATACAGTTAAGGCTCATAATCTGTGAAGTGATTGCAACTTCATGTTTTCATATAGCATGCAAGTACATCCACCAACACATATGCAATACACACACTGGTTTGATGTCTCCTATAACTGCCCCAAAATACTTGCAGTAAAACATAAGCTCTGCTTTGAAGACTTACGACTCTAACCTACATGCAATAGAGTTTTTCCAAACTCAACTTTACTGACAGGACATGGAAAGAGGGCAAAAACATTACATGGCAGACATCTGAAAAGCAGAATGCTCAAAATATTATTTAATTGAACCTATTGTCTGAATGCTATCATGAAGAATTAATCCCTTGAACATCTAGATGTGTTTACTCCAGCAGGTAAAACCACTGTGCTGTACATGCAGGATTTTCCTTCCTAACATGTGCAAGAAAGTAATATCCATGTAAATATCAGCAGAACATTGTAGTGGTTTTAATTTTGTTGCTAATTGGTGTGCATACAAGTTCTGCATACAAGCAGATCGCTGACTGAAAGATTTATGTTGTAAACTCATCTTTAAAATCAGTTATGTTCGTCTTCCTAATCCGTATACACACAATTCTCCATAATGTTACAATTTAGAAGATTTTCTGGAGTATTTTATTTACTGGGTTGAAATTTAAAGACTGAACATACAAAGTAAATAAGTACTGAGAGTCTTTGTTATGGCATACACATCTTTCTACATATACAAGGCATCACTTTTCATGGTGTACATTTAGAGGGAAATCAATGCATGTACTGTAACTTGTCTAGGCACAAGTCTAGGGAAGCATACAGAAGCCTTTTAAGTCCCAAGAGCAAAGTGTAGCACTGACTTTCTTAAATAGAAGGTGTTTGAAGGTAGTAACAGCTTATTTAGATCAAATTGCCCAGTCAACTTGAGCAATCAGAAACAAAGTGCCTTGGTCAGACATTTAACCAACATGGCCAAGGAAACATCAAGGGTTCCTGCAACTTTGCAACTGTATAATAGCTTGTTGCAGATGTATGTGCCTTCATTTCCTAATGTTGGAGCGAACGAGGCACTGAGCATCACTACTACCACCTCTACAGTTAAACATAGTGAAGGCAGCATCGTTCTGTGTTTTCTACAAAGACAGAGGACAGAGAGAAAGATTACTGCAAAAAATTGCTTCAGAGTGCTTAGGATTTGAAACTGGGGAGGTTTACATTTCAACACAACAATGAGTCTAAACATACTGACAAGAAAACAGAGGAGTGGGATTGGAAAAACTCTGTGGCAGTCCTGAAACCAGCGAGAGTCTTAACCTGAACTGAAAATGAGGCCTGAAAATGGTTGCACACCGATGCTCTATCCAAACTACTACAGCTTGAACATTTCTACCAACAATGGGATCTTCTCTTTACGATTAATAAAGTAGTACTTGACCATTTCCCTGTCTAACTTTTTTAATATGTTACTGACATTAAATTAAACTATGAGCAAAACCTTGCATTCTAATTTTATTTACACACCCCAGTGGTGTACTTTACAGTGTTTGCAAGTTGATCATTTATACAAGCAGTTAAACAAAGATAAACAGTAGTTTTGATCAAATTAATCGGGCAGTGACAAGAAGACACATCTAATTAGTGTGCACTTATACTCTGTGCTGATTTTTGGATCTCCACAATAGTGAACGCTCTCTTCTTTTTTCAGCAGCTTTCAGGTATATTCTGGTACTGAGCAACACAAAGCACCACTTTATACAGTACAAATGATTTTACCTATACAAACATCAAATTGAGTCTTTTGATAGTCAGTTGATGTCACACAGAAAAAAAAGACCCAAGCACTGTTGCAAAGCACACCAGCAAAAGCAAGCAATGTAATTTGCTCTAATTGGTTGCTCTTTTGTATTCTGCAGAGCTGCTACAATAAGTAAGAATTTCTTCACCCGTTCAGATAGAAAACACTCCGTGAAGGACACATAAGTATGCACGACATCTTAATTGTCACCATCCGGCCTCACCTTGTGTATCACTAACAAATAACTCCTGGATTCATACATTAAATCTAATAAGAAATAGCTCTGATTGATACATTTTATAATTACAGCCCTGTTACATAGTAGTAAGTTGTGGTTTAACGCTAAATGACTCCTGACATGAGCAAGCCAGTACCACACACACACACACATATACACACATACACACACTTCTGACAGCTCCATTTAACACTGATTAGATTTGCAAGGACATGGAGTATACCCTCTCTGTCTCTCCTCCGTCTACTCTCTCTATGTCGCTTCCTGAGTAGGTTGAGTATCTCCTGAATCTTATCTATCGCAGTAATGTTATGCAAATGGTTTAATATGAAGATAAAAGACTGTTGCAGCGTGCTGCGCTCTTGTGGTTCACAGCCTCGCGTTTCCAGGACGATAGCTCTAACGAGGAGGGCACTATTTGGGAGTCATTAAATGATGGCCTTCCTGACATCCACCCGCTCACCACCATTGCCGCCCGCCCCGCGTTGGCCATTAAAGCAGCTCACACCCACACCAAGACACACACTACAGACACCTTTTAGCGCCAGCTCCCAGTTTCTTACACATCACAGTGTCACAGAATAGAAAATTACACTCTCCTCCCACAGAGAAAATTGCTTTGGAATTGCTTGGTTATAAAGATGTGCTTTAAAGAGAGGGGGGTGCATGCAATAAAAAAAAGGGGGACACACACAAACACAATTACTTAAGCACTCTAAGGACAATTCTTACAAGTTAATCAGAGGATTTACCAATTATTGATGTCAAAAGGATTTTGTTGTGCAAGTGTGTTTGTGGCCTGTGTTTATGTGCCACATGGGTTTGTCTTTGCATTTGGGGGATATTTAAAATGCACTGTCTCAGTTGTGATGAATAACAATATCATCCAGAGATGTTGCTTTCTGCACAGCCAGAGATGAGCTATCAAATATGAAGATGCATGAAATACATAAAAACAGTGACAAACAGTTGGAATGATGCAAGGAAAATGTAATGGGACAAGTTTATCAAAGACATGAATAAAGAATTGAAGACAACAGGTGTGTAAAAATAAAATTGGGAATAAAAGGAAGGGAAATAAATAGTGGAAATCAGCTAAACATTGAACAGCAAAACATGTAACAAAATTAAAAAAGAAATGGTGCCCCATTGCAGGAGTTAGTACATTAAGAAATAAACATCCACCTGTAGAATATTCTGCTGTAGTGTCTGTGAATTGGATCCACAAACACATCAGATACCTCATCATAAATAGAATTAGTTGCCTGGTCAGAAGCAAAATGACAGCACCTGCTTGTTCAGCTGGAAGCTTAATAGCTTTGGGGCGCTGGTGGAGTTTTCCTTGTAGGGGATCCAAAGGGCAGGACTGTGTATCAGTCCTGACACTTGGTGTGGTGCCAGTTATGCTATTCACACCTCCTTCTGGAGTGTGTGGATAAGCAGTGAAGATGCCTCCTCTAACTGTAGTTTAGCAAGGTATGGTCTGAGATGTGAAGAGGGGAAACTTCAGGTGAATGGTCTTCGGACAAGGAATGAGTGTGTTCAGCACCAAAGAACAAGGAGGGTGTTTTTATACCTGAATGGTTTTCTTGTCAAAGTGTGTGTTTGACTGGTGCATGAGTGTGACAGATGTTATATCAATCTGTGGGAATTATTTTGTGTGACTTTTGGTGTGTGCACGCCTGTGAATGTGTGTACGTGTCTGTCCCACAACACCATCATTAGGTCATGGGTAGCTTCAAAGTTAGGGGGTGTTGTACTGCTGCTCCTGCAGCCTCTTGGGCCAATTTAGGTGGAGAAAAGCGCTTCGATCCTGGCCCTGCAAGTCTGAGGGTCCCCAGCGGGAGGCAGCGCAGCCCTGCAATCTATATTGGATTTATTCCTTTCCCATCTACAGGCCCCACACACCCCACAGAGAGGAAGTCCCAACTCCACTCTTTCTGTCCCCTTAGACAATATGTTATGGAACACACATGAGTACACGTGTAAACACACACAGGCACACACATGAAGCCACACTCAGAGGCCTTGTCTATCTTGAAGGCTCACTCCCCCACAGCAAGGAAGTTATAACGGCTCACTCCAACACTGTGGGAGCTGCACTGGGGTCAAGATTTACTGAGATATACTGAGATTTGTGACAGACAGACAGAAAATAGAATCATCCAAGCTGCAAGCAAACAGAATAATCTGAGGTTGGCCATTGTTTCTATCAATACAGAGTTCAGGTTTACAAAGGCCAGCATAAAACACACTTTTTTCCTTCTTTATCGCATTAAAGAAAAGAAAAGAATTTACATAAAACTCAGACAAGGTCAGGGAGAAACGAGGTTCTTAATTTAGTCTAATCAACTGTCATTTGCATCGCGCCATTTGCGCAAGGTATTGCCACTAACTGAATAAATGGACTTCTTCAGACTCAAGGGGGGGCACTCTGGTTTTGATAAGCTGGCAACATAACAGATTTGCATATATTACTCTGATTATCTCATTACTAGGATGATTCTTGCGGAATTTTTTGACACTCACGCAATCGAATTAAAATTAAGGCACGCAATCAATAAAAGGGCAACGCGCCAGTGAGAACACACTACACCCCAGGTTTGCATGGTCAACTAGCAGTGATGAAGATGATGGTGACGATGTGGCAGACGATGGCGGTCATGATGGTGATGATGATGACCTCTTCAGCTCACGAGCTGAAGCCGGGCCTTGCAGTGGGTTTACGAGAGTCTCTGGGCTCTTGATTCCTGTGATCAAAGCAGTAATCAGAGGAGACAAATGGGGGCAGTGAAACTGTCGCTCTCGTGTGGGTGACCTATCCACCTGCCATGAATCCAAGAGTGGCCCGCAGGCGGCTTGTGTCCCCACCAAGTCGATAATAGCACATCTTTCCTCCTCCGACTCAACCTATCTGTGAAATGATGAAATCATGCGTAAAAGACGCGCGGGTCTTGGATAATTTTGCAATGCAGGAGCCACAGTAAACTGTCGGGAAAAGATACAGCCAATGAATCTAAGGACTCCAGTCTGTAGTAGTTTTATATACTCTAAAGACTCCAAAGTAAAAAAAAAAAAAACTCCAGAGCAGGATCAGGTAGGTTGTGACTGACCAAAATGGTCAAGTTTGATTCCAGTATATGACTTTCGTGTTCCAAAACCCGCATGTGTCTTTGACAAATGGCTTTTTTCATACACATTTTGACTAAGAGAAAACAAACAAACAAAAAGAAAAGCTTTGGAACTCTCCCCTTCTTTTCCAGCTCTCACTTGTCTGCACACTAACCAAGAGCAAAAGCGCACGTCCACGTTTTAAATTCATGATGTAAATAATTATAGGCCGGGAAATTGATTTCCTTAGGCTACCACCTTCTCCAGCAAACGAGGCCTCTGAAATCCCCTCCCTCAAAGAAAGCTACTTCTGTTGAAGCATTAAGTCATTAATTATTTTCCTTACATAAGGACAAATTATCGAGTCAGTTGAACGAAATTAGAACCCTTTGTTTCTGATCAGACCGCATTACCGCTGGAAATTACGGATGATGGCTGCGTGCGCGCTCGCCTTTGTTGTTTCGATCATCGCCTGTCGCTCTGAACCCGCTCTAACAAAGTCATTAAATTGACTCCCTCTCGCTCTCATTATGCTGGCTGTTAATAACCGCTAATTAACTTTGCTTACGCGCGCCTTAAAAGCCCCCTCCCCCGGCTTACACAAACACACTTCCCGGCGCACACTCTTCATTTTTCTTCTTTTTCTTCTTCTCCTTCTCTAGCTTGTCCTCTCAAGCAGAGCAAGTGTCCAATTATGTCAGAGTGCGAGGATGGATGGAGGATGAGTCGCCGCCACCAAGGCCAGTTGGTGCGTATTCAAGACCAGTAATTACACGCGCTGCACAAGGAGAAACTTGTGAGTGATAAAGTAGTTCTGTCTGTCACAGGCTGAAATCTGTGTCTTATAGGTGGATGGAGATGCATACTTTGATTTAATGACTTTATTCCTTCAAGGTGCCAAATATAACAATTGGTTCAAGGAAGGAAAATCTGTGTTAAAGCCGAGAGTGAACGGGGGAGAACTAAACAGTTAAACGATTAATATTAAGTATATGGATGCAAATCAACTGAAAACCACCATGTCTGTTTCTAGATATTAAGAACTTTGTTACCTTCATGAGAAGTTACATATTACATCCAGAAGATGGCGCCATTTGAATGACCTGCAAGGCAAGGCCAAGCCTTTTCCTTTTTTTTCGTCTGGATGGACTTCCATGGCCTTCCATAATGAGAATCGGATGTGCACAGAAATAGATCAGAAACAGTCTGAATCACTTACTGTTTAAATGGTTTCACATTTGATTCTATATTAATTCATATGTTTTGAATTAAAGACCAAGGTTCATGATTTAAACAAACAACATTTTAAAAAGCCGGAAAAAGTCTCCTCTCAGCTCAACCTCACCAGGGTGCACGAGTGTTTCCCCTGAACATTATCAAGTTATAGTGTTATGAAAATACGGAGGAGGTGGCGACGGTGTTGAAACGAAAAGGCGACCCTCTTTCCACCATTTCTTCACCTGCACGTCAGACAGACGGAAAATTGAAAATGTGAAAATTGCGCTCAGGCTATTCTGTGACACCCCCCCCCCCCCCCTCTCTCTCTCTCTCTCTCTAATGTATACGCGTAATTAGTGCATTTAAACAAAGCGCGGATGTCCTGCTGGCTGAAATGGCGGCTGACATCTCTTCTTCCACAGGGTTAATAACAGTGTGCGGATAAATGAATCAAATTGTGGCCCCCAAATTACAGAGCGACTCTAAATACCCGTCTGTATTACGCGCGTCTGTTTGTGACCGTGCAGGAAAAAGGCATAACATTTTATATTGTTATTACATTCATTACACTGATTTGCGTGCAAATAAACAAGCTTGGAAGTTTGTGACACCACGAAAAAAAGTTGCAGATTAAATTCGATGACACCGTAGCCTGCCTGCTTAGAAATGCTAAGGGCTTTTTTTTCACTGATATCTGAAAGGCACAAGAGAGATGCTTTTTTAATAGTTAAACTTGTAGAACGTAGCTTTTCTCCACAAATACCGAGCGACCCGAACCTTAACTAAACTTTACAGAGATCAATCCAGTTCTAATTCCAGCTCCAAACACAAAAAAGTCCCAAAGCTTTCGCTTAAATATAGACGAAGGGTATAAAAGGGAGAAAATGAACAACTTCTGCAATTTTCTGGACATATATTTTATTGTTATTTTTCGTTTGCTGTGAGGCTCTGACTGGGCAGGTACATAAAGGTGGGGGAAGAGAGACAAGAGCGGCAGAAAGTGTAAATTGCAGCTTGCTGAAGTTTTTGGATTGAATTCTGAAAATGATCCTTTTAACAGTGATGGGCTCTGAGACGAGGATAGGGGTCATGCCATTCACTGCGGGTTAAATAGACTTTCATTTAAAATTACATTCTCGATCCATCTCTCCATCTCCCCCCTCTCCACCACGGAGTCCCAGCTTGCTATCCCGGCTCCCCTCACGAGCCGTCTCATCACCGCCGCTGCCACCCTCACTTTTTTTTCTTCTTTTTCCTAAGCCATCCACAAATCCAGGAGGACACTGTAGAGATAGATAGATAGATAGATAGATAGATAGATAGATAGATAGATAGATAGATAGATAGATAGATAGATAGATAGATAGATAGATAGATAGATAGATAGATAGATAGATAGATAGATAGATAGATGCTTGAACGTGGTGCATCAAAATTCTGCAAACCACACATTTTTACACACACACAAAAATAATATCCCACCATTTGTGTTTGATGTTTCCATTTCCATGTGACCGAGTCTCCGACTTGGTTTTCGCAGGTGCTGACTGTGGTTAAACAGAAACTCCGAGCCAGATTCTTTTCTTTTCGCGCTACCGCCACAAGGATTCAAAAAAAGAGAGCTGCTTTGGTGCGCATTGGCACCAGCTTCTGTCCAAAAGACGCAATGTTTCACTACATTATTCTCATTATTGTAGAATAATGTTGTTTTATACTAATAAGCTAGGTTTAATTAATCCAAATAAGTATGATAAAAATGTTTGGAAATATAGAGGATTGTAAAACCTGAATTAGGCTTAAACTAAGACGTCCGCCTCATGGTTGCAGAATAGCAAGAGTGAAAAGTTATAGGTATTATGAACAAATAATAGATGTAGTGCTGTAAAAACTATACATAAACTGCACAAGGAAAAAATAGGTATAAATTTTATATTAAAGCACATATCTCTTTTTTCAATATTCTGCCCTCACAGGTAAATAAAATAGCATTTTGTCCTTTTTTAAAACTATAAAGCTATAATTTGTCATTAAGAGCACCAACACATGACACAAACGCACTTCTGATACCAAAATACTCCTCTTGTGAATGTTTGGGATCGAAAAAAATGTGAAATAAAATACATTTATTAACAAGCGTCATTTTGAGCCATGGAATTAAGTCATGATTAATGTTTTGTTTACACCTGCCACGGACCATTGTGAGCGGAAGCTAGTTCTAATTACTTTTTCCCTAGTTATATTAACACTTGATAAATAATATTAAATACAAATTTCCTTCCCTTTCTGTCCCTTCCCCCCAGATTTAAACCACGCTGGCAGACAGAACTGTTGTAGCCTAATTTATGTTCCGGTTCTGTATGTTTATCTGCCCAGTTCGTTCCGCGGAAGAAAAAGGACTCCATGTCGGGTTTTGTTAACTTTCTCTCAATTTATCTTTAATGGTAAAATATATAAAGCAGCCCTGCGCTGTCTCTCACCTCATACACACACACACACACGAGCCAATCAGGCGCGCGGTAACATCCTACACGTATGCGCGCGGAGCGGAGAAGCGCCAGCAGATCGGAGTGCAGCGCGAGGCGGTCAAACCGCTGTCTGTCATAACCCGAGAGTGTGACTGAGGGAAGAGAAGGAGACGGAGGGTGGAGTGAGCGGCCCTGGTGAACAGATATACCGACCTGACAGCACGGAGGGAGAAGAAGAGTAAGAGGAAGAAGAGTATAAACCCCGAAAGAAGAAGAAGACGGTGGGAGACTGACAGGCGTCACAGAGAGTCTAGCCAAAGCAGTCGACATGAGCGGTCAGTTTGAGGAAGATATCCACGACCGGGGCGAGAGGAAGAGCAGCAAATCCCCGACACTGCTCTCCTCTTACTGCATAGACAGCATTTTAGGCCGCCGAAGTCCCTGTAAGGTCAGACTGATAGGGGCTCAAAGTTTAACGGGTCTGCCCAGCAGAGGGGAGCTTGACAAGACGGTGGATGGTAAGTTAACTTTAAACATATAGAAAACATGCTTATTTGGGATTTAGGGTGGCAACGATGACAGGGGTGTAAAAAGTAAGCTAGTTTACACTTACCACTGCACATTTACTACACGAATAACAGCGTACCTTTAACAGTCTGCATATTTTCTAATGGTTTGGGAGTGGATAACTAATTAGTTTCCAATTGCTTATGAAGTCTGAATTAATTCTTTACAGTTCTGAAAAGTAGTTTCACTTTATTCAACTGGCTACAAGAAATTTAAGCCGGTCATTCATTATGTTGTCATTCATTATTTTAACATCTTTCTTTCTCAGGGCCAACAAAAGAGTCCATTTCTCTCAGTGCTGACATGCACCTGCCTCCCAAGCTCCGTCGGCTGTACGGACCCGGGGGGAAGTATCTTCAGGAACATGCGGAGAAACTGGACAGGGGGAGACTCCTCCTGGAGCAAGCCAGCGACGGCCTGAAAATAAGCCAGGCGCCACAGGTGAGCATTAGCCGCAGCAAGTCCTACCGGGAAAACGCTTCGCTAAGCCGGGGAGAGGGCGATCAGAGTCCCGAGGATGCCTCGGAAGACGGCAGTCTCGGACTGGTAGAGCTTGGCCCGCTGAAGTTTGAGGAGGACGCGGGGAAGGAGGAGGAAAACTGCGTTGGAGACGCCGTCGCGCTATCCCCGAAGGACGAGGAGAGGGAAAGCTTGAACGCCGGGGATGGGGACGTGAGGGACGGGGAGGACAGCGTGTGTCTGTCGGCGGGCAGTGATTCGGAGGAAGGGATGCTGAAACGGAAGCAAAGAAGATACAGGACTACCTTCACCAGTTACCAGCTGGAGGAGCTGGAGAGGGCTTTCCAGAAGACACACTACCCCGACGTGTTCACCAGGTGAGACAAATGAAACCGTAAACTATGATAATAACAATGAAGTATATGAATATAATAACAACAACAATAATAATAGTAAAACAATAACAGGTAAAATAATAAACTTAGTAGTATTGATAGCCTATATATTTATATAAATATATAAACTGCTTTAGCGTTCCCAAAATACAAAGAAAAAACTTACAAATATTGGGCTGTAAAATGTAATTACACACACACACACACACACACATATATATATATATATATAAATTAAAACAATATTTGTAATTAATTACATTACTTTTGTAATAATTAAAAATAGTATTTAGGTTTAAACTTAAAATATATTCCAGAAGAGGTATACAGACACAAAACTAGCATCATCTTTTTAAAAATATATTCATTACAGGTGATAATTAATTGCATTTATCTTTAAATAAACCCTTTCCTGGCCCATAAAAAAATTCAAAAACCATTCCAGGAAATCCTAAACGCCTGCAACAGGGCACTGTGCAGATCACAGCTCATAAAATGCCCCAACAGTGATCTCGTGTCTTGCATTAGTGAACACAATAGGCCTGTAAGTGCTATAGCTACGAGAATGGCTTATTCTTCTTTTCTCAATTGTTCCACTTCTGACGAAGACTGTTGCTACTGTCAGGAGGGAATAATTAACTGGAACAGCTCAGGTTACTTGACACTATATGTGCAAAAAAAAAAAAAAAAAGTCAGGGCCTAACCTCAAGCCCAAGGGCAGGTGCGCACAAGCTCGCTGACGCACGCACACTGACACAAAGACACGTCTCAAATAAAGAGATTTACAACAATGCAGTTTACATTGTTATGTAGAGGGAAATAGATTATAACAACAACAATAATAATAATAATAATAATAATAATAATAATAATAATAATAAACAACTCATGATTTCTGTAAAAGTACCATTTTGTTTGCTTGGAAATTAAAGCATTTCTGATCCCAGACACAAGAGGTTATTTCCACATTTGTGTTCAGCGCTGGGATTATTCATATTTTTTTCAATCGATTTACTTTAAGGCAACTTGTAGGTTTAATTTGAACTTCGAGCCCATCTCGTGCAGCTGAAGGGAGCGTCAATTGCTTGGTGGCAGGCTAGTTTAGATGTCATTATTCCGACCATTATGTTGTTACAGTGACAGGCCTTGGCTAAGGGAAATCTAACAATCACTAGGCCTATTTCTACCCATCCGTGACAGGGGAAAATAGAATATTGCTATGGCGTCTTTTCTGCAGTTCATGCCTGCTAGGACAAAAAAAGAAAGAAAAAATCAAGCCTATTTTGGTCGTCTTTTGTTGACAGTTAACAACAGGAGGGGACAAAACAGCAATTCTGCGTGCTTCCAAATGGTGGCCTGTAACCTTGAATCTTTTCTTACTGTCTCACTGGCTTTTCTTTTTCTTTTCTTTTTTTTTTCCTTTTTAAATATTCTTTTCAGAGAGGAGCTTGCAATGCGTCTGGATCTCACCGAGGCCCGCGTTCAAGTAAGTGGCTCTATTTGCCTTTATCTATAAAGAGAAGCATGTGCCTTGTAAATCAAATAGGAGGGGGAAAAGCAGCATCCGCTCCTTTAATGTTTCATCAATCCCAGAGCTGGGTGATAACCACTGATATGCGTCACTGATTGGAGATAAACGATTATGGACCAATTTGAGACAATAATTTATTACAGTAAAAATGTGTTAAATGGCCCAGTCGCTGCGTGGGGAAGGACTTTCCTGTTATTGAATGTTATTACACGCGAACAGGGAACGTTTTAGTGGCAATTAAGCCGACGCCGGCTATTCATAAAAAGGCGCACTTAGTGCAGGAGCAAACAGTCTGTATTCTTGGGATGAGATGGTGTTTGAATTCCCATCAGAGGGGACAGATAGGGGGCGAGGCCGAAACATGTGTGTGTTTGTGTGTGCACGAGAAAAGGAGTGAGGCGAAAGGGAGAGAGGGGAGGGAGAGAAAGAGGGAAGGGGGGTGGGGGGTAGATAATGCTATTTGATTTCCCATTACGTGATTGCAATAGTCCTGCATTGATCCGATGCTTTGCACTTGGGAGCGAATGAGAGACCATTAAAGGTACCCCCCCCCCCCACTCTCTCTCTCTCTCTCTCTCTCTTCTTCTCTCTCTCCATCCCTCCCTCCCCTGAAAGCGTGTCTTGCATGTCGAAAGCCTGGGCTCATAACCAGAGAGACAGTTCAAACACGGTGGAAGCTCCGAGAGGTTACGGCCGACGGTAAAACAACAGATGTCTCTTTAGGGGGCCGTAGGTGAACAAATCACTTAACGGGCGCCATCAGGAGGTGATAAAAACTCATAAATTCCCGAGGGGCTGTGTAATGCTAAACAGCCCTCTGGGAATAATGCGCGTCTGAGCGTGTGTGTGTGTCTGTCGCTCAAGCCGGCTCGTTTAATCACTTTCCACATGTTGACATTTTGCTCATTGAGAGAGCCCCGCGCTTTCGCAGCGCAAACTGGGCAACAGTGGATGCGTGGGAAAGTTAAATACTCTCTTGGATGGAAGTCGCTTGTTCTACGTCTCTTAAGAATTTAATTTAAAGCGCATTAATTGTTATTGGAGCCAGTTCAGTAGTAATTTTCTGGATCTTTTGTTAACACCGCTCTTAATTATCTCTAACCACCCTGAAGCCCATAAAAGAGGAGGGGGTTTAATTAGTCAGAAAGTAGTTTTAAGGGGCCATGAGCGGCGGGGTTTACCTTGCTTGTAATTAACGGTGACTTTCCGCCTGTTGGCCATGCACCTGAACTAGACAACAATTCAAGAGACTTGTCTGGCTAATTATATTGAAGCAAACACAACATGGAGTTCCACTTTTTACTTCTTGAGCATCACCTGACTAGCATTTAATCAACCATCTTTATGAAAAAAAAACATCCTTTTGATCTATCATCTGTGTCTCCAGGTGTGGTTTCAGAACCGCAGGGCCAAATGGAGGAAGCGTGAGAAGGCCGGGGTGCAGGCACACCCATCAGGCCTGCCATTTCCAGGCCCACTTGCAGCTGGCCACCCTCTTAGCCACTACCTGGAAGGAGGACCCTTCCCTCCTCATCCGCACCCTGCCTTGGAGTCTGCCTGGACGGCTGCAGCAGCAGCAGCCGCAGCCTTCCCTGGCCTGGCACCACCACCTCATAACGGCTCTGCCCCACCTTTGGCTACCCCACTGGGGCTGGGAACTTTCCTGGGAACAGCTGCCATGTTCCGCCACCCTGCTTTCATTGGACCCACTTTTGGCAGGTGAGCCACACATGTGGACACACTTTCTGTGGGTCTAATATCTGCTTTTTATGCTTATTTACATCTTAACCTACCTGTCACTGCAGCAGGCCTCCCACAAAACACAACCTCTCACATTTATCATTGTATTTTAAAAGAACTGGCAACAATTATGTAGAAAAAAAGCACAACAGCTTAAATTAAACTGCTAATGCATCATGCAACACTAACTGGATATGTTTACAGTGATCCTCAGTCACACTCTGTCACTGTTTATCTCAGTGTCTGATTATAAATGTGTTACATTGTTAACCATACACAGTGGCGTGTAATCACTCTGTCAAATGTCTTAATAAATTAACCAAATGTGTGATGTGGCAAATCAAGCTGTGAGGGAGGGGGTGACACCACACACTCAATGTGACATAATTAGCTTTTCCAATATGCAGCAATAATAACCATGTACTCTGCATTTTACTTTTCAAATTAAGAAAGTTAATGTGCATTAGATTAAATAAATTGGACAGCTGTCATATAAAATAAACTAAATAAATTAAACTTGAAAACATTTAAATGACATATTTTGGTTTTTCTTTCAGGCTCTTCTCCAGTATGGGTCCATTGACCAGTGCTTCCACCGCTGCAGCTCTCCTTCGTCAGCCTGCAACCCCCGTAGAGAACCCCTCCCATCCAAGCTCTGTCCTCCCTGACCCTTCCTCTTCTTCCTCCTCCTCATCCTCTTCAGCAGCAGCAGACCGCAGGGCCTCCAGCATCGCTGCACTGCGCCTCAAGGCGAAGGAACACTCGGCTCAGCTCACCCAGCTTAACATCCTGCCTGCTGGAGCTGCAGGGAAGGAGGTGTGCTGAACACTCAACACCCGTTCTAGGCCTCCGTGTCCCGGGCTTACGTCCCATTCCATGACACCCCAATCCCATAAAAAAAAAACAAACAAAAAAAAAAAAAGACCCACTCATACCTCTGGAGGCTGATGTCCTGATGTAACCCCTGCCTCCAACCATCCCTGTTACCTCATATTTCCCCCAACAAAATAGCACGACCAAATTCAAAAGAGCACTGTTAAAAAAAAGTGTGTGTTTGTGTGTGTCTGATGGATCTTTTTTTTTTTTTTAAACACAGAAAGAATACAAATTTAATATTTTACAAGCTTTCATCTAAATTATAACCAGAAATGTTTGAGAAGCAATAATAATAATAATAATAAACATTTTTAATTTCTTACATATAGATTTACAACTAATCAAAACAGTTAAATATAGACCCCCTCCCATATGCAGATTATATGCAGAGTACAATACAGAGTTCACACATCACCAGCAGAGATATATTACAGCGTATTAACTCAGACATAAAGATGTACTTTGAGTACTTAATTTTTCATGTTTTTCTTAGTAATTGGTGTTTGAAATGTTAAATACAAACATTAATGATCCTCATCCAAAGCAAACGTGTAAAGTCTTTTTTTTAAAGAAATTACACAACAGCTATAACATATGGGTATTAAATAATAATTTCATGTTTATAATTTTTGTGACAGTTTTTTCATCATTTTACTCCTTTACTGTCTTTCACACACACAAACACACACACACAGTTAGAGGTGAAGGCCTGCAGGGGGAACCCACTTTTTTTTTCCCTTAGTTCTTTCTACTTCAAATGTGGACAACACAAGTGCTCGACGTAAACACTGTTTAATCTGTGTGCATTGATATGGGCTGAACCGGTCTGCATCTCTAACAAAGACAAGTTGGAGGAGCCCCCCCCACCACCCTCACCCCCACCAAGACCCCCCACCCCCTGAACCAAAGGAAAACTGTCCATAGACCTTCCATAGCCTTCTCTACAAGCCTCTCCACTGCTTATCTGTCCATCAGTCAGACTCAGAAACATTACTTTATATCATTTAAATTTACATTAAAGTTAATTTTCATTCTCTTCTTCTGCAAAATGATTATCACAGCAGTAGCATTTCTGAGTCTGACTTCAGGACAAGCAAGCCTGACATGCGAGGATGTGTGTATAGTGACTTGACTGTGAAAGAAAACTGTACATATTGTTTAAAACAAGAAAAGAAAAAAAGAGGCAAAAATAAGTGAAAAAGGATGATTATCAAAACAAGGTTGTGTATATTTCAAGAGACCATGTTTTGATAAATTTGCACTCAGTGTAGTGTTTAATGACCCTGTGTAGAATTCCACTTGTGTTTATGAATGATTAGCTTTTTAGATAATTATTTATGTCAAAGGTTTTTCCCCCTGAGGAAATGAGTGAAGGACAGTTTTTTTCATATTAAGTGATTGTAAGTTTCCTGGTTTAATAATGCTAATTTGAATAAATTACATTGATGAAATGAGTTATTGTTTCAGATTCCTTTAGGACTCACATCCTGTGAACCAGGAAAAAAATAAACAATGAGAAATAAAATATTCTAGACTTATTAATAAAACTGTATTATTGAAAAAAGAAGTGCTTTCTGTCTTACATTTAAGCACATATTCTTAGGGGTGCTTTAAGAAATTAAATGAACATTAAGCTAAAAGAATAAATCTTGTGGAATGTGGGTTAAATATTCATAAATTCAGTGACAGGTGTTCAAAATGCTTGCAGGCCAGAGGAGAAATAAGGAAACAAAAAAAAAAAAGAAGAGGAGGAATTCATGGCTGATCCACCTGCGAGATCTAAAAAAATGTAATAGGTGTTTAATCCGGTGCGCTGCGTGCGTCTATCCTCTTCAGCGCAGTTGACAAAATACTAAGCATATATTCATGAGCTTAATCCCCCAACATATGAAACGCACGACAATGGCAATGGGTGCGGGGGCTTTCAATTAGATCGCCCACTTTATCTTGGGGGGCCCCAGTCACACAATTTCCTTTAAAACCCTTTAAATGCGATAAATTGGTCTTAACATCTGTAATGCCGTGTCGATGGAAGAGAGTCCCCTTTGTCATTAATGAAGTAACAAACCACTTCATCAAACGGCTTTCACACGCACTACCAAGAGTTAATTCCCCCTCCCAAATCCCCCCTTACACCTCCTCCTCTCAACTGGATCTCACCACTGATGCAGGACTATTACAGCAATCAATGGTTATTCTCCTCTGTTTGACCCATCTATGGTGCCCGGCCAAATCGCGTGAAATTACCCCGCGGATTAATGTAGTCCCTCTTTATACGGTCGGATTTTGTGAAAACCCTCCTTTTATTTCTTTCAGCTCTTTTAGTTTTAACAGGTCTGTAGGTCCGACACCTGTTAATCACTCAGTTTATTCCAAACAAGCTGGGATCAGATTTATAAGGGAGAGATGTACTCATATGTATCCCAGCGCAGCCTCAAATAGTCCAGCTGTTCTAATGCTAAATAAAATAATAAACAAGGAGGAAGATCATGAAAATAGATGAAAGGCAGTTTGCTTCTGTGTGCCCAAACCAGCATCAACGATGTGTGAGATTCATGTCTTGTTTTTTTTATTTTATTTTATTATTATTATTATTATTATTTTATAAAAGTCTTTAGCTCAAACTCATTGGAGCGTGTTTTGTCCCTCTTGTTTGTCCAGCCATAGTTTTTTTTATGATTGTCCAAGGACTTTTAATCTTATTGTGAATATAACTAATGAATAGCAAACCAATTTGTCCCTAATATCTGTGGAATACCAGGAGGCGGATGACCTGCTGGGAGCGAGGCTTAAACTTTCTTTGCAGCGCAAAAAGGCGAGAAAATTGAAATGTTGTCGAGGGGGGGCAGCGGCTGCGGATGGATAAAGTCACACTTGTTGGATGTGTGCTCTTTCATTCAGGACGGCCCTTGTGTTTAGGATTAAAGCCAGGATTCCCCTTATTGCATGAATTATAGCGGTTATGAATGTTGATGTAGGCCTATAGGATATATTTTAAAAAATAGAAACAACTGGCCAATCATAAGCTCATAGGCTAATAGTTAAACATATATATATATATATATAAATACGCCCGCCTCTCACAGGTAATCCAGGTGTCCTCCCACTAACACGTCTCCCTTGAAATTTTCATCACACACCCCCACTAGTCTCCCCATCTTTCCTCCACTTCTGGACTTGATTTGATCCGTGATTTGGATTCTCCCGGGCCTCGTTTCGCCCACCATGTCCCTATACCTGAGAGAATAGGCCCAATCATTGCACAGCCTCCGCCGGATCGGTCCTCACTCAGTCCACGGGAGAGGAGCTCTAAAAAGGCGCTTTGATGAACAACGACCCCCCTCCTCCTCCTCTCTCCCTCCCTCCCTCCCTCCACCGGCCCCCGATGAAAGACCTGAATAGCAGGGCCACGGCTCCGCGCTCCCCTCTCTGCTCGCCCCTTAATTCCCCGTCTCTCTTGCTCTCATCCAATTAGCTCAGTGTATTAAGCGGTTTATCGTCTCATAACCGCCCTTTCAGCTCCGACAAGGGAGACACTTTGCAATAGGACCAGCTCTCCTTTTGACACCCTCTCTGGTGCTTGTAGTTCCGCAGCGCTATGAATAACAGGGACAGAATAGGCGACTAATTCCCTCATCAAAGCCTACCTTAGTCATCGCTGGTCAAAACGACAAGCAATAAAGCTTAACACGACAATACAAAGAGACTTGTTCGACCTTATTAGCTTAGCAGGGTTGAATTAATGCAGGGACCTAATTTGACTGGGTTTAGTCCAAACTGGGAGGACAAAACTGGGGCCCTCACTTAAAAACCTACAGTGCGGTAGTCTGCGCGTATTCAGCACATGCACAGAGAGCTGAGGTTGATTAAATCAAGAGAAAAAAAGGGGAAAAACTGTTGGAGAAGAAGTGGAGCTGATATGATTTAATAAATATGTAAAGTTATGAGCGATAGGCTGCAAATGCACGGAGACACTTTCTCTCTCACACACGGCAAGTTCTATCCATCGCAAAGTGAATCATGGTTTAAGTGTTCAACCCACTTAAGGTTGCCTTCACAAGTCACAGAGGTTTGAAGTGATTTGTGAGGCGTGCAGTGTTTATGGAAATGCACGGCAGGATGGGGTTTAAGAGAAAAAAGGGGAGAAAAAAACATGGACTGTATTAACACAAAGGAGAATTCTTGCAAGGAAGAAAATGCTCAAATGCTTCAGTGGATTACATGAAGAACTTAAACTACAGCTTAAATCCGGGGAATATTTAGAAGATGCAGTTAGCCACATTGATGATGGGGTCTGCTTCTTAGCTCATTAACATAAACAACTGGACTGATTTGCCAGAGTACCTGTCACCAAAATAAAATAAAATAAATAAAAAAATGGAGCTTCTAACTATTCTAAAAGATTAAATTATTTAGATCAAGTCACAAATATGCTTTAGTTCTGAAATGCTGATTAATGCACATTAGGTACTAAGCAGGAGGAGAGATGTTGGGGTGGAAAAAAAAAAGTCAAAATTATGAGTGACATGCTAAATAAATGTCACCTGTAATGAAAATCTGTTAAAAATGGAGGCTTTGGGGTTAATTCGGCCAATCGTCTGAGTTCATGTCAGGACATTCTTGAAAATGAGTAAATAAATTGTGATAATCTCATTTCATGGGACCCTGCAAAATTCTATACCTTTACAATGACAATTCTGATGAACTATTCAGCCTCACAAACTGGTTATTTTAAAAGATCAAGTTAGGAAAATTGCTAGATATCTTAGAGATAACTTACAATGTTAAATTATAAGCAAAAAAATTTCATTCCAAAACTTTAATAGTAAAAAATTAACATCTCCAAAATTATGTCATTTTATAAAGCAAATTTGAGTCAAAACTCACAGATGTGCTCATCCAAACTGAAGGTAATGCCTCAGGTCATGCTAAATAAACAGCAGGGTCAGATCTGTTCATTTCCTGCAACTTTTTCTGGAGGAGTACCTATTTAGTGCAAAAATACATAAAAAGAATTCCCAAAATATTGTTTTAAATGGCTAATTTCCTTTGTAACATTATAAGTTATTTTTTGTTTATTAAAAACAAAAAGAAAATAAATAAAGAAAGAAATAAAACAAGAAGATCTTGAGATTTCCTTCCTGTGTTGTACTTACACTTATAACTACTTTAACAAGTACTCCGTTTAATTCACCAACTCTGTAGGTTCAACGTTAATGCAGTATCAACATTTTTAGGTGCCTCTAAAAGCCTTTCAAATATTCTGCACACCTCACGTCAGTGAGTTGGACCTGGAGCTGGACACGATTTCCACACAACCTTTTACCCTGGAAAGTTCATCCATGCATTAAGTTCTGGGGTAAGTTTGGTTTTCATAGAGGGGTTTTTTTCTGGTCTTTTCATGTTTTGAAAAGAAAATGTGGAAACCTAACAGATTCATTTTTATAACTTGGTTTCAAATGAAGGTGAAGGATGTTTTATTTAACAGATGAAACAAATGTTATAAAAAAGGAAGATTTTCTAGATGTTTCCTCATGATTCTTTTAAAATAAATACACCCTTCAATGGAGATTAATTACATTTAAGTGGGCATTCCATCCATCCATCCATCCATAATAACAAAAAGTGAACTTCATACCAGTTTAATTCTTTATTGAGGTTCCCATATCTAAAACATTAGTATCAATATCAAAACACCCAAAACAAAATGTTCTGCTTATTACAAATTACATAAACCTTGTAAAAGACAACTGTGACAGGAAATTACATGCTTCAAAAACACAATTTGCTCAGAACAGGAAGGATTGAAAAAGTAAAAAAAACAAGTGAAAGAGATAAAATGACAGTTAAACAGAGGCAGTGGAGGAGAAGTAGATCAGCTGTTCGATACGGGTACAAAAGAGCTGAAGAGCAGCGCGTGTGGCCTTCCTCACCCCGCCACTCCCTGCACCCTCCTCGCTCCTTTCTTCCACCGTCTGATCTGACACACACGTCACACACACACGCGCGCAGGATGAATGGTGGTAATCAGAACAAGTGTCCAATCGCTGCGGGCATCCAGTGGTCTTAGTGGTTGGGGTCACTATCATTGGCTAATTAGCTGCTTTTTGGAGTATACCGGCTGCTCTGAAGATAAGTCATTTTTACACTTGCACGCACACACATCTGGGCTCAGCTAGCCTCTGCACATACAATAGACTGCCATTTAGGTATGATTGCTACTCGCCCTATACCATACAGAGTAAGGGTAATGGGGTCAAGTCACGAGTACTGTATATGTGTGTGTGAGGAGAGTGGACAGGAGAAGGTGTGATTGGTGTTTTAAGGCATATAAAATGCCCATTAGGCTGAGAGAAGATGCCATGGGAAGAACAAAGCATTTAGATCACCAATAACACAATATTTGCAAACCAAAACCAGATGTGGTTGAATGTGCAAATCTCCAGCTCAGTATCAGACGTTCAAGCCTCTTGGTGGTGTTGTCTTTGTGGTTGTGTGTTGTTTTTACTTGAGGGAGGAGAAAGCTTGGAAGAGCTTGGCCAGGTTAATCTCCGAGTAGCCGCTGTTGGCCAAGGCTTTGTCTGACACTTCCTTTAGCCTTCGATAGACTTCCTTCTCGTGGTTCAAATTTTTAAATTTATCTAGAAAAGAAAGAAGAGATAAAGTGAGCATAATATGTGAAAACAGTATCATGATATATTCCAGCTCTGCCTAGGTTCTTTCAATTCCTACAGTGGGAGGAACTGAGAGCATACTGGCTTTGTCTCTTCACTAATAAACACTTAAAAGCATTTCACCCATAACTGCAGAGCTAACAGATTCAAGGCTGTCTCCAAGTAATGCTATCACTTTAAGGGCTATGAGGGCGATCATGCAGAATTGGATGGTTGAGTCAATGGCACAGGCACCCACACAGGATCATGAGATCGATAGAAAAGCCCAATGAGAGCATGATGTCAATATCTTGTCCCTGTTATCTCTTCAGGTGGGCCGTAATAAAGCCAGAGAGAAGAATGAGGAATGGCCCTCTTGGGCAGGATGGCAACCACAACCAAATCTTCTCAATATTATACTGAACGCTGAGTGTAGATTAAGTACCACGAAACCAAGTAATAACACACCATCATGAAAGAGATTGAAGAAAGCTACACCAATTGTAACAGTGAGCAGAGCAGTTTTGTTTTACATAGCAAAAAACAAAACTGATTCCCTAACTTGATTTTTAATTAAAAGCTAAAACCTTCAAATTTTCCCCCATATTATCTATTATTTGTATTCAGGGCTGCAGAAAAAGTTATTTAGAAAATCGAGTAATCTACCGATTATTGTATCAAATACTTTTTGCCTTTTTACAAGAGCAACAATCACAATTCAAAAGAGAAAAAGCAAAAACAAAACATTAACTAGTCATTGGTTTTTCAGAAAATGTGGCATGTTTATTAACTTGAAAGTCAAATAAAAAAAAAGCCAATTGATCCATTTAAGCGCCAAACAGTGTTTTTAAACAAAATCTTTTTCTCTTGAAAGCAAGAACCAGTAAAAAGATTACTTTAAAGGTATGAAGTCAGCGGATAAAATCAACGTCTGCAATGTTTGCTTTGATTTTGATTGAATTTTCATGTAAAATGGCAGCGAAGATTAGTTTACATTAACAGCTAAAAGGCCGAAGCTCCTCTGATAGGCAGACTGATATGAGAAAAATCCGTATGCTTGTGTTAGCCGGGTAATTTTAGCTATATTTCTACAGAATTTAGGCATCACTTGTTCAACAAAATAAACATGAGTTGCTTCTTTTGGAAAAAAAAATACATGACAGAAATGAAGAAGTTATACAGCTCAGTCCACGCCTCAGCTAGCTAACAAGACATTAAAATGCTAACATGAAACGTTAGCTTAGACGCTGTAGCATGACATGCTATTGTGTTAAACTAAATCAGTTTTACAATGGAGACACAGAGTATTTTCTATTTCTTTTTTTGGTTTGAAACAATGCCAAATTATTTGTCTTTTTGCCTAAATTTTCCTCCATCACATGTCAAAGCGTGCTCCAAACGTAATGCAGCAATGTGCAACAGGAATAACTGTCAGTGTGAAACAATGACCTCTGAAAAAATAAATTTATACTGAAGCAAATAATGTTCATGGAGCCCTTTTTGTAATCGAGTTACTTAGAATGGTTTCAGCCCTACATTTATTAACATTATTTGAAATATTTTGGTTCTAAAACCTTCATCAGATAAAAGCTGATTCAGAAACACACACCACAAGTGTGTAAACAGTAATCAGAGACAATCAGCAGGATCTAAAAAGTATCATCAATTCAAGCTTAAAGAATACAGATGCTGATCTAAGCTAAACATATACAATTCCTGGATGCACCAGACTACTAATGAGAAGTAAGAAAATGTGGATCCATTTGATTTAAGTCCAAAATTCACAATTAAACAGTAAAAATTTAAACTGCAGACTCGCCTCTGAAAGAATATCACCAGACTATCTTCAAGAAAACTCTCAGTCAGGAAAATGGTTATCAGATTAGCGAATAATGAAAGTGATGGTAAAGGTTCAGGTCGAGGTCAGCTTTCCATAACCTCAGTTACATCATCATGGGCTTGTTTTGTGTGATGGATACATAAAAGATTACAGTTATCTTTGCTTTATAAACAGCAAACAAATTCCTAGAAAATGACTGTTAAGGTTTTATTGATCAGCTATTTGTTTATGCACTAATTAAAACAAAAAAAGTAGAAAATTCATCCATTTTTTAAAGAAAAAATTAAAAACTAAAAGTCTATTTTAATCCAGAATCTAGATCAGACACATTAAGTTGTCCATATGGCCGGTTGTCACGGCCCTATCTCCTGTCTCGTCCTTCCTGCTTGCTGCATTAGTTGCTGCTGGATAAATATCAGCCCATCGAATACCCGGGGGAACAAAGGTTAGATACACAGAGATCAACAGTGAAGCTGTCACACACACATGCATAGCCTAAAAGAATACACACAACCACTAAGGTAGTTAAACACTTAAAAAGCCCAGTAACAGCCACTAAAAGAAATTCACATGTCAAACAGTAATCACACATGCAGGTGCACACACACACACACACACACACACACAGAGTAGAAGATGGTGTAGTTGACTTAAACGCCAGCAGCAACTATTACCAGATAATCCTCATTTTAGTGAGGACAGTGATGAAGGAAGAAAAGAGGGAGAGGAGAGGCTGGGGAGAGACTATTTATCTGGGGAATAGAAAGGGGGTGCTGATGCATGATCAAGCGAAAGCAATCATGTCATCATTTCTGAAAGCTAGAAGAAAATAATTCTCCCCTTCTTCTCCTCTCCTCTTCCCCTTCTTCACTCCTTTCTCTTTGCCCGACTCAATCACGGTGTGGCGAACAGATAAAAGAATGATTTAAGAGTGACAGAGAGGAAAAGAAAGGAAGGAGAGATCTTGCTGCAAGTCGGAGCACAGTGGGGAATGCAGTTCAAATAAATAGCCTCCCCTAAAGAGCGAGGGAGGGGCAGAAGGAGGGGAGATGATGTTATAGTGGAGGCCCAGAACTGACGAAGGGAAAAGACTGGAATGAAAGATAGACAATGATTGGATCTTTAGAGATTTGTCAACCTAGATCCCATTTTCCTCTGACGGTGAGTATATCAGAGGTTATCTTTGCTTTAACTAGGTGTTGTCACACACTCGTGCACACGCTGGTGGAGCTGGGCACGAGTAGATCGGGGCTCTGCACGCTCTAACTAGGTGTAAATACAATAACAAGCCTGTAATTAAGTGAGCATGATGAAGTTAATGGAGATCGGCCATTCCGTCGGCCGCCTCCATGAATATTCTATTTGGCTGGTGGCGACGGGCAGCTGGAATAGCAGTTAATTTAATCACTACTCGGAGCACAGGGAAACTTCTTTGTGTGAGTGTAATTGCACAGAATGAATAATTGATTTGACAATCGCACCCGTGGATTTTGCCACCCTGCTTTGTATCGCTGGAGAAAGGGAGGGGAGTGTGGAAGAAAGAGGGAAGGAGAATGGAGAGGGAGAAGAAGAGGAGTGGGAGGGTAGAAGAGGACCAAATGCAGAGCGCTGAGAGGTGGCAGGGAAGCTGTCGGTAAATGGATCATTAGAAAAGCGCGGCTCAAGGACAATTTATATTTTATCAATGCGGCAAAATTACATTATTGCTCACACACGCAATCATACTGCCCACACTCAAGATTGAGGCCTGGAGAGGGAGGAGGAGGAGGGGGAGGGGGGACATGAAGGTAAGAGAAAGGAAGCAGACAGAGGATGCAAGAAAGGGAAGTGGGGGAAAAAAAAAAAGGAGAGCAGAGAAGATTGAGAGAAGAAAAGTGACATGAAATGATTTGACAGTCATTGATATGGGATGTTCCCAGCTAAAGAATGGGCAGCTTTTTTTTTTTTTCATTTTGTTTTTTTTGCTATTGTGCATGTGTGCCTGTGTGTGTGTAATCTATTAGAGATCTCCTGCAGCGGATGAAATTACCTCCGTGTTTTACTCAGTCGCAGCAATCAGGCACAAAAATGCAACGTACATGTAGATAAGACAGACGCTCCCTTGCAAATGCATGCGCACACAAACACACTGGATTGCTGTAGAGTACACACACCCAAATCACAATCTGCTCTAATGTGTCACGAGCACAGTGCGTGCAATTTTCCATTAATGTCTTATCATACATGCTCAGTCCACTCTTGAACATGCACTACCTAGAAATCATAAATAATATGTAACATGACAGGTATTGTCATACTTTTATCAATCAAGGAAAAGGCGGGTAATATTCTATGCTGGTTTCTTCCCAATAAATCCACAACCAGGAACTTGTTAGTCATCTCTGCAACACATAAATACAGCTATCAAGTGTGTGGCTGGCATGGAGTGCAACAGATTGTGAGTATGCTGCTGGGAGTAAAGTGCTTTGCCACTCTCTACTGCTTAGATATCTGCTAAGCTAATGCAGGCAGAACACAGAGGAAGAAGAAGGATATTTACAGATTATATGAAGCAATAATAGAGTGAAACATGAGCCAGTAATTGATATTAAAATAAGTAAAAGAGAGTGCAATAACTGAAGGGTTGAAGAGTTGAGGCTGCAGGACTCAGTTAAAAAATAAAAAGACCATGCTATGGTGTAGTTATAAATGGAGATATTCTAGATGATATACAGGAATGAGCTAACCACAGGCTAAAGATCTTCATTAACTGTTTGAAATCCTTAACAGTGGAAAAAGTGAACCCAAGTCAAACAAACAGCTTCAGCTACCCAAGTAAAAACAAACTTATTTGCATTCAGAATAATCACAGCTTGAAAAGAAGATGCAATATCAAGTTAAGATGGCGTTCATGCACAAATGTTTCCCATAAATCAGTATTCATGCACACAGAGATACCAGTTCATGCACAGAGGAGAGTTAGGTGTGTGGGATTGTACGTTTCCTCCCTGTAATCTGAGCTGTGTGGCCCCTGGGTGTGTAATGCAGTAATATGGGATATTACTGCCCCAGGACTGAGGGATAACACATTCAACCTATATTTTATAGCAGCATGAGTGTGTGTATGTATGTATCTTTCTCACTTTGAGGGGAAGCTGTGGTGTGTGTTGGATATTAATTATTTGGTCTGTGTTGTGAAACAGGACTATGTACTACATCCAATACCAACAACAATGGAACAGGCTGCATTTAAATCATAATACGCGTGCAGTAAATTTGACCTCCCAGCTAAATAGAATGCATATAGTTTTTATATCAACAGTCAGTAAGTGGGCATGCACTACTTAAATACAACATACCCTGGCTGATTGGTTAAATCAACATGTTTACACTAGGTGTCCTCATAAATGACACTTCGTTCTTTTTTTTTCTTCATCATTCCTTCATATTAAACAAATATTCATCCATTAAATTGTATTTAGTGTGCATCTTTCTCATGCAGCCAGTAATCAACCCATTTCACTGGTCCAGATATCGTGGGTCAGAGCATTCATAAACATCTCACATTATAATTTGATGGGTAAGTGCATATACCACAAACCACCACTTACACCACTTGCAGGTAACTCAAAGCATAAATATAACATTTCGTTGAGGCCTCGTCAAGTTACAAGACACTTTAACTGCAGAGTGCAGGGCAGCACTGAGCAAACCTGACTAAACGGTACAGCCAGTCCTACAGGCTGGTGCAGCCACATGTTCTGATTTCACAGGTGATCGTCTGGAAAGAGGGCAAGCTCAACCAACCAAGATAAAGATTGATGACTTGATTGAACCAAGCTTTGGCTTCCCATTTGGGGGATCTGGGTAGTAAATATGATGGAGGAGGTGGCGCTACAATCCCACATCATGAAGCGGAATATGGGCAAACAAATGTTGGCTGCATTTTTGATATTTCGAACAGGTGGAAACAAACACATTTCAGGTAAGTATACACTGATCAAGAATAACACGACCATCTGCCTGATACTGATGAGGATTATAAGAAAGCTCTGACCCAACAGGGTTGTGGGATGGAGTCTGTGTGGACTGGGTTTGCTTGATTCCATCAGATTGGTGTCTGGGGAATTTGGAGGCCAGGTGAACACCTCAGAATAGATGTAAATGCCTGGATGCCAGGTTTGTAAGAAGGTGGGTCAGTGTTTCTCTACCTATCAGTGATTTTAATGTTTAATTGTTGGGGCCTAACGGGTGTATACTGACTAGTCCCAAGATATTAGATATTACTGGTCAGGAGAAGGTTCCTATGGCACAAAATAATCAGAACATAAATATATATATATACACACACACATATATATATACACACACATACACACATACATACATATATATATATATATATATACATATATATATACATATACATATATATATATATACATATATATATACATATACATATATACATATATATATACATATACATATATATATATACATATATATACATATACATATATATATATACATATATACATATATATATACATATATATATACATATATATATATATATATATATATATATATATACACACACATATATATATGTATATATATATATATATAAATATATATATATATATATACATACATATATATATATATATATATATATATATATATATATACATACATATGCATATACATACATATATATACATATATACACATATATATACATATATACACATATACATACATATACAGTATATATATATATATATATAGATATATATATATAGATATAGATATATATATATAGATATAGATATAGATATATAGATATAGATATAGATATATAGATATGTATGTGCTGGCGAATTTTTAATCGTGATTAATCGCATTGTTACGTGCAAAATGTCTCTTTCCTTTAAAAAAAAAAAAAAAAGGCCTACAGCTATATATAGAAAATGCAGTAAATTTTGGTTTACAAACTAAATCAGGGGTCTCCAACCTGCGACTCTGGAGCTGCAAGTGGCTCTCTGGACCTTCCGCAATGCTTCTAAATCAGGGCTAAAATATTTTTTAAAATCTATCTATCTTATTATTAGGTTGGAAACCAGGGACTCTTTGTTTTTAACATCATTTTCCACAAATATCTACATCTTTTAGAAGAAAGTCTGTCTATCCTCTTTTTATAAAGGTTTTGTTTTTCTTTATTTTAAAACCTAAAAATGAAAATCAAAATGTGGTTCTTCAAAAATAAATATCCTATGGTGGCTCTTAAAAATATATAAGTTGCCTTTTTGAAAAGGTCTCATAACATTTGCATCTCTAAAGGAGTTTTATTTAGCTGGCTGAGGGAAAAATGGCTCGTTGGATTGGAAAGGCTGCAGACCCCTGCACTAAACACATAAACAGGTTTAGCAGCAGTTTTTTCTTTTCAAACAGCAACAGTGAAAATATTTATTCATATATATTTATAAAATCAAATATTTATGACAAAGAAGGATGAATTGTTCAGGATGAATTTAAAGCTGTGAAGCTGCTTCCTTCTAAACACAGAAGGAACAATATGTGATGAATATCAGCATCAGGTGAACAGACAGAAAGCAGGATGAGAATCTCACAGCTTCTAGATGGTGAGGAGAGAGAAATATTTACAATATGCACAATAACGTCCATCCATGCACCTTTAGTGGTTCATTATCCAGATTTTTGGCCTTTAAATTCTCTAAACTTTCATTTTTAGCTTGACTGCACCTGCAGCCTCCGCTACCGGGAGTTAAGGGGTTAACATCTCGTTTCCGGGTCTAACGTCCGGTCTGTAAAGGTAACTTTAAACATGTGTAGTATCCACTGAAAGTCCAGAATCTCGGCTAACAGCTCAGCAAAATCATTTCTATGTCCACCAAACATAGTTAAGAAAACAATTCAAAGACCAGGTACACAAAGTCCGAAAAATATGTAAACACAGATGACGTCTCCCCATGTACATGGACAAATAACTCTTCTACTGAAAGCTCACATCTCACAGATTCCACAGCTGGAAGTTTCATCTCGCTATGACCAAGATTCACCGAACCAGAGGTAGAAGAAGACCCGATTTATGCTTTACGTTAGTAAAAGTCAGAAAACATGTCTTACCTTTGATGTCTTGCCTAAATTAAAACCACATTTATTTAAAAAATAATAATAAATAAAAAGTTTCTCATTAGGCACATTCCGACAGAGAAGTTCTAAGAACGCAGTTCTAATAACTATCTTAGTTCTATGAACGGCCCATCTCCAGGGGAACTGTTTCATGTTGCATTCGCACATGAGTTGGGGGCGGTAGCGGGACCGATGTGACGCATACGTCTGCGACAGTGGCGTGTGACTTTAGCACCACATAACAACAAAACAACCCGCTAAAAACAAAACAACACGGCAAGCTAATATGGAGAACGAAGAGATCGTAGTGTTCATGCTCTGCTTGATGGAGATGTTACTGATGGACGATACAACCAGGCGTCTCACGTCGAGGCTGGAAGGCTCCTGAAAGTCAGAAGATGAAGAATCTAGCGGCAGGAGATCCGCCGCAGACAAAGGAGACGACGTGTAGGTTTAACTTATTAAACATGCGCCGATTGTATACGTGTCTTATGAGTAAACATTTCAGATGGGTTTCTACTGTCTGTGTTGAGCAGATTACAATAAGTAAATATTTCAGACGGCGGGTTTATTGTAACTCGTGTTCTGCATTTCAGATGCTGCTGCAGCTCATTGAACCTCCTCACCGTCCGGCTGGTCCGGAGCAAAGCTGATAACTAGTGGGAAAAGGTTGTTCTCAATTTTACCGATGAGCAGTGGATAGAGAATTTCTGTATGTCCAGGGAGACTTTTTTTTTTTTTTTTCTTTTTTTTTTTTGTGTTATGTGCAAAATAAAAATCTCATCATCTGCTATTAAGCTTTGTGTGTTTTATGGAATCAGCAGTAGAAAGGTGAAGGAGTAATCCGTCACTGAAGGGTTGGTTGTGACTGACTTATGGTTTAGAATTATGAGGACATAGTCACACAGATTTAGCAGTATACGAAGGTAAAAATATAAAAAGGGAGGTGAAATGTTTACAGGTGTGTAATTTGTGTCCACAAGTATTTGATGCCAGATCTTGGTTAAACATGATAAACTTCGTTCTGTGATATGGAGCATATTATAAAGTTGATAAACTAATGTAATTTACACCCAGGGATAAGACTTAAAATGTAGCGACCAAAGATGGATTATTTAATATTTCATAGCTGTGATAAGTTAATAACTACTCAATATTTTTATTAGCTAATATTTTATAGATGTGGCCAAAGCACATCTAACAGACACAAACAGAACACTTCAGACTCTTTACTAAGTCATTTATTTTTTTATAGTGAATACAGCAGAGCAAAAAGAACTATTTACATGTGTGTATGCTCTGCATATCACTGGCTATTCCTGCCGCACGCAGGAGTCATTTGCTGCGGCGTTGCCCGAGTAGACATGTCGGTGGTACAAGCTGTCGAATTTACTGTTTTTTCGGTTCGTCCCGCTCCGGTTGTCGTGGTCCTTAATTTATTTGTAGTCTTGTGCGCTATCCAGCGTTCTCTGACTGAGAGCTGATCGTCAGGAATATTTTTATATTTCGCTGCGAACCTTCAAAACCTCTCTGAAAATCCTCTGTGGCGTAGACGGTCAGAAGAGCTTCGACCTCTTCGTCGGTCCATTTATCGCTTGCTCTGTTGTTGTTTTTGTCCGTATGTGCAACCGTGTTTTTTAAATGTGGCGGGGACACAAAATGCGGAAATCTGGCAAGGGGCGTAGCTACCAGTCACGAAACACCTACGTCATGAGGGTTCCTATAGAACCCCGTTCAGACCCTGCCTCGGAGCAGGAGCTAAAATGGTTATAGGAACTGGGGGCTTTGGTCCCTAGTTCCTATATGTCGGAATGCCCGAAGAAACGGCCTGGTTGCTGAAAAAGTTATAGGAACTGCAAAAGGTTCCTACAGTCGGAAAGAGCCTATTGTCTTTTGAGAGCAGGTTCCTGTCCAAAAATCACGATGTTCTATCCATCTGTATGAGTTTTGACAGACAAAGATAATTGTCAGTTCTTCTTCTTTCTTAAGTTCCAGACAGAAAACGTCTCTTCATGTTAATAAACCCACTCTGTCCTGATTACATCAGACACACCGCTGCAGTAGGGAAGGGAGACATGGACGCCATTTTTCTGTCATCAAAGTTAGCGGCCAGCAAAAACAAAAAAACAAACAAAAAAAAAATTAACCCGAGATTAAAACAATTAACAGTGTTAATTAAGCGTTGCGTTAACGCACTATTATATATACACACTAATATATATATATATATATATATATATATATATATATATATATATATATATATATATATATATATATATATATATATATATATATATATATAAACACACCTACCTACCTTTTTTAATGATATATCACATCATAAGGGCTGAATATAAAACAAACTTTCTTTGTCAAACCATCTCTGGGGACACGAACATAGCAGCTGAAACTTACTTTTATCTTTTACACCAACTATCTTCAGAAAAAATGCTTTTACTGTTTACAGTTTAATGTTAAAACCGCTCCACAGTTTTGAGAAATGCATTGAGCGGTCTGTCTTTTACATTTGCTGTAAATGATCAACAGCATTCCCAGCACGTCATCACGAGGTAAAAATGTACTGTATTGTGCTGTGAAAAACCCGCCTGAGAGGAAGAGAAAGTGCACACCGATCAACAACGCTGCAAAGCGCGAGAGAACATGAACAAAGGAGGAGAGTCAAGAATTGATTGCAGATGATTTCTTGCATCTGGGTAAAGACAGAAATAAAAGAAAGCAAAAATGGAGGCTATAATCATGTTAGTGCACCCCCTTCTACAATGGCCCAATCCCTCTATTTCAGCTCCTTCCATTTTCTGAGTGGTCATCTGTTGATTACATGTTATATTTAAGTCAGCTGTCTCACCCTTTTGCTGCTTCACATGGGTCTGAGCTCACACACTCGCCAGGTTCAGGAATACATACATAAATAACCTCCATACATAAATATTTAATCAAATAAATAAATCACTCGGCCCAGCGGCCCTTTCTAATCAAGTGACATCAATCAGGGAGAACTGTGGGTAAAGAGGCCTTGTGGCCGACGCCTACTGAGTGCACCCCGATCGCTGGAGTAGCGTCTATTTGAGTCCGAGGGGGGAAATATACGCTCCATGTCCCATTACAGCAGAAGGGCTATCCTTTCGTCAGCGTGCCCATTACTCCCCCTATCATTTCCCCAAATCTAAAACCTGTTTTCAATCAACACAACCAAACGAGTGCCTGTCCAAGAGAGGCTGAGAGAGAGACAAAAAAAAAAAAAAGAGAGAGGGAGCTCAGGAGAGAAAGCAGCAGAGATGGACAGTGAGGGTAGAGGGAGAGCGATGGAGGGCTCTTTCCTTATTTCATCCAGTGATTGAAGCGTTCTGCATTCTGTATGTGTGTGTGATTGAATCCGTCTCCTAAATTAGGGCTGTCGACTCGAGGAGCTGAATGCCCTTAACCCCCCCTACCATAACCAATGCCCATGCGCAGCTACTTGTGTGTGTTTGTGTGTGCGTGTGTGCATGTGTGAATATTTTAAGGGCAGCCAGGGTAAAAGGTTTATGTCGAGACATTGATTGCTAATGCTATGTTGTGTGAGTTTTTTTGTGAGAAAGAATTGTTAGGGAATTAAAATTCAAACTCCTTCAGTGGCTTGACAAACTTGATTTCACTTTCAAATGCAGTATAACAACAAAGACTGGAAAAAGTGGAATAAACTTGAGGCAAAAAGTACATTCTGGAAAAGAAGAAAAAATAAATAAAAGCATGAAATGTGTGTGTGTGTGTAGTCTTACTTCTCTCATCAGGCTGTAGTTTGGCTAGTGCGTAGTCCCAATCAAAGATAAATCTGTAGAAGCAGAGCTGGTGGTAGAGAGCCTTCTCAGAGTACTGCAAAAAGAGAAATAAATCAAATTTAGAAAACACCACAAGGTAATCCAATGCATATCAAAAGCTTGGGTGCATGAAGACGCAGCTCACTTTTATGAAAACATCTGGCCCGGAGGTCTTAATTCATGTATTCACTAAGTTGAACAGTGGCAGCAACACATGCAAGTCTTTACATGTGGAGCTCTCTGACAAACCTTCAGGAAAGTTTTTATTTCCTTTAATCTAATTACAACTTAATGCGTCATCCTTAAGTCTAAACGAGAACCCTGACGTGTTTCCGTGGATGTGTCAATGGCAATGTCACCACACCGAACCTTTAAGCATTAATATATTATTGATTAACAGGCAAAAGTATGAAATGCATGCAGGAAAGTACAAACAGAATAATTCGAAATTTCAATCTGCTTATCAATATGGACCCACAGATTCTGTCAATGAAGGACACATAGAACTAAACTTTCCTACTCTATTGTTTTCCCATTGCGCTGATGCAGCGTCTGAGCCAAATGACCAAGAAAAAACAACGTTGATTGTTCATAAATGTATTTGCAGTCATTATTTCAGTGGGGCCCAGTCGGTAATGGTCCTATTACATGTGGTGAAGAGAAGATGGGTTGAAGCCAAATCTCCCAATAAAGATTTTTTTTTTTTTAAATCTCAAAAACTAATCTGAGTCTCTTAAAATTGAGTGTTTTTCCTGTTCCATTATCCTACACAGCGACTGTAAAATACATGCCATAAATACATTATGCTATCACAATCCATGCTTGGACCCTAATAATCGCATTTCAGAGAAAAACAATCTTTATTTTATTTGTATTAATATAGTAAAATCAATGTAATGTCATTAATCACTTAAAATGAAATTACAAAAGTTGATTTTACACGTGAACACTGATAACTTCTGTTTCCCAAGTGTGATGGGAGTGTTGGAGCAATATTCAGACCCAGGTGAAATGACCCTGCAGTAAACGGGGGTTTTAATCAGCTCTAGCATGACTTAGCTTCAGTGGACCAGAAAAATAACTTCTATACACTAATTTTTTTTTTTACAAAGGATGCTGCAGCTCTAGGGAAAAAAGGGAACTTACTTTTTTCTTAACAAAAATATTTGTTTACTGACTATAAAGTTCAATACAGAAGCTTTGAAACTAATCACAACAACTCGCAGGCTCTCTTTTGGTTTGTTTTCATTTTAAACCTGTGGCCAAGACAACTAGAAGCTTATTCTCTGTCCCACCATGTGGTGCAGATGTTCACAATCAAGTCATTTAAACATTAATTTTGGGATCTAAGTGGAATATAATTTAAACCGCATCACTTTGACTTCAGATAGGTGGATATTTTCATAAATGAATGAGGGCAAATGATGCAGTCACTGCACAAGCAATGCTGACTGGTGGATGGCTACTACCTGCACAAATGATGTTCTTCAGCTGAAAAAATAGAGTGCCATAGAAAATAACCTTCCCATTTTCCACTTTAAAATATAAATATATAACTATTGTATCCCCATGGAGTCACTTTTTGCTATATGTTGCAAATACAGTGAGAGAATGTCCCACAATTGTTTTATTCTTTCACAGATTTGAAAAAAACAAAAAAACAAACAAACAAAAAAAAAAAAACCCCAGTAAATTCAATTGGTTTTTTAGTCAAAAATACCTAGAATTAGACAAAAAAAAAAGTACTTCAGAACTGTATTTTATATAGAAGCCTCTCTCTACCAAATTTCCAATTTTACTACTGGACCATGACCGTAACAAAAATTACATTACTGTCCAAGTCAGTTAGCACACGTTGGTGTCCAATGGAAACAACACATAGACAAGACACAGAAAGACCTTAAGATTCCTGAAAACCTGGAGAATCCCCCAATAACATCTGGAGGCCCAGGATCCGAAATCCCAGCTGAACTCATTGGAGAAACTTTGGTTCTAATAAAACCAACACAAGTTCGGCTTAAGGAAATCTCCAGTTATCCACCATCAGAGACTGAAGTTGCTGATGCTCTGCCTGAAAACCTGAATCAGTCCTGTCATCAGGCAGAGAGTCAAACACCTGAACACCCAACAGACAGGAGACATAAAGACAACACAGAGGCTGAGCTGGAAAGTCTTGAGACTGTTTCATCTGCACAGCCTCCAGTCAGAGAATGTGATAAAGATTCATCTGTAATGGAAACCAACAGCGTTCTCGAAATATCTGTTGCAGAAAAGGGTTCCCAACCAGGAGCAAGCCTGTCAGAGCAAGCACCTCTATCCAACATGCTTGCTCCGATCCCTGCAGAACAGTCTGAACAGACTTCCACCGAACCAGCATCGGAGAATGAAACACCCGTTCCACAAGAAATAAAGTCTGTCATTGAAGAGCCAAGAGCAGCAGAACAAGAAAGTACAAGAAAACGATGCAAGAAAAACAAGAAAACTAGACCTGCGATAGTCTGGGATCTACAATCAGAATCCATGGACAAAAACCTTGAGGATAATCTTGAAGACGTCCCTCAGCTACCAGAGTTGGTTAAAGATCCATCAAATGTCCAGGACAAAGATGAGTCTTACTCTGGTGCATTGCTGAACGCTGAGGCAGAGAGTCAAACAACTGAACAGACAAGACTCAGAAAGAACTCAAGATTCCTGAAAACCTGGAGAATCCCCCAGCGGCTCTCTCTGCTTCATTAACTGGTCCAACCATCACAAATCCTCTGGCCTTACCTGCAACCCTCTGATTATCGCTACCCTTAAGATATTTAATTTTATAAAAGTTTGAATTTACTGCTCCCACGGTTTCAACCCCAGTTAAAAAAAATCAAATTAAAAAAATAAAAAAATAAAAAATCACAGATTCACTGATCCCACTTTCTCCTTATGGCAGGTTAAGGGACTGAGATGTTTTTTTTTTTTTTAATTTTTTTTATAGGATTTCTATGGAAGGTGTCTTCAGCGCTTTCACAGATCTGGCTACTAAATTCAATCATCCAACATCCCATCTTTTTAGGTAACTGTGCAAAATCCTTACTTCACCTTCCTTTACAACTTGATCCTCTACAAAGGTCTTTAATCTAAAAAATCTGCAGTTCCAATCAGTTTAACCACCAACATAAAATAAACTTCGCAGCTTGAACTAGGATAAGTTTTTGATGAACACTAGTGGGAATCTGCTTTGAAGGTCATTCACAAAACTTATTTGTGCCCGTTTGACCTTGATACGGTTTAAAGTTGTTTTTAGATGTCATTATTATTATTATACAAGGCTGGCACAGATTTTCCCAAATACAGTAGATGTTTGTGACACATGTGGTGGCTCACCCTGCAATTGTCAGTTATTTTTCAAAAAACCAAGTCCAAGGTACTCTCAAAAGCTAGACACACTTTACGCTGTAGGGGCTGGTCTAATGTGGTCTAGGTTCCCAAGAATTCAGTTTCCTTACTGCACACTGAAATGACATTTTCTTGTGCGTATGCACAAGAAAAAAAATGTCTCGATGGGTAGGACGAAATGTTAGAACACTGGTTCAATTAAGAAACTTGTTGTCCATGTTACATGATTTCATTCTAGGCATTCTGAAGGCGTGGCGCTAACAATATAGCGATGGTGGCCTGCCAGAGCTGAGTCAGTGTAGGGGAAACACTGTGTTCAAAGCTGACATCAATGTGCCCTGGTTCCTCTTGTATACACATCAATAAAAATATTAAACAGAAAGAAAAGGAAGAAACGCCATATGCAAAATATGAGCTTCCTTGTAATTTCTGAGTATCCTAATAATTTTTCAACAAATAAAAAACAGCATCCACATGGGAGACATAATGGCAATCTCCTGCCACAAGACTCAAGAGAATCAAAACTCTTTGCGCAGCTATATTAACAGACATCAGGAACTGAGACGTATTCACTGACACTGATACTGATCCAACAACAGCTGCAAATAAGGCTTGAAACACCTGGATCTGAGACTCAAGAATGGGTCAGGACAAAAACTGATAAATAAATTATGGACAAAATCCTCCTGGAATGAATCTTTGATTTGCGCACTGCCTTTAGGATGCAGAGTTCGACGTTAGGCTGTTACTATTTTGGTCTTTCTGGTGCCAGAAGAGAACACATTTGGGCACTAAGAGCACATTAACAGCAGCCCTTCTGGATTTAATCCTAACTCTTTTCCATGAAAAGTCCAGTTTATTTATGTGCAACCAAACTCATGCCCATAAATGTTGGTATTAGCCTGCTTCAAGTCAACCAAATGAAAGCGGACTGCGAAGCATGGCACTGTGGGTACGACGTAGGGAATTGTGGGTAAACACAACTACAACATATGTACGTGAATAACAATAGTCAGGAGGAATGGCGATGTGGAAGAATGTGGTAAAACGTTGCAATAGAAATAGAGTCAACCCTAGATCACTGTGAGGTAGAAACAGAAGTTGTCTTGCATTAACAAACAGATGAGCATGTTTTCTTTGTCGTTTGTCCCGTCTTCTCCTTCCGTAATTTTTCATGTTGGCAAAGACGGGAAAACTTTATTTTAAAGGGTCCCCAATCGTACAGTCTAGAGGACTATTAGGTGTGAATGCACCCTAAGGTGGAACAGCAGAGTGAAACTTTTGTTTAATGAAAGAAAAACCGAAGCGCCAAAAAAAAGTTTCAACATATTTATATTGGAGGAACAACATGAGCTTGAAGTTCCTCTTATTTTCCTGCTGTCATGTCTGCAAACCCAGTCCAATGTGCCATATTGAGCTGCATTCAGCTGAGTCAGTTCCTGCAGCTTAACTTATTAACATTTTTTGGTTTGTTTTAATAATCAGGTGGGGTTTTTAAACCCTGGTTTCCATTCATTAGTACTGAGTTAGCATTTGGAAACACTGGTCAACGTAGAAGATAGTCCTCACAAACACCCGCAGTTGATAAAAAAATCTTTTTAAAACTAGACTGGTGATATTAAGACATCTATTTACAGGGATAACAAGTCAAACTCTTAAATCTGTGGTTGTTTTTGTGAAGATAAATGTTCTCCCTGACTCTACTGTGGACATCTACATCGATTTAAGTGGAAAAGATGCTTAATGTGACACAAGGTTTTGGCTCTGCGGAGGATATTTAGCTATAGAACCAAACCAGTTCTTAACCAGAACCCACTTAGAACTGGTTCTAAAAACAAAACAACTCCTGGTTCAGCAGGCAGCTTGAGCATGATTCCACAAGACTGCCGATGACTACGCCTCCCTGTGAACATCTCTCTGCTTCTGTGACACAGTAGAGCTAGAAAACAAATTTGCTTGCTTTGTTAATCTTCACTGCAATTAAGTGGATCCACATGAAAGCCTGCCAGAGGGAAAGAGAGGAGAGAGAGACGGAGAGGGTGAGCTAGACAGAGCTGTGGGAGGCAAAAAAGGAAGACAAGAGGAGCAAAAGAGAGAAAGAGAAAAAAAAAAAAAGAAAAAGAAAAAAAGAGAAAAATCATACGGTGAAGTGGAGAAAGACGAGAGGGGATCAGACCTGATATACCCTCCCTCATAATAGTTTGTTGTGATAAGCCATTGTGAGAGAGGCATGCGAACAGCCGAGGCTGTCAATTTGATTAGCCATTATACTGCATGTTTAATTGCAGTTATTGGCTCGTCATTTCCCTGCTACACTGCAGAGGGCACGCTAAGCCTCGACCCCACACTGCCATCAGGTGTGCGCCGAGTGCTTTTATTATTACCACCAGGAAGAATCCCCTGACAATTCCCCTTGTGTGAAGCGAGTTTGTGTGTGCCCATTATACCTGCCAATCGGCAATGTGCGTAATTGTAATTTCAGTTTTTACTGCTGTGGCATAATCAAGTGGTGAGAGTATCTAATGCAGCTAAACGCAAACTGAGGGATGTGTGGAAGTGTGTGTGTGTGTTTAATGGCTTTCTATGGCTGCCCACATGGCACGCACAGCTGTTGACCGTTGATGCACTGCCGAGTCAACAACCAAACCATGCACATCCCATAATGGAGCCTCGGTTACGGTTGCCAAGGTTGAACAAGCTCGGTCGGCAGAAAGGCTGCACACCACCTCTTCCTCTTAAAAAATAAAACACACACAAACACACACACACACACACACAAGCTATTCGAACAATATAATGCTGATTGTGGGCGGGTAAGTCGCTGCATACTGATTGATTGACAGGTGTCAGGAAGGTGTGGCTAAATGTTACAGGATTGTTATTGAATTTAGAGTCCCACAACCCCACCTCACTCTTTCCTTCACACACACTCTCTCTCTCTCACACACACACACACACACACACTCACACACCCACCCACCTCGTCATTCAGCTCGGCGCTTTGTTCCTGCACTGACACCATTTCAATTTGCTCCACAAATCTGCAGCATTTTCAGCCTGACTGCCTAAGGAGCAAACCAGCTGTGAAATTGCCTCTCTCCCGGGAGTGTCGGACCCCCCAGCCCCCACCTCGTACCCCTTGCTCCTTTGCCTCCCTTATCCCCAACTGACTACATCCTCTCCCCCCACCTCAAACATGCATACACATCCTGGCTCCTTGTACAATGTATGCATAAGTAAAAGAGAGGAGACATAAAGGAAAAAGCTAGAAATAAGTGTACAACAGCATAAAATGGCCCACATGAGGAAAACCACCACTCAAGTCTTCCCTAGCTTAGCTTTAAGGTGACACACATGAACAAAAATACACACAATTGACCTCTAAACAACTTTTCTTGCACTGCACTGTTTCACAACAGTGAAGCATTAATGAAAAGGTAGTCAGTCAGACAATATTTCTGTGTGCATGTGAAGAGAGGAGCAGCAGCAGGCCAGACGCAAACAAAAACACACACCGAGGATGAAAAGTATGCGACCTGCTTCAAAAAATTCCAAGTATTTATTAATTTGACGAGGCCGCGCGTTGCACGTTTAAGCTTTGCTGCAAAATACGTGGCGTAAATACTAAGAAGTGCGCTATTTAAGCCGTCGCACAACTGCAGCTGCAGAGAAAGAGAGGGAGTGAGAAAAGGGAGGGAGGCTAGAGAGAAACAAACATACATTTTCCCTCAGCTGTGAGGCCACAAGGCTTTAAAACGCTTGAGCTTTTTAGATGCGATGAGCGTTATTGCCGGTTGTGGTAGTCACGCCGATCAGCTTCACAAGACACCATAATGAGTCAATATATGTAAATCTTTACTAGGCAAACACGGTGGGAAACAAAGGCATTTAACTGGTGCTCTCGCCCGCAAGCCTCCAACGATTCAGCACCGGTAATTTCTCCCTATTGAAAGGCATAATTGCCTGCTATTTGAAGATATTCATGCTCAATTTTTGAAATTAATTTCAATTGGGGGGAAATGTAGAAATGTCAGCTCCAGTGAAAGGGATTTGATTTCAATTATCCTCGCTCAAAGGACTGTGATTTCCAAATACACTTAAGCAAAATTATGACAAGAATTTTTGTTCGGCAAAATTCAGTGTTTAAAGAGCGATTAGGCGATAATGGGGCAGCTTTGAGCCGGCAGTGAATGCAGCCGTCTCCCTCTGAAAGGCACTCAATTATCTCTGATTGCTCCCGCTATAATGTATCAAATAGAGATACCTGCTATTGCCGTAATTTGTGTGAAAATTAACATGCCGCAATTTCCACTAGAGGGAAAAAGGGAGCTCTAATGGGCGCCTGAGCGCACATCAATAAAACGAGGGGAGAAAAAGAGAGAGAGAGAGAGAGTGGGAGGGTGGGAGGAGGAGGAGGAGAGAAAGAGTGAGCCAAGAGAAGACAGAAAGAGGGTGAGAGCTAAAGAGGGAGGGGAGGGTAGGAAAATGAAAAGAAAGGAGTAGGAGAAAATGATGAATGAAAAATGGAAAGAAAAGTCAGGACAGAAATTTCAGACAGGGTGAGGGGGAAAAAAATAGGCTTTCTGAATTAAGCACTGAGGAGGGAGGGAGAGATGAAGAGTGAGGGAGAGAAAGAAATTTAATTTACTGAAAATATTACAAATTGCACCTGTGCATAACTCCCCCAAATTACCAACCAATCAAGGCAAAGTGCCTATTACTCTCCCATTACATGGAGATCAGATCACGCTCTGAATCTGTGTCCAGAGAAGGAGGGAGGGAGAGGAGGGATGAAGCAGAGTGAGGGAGATGGATGGAGGAAGGAGGAGAGACATGCCCCACAGCGATGGCTAATGTGCCAACAGAGAAATGGAAATGCTGAGACACAGACGTGATGATTCTGCACAAAATCTCTGCACAGAGGAAGAAGAATTCTCTGATATCAGCTGAGTAACCTGTGATGATCCTGACAGATGAAAAGAAAACCAAACGCGAGTAGTAGGCTGAGATGGTTGGTTCAAAAACCAAAACTTTTATTTAAGACATAAATGGAAGAAAATGGGAACAGGGGATTTCTCTTTACAGGAGAGAAGACAGCTCTTAGAAAGAATTACTACTAAAAAGGAGGTCAGTGGCAATAAATAGGGTTTAAATGTTTTGCCTAATGGCTCTTGAGCAGGGCAAATGCTTTTATTCTCACATAGCAGCCATTTTTGTAATCAACAAGGTAATTAAGGAGCCTCAAGTGTTTATACATTAAATTAAAGACTAAAACATTCAGAAGTTGAAGAATCAATTTAAATCAAAAGGTGGAGAAAACATTTAATTTTGCTCAACTACAATTTTTAATTTGTGTAGGGCAGATTTCTCTTCTTTTAGCTCACTGTAAATCTCAGTTTACAATACAAAGGCGAATAGAAACTTCATGTAATTCTTTATTAAAAAATGCTTCCACACGGCATAAACAGTGTTACACATTTCTCTCTTCCCTCCTCAGGTGCAGTATGTCTGAAGAACGGTTTCCTGGGTCCACACCTATGATCCGTTCTACAATCAACAGTGGTGTCAACCAATCCAATAAGTATCATAAATATTATAAAGCTGCTATCAAAGAGAAGCAAAAGAATTTAGACTTAAATTGTGTGCCAACAAGATATAACAAACTAGAGTATGTTTAATTTGTTTTGTTTTGTATACTTTTCTTTCTCACAGCTTCAGTTCAGACTTTAATTTCATCAGAGCTCATTCTGATCCACTCTAAGTAGTTCAAGACATAACACTGTTAACTCGTCTTTACTGATGTCAATTAGTAACACTCTTGGTACTGAGTCTTATGCAAAACCTTGAGACGTCTGTGTGACTTCTGCTGCTCATACAACATTTTCTAGATGCAGATAATAACCAAGCAGGTCAACATTTAGTATTTGATGTTCCGATGCCATTTGTTTCTGTCCGATACCGGTTCCGATACCTGGGGTTTAGGTATCTGCCGAGTTCGAGTACAGATCCGATACCAGTGTTATTTTTTTAAGAGGTCTATAAATTCTATGTCATTCTTCAGCTCCAGGTGACAGTGAGATGGATCTGATTGACATGAGACTGATGAATTTTTGCTATTGCTTGTGAGTCCAATAACAATACTTTGAGTTAAATATAAGATGAACCAGGAAGCACCAGTTTCCTCCGTCTCAGATGAATAATAAACAAGTGCAACAAGAAAGATGATGCTAACACCAGAGAAGCCGATCAGCTGATCACCGACAGCCAGTCGGAACAACAGGAGAGAGAGGAGGAGTAGAAGTAGAGGAGGAGAAGGCATATTAGTACAGACCTGCAGGAATCAGATTTTTTTTTTTTTTAATGAAAGAGTGTGAGTGTTGAACCCTCTCACCAGGAAAAGTGTGGGGGATGAGGGTGCATTAATTCCTGTTAAAAAATTAACGCAATTAATTACATATAATAGTTACTGCTGTTAACGTGTTATTTTTGACAACCTTAATATTTAGTTATACAATTCATGTTTTATTGACACGTGAAATCCATGATGGCCACAAACTATCTTGAAATTGGACGTTCAGTGAAAGTTTTCCACAAAGAACAGGGGCTGTTAATCCAGGACAAAAATATTCGCAATAACAGAAGTTGTCTGTTATTGCTGTGATTCGTTGCACATTTTTCCTTTAAGGCAACAAACTCGATTTCAACCTAAATGCTTTATAAAGTTGCTGGTGGTAAATTTGGCAGCATTCATGTCGCCTCTGGAAACTTCAGCCCTGCACAGTAGGTATGTCACTGTTTTGCTAGCGGGATTTTCTAATGAGTAATGACGCCCAATTACTAACATACCATTAATGCTAAATGTTAGCACAAGAGTGACTCAAGTGCAACTGCTTCTCTGCTTACCAACTTAAAACAACGGTCAAGCAAGACTGTAACTTCCTGTGTCTGTGTGTGGTTGTGTTGGGCAGGAAACAAAGAATTGTTATTCCGTTTCCATGGTATCGGATGGTGTTTAGACAGAAATACTCACCGATACCAATCCCCATATTTTTGGTAGGATTGGCGAGTATTTCCGATGCTAGTATCGGTATCGGCCCATCCCTAATTTGATATACAAAGTGAAGGTAATGCGAAACTAAATGAGGTTTATCAGAAAGCCAATTACAAGAAAATTCGATGTAACAAAGGAAGTGGTTGCCAATCTGATTTAGTCACATAAGCCAAAACTATTTCAGAATCCGAATTTTTATTGTCATTAAACTAAAGTATAGCAAAATTTAATGCGGCTCCATTTCTGTCATTAACAGAACAGCATTAAACCATCAAAGCTCTGTTAAACGTATCCTTCAGTGTATAGTTTAGTTTAATACATTTATTGAGTTATTAATTTCCCTCCACTGTGTATCTTTTAACCTTTCAAGACACTTAGCACATTAATTCATTTTTGTAATCTAGCAGTGCAGGCACATGCAGAGCTTTTCTCAATGTACAAAAAGTCCTCTCTGTTTCCATGGTGTAATAGGAAATTAAATAATTAATTAAATAAATAAAGGTTAAAAAGTGCCAACGCTGACAATAGTTATATTACTGTTAAACACAGCCGAACAAAAGCTCCATTCAGATCTGGGTTTCCCTTTTTTATTCTACATTAAGAAATTTTCTCATTTTTTTGTTTTAATTATTTAATTAATTGTGGGTATTTATGTAAACTCAACAGCTTTCATTGTCTGTGCTTATTAGATTTACACAAAAGGCCATGTAATCTGTGAAATGGAAGTAAAAAATGATGCAAAATGAAAGCAGGCTGCAGTTTTTGGACAGAATAAGGGTGCATGCGGAAGCACAGAAAGTTAAATGTTTTATTCAGTCCACAACTCAAAGTGCCATGGCCCTCAGGCAAAGCAATGGCCGCCTAAGTGGATACAGTGACAGCAGAAATTGGCCTTCTGGTTTACAACCTGTCGCCACAGAGGCAGACAGAGCAAAGCAACCAAAGGGTACAGAAGACAGGCAGGAGCAGAACATACAAGGCTTAAAAACAAAAAAAAAGAAAGGAGAGAGTGTTAAGGTAAGAGACAGTGAAAATGGAGAAAGAAGGGACAAAAAGTAGATTGAACCATCAAGCTTAAATTGTTAGAGTGTTTCTTTTAAATCCAGTGGTCAAACTAACAAAGTGTTCATAAGGACAGCTACACAGACATGGTTTTAATGGCTAAAGTACCATCCAGGCTTATTGTACCTCCAAAGAATAAAGATACAGGCAGGTGTGTGTGGTTGGACAGATATGCACAAAGTTATAAGACAAAAGAACATCAGATTCTATGAAATGTGACCCTAACGAGCAGAGATATACTGTGTAGTTGAGAGAAAAGACTGCAGCACCATAGCACCATCACCTGGAAAAGACCTACAGAACACAAAGCATGCAGGTGTGTGTGTGAATTTAACTTGACCTCAGCCTCCTGTGTGTTGAGAAAAGAGGCAGCTTTTTATGGTTTTTATTCTGTTTCCCTCATCCCAGTGTGCACTTATTTAGCTCTGCAGGGAAGTGCACAGTTGTGACCTGTGATGTTTGTGGGGCTGGGTGCATTACCTCAGGTCGAAGTGTAGCCCGGGTGCAGGCAGGGCAGATGGGTCCATGTCGGGAGAAGGCGATGGGCAAACGCCTGGTCCTGTTCTGACAGGTCGGATCCTCGCACACACACCAGCCCTATGACACACATAAGATTATTTCTATTTCCACCAACTAAGAGCTCTCCAAACTTTAGAGCATTTGGAGTAAGACTTCTTAAGTTAAAACATTTCTAGTTAACTTGCTGCTTCAGGAAACAGTGTCAAGCAATACAAGTTCAGAAATGAGATGTTAATTCCTATTTTTAAAGTTGTCATAAACCTTAAATTTCAATTACTGCTTGGTTTCTGCTGCTTTTTTTTATGTGTACAACAACAACAGAAAAAAAGAATGTAAGTATGTAAAAAATTAATAATTAAAATCATGAAGAGAATGATGAGTTTTAAATCACAATGATGAAAACAGATGGGCTAAAATGACAAAAGTCAGTTACAGCAGCCTTTACAAGCCTGTTTGATTATTCTTTGTAAACATATTCACATTGCCATTTTTTCTACCGATAAAGATGCTCTTAAAAATCGACAAAACATCAATAAACTCTTTTTAAAAAAAGAAAAACCTTGTTGATATGAGACATGTCTGAAAACAATTTCTTGATGAGAAAATGTTGTCTTATGTCCTTGCTTCTCTAATTCTGTGAAACAGCTTCCAAGAAAAGTACAAGGAAAACAGTTTGTAAAATAAAAACTGCATGTGATGTGCATCCAAATACATGTCCCACCTTTCCTTGTCTTGTTACATTTCAATATAACTTCAGCTGCCATGTGTCAAGGTGCTGCTCTGTCAAACAGGCAGAGCAGCGGACAGCCAAAACAGCAGTATTTAGGACCTCCCGGGGTGAGGGAGTGACCCTGGGCAGGTGCTGCGTTCTAACCCTCTCAATCTCACCGTATTCTTCCAGACTCCTCCTCCTTCCTCTGCTTCTTACGCCCTGTCATTATCAGGGGGGGTTTAAAGGGGAGGGGGTTAATGCCCAACTAATGACAGAGCATAAGACCCACCACCATCAACGCCTTTGCTCCTCTGCTTCATCCATCCTGCTTTCTTTCCTTCCTTCCTTCCTTCCTTCCATTCACTCAAAATAAACCCTTCTGCACCTGTCTTTCGATCCCCCCCTCCCTACATCTTCACTTATAAAGGCATGCAGCATTTCTCTGATTGATTTTTAGGTCTGTCTTTGTCTGGTCTCTTGATTAGTTCAAAGCAGCAGGAGCTTTAAAAAAAAAAAAAAATAGAAGAAATGGCAAATATTTTTCTCTTTACGGCTAACTTTAAAGTCTATAAACACCTCTCCTTCTGTACAAGCACCTTCAATGAAAACAGCCAAAACAAAGCGAGGCCGATTACAAGGATGCTGCACTTCACGTTCTTAAAGTGACTTTAACAAGGTTTACAATAATAAAAGCTAATAATTTCCCAAAGATTGAAAAAAAACTGAAGAGAACTAGGATACTTCTGTAGTAAATTAATCCTGGACAGGTTTGGAACGGTTTCAAAAAACCTCAAGACAAATAGTTCAGCAAGCAACAAGGAATTTTGCTTATTTAGCAATGGTGCGCATTGAAAATGGCCGCTATGTTGACATCCTCTTGCTAGTGTGTGACAAGGTGCGTAAAGCAAAACTCGTCTGAAACATCCCGCGGCGTCCCAGAAGGAAAAGTGGTTTAGCCTCGGGACGCCGTTGGGCAGCAATAGCTCCAGAAATGTACATAATACAAGTCACTGTGCCATCGAACGAGTCAGGAACGCAGAGTTTTAAGGTTAGAAAGTTACGTAGTGTGTCTTTAAGCATCATTTATCCAAATTATGTCTGTTTTAAACGTTTCTAAATGTCACTGTCCAATGCATGATTTACATCCAATCTATGTGAACCTCAGAAAAATGGGTTTACTTGTCCACCATCTACAAGTAACACTGATTTTATTCATTAAGAGTTTGATATTTCTGCTCCATTTTCCCAGCTGTTCCATGTTATAACATCAGCCGTCATTGTTTATAAAAGGCATCCGCATATGTAACACCCTTCTTTGGTTTGCTCCAACTACATGATATCCCTCCACCCCTTTTTATATAGCAGCCACAAAGTTTTAAGTTTTAGCTGGTTACGATAATCGAGCCCCCAGCCCCTGAAATAAGTGCTTGTTGTTGGAAATAAGTCTGTCTGCAGACCACAGGAGAGGGGAGTTGCTTTAAGTGGGCGAAATTAGAATCCATCCAAGTTAGAGGGTCGCAATCAAGTTACGCTCAAGGTTCAGTCCTCGCTTAGACCACAGGTACTCTCATTGCTGCCCCTCGCTTGATTTCTGTTGTTTTTATTATTCCTTCATCAATCTAAAAATAAAAGTATTGTTTCTTTATGTGAGTCCTATCTCTTGAATGCTCAGTAAACTTGTAACTATTTCAATGGTTTCATTTATTTATTTTTCCTTCCTTTTTGGTTGCAGTTGTTAGAGGAGTTAAAATGTCCATGGAGGGTGGTGTGGTTTGAAGTTGGCACATTTATATACAGCTGAATGTAAAATTGGGCATAAGTGGAAGAATTACAAGTAATGTTAGATTACAATAGATCTGATTTAGTCAAAGGGATGTAAATACTTTTGTTTAAAGTTTATTTAAATGCAGGTGTACACCGTGTCAACTCCATGGAAACTCAAATGGACATCATGAGACTTTTATTTGATTACTAAGCAAACGAGAAACTCCCTTGAAAATTTCTGCATTAACTTCACTATTTGCCAGATAAGGCTTCTGCTAAATTCACATTTAATATTTATGCTCCTAATGTCTGGAGGAAACCACCATAAAACCTGAAGTCTGCTCCAAATCTTAGCTCTTTAAAATCGGCTCTTAAAACTTTTTCATGTGCCACCACTTCTCATTGTACTAGGAAGTTTAGGGACAATGATGATGATGGTGTTTTTGATGTATTTGCAGGTGACATATTTTTGCATTTTGTGTAAATAACTGTGTGTATTCTCCGGTTTGTGTCTGACGTGCACACTGCTTATGTATGAAGTGTGCTAAATAAATTAGCCTTGCCTTACATTTCCCACTCTACAGTCCAGACTAACAATGTGCACGAGGTCTGACTACAACAATCTAAATAGTAGCTTATCGTACACAGGGTGGCTTGATAGCTAATCACAGCTGAATGCGAAATGGCAGCAGCCACACATAGCAGGGCTGTTATCCAATTTTGTTCACTTTAACAAGGTTTTCATGCAGTTAAAAAAACAGCTCTGCAAGCCAAACTTTTCTCCTGTAATTACACACTTTGCCTGCAATTTTAAATGGTTTATATCTTAAAAAAATCATCTAATTTACAGCCTGTTTATTGTGGAAAGTATGATATCTGTGAAGAAAAAACAATCTACTTTGCAGAAGATGTTTGGGGGTCTTTAATTTATCCAGCTATATCGGAGACTGCATGGGGTACACTGAAGGAGAAGCATTTAATGTAGTCAACAGGCTTGTTTCACAAACACACACACACACAGCTGATCTCCACTAAATGAAAAGCAAACGCACACATATGTCCCAAATCAATTAAAAAGTCCCAGAGTTCACAGCTTTTCCCACAAATCCCAGCTCCAGGACTAATTACCTTCACACATTTGCTGCTCTTGTGCAAAGAGCCAAGCATCATGGGAAATGAGACCGCTTTGCCACAGAGAAGAAATACACATGTACGATCATGGTTAGTTAAGGTGGTATAGCCGTTTTTGTTGATATTTTTAATTTTTTTATTTATCTTTTATTTATGACTCACATATAAAGTCACATAAATGATATAATTGTGGTCACACTTGATTTGTCATTCACAAGAATTACAAGGAATCAGTAATAAGATGCACATCAAAGACTAAGAAGACTCAAAAGAAGAAAAGCTACCCACAACACCCCATCTGCTCAGCTTTGGTGACCCCAAAGTCATCCACACAGGCCATACACATAAGAAAATAAAAATTAAGATTGAAAGCACTAGACCTGTGAGTCACACAGAAAGGATTAAAAACAAGAAGCACATCAGGAGAAAGCCAAAGTAAAAAAAAAAACACAGAAAAAGAAAAAACACATCTAATTGAGGCATTTTGCAGAGCGAAGGGGGGGTACAGTCAGACGGGAGAGAATAAAGACTCATAATTGCATAATTATAGCAGTGGATACCTGACACACTGAATGTAGACGTCAAATGAGTTCCACATAATTTAACCAAACAGAGGCAAGACCAGGCCATGACAGGGCCCACCACGAAATATACCCTACCTCCTGTTCCTCCTCTTTGTCTGCTCGCTGTTTTTTTTTTTCTCTATTTCTTCCAAAACCTCTATGCTCCTTTCATTCTTACGGCTCATGGTTCGAGGCCTCTACATCCTCCTCAGTGCTGTAGGCATATTTTATTTAAAGGGGGCTTTTAAAGACCTTAAAGTCAGGGAGGGCCACTTCCTTATTATTACAGCATATGCAATCACCAAAGATGGAAAATCGCTGACAATCATCAGAATAATAATAATCATATTGTGATTTAATTATTTCCATAATACTATTATAGCCATTACAAGAGTCAGTTACACTCAACAAGATAGAAGTCGTGATGTAAATTTCCCTTCAGTTCATCCCTTTCTGTGCTTGCTTGTTATCTTTAGTGAGGAATGATTTGCTTGCTCTTTTTTGGCTGAAAGTGATGATAATACTCATTACAGATTATTTGTTAAATACTTTTACAAATCAGCATATTAAGTGCTATGTGTCATTCCTGATGTGCATAAATAACATGAGACTAAATAACTCGAGGCATATATGCAAACATCAGCATGGAGCAAGTAAGAGTTAAATAAAACTAGAATTGATAGGAAGAATTGGAATAAAAAGCCTGAAGTGAAAGTTGAAAAACTTTCCAGTCTTATATGTAACCCTCACTTTTAACAGTGTATAAAAGGACAATGTTTTTAAATTTAATGGAAAATACGTCAGTATTCAATCACTATGTTATGTCGGTTGTGCAGCGTTATGTTCAGTAATGTGGGCAGCATTGCATTTTCTATTGAGATTATGCCCAAACCACATCAGTATATCAGCGCAACTCACACACGGAACGAAAACAAAGTTACACAACATCCGCATGTTGCTTTGTTTGTTGTTCAGTGTCAGTTGCAGAAGAAACGGGATGGAGTAGGAAAGTGTGATGGAGAAAATGTTGAAAAAAGCTTAGCTTGTTTAGGCAGGTTGGCTGCTGAATTTCTCCTTCCACTGACCGGTGAGCAGGATCTTTCACCACAAGTTTGGAACTGGACTGAACTGAAAATAATGACCAAAAGCCTGTATCTCCGACTCTGCAGCTTAATTTTTCTTTCTCTTTAGTTGGCGCACAATCTGCTATGTCACGCAAATCGATCTCTATGGCAACATGCCCAGGCAAGCACACACACAGGCAGCAGCATGCGCGTACCACCTAAAACAGATTAGAACTTTACACATGGGCAAACACGGCTCGAGTAACACAGAAAAACGAGTAACTGTAGTCCAGTAAAGTAATTTCGTTACAGATATTTTAAGTGTAACGCACTACTTTACTTCGTTACCCAAAAAAGTAATATCGTTACCGTAACACGTCACTCCCAACAGTGGATGTAAATACACAGTAACTTGAATTACTTACATTCATGTTTGCCTAATCAAATATTTAATTAAAAGTTATGTCATTTGTAATTTCATAACTGTCGATGACTTGGACTGGGCTGCACACAAAGCGACAACTTCTCTAGCATCTGCTTAATGTTTCATTAATGGATGAGTAAAATGGAAAAACACGTAACTTTTTTTTCTTTTACGGATACATTCGTTGTTCAAACATGACTGACTCAGCGTGAGCATGATGCCTTTGTTGTCATCAGGTCATGTTTCTATTATTTTCACTGTTACAGTAATATTTACATTTCAAACAGCAGCAATAATGTTAAAGAGCAGCTGTAACTCAAAAGCTAGCTGGATGGGCTTTTTTCCCGTGTTTCAAACTTCTCTACTGATGTCCCGCAAATTGTTGCAGTTTACAAAATGTCCAGGTAGAGGTAAGGTAGCATTTTACGTCCATTTTCTGAAGAAAGTTAAAAATTATTATCTATTTATTGTTTACAGAGCAGAGGTACTTTTTGGTTATTCTGTGTTTATTATTTTGTTATGCTGGCACCTAAATATAGAAATAAATTAAACTCAAAGACCTATAAGAAGGGTTAATGTGATTTAACCCTTTTAAAACATTGTGAAATTAAACAATGCATTAAAATCTTGATATATGTAATACTGTGATTTTTTCTTTGACAATGATCATCCAACAAGATCTATTACTGTGACATCCCTGGTCTTCAGCACTGAGTCAGCCATCTTTATCTGTAAATAAGTAACTTATATGCTGCGGCAGATTTCCATTTGCACAACAGATGCAATAAACACTGCAACCACTGTAAGACCTCCGCTCTGTCTTTACTCGTAGACAGACTCAGTGTTGCATTTCCAGTGTAGGAAGTTCAAATTCTCCAGTTTCAGAATTTTTGTTTTACAAAGACAAAAACATTCATTTTAATTTCTTCACAAAACAGCAGCCCATCAAGATTTATTAGTTTTGCTCATATAATGAATGCTCTATCAATCTAAATAACCGATTAGTTAACAAATTACTGGAGGTCTACAACTAAAGTCAACTGTAGGGAGAAGCATCTCCTGTAGCAGAGGAATCCCGCCGCCAGTCACACACCACCAGCAGAAAAGACCTCTAACTAGTTTTTGTCTCCTATCGTTCAACACTTCCAGCTCTGGGGGGAACAGACCTAAAAATCGGTCTACTTCACAAACACACTCTTTCACACAGACACACACATGCAGTGAAAGAGGCTCAAACGGTTCCACTTTGTACCTCCTCCGCTTAATCAAAGCTTCACTATTCAACAATTTGACCTTTTGTTCAAAACAGGATTATCACCTTCTCTGGTCTTCATTCACCCTTTCTCTCTCCCTCCCCCTTTCTTCTCTTGCCCCTCAGCCCGTTTCCAGGGGCGACCTGCATGACGAGGGTAATTGCAATAATTTGTTAAATGCCATGGCAACGGTGGTTAGATGGGAGGGGTTAAAAAAGAAAACGGAGAATTGGGTGGTTCAGGAAACAAGCAAATCTCTCATTTTGCCAAAGACAGTTGAACAAGACAAGGAATGGATGACAAGTGTGTGTGTGTGTGTGTGTGTGGGGCATAGAGAGGGTGAGTTGTGAACGAGTGTTTGTCCATTCTCAGGGTGCTGGCTTATTGATAATCACGGGGATGAGGGTGGGGAGGGGAGCAAGAGGTAATTTCACTAATGATTAATGTCTCCGTGGTCTCAGCTCGAGACGCCAACACACATGTACGTGTATTCTTGTTCACACACACACACACACACACAGAGGTACAGACAAACAGCTCTATTTGAACTCTCCCTTGGCCTGAAAGGAATCCTTAATTACACAATATTACCCCTCTTCATTGCCCCGCTGTGTGTGCTGTGTCCACTGCTGTTCGGCCTACAGTGGTGTGTGTACGTGAGGGAGTGTGTGTGTGTTGCTGTGTGACATGCAAGTATTCAGTGGTAGCAGCTGTTTCACACATCGTGACAAAGGGTCTAAGGGGGACTCGCTCCCCTCACATTCACTGCACTAATTGATTTCTGTTCAGCACTGTGGGAGAGTTACCCCTGCACACACACTTTTACAGGCAGTGCATTCCACTCACTCCAGACTAAGGTGTTGGAAGCTACCCAGAGAGAAAGAGTCCTCGACAAAGACGACACAGGCATCCAGATTCATTCACTCTCGGACTGCAGGCTGAGTACAGTAACAAACCTTTAAACTGTTGTGTTTCACATGTGCTGCTTCTACTCTGAGTAAAAGGAATCTACAAGTTTTTAGTCATCAGTGTGCAGATGATACAATATACGTATAGCCACTTTATTATTTAACTGCTTGTTAACACAAATATCTAATCAGATGATCACATGGCAGCAATTCAGTCCATTTAGTCACACAGACACGGTCAAGATGACTTAGTGAAGTTCACACTGAGCATCAGAATGATCATTAAAAAGGGGGATTTAAGTGACTTTGAATGTAGCATGGTTGTTGGTCTGAGTATTTCAGAAACTGTTGATCAACTGGGATTTTCACACACAAACAGAAAATGGTCTGAAAAACAGAAAATATCCAGAGCGGAAGTTGTCTGGACCGTAATGCCTCGTCGATGTTAGAGGTCGGATGAGAATGGGCAGACTGGCTGGAGATGAGAGAGAGGCAACTGGTCAAATAATCACTGGTTACAACCAAAGTATGCAGAATACCATCTCCGAATGTACAACAGATCAAACGTAGAAGCAGATGGGCTACAACAGGAGAAGACCAAACTGTATGCCACTCTTATCAGCTAAGAACAGGAAACTGAGGCTACAACTCTTAACTGTCCATCCCCTCATGACCCCACTGTACCCATCTTCTGATGGCTACTTCCAGCAGGATAATGCACCATGTCACAAAGCTCAAATCATCTTCAACTGGTTTACCTACTTATAATGTGATTAATTTCCGATATATCTAATTTTACTGGATTTTTAACTTCTGACTGACAGTTATAGTTTTCAACATTAAATTAAATAAATACACAATCATAAAACCAAATAGTTATAATTCATGAAATCCCTGTATACAGTATAATCATGACCAGCATTTCTAGTCTAGCACTGCTGCAAAGGTGCAGTCACCAGGTAAAACTATACAGATCTCATGACAACCTGTATGTGGGTGTAAATGCAAAAGTAAGGTATCCTGTAAAGCTTCCGAATCAAGTTTTACTCATCTCTTTTAAAGAAAGGATTACGCTTGTATTAAACTAAAACTGCCTGGCCTGTCAAGTTATCCCTTGATTGCAGAGAAAAACGGCTATTTGAACATTTTCATAGATCACCATCCCCTAAGTCTTTGTAGAGCCTTTTACATTTTACATGCACAGTGTGATCTTTGGCTGAAAATGCCAGCACGCTACCCTGCTGAGGTCTTTTTTTTTCCTCCCATCATTGTGATGGCTTCTCTTAACATCACTGCATCGGTTGCATCCCCCATTGTGTTAAATACAGTCCAAGCCTTTCATACAAGCTCGGTTTTCACAGGTTTTCCTTATTTCATTACACTACACAACTATTTCTCTGGCCACTTGAGCTTACATTCTGTTGGCCAAAGCATTAATTTAACTTATTTAAAGAAATTGTTGACCATTACTTTGTACAAAAACCACCAAGATCCTGAAGCATAAACATAGCGTTCGTGGAGATTAAAGTCCTTTTAGTTTTGAAGTTATTTACATTAGTAGACCAACCTCAAGGCTGATTGAACTGTACCTTTAAATAGAGGATTATTAGATTTTGTGATGCACCGATCTAATGAGCTTAAACACATTTAAGAAAATCAGAAAAAAAGGCCCATGGCAGCCTCATTACATGTTATCTGACTTGATCTGCAATGTTTAAAGGATAAAGGTGATCTAGAGCAGGGCTACTCAATTCAAATTTAAGGTCCTATTAGACATTTATGATCTTCATACTTTTGCTTCTAACTGGTTAGTGATATATATTTAAGTAGCCCAGTTGTTTCAATATCTGAAAGTAATCAATAAATGTCAAATTAATTTAAAACAATTAATACAAACAAGTCTGCTAATATTTATTTACATGTAACATGAAACTAAACCTCTTTCTAATATGTGTAAGATTCTCTTGTTTACTAAATAAAAGTAGGGCAGCAATCAGAGGAAAAAAAAAAAAACGTGAAATTTGTGCATGTTTAGACACAGAGCTTAATTACCTAGAAGAAAATAAAATACAGGGAGAAAAAGTGTGAATTTCCCCTTTTCAGATTCAGATCTTGACCAATTTTACAGATAAATCTCAACTGAACAGTTTCCCTTTCTTCCCCTCTTTTCTCAGTGAGAGATCGGAGCTCCAGCTCATCCTGCCAGGGTTATAAACCTGGACCTGAATGGAGTCACGACTGTTCTCATACACGTGTGCTTATTGGTGAATCAGCAACAATATTTTGTTGTTTTTGTTTTTTCTTTCCTTCCAGTCGTGTCTCAGCTGCTGCTTCGACAACTCCTCCATCAGTAAATGATTGTTTTTTTTTGGGGGGTTTTTTGTCTAAATGGATGGCGATAATCACGTTGGCCAGTAAAGTGTGGCTCAGGATCCTGATGGACTGGTCATACTGGGCTCTGAGACTACTTATTTTCTGTGATATAACTTCATATTTCAGTAGTTATGTTTGTTCAGATCTATATGTTTTGTCTCATGAAGGTGTTATAAAGTGGCTTTTTTAATAAATGCCACAGTTTCTGAAAATATGTGTGGTTTAGTGCTCCCAGGTGAAGTATAAACCGAAATTAATCTGTCCATTACGGATTAAATGCTCTGTTTTTGCTCCACTTTTCTTTATTTGGAGAGAGTCATTTCTTCCTTTTTTTCTTTTTTAATCCATTTCTGTCTCATTTGTCTTTCTCTTAAATGTCTCCAGTGCAGTCGTCTTGTTTTTTTCTACTGTATTGCTATCATTCTTTTACTTTCTACACATGTTTCTTGCCTCTGTCTGCACTGTAGAGTTGCAAAGTTTACAGATTTCAGCCAGTAAAAAGACCTGATTGGCTGCGTGAATGGTTAAACTAGCATGTAATTGGTCAATGCGTTTCTTTTGAACTACAAATGTGACAACTGAAGCCTCCAGATTGTAAATCATAAATTTCCGTTTTAACTGAAAGTATGGGTCCATATGAGACAGCTTCTGGGTCTGGACCCGGACAACATTCTGATCTAGAGGTACCCAAGATGGTTCATTTTAATATAAATATTTAACACAAAAAGTAGGTGAGATGTAAATATATGTTTGTGTGCTTCATTCTAACAACATATGTGTAATGTGTTAATGCACATTTTTCACCGGATGAAAACATAAACAAACATAAACAATAACGGACTAAATTAGAATGCATGTTTGTGGACTGATAAAGACGAGGCAAAAATGTAGTTCACTAAATAAAAACTGGACTAAAATCTATGGACATTTTAGTTCACGAACAAAGACGAGACGAAAATTATATTATTATATCATATGACTGTCAAATCTTTTCTCCTCTGCCTCCTCCCCAGTTCTTTGGCCACTCATACCCCCCCTTTCAGTTAAAAATGAAACATTAATGGCCATGCTTTGCACGGGGCCCAAGAGAAAGAGAAGACGTGATATATGGACCCATTTTCACTACACTGAAGGAAAAAAAAAGGAAGAAAAAAAAAAAAAAAACGTTTGCTTGATCAGAGGAAGAGAAGGAATGTGGGCACAAGGTAGCTGGAAAAACACAAACCTGAAGAGACACGTCGCAGTTCACCACAAAGACATCGTGGTAAGTTAACAAAAAGTTTGGTGGTGGTTGTTTATAACGTAACATTAAACCAACGGCTGTAATGTTCCAACAATAACGTTAAACCAACCACAAACTAATGCTAGCTAACTTACTAGCTTCGTAGCTTGTAGCAACCGTATCCACTTGTTGACAGAATTGTGTGCAAAGTTGAATTTAAGCTAACTTAGATACGTTATACTCGTCGGGCAACTATGTTTTCAGTTGGATTGCAAATTTAATTAGAGCAGACAGACGTATGAGCTAATCTAGGAGCTGCAAGCGAACTATAGTGAACACAAAACACCTGGGCAGCTAGACATGGATGTAAACTAAAGACTAAAACGTACTAAAACAAATCATCAAGATAAAATAAAATAATATGCCACACTTAATTCAAAACAACTTTAACCTACATGTTTGTACATGAAATAGTATAAGTGTGGTATAAAAGTAAGTAAAATTGTCTGTGTTTTGAATGTTTGGGGTCAAAATATCAAAATGGGGTTCCAAGCTAAAAAAGGTTGGGAACCACGGCTCTAGGAGCAGCATCCCATTGTATTTATTTGGTAACATAAAATGCTGTTCTGTTTGTCTTCAGGTTACTATCACAAGGACATTTGATTTGAATTGGCATCAATATTAATATAATTGTCCTGACTAAAATTGGACTAAAATGCTGACAGTTTTTGTTGACTAAAACTAGACAAATAAAATGTTTTCTTGGACTAAAATTAAGAATAAAATGCTTAACTTATAGTCGACTAAAACTTAACTACATAAAAACGACATGAGGTTGACTAAATGTGATAAAAACTAATAAGCGCGATTGAAACTAGACTAAAACAAACCAAATTTAAAAATGGCAGATAAAATCAACACTATTTTGAGAGCAGTTTTTTTGTCATAATAACTTAAATTAATTGTAACCTCAACATAACAAAGAAGTACTCACAGAGTAGTATTTCTTGATGTAGCGACGGATGTCAAGTTGAAGTTTGTTGCAGATGTTGACAGGATAGTCAAGGGGTTGACTCCCACAGGGAATATGACAGCATCGCATCAAACTGGGCTCAATTTTGTCACCCTGAAAAAGAAAACATAAGCCACATCCCAGTAAATCAAAGCACAAATACAATTATACAAAAATAGTGGACTAGATGCCCAAAATAGCTCCTTACATTTTTCAAATTTAGTATTTTGACACTGGAAGCAAAAAAGCAGCAGACCTCAGCCTCAGTACTCGCCAACACAAAAGGACAAATGCAATTAGCACCATCTTTGCCTAATTAATTCAATTTATATATTAAAGGGCTTTTAGACAGAGTCTTGTTTAGAATCTGCAAGAACAATGACTCTAAAGGTCAAACGTTTACTATAATAAGACTCCACTGTGCATAAATATACAGTTTGCATACAGGAAATCAACACATCTCTGTTTTAACCCTGTAATCAGGAAAAGCTATTATGTACTGTAACATATAAACTTGGCCATTAACTTTAAACCACCACAAAGAGCATGTCAAACACTGAAGGTGAAAGAGCTGAAAGCACCCCCTGGGTCCAGTAAATTTTAACAGTATTGCAGCCTTAAGAAAACAGGTCAGCTCAACCCCCTAAACTGTCCACATGACACAAAGGCTTATAGTTAATGCAATGAAAAAAGACAGCCACAGTACATAATTACACTAAATGCAACAGCTTTAAACACCTGCCCCTTGGAACCAGAACTCCATTTACCTGTCGCACTGACAGCTGCAAAAATAAAAAAAAAAAAAATCTCAGCAGAGAAGTCAGTGACACAAAAGTATGTATGTGGCACCTCACACCCAGATGAGCACAGGGATTTTTTTTGTTTGCATCATTCCTTCTATTTTGGTCTTTTAGAGAGATTTTCACAGTTGAAGTCCATCAACTTATTCAACTTCTCCATATTTACCCTCCCCAACTCAGTCTATCTTCTGCTTACTTTCATCTTTTTTTTTTAATCTGCTCTTGATGAGATCAACCTCCCTTCGTCCAACGTCCATGATCTCCTCCCCATCCTGCTGCTTTCCTGCTCTTTATCTCTCTTGCTATGATTTTAGCACTCCTCTGCAGCTTCAACCAACTGTCATCTTCTCCGCCTCGTGTCTGCACCCTAAATAACTTCTGCAATCCTGTAAAACCATTTTAAAAGGTTTACGATGTCAACTGTCTAACCAGCCTGTTTTCATCGGTGTCTTGGTTTGATAATGTGCAGCTTTCACAGCGTTATGTTTTAACTGCCCATACGGGATACCTAACGCTCTTTTCATCCCCCCCCCCTTCCCTCTCTCTCTCAGGCTACCCCCATCAAACAGCTTTCCTCCCCTGTCTGTCCTCTATCATCCATCACTGCCTCCTCCTCCTACCATCTCTGGCTCTGTGTCAGTGGTGGAGTCAAGGACCATCTGTCCTCCCCTCTCACTGAGCTGTTAGACCATGTTCACCACCTTAATTAACTTACTGTCTTATCAGTTCAAGTGTGTGCATACCGGCCTCAAACACACAGTGAACCAGAAATCATCTTTGGTAGATTCTAACAAAATCATCTCTTTTCGTTTCTTTGATTGCTAAAATAAAACCATACTAGTCCATCCTCTTTGTATGGAGTGTGTGTGTGCATCGCTCCGGTCCGCCTGTCGAGGACAGAGGCTCGTCAGTTTTATTAGTGTCTTCCTGACAAGAAAAAGCTGTGTGTCCTGCTCCTCATTAGAGGCGGATAACACTCGAACACATAACCTTGGCCTGACAAATGCTAAGAGATGAGTGTGTACGTGTGTGTCCACTGAGCGGCAGGGTTAAGGAAAGGCTTTTCAAGTTGTGGAGTCCAAACTATGCCAATGAAAACAGAGTCTGTTTTGGAGCCAGGCAGCTGTCTAAAAATACAGACAGAGCCACAATATGGAGGATGACTAAAACATGAACCCCTTAACAGGAAGTTTTACCGAAATGCCTTCGGAAACGCCGTTCTCCCACTCTTCTTACTCCTTATTCATGCATCGGCTGACTAATCCATTATGACAGCAAAATGCCGTTAATGATTTTGACTCTCTGTTTCTGAGTTTGAGTGTGCAGCGAGTGTTCTTCAGTCACAGCCAAACTAAAAAGGTTTAATGTCATTTCAAATGCAGCTCTCACATCTAAAGAAACGTTGGCTGAAAGATGATCATTGGTTGTAAAACCACAGCAGGGGAATTATAGAGAACAGTTGTGATACAGACAGGTGACAAATTAAAGGAAAAAGCTTCAACACGACGTCGAGGGAATCTGGTTATGCAGCTGTGTTGTAAAGAACATTTTTTATGGTTTGGGAAACACTTGCGGCTGGTCCCTAATGCTTCCTCATCTATTGAACATTTTGGACAAACATATCGCAACATATTTTGGAAGGATGTTGTTTCATGTGTCCAGCAAAGTTGCAGAATCCCTCCTTAGAAAAACCCAAGTTTGTTTGTTCCTTCAATTTGTTTCCCATCTGTAGCAAGTTTGATGTTAATGTACACATTTACTCACAGCTCCTTCAAAGACGCCGTCGTAGACGTTGTCAGTGCCGCACTGAGGGCATGTGAAAGTAAACCTCTCACAGTCTTTGTAGCGCTCCTCGTCGGTCAGCTGGACTGGTGCTCCCAGCATGCCGTCAGCCTCCTCCTCCCGCTGATACTGCTGCTGGGACCTGAACTGAGTCGGGTCCAGACCTGAGATGGAAAACAGCTTTGACTCCTAACTGCTCCATTAAAGTTTATGGCAACCACAACAAATGTTCACTCGCAGATGAAACTTTAACACATTTGAACTGGAAAAGAAAATACTTTGCAAAGATCTTTTTAAGATATTTATCTGACAGCAACCAAATGCATCATATTGGAACAAGCTCGCTGGTAGCAATCAATGATAATTTCTGACTGTTAAATTAGATTGGGTCAGACTTACTAATGTTTATGTACCACTTTTAACATTGAAAATCTGACTGCGTATTTTAAAATAAATAAAGTACTTCTCTAACTTCCTACTCAATGCTTTTTTCTGACCATTACATAGTGAGGCATCTATATTTTTTATTTTCAGTGTCTGAGCAAAATAAGGAAGAAAGGAAGAAACCTCTGATAAATAAACACTGGAGCCTCTCACACAGATAATAGATGATATATTTCATGTAAAAGCTTATATTTTTCTCCATCTGATAATTACTATGCTCATAACATTAAAAAGCATGACTTCAATCTGAGCTCTTTACAATACTGACTGACTGTAAGGACTCCGGCAACTCAGTCAATGTGCTGTCTGGCTCAAGTGGAAAATATCACAAGGTGGCTCTCCTTCAAGGTTTGAATACAGCCATGACATTAACATATGACTAAATGTCATACTTAATTGATTTGATGAAGAGGTTATGGGGAGATATCTCATGTCTAAAAGGGGCTTAAGTTCAGCTGTTTCAGGTATCCACAAGCTTTGAAAAAGAATTAAGTCAAATCTTACAACAACTTGTACCCCATAAATACCCCACAAGGTTTCTATCTGTACAATAGTTCAAGAATTAAACTACTGAACCTGAAAACAAGACTTTATTTAACTAAATTATTTCACAAACTCAGGTAAGGTGATGCCAACAAAACTCTTCTTTCATTTTAATTACCGACACTTCCTTGAACCTTGACTTTTTTTAAATACTAATGAGTGTAATTTGTCATTTTTTTCCAAGGGAAAAGCCAAAGTGACATTCCACAAGTCGAAGTCTTGTACAGTCATAACCTGTAATTAACTTACCCAGCCATGTGGCTATGAGCACGCTGTCAATGCCTTCGATGGGGTCGCAGATACGAGAAACCACCGGGTGGATCTGCTGGGCCAGGTAGTACTGCGTGTCCAGACTGAGACCCTCCTGCTTCTGCAGCTGCTCCAGAGCGTACGCTCTCTGGCTGGCTCCCAACGTGGAACCATCCTAGAAGAGAAAACAGATTTGTTACTGGTGCATTTTACTCATTAAATGACAAATGTGGTCGTTTCCGTGAAGATGATTTTTAATATCTTAAATCTCCACACCTTACAGATGAGGTAGGAAACTGTATCTCCAGCTTTGATTCGGCGACCACCCTGCGAGTTTATCCACAGAGCTACGTGGACGTGAGGGAGACTCTTCTTATCTGGGTAGTCCTGGGGATCTTTTGTCAGGGCCTGGAGAGCACATCAACATCAACAATGGACAGATTATATCATAAATGCTGCCATAATAACGTAAATGCAGAATCTAGATGCAGCCATGTCCTCACCTTGTGTATCTCATACTGGTTGAGGGGTATGTCTCCACTGGCTACCTTCTCTCCCACCTCCACCAGATGTTTCTGGATGTTCTCAACAATGACGTCACGACTCTGGTCTGACAAGATCTGACCAATCACATAGCTAGAACAAAACAGCAGAGTACATTTCATCAAGCTAAACAAAGACAGTTTAGCTGAAGATTAATAAAACTCCATAAGGTTGGTAACCAGAAGACTATTAGCCTTTATATTGCCATATTAAGCTAATCTAACGTACTTGCCACATTCTTTGGCTAGGTCACACCAATCCCTGCGGACAATGTCCAGGCCTTTGAGCTCCTGCTTCACACTGTATCGTCCTTCTCCATGTTGCTCTACAACCAGTGCTGCATATTTCTTTTTCTTCAGCAGCAGAAGTGACTTGAACACACCATCAATGTCAATCTCCAGCAGTTTGTAGAGCTTGTTTACTTCCGCCTTTACCTGGAGAATAAACAAGCACATGCATCCAAACTCAATATAAACACCGAAACACCTGAAAAGAAATTAAATACGTGTGAAAATCAGGAGACGCGCAAACCTTATTTCCCAGTTTGAAGACTTCCTCAAGAGATTTACTGTTGGTGTTGATCATGATGGAGTCGGTATCTCCATAGATGACTTCTAAATTCATCTGAATCAAACACATGAAAAAAATGATTACTAAATTGTTATCAGCATCTTTTTGCCTTGTGAGCCCCGTGCCTATTTTTTAGGCCTCTCCTCGAAGATAGCATACTCATGATAAAATCAGTATCTCTGCAACCAAAAGGTAGACTTGAATATTTTTGGTAAGATGTACCAGTGTATGCTTTACTGGTAAAAAAAAAAATAAAATAAAATAAAAAGGCCTCATAGCACATAGGAAAATTTTTCAGGGCTCAATCTTTGAGAAATAATTAAACATTTAATGTTTATTTCCTTTTTTAGTCTCTTACAGTTAAAAGAAAATCTGACTATGTGGTTAAATCTGCACAACAGAAGCATTGTTATTGAGGTCAGCTGCATAAAGAGGGATTTTTCACCTAATTTAAACTGCAGTAAAAAGTCTGTGAGCTGCTCTGCTTGTTAGAAAGTAAATTGGTTCAAACCTCATTTAACCATCATTCAACGGCTAAGCAACATTATTTGAGGTTCCTTTTCATGTCTTTATTTCAATAACTCAACATCTAAAGGCAACATATTGTAGGTAACCCTTGCAGCCTTTTTTTCTTTTTTTTAAACAAACTGAGAATTTTTCATGGCTGTTTTACTTTGTTGTCATGTTGTGCTGCTTTTTTGTTGGCTGCTGTTTAGTCTTATTGACTTTTTCTCCCACAAATATGGTCTACTTACATGGTTAGAAAAATAAAATGAGCTCAAATTCAGTGTCTTTGTAGTTAGGGCTGGGCGATCATTAGAGCATACTTCATGATCACAATAACTTTCTGGTGGATCATGGTGATCAGCTGTGAGCCTATTTGCTCGATCAAGTATTGCGGAAGTGTGTGCGACAACAGCCAATCAGAGTCTGCCTTCTCCTGCTTCACTTCCCTTTGTAAGTTGTAAGTCTAGTTTTTTAAGTACAGATGTTTTAAAACTGAAAGTATTAAAAAAATTGTGATTAAAAAATCAGATCGGACAATATGAAAAAATATATTGTGATAATTTTTTTTGTCATATTGCCCAGCCCCATCTGTAGTGCTTTTTGAGACAGTAAATCCGTCAATATGGGAACAGAATGGTCCAAAAGAATTTAACAGAGTCTGTGATTGCTAAACAGACTCGGAAACAAGCAGCATGTGTTTTAGGTAGTTTTTAAATTGGTCTAATATTATATATATAGATACACACATGTTTATAACTCACCTTCTGAACCATGTCCTTGGTGTGCATCAGAATCTGAGGACAAGAGGAGACATAACAGGATGAATGGTACCAACGACAAGAAGCAATCCAGCAAATACCGAAGCACAGTAAACAAACAAATCACTCAGGAACAAACAATGATTAAATATTAAGTTTCTATGTGATTTATTGAGTGTGAAAGAGTGTGTGATTTGTGTGCCCGCATTCATGTGGACACGGGAGCAGAGCAGGTGACTTGCTTTTAAATGGGGGATAATTGGCTAAGAGGGCAATTATGTGAGCGTGCTGTGACAGGCATCTTTTCAACCCACACACACTCCTCGTCAGGCAGCGCCCCCCTTACACACACATGTACCTTTATGACTCGTAATGGCCTTTATAACCAGCAGGGTGAGTGACAGAGAAATAAGAGAATTCTGTTAATGCAGTTTGTCCACTGTGTGTGTGTGTGTGTGTGAGGGGGAGAGCAGCAGAGGGATCCTGACAGGTGGGGGCACAGTGAAAAGGGAGGGCGATGTTTGTGCGGGGGTGCCTAAGATCGCTAATCTTGGGGGGCAGAGGGGTTGGAGGGATGGAACTCGGTGTGATCTGTCACCAGCAATCTGCTCCTCAATCAACCACGGCCGCATATATACACACCCCGACTCACACTGTGCTCCGTGTGGGGACAAGGACGTGGCTATTTCAGAGTGTGAGGAAGAGGCGGGGTCAGGCTTCCACTCCCTGAAACCAGAGTGGGACGTAAGCATGCTTTATGGGCTGCTACATACCACTGTACGACGAGAGGAGGAGGAGGGAGAGAGTTTGAGTCATTCAAAGAACAGCTTCCTCCATTAGGGACTGCAGTCAAGGTCAAGGCCTCACCACAAAAAACCCCCACACACATACACACCGATTCACACGCCCAAATCTTGGTATAAGCACATACGCTGTGAATTGTGCAGCTATGCTTTGATGCAGACAAAACGACTCCTGCCTGTTCAGGACAGGAAGATGAAGCTCGTCTTAATGAATGACTCAGTTAGGCTACATTCACACTGCAGGCTGAAGTGACCCAAATCCGATTTTTTGGCCCCTATGCGATCTGTATCTGATCTTTTCATGACAATCTGAATGACACAGATCCGATTTTTTCAAATGCGACCCAGGCCACTTGGACATGTGGTCCTAAATCCGATACGTATCTGATCTTTTGCCATGCGACTTCAGTCTGAGCGGCCAGGTCGCATTAATCCGACCTACACGTCATACACATCATTGTTTATAAACTTTTATCTGTAAAGGTGCTCACATCACTCTCACATCACTCCTGACTGCGACTCCTTACCCACACGTTTCTCTGTATAGACGTTGCTGCCACTGCTCCACAAAATGTCATGGCCAAAAATCTGGCTCTCCTCTTTTGAAATCTCCTCCTTAAAATAATGCCATTGAAAATGTGCTGGCTACGTTTGGATAATAAATTAAAAATTGCAACATAAGCTCCGCTGTTACCGTCCATGTTTACTTCTGCAAACACGAAGACGTCACCCTCACACTCACTGGCACGTCATTGTGTCTTCTACGCATGCGGGACACGTTTGGTGCACATAAGGTTCATACAGGAGATCACATACAAGTGGAATTTAATTGGAAATGTGAACGGACTCACTAAAAAATCTGAATTGAGCATTATGCTCTGCAGTGTGAACCTAGTCTTAGTGCACAAGTGTAAAACCTTTTCAAACCTTTGAAATTCATGCAACTCTTGTGGCGTAAAAAGCCTTTTGGTGATGAATGAAAGTTTTTATTAAACCACAAAAATTATCTTAAATGCTGAATGAGTGTAGGGTTGTTTAACACACACACATGGAACAGAGAAAGAACACATATATTGTATTAAAATGGTTTGAATAAGCAGCACAGTGACATCAGAGTGAGGCTTTTTCTTGGATTCTCGACTATACAATCTGAGCAAACTGCTATTTTTCCCTCTCACATAAACTATGCACATTTTCTAACAAGAAAAAAAAGGTCCCTTTTGCATTTTGTTGAGGTTGTTCCAGACATTTTTATCTGCATAAACTATTAAAATATGTTTGAAAACAGTTTAAAAAAAAAAAAAAAAAACACCGACTGCGTTAGTAGTACAGAGTGGCTGTAATGGACATTATGATGTCCATTTCAAACCCAATTTTAAGTTAATGCAAATCTCAAATATACCTGGGACAAAATATGATAAAGATAACTCCTAACGTGTTTGTATACCCTTGTTTTTGTTGTTTTCATTTTGTTTCCATCCCTGTTAGGGAAAACAGGGTCTATGGGTGAGCTCTAAAGCTACTGTATCACAGCCCAGGTCTTGGCGACCTCTTTGCTTCCTGAAGAGGGAACAGATGCATTTTGCCCATCATATTCATCATTAAACAACTTATTCCTCATTTGCACACATTCTTAAACAGTCACCGTGTTGTCCTATAGGTTTAATTGGCATTTACATGTTGCTGTTGTTATATAGGTGCACCTGATTATTGTCTGCTTTGTTTTCTTACAGCGGCCATAAGTTGTTTTCTAAGTTTCTTTACAAGCTGGCTGTCTTTTTTTGGTTTTGTTTTACAGTTGTTGCTATTGTTTTCTATCTTTTGTATCTTTGAGCTTGTTGACATGATCATCAGAATCAGATATCTGGAAGTAATCAGAGAATTGTAATAATCTGATCTCACACATCTACACACACTTTTGAAAAACAACATTAAAAAAAATCATTGTCTACATTTACTAGTCCATTATCGGATTTATTTTGTACAATCATATACAAATTCTGTTGTACAAAGTTGCAAAAAATTTGCAATTTTATTATAATATTCATCCATAATAATAATCTCAAGTCCCCCCATCCCACTACCACTTGCACTCCAACACTTACAATGAAATGTACAAAGAAATATGCCATGAAAAAGAATTGTTTAGTTCATTACTCATTACATATTAATTCGGAAGCTGATTTTGGGAACTTTAAGTGCCTTGTTTTGTCACAGTTGTTTACATAATCCACCAAAATCACATTATCCTCCTCTTTTATGAAGTTTCTGAAGTTTTACAGCCTTACCCCTGATTTCCACTGGGTGTGTTAAGGCTTCATCACAGTTTTGTTTTTAACCTTCATGGTGCGGCAATCTACACCGGAAATGTGTCAGGTGTAAAGTGCCCAAGAGTGCAGTCCACCTAGCAGTAGCCGCAAAATTACGAAATCACAGGAGAATTGGAGAATCTTGTGATTCTCCCATTCCAGGAGAAACATCTCATCATCCAGGATTAGAGAAAACAAAAAAAACACACTGAGACACCCTGACTGGTTAAACACGTAATGTTTTCATGATTCAGCAGTGCACATCTGCACGGGGGCTTTTATTTTAAAAAATGTGTCTGATTTCCTGTCTGCCTCTATCTGAACTGAGGAAAATGACACATTCTGGATTTAGGATATTTGATCTTTGGGTGTTATTACGCATGCTATTTTAAAAATTCTCTTTCTCTCTTCTCCAAAATACCCCCTTGTGTTGCTCCCGCTGTTAGGCCAGAAGAGTACACATTATGATGTCCACATTAAATTCAGTTTTAACAAGTTAATACAAATCTTAAATGTTTTTCAGCTTGTAGATCAAAATATGACAACGATCACTCCTTTTGTGTTTGTATACTTTTTCTTTAAAAAAAAAAAAATAAAAAAAATAATAATAAAATATAATCAAAATTAGGGTAAACAGGGCCTGTGGCTAAGAGGTTGGCTCTATAGTTGTGGTATCACAACTTAACAGAAGTCTTAAGAGCTCATTTAACAGCTAATAGTACATTTTTGTTATGGATTAAAACTGCTCTGCGGTCAAAGGAGACATGAAAATGTCACTTTTTAAAATACAAGACCTTTAAAAGCTAAATATCAAAACAGAAATCCAGCCAACTTCATATCAGACCAAGAATTATTTTGTCACTTTGGTGCAAAATTCATTTTCACAATTAAAAAAAAAAAAAAAGGCTAAACTGAAAACAAGAGGCCACAGAAGTGATAAATGGCGAGATGTGGGAAAACTAGACAGAGCGAAAGCAAAATGAGGCGACGGGGGAGGGAGGCGAGCGAGGTGAGAACGCGTTGATGTAATTGATGTGTGGACTCATTTAGACAGGTTTTCCATATGCTGTCAGTTCCAGCAGGACGAACAGCTTTAAGGAATGAACTGTGTGAAAGACAAGTCGTTTGACCATGACGCTGGAATGCGTGCAAATGACGGCGTGTGTGTGAGCGCTCATCTTTAAACACATACCAACATATACATACTATACCGACCAATGCAAACACATTTCCCCAGGGGGTGAAAAGAGTGTTTTTCTTCACCCTGATGAGTACACTACTCACCACCGTGCATGCCGCTCATATGGGGCCAAACAACTGAAAAAGCATGACAGGGGAGTCATATAACTTAATGTTAGCTCGATATTGTGCAAGCCCTCTCAGAGAGGGTGACCTGATTCATCAATATCTACCCATGTTCTCCCACAATGATGATGATACAGAATAAGCCTTAATGGCTGTTCAGAAACCATTTCTTTTTGCTTAAGTTTGATTGTAAAGTTTCTTTCAGCTGTCTTTGGCTTTAATTACTTAACACCTACAACAAGTCCAGCTCAACCGGCCCTACTACACTTACTTTGCCAACCTCCTACTCAGTAAATTCATAAAATCTGGTAAAATCTTTTCCTCGTCCTGTAAAACATCACTCAGTTTTCCTTGGTTCCTGCCTCTTTCCCTTCTCAGCTCACTGGTGTTAATAAACTGTAATTAGACTGAACAGTAATTGAGCTCACTGAAAAGTGCTCCCACGGAGTGAGGGATCATGACAGAAGACTTGTGAGCAGAATAGGCTGATGATTTTTTTTTTCTTCCTCACCCATGTCTTTCTTCCATTTTTATGCAATAATACAGGTGAGGGCTCAGATGTCAGCATGCACCCTTAAGGCTGTCACAAGGACTCAGATTGGAGTGTGTTCAATTATGTGCACACATGCTGCCATTAACTATTGCTACTATCAATTTTAAGCCAATAAGGAAGAAACAAAAACAGAGACAACATGTACTCGTTCCACAATTATGCACTTAAAACTAATGTAAAACAAGCCTGCAGTTTCAGTTTACACAGTTTTATTGTAAATCCAATAAAGTTGAACTAAAAAACTTACAAGCAGAGCGTGACAGCTTTAAAACGTGCCAGTCTGAAGCTGAAATCTTTTCAGATGCACTAACTTTGGATTCGACATTTGAAAAACTTGAGTGCTATGGAGTGTTCCTGTATTACCACTGTATTTCAGCTTAAAAGTGACATTTTTCCACGCTGCCCATTTTTAAAACATAATGCACTCAACAAATCTATCTTGAGATGTGAGGACTCGGGCGACAGAGCAGCAGAAGACTGTAGTTTGGTTAAGTGGTCCAACAGTAGCTTGGTGCTAAGTGACCAAAAGAAACATTTACAAGAGCACAAATCTACGAGGAATGACAAATTCTGTCCAGCTGACATAAAATAATAATAAAAAAAAATAACTAACTACTGATTCAACCGTGACACACAATCTTTGTTTTTCCAGCTGCTGCCCAGGTTTTTGTTGGCCTTATTTATTCAAGATTTGTGTCTCCTTGTCATCCCACTCTTGGACATGTAACTGGGATGTAACTCCATCCTCAAGGAAGATAAGGCTCTCCACACACAGAGCCAGGACCAACATGGAGGATGAAGCAATGAGTCCTGCCCTCAACCCAACTGAACACTGAACACAGGATCAAAGTGGGTGTGCTGTACATGCTAGAGTGACCAACACAACCCCACTGGTTGACCTAGGACAATTCCTGCTTGAGGGATGGGATGCCATCCCACAGCAAAATGTGACCAGGCTGGTGACCAGCATGAGGAGGAGGTGCCAAGCTCATGTGGCTTGTATGGGTCTTCAACAGAGGCAAATGAGGTCACTGACAATGTAAAATAAATAAAGCCTAAAAATATGTGTTGTTTTTTCCCGTATTAATGTAGGAGACTGTAATCATCTAATTCACCAGGCAACTATAAACAAGACTGAATACCAACAGGAGAATACTGCAGAGGATTTTGGCGCATTTCTTGGAGGGGGCTACCCACACATGTTTAGCTGTGTTGCTCATTCCACAGTAGCATGATCCTTACAAGCCACACCATATTGTAAAGGGGACAAATCAGACTTTCCAACGATGTATAACACCAGTTGGTATAATTAAAAGGGAGAAAAAATGACCAAACTCAAATTTTCTTACCTTTTATACAAAATGTAAATATGAATTAATTCTGAAAACCACCTACAAGTGTAGAAATTCCTGTGTTATTCATCATGTATTGCCTGTTCTGTCTTCTTTTCTGCCATTATTCCATTTTAAACCCCTACACACGCATCTGTATATTAACATATACCATACACCCTTCTGCTAATCAGCAAATCAGAGGCGGCATGTTGAACCTTGCTATGGCAAAGGGCCCTTGAAAAAGAGCCTGAACCACTGACAATTGTTTTGAAAAGCACTCAGTTGAAAAGCATTTTGGGATGACAGTCGGCCGACTGAAATAGCACCTGTGGAGAAGCACACTACTGATAGAGCTCGGGGGGGTGTATGATACTCACAACACATAACACACTCAAGCATGTGTCTAGGGACCCACAATATCAAACACTTGTTCGTTAACAAAATGTCACAGAGTTGCACAAAAGATGTCTCTGCTACTGTGAGCTCTCATTTACACACACATATACAATAAAGTGATTTCGCTTGCATGGGAGCGCGCATCAGCACAAAAACAACCAAACGCATACACACATATACACCGACACCTGTCCTGGCAGATGCCATAGCTGTGTTCTCATGTCTGCTGCTAGGAAGGTCAATCGGTTGTAAAGCTGTGTCTGATTTAATACAACCGGCTGAGATCGCAAATGCCGGCTTTGATTGAAAATAACTCGACAATGCCAACAATCCTCCGGTTGTTTGGTCAATTAAAATGTGCTGCTTTAAAAGCTGGAAAGGACATCTCCTGGTATGTCGTTGCATTTGCTCTGGCACAGTCGAAGTAGTCGGAGACAAATTTTTAACATGGCGTCAAGTGAATAAGTCATTTATATGTTCATTGCTGCAGTAAACCTGCTATATGTTATTCAGAAACTGGCATCTAATGCTCCGTTGTTCAATCTGAAGATGCTTATGTCATCTCTTTAATGCAATAGAGCAGATTAGAGGGTCACATTTGTTTGTTTTGCAAAACTTTACATTTTTAATGGATAAATGTATTTATGTACCCTCATAAAAGTTAGTTAAAATCATTTGCTAATTATCCACTCATTTACAACTATCAGCGACCCTGATAAAGACACCAGATGTCAAATCAATCCATTATCAGATGTAATCCCCGCCATTAGCTCAGTCTCACATGGCCTCATTAGTAGGTGTCACTAACGTCGCCGTTTAAATTCTAAACTCTTGTCCCTTCCACTATCAGCCCCCACAGTCGAGCTAATGTGGCTAAAATAGCAGCGCTGCTCCCATGTGACTATTTGTTAAGCCCAGTCCTATCAGGAGTAAAGCCAGCTCTTTAAGAGGACTATGGGACCATGGAAACATTGCACCCCTCATTTCCCCATACACAAGCGCACAAGCATGCATGTGCAGACACACACATATCAGCCTAAGCAGACTTATATTCTTACATCTAATTCAGGGAAATGTAAAAATGGCCCCTGTGATTCTGAGACAGCAGCAGCGGCCTTGACTGAATGAAAGAAATGCAAGGCAACAATGTTTGCTCGCAAAAGCATGGCTGGCCATGCAAACTTGATCAGACGCTGCCACAAATGAGACATGATAGCATGGATTAGGTATTCTTGTGTCTGATTCTGGGAAATAGTTTGTCATTCTTGAGGCAAGAGGGATGATAGGGAACCTGAACGAGGGACGCCAGGGGCAACACTATTTACTTAGACTTCATTACAACCACTTGCACACACATACATGCAGGGGGGTTTAACCTAAACCAAACTCTGACCTGCACGCACCCTCAACTCTGTCACACAAGCCCCACTTCTATCCTCTTCTCTGCATGCCATCCAATAATGTCAACGACGAGCTTCTGTCAGGCTGTTTTTAAACACAAGGACAGAGACTCAATTACAGCAGAATGGCTTTCATCCTGAGACACACACACACCTGCTAATGGCTGTCAGATTTGCTGGCAAAAGGAACAAAGGTCAAACCAATCTGCAATCCACAACAATCAGCAGCTTCCACCGGCCTGTGCTGTTAACATCACTCGTTAGAGAGGACATAAACACACTTACCACACAAAGTGCTGCATTTGGAGTCAAAAGCATGTGGTAAAACTAGGAAAAAATGTCTGAATCATCTTCGTTAATATGTGAAGATACCGAAGTGCTGAGTTAATGTTAACAAAGAGCAACTTTTGTCAACAAAGTTTTGCAGGGTTTCCATAGGGTGAAATAAAAAACAAACATTATCCAATAAAAGTGTCTGTTGAGAGAAAAACATTCATCAGCCCATCATAATGTGTGAAATATGTCTGTCTTTAATAATAATCATTTTTACTTTATTAATCTGCTGTTTCATTTATCTGCTGCTCTGCACTCAACTGTTCTCTGGCGAACATACAAAAGAACTCAAAATAACGCTGAGGGGTTGAGGGGGACATCAATCTGCAGCGGACTCTAGGCTGTGTAATCCTAAACCTTCACCTTCCTCTTAATACCCCACCTCCCTTTAATACCCACACATACCAGGACAGAGCAGGGCCACAACAAATGGTCCCCTGACAAAGGGCAGAGTTCGGCCAGTAGCACATGCACCCATGTATGTTTGCTTGTGCACATCTACAGGCCTAGCCCAACAAACGCGTGGAAACGTAAGGAAGCAAGATAAGTGGAGGGGCTTTCATCTCCTAAGTTAGCAAATTTGATCAAAAGAAACACAGCCAAGGGTCTGTGAACCACCGACAGCCCCCTGGCCTGATCTGCACTGCCACAGTGGGTTGGGGGGGGGGTGTTCGGCCTCAATTTAAAATGAGAGTGAGAGAAAGATGAGAGCCAGGCCAATCAATAAATACAGAGAACACATGCACATTCACTCGGGACACCAGTCCAAACAGATGCTGGGAAGGCGCAGAGGGGAGGGAGGAGTGGATTTACACTGCGGACAGAGTGGTGATCAGTGTACTTGTTACAATTATAAAAATAAAAAGCCTCCTAAATCATGAGATGAAAGTAGAGTGCAAATGTGATGATTAAAATGGGGGCAGGAGAGCAAATGGCAATACCCACAAATACACTAGAAACGCAGCTATAAATGCCAGCTGGCTTTTCTGGCTCGCTGCAGTTGGAAGAACTACCAAGAACTACTTGGCTTACGGTCTATTAACTCAGTAAAACTGGCTCATTTTATTCATACTATTACTGCCGTTTGGTGAGTTGCCTGGACCAGCCAACACACCCATACGCACACCCAGAGTCAGAGTGTGACTGCTCAGGTACTGGGAACACTGCCCTTCAAAGTTTTATAGCAATTTTCTCTGTCCATGTGAGTTTGCAGAATATCTAGAGATTTAGAGTTTTTAATAATATCCAGTGTAGTTTAAAAAAAAGGATGTGTTAAAATGGTAAGATGACTTCTACAATATCAAATTAGCCACAAACAGCACATCTTGATATTACCATTGGAAGTCCCTTGCGCTGCTCTCCGTAAAACACACAGTATAAATAGAGTCATAGATACAAAGTAAACAAAACACTAAGATCATGAGAAGTGGGATCTCCTGCTATATCAGCAAGCCAAGGTACAAGTTGAGCAGTCGGCCCACGGTCGGTTTAGATCTGACTGATGACCTTTTGATGCACGTCTCAGCAATATGTCATATCAATCCTCACTGTATGTAATGCACTAATGTAGTAAAGCCCCAACAGACCACAATCCAATCCATTTACCATCCCCTCAGCACACTGGGTATTTTAAGAACACTCCGATGAAAGTTTATTAGGTGCAGCAGACAACACAATCCCCTCTGCGAGGGTCTTGGTGCAGCTGTTTTGGTCTGAAAACTGAAGTAACTGTTTTAAAAAAAAACTACATTGTGCTGTGATTCAAGCCAACAGATCAAACCTTGCAGACGAGAAAGCAACGTTAAGTTCATTGAACCAAAGAACCAATATGTTGTTTAATGTCACTTTGTAAGCAGAAGATTTACATCTTAAAATGTCTTTTAAACTCCCAGAGAAGCCACTTAAACACTAATTTCCACAGATAATCCTGGTGTGAACTAAGAAATCCCTGTAATTTAGTGATACTGGATGAGGTAGGTTTCTAGTCACTGGCCTACTTAAGGCAGCTCTTTACTATTCCCAGTTGTTGTCTTGAGGTTGTACTGTATTTATTCCAAATACCCTACACTAAATAATGCACCTACTGAAAGAAAAACAGGTAGGTTTATGCAAATCTTAGTGATATCATGAGTTTTTCACATAACAGATTTAACTAATTTGGGGTTAAGACAGGTATATATAGAACAAATATTTCATTAAAAGGTCCAGAGTAGAGGACCCTGCAGCTCAATTTTGCGACACACTTTCTATTTACCTAATCTACAGAAGACACCCAGGATGAGATCCAGTGCAACATACCAGACGGGGAAAGGTTGAGCTACAGATTTTTTGGATATACATTCAGTGACTTTATTAGGTTCACCTGTTCATTTGCTTGTTCACACAAAAAGTTAATCAGCCAATCACATGACAGCATTGCAATACATTAAGGCATGTAGACGTAGTCAAAACGTCTTGCTGAAGTTTGAACTGGGTATCAAAATGAAGAAGAAAGAGGATTTAAGTAACTGTAAATGTGGCGTGGTTAGTGGTGCCAGACGGGCCAATTCACCCCCAACCAGTGGAAGCAGATGGTTGCCCTTCCTGAGCCGGGTTCTGCTGGAGGTTTTTCCTTCCAGTTAAAAGGAACGGGATGTTTTCCTTTTCATTGTCACCTGCTGCCTCGTGCAGTTCAAGATAGGGGATTGAATTGAAGTCAAGATTCGATGCAATCCTTTGGTTTTCCTAGCATCAACACTGATTTAATGGCAATGAACTGTCTTCAACAGATAATGTCTGTAAAGTGTCCTGGAATGACTTTGCTGTGAATTGGCTCTATATAAATAAAGCTGGATTGAACAGAGTTATTTTTTTAGAAACTGCAGATCTACTGGGATTTTTTTTACACCCAACCATCTCTAGGGTTTACAGAGAATGGTCTGAAAACGAGAAAATATTCAGTGAGCAGCAATTGTCTGGATGACAAAATCCTGTTGATATCAAAGAAGATTCAGACTGGTTGGACATGATAGAAAGGCAACTGGTCAAATAATCACTGGCTACTACCAAAGTATGCTCAGTATCATCTCCCAATGTACAACAGCTCCAACCTTGATGTAAATGGACAACAGCAGGAGAAGACCACACTAGTTACCACTATTGTCAGCTAAGAACAGGAAAGTTAAGCTACAATTCACACAGGCTCACCAAAATTGAAGCTCTATGGTCTCTTGAGTTTCTATTTCAGCTCCAAATATTTAGATGTTTGGACCAGAGTTTGGCACAAACAAAATGAAAGCATGGATCAACGGTTCAGGCTGGTGCTGGTGGTGTAATGGTGTGGGGGATATTTTCATGGCACACTTTGGGCCCCTTAGTACCAAATGAGCATCGTTTAAATGCCACAGGCTACTTGAATATTGCTGCTTACCATGTCCATCCCTTCATGACCACCGTGTAGCATCTTCTGATGGCTACTTCCAGCAGGATAATACACCATGTCACAAAGCTAAAATCATCTTAAACTGGTTTCTTGAACATGACAGTACTCCAATGGCCTACACAGTCTCACATTTCAATAGAGCAACTTTGGGATGTGGTGGAACGGGAGATTCTCATCATGGATCTGCAGCCCATGAATCTGCAGCAACAGTGTGATGCTATCATGTCAGGATAGTTTCCTAAAAACTTGTTGAATCTATGCTACAAACAATTAAAGCAGATGTGAAGGCAGAAGAGGGTTCAATCTGGTACTAGGTGGTCCTAATAAAGTGGCCGGTGAGTTGAAGTTTCTTGTTCATAAGGATAACATGACAATACTAATTATAACGTGATGCTACACTAATGAAAACAAGTTTTGCAGCTTCAGATAACAACAATGTGGCCTACTTCTTGTCTAAGATTGTTGATGCTTCCCACATGAAGTAAAACAAGGAGGAGGTAAGATGTAATTCACCCATCCACCTCTGGCTGTTGACAGACATAAGCAGTAAATTTAGAGCACAGAAAACTCCCACCTGAGCAGCGAATCAAATACACAACTTAAACAAAGTAACAGCTGAACATGGAGCATGACTGGAAGGCACAAATGGACTGACAAAATAACAAACACGCACAGTGAGTTACTGCCCTGCCCTCTATTAGAGAACACAATGAGTGTGTAAGGGGATCTTAATAAAGGACTCCCCTGAGGCAAAGCCTGATGCCTCCGCCGAGGACTTGTACTGTTAGCGCTCATTAAAAGAACATGAGTACTGCCTCTGACATGTTGGAAGTGTGTGTGCGTGTGTGTGTGTGTGTGGTGTTCACTTACAACACCAGCTTTAGCTGTTTATGTCATTCAGTGCGCATGCTGCTTTGCACCAATTTATTGAGTGTGCACGCCCATCATATCTTATACAATCAAGACTTTACATGGAGAGAGAGTGTAAGTTTCATGGTGTGTCTGTGGCATTTAGTAATTGGAAAGTACGTCCATAGTGCTATTGATATCTCTGACACTAAATCAGCTCTTTATACTGCCATAATGAACTGGAAGGGATGGCGATATTTAGAACAGAGAAGGGCATAGGGTGAGGGAATGGTGGAGACATTGTTAAGGTGAGGCAAGACAAAGTCATAAAGAATAAGGAGAATATTAGAAGTAGGACAGTGAATAACAGGGTTTTCCAACTCTGGTCAGTGGAAACTACTATATTGTAGGTTTTAGATGTTTCCTTGCTCTACACACCTAATTTAAATGAAGTATGTGTCTAACACCTTTTGCACACGTCTGTAAATGACACATTAATTTGAGCCAGGTTAGTTGAATCTGGGAAAGATTCAACTAACCTGGCCAGGACCAGAGCTGGAGAATACAGTGAAGAATGCAGAATATAATGTAGCAGTGCCCTCTTGTGGACAAAAAAAAGAACATTTCATATTTGCATGAAGGCCAGAACTGAAGCAGAGGATTTTTTTCTGTCCATAATCAAATTTTGTCTGTTTAGCTGCAAGATTTTGCAAAAAAAAAAATAATTCAGACAAATTTCATGCAAGCTTGAGGAAAATACACATCTGTCAGGTTTGGCATTAGCTTTGGCTGAGGAATGTGTTCTGCCTCGTTTTAGTTTGCAATCTTAATGGGTATTCAAGATTCAACAGCTACAATATTGGGTCTTTGTAAAAGCTACAGTGCTACTTAAGTGTTTATATACAGTATGTTTACTGGACTCACCTCTCTACCTTTGTGTGTGACCAAAGCAGCAAGTGGCTTGGCGTAGAATCGGCTGTAACTAAATCCCAAGCAGCCGTACATGCTGTTTGCAGTCAGCTTCAAGGCTTTCTGACGAATGTCATACTGAAGGACAAAAAGACATGATTTGCATGTTTTTTTTGCAAATATTTCACTAAAACTACTACAAAGATTTAAATCAATCTGTGTGCAAGCAACAGCAAAGTGTGTTCAATTTAAAAGTAGAAATAGTATTTAAGTGAAATATGAAGCAAATCCTCACTTTTGAGAAGCTCAAACTATATTACAATTAGCTTGTTGAATGTTTAAACTATTATTAAATGTGTGAATTCATCAATAAATGAGAACAACAGTACAAATGAATGTGTGTAGTTAGCTCATGTGTGTTTAATTGGGTGTGTGTGTGTGTGTGTGTGTGTGTACCTGCATGTAAAGATCTGGGTTGATGTCTTGCTGTTTCATAAGCTGTTTGACCTGCTTACGCCGTTCAACCAGCTTCCTGATTTCTTTGGGCAGGATTCCCATTTCCAGGTCGGGATCTGGGATCTCTGGAATCTCCTCTGGCTCATCGTCCTGTTACCATGGAAACAAGAGTTTAAAAGCACAACTTTTCCCTGGGAATCTGGTCGTTGAAGCACATGACATGTTTGCAAATAGTAATTTTTAAATGTTGTCTTACTCATGGATTAATAGACAACTGTACTCACGTTCTTCTTCTTCTGTGCATTATAAGCCTCTCTTTGCACGGTGGTGAAACAGATGTTGAACTCCTGGATGATTGAGGGATACAAGCTGTTGAAGTCCAGCAGCAGCACAAACTTATCGTAGAACCCTGAAAGAAGAAAGGACAGGCGGATGTATAATACAAAGAAACAATGAACAGGGATAACATGAGATAAAGACCTACAGACACGTACCAACTTTAGGATCAAGCACCAGACCTCCAGCATAGGCAGCCTTCTTTTTCCTCTTTCCTTTTCCTGCATCCACATCATCTTCTCCCTCAGCCTGGAACAAAACAGCAAAGCAAAAACTTTAGGTCAAATATCTTAGAAAAGAAAGAAACAAGAGGAAAGTTAGTTTGTTTTATGTATGTGTATCTTTACCAACTCCTGCTGGGCCTTTTTAAAAGACGGTTTGTCAGGGACGATGTAGTTCTTATCGTGGAATGCGTGAAGCAAAAGGAACTCATTTCTCTCAGAGCGGCCGCCCATCAGAGTACGAGACTGAAGGGATGAAGAAGAAAGAAATCATGTCATGGCCCAGACAGTGTGTTTAACTTGCATGGAAAGCTGCAGGATAACCATCTTTTATCTTAGCGACACCAAAACATATTAGCTTTTTTGCTATTATTACTCCAAGTAAACTCTAGCGACTTTTTTCTCTTGTTTTTTCCCCTAAATCACAGCAGTTGAGCAGAACACAATGTCTAGAGCCTTATAAAAAAAAGTTGAGATATAAAGCTTAAAATATAAACATGTTTTTATAATTTGCTCTTGGACTGAACAGTAAATGTGTGAGCCTCCACAAGGAAAACACTGCAATACAATCAAGTCAGTTATTGGAGTGTTAACACAGTTTGAGTAAACTTGTGACCAAAAGAGAAAAGTATGAGTATTAAAGTCAACAGCAGCATTGCTTTGAATTACCATGACATTGCCAGCAATGCTGGTGATCTGCAGGGCGAGCGGCAGCACGTTGAGCTCACACATGATCTGCAGGATCAGCTTGGCATCAGTCCATGTCAACTCCAGCAGGTACAGCAGGTGAGGAGAGTCACTGGCACATAAAAACTCACATTTTAGGACAGTTTGTAAACAGATGTTGAGATATTTGATCTATTATTCACTGTTCTGCTCGTTTTTGGTGAAATGATCACCTGTAAAGATTTTTTATGTCTTCCTGGGGGACTATGTGTCTCTCCATCTTCAGCACCTGTGCTGCGAGCTCTGTCAGGTGGTAACTTCTACAGCGAATCAGCTCTTTGGCTGAGATCTCCACGTCACACACCAGCCGGCCACAGGTTGCATTTTTCTCTGCAAAGGCGCTGCGACCCTGCAAAAATGTTATTGTGTAATAAGTTGTATAAGTAAAACAAGCTATCACTGACCAATTACTTGTTTTTCTTACCCCTAATTTGGGCATATTAACCCTCCTGAGGCGTCCAATTTTGGACCAGTGGGGAACTTTGCATACATTGATCCTCTGCAGAAGAACTTCCAAATCAAAACCAAAGATGTCATGACCCTACAGAAAAATACACAAGGGTTAAAGAGGATTTTTAACGCAACTTGATTCAAGTGGTTAGGAAAAACTTGTTGACTCACCACCAGCACATCAGGGTCAATCTTGTGCATCTTGGCCAGGAAGAAACCGAGCAGAGTCCGCTCTGTAGCAGCAATCTCCACTTTCCCGTTCTAACACAAGGAGCAAATCCCACCATCAGTGTCTTCAAAGTATATTTTTGTACTAATATTAGAGCTTTTTGTGTTTTATGTACTGTTTTCTGTAAACGTCATCGGTTAATCTGAATCATTTGTAATCAGATTAAGACAGGTCTTCTTGATTTAGAGTTAAATAATACAAACAAACTGAGATCTACAACCACATGATGACTCACCTTCTTCCTCACAGCTTCTTTAAAGTCATACGGGAAGATGCAGTCAACTGGTTTACTGATCACTGATGAGACAAATATCACTGTGAGCATTTGTTCAGCCAGTTCAAGCAGAATTAGAAACATGAAATTAAGCTTATGGTTGAAGGCTATTCTAAAACGGCCTATTATGTGTTTATGTGAAAAGTCCAGATGAATTTCAGTTTCTTTTGTTGCATTTAGACCAGAAAAAAAAAAAAAAACACAGAAGCATCAGTGACTCACCACAGAAATGATTCTGATACGGAGGTTGAGGAGGAGCTTTGTCCATATGGAAACGATAATGGACGAGTGCAGCTAGAGACACAATCTGCAAAGAAAATGGCATCTTTAACTTCCCTTAGTGTTAGCCTTTGGTCTCAACATAAAAAACACTTTATTCTATTCCTGCAGATATAAAATACTGTCAACTACAAGGTCAGAAGTTCATTTTTCAAAGTGGGGGGTAAATTCCCCTCTTACTTGCATCACATAGGGGGGGATTTATACACTTTGGGGTGACGTTACCAGTGAGTAACTACAGGTCTTGCATTGTCCTGCTAGTACCCTCAGATTAATGCAGTGTTAATTTTCATCTTTCTCCTTTCTTAGTCGTGTTAGATAGCTCTCTTGTCTCATCTTTATGCTCTTAACCGGCTCACATATCAGTCTTTACCGACTTTGTACAAAAACTATATTCATTGCTGTAATTTGTTGAGTCTTTGAGCTGTAATGAGTCGTTTCGGTGTCTCGTCCCTCCACGCTGTATCTGTCCTCTCTGTTCTCTGTCTCTTCTACTTAATCTCTTTCCATTTAATAAGAATTCCTGGAAAATCAAACTTGTCTTGGAGAGAGTCTAGCTCTGAAATGAGCATCAGGCTGGTGAGGTTTGTGTTTATTTATTGGATTTCTTAATTTTTTTTTTAATGTTCCTTTGTATGCTGACTCCATGTTCACACGATTTCAGAGCTCCTTAACAGTTTTGTTTAAATCTGATTATAACCTGTGTACCCTAAAGAATTACTTGGTGTTACTTATGGTGGATTCATCCATTATTAAGGAATACACAGGACTTTAAGCACAGCTTTGTCAATATCTTTCACAAGTGTACCTGTAAATTCTTGGTCCATTTCTGGCAGACCTTTTTCATTCATGTAGCTACCATAGCGCGGTGTTTCTAAAAGGATGCTCCATCTCTTTCATGAATTTAACCAGGTGAGAAAAAAATTTGCATTAGCCAATTTATGTGTTCAGCAGCATTGGTCTGTCTGTTAGCAATATAACTCAAAAAGATATGGATGGATCTTGATTTAATTTTCAGGAAATCTCAGAAATGAAAAAAAGGAACAAGCAATTAGATTTTGGGGGTGATCCGGATCACCGCCTGGATGCAGGATTTTCTTAAAGGATTCTTTACTGTAGGGAGATGGGAATAATTTTGTTATTAGAGTTTCTAACTGAAAGATAATGCCCACAATCTGAGGAAAAAGAATTATAATGGCTTGGCGGAGGTCTGCACTCTCTGAGTGCTTCTAGTCAGGTACAGAAACTGTTTGGTAACTCGGTTACAATTCTATAATTAATCTCAACATTAAAGTACAATCAGATTAAATGATAACTGCCTTTAAATGTGTGCTTAACTAACGTGTGACCACAAGTTATTGATTTCGTTCCACGTGTTAGTAATCTGTGGCCATGACTTAATTTTGCGAGACCACAGGATAACATCTTTTTTTATATTTTGTCTATGTTAGACGGGCTTGGTAGTTTAGTGCTATAAAGCTAAAAAGTTCATTTATGTTTCACATTGCAAGGCGTCTCTGAATTGGCCTGTTTTCTTTACAGCTGCTGTGTAGAAACTGCATCAACTGACAATGCAGAGTTGATAGTACATTATGTCACCACTGTTATGTTCATGCCACAGATATCTGAGCCAGTTAGCCTGAAACTTTTCTTTGGGCTGCTTGGTAACGTTACCGGCACCACCAGAGGACGCGGAGGATCTGGGTCATTTTTACAGACATCACTGACACCAGCACTGCTGTGAGCGCTGATCTTTTCTTCTGGTGTTTTCAGATTATGTAAGGTTAGATGTATATTATAACCAGCAGTCCATGAATGGATCGTCTTGCCAGCAGGAAATCCGGTGGCGACGTTTTGTTTGCCAGCGGGAGCGACGCTGCAGCAGCAGAAAGAGCTTGGAGCTGAGGGAGAGAGCGCACTGAATCTGTATAGAAGAAGTCTTCCTCTTCCTTTCAGTTAAATGCTCCGATGCAAACCTTCACTGCACATTATTTCACACCACTGTAATTGTATGTGGGAATATCCCGCATTATAAGAGCTGGGTTTGAGGGAATCGATTATATTACGTGCGATTCTCGCAATCCTGCAGTGAATTTCAGGCCCTGCCACTAGGAGGTAAAAATTTCATATTCAGCTTTTTGAAAACATAAACACTTATGGAACAAGTTATTTCTCTTATTTTTATATACCATTTAAAAAATATAAACTGGGTATGTGTAATAATGGATTTTCACATTTTTAAAACCTTTATTTCTAAACATAAAGGTGAATTCCTGTCTATCACTAACCAAAATCCCCTTTGACAAACTACGGCCAGTGAAGGTGGTCTGACCTCATTGTGGTGTGTCTTGGGGTTCTGAACGGTCTTGAGGCTGATGGACATGACAGTAAGGGGTGGAGGTGGCAGATCTTTGATCACGCTGACCAGGTCGCTCCTCACAGCGAGAGCCTCCACCTTACACCAGCTGACCTGCTGGCTCATCAGCTCTAACACAGACAAGGTGGAGACGTTACGACAGAAATTTACAAGGAGCAAAAACAACATTTGGCCCAAAAGATCTCAGATAAAGCATTACAATTTTAATCTTTAAATTACATTTAAAAGCGAACATGTCTGATCATGCTTACGTGGTGTCTTGATATCCAACCAGCAAGGACCTTTAATTTTCCTACTGAGGAGGAAGTGCTCCAGACTGGAGGTGTTTGTTCCAAAAATGTGAGAAAAAGTCGCCCCCTTAAGGTCAGATGGCAGCGCTGGGAACTCGGCCTGGAAGAGGGAAATTCACCAGAAACATTAATGTGAAGTCAACCACTACATCAAGTCAGTCTGGGAATGTTGAACATGTGTGTGTCTGCTCACAGAGTATCTGACTTCCAGGTAATCGCACTGATTGGGCACATCAGGGATTTCAAAAGCATAGTTCTTCTCCACTTTCTGTAAAAATAAAGATGAAAAACAGTCAAATAAAACATGAGTTAAAAACATGACTTAGCAACCTTTTTGAAAATTGTAATGATATGTTACAGTTTATTTAACCAAGACTGGTACTGACCTTAGATTTGAACTTCATGATCTTAAACTTCTCAGAGACCTCGCTGAACTCCTGGTAAATATCCATTAACCCCACAGGCATGTCTGACACCTCTCCGGTCTTGGGGTTTACTTTCTGTTGATTAAAGTTAAAAATAAATAAAAAGTTAGTAATTAGTAAATATAAAATACGACAGAATAAAAAAAAAGATAAAATTTAATTAAATAATTTAGCAGTGGATCAATAACTTTTTAAAAAACATTCCATTTAAATCAATTTTCTACATCAAAGGGTGTGAATCTATAAATAGAAACACATCAATGTCCTCAGCATCTGACAAAACACAACACTTACAAATTCACGAGGTAGGAGGTACACGGTCCGCTCGATGTTCCTGACAGTAACGCAGCAGCTAACGTGAGATTTTGCTGATTCAATCCACACTTTCCCAAACAGGTACACCACACCTAATCCGCAATTACAATCAAAGGTCAAGATGCAATCTAGACATGATGTGTTTAAAGATTTCTAAACAGGAGAAAGAAATTACAAAGACAGAGGCTTGTTGATTTGTCAAATATGCCTCACCTGGTTGGTTGTATATGTCCTCAAAGGCATCCAGCCAATAGAAGCGAAACACCTGCTCCCCTTCGGCTCCTTCCACCAGCGGCAGCTGACTGGAGTCGACCTGAACCTCTGCAGGAGCTTCAGTGACTTTGTCCTCCTCTTCTTGTCCCCAAGAGCCTCCAAGTCTACTGGATCTAAAAATGACCAAATTAAATTACTAAGTTTAATATTTTAAATGTTTAAATGCAAGTTTAAGAAAGGTGGAGCTACAAGAGTCACACTATGGTAAACTTAAAAAAAAAAAAAAAAGAAATTAAATAAACCAACTCACAAAAGAACTGAATCCTGAGGTTCAGCTTTGGGCTCCACTTTAACTGCAGCTACTGGCTCATCTTTAACTACAGGCTTCTCCTCCTCAAGCCCAACGTCCATCGGTTCATCAAAGTCCACCACGTCAAATCCCAAAGTGTCATTCTCTGAAAAACACATTAGCATAAAAGTTATGTTTTTTACACAACTTTAAACAGCAAAATGCTAAAGAGCTGCAAGCCTTCGTCACCTTGCTCATCTTTCAGTTCTTCCACCTCTGACTTCTGCTTTTCCAGAAGAGCAGATGTGGAGAGAGAAGAGCGGACTGACGGTCTAGGGGCGAGGTCTGTAGGCGGCGGTCGAATCACTTTGGCCTTTAATCCCGTAGACGAGGGCGACTCCTGATATTACAAACATAACATACAGAATTTCATGATTAGTTGTGATATTTTAACTTTAAATTTACAGATCCACTAAATACTTCCTGAGATTAAACGATCACTGCATCAAAGCAGTAGAAATGCGCGACGAGCGGGGTGTACCTTTGGCATCTGAGGTTTTATGGAGAAGGGATTTAAAGGCGATCCCAAAGACTTCTTTTTCTTTAATGTGACCACCGGTGGAGGAGTAAGGAGAGCTGGTTTCTGGAAGTTTGACAACACATTAGGCAGGATAATAACAGCAAAATAAGGAGAAGATAATGTGTTACTGTGACCACATTTAGTTAAGTTCATCCTAAATAGTTAACCATAAAAAAATAAAAAGATTTCTGCTACCTCTGAGTGCAGATCCTGCAAGATATCACCTAACAGATCATCTTTGGACAGGTCAACATCTTTCTGCAAGTGACAAAATGACAAAATTACATGAGTAATGTGAATGCAAGTGCAGTTTTTCAGTTACTGAAATCTCTAAAAGAACACCTATTTGATAAGACGCAATGAAGAGAGATGGCAGTTGATAAGTATATTAGCATGCTGGCAGGCTTTTAGAGCCCAACGATACTGATAAGTATACACACCTCTGCAGGCCTCTTAACATTGTTGTTCATGAAAAGGCTCTTAATGGTGTTAGGCTTGGATACAACTGTTTTCTTCACAGCTTTCTTTGATCCAGCTCCTTTATCACCTCCTCTTCCTCCAATAACACATAAAAAAAAGAAACAATCTTATCACACAACCTGTCTGTTTTCCCATCCTCAAAATTGTATGCACAGTGTTTACCTTTGTTTTCTACAACATCGTCATCTAAATCGTCGTCAAAGATTTCACGGCCATCCTCCACATATCCTACACCATCTGAAAAAAAGAGAAGCATTATTAGAAATTAAAACACTAACACATACACCTGGATTAGAGTCAAGGAACTTACCATCATCAATGATCCAATCATCCTCTTGTCTCTCCCGTACCATCTTCGAGTACTGATCCTCATCTACCTCTTCATACACACTGGTAACCTCTGTCACCTGGAAAACAGACCAACAAAAGAATAGCACAAATATCAAATAGCTCTTTATGTTTAGTCCAAACTGAGCACCCCAGAAGCAATGGCTATTACATTTAAGACAATCCAGTCACCTAAGAGTTGGGACTCATTAGCCAAATTCAATTATAAAGATGCTTGCTCATAGTAAAACAGAAAGGCATGCACAACAGTTGCATGTTGTCAGTCCTACCTCATACTTGATCTTCTCTCCCCTTTTGGCTTTCTTAAGTTGCTCCAGTGCAGATTTTCTCCCAACTTTCTCTCTTTTTTCCCGTCTGGAGCGACTCTTGGCCAGACCACAGGTATCTCCTCCATCATCTGAGAAGAGGGACATGTCATGATGATGCAGTACAAGTCTGACTAATCTGTTAATCTAAATCACTACTGCCACATCTCCAGTAAACAAACTAAAATACACAACTCCAAGACCTATCAATGTCGGGACTTGCATTTTGTCTAAAACAACAAAAACAGTTGTTTTTGTAGTTTTTTTTTTTTTTTTTCTTCTTCTTCATTTCTTAAAGTCAGTATAGCATCTTCAGTGATCTTTCGACGTGTCTCGCTTTGAAGGTCAATCACAGAGAAGTAAATTGTTGCAGTGTCATGGAGGACTTAAGCTTAAGCTATGTAAGATACTCCAGTAAACTAACTGTATACAAATTGTGCATTTGATGGGGCGTCTACTGGAAGTGACAGCTGTCGCAACATTTCAGATTGCCCCCTTGGGAAGTGACATAAGGTAAACATTTACAGAAAAACATCGAAAACTCACCGCTAACAATAAACATTGCCTCCATTTGTAAGGATAGTTTTTTCTGTCGTCTTGAGCTTTAACAACACTGAACCTAGACAATAAAAAGTTGTTTTGGAGGTGGCAATTTAGCTGTAAGTCTAATAAGCCTGTTAGCATGTGTTAATGTAAGCTAGCTAGTATCATAGCTTGCTACTTCGCTTTTCATGCTAAGATTAGCAAAAGTCGGCTCCATCAAACAAGCGAGCCACAAACTCACCATCGCCCGGAGTGTCCATATCTTTGTCTGGGTTTGATACCGGAGCCATAAATTGAGTTATTATTATTATTATTATTTTCTTGAGACTTTGTACACCGACAGCTACAATGCAGCGCTGGTCAACACAATAACAGCTTAGTCCGCGCCAAATCGCCTTCCCGGGGAAAGTCATATGCAGGAAGTGACATCACAACACTGTCATCCAATAAGGTAACAGGGTGTCTCTCATTTGTCCGGATCGTGGCAGTGTTGTACAATGTAAAGTTATTGTTAACTCACCAGAGCTGAGCAAAACTTTACTTAATGTGGTATCATTTGAACAGGCCGCAGGGATGGGTAGGTTTTATTACAGACAAAAATCATATAAACTTCTTATTAAAACATAAACATACAACTAAAACAAATCAAATTAATTAGAAGCAAGATGCTTTTATTTGTATAGCACATTTCATGTACGAGACCATTCAAAGTGCTTTACATAAAACATTCAAGCATTGTAGAAGAAGCATTCAAAGTAAATTAAAACGAGCTTTTAAAAATATTTAAGAATTTAGATAAAGACAGAAAAGGCTAGAATGAAGTGAGATCAAATGCAAGAAATAATTAATAATTGTTTTGATAAAAGGCAGTAGCAAATAGAAAACTTTTTAACCTTGATTTAAAATTGGTGAGTTTCAGAAAACCTGCAGTTTTCTGAGAGTTTGCTCCACATGTGTGAGAAGTATAAAAACTAAATACTGCCTCATGTTTAGATCTGACTCTGGGAAGAGAAAGTAAAGATCTGAGGACTGGAGTTAAATGATCCACTTCCTTGGTTTTAGTGTTGACTTTTGAATAGGTTACATGTAGCCTATTTATGTTACCAAAATGATGCTGCACTTAATTTTGTTAAGTATAATGACTTCTCACTCTGATGTAGGCCACTATATAACATAAAATTGTCCTTTGCTCTACAGGCTGAAACGTTACTCTCTTTTAATATCAATGCCAATGTACTTTGATTAAGTTCGTTTCCATAGCAACCAAGCGGGTCTATAGAGGGCACAATAGATTGCTGTCCCAGATTGGGGCCACAGAGGCACTACACTACTCACAATAATGAAAATACAAAGCATGTTTTGTCCCTTATTCCCGCTGCTTATTTTGGCTCTGTATACCCTAAGTTATCCAGCATGCCTCCCGTGGAAATAACATTTTTGTTTTCTTCACAAAGCCAACTAATTAAATATGCAGTCAATTGAATGATAGTTGTTGTTGACCTTTCAGACTATAAAAATAGGTCATTCAAGTCTCTCGCGTTTTTTTAAAGAGGTCTATTCACTTGAAATTATTTAAATTCAAATTCATAAACACTTTAGGCAGAGTGGTATATGTACCACTGTTGGTCTGGTCTGGTGCTGTATCGACTGTGGCCCACAGTTGTCGCTGCTCATCAGCGATGAGCAGCTGACGCGTCTTTGGGACACACCGGACAGACGGACTGCCGTTGTTTTGCTATACTTTCCTGCTGAGCTGAAGAAAAACACATTTCCCTGTCAGGAAGAGCAAACAGACCAGTATTTAGCCTATAGATTTTTAATTTGGGGGCACCATGGTGAAACAGCGTCGTGTCAGGACACACTCCTGTTTCGCATCTTTTTCTTCCAGAAGAGGATCAGTTAAGGTAATTATTGTATTTCGTAATTATTGTAGTAATAATATTATTTTTAATCGCTATTTGTAATTTCTTGTAAAGTTGTTTCAAGATTCCACCTACTGGTAAAATAATGAGAAATAGGAGGGAGGAAAAATAATAATAAAAACACAAATAAAATTAAAAAGAAGTTTAAATTGTGTCACGATCACGGTGTATGGTCTTGGTTTGTCATGTTTCTGGTTTTGTATTCTAGGTTTGTCCTCACGTTCTGGGGTTTTGTGTTCAATTTCATGTTTAGTTCCGTGTTGCTCTTGGTTTCTGTTCATTATTTCACCTGGCCTGATTAGCTCATTCACTTCACCTATGGCTCACAAAGAAAATTTAACTATTTAGAACTTAAAGATGTTACAAAGAGACACTTGTACGCACTATTTTGTTACGAAAGTGTAGCAAAGATGGCGAATGGAATTTTAAATGCAATGCTAAAATGTGTTCACGAGTTTCCAAACTAGGTAAATAATGTCAAACATTGCGTAATATAATTTTATAAAACTTCTTTTGTTTTACATTTACCCAAAATGTCCGACCACAGTCAGACATTTGTTGCTTTTTATTTTATTTTATTTTTATTGATGGTGCTAAGCTCCGCCAATCCTCATTGATTATGTTGTAAGTCTGCGCGAGCTCTTCTCAGATTGGTCCTTTCTTGGAGTTCTCTCCTCTTTTCCGTCGCCATGGAGAAAACTCCTCACAGAGCCCATCCCGTTCAGAAAAGCTCTGCCGAGAGGCCGCCATCACACAAAGATCGTCTATTTGGACATAACCTTCCTATGGGTAATAAAAACCAGCCGTTTTAAGTTGCTGTTTCAAGAAGATATTTAATTCAAGATGGAGAAAAAGTAATAGATTACAACGAAAAATAACAATGTCTTCCGTTTACAGTGAATTACAAAAACAAGGGCTAAAGTGAAGCTTTTAAGCTTAAATAGCAACGCCAAACTGAAAGTGTGAGACCTCGTTGTGCCTCGTTTTTCGCAGCACAGAGAAGGAGGAGGAGGGAGTGGGAGTAGAGGACAGACAGAGAGGAAGAACAGAGAGTGGGCGGGACAAACAGAGGAGACAAAGTGAGGAGAGAAGCATCGTCTCACTGATGCTGAGTCACATAGAGAGACCTCAGCTGCATCCCATGAGTCCTTGGAAATAATGGAGGAGCTTGAACACACCTGCCCTCATCCACGGACGGTAGGGCATTTGTGCCTGGTTGTTTTCTTGTCTTGCAGTGAGCAGAGTGTGTGACAGGGAGGGAGGGAGGGAGGGATGGGGGCCGCAGAGAATCCTGCTTTCTCCCCGTTACGAAACAAATCCTGTATAGTATGTGGCTGTGGGAGATGTTCAGATTGCTGAGTGGACTGTGACTGTTTGGATGTACTGCCAAAAGAAGGATAGGGGTTTAATCAACATAGCATGGATGTCCTGCTGAGAGGACACTGCTGCAGTGAACACAGAGCCTCCTGTGTCTTGATATTCTCTCTGATCCTCTTTGGTGTAATTCCTAATCCTGGCATTTATGTTTCTCCAAATTCTCATCATTCAATCACGTGAGGCATACTCCTCTTTACTATCCTTATTATTTCCCATGTACTTTTTTTCAGCTTTAATCCTTAATATGCCAGATGTTCTTTGCTTGTGCCCAGTGGCTCTTACCGAGCATGCTCATGCCGCCTGTCCTGATTGGCCCGTGTACGCTCCTGGTCACAAAGTTTAAGCTGTGCCATCTGCTCTTTGCTAAATCATTTTGCTCTCACCATATTCTAGGAACTCCAGGTGATTGAGTATTGCAGCTCAATACTTCCAAAATCTTCGCAATCAAAGGACAAAGGACATCATAAAGGGAGCCTTCTACCTACAGTAGTATACAGGCATGCAGTTCTAATACCTGTAGACAAGTCAAAAATAAAAATGTCAATTCAAGCAGGCTAAGTGATTGCAGATTTATAGATATTAAAGAATTTGAAAGTGTTGTTATTTTGTATACTACTGTAGATCGAAACCTCGTTTTATGGGATTTCCCCCCCCTAACTGCACAAAAACTGCATAGTTTTCAAGATGATTTCAAAGACTTTGGATATATGAAAATAAAATGATCATTAATATTCTTGATCTAGCTTCATAATTGAATTTCCAGTTGTGTCTCAAGTGTAACCTTGCAGCTTTTTTTGGATTGAACATCTAAAAGACTCTACCATTTTCTGGTTGCAGTATTGTTTGTGTTGTTAACATGGTTGCATGCATTGTTCGCAACAATAATCTAGCCTTTTTAAATGTCTGAGTAGTGTTAATGATATTTTGCCAACATGCTCAGTAGACGTGTTTTTGACACTGGCTGATTGATTCTGCGTGTATCCAAGGAACAATAATCTTCTCATAACATAATACCAAATAAATAATACTCAAAGCACGTAATAACCTTCTCTGCTCTTAATCTTCATTGCTACCTTAGCTTGCTTTAAAATTCATGCAGCATGAGTGGTACCCAGTGTTGATGTCATACCAGTTTATAAGTGCTGCACATTTTATAAGAAATGCACATTCTACATATCAGCCAGTAGGTACTAACCCTGTCATTTATGAGGTTGTTGTGACACATTTATGTTGCACGTGGCAAACATATTGCAATGTGTCCCACCTGTATTTTCCTTCCTGGAAGAGTCTTAATGTCTGGCATGACAGAGACAAGTGAGGACATTAGTGTCATTACTGCTTTGTAATTCAGCCCAGTGTTCAGTGTAGTTGTAAGACTTACCTTTTTTTTTATGCTTTAAAGACTGTGAAAACCAGTTTTCTGTCTGGAACATGCTGTCATTCCCAGACTCTGGTTGCATTGCTGTTTCTGGAGAACACACTGACGTCAGGTGTCTGTCTTGTCCACAGAGACTAAATCTGTTTCCATGTTTTTTATTCTCCTCTCACCCTCCTACATCTTTCAGTTCTCTTTCATAGCTTTGACTGAGATTCTGCTAATTTTCTCTGTGGTCAACAGATGGCACACAAAGTCAGTTTTTCAGGCAGGTTCAGACTACAGTACTTTGACCTTGATGTAGCTTTGATATGATCTAGAAAAAAATACATCTCTTATCTCTCTTGTTCTTTCTTTGTCCTTGCTTGTTGCTACTTGAGCTTACCATGTCCATTTAACCACACAGGAAGTCTCTTTCTCCCCCCTTGCATTTCAGCATAGTCCAGCTAATATAGAAATACCACTAGTTGCAGAGAAGGGAATGTCAGCTCAAATTCTGTGATCAATAATATTGAATGCAGCTCTGTTTGGTTCTCACACATGCGCTCAATGCAGAGTGGGCATCAGCTGTGATCAATAATGTAATGGAAGCTACTGTAACTGGGAGAGGCCTGGAAAAGGAGGCAAACTGTCTCCCTCACATATTCCCATCTATAACTCCATCTCTTTCTGTCTCAGACTCTCACTGAGCCTGCCATCTTTGCCAGGGAAACCAGCTGTGACTGTCGCGCACCTCATGAAAAGCTTACCATCGCACAGGCCCGCAGAGGCACCCCAGGTACACCTTCTTTATCACTTTCATCCACATTTCTTTTTTTATTTTCCTCTGTACCACTCTGCCCTCTAATACTGCCTCAGCTAATACAGCTAACTCAAGTTCTACTGCTGTGTATACCACTGTGTGTTCTATAGTTGCACAGCTACATTATAAATAAAGTGGTTCAAATACTAAGTAGACCCAAATGGTGACAAATAATAAGCTATACAACACACCTGGAATCTTTTCAGAGCCTGTGTTTTTTTATTAAAAAAATGCTAAATTGAAATATTTTATGGATATTAATATTTAGACCTTTAACCCAATATTTTGTTAAAACATCTATACTTTTATACTTTCCAAGTGTTCTGAGCTGATACCATACGGTGATGATAAAACACTGAAAAGCATTGATTGGTCAGAGAGTCATCACCCGTGGAAGTAAACAGCAGCTGTATCTACACACCGGCTTGTTCCATGAATATGTTATAATGATAGTCAGGTGGAAAATTTACTGAATAAATTATGGATATTTGAGCACATGCATCAGGCTGGATTTACAGCTGGATATTTTTCTCCTCTGATTAAGCTGAGCTCTGCAGTGCTCAGTTTCTATGATCAGTGCCAGCAGATATTTAACCTCATTTCCACTAAAAACCTGTTAGAAGCTCATTTTGGTACAATAACCACTGTGGACTCCACTATTCTCCTCACTTGTAAGTCACCATGTTTTGGAAAAGCACCATTACTCTACAGCCATGTTCAGGTCTCTCTTAACTCTGGCTTTAACATTTCTGTGGTTTCCTGCTGTTACAATATGCTTTGGGTTTGTATCTTGAAATGCAAAAATCTTTGTTTCATCAGATCAGAGATCATTTTGTTTCAAATATTCTGCAGGTAAATTAATCAGCCTACTGTCATTTGCCTTTGTAGAAAGAAGTGGCTTCGGTCTGTGTGCTCCACCATGTACATCAGGGGCCTTTACTACAAACCAGGATTAGTGGCTTAGTGAGATAACTTCATGTTCTGGTCTGGATTTTCACAGTCAGTTCACTTCTTACTAGACTGCATCTCTATGGCACCATTTCAATGAAAAGAGATCAACACTTTTTAATCAACCATTACTTTTAGAAAAAGAATTTTAAAAAACAGGATGAAGACCACCAATCAAAAGTTTGGACACCCTTTTCCATTAGATTTAATGAATCTCCATTCATTGATATGCCCCCCCCCCCCCCCCCCCCCCCCCCCCCCCCCCCCCCCCCCCCCCCCCCCCCCCCAAAAAAAAAGTCACCACCTGGATTTAACTAAGTAGCTTCTCATTTCTAAAACAACCATGTAGACACATCCCGTGGTCGTGGAAAAGATGTTAGGCTGTTTAAGAAGGGTCACATCATTGGCATGCACCAAGCACAGAGAACATCTAAAGAGATGCAGAGACTTCTAAAACTGGGTTAAGCACTGTCCAAAGCATTATTAATAAACACTGGAAGGATAGTGAGGAACCACTGTTTCAAGGAAGAAATGATGGTGATTGAGACCAGTTAAACATTTGGTGAAATCAAAAAAAAAAAAAAAACAGCAGTAGAACTCAGGACTATGTTTGATTGTGAAAGTAAAAACATTTCCACATGCAAAATGCAAAGGGAACTCAAGAGATTGGGACAGAACAGCTGCGTAGTCAGAAGAAAACCACTAATCAGTGAGGCTAACTGGAGAAAATGGCTTCAATTTACTAGGGAGCATAAAAATTGGACTCTGAAGCAATGGAAGAAGGTCATGTGGTCTGATGAGTCCAGAGTGATGGCAGCATCTGTATAAACAGAGAGGCAGTGGTGCAGCCATTATGCCCAGTACTACTGTACAAGCCTGTAGGGGGAAGTCTATGATCTGGGGTTGCTGTAGTTGTTCAGATCTAGGTTCAGAAGTATGTGTCTAAAGAATGAGGTCAGCTGACTACCTGAATATACTGAATGAGCAGGTTATTCCATCAATGGATTTTTTTCTTCCCTGATGGCACGGCCATATTCCAAGATGACAGTACCAGGTTTTATTGGGCTCAAACTGTGAAAGATTGGTTCAGAAAGCATGAGACACCATTTTCAAACATGGATTGACCACTACAGAGTCCAGACCTGAAACTCATTGATAATCTTCAGGAAGTGCTGGAGAAGGCTTTGCACAGTGGACTATGCAGCACATCAAACTCTCCAAATTGTACAAAATCTTTCAAACTAATTAAAATCACTAGAGAACCCTGGTGACCAAGAATAGACTTTGGCATTTACAATAAGCCCAGTGTCTGGTTTGAAATCTGTTTACTCTTTATTTGCTGCCAAGAACATTTAAAATAACCAGCATCTGAAGAATGGGATTGAACTTGTGTTATATGTCTCAGGAATACCCCTGCAGGACATTTTTTATCAAAAGATGCTATTGTAAATCTAGGCGGGAGTGATGTAGATTAGTTCATTAAATGGCATTTTATTCCCCTTTTTTAAATGCTTTAATTCTGGTATTGGTACCAATATGTTGCTATTCATCCTGCTAGAAATATAAAATTTTTAAATAGAATTGAAAGTTTCTGTTTGCAGTATTTTGATCATGAACATGGTGTTAGAGTTAGTTAAAGCAAAAACCCAGGAGAAACCCTGGATATGTTGGACGTACGACACGTCATAGTACTGGTCCCAGAAGTGCCTCACATTGGGTTATTCTTAAATAAATTTCTCCTTTGTTGACAAAGGATGTCCAAATCTGATTCAGAGAGGCTGTTACCGTGGTAATCACCTGAGCACTTTATGTACGTAAATGGGCTGTAATGAGTCTGAAGAGGAACAAACTTTATAAAATTTTAAATGGTATTAAAACTTCCTGTTTGTAGTATTTTGATCAACATTCACTGGTATTCATGTCACCATCAACTTTCCCCATGTTTTTTTTATTAATCCACTTGGCACACTTAATTCTGAAATTATTTCAGGATAGGTCTTTGTATTTGGTTCACTGTTGTGGCTTATGTGTAACTTGTGTTGTCTGTGACTGTGTTTTAGTGGACCGGCCTGTCAGAGTCTACGCAGATGGCATCTTTGACCTGTTCCACTCTGGGCACGCTCGTGCTCTCATGCAGGCCAAGAACTTATTCCCCAACACCTACCTCATAGTAGGAGGTCAGACAACACTCTCTAAAATGAATCCTTGCTGATTCGTCTAACTTGTCTCATTTATTTGTGTCTCATATTTGTTTTTGTGGGTTTTCTCAGTGTGCAGCGATGAGCTGACGCATAAATACAAAGGATTCACAGTCATGACAGAGCACGAACGTTATGAAGCATTGAGACACTGCCGCTACGTTGATGAAGTTCTGAGAGATGCACCTTGGACTCTCACACCAGAGTTCCTCGAGAAACACAAGGTCTGTGTGTAAGGCTGATTACAGAATTTGGATGTTAGGTTGAGCGTGAAATATTCTCACAAAAACAAATATTTAATTTTATTTTATTACTAGTGTACAGGTCACTTCCTGCAGATAAAGTGATTACAATAGTTCAGTGACATGTTGTCATCCATAGCAACAAGGTCAACTCGCTTTAAGTTATCCTTCAAGAAACTAGTGATAAGATAAGGCACTTTGTGAATATGGCTCTAGGGTGTGTAATGATGTGTTTAGGACCAAACCCTTCCTATGTCCTACTAAAGGCATGTCTGCTGTACAGAAGTAAGGTTCACTTGGGTTTTTTTCTTGAGTTTTTTTTTGCCATACAGTACATGTTCTTTGATTGCTTCTCAGATCGATTTTGTGGCTCATGATGATATCCCATACTCCTCAGCAGGAAGTGAGGATGTCTATAAACACATCAAGGAGGCAGGTTAGTGAGCAATCTCCTTGCAAAATAAATCAATTTTGTGTTTCATGTCAAAATGATAGCTATTAACCTTTGCTTCTTATTAATGTGTGTGCAAATCAGGAATGTTTGTGCCCACGCAACGGACGGAGGGAATCTCCACCTCTGACATAATTACCAGAATTGTCCGAGACTATGACGTTTATGCCCGACGCAATCTTCAGCGTGGCTACACAGCCAAGGAGCTTAATGTCAGCTACATCAACGTAAGGCCATGATCAGTTATTTGTATTTGAGCTACTGCAGTTACAATGTCTCTAAAATGTAATGAAGCCTGATTTAAGATGATAAAAACCTTTATTAGATGAATGTATACCATCTGTCTAAACACAAAGAGCTCTACTTTTAATGTATTTCCTTAACATATGGAGTTATCCTTTGCAATGCAGGCTAGAAAATGTAAAATAAGCAGTGAATTTAGTCACTCATAGACTGTCTATCTGCAGCGACAGCTTCCATTAGATATTTCTAGCATCTGTTGATGAAATATGCTGCATCGACAAGGAATCTGGACAGCCAAGCTCAGGTCATGTCAAAGTTAAAGCTAAATCCAAACATTAGATTTAGCTTTTGATTGTTGTTGCATCACATGACCTCTCCTAAGTTGTAGTTAATGTGTTCCTGCCTTGACACACCCCTCATTAGTGATTGTCCCACTACCATGTTTAACAGTTGTGGCTATGGATTTGGTGTTGATAGGCATGTCTGAGCAGTTTTGCCAAACATCCACAGAATATTGTTAGAAAAGAGTTATGGAAGGTGGTCTTTGGCAGACATAGACTAAAATATTACTGTAGAAAGCTGTAAAAATTTATGTAAATGCAGATATGTTCTGGTTCTTTTTCACTTCTTTAAAAGCTGCCCATAGTACTCTTCTTATGATCGTTACAGACATGAACAGTCCAGAATTTGTTGGCATGTTCATATTAGCTATTTGAGAGTATGAGGCTGAGATGAACCTGTACAACGATGCAAGTCCAGCTGTTTTTTGTGTTATTGTGTTTATCTGTAATGGTGACTTAGATGAAGATCAGAATACATTTCATGAGGAATGAAAGCAAAGATCCTTGTCATTCAAAATGGTTCCCCCAATATTTCCAAACTGCTGTAAGTTAATTTAGTTAAATTATGCGTATGCACATTAGTCTCCAGCCACAGTGCATCACAGCTGTATCAATAAATGTGCCATGAAAACTCATATGGCTCATGATATCATGAGCCACTGTGCAAAGAAAACTTTGCTTGAACTTTTAACTTCTCATTTGGATTATTCAGGGTTCAAAACTAATGGTTGACAGTTCTTATTCACTCAATATATCTCCCTTCAGGAGAAGAAGTACCGGTTACAAAACCAGGTGGATCGCATGAAGGAAAAAGTTCGCACAGTTGAAGAGAAGAGCAAACATTTTGTTTACCGTGTGGAGGAAAAGAGCCACGACCTCATTCAGAAATGGGAAGAGAAATCTAGAGAATTTATTGGCAACTTTCTAGAACTATTTGGACCAGATGGGACTTGGGTAAGTAGAATCAAATACTATTTTATGTAAAAAAAAAAAAAAAAAAGGTGTACTTAATGCTTAAAATGCCAAACCATTTTGTAAAATCAATGTATCAATAAATTCAGCACCATTAAGGTTAAAAAACAATAGATCAAAACATAATTAATTACTAACAGTACTTTGGAAACTGTTAATCTGTGTATTATTTCTACAAACGTTTTCTCATCTGCATATCAGGAGAAAAAATACTGGCACTGAAACCAACACATCAGAAACTATTTACATATTTACACTTTTTCCTCAGTTTTTGCTATTTACAGTTATTTATGCAACTATTTACCTTCTATAATCAGAAAACCAACTCAGCTCAGTTTTGATGTCACAGTGCATCAAAACTATCTTCTTGGCTTTATTCCAGCCATAGAGGACCATTATTTTTGTTCTTCTCAGACAGACATAGAACTTTCTGCTCACTTCTCTTGATTAGACATTACCGTAAATTTAAGCTTTGACAGGAAGTGGCTTTATCATAATTTCTGGATCCAAACAGAGGTCTTTTGGTGACATAGTAGTGGTAGTGATCTTTTATCATTATTATTATTATTATTATGAAAATGTATCTAATGGTGTTATCATGAATCACTCTGTGGATTTAAAAGATAGTCCCAGAATAAACATTTTTTAGCTGGATTGTAAACCTCCTGGATGGGACATAAATGCCTGGAACACTTCTGTAAATCACTTACAGGTTAAGCTATTGATCACAAATAACCCTACAGAGTTACACTACTGTTCCTGAAAAACTGCTGACAATATAAGCAATAGTGCTCGGAGGCGCTGGTGATCTAGTGGGATTTTAAGGGTAAAGTATGACCTTATTGGGTGGAGATTTCAAAGCATATTGGACACACCTTGTCTTTTTCCCTGTTTTTGTACAGAAACAAGTGTTTCAGGAACGCAGTGGCCGAATGCTGTCCTACGCTCTGTCTCCCAGAGAGTCCCCCTGCAACAGTCCTCCCCGCGAATTGTCCCCACTCCGCTCTCCTTCTCCCCCATCTCCGCCTGCCCGCTGGTACAACGCACGGCCATCACCACCTACCTCGCCCAAAGGAGCATCTGCCTCTATGAGCAGCATGAGTGAAGGCGATGAAGATGAGAAGTAGACAGACTCTTTATAACACTTGCAAACACACACGTCACTCACAGTACACTGACTGGGAACTCCTCACAAAAACACATATGCACTGCTACAAAAACTGGCCAGAAACTGAGACAATTCTCCTCAAAGATGTTGCAAATCTGCAATGCTGACTGTCATCAGGGGAAATGTACCCCTGAGCAGCAGAGCAAAGAAGCCATCACCATTTCTGTCATCTGGGCAATCAAGCAGAAAGGTGGAAAAGGAAGGAAGATAAGGAGGTTTGATTTACTGTATGTACTCCATTTCTCTAAGAGAGACAAGAATCCTGTGAAAATCTGTCAAAAGGACTTGCTTTGGATTGTCCAGCACTGATAAGAGACTCAAACAGCCTGCTTATAATATCACTGCATTGATTTTTGTCCTGTTTTGTCAGTATGTCATTTTTGTTTTAGGATATTAGGTTTTTGTTAAGTACTTGGATCAATAGATGTGGATAGGCATGTGGATAGACACAAAGGTCCAGAAATACTGTCTTGACTTTCAGCCATGCAAACTAGAACTGGTTTCAATATGGTTGTCATCTTCTGCTTAAATGATCCACAAAAACTAAAGGAGAGACACTACACCCCCTAAAACAGCAGAGGTGACACCACTGGGGAACCTCTTTGCATTCTAACACACTGTGCTAGTTTACCCCCATTTTTGCATAAATGATTGCCATAAAATGTAATAACTTAATCCCATTTTTCATTGACCACAGATATGCACATTTAAAAATTAGTATCTTAGCAGCCTGCCTATTCCCAGTGAAACCCCAACTAATTACAGACAACAAAAGCACCATCATAAACATAACTTTATAACTTGTATGTCTTAATTCTGTTCTAAAATTGATAGAGGAGCCAAGTTTACCATTTATAGAGCAGCTAATATGGTAAATACATGTTTTTCAAAGAGGTGATCATGAGACACAAAATGACCCTTCACATGAGCTTTTTGAATGTAACCTGAGTGCTTCAAATGCATCTGAAATTTAAAAGAAATCAGTTTAATCTAAAGTGGAACAAACTTACAAATTCGCCAGCTCATAAATCCATCTTCTTTTTACAGTTTTCTATCTTCCATGATTAAGTGTCAGGTAGACTATGACTCTGAAATATGATGTCCACTGTCAATACTAACTTAACAAACTGATGATACTTGAAATATATAAAAGAAAATGAAGTCATCCAAGATGAACCATCAGCCTGTCAAGAGCCTGAGCATTTGCTCCGTTTTTGTTGCCCTTACTGGAAATGTGTGTACCAATTCCTAAGTTCAAGTCTGTTCATCCACACCAGGTGAGAATAGACTCTTCTTTCACACATACAATCCAGTTAATACGCTAATGCATTTATCCTGTATGCACTACATGTTAATCTGCACTATATGTGAACACTTTGGAAATATGTGTCCTTTTTTTTTATTTTTTAATGTTTAAATAGCTTGACATGTAAATAAAAAAGCATAACAAAGTGGGTAGATCACACACAGTTTTATTTATTGTAAGTTGGTATTGTAAGTTGATCTCTTGCTGAATCATAATAATACAGCTCTGTCATTTTTTTTTTTTTTTGGTGGATGTTGCATTACTTGCATATCTCTGCATGGCTGCCTCCACACTGAAGACTTCATGCATACAAATACATTGTTTAAGCTGGATGTACAGTGGGATGGAAAACACAGATCACTCCACACTGTAGATACAGCATACACACAATTTATAGTTATACATGTAAAATTCTCTGAAATACCCTAAATACGGTCTTTTGACAGTGAAGGTTAACAAGTACTGAGTTTGGAGAGTTCCTCAGCGTTCTTGATCAAGATGTGAAGTTTAGGATGGGTCTAAAGGGTGACCATACATCTACCTACACAACAACAGCTATTGTATTACACAGCAACTCCTTTACAGCAGATGTGTGGCAGAGCGTCACTCAGGGAGACTGGCAGGTTTTCAAAGGCATTGGCAGTGATGAAATCTTACAGAGAGGATGTAAAGCAGACAACAGGATGTGGAAGCTTTCAATAGTGAATTCTTCTTTCATTTCACATCAGATGGAAGCTAAAGGAGATGAGAAAGGGAAATCACTTTAGATCAATTAATCTTCCAATCATCTGCTTTTTACATATGGGTCCATCTTTAGTCCCTATTTCATTAAAAGATTGGTCTTTAAAAAAAAATTCAAATAAAGCAGCTGTTTTAGCTATGACATGCTAACCTGATCATTAATTCTTGCACTCCAAAACTTGTAATAAAGCGCTTTTAAGTACAAAATGTACATGCAGGGTTAGTAAAGTGCACTCAATATTCCCTGAATATGATCCATGTGACAGAACTGGACGATTTAATGCAATATTTTCAGTGCCCAAAGATGATTTAACTGTAAGAGTTTTATCTAAATGCTCACCATTGTGTGCCATATTCCTTCATGTTGTATAAATTAAAGTATCATTAACAGTAATCGCCACCAATTTAAGACAAATTTAAGTCAGAGATCAACTCCTCACTTGTAAGAAAAAAAATTCACAAATTTTGTTCAAACTCATTCAGAAGACTGTAAGGATTAGTTAAGCTACAGATTAGACACAAGGTGACTGGAAGAAGCCAAAAGCAGATACGAGATCCAACACTATGCGCATGCTGTCTATCCATCATGGCAAGTTTACAGTAACATGTTAGATGGGTAAAACAAAGACATGCAGAGCCGTATCCCATGTTAGATGTAATAGGTCCATTCCCTTCTAAGAAAATTATACAATACATCTTGCTGGTGTGGTTAAAGCTACTCAGCAGACAATGCTGGAATGGTGGTATTTTCTAAGCTTATTAGAGATGCTCATTTGGTCCTTTAATTGTTATTTAAATCAGGATATAGCACTGAACTGCAAGCAGAAATGATAAGACGTCTGTAACTGGGTAGCTGGTTAAAATCAGAATAAAACTGAACAAAATACAAACAAAATACTCCTACCACTTTAATCCTTTCCCTTCATGATTTTTTTAAGTTCCAGTTGAGCCTTCAAGGCATTTCTCTTAAAACTTAAATTATACCTTAAGTTTATCTTAAGTAAGGCATTCTGTCACTGACATAAAACAAAAATGCTGACCCCATTTATAAATAATCTTTTTCAATTCCCCCTGACTAAAAAACAAAAAGCTGCAACTAAATCTGGTCTTTTGCCATGGTAACGGCACACTGGCCTAAATAAGCATTCACTCAGAGGTGTCTCCCAAAGGAAAGAAATTAAACCTCCTCCTCTTGACATTTCCACAGAAACTCAAACCCAGACCCTGCCTGTGTTGTGAAAGGAGGAAACAATACAAGCCTCTACTAACGGTAAGAAAGACACTCAATCAGCAAGCCCTGGCTTATTCAGCCACAGGGAGCAACGGCCTGGTCAGCAAAGCTGAGTCAGGCCAAACTGCATGAAACAGAGGAAGAGATTGCAGTGATGCAGTGAATAGAGCTACATTTCTCAAGATTTCCCATAAATAACTGGTCATTTGTAAATGGGGTTAGACACTGGGGATCTACAATCTAGAAGAGGTTCAGTTTTGAGTCACAACAATGAAAGCTATGCTGATGAAGATTATTGCCACTGGGAAAATTTTAAGTCAATGTCATTCCACCTTAATAAACTTTTTACCAGAAATAGCAAGTCTGACTCTAAACAAAGCCTTCACCCAAGGGCAACATTTCAGCATACATGCTCCACGCAGAGTGCAGGCATTCTGGCTCCCAGAAGAAGGCTAAGCTAGCAGACTGAGCAGTTATCTGTTGGCTTTGTATATGGACTTGCTGGCATCTCGTGGCTCCTTGCTGGGGTTGCTCCAGTCATCAGCTTCAGGGCTGGTCTTGTAATGCCGCCACGCTGACTTGTTGAAGACAGGCAGGCGCTCAAAGGACTCACTAGACAGAGCCTATAAATTAGTAAACAAGAGAGCCAGTGAATACATATAATTACTGTCAAAAGTTAGATGTACGTATATGTAACAGGAGACGGTTAGCTTAAAAGAAGCTAAAGTGAAACAGCTAGCATGACTTAACATGTTTTCATTCATAGGTATGACAGATGGAAGCCTTAAAGTTGCTAGCACATACTCAGATATGCATGTATTTACATTTTGATAGAACCAGTCAAAAGTTTTTTGGATTTCTTCTTTTGTTAAAGCCAAGTCATTTCACTCATATGCTAGCTTAAGCATCATATGTCATACATCTATATCACAGCTAAGCTAAATGACACTGTTAGCTTAGCTTAGCATAAAGACTAACCCATCATAAATTGCTAAATTCCCTCACTTTTTACTAATCATAATTTAATCATTTAATTTGTTTAATGATAAAAAAAAAAATACTGGAAAGCTGTTATTTTAAGGAAGCTGTGTGCTAGAGCCTATAAACATATTAAGACACCGCATTGGTTGTTGTACGGTACATTAATAACACCACCATTAGAGCATTACCATAATTTGATATGTTAACACCACAGCCAGTGTATATAAAGACTATCAATAATAACCTATACCAGAGGACCATACTGTATATGGTTTTAGCTCTACTTTATATTACACTTTACACTATTCAGAGCTACTTTTTTTACACTGATATAGTTTTATTTTTTATATACATCTAGTTCCTATAAATAAAACAATATTGATGAATATTACAGATTTTTTTTTCACTATGGCATGCAAATTGCATGATAAAAGTCTAACAAAATATAATAAATTAGTCCAGAATTTGTGTTTAATATAGCATAAAACATAATTTTTGCATACCGTTTGTTGTTGTTATGGTACAAGTGGACAAGAAGGATAAGTAATTGTTAGTAGGTAAGGATACCAATAGTGTTTTGTCCTTTTAAAAAAAACACATCCTTTCATTGTGTGAAATACTTTACCTCCCTGTTCCTCATCTTTACACTAAGCTAAACTAGAGTAGCATATCCTCATTAAGCAATAAGTTATTGATTATTCCCCAAAATGTCAAAATTATCTAAATGTCTTTCAGAAGCAGAGTTATACAACATGCTCTACAGTAATCTGTTACCTTCAGATAGATGACTGCATCTGTTCCTACTCCCTCCATGGAGTAGAGCTTTAGATCCCCCTGGAAGTATCGGGCATAAAGCCGTGAAATGGGTAAACCGTAACCAAAACCAGCCTGTAAATGGAGAAGAAGAAAAAAAGATAACTACCCAGATGTCATAATATACATAAATAAATATACAAGCTAAAACAGGTTTTTCTTCAGCAGGATCAGTCCTAAATACTGTACCAGTGGCACAGCTCCTGGCTCCAGGCTTGGCGTCGGGGCAGTGGAGTACATGTAGTTAAACAGTCGGTCTATCTTCCTCAAAGCAACTCCTCCCCCTTTATCACTGATCTAAAGACAGATAGTTGAAGAGATGGAGAGAATGAAGAAGGTAGAAAAAAGGCTCAAACGTGACTAAATATGAAAATAATAATGCACATCTGAATGTGTGTTTACCTTTATTGAGAGATCCTCTTTACCTAGAGTGACTCTTGCTTTTACTGGTGGTAATCCCTCCTTACTGTTCTCATGAAGCTCCACTGTTGCCCTCATCGAGTTCTGCAGACACCCCCAGTTCATTAATTAAACTCAGCGGGACTCCTTATCGAATTTTAGTCACAGAGCGCCGGACTTAGTCAAATTAACAGCACTTATGCTGCTGTGCTCACCTTGAAAAGCTCAAATAACATGTGGAACAGATGTGAGGGCACATACACAGCTTGAATAGGCTTTTTAGGAGCTTTCACTGGAAAACAAGAGCACAAGAACTGTAAAAAAAAAATATTTAACCACACACAAACACAAAACTTGCTCTTTGGAAGTTAATGAGACGGCAATGAGATGGCCGGTTTCCACAGGGTTTAATGTGGTGTGCTGTATTCACAAGCTCTAAACAAAGCAACAGAACATAACTATAAGATCTTTGGCAGCACAAAACTCTTACTGTTGAATTCTTCAATCTTGAGCTCAGGAGCAGCTAAGTAGTACTTCTCGCACAACATCTTGGCAGTGTCGTAGGCATCTAAAGGAGAAGAGATAAAACAAGATGAACTAGTGCAAATAAAGCCATAATTGCACATGTTTAGGTTTTGGTTCCGGAAACAACTCGCCAGTGTGGTTTCTGTCCTTTCAGAAACGTTTGATCCATGCTGCTGGAATGCCTTACAAAACTATCGTGCAGAAAACAACTGAGCTTTAATTCTTGGAAATACTACAGATGCTCAAGACATCAGTGGTGAAACATTTTAATAGGAGCTTGGGTCAAACAGCAGTCATCATCAAAGATAAGAGCAAGTAGACTAAGTGACAAAAACATGTGCTAACGCAGCTGTGGTTCAGCTTGACCACTAGCTCCTCAGATAAGATTGTAAGATTTAACTCACTGTTCATGGAAGGTGAGTAACTTGGATGGCATTGAGTGTAAAAGGTCAAAAGAGAAACATCTAGTAATAAAAATGTAGAATGTTTGCACACCCCTGGTCTAAATTCACTAAACAGTCAACAAGTAAGTGAGCAGAAAATGACCTGCTCTTCAAAATACACGAAGTTAGACATTCTTAATTTTTGTTTTTGTACTATTTAAGAGAGACACAAGACAAGAAAAGATAACTCTCAGATAACTCCTATTATGGTCTTTGTTAGCTTTTAAGAGCAATGATACTGATTATGCAAATTTAAAAACCAAAATCATTTATTATTGCACACAAAACAGGAAAAGGCTATAAGGAGACACCAAAGCACTTCAAAGATGAGGTTTTCTCACTCAGAAATATATATAAAAAAGAAGTTAACAGTGGTTTGAGGCCTAGATGAACAACAAACATCAAAATCCCTGCAAAAGCAGACTCTGCAGTGGTGGTGTGCAGTTCTAGTGGGATCCTCATACCTCCAAACAAAATTCTCCATCAGAAGCTGAAGCTAATTTAAATAAGCATCAAACATTTTTGAAAAAATTCCCAAAAAGAATGAATGTTTGGAATTGTATGAAAAAGCGACCTCCCCCTACAGCTGAGCACGGAGGTGGAGCTATCATTCTTTGGGCTTGTGTTGCACAGAGAGCATGTCACTGATAGAGAATACTGTAGAGGTAAACACCAAACTCTTTGTGAAACAGCTAAAAATATAAAAAATGATGGCTTCTACAACAGGGTATTGTTGCTAAACAAACTAACTCAAGAAGTAGAAGCTGAAGGTTTGTGGTACATCATGGAAAATCACTCAATACACTTCTAAAGAAGGAAACCTCTAATAGGCTAAAAAAAAAAACTGTTTTTCCAAGATTTAGTCCTTGCCAGGTCTCAGTACAAACTAACCATGCAGGGAAACTTTTTATTTATTGTTACTTTGAAACTGTTCAAAATTAAGTAAACTTCCCAAAACATTTTAACAATTTTAACCCAATCATTGCAATATGTCAGCATATGTAGTGCTTGCACAGCCATGCCATATAACATATGTGCTGAGCTGTGCATGTGTAAGGACTCTGCATTTGCTTTATACACATCTGGAAGAAATTTGTAAGAGGCCCACCAAGTCACGTTGTTTGCACTGCAACTTCACGTGCATCTTTTCCAGTAAACTGCTACAAATATAATTTTCAGAAGAAAAAGAGCAGAACTCACAAAGAAGACAGAAATTGTGGTTTTAAATTAAATTCAGAATTAAAAATAAAGCGTTTAAAGAGAAATAAACATTAGATATTATGCAAGTATGCTTCTGAGCAAAGATATAGATAATTTTTTTGTGATACTATACATATTAAGGCCTATTCTCTATAATAATTCTGCAGATTTGCAAAACAAAAATCCAGTTCCAACATAACACAGAACTATAGCAACAACTTTCATAGCGTGCAACATATTCCATCATTTATAATAGTTCCTAAACTCACCCCTGACAACCTCCGCTACGTTGCAGTTGGGATCGATGCTGCCGATGTGTTTCGGATGGGCTGGGTTGGTATCGTTACCAAACAGGAGGGCTGAACACAAACACAGAAATAAACGTTACCTGTAGAGACGTGTGGGAGCATCTAAAACAGACATAAAACCATAAGAGATGCACACGCCACACTCACTGTGCTGGTTGATGAGCATGCGGAAAGAGATGCGGTTGGTGTAAAAGCGGTCGAGAAAATACTGTATGTTGCTGCTGATGAAGGGGTCAAAGCCAAATTTTTCCTTGTATTCGATGACCCCCTGAGCCATGGTGGGAACCACATCGTTGTGACGGTTACGGATCTCAATCAAAACCTCAAGGAAACTTAAAAAAAAACAAAAAAAACAAGACCAACTTATCATTTCTAATTGTCACAGAGCTTGTATCTTTGTAATTCTCATGTTTTCACATATTTTTTATAATCCATAACTACTCAAATCCCTCCTGTAGTTATCTTAGTAGTGTGGGGTCAAACAAAGTCCTCTGTCAGAACGAGTATCAGTCTTAGTGATGCTGCCATTTCATTTCCAGCAAGCTGAACAATTCTTGGAAATGTGTTCACAAACAGATAGGCCACATTCATGCCTGTGTTTATCAGTCATGCAATGCTGCTTATCAGACAGGCATTGTTATGGTATAAACACACAATGTTACCTGTGTGGTCAGCAGAGATCTATATGCAGAAAGGGGATTAGCTGCAACGGAGGAGGGACTCATCCACAGCAGCTGGCCGCTTTAACAATGGCGCACTTACATGTCATACAATGAGTTTTCATTAAGTTTTATCATTAAGTCAATACTGACTCACTCATTGAGAGTGTGAGGGTCCTCTGGTTTTCTGTTCTCATAATCCAGCAGCTCCACAAAGCTTTGCATGTACCTAATAAAGCAAAAGGAGGGCAAAAGTCAGATATTACTTCCTAACAACACTGTAGCTGTAAACCTTATCATCTGGCAGCCATACAAAGAAAACAACTTGCCATTTCTGGACCAGTCTGACGGAGGGCTGGCTGAGCAGGTTATCGGGCAGCAGGTTGACCTCTCTCATTGTGTTAGCCAGCCGCACTGGCAGTTCCTTACGCAGGAACATATAAGATGTTTTCTCACATGCATTCTCCCTGCCTGAAAGAAAAAATAAATAAATAAAAATGTGTTATTTGTTTCAGTTTTATCTTTGAAAAGGTTGCCCAACTTCCCACGAACAGCTTCGCTACTTAACTGTCAAAAATGTTTTATCCTGATTGCGTATCGTCATTGAAATTATACATACTTTGTATTTTATTTGAGTAAATACAAACAAGCAACTGTCTTGCATTTCACCATGTTGACCATCTGGCCAACCAATCAGAGCCAAGTTAGCCATTTGTGGGAGGGGCTTAAAGAGAAGGGTGCTAAAATGTAGCATTTGTTGTAGCAGGTGATCTGAGGTGTAAAATAATTGTATAAATAAGAATATGAATTAGATAAAGAATGAAAGCAAATAATTTCTTTCACATATTAAAGTGGTATTTTTGAATTTTGCCAGATTTTAACACCTTGGCGTCCCCTAACAAAGGCTATTTGGGCATCCGTCTTACATCCTGTCACTTACTCCAGCCATTAAAACCGAGTCTGATGTTAACTCTTGTCTTATCTCTTGCACAGTGAATTTCTCTTTCTTTCCTTGCCTTCTCCAAAAAAATCCTACTGGGTTTTATTTCTGCAACAGCCACGGTGTGAATCCAAAACAGCCAACATGTTGATGTCAAGTTGCTGGTGTGTGACATGGTGCCATAAAGCAAAACACACGTGATGCTCACGGCTGCAACACAAAGTTGTGAAGAGTGGTTTCTCAGCCCTGGGATGCTGCAAGGCAATGATGGCCTAAAGAATGTGCATAATGAATATCAGTGCATCATCAAAACGAACCACAATTGTGGAGTTTTCATTTGTTGCTTTAAAATTGAAAGGAGTAGTCTTCCAAGCTGCAGCTGCTTTTGAAATTTAACTTTTAACATAATCCATAAAACGTTTCTGTCGACTGACATGAGCTTGAACAGTTTAAGCTTTCCTCGGAAATCATAAATCTGGTGAGCCAAAGCACCAGAGGTCAGAGAGATTCTGGTTTAGATGTAAGCAGAAGAAAAGATTAACTGTAATGAACCATCTTTCATTACAAGTATTATGCATGATCTCACTCTACACCGTTAACTTGACCTCACTGTAGTTTACAGTACACTGGATTCACATGGCCAAGCTTGTCATGTGCATGCGAGGACTCACACATAAACCATAGTAAACCTTTGGAGTTAAAAAAAGAAAAGAAGAAAGAAAAAACATAAATTAGACGGTAAAAGAAAAAATATGTTTTTTTTAGTTTTTTTTTTTAGAAAAAAATAGAAAAACCTTTTGCACATATAAAGCTGCAATATAAGCAACTTTAAGACTCCAATAGAAAAAATCAGAGTTGCAACAACAGGTTAAAGATTAAATTGTCCAAAAGGACCTAAGCATTTATCCTGCATCAGCAGTATTAATGGAAGACTTGTCATGAGTAACGATGGTAACAAAACCACAATGTATTTTTGTGTCAGAGCAAAGGGTAAAACTTGTTCAACCTAAAATCACATCTAATAGTTTCAGTTATTTTCCCGGCATGAACGACTCATTCTTTACTCAACAAGTGTCTCACACTTCCTGTTGCTCACATCCAATCCCTAGCTGTGATGACATATTACATAATGTCTTTGTTTATTCACAGATGGATTAAGAAAAGCTTTGAGTGCAGTGGTGGGACGCAATACGTATCTTGTCATCTTGTGTTTCAAGTCTGGTGTTGGTGTGCCTTGAGAACAAAGCAAAGTCAAAACTGAAATTTGGAATAAAAACACTGAGTTTAACTTAAAGCTGAGTAAAACCGACAGTGAAAACCTATGCGCACGAGTAGCCCTTACTGAACTGCTGGACAACTGATGTGTGTTTATTTTATAAATGAAAACTGTACGTTGTGTTGTCCCAGACTGGGTAAAAAGAACCACATACACTGAAAGATGTGCCAACAGCAGAAAGCCATCATACAGGGCCATCAACTTGCATGTTGCTACTTGTGCAGTCATGGGTGATCTACTAGAGTAACCGATTCAAAATACCTCCTGATCATCCTCAGTATAATGTTTCCGCAGCTCGTGAGCGACATGCTCTATTAATAACAAGTCAGGCCTCTCACATGCCACCTGAAATCTACAATAACAACTGATAATCATGACACAAGGTGATAGGAGGCCCCTACCGTGGCTTCCTTCATTCAGAGCAAGTCATTCTTTGAAGATGAAAGCTCAGCAGGACTCACCAAAATCCAAAAACTGCTTAATGGACAGCGGGGACGGTGAAAACCTGGAGTAATACTCGATTTTGGGGTTAGCGTTTTTTAACAGAGACACGATGATCCTCATTTTGAAAGTTTAATGGTGATGTCTGGATGTGACGTGAGTCAATATTAAAAACACGAGCACATCATCCCTGGGAATGCTGGCAGAGACACGGACAGTCCTCTCTCAGCGGCGTCCTCATTTCCGGCGTCCACAGTGGACACGAAGCGAAGCAATACTTAATGTTCATAAGATTATGAGGATATGATACAGCGGCTCCAAATATACAGCTTCCTGGGTCTACATTTCTGGACAATCAGATCCGCTCATGAAAGTAAAGTCACTCGAAAGAAAACATCCATTTCCGGTTAAACTTTTGAGAATAAAACGCTCTGAGGTAGCTGGCTAGTTAATCGAGTTAACGTTTATACCGATTAGTGAGCCGGCCGTTGCTCATCAACGATAAAAATAAATAAGCAAATAAATAAATAATAAAAACGAAAAATAATTATAAAAATTAGTGATCAGGGGCGGATCAAGAATCTTTTTAAGGGGCACAGTTCAGGAAAAGGGTGGACCATGAAAATGTAAGCTTTAAAAAGATCTCGATAAACTAGTTATCTAAATAAAGAGGAAATCCAATGTTAAAAAAAAGGCTAAAATTGTAAATCCATACATCCAGTTATATATTACACTGTCATCGCATTTGGTGACATTATGGTGTTTAGGGTACATCACCTTTATTAAATGTAAACAGTCTGGACTAATGAATATCATTAGTCGCATAAGCAGCTGTCAAGATGATGCTGTATAATTATAAAAATATATAAATAAATGCTGCATTTAAGATAAAAAAAAAACATGGTAGTGTTGGTGTAGATATAATTAGTATACATTACATTTTTTGCATCTGAGGTATAACAGCAGCAATTTATCACCTGTTTCTTTTCTTATAAAACCATCATTTGCTACTTAAATTTATGGTAGAACTTGGTAATGCAATAACATGCCATACCACTTCAAGATTAAAAAATGTTGCCAAGTTAATTGTTTCTTTAAGATGCCGTTTGATCCTAAGTAACCAGACTGAAGAAATATATATATGCATCAACTCACCTTTAGTGGGTTTGGTTCTCATCGAGTAGGAACATGTTGATTTTGGCCTTTTGATAAAAAGTAGGTAAAATAAATAAATAAAATCACTGCTTTCACTTTATAAGGAAATGTGTGGTTAGAATCAGCAATTATGAGGACAATTATTTTGGTAATATCTGCTAAAATATAATTTATTCCTTCTTAAGTAACAGCACCTTGGCATGCTGTCATTGGACATAATCATATAACATATGTGAAAGCCCATTTTCATTATATATTAGAGTTTAAGGAATTTTTCTAGACTAATACCTTTCACGTTGTAAAATGTGATAATATATTAGACCACATTAGTTTAAACTTTATTGTCATTGCAAATTTCATAAGAATAGGGCAACAAAATGCGGGCTGCATCTAATCAGAAGGTCATAGTAATGGTAAGATATTTACAGATGATGTATATAAAGAAGTGCATATACGCATGAGTGTATGTTGTTGTATGCACAGTTGGCTATAAACATATGGTATAACTATCACAATGGAAATTGTGATTTAACAGATACAATGCTGATTTTTTTTTTTCATCATATGATGTGCAGTAAGTGTAATGGACAGAAAAAAACAAAAACTCTGGTGTTCCTGATGTACAGTTGTGCAGGTTGATAATGCAGATGCAAGTCTCTATTTTGTGTTTGCATTTATTAAATATGAACACTTACCATGTTTAGATAACCGCTTTTTCTGAACCATGCAAACATTGTATTTTGAAGGTTCAAATGCCGCAGCTTCCGGTCTAGTGGAGATGTTTTCAACAGCACGTACTTCAGAAATTTCCGACTCAACCGCACTTGGCGGAGGCTCGTTGATGCGCTGCAGTGATTGGTTTAAATCTGGGAAGTGGCCAAGCGCTGCAACTTCATTGGCCGGAGGCGTGTCAGTCAATATTATTTGTGTTGTTTATTTGTTTATGTAGTTAACAGGCAGTAAGGTAAGATTGTAAGGTTTATTTATTTTTATAAAAAAAAAAGTTTGTTAGCTACGATATTATCGACAGTAATAACAGATTAAAAGGCATTTAGACAAAAGATTTTCGGAGGAGGGCATAAAAATTATTATAGTAATATTGACACGATTTAGTCAGGTAATATTTAAAATGTAAAAATGTTATTTCTCTACAATGATTTTATGGAAAACTGGGCCAGGATTACTAACACAGCAGGCAAGTATACAGTTCTTCTTTATTTGATAATGTATGAAAATAATAACAATAACAATATTACTATAACAATAAAAAGTATTAAAGCTTTTTTGTGGGGGCGGGGGGGGGGGGGGGGGGGGTACTTTATTAATATGTCATCATATAGGAAAAATATATATTTTCCAATAAACACGAATAATTGAGAAATCATTACAGTGTCTGCAGAATTATTAGGCAAGTTGTATTTTTGAGGATTAATTTATTATAGAACAACTATGTTCGCAATGAACACAAAAGACTCATAAATATCAAAGCTGAATATTTTTGGAAGTTGGAGTGGGGCTTTTTTAGTTTTAGTATCTTAGGAGGATATCTGTGTGTACAGGTGACTATTACTGTGCATAATTATTAGGCAACCTAACAAAAACCAAATATATACCCATTTCACTTTTTTATTTTCACCAGGGAAACCAATATAACAACTCAAAATTTACAAATATACATTTCTGGCATTCAAAAACAAAACAAAAACAAATCAGTGACCAATATAACCACCTTTCTTTGCGAGGACACTCAAAAGCCTGCCATCCATAGATTCTGTCAGTGTCTTGATCTGTTCACGATCAACATTGCGTGCAGCAGCAACCACAGCCTCCCACACACTGTTCAGAGAGGTGTACTGTTTTCCCTCCCTGTAGATCTCACATTTGATGAGGGACCACAGGTTCAGGATCAGGTGAACAAGGAGGCCATGTCATTATTTTTTCTTCTTTTAGACCTTTTCTGGCCAGCCACGCAGTGGAGTACTTGGATGCGTGTGATGGAGCATTGTCCTGCATGAAAATCATGTTTTTCTTGAACGATGCTGACTTCTTCCTGTACCACTGCTTGAAGGTGTCTTCCAGAAACTGGCAGTAGGTCTGGGAGTTGAGCTTGACTCCATCCTCAACCCGAAAAGGTCCCACAAGCTCATCTTTGATGATACCAGCCCATACCAGTATCCCACCTCCACCTTGCTGGCGTCTGACTCGGAGTGGAGCTCTCTGCCCTGTACTGATCCAGCCACGGGCCCATCCATCTGGCCCATCAAGACTCACTCTCATTTCATCAGTCCATAAAACCTTAGAAAAATCAGTCTTATGATATTTCTTGGCCCAGTCTTGACGTTTTATCTTGTGTGTCTTGTTTAGTGGTGGTTGTTTTTCAGCCTTCCTTACCTTGGCCATGTCCCTGAGTATCGCACACCTTGTGCTTCTTGGCACTCCAGTGATGTTGCAGCTCTGAAATATGGCAAAACTGGTGGCCAATGGCATCTTGGCAGCTTCACGCTTGATTTTCCTCAGTCCATGGGCAGTTATTTTGCGCCTTGTTTTTTTTAACACGCTTCTTGCGACCCTGTTGACTATTTTGAATGAAACACTTGATTGTTTGATGATCACGCCTCAAAAGCTTGGCAATTTTAAGAGTGCTGCATCCCTCTGCAAGACATCTCACTACTTTTGACTTTTCAGAGTCCGTCAAATCTCTCTTCTGACCCATTGTGCCAAAGGAATAGAAGTTGCCTAATAATTATGCACACCTGATATAGGGTGTTGATGTCATTAGACCACACCCCTTCTCATTACAGAGATGCACATCACCTGATATGTTTAATTGGTAGTAGGCTTTCAAGCCTGTACCGGTTGGAGTAGAACAACATGCATAAAGAGGATGATGTGATCAAAATACTCATTTGCCTAATAATTCTGCACACACTTTACTTTTAGGCTATTTAACTGCTTTCATGTTCAGTGAAACTAAGAATAATTTCTGAACTTTGCTTTCCCTCTTTCTGTGTTTTAACAATTAAGCATGTGTTAAGTATTTATTCTAAATATTTGCTTTAAATTTGTGTTGTTAGAATTTAGCAGCATCATAAACAGCTCAGGTTTAAAGAGGTTAACTAGTATGACTATTATTTACCTGAAGGATTTGAGAGTTTTCATCACAGGAGCCAATAGGCAGTAGTTTTTTTTTTTTTTTTTTTTTTTTTTTTTTTTTTTTTGCTTGCAACCAAATATATAAGCGAAAATCTTTACAAAAGGCAAACATCAGTAGGACCACTGGCACGTGAAGTTCCCTAGGCTGTTACTCATAATATGAATTATAGAGTTTCTGGTGAACTGGAAGGGCATCATAGACCTCTAAAATATGGCACAGTCATTTTTTTTACCTTTTTTTGGTAAAAAACTAATAAGACTAAGAGTACAAAAAGTGAATATGAATGAGATATTAATCCCTAGTTACTCTGGGTTGAAGTATACATTGAAAAAAAAAACTTGTTGATCGTCTTCAGAACATTCATTCATCAGTGACTAGAAAACCTTTCAGGGAAATGAAAAGCAGGACACACACTGGACAAGTTACTGGTCCACTGGGGGACAAACAAAGACACAGAGAGACATGCAAGCTCATTCAGGCAGCCAATTTAGAAACACCAATTAACCCAGCATACATTTCTTTGACCTGTGAGAGAAAGCAAGGACACCCAGACTAAACCCATACAGGTACATGAAGAACATGCAAGTTTAAAAACCCTGGTGATCCAGCAAGTTCAAACGTACAAATTTCTTACTGTGGGAAGACCGAGCTTAACACTGCATCACTGTGTTGCCCCATTTTGAAATAAAAACTGATTAATGTAATGCAGTGGTGTGTGGGGTGTAAAAAAAAATGAAAAATGCCAGACAGCAGATAGCTTGAATGAAAAAGAAATCTCCAAGAACATATAAAACTGTTTCAGCTCTTCATTTTAAACTGAATGCATATAAACAAGTAAAACATGAGGCCCTGTATCAGAACAAGAAACTCATGCTTCTATAAAGCATGGTGATGGAGGTCTCATGGGTTTGAGATCAATGCATTGGTAGCATGGTGACTGATTAATTCTTCACACTGTCAAGTAATACCTGGCGATAATATGAGGATCTTTGTTGAAAAGTTAAAGTAGAACCAGAAGTAGACTTCTAAGATAACAATGATTGCATGAACTAGTTAAGAACTAGTTAAATCAAAGGTTATGAAAGACCAAGACAAAGCAGAGCTTTAAAATCAACTCAAGTACTGTTAAAGAATTTAAAAAAAAGCAGCATATATTGTAAAAACAAAAAAACTACTTAAAACATTCTACAGCTTTGGAAATTTTACTTGACAAAGAGATAAAAAAAAAAAAACTCTCAGCAAGATTCAGTACTAGTCTCTGTGATGAATTACATACTCATTTCCAAAGAAGAAAACATCTGTTAATACATTTTGTTGAATACATGATTTCTCCTTGTGGCAGTGTTCGAGTAATTCACCTTCATTTTAAAAAATGCTGTTTCTAAAATTAAATGTTCTCTTATTAAGATATGTTGAAAAAGTTGACCTGAGTGTCCCATAAGTCAAACAGTTGTTGGTTTCTATGTTGTTCATCTCAGCATACAACCATAAGACTAATTTACATTTGTATAAAATTGTACAATCAAATACCTGCAGGAAAGTAAGACCATCACACTCACTTTCAGAAAAAGGCACACACACATACAGAAATTCAGTTCTTATGCAGAGTTTGGTATTGCAACCATCTTGGTGTTTTCATTGTTATCTTGTTCTTCTTCAGGTAAAGGATCGTATTGTCGTCGATACAACAGCCGCGTCACCAGCGTGATGATAAACATCTCCAGGATTAGCAGCTGCTGATTTATCACTGTGGAGAAAAACAGCAAAAAGTTAAATAAGGGTTCAGAAGAAACCAAAGCAGAGTTCAAGCAGTCACTCCTGGTGAACAAATGAATGAATAATGATTGTATTGATGGATGCTGACTCACTGTATCCCCTGTTTATTGATGAAAAAGGTGGAACACAAGCAATGGCTCCATTCATTGCCGAGATGTTGACTATAGCTGCCTGCAGCTGGCTCAGGACCAGCACCAACTACCAACATAAAGAGACTTTGTGGTTAACCCTGACAAACATTATGTAAAAGTGTAAAATAAAAAAATAAAAAATACATGTAAATTTAACTTTTGTGTGTTTCTTTGGCATCTCACCTGATACATGGCGTATTTGGGGACGATCTTGAGTGTTCGCAGGGCAACCCTGAGGTGCATGAACATGATGGCTACAGGCCACAAAGCGATGATTGTCAAGATGCCCACAAACGGATTGATCCATATTGCAGCTCCAGTAATATTCACCTGTAATTCAGTAACATTGATCAAGAAAAAAAAAAAAATAAATAAATAAATATATATATATATATATATATATATATACACACATATATGTATATATATATATATATATATATATATATATATATATATATATATATATATATATATATATATATATATATATGATTTTTTTCCCCCCACAATAGTGGAATGAGAAGGAAACATTGATTAGTAAAGTTGTCTCTGGTGACAGCTCAACACCAGTCCAGGAAGTGAAAGTTTGCATTTTGATGCCCATTTAATAACAAGACCAAGACCTAATCATTTATTGCATTCTATTTGTGCTTTTCTTGCACCCTGTTGCCTCTATTTTGCTTTGTACCTGTATATATTGTGTCTTGTGCTTGTCCTGCTTTGCTGTTGGTGTTGTATTGCTGCTGGTACCCAAATTTCCCCGAGGACCCTCCAAAGGGATTAATAAAGTATTTCTATTCTATTCTATTCTATTCTAATCCCAGTTTCTCCCTTTAGCCCTCCACTTGGCCATACTGCTCTGTTTTGCATGCAGTCAGGCTAATAGCTGCCTGCTAGCCATATTGTTATAATTGTCTGTAACCCTTGAATTCAAGTGATAAAGTGTACATGACCAAACCCTGCAGAAAACAATGTGGAACGGTAGCACCAAGTCTAGGAATTGGGATTGGACCTAAATTTACTGTCATGGTGGCTGTGTGAGGCTGTGTTTGTGTATAGCTGTAGCTGAGCTAAATGCTAACACCTACATGCTAACACGCTCACACTCAAGTTACCACAAAATTCAGGGTCAAACTGACTTTGAGTACACATCCATAAAATCCTTATGGATTCTGAAAGTTAAAACAGAATTTTATTAATTAAATGAGAATTAAATTATACATTAAAGGAAAAAGAGGGCATAATTTACTGAGAAATACCCGTCACAATTCCAACTGTTCAGCATGGGGGTGGACTGATCATGCTTTTGGCTTTTGCGACACTCAGTGGCCTAATTGGTTTTAATTAATACATAAAATCACTCTTTTTTTAGTATGAGGATAGGTCCTACAACATGATTATCATTATAAATTAAATAATGTTTTATACATATTTCTTAATATAACTCAATGTAGAATATAGTTACTATTGCCGCTTTTGTTATTGCCCCTTTTGTGTGTATATGTGTGTGTGTGTGTGTGTGTGTGTGTGTGTCTTATCCTCTTTGCTGTTGCATACTGCTGTGGCATGTTAATTCCCCATTCATTGATCAATAAAGTCTTATCTTATCTTATCTTATCTTAACTTATCTTAAATATCTTAAATATCTAAAAATCAACAACTGAAAACCTCAAAATCAATGTTTCGTTTTGTACTTGGATCTAAACTTTTAAAAAAACTTGGGGATGGATCTAAAAAGAGAAGTGAATATAAAATGCCACAAGAACAAATAATATTTTGCAGGAAGCACGGGGGGGTGGAACCTCTGACTAAGCATGCAGGACCTTTAAACCTTTGTTTTTGTTGCATATCCTTTCTATATCCTGGAAATCATGAAGAATTCTTTCTTCAGAAATTTTTACTTTCTATTCCTCTGAAAAACAGCTGAAAGAATACACTGTACAAATACAAGTTAGGGATCCAGATGAAAATAGATACAGTATGCCTTTCAACTTAGTCATTATCCCAACTCACGTCAGTCAGTATGAAGTTCTTGTTAGTCCAGAGGACAATGGAGAGGACGGTAAAGGCAGTCTTCAGGAGGGCAAACTGGAAGGAGCCGAGTTTGAGCAGGAAGAGAGTGCGTCTGGAGTCGGAATAGAGGAGACAAATTCATGGTTGCTTCTAATGACACAAAAATGTCCTCTGCAGTATTAAGACGATGTCCTGTACAATTCAATGAGGCCACAGAGACATTTATTGGTTTTAAGCATGTCAAGATTTGAAAATGATTGTGTAATAACTGCAGCACTTTACAAACAGACCAGGCAAAAAGTACCTGAGCATGTCTCAGCTTGATTCCCTCATAAACATGAAACAGCTGTGCGCAGAATGACGGTGAAATAAGCAGATTGATCAGTGTCATATGGAAGAAAAACATGACTGTCAGAGTGATTAATCGACTTTGACTTGTAGTGCTAGCGTGGCCACTTTTTACTCAGCCAGAAAGGGGGATATCAGGGCTGATGCATACATGTTGCCAAGTCCTGACACGTGTTGAGTGACCAAGAGCATATTCAACCTGTTTTCTGAGAAATTAGGCATACATCTACTTTGAATTCAATACAGTCTGCCCACAGGTTCTTTGATTTTGTTGAAACAGGCTAAAACACACAACAGGCTTTACTAAAGGTTGAATATTAGACAGTCTTTCACTTCAAATCCTTTGGAAATTAACTTCTAAATATAAAAAATAAATATTACTGCATAGTGTAACGTTGATGAAATTTCAGTCCAAACTCATTTTGTCTAATGTTTGTGGCCTCAAGAGAGTCTTCTGTGACAACATTTTCTAAATCTTCATCCAGTCTGATAGAAAATACACAATTTTACCAGCAATAAAGGGGGTTTTTTAAAAAGTCTAAGAGTTGTGAACAAAAATGCATTAAACTCATAGCTGAATGTTATGTAATTATTTAAAAGGGGGAAAATATGTTTCTTTACTTCTATCTACACAGTTTTGGACACTTGTCTCTTTTTTTTTGTTTTTTGTTTGTTTTGTTTTTTTTTCCATATGTTTGTTTTAAGAAAAAAAAACCCAACAACATGGTGTTCTTGTCAAACTAAAGATGTGCTTTAGTGAAATCTTTTCAGAAGCTATTCATTATTAGCACATTTTTTTAAGACAGTGACGGCCAAAATCAACCCTTTAAAGCAGAAAAAAGGCAGAATAATTGTGTTGATGCTGACAACCGCAGACTTTGTATTACTGGGAATTTACCGCGTAATCTCCACGTGTGGGAGGCAGGGGCAGCAGCAGCAGCAAGGTCCTGTGCTGATCTTCAGTTTATGTTTCCCTTTTCGCCTGAGGAAGGCCTCATCGCCACCGATCTCCTCCAGCATCATAATCAAGAACTTAAACACCACGATGGCAAAGTAGCTACAGGAATGTAAAAACAGCAGAAACAGGTTTAGAGGGTTAGGACTGGTAGAAAAAACATAGAAAGTGAAACCACACACATTACACAACAGCACAGCTGTTTTCTATAAAACACTCGAGGTTTACGAGGTTCAAGCTTCTTTGTGATCTTTCATTGCAGGGGCACGAAACACAGGCTCCACACTGAGAGATTTAAAGGTGAGTAAAAGAGAATGAGAAAAAAAAAACCCAAACTACCAGGCAGAGGTCATATCAGTAAACATGATGGCTTTGGGGATCCACATCCCAAGACATGACATGGTAGCAATTATCTGAAAGCAAGAAAGAGTCAGAATGTCATATATTTCAGCCACTCTACTGCATTTTGCTCTGGCGTTGTTAAAGAATATCATCTGTCCTTACCGGAGCTGCCCCATTCACCCAGATGATTACACTCTTCTTATTGACGGGTACTTTTCTATAGATGTATACACATTCCTCTAAAAAGACCAACATGGACGTTGCTGCCATGAAGGTGAGGATGGAGTACAAGATGATGCCAAAACTGTCCAAATCTGAAAGAAAAGAGGTTAAATAAGTGAACATTTAAAGCATACAATCTCTTTTTGACATGAAGTCCATCTGTTTATTTTCTCCTTGTTTTTTCAAGCAGAACAAATAACTATTAGATATCAAATAAAAACTGCAGCGAGTCCAAACAAAACCAGCATCAATGAACAAAGCCCGTATGAAAGTTTTCACAAGACTATTTTTATTCGGCAATGTGCAAATGTTTAGTCCCAACATGGGATTTATGTCAGGAATAGATTTCCTATTTGGCAACCAGCTTCATGCAGAGTTCAAAGCTTAGTTCTGTTTTTTTGTTCTAATGAAACATAAAATAAAATAAAAAAATATATATTCAGAGTCAATTTTGAGCCTGGTGAAGTTAATGAAAACAAGAGGGCTCTTATAGGAAATACTGCAGCCTCCATCACATGGTTTTGCAAGAGATTGTTGTTGTTGTGAGGTAGATTTTAAGAAATATAAGTAAACATCACCAGAAGCAGCTAATTACTTAAACAGATGTTCCAAAGAAAGGAAAATACGATATAATGTCAAGGGAGCAAACAAAGAATGGAAGGAAATGGAGTAAATGGATTCAGCATGTTTGTAACTGGGGGATTCTTTCTTGTAAATCTGAGTCATTTACTCTGTGGTATCCACAGTCATTAGAAGTAGTCAGAACAACACACACAAACAGATGTTCCTTTTTTTGGTTGCTTTTCTCTGTGGTTGCTTCCTTGTTTCTGTCTAGTCACATTGAAATTAAAATTAGCATTCAAATTTGACTAAGTAGTAATTAAATGTTCATTTTCCCATTATTATGTCATTTTGATTTGGGGTTAAATAAAGTTTTTCCTTCTCTTTCATTTCATCTGCTAAAAGTACATCCGTGCTCATGTGTTCATGTAAACCTATTCCTAACCTTCTGGTGTCAGCAACCACAGATGTGAGCAACATGGAGGCTTTTAAGTTGCAGGAAACAAAACTTGAGTAAAGTTTTATTTTCTCATGAAGAGCACAACCAATTCAAGACTTCTGAGATGGATTTTCAGACACACATTTGGGGGATAAAAATTTCTGACAAAATTTATATTGTGCACGGCATTTAAAGGTGCAATTATAGAGATTTTTCTGTAATGTTTTCTTACTTTTGAACCAAACATTGTTTATACTGAGGATGTTTACTCTGGTTTATTTTCCTGGAGTATCTTTATGATAAAATAATAATAAAAAAAAAAAAACTAATAAAACAAACAAAAACAAAACAGCTGTCATACCAGTGCCCACTTGTTTCCCCACCCTAGTGATCACAGCATTGTTGAGGCATTACATGCAATTCCTATAAAACAGTGTGCAGTGATAAAGCAGAGTTGAATGTATCCATGTGTAAGGGGCTTTCCCCTGTTGATGTCAGGCTAGTATAGGGAGAAATATCCAAAATGAGCCACACTCGTAAATAGGAAAGTGCTTTAAAAACAAGAACACCCATGTGAAATGTGTTAATAGATTATCTTCTTGGTTGGGATTTCATTGGAAATCAGCTCAGTCTGATTTTTATCAGACTCTGTGTGTAGATACTAACCTAAAACTAAATTTGCTGCTTATGTCAAAACCTTTGAACTGTTTTTAAAAGAAAGCAGATTTCAGCTTGTTTGGGCCACCATACTTCTCCTAGTATACATGCGTTGTTATGCATGTAAGTTATTTACTAAGAATTCCCAATATCAAAATGCTGTGGACTGTTTGATAAAAAATGGAGATCATCATTCATGTAGTGTAGCTGAATTCATTCCACAATGTCTAAATAGACTGTTTTCGCTCAACATTTCTTCACTGGACATTTAGCTATATTAATATACACATGTTTCACTGTTTTTACAAAAAGGTGCAAAAAAGATTAAGAAATATGGAACTTTGAAGCTTGTGTGGCATGTTTAAACCCACCTGAGTCTAATTGGGTGTACAAATTCAGGAATTAATTGACCACATAATCTGTACACAATCATTTTTTTTCTTTCAGTGTTTAGATCTTTAATTTTACACAACTTTGATCAAACCATCGCGTTTATATGTATTTTAAAAGTAAGACAAACAAAATACTTCTGTTTTAGTGTCATGTAAACAGGCTATCATGACACAAAGCAAAGGGTACTCATTTTGTGATGGGTAGTCGAGCCAAATTCAGTTTGAGAAAAGATGTAGTGAAGATGGAAGGATAATTAGTAAAAGGGGGAAATTTCCCATGATTTCAAACCTCTTTACCTGTATTCATCCATTTATACAAACAGAAGAATGAACAGCCAACAAGAGTGTAGATTTTAGTCAAATAATGATGCAACAACTGAAGGTGGCGTACTTGTTCTAACTCAGTTCTCCTTTTTGATTCAAATCTCAGTCAGCAAAAGTCACTTTGCCATTTCCAAAATCTCTTTTGATCTAAATCCAGTTATGTGGGTGAGTCGGGGTGTAACCACTGTTATCTATTCTGGCAGGTCATCCAGATAAAAGAAAGAAAGAAAGATGAAAAAAAGGCATGACTCTCCCAAAAAAAAAAAAAAAAAAAAGAAAAGAAAAAGGAAAAAAAAAAAAGATTTATTTATTTATTTATTTATTTTTTTTTTTTGGGTGGCTCCAAGAAAATATAGTAATGATTCAGTTTGTCTCGCCCCAAAAATATGTTCTCATTTTAGTTTAGGCATAAGCTTGGACATGATTAATCTAATAGAGCTCACACCAGTACACACAATAATTCTCCCATTTTTTCTAAATCATCCTCCAGTTTAATTCTTGCTTCCATCTGGTGTCATATTTAAAGGAAAACAGGCAATGTTCTTATCATTTATCAGCAATAAACTCACACTCAGTGATTGTGATCAATTAAACTTTAGTTTTGTTTATATTATACAGTATTCCACTAAGCTCTTTGTATTTGCAGCAAGCAGCCACAGAAATAATGTGACTCCTGCATGTTGCAAATATCAGTATAAGTGAGACATGTGGGATTCGGGCACATATGGTTCCAAAACTTAAATAAACCAATAAAAACAGCTGATGGAGCATGAAGTACAACAAAGTGAGTGGGTGAATAGGTGGTTATAGGAAACAAAGAGGAAGTGGTGAGCAGAACTGACAAAGACAAAGTGGGAATCTAAGATGAATAAAAAGGGTTATGTGGGGAAAAAAATACAAGACAAGATGCAGAACAAAAGAAAGACAGACCCCAGTAAAGAGGGTACCACATTCCACAGTCTTTCTGTCCCCAGTTTGGGGTCCAGGGACTTCAAGGAACACATTAAGTCAGGGATAAATTACCACAACTAGTTACCATGACTCTATAGTTGGGAAATACATAAAATCCCAACCAAACTAATTAAGATTCCAGATGAAAAGACCTGTTGGTGCGTAAAAACGTCTCCCTTCACGGAACAAGACCTATAACTGTTCAGAAAGCCTGATCTGTGCTGCAAAACCAGCTGTACTCACTTAGAATGACATCGATGGCGAAAGGCGCATCGCCCATACAGCTTGGGTGAATAGTTCGGTTGGATCCATTATTCATGTTGTTAGATTTTGTTAGAACTTCCAGTTCCTTGGATCCGCCTGCGGTCGGTGCGTAAAAGTCCGGAGCTGCCAAAGACCGTCAAAGACTCCAGGAGCGCCTTTTCACTGAGTGCAGAGAGGGATCGGCTCTCTGGCACCCCCCAAAACACTTGCTGCAATCAGCCCGCCCCTCCATCAAGTTATGTCATGAGACAGTAAACAATGAGTCGTTCACAACTGACGATAAAATAAGGTTTGCCATTTTACAAATGATTTTGCTGTACAGTTTGACAGTTGTTTTGCTTTATTTAGATTTTATGCACATGATGGAAGAAGTGCAAACTTTACACAATTTCAGCAGAGACCATTGTTTTCTGACATGTTTGAACTCATTTGAACTCATGTCATTTGCTCATTTGGTTAATGTGTGAGTGCACTTTTCATGGTCCACAGAACCACAGCATGGCACTAACCTCTAACCTTTACAAGTGAAGTGTAGTTTTTCACATAAGTTCACAGTAAGACCGCGTCATCCCGTCTTTTAATAACCTCAGTGATAATGTTTCCTTGTCAAAAGCCTGGAGACGTTGGAATATCTTGACAAGTTACTGGAAATTTCTATCTAGACTTAGGATGAAGTAGGGCAGACCTGTAACAATTTTGAAATTTCTGTCTCTAACTTTGAGCTCTTTTAAAGGTAGGGTAGGAGCTGTTTTTCTGGGGCATTTTTTACTATATTGGTTAAAATCCCCTTCCCACTCCTACTGCAGCCAATTAATTAAATGATCTAGTAAAAAAAAAATAATTAATTTAAAAACCTGTGGAACAGACATGACTGAAAAAGCACCATCAAATCATTTTAACCGGCCCATTCTAGGAAAGGCAAGGCAAGGCAGTTTATTTGTGTAGCACATTTCATGTACAGGACAATTCAAAGTGCTTTACCTAAAACAAAGGCATTACAGATATTTAGAAATAGTAAACGGCATCAACACATAATCACAATAAAATTATAAATTACATTAAAATTATTAAAGGCAAGATAAGTTAAAAAGGTTAACATGCAAATTTCATGCATAGGCGCATGAGAAGAGAAATGTTTTTAACCTGGATTTTAAAATGTCTACAATTGGTGAAAGTTTAATCTCCACTGGCAGTTTGTTCCACTTGTTTGCACCATAACAGCTAAATGCTGCGTCTCCATGTTTAGTCTGGACTCTGGTCTGGACTAGTTGACCAGAGTCTTTGGATCTAAGAGCTCTGCTAGGTTTATATTCTCTGAACATATGACAGATGTATTCTGGGCCTAAACCATTCTGGGATTTGTAAACAATCAGAAGGGTTTTAAAATCTATTCTGTGACTGACAGGAAGCCAGTGTAAAGATTTCAAAACTGGTGTGATGTGTTCAGATCTCTTAGTCCTGGTTAAAACTCTAGCAGCAGCGTTTTGGATGAGCTGCAGATGTTTAATGCTATTTTTAGGAAGTCCTGTTAAAAGACCATTACAGTAATCCAGCCTACTGGAGATGAATGCATGGATGAGTTTCTCTTGATCTCTCTGGGAGACTAAACTTTTAATTCTGTTGATGTTTCTGAGCTGGTAAAAAGCTGTCTTAGTGACAGCTTTGATGTGGCTGCTGAAAGTCAGGTCTGAGTCTATCAACACTCCAAGGTTACGAACTTGGTCAGTGATTTTAAGAGCCCAAGTCTCCAATGCTGACCCTCTTCTCTTTGCTACCAAACAGAATAATCTCAGTTTTGTCTTCAAAAAACTTCTAAAAGGTTGGCTGGTGATATGTCTATCAAAATTAGTTGCCATTTGTCGGTCCCCCCTGAATCCCTCTGCAAGTACCCCTCTTCTGCAGGAATTGCAAGGTCTGGCTCGGAGGCTTGGAGCCGTATAGGCAACGAAGCGAGAGCCAGAGCTTTGTTAGCTTACTACATCAAATTACGGCTCACATGACGGTGCCTGTATCGAGTTGGAAAAGAAAAATTGTTTTGGACAAGACTACTTCCAAGAAAAAAAAATGCTGAAGGGGAGCTGCTACTTAACTACTTAATAGGCAAGCTAACATTATGTCTTTATGACTTTTGGAGAATAATCATTGGTTTCCAACATTATGTTGTCATTTTAACAAGTATCCAGCCAGTTAGAGGATAATACAACTTGGACGAACTGCAATGTTGGTAATACTGTAGTGTTTTTTCTTTACCGGGTTAAGTTTGTAAGTATAAAAAACTGGGTACACATTGCATGACTTTTTGCCAGATTTTCTCTCTATTTCCAGTTGTGCGTAGTCTGCACTGGTTGGCTCAGAAATCTGTTAGCATGTGATGGGTTTCGGACTCAAATTGGCAAACTTGTGAGGAGAACAGAATGTGGCCGACTGCAGTCAAAGTATTTCAAACGTGTTTGAATTTTTCAAGGTGAATCTGCTACTGTGTGTGGTTTACCAACTCAACTAAAATACACACATCACCATGAGGAAACGTTAGCAAAGGTTAGCGATTTAATGTTGCCCAGCACTCGTGAACCCTCGGGAACAAGCATTGTGTGTTTCCTTGCTTTTGGTCTGAAGAAAGGGGTTTGGTCTTTTGAATTGTGTATTTTTAAAATATAGCTTGCTCAAATCAGGATCTCCTACTCTACCTTGAACCCAGTTCAAACGGCTATGCAAACTAGCTTCAAGTGTCTGCTAACAAATGGCGTGGAAATTGCCCGTGCAACACAAACAGAAAATGTTGTCCATCAAATCAGATTTTTACTCATACATTCATTCAAATTTAGTTGCGGTCATTTGCAACATTTCCATTTGTAACATTTGCAAGTGTATTACAACTGTCCCTGAGTGCATTAGTGATGAGCTAGCTTGCCATACAGCCAACATTACCACAAATAACCTGCTTGACAGAGAGCTAAACAGACACATAATCAACACGATATAGGTTTGAAGAGTTCAACTACAAAGCAAGCTATGTAATCACAAAAATAATTTGTGTAAAAAAAAAATACTTTATCTCAAAATGGTAAGTTTGCCTTAAGGTAATACTTTTTCACATGTAGGCTAAACTGAACATGTGCAGAGTGAATTAGATGATTCCTAACTCTTCCCTGATTGGAGCAATTGCAAGCGTTACAACTGACTCGGGTTACAACTGACTCGGGTTACAACTGTCCCCGGTCTCCCCTATACCAAGGGGGGTATGCAGTTTAACTGGAGCTGTGGGTGATATGGGTTGATGCATTTCTTCATGATACAGCTTGTAGACAAAGCAGACACCCACATCACATGCCCAGTGTTCCCATAGCAACATGTACAGAGGGTATCATCATGTGAGGTAAGTTTTGCAGTCTTTTTGTACTCTTTGAATCTTTTGAGTAATTTCCCAAGTTCAATTATTCAGAGCAAGACTTTATTAATTAGTTTTAAATGGATCAACAGTGAAGCCTATATACAATGCAACAGGTACATAAGATATTTTCTGTGTAGTTGATTATCTCTGAAGAAAAGCTGCTATGTTTTTCTTTTTAGAAATGTGTATGTCTGAACTTGGAAATCACCCGCATGTCTGTCATTTCCAACTTTTATTGTTTATCTGATGAGCCTGTTTGTTCAGGCAAACCTTGGCTCAGAGATTACTTTACTTTATCCTTGCGCTGCATGTACAGACCCATCAAAGTCTGATGAATGTAGGATGCGGTGGGGTAAAAAAAACAAAAAACAAAACAAAACAAAACAAAAAAAAACACAGGCATACATGAACACATCAAAAAACAGAAACACGCGTATGATCTACTAAAAAATTCCATGCAGGAAGGATGACGAGCACATATAGTGCCAATGAGTTTTTATAGTTGTGTAACTACATTGTATGTGTTGCCCCCTTTACAAAAGACACAGTGTGAGGCATCAGTATCTGACCTTATATGGCCATTGAATCATTTTATTCAAGTCTGAGCATCTGTCCTACCTGGATGAATCCACACCTTGTTTGTATTTCATGGAATAGATTAATCTGAGAAGATTTGTCCCGAATGGCCCGAGTTTAGGAATGATTCATAGAAAAGTTACCTATATATTTTTTTTCTATGTTAGTTTGAACAAATCTCTTCCCAGAGGCTGTATGTCGACACAAATCTGAAAGCACTCGTGATCATATTACCAAGACTTGTGCAATATCTGATTCACATCTGGAGGCCAGGTATTGAGATTAAGGTTCAGTGGGATTTGAGTTCAAAGTCAGGAGTAAAATCCCTTTAAACAATCCCTTGATTGTTTCCAGTGTTCTGACATGATTGACTGCACAAGTGGTTATGTTTGAAAAGCCTGATGTCACTATAGGACGTCTGTTTAATGGCTGTCTCTTTAATGGATAACTCACGCCATGGTCTTTAAAAAAGATTCTTTTTTTTGCATCCTCCCCCGTTTCATAAATCAGTGTTTTCTCTCCCTGAAAAACTGACTCAGAGTTCATTACCTCGAGCTGATAGTTTACACGAGCATGCATGCACACATGCTGTACAAACACACGTGCATGAAACAGCCAAGATAAGTTAAATATTAAAAGCTCAACAAAACTACAGTAGTGGAAGTTATTGTTTGTCATAATGAAAAACACTTGCATGTTGTTTTTTTTATTTGTCTTTTTGTTTCATCATACTGAAAGTTATGCAGACATTTTGCCGCGGTAGGTGTTTATAGCTGGTACAGGATCTGCCCAGCAGATGTAAAAGAGACTGTTTTACCCCTAAACTGTTCACACTTCAACTTGGAAAAACCCAACTCAGGCATTTTTTTAAATGGATGAAAAAAAGATTCAGATTCTATTAAATTAAAAAGAATTGAAGAGGATGATTGGGTACATGAGTACAGCATAAGTCAAGGGCCTGGGTGTCACACAGATAACAAAGGTCAATGATCAACTGGACTCTTGAAATCAAGCCTGCAAAGAATGTTGATCGAGTTTGGACCGAGCTGTGTTTACTGTTCCTTATCACTGTCATGGGCCGACAGAACAAGGCTGTACACAGCTACCCAGCCCTGTCTGCATGCTGTTACATCACTATGTAAATTTACTACATGCAGATGCTGACACTGGAGTGTGTTTGACAGCAATGACTTGCGAGATTAATTAATTGCAAATGATCCAAGAATTGGTTACACTATGCATTATTATTACTATTCCTTATTAAATCAACACAACTGTATGTGACTCAGTCCGAAGTATTCTGTGCAGAAAAAAGTCTAATCTCGTGTTGCATGCTGTTGTATGCTGCCCATGTAGAAAATTCAGAGAAAAAAAGCCCCTGCAGTTTCCACACTAAGTCTAATCCTAAAAACTACTCCTTATTCATCAGCAACACAGATAAGCTCACATTTGCAACATGCAGCACACTGTGGTTTCATTTGAGATAAAGAACTGAAGACGTCGTTGTTTTAACATAAGCAAAAGTGGGGTAATAAATGAGTTTATCAGAACTTCGTTGCCAGCTCCACATCTCTAATAGAGGCTTCCAGGCTGAAGTTACATAAGTCTGATATGCTCATGCACTATAAGCACGAATGGGGACAGATTTAGACGGGAGGTTTTGACAAAAAAGAAAGTATGACTTAAAAGATCTCTAATGCTACCAACAAGGCAAAACAAAGCAAGTATAATTCCTACAGAGTTTATTATCAATATTTAATATCACCCCCTTTTTTCTTAAAACAGGCCTGAAACCCTTGTGGTCAAGCCTTCAAGTCCTTTCTTTAAGTAATTTTTAGGTCTTTGGAAGCTCGTCTTTGGATGCTGGCTGCCCTCAAGATGATCCCATGCTGCTTCAGTGATGCTGAGGTCCAGGCTCTGTGGAGGATTCATCACTCCATAAGTTCTTGAATCATTTGGCATAACTCAAACTCCTCTCCCCATTTCCCTTCCTTAAGAATGGCCTCTTGACAACCACCTTTCCATGGCGACCATTTTTGATGGGACCTTAGTAAACAACCAAAGGTCCAGAGTCATCTCTCAGGTTCCCATTTTTATTAAAGAAATACCTTTCCGATAGTGTTACCTTAGACTGTTTGTCCATCTGCTGCAGATAGTTTTATAGGTCTGCAACGTTTTCTGTCTTCCACTGCCTAGTTTCCTTTAATAAAGCAGTTTTTCATGAAAAGTTCTTTAGAAATCACCTCGTTGGTGCAAAAAGCAATACTTTATTCTGTCAAACTGTTAACTTTGGCATTTCTATAGATGCAGGTTGTGAAATTGGGAGAAATTGTATTACTTTGCAACAAGCTGCAGGTCACAAAGTGCCCGAAGATACCATTTTAAACAAGACTGTTGAATTGTCTGTGTTGACATAACACTGACTCATCCTTTGAGAAAGCTCATTGCTAAAACAAAAACACATTCCTGTGGGGCATGTACAACAGCTTGATTAGAAATCTGTAGTGTAGTGTAGTAATATATATGTATATATGTGTGTATGTTTGGAAGGCACTTAGAATAAATCAGATCAGAGACAAAATTAAACTGGAGGTAAAAAAAAAAAGGACATTTATTGTTATTTTCATGTTAATTGTATAGAGGCATGTACTTCATCCACAAAAACAGGAAAAATAAAATTAACCAGACAAGAAAAATATATGTTGTCTTCTTACATTGTCAATATATATATACACACACACACATTCCCACACGCATACATAGTAAAACAGGACAAAAAGAAAGCAAAATGTAGCACTAAGCAAGTTATGATAGGCTACAACCTGCACTGTAAAGGCTGGTGTAGCATGTTATAAGTCTTTATATAAAAAAAGAAGAAAAAAATCAATTAGACTGAGATTTTTAGATCCTTTTGTTTTCAAAGGAGGTTTTATGGCTTCATTTAGAGGTTTATACAGACCAGCGTAAAGCTAATTGAAAAGATGACACCTTGCTATAGTTGTGGAGACAAAAACATTTTATAACATCATAACCCCCATTTTAATGGTGGCACTTTTTTTTTTTAAAACATCAGTTAGGCATCATGCTTTTGAGCCAAGAGTCCAACAGTTGTGTATCTTCAGATGTGGAAAAATCTCACGGCTGCACGAAGCATTTCTCCCCAAGACAACAATATTACAAAAACTGCCCACTGAAGCATTACAAAATACACGTGCACTTCGCCTCAAGGCCAACCAGCCTGGAGAGACAATATAGGCAACTGTAAAACAAGACAGGTCCAATGTTTAAAAATCAGTGGTTGTAACGAATAGAACAAGCCAGGATACACATACACACACACACACACATATAACTTTGCAAAATCCTTCACTTTCACTGAACAATTCATTTTGAGGTCAAGAAAAAAATCTACACATGAGAACACAAGCTTGACTTGGATCATGATCTCGAACAGTAATTTAATCTGCTACTTTGAGGTCCAACCAGAGTGTGATGATACAGTCATATGCCCTAATCAGTGGTTTGTAAATTGTCTTCTAAAACACACTTAGAATGATGTAAACCTAAAGTTTATAAAGCGGGCTGTTTTTAAAACACCCCACTGTTCAATCAAATGTCTTCACTGTCTTATCTGTGGCTTATTCAGCTTGACTGAGGGCATGATTGCCAAGCAACACTTAAACCACTACTCAATCTAGCAAAAGATGGCTGTAAACATGTACATCACCAGTCTATTTATTCAGGGTCTCATCCAGTTAAAGACATAATGAATGATAAACATCAGGAATTTGATGCTAAACCCTCTGATATGAATCCAAAAGTTGCACTAAAATAAAATTTTGTAGGGAAAGGAGATAACTTCTCTCTGAATAATTCTTAATTGGTTAAAAGGAAAAATACTAATGCAGTTAATATTCTACCTTTACTGCCTTTGATTCACATACCAGATGTATAACACTGACACGGAATAATGCACCGTTAAAAGTTTTACACAATCTAAGGCTTTCAACAATTTACAACACTGAGCTTATTTCATATTACACAGCGACAAGTGGCAGAAGCTGCAGAAGATCTCTTTTACAGCCATCTAAGGAAATCGATTTTTAAAAAGAAATCTAGATGAATTGTTACAGAAAAGTGATGCAAAACAATGCATCATAAAAAAAATTCTGGTTAAAGCTGCACCTTCAAATTAGACTAAAAATAAATTGTGTCTTGACTTGATGGTGAATGAAAGCAGAGTTTTGTCGCCACCTGCAGGGCATGCACTAGTACTGCAAAGGACATCATAACTTGAAAAAGTTTAATAAGGGACTGATAAATGTTGCATAAAACATTGTGCCAAGGTTACTGTTGAATAGTTTGGTTACGATGACACTGGCCAGTGAGGTTAAGATAAAGCTAGGATGCTGTAAACACTTCAGGTTCAGATGTCAGAGCTCCTGACATACCAGCCCTTATTTGGCAATGAGAGTTAGTGTCCTGGTAAAGTTTAAAACGTTGAACTGTAGAAAAAAACAAAAAACAAAACTGTAGACATCACCGGTCAAGACTATAAAAGAACAGGTAGAGAAGGATGCTGCACATTGCACTGAGAGAAACACATCTCCAAAGGTTAAACTGTCCACTTATAAGCAGTGTGGTTTAACATCAGTAGGCCACAGACACTTAAAGGTGATTCTTTTAGTGCCTTTAAGTTGTTAAAAACAGAAAAAAAGGACTGCCACTTCAATTTTGATAAGTATTCTCTCTCTTATACACATTCACACAAATACATGGTCAAACATCTGTCATACAAGGATGCCTTGTAAAAAAAAAAAAAGAAGAGGGGTGGAGGGTGGGCTGCACATTTTTTGATGGACAATGAAAATCAACAAAGTGCAAATGTGCCATCTTGTGCTCTGATATCCAACTTGCACCCAAAACCTAGCTGTAGTCTTCACTGCCGTGCACTGGGACAGTCCACTGAGCAGTGCAGTTCTTGGGAAGACAAATCCAGGTTTTCGGTGCGGAAACATCCATCAAACATTATTAGTTAAAAATAACACACAAAAGCCAGTCAGGTAGGTAAATAACCATTTCCACTGCATGTACTGCCTTTCTAAAGACTAAAAGAGAAAAATAAAAACACTACTCTGCTCCAGCTTGTACCTCTCTTGACTCTTCACTGCAGCTTTATGCCTGTAAAATAAGTCTTGGCGCACCCAGGAAGCTTTTGGCACAAAAAAGTTGTCCCATTTAAACACAGAGAGCAGCTCCAAGTCCCTCCAGGCTTCTTCATCAATAAACCCTCTGAGGTGTGAGAAGAAAACACAGCACAAGGGAATCTGCATCTAGCTGAATGTGAGACTGCCAAAATGTGTGTGTGACTGAGCATAAGCTTGTGTCACATTTCATATGAGGGTAGGTGGGAGAGGCGATTATGACTCCATGCAACTCTGCTGTAAAGGCATGACTGTGCAGTGATGGTTGGTGGCCTGCATTGCCATAGTTACACTGAATGGGTCTGTGGGGATGCTCTTTGCACTGGGGGGCTGTTGCCATGATGATGAACTAAACTGTTTGGGTTGGTTAAGGCATCGTATTAGATGACTGAGGCATTTCTCCTGTGGCAGAGAAGACAACAAATATGCTTTAGGTATTGCATAAATTAACATTGAGGTGCTTGGCTGTGAGCTCAAACATGAGTGTTAAGAGCACACCAGCAAGTCAGAGCATGTGGAGAGGTGGCTGCTTACCTGGTTAGGACTCGCTCTCCATGGAGACTGTGACGGTTTCACTTTCAGCTGTGACGAAAATGGAAAATTCGATGAGTTGAATTATTATACTTATTCTAAGTAATATTGCTGCAGGAGCTCACCTGATTTGAGGGGGTTATCAGCCAGATGTTCTCCAACATTGTTGGCGTGCTCCTCGTTGCTTAGGAGGCGATTCTGAGACTCACTGAGCGGGCTTATAGGGATTTCAGGCATGCTGCAAAATGAAACACCATTAGCCCAATGTTCCCAAATATAGTGGTCAAATACAGTTTGCTTACATGAGGATGTTAACCTTTTATTGGGCTCTGGATGCAGCGTCACAGTGGCCTGCTCCACGTCAGCGTTGACCAGTCGAGTGGGGAACGTCAGACCATCACCCTGACTGGAGCAAAGGGAATTATAAGAACGATAAATGAACAGGATTTACACAAGAGCTGCAACAACCTATCCATTACCCTGAAATAACATCTGTCTCTGGTTAAAGCTAAATGCTGTGCTAAAAGATCCATTTAATTAGGTGTTTATCTCCTTTTACCTGGTGAAGATGGGCAGCAGCCAGTACTTCTTCTGGTCTCCAAAGACCTGAGCAATATTCTTTCGGAAACCCAGAGAGAAGCCATTCTTATCTGAACCTGTCCTAAAGACTGGAGCCCTGAACGCCTCTGCAGGGAGGGAGAAACATGATGAGAATACCATTTAAACAATATGCAACCTTCACCCAATAAGAACAGAGCTGGGTGGACAAGGCTGGAATACATAACTGTAACAATGAGAAATGGACACTTTTAATTTTGCTCATATTTTGAATGCTAGAACATTAAATTGGCACATTCAGCTCATATATAGAAATATAATTACATATTTTAAAATGAAAACAAAAACACTCTAAATGTCTCATTAACATTTACACTGCACTGACATGACGATTTGCCACTTTTCTTCTTCCAAATAAAATAAACTAAACACTTAAGAGTCGGTAAACTGCTTAGAAATCATAGATATCATGAGCAGGGACATTCTGTCACTCAGTTGCAAGTGTAGTCATAAAAGGAGAAAAATTAAGTTTTGTGAAGTGAATTTGCTGAATTCACTGTGGACATCTTGTTCATGTGACGGAGTAAGACAAGACAAAAAAAAAACAAAATAAAACATGTTTCATTACTGATCTGCAGTCTGCTATATTTGCTCATCTGACTGTTGAAAGACCAGGAGACATAGTTTATTGGATAAACTACTTGTTTTGGTAAATCAAGTTGAAACACGATGACTTTATTAACTATTTATGAAGTCAGGCCAACATGTGAGCATGTGGTTAGTGATGACAAACAGATCTAAATAACTGGTAATGAAGACCAGCCACAGCATAATTGTGCACATGTATATAAACATGTATGAGTTTGCTTTGGCATTTAAAGCCACTACAAATGCCTCAGTGGTATTTCAACATGGTATAGAGCAAGACTGTTTTGGCAATGTATGATATGTTAGCAAAATACATATAAACATTTTACCTGCTTTACCCTTTTTTAGTACACTGCAAACAATGACTTTTGGTACAGCTTTATTTGGTTATTAACAACCAAATGATGTAAACCTTAAACACTTTAGTACAGGTTGGAAATCAAGAAATTATGAGTACAATCACTCAGAATGGTGTTCTATTGCTTAAGATGTAAAAGTAAATATGTTGAGCAAATGCTGGAGTCCCTGTTTTTTGTTGAACTGTCCACTTTTTCACTTTCGTTTCCCAGAATTTCCAGATTCCCGAATGGGAAGCAGAGCTTTCAGTTTTCAGACGCCTCTCCTGTGAAACCAGCTGCCAAACATCTTTGAAACCAGCCTCTTTAAAAGAGCTTTTGTTTAATTTAGTGATTTTTTTGTGTTCTTTAACATTTTAATCCTATATTTTAACTTTATTTGTACTATTACCACTTTACTACTACCCACAGCTGTAATTGTTGGGATGGGGAGAGCAAATAACTAACAAGTACAGGTACAATTCGAATGTACAAGTAAAGATTAACTCTGCAAGTCTGCATTTTCTTACTTGGATTTTCAAACTGTTAAAGGTCAATTAAATTATACATGTTGGAAAACACAAAGGAAAAAAATAACACTCAGCCTTAGAAGTGCAAAGCATCTGTCCCACGTGTTACACATCCAGTCAAGAACAAATCAGATTTCTCCAATCCCTAACCAATCACAGAGACAGGAAGTCCACAAACAAACTTTATGTAGTATGAAAATAAACTCATTCACCTTTAGGAAGTGATAACAGTCATGCTGGTCTTGCTCAGACGCTCATAGCGGTACTTTTCACATGGCGTAAAGTTTGGTGGATACTAGTGTCTTAGTCCTCCTCTTTCCATGATTGATTGGGGATTAGAAAAATTTGATTGGTTCTTGTGTACAAAATGTGGGACAAATATTTGGTCCGGATTTCTACCTGTATTTGTTGTTAGTTTCATATTTTCATAGTTTCAGATACAAGTTACAAAACACATGCCCCTTGCCAAGCTCCAATATTTATATATTTATATATATATATATATATATATATATATATATATATATATATACAGATTTATAGAAAACAGTTTGAACCAACAACTCTTCAAGAAGATTTTAAAAACACAATGAGACATTTTCAAATCCTGAGCAAACTAAACGAGAGAATTAGATGTTTGGTTCTTACCTATAGTGGACCTGTTCTTCCCTACAAGCCACAGGTGGTAGCTGTAGAGGGACAAAATACTGATGCAGAACATAGCCGCCACAAAAAAAAGAAACAAGACATGGAATTTGGCGTGAGTGTCTGGCAGCTCATTCTGGGGAAGAGAAGAGCAAAGCAAAACAGGAATCAATAAATTCGTTTTGAGGATATTTATGGAAAGAAAGAGAAATAAGAAAGAAAGAGAGGTGGGAAAAAAGGCAGAGCCATTGAAAAATAGATAAGCCTTGTGTGAGCCACATCAGTGCATGCATATCATGGTGGCAATGATGTTGATAGAACTGCAACTACAGGCTTGGCAGGATGGCCTGGTTACCTTTGGGCAGTTCTCTGCCGATTTCCTCCGGCAAAGCTTTAGTACAGACAGAAACAATACTGGTTAGAAACACCAGGAAAAAAACAGGTGGGAGGGCAGGGAGGGGAAACGAGGAAGCAAAATTCAAGTCAAGGCTAAGTTTGGTGAAGCACTGGAGACAAAAAGAGTGGGTGACTATGCAAACTGTGCCAAAAATGGAAGAAACAAAGAGATGAAAGAAGACATGAGAGGATATCCAAGTAGAGCAGCAACAAGAGAGAAAAGAGAGGAGGTGTTTGCCGCCACATGAGTGGTGTGACTGATGGTTCTGATAGTGGAGAGGAAAACAGAGGAGAGAGATCCGTGAGAACAATGACCCAGTGTACGACAACTTGGGATAAAAGACGAGGAAACAGAGAAGGGTCAGAGGGTGAAGGGTGAGAGAGGACGGAGAAAACAGAGGAGCAGCACAGGAGAGGAGAGGTCAGCACCATGCACAACCAACTCAAAGGATGCTCATCCTGGCTTTGCCTTGCAACCAGAGACATAACAGACACATGTTAAAGACACAGAGATGCCTGCGCATCGCTTACTTACTGTCCAGAACTTTATGAAATATTGCAGAACTGTGGCTGCAATGAACAAACAGTACACCAGCGAGTAAGCCAGGAAAAGGATGAAAAACTTGTAGTTGGAGAATCCGACACAATTATTCACCCTGCAGACACAAAAAAATCACATCTTATATCATCTTATATTACTTAAAAAGGTGGACGCTTTGTGCCTCTGCTAAGTTTACCCCAAATAGTGTTTTTTCCCCATTGGTTAGCATTTAAATAGAAATCTAATGGAGCCAAAAGACACCAAAGATTATTATGTATTTTCTGAAAGGTTTTGGCATTTCACTTTGAACAGTCTGATAGATTTAGAATAAATATGCCTGCCATGAAGAATGAACACATACCAGGGACAGTGGTGGTCCATCTTCAGCACACACCTGCCACATACAACAAAAAACAAAAACAGAAAAAGCAGAGGACAGATTAAAGACAAAAAGATCCAAACTGTTGTAAAAAAATGGAAAAACAATATGACAACAGTTTTTATTCATGACTCTCTTACATGTCACATGCAGAGCAATGATGACACCGGTCCGGCTTGATAACTTGACAGCGATCGCAGTATCGGATTGCTGAGTTGTAATAACACAATCTTTTGTCATAATTGGATAGCTGTAACTAACACAAGCAAATTCATTCTTATTATCATCTGAAGTTACAGACCTCCAGCACCTGTGCGGGTGTACAGAGGCAGGTTGGTGGCAGCTCTCCCCAAGATCTCCTGCTGGGACTCTGGCCTTTCCTCCTTCTCATAACGCTCCTTCTCAGCCTTTGGCAGGCAAAACTGGATTGGAAAGAGCAGCACACTTCATTCCTCCCATTTCTAATAAAATAATTAATCCGATTTCATTGAAACAAGGGATTACAGACATGCAGACAGAGAGCGACTGTTTTAGAGAGTTTGGTTATTATACCTCTTTGGAGGGGTTGGCAGGCTTGGTGAAGATGGTCTTCCAGTAAGACCAAACAAACATGATGAAGGAGAGGTGGAAGAATATCAAGTAGACAACTGGATGAGGGATAAAAAAAAAAAAAAAACACACTGACAAAGCAGCAGGGGAAAATTTAAACAATCCAGTTTATATAACGACACTGAACACTGCTACAGTTACTTAGGCTATGAGCTGGAGGAAGAAACTGTACATCTACATAATTAATAAGAGAGGAAAGCAAATAGCTAATGCTGATTGAGGAGGAGGTGCTGGGCTTCGAATAGAAAAGTCTCAGCACTTTGAGAGGAAGCACAGTTTGTGTGCCAACCTTTCTAGCCAAGTCTACAGAGCACATTTCAAGAGACCTAAAGGAGATTCAGCCAAGTGGTAAAAGGACTCAGTTCAGTAAACTTCCATTCACACACAGTAGACTAAATAGACACTGTTTTGATCTCTTCAAACACTTACTCTTCTCTCCTATACTGGGAATGGTGACTGCAAGAGATAGAGAGGAACAGTGTTAGCCAGATTAGACAGTAGGCTTAAAACGGAAAGTATTACATAAAATAATTCCCACTGAATTTGATGCAAAGAGCGTGTACCAAAATAATAAAGCTACTAAATAAACTTATGTTATATTTTGTGGTCAAAACATTAGTGTGATAGATCAATACTTATATATAGCATTAAACCACATGTTACACATGCCAAACACTTTCAGACAGTAAAAAAACAAACAAACAAAAACAAACACTGCTCATGTCATAAAATCTGCAGGATAGGTATCACATGAAGATACACTGATATATTTCAGCTTGAGTTATTCTCTTTAACAGAAGCTTCTGAAATATTTTTATATGCGTCTTCCATTTATCTAGTGTTACAGGACCTTCATTTTAAAGCAAAAGGCTCACGAACTAAACTAAATGGCAGCTCAACGCATGTGCCAAGCTAATTACTGGTCCCAGCAGTCTGTTTAGCCGGCCAGTCAGCCAAATACTGTTTACTTAGCGTTTTCTTTCTACATCCAGACTCCATTCAATCTGACAAACCACGAAAACAAGGCAGTTAGATGTGTAAACGGAAATGTGAAAGTTTTCTTCTCTATCCAAGGCATATTCCCCTAGCAAATTAGTCAAGCCGAGGCAATGGCAGCTAACAGATAATTAGCTGTATCTAGATTTGAACAGGTTTGCCAACACCATTGTTGAACTGCGGTCCATTCACTTCCTGATGCCAGCAGGAGCAGCTGTGTGTTTGTGTGGACAGTACAGTGAAAACACCGCCTTTTAAAGCCTTTACAGTTTTAACAGAAGGCAACAGGACGTCTACTTACATATACAAAGCTCCACCACATAAGCATAATAGGACCAGCAGACGACAAGGGCGATAAAAATCACAGGTATCCATGCTAAACCCCGTTGACAGCATCTCAGTACGTGCGTGGGCGCCATCTTTTCCCCTCTGCTGGGCAAAAGGGAGTGTCGACACGTGACGTCACTTGAAACCAGACAGGAGGTGAATTTAAAATAGAAAAATAGGAAAACAAAAAAAAGTCTACACCCAATCAGACAATAACATGCTTCTTTAACCAGCACCCGACTACACCCAGGCTTTTACAGTATGTTACTTAATTATAATAATATTATAATAATTATTTTTGCGTGCCTTTAATCACTCCTGCACAAACAGAGCCAAATCTCAAGTTTTATCAGCATTTCTTCAGCTCTATTGGCAGGTGTTGGTTTTATGACTTTAACACTCTCTTCTTGAAATATAAACAACTGAGAGAAAAACATGTAGGACAGACAAATAGCACACGTCCAGTATGATAAAAAACGGTGTAGTGTTGATGTTGAGCGTCAAATAGAGATGTATGCTGCATTCACTTGCACTTGGGCTTCTGAGACTTACCCAGATAAAGGTCAGTTTAGATTAAATACTTGCACCCCAAATTGTTGACTCCATTGGAGGAACTAATTGACAAACATAAAGGCTGCCTAGCAAATGTTTTCTGAAGATTGTCGCACATTTAAAAAACAGCCTTCAGAAAGTGTTTCCTAAGTGTTTCATTTTCTCAACAGAAACCCTGTAATATTCCAGATAATAATTACAACCTTCCCCACCCACTCACTGATTAACAATCAGTGATTCTTGCAGACAACACTAAAATAAAGAGAATTTTTTTCTGACTGAAAGGATAACTGACACAGGTGGTGTACAGTAGGACCAATCCCCTCTACATGTAATGTTTTCTTTTACTGTTGCCTCCATAACCATTTCTTCCATGCCATTGATCATAAACATTCATATGCCAACTGTCTTTATTGATCATAATAGTATATTCCCTCAAAATTTTCCCGCCTCTGTACATAGGGTTCTTTAGAATTTCACCACAAATAAACAGTCAATTAAATGTATTAATGTCAAACACTGCTGCCAGTTTATGAATAATTTGTGTTAATTTCCACCAAAATAGTAAATTTATTAAGTTTTCTTGATGTTAGGTCTGGTTTATTTATATAGCACATTTCCAACAGGTCATGCTGCCCAAAGTGCTTTACAAAGTATAGCACATCTAAAATAAAATAAAATGAATAACAATAACGCATTAAAATAAAGCAAAAAGTTTAGATCGACTTGTAATCTATTGTTCCAGAGTCTGGGACCTGCCCCAGAAAAGGATCTGTCACGTGACTTAAATTTCCTCCTTGGATACCATCAGCTGAGAGCTGGATCTCATGGATCTTTCTGGAGTATGAATATTTAGGTACCCAGACAGGGCCGTTTAGTGCTTTAAAAATAAAATAAGATTTTGAAACGGATCCTACAAGAAACAGGAAGCCATTGCAGCCATGACCAGAAGTGTTAAGTGCCTTCTCCGCTTTGGCACCAGTCAGCGTAGCAGACCAGCTGGAGACGACGAACAGAAGATTGATCCAAGCAAAAATACAGGAGGTTGCAGTAGTCCAGTCTGTAAATGATGAACAGATGGATTACATGTTCAAAGACATTAGCTCATTAGTTGAAACTTCTCCTGTGTTCACTACGACGTACTTTGAAGTTTGAACCCTCCTACTTTACTAGACTAACCGCAGGAAGTAGCCTACACGGCATTTAGACTAAACTGGGTTTAAACGGCATACCACCACATATTCTGTCTTTTATCTTAAATCTTTCTGTCTTGGAGAGAAGTGAACGTAAGGTGACGTGTGTTGAACTAACTTCCGCTGACATGGACGTAGAGAAGTACTTGAGACGCATCGGATTTACGGGCCCTGCAGGGAAGCCTAACCTGGAGCTGCTGCGCTCGGTTCACACCTGCCACCTGCTGTCGGTGCCGTTTGAAGACCTCACGGTGCACAGCGGCGGACGTGTCCACATTAACCTACCATCCCTGTACGACAAGATTGTGAATCAGCGCCGGGGTGGCTTTTGCTTCGAGAATAACTCCCTTTTCTCCTGGTTGCTGACTAAACTTGGCTTCCAGGTCACCATTCTGTCAGGCCAAGTGAGGAACCAATCAACAGGGTACTACGGCCCCCCGTTTGACCATCAAATTCTGGTGGTGAGTCTGGACGGGCAGCGGTTTCTGTGCGATGTCGGGTTCGGTCCTCCAGGCTACAGTGTCCCCCTTTCACTTGACACTGGTGGTCTTCAGGAGCAGGGCCACAGAGTTTACCGCATTAGAAACAGCATGGGAATGCACTTTCTAGAGTGGCAAAGGGAAGAAAACAGAGGTGAAGATGGAGACTGGACAGAGATCTACAAGTTCACCCTTGAACCGCGGTGTCTGGAAGACTTTACGGAGATGTGCCAGTATCACCAAAGTTCTCCTAGCTCCATTTTCTTTTGCAAGTCCTTCTGCACGGTTTTAAAACCGGGTGGAAGGCTGACTTATATTGGCCGCAGGCTCATAACCACCACATTTCCATCAGAAGCAACAGGAGGTCAGTTGGAAACCACAACCAGGGAGCTTGAAGAGGATGAGATTCCTGCTGTTCTGGCAGAAAAATTTGGAATTGTGCTTTCATCTCCACTTGTACCAAAGGATGAGACGATCACTCCACCTCCCGTTGTGTACTAATATTACACACATATACTATACCTCCTTTATCCAAAGCTCAAACCAAAAATGCATTAATAATGTTTTTAGGATAGCTTGCCCTTGAATCAAATGTAAGCCATCTTAAACTATTAGTGTCCATTAAGTGACAAGATTTTTTGCACATAATGAACTTGGAGTAAATGTTTTGAAGCTTTTCCCATTTGGTTTTAAAGTTTTTTCACTGAACTTTCTGTGGTTCCTAAAAGTCTTTTACTTAGCAACTTTCCATGAATCACTATAAAATATTAAAAGGGTCATATCATCTTAATCCTGAGACTTTGCTGTCTAAATCTAAATTTTGAAAAAAAAAAAAACCCAAAATGTGTTGAGAACAAATGTAAAACAAAAGTTAAACTGTCAATTTGATTTAATAAATTATACATACACTTTTAAGATGTACAATGGTCATTGCATTTTTTTTCCCACAACTGTCTTTTTTCATGAGACAAAGTCTGTGTTTAAACTATTTACACATGTACAATTAACAGGCAGCACTTTACAAAGCAAGGCGTGAATGACAAAATTGCTAATCCAATATTAGGACTGTAATACATTTTACTATCCCATCTTTGATGTGTATGAAAGGAAAGTGAGTATCATCAAATCCGAATAGATCCACAGAAGATTCAAAAAGGATTACTTTCTGAGGAATGAGTTGAAAATCAACAGACTGGATGCGGGATGTAGAGGGTACACAAAGGGTAACCAGTGCAAAAATGTGGCAAGGTAACACAAAAATTTACTCCGAGTCAGGGCTGGAGGTTGGGACTGAGTTTGATCTGCCAGATTTCCGCTCATAGTTGACAAGTCTTTGGCCGACCAAGTATCTGCAAGGACAGAAATGAAAAAAAATTACTACAATTCAATGCTTTTAGAATTTTCTGATAAAATGCTGTTTAGACTAAAAAGATAAAGTCTTGAAACATGACAGTTTTTAATACAAAACCTATTCCACTGGTAAAGAAAATGGTTAAACATCAATGTAAAACATGTAGCTTTCTACTGATCTATGGGTGTTATGCTAAGAGATGCATACTTGTCATTCTTGATGTGTTCATAAAGGCGTTTAAACTGTCTGATCTGAAAGGAAAGGATGCCGATGAGCGACACCACCATCAACAGGAATGGGTAGATTCTTCTCTGCATGAGAATCTCCATCTCTGGGGTAACTCCTGCAAAACAAACATTTCTTCATTCACTTGTACCCTGTAATAGAGTATAATTCACTGCAACAAATGTCAAAGAAATACAATAATATAAAAACAGTGTGGGGCAAATGTGGTGATGTTCATGACTTCAGATACTAACCTACAGCGGGGACCACCCCAGCAGCGATCACATACGGCACACACAGGGACAACAGCAGGACTGAGATGACAGGAGCCGCCAGTCTTCGGATAATAAACTGGAGATCAATATTGCGGATTCCATTGGCATAAACCTGAGGAGACGGATAAAGTTAAGGACTTCCTTTTGGGAAATCTCTGCCTTTCATCAGTTTTTAAACAAAAGAGAGCAAAACAAGACATGCACAACAGAGATGTTTACAGTTAGGCTCATATTTTAAGTGCAGTACAAATTAACTATCAAACTAGTTGTTTTTTTTTTCCTCTCTTATCTAGCCTTGACTAGACTCAAAGTCCAAACACGTTGAAAGACTTTCTCAATGAAACTTGGTCAAAAGGGAAATTATGCAGCATAAAAAGAAAAAGACTAACACCCATAAAAAATCTACCTGCTCAATAACAGCCTTCAGCCACCACTGAGGGCCCATGAGAGTGATGGCAGCAATGATTTTGGCATGGAGCACTCCAAGAGCCCAGTCCTGCAGGATCAGATGAGCATAAAGTAAAGAACCTCTCACTGAATCATGAGATCTTTTACCTTTCTGCTGAGTCATGATGACAAGAAAATAAAAACAAACACAGAGCAAGCATGCATGTGATCATACCTGCCAGGGATAAAACAAAGGTGTTTGGTCCAGAGGTACCCTGAGTGGGGCCACAATGACAAGTTCAAACAGCAGACCAAGTAGCAGCGGGATGACTCCAGCAACCAAGAGCGCCACTACAAGGGTCTTCAGGATCTACACATACAAGTCAGGATATAAGCATTGGTGGAGGAAACAATCACCGGTAAGATCTGATAAGAGCTCAATGTCGAGTATATTAATTCTATTTTACACTACTGCTTACTGATACCTACCATGAGTGTCCATTCCTGGACTTTGTGCATGATCACGGTGCGTCCCTGTGGCATCCAGGCCAGCAGAACCGTGACTCCACGGATCGAAAGCCAGCAGACATACAGACCACATGCTGCAGTGTACAGCTCATGGATTTTGGAATTTCCAGTCCAGAACGACATCAACCAGCGGCCCGTGAAAACTGAAACAGACATGGCAAACGAACCCTATCACTACCAGCTTTGTAATGGTTGTGGAAAAAGAAAATTACTATTTTAGCTTAAAATAGATCAGAGAAGACCTCCTGGATATATAAATACTCTTTAATTATGTTTTGGGTGGTGACCCACGGACTAGGAAATTATCTGTTAGTTGAGCTGCAAGCAGCCACACCTCACCTGGGAGGGTTAAGCACACCAGACTGGCCACTAGCAGAGTGATGCACATGAATGCAATCAGCAACACAATCTGGAGAAAAGAAGAAACATTTTAGAATAAAATCTATAACACACTACGTAAAAGTTGAGTTATGTGGGTCAGTAGCTGGGGCTAAATGTATTTTCTTCATATGTAACCAATGGAAAAAGAGCAGCTGTAAGATTTTTATAAATCAAACAGCTCATGAAAGTCTATAATAACATATTTTGTTTCAATCATGTGTGTTGGAAGAAAGACGGACACATGGTCTCAGATGGCTCTAGTGCAAATGCTTTCTGTCCTAAAATGAACAAGTGTGCGAGGCCAATGAGGTGCCATGTTTGAATGCAGCATATTGTCGTCCTCATTACTACATTAAGCATTCTGGCCTCTATAAAGCCTGTTTCTATGACAACAGCAAAGCATGATTAACACCATGAGATTGTCTCACCCTAAATGGGAAGCGGAGGGGTCGGTGGTAGGGCTGGAAACCCACTGGTCCCCCTTGCTGTAAGATGGCCTGATGAGCCGCATGCAGCCCCTCCCCAACTGCGGGGGCAGGGTTGTTGTTGTTATGATGACCATGGGGAGGATTGTTGTTATTATTGTTCACCGGCGGGTTGGCGTCGGTGTCCTCCTGCTCTCCGAGAAGGTAGGAGTGGAGGTCTCTGCAGACAATGAGGAGTTGTCAGTTATTCACAGGTTGTCATGGAAACAAACTGAAAAGCGACTGGGTGAGTAAGATGCTGTGTATCATGGTTACAGAAGCTTAGCAAAATTGTAAGTGTTAAAAGTGTGCTCAGAGTTGACTTACAGTAAATAACCAGCACTGACTGTCCAGGCTCTGACCAGGCCTTTGAGCCACTGGCGAGTGTGTCCCTGCTCCAGCAGAGCGGGAAGGACAACCTGGAGTAATAACAGCTCCAAAGACAGCTCACTGACAGGAGCATCACTGAGAGGAGGGAAGTAACAGGGTTCAGTGATTTTTTTGTTTAAGATAAGTTTTTAAATAGGACACATGTACACTTAAATGGAAACTGTTAGCATTTTTTTTCCCTTCAAAATGTCCAGACCAGATGTAGGTATCTGGCTGAAAAGTGTCCTATAATTTTTTGTTTCTTTTTTTTTTTTGGCAGATTACCTGTAGAGCATCACGTTATATGGGAGGAAAGTCGGCATCAGTACTTTTATCAGCCTGATCGGCAGCCACAGCATGAGTAACACAATAGAGCCAAAGACAACCACAGACAGAATGAACCGTCGCAGGTGTCTGTAGATTGGCAGATGAATCATTTCCTGCACCGGGTTAAAATCCGGGTCATTGAGGTTTCTCAGAAACCACAGCACTCCAGGTCTCAGCACCTGATGTAGACACAAGGTATGAAAATTTAGTGTGTAGCACGATTTCTGCAAATCTCTTTTGTTTTTATCTAGTAAAAAACAAAGCCAGCCTTGGGACATCCAAATCAGACAAACTCCCTAAAACATGCTAAAAGTCAATGTTTTGTTTAGTCTCACCTCTCTCAGCAGAAGAATGAAAGACGCGAAGTAAAAGACATATACCATTCCCACGAGCCAGTGCAGGAACATGGTAGTACCAGGTGCTGATTTAAAACTCAGTTCTCTGTCTTTCAGAGAGGCATCAAACATTTCCTGCAAAAGGAAAACAGTTTAAGGTACAATCAGACATTAAATTAATCTAATTTCAGAGCCTGATAAAGATGCTTCATGTTACACCTTCAATGGTCAATAAATGCAAAATCTGACTTCGTTAAATAACATTTACATGTATAATTAAAAAGATAATTAGTATCAAGAAAAGAAAATGCATATATGAAATAAAAAATATAAAAAAAATACAGGGATATAAAACTGCTGATGTATTTTCATAGAAAAAGTAATTTTTTCCTTTTACACACACAGCTAATTAAAAAGGCCATACATGTAAATCTACTTGTTTAAAACAAATCTTTCAGTGAATTTCTTTGCTACTGAAGCATCTTTCAGCAAAACAAAACAGAAACATAATAATGTGTTACACTGTCTATTTTATTAAACTGGTTGACACATTAGTGTCAGTAAAAAAAATTAACTGTGAATATACCGTCAAGTTTCTGCTATAATTTAATATGACCCCGGTAGACTGCATTGAGTTATGGTCAAATCAACCTTTACTGCAGACGGATGAGAAGATTCCTGCTCTCAAAATGCTGCTGGCAAACAAGCTGCAGTTCCATCGGTCGATTTGTCTGTGCATAGTTCATGCTGCTGGGATTTTTCATGTTTCATGTTTACAGATCAGCCAGATAACCAGTTTTACCAGTAAATGTTTGATGCCAAGAGTAGAAGACAGACTGTACATAGTACATGTGATGCTTCTTTCTCTGCAGCCATATAAACAACCTCAATCTGTTTGGGTTTAAACAACAGGCCTATTTTTTCCCTAATCACCTGCAAATTTCTTATCTTGTTCTTATGAGAAGTTTGTGGCTGTGGTGGCACTGTAATGGAGCTGATAAAAAGTTTTAAATGCCACCTGAGAGTGCTATTTAAATCTGCCCCTAGCAGACAAATACAACCGGACACTGGCTGTGTACAATTAACAATACACTGTTATTATGAGAAGAGCCTTTCTCTTATAGATTCTGACACAATCCATTAAACTAATTCTAGCTTCCTTTGGATGTTTTATCACAACTGCACAACAAATAAATACAAAAATATTCCATCTCCACTACTGTCACAAATTGTGAGCAAGGGGTTGCATATTTAGATAAATCTAACATCAAAAAACAGAAAAGACTACAGAAGTTTATTGAAGGAAACACTTAATATGTGGCATAAAACGAAGACTAATTTAAAGCCGGTTAATATTCTGCTCATGGGAGAGCGGCAAAAGAATAATATAAATCTTTTTGTTTAGTAGCAGTTTGTTTAACAGGCCTTGGAGAACATGTCAACAGAGCTTCTGAAGACCAAAAACTGCTCACTGTGGCAAAAATGGATGAAAACAAATATTCCAAGTGAAATCTGCACTGATGTGTGGGGAGCTGGGGCCTAACATGATAGGACTTAAAAATCACAAAAAAAGAGTTATACAAGAATATTGAAAAATGGGAGCATAAATTAAGAGAAAAAAAAACTTACTAAAGAACAGATGTCAAGCCACCAGCCGCAGATCAATGGAAAAACACCAATCTCCACAACAACCAGTAAAGAGACCTGCAATGGAAGTAGAAGTTCCTCTCATTAAAATGCAATGTGATTTATATAATATATAAAAAGTCAAAACCTTAAATAAATATAAAAAAATATTTTTGTAAGACTGAATTTTTCATTAATTCAGTGAAATTTTAAATGACTTTAAGGCAGAGAAACAAGTTCCTGCAAACAATAGGTTCCTCATTTCAAATGAGATAGGAAAAGTGTTCAGATTTGCAGCCATTTACTAAAATAATTTAGGTTGATTTTTCCCTCATTAATGTAGACACAGAACCCAATTTGAACAGAAAAAGACAGAATTGGAGACATTTTGTACATTTATTTAAGGACAAATACTGAAAAATAAGTATTCAGACCCTTTGCTGTGACACTCGTATTTTTAACTTAAGTGCTGTTAATTTCTTCTGATCATCCCTGAGACTGTTCTACACCTTTACTGGAGTCCAGTTGTGTTAATTAAATATATTGGACTTGATTAGAAAAGGCACACACCTGTCTATATAAGACCTCTATGCTCACAGTGCATGTCAGAACAAATGAGAAGTGCGAGGTTGAAGGAACTGCCCGAAGAGACAGAATTGTGGCAAAGCACAGATCAGGCCAAGGTTATAAAACAATTTCTGCTGCACTTAAGGTTCCTAAGAGCACAGTGGCCTCCATAATCCTTAAATGGAAGAAGTTTGGGACGACCAGAACTCTTCCTAGAGCTGGCCGTCCGGCCAAACTAAGCAATTGAGGGAGAAGAGCCTTGGTGAGAGAGATAAAGAAGAACCCAAAGATCACTGTGGATAAGCTCCAGAGATGCAGTTGGGAGATGGGAGAAATTTCTAGAAAGTCAATCATCAGTTAGAGATGTTACCTTGACAACAATATAGCAAACTCCAAGAAGACGGCGGGAACGCTGGAACCTGACCAGAGCAGCCAGTCCCTAGGATAGCCATTAAGGATCGATATTGTACACATAGGCTCTAATCTACACTACAATTAATTAAAAAAAGTGTTTCTGCTTAAATTTTCACTGGATCATAACAACATATATAACACACATGTTAAACAAGTTAAAAATATCATCTGAGGTTTATCTTGTCAGTCAAAAGGATACATGGCACAAGATGAGCGTCATGGCTAGCAGTATGTAGCCAACGATTGTTGTGATTAAGCCCTCAAAGTGGGATGCTTGAACCTATATAAAACACATTTTATTCAATAAATTAAAAAACATACATAACTGCATGATAAAGATGATTAAAGTGATTAAACCAGTGAGCCTTACATAGTCCTTAAAGCCAAGACCAACAACAGAGAAGTGCCCAATGTGGTAAGGACAAAAGGCTGAAAAACAGAAAATAAAAATTACATATTTTTACAGCCGCAGTGCATAAGTTATAAAGCTTAAGTTATAAGTCTTTAATATGATGAAAAGAACAAGAATCACACTGTTTATCTTGATGTTTTTCTTCTGGTCTACTCACCAAAGACCAGGATGAAAAGTGTGTTAAGAGACACCACCCAGAACACATGCTCCTGTAAGACAAAGACAACAGTCTTCAACTCAAATAATCAAGTGTTAAGACTGTTATAGTTCTTATACCAAATCAACCATAATTTGTAAGATCAGAAAGAACAAAACTGACAGATATTAGGACTTACCAAAAACACCAGTGAGCCATCCAGGCCAAGCATCTAAGAAGGAAATGAAAATGTTTCATATTTGAATGTGCACATTTTTTGTAACGGACCTCATCTCCCTGTTATAAAGCTGTAAATGATGTACAATGAGTCGGCATTTTAGGAAACAAATGCCATGTACTTACCCTTTCCCATGTGAGCTCCTCTGCTGCTCTGTCCCACTCCAAGGCATTCCAGTTCATGTCATCTACAGCAACATGTCAACATAATCAGATTTGTACCCAACAGAAACTTCAAACACATAAATATTAAACGCTTAAAGATATCTGAAAATATCTGATGCATTAATCTGAAGTGACAAATGACAGATGGAGTAATATCTAAACCCATAAATAATTATTATCAGGCCTGCTTTATTTGCCTGCTGAAAAATGTGTCCAATAAAAATGGTAAAACACAAGAAATGTGAACTCAGTGCTACTGGTAGCATTTTGACACACTGTTATATCATTCAGTGTTATGTCATATATCAGGAGGCTGCTGTGGGAATTGTCTGCAGTAATGCCAGTAGTACACTCTATTCTCAAAATGACAGCTAAATCTAGGTTTCTTTATATTGAACTGATTAAAATGTATCTAAACATTAAAATGAAATAAATCATATTCCAACCTTGTGCTCCATTGTTGGGGTCCGCATCTTCAGCAGCTGCTCCCTCCTCTTCTAACTCTGGGTCTTCACCCTGGTCTGGGGGTACATCAGGGGGCTCAGGCTCTGCCTCATTCTGGGCTGGAGGATCAGCAGCGGCCGGCTGAGCTGCAGGAGGCTCATCGGCTGCTCCCTGACCTGCAGCTTGTGCCTTAGAGCAAGAAAATATGACCTATGGCTTTAATTAAGACAAAAAACAAGTAACTGCACTTCAACTGATGCTGCCCTTTATTTTATAATGACTTAAAGGGGTAGTGGACCCTAAAATGTGTTTTTTGAAACACAATATTACTTCTGATAAAAACCAAATATACTGTTAATAAAATTAGTAATTTCCTCATTTCTATAAAAAAAACAACAAAAAAAACAGCGTTTTGTGGGTAAAAAAGGCTCATAACGCCCCCTACAGGGTAAAACCAGGTTTTGTTTTTCGTGATGTAGAGTCGTACTTTGTGCAACTCTATGTAACGAGAAAGTTTAAAAAACCTAACAGCCCCTCCCTCCAGATACAGATAGATGGCTCCTCGCCTTGCAGGCATAGAAAACCACGCCCACCAAAGAATATGAAGGGATGTGAACTTATATGGTGTAGATTTGCTAGTCTCAGACTTCTATTCTTTTAGAGTTTCTGATTAAATATTCCTGCAGTGGGACGGAATGGTGCTTTTGAGGGGTGTAAAAGTAACATCGGACTTTATTCTTCACCTGCGGATCCTCATCTGGTGACAGACAGCAGCTCAAATCGTAGCAGCGGTAACTTACAGTGGCACTTCCGCCACAGCTTTCCAGAGCTGGTGGAGCTGTTGACAGGCCAGCTAACAAAGCTAACGGCTCAGACTGATACGGTTCAGAACCACCTTGTTCTTCTATAGCTGAGGAGATTCAGGAGGGGAAAAGACCGCTCTGGGGCGTAGGTGCTTTGTAAATCTCGCTTTCCATCTTGCTTGTGGCTGCTTAGCTGCTGTCTGTCAATCATTTCTGCCTGTGTTTCCCAACACACTTTGCTCCCTGATCACTCCACACCTCCCACCCCAACCCTTGCAGTTTCAGGCATTTTTCAAAATTTGGCAATGGGTGGCGTTACGCAAAAAGTAGGGGGTGGAGTTACACTTTAAGCTATGTACCTCATTGGCTTGTCCGGCCAGGTTGGGTGGTGGTGGCTGGTGCTCTAACCACTGAGGGGCGCCACCATGGACTATCTGTTCTCTGAGCCACACTAAACTGATAAATGCACACAGAGTGCAGGTGACAACGAAGCAACCCTGTAGGCAGTCTGCAAGGAGGTTATCTCTGCAGGAACACAACAGAAACATATGCTAACACACAAAACCACTGAATTACTCACACAGCTTTGAAGCAGGTGAAAACTGTTCTCACTTACGTAGAGAGCATGTCCAATGGCAGTGTTAGAAGAGAGCTCACAGAGCCGGTAAAAAGACACTTGTAGATGCGACCTGTGATAAAGCAAGCACAGTAACATCATGGTGTCACTGAAATGACATTATATAAATTGTTTAATTTAATGTTTTATCGTGTTAAACTACACACATGTAATGTGTAAAGCTGATTCCAACATCACTTCAATAAGTACATTATGTGCAACAAAAAGAGGAAAAATTAGTCAAAGCTGATTCACATGAAACATACATAAGATATACTGACATTACAGTAAAGCAAGTGAGAGAAAACAGAACATCATTTAAGAAACACGCTCTAAAATCAAACAAGTTGGTTAGTTAAATTGAATGATTAATAATTTAAACACAAAAATAATATTTCAAGAGAAACCCGTGAGAGAGATTTAATCTGGTATTTGTGAGTTAATCCTGGTGACCATAACTGTACATTATCAATGCATTTATGTTTGTGGACACTACTTACATGCAGTCAGGGGAACCACCCCAAGCCATGCAAAGGCAACCAGTGTGTAATGGAACCAGTAGCGGATGGCTGTGCCCACACTGGTTAGCAGTCCAGCACAGATGTCCTGAATGGGCAGACGTGAGGGCATATCTGGGGAGTAGACTGAAACGGACAAATAAAGTGAATGGAAACGGAGTCATTCAAATCTTTGTTCATCACCCAGAGAAAATCGGATCACGAAGGACCACATACACCATCAGTGTTTACCCTTGGCATTAGGGCGGGGCTTGTCAGATCCCCTAATATAAAAGTAGAGGAAACACTGATGATCACTGACATATCTTCATGTCCACTGCCAAATTAGACAATTTTTAGGTGAATACTATTTTAGTGTGGACTTACTTGGTGTGAAAGCAAATCTGTGCTTGCATAATTCACAGTACTCCTTCCTGCTGTGCTTCAACCACTGGACCAAACTGCAAAGTGACAATTAAACGGTTTAAATCAGATGTTCACATGTCCTGACTTACTGTATGATTTATGTACAATAGTTTCATTGATAACCAAACAACTTCTCACAGAGATTCACAAAGAAAGAGACTATATTTAATTAGCATTACGTCTCTGGGTATATGAGGTGATATTTGGAAAGTAAGACATTGATATCTGTTAGCTCAGTTCAGGATCTGAACAATTTATGCATTTTTATTTAATCAAACTAAATATTATCCTCCCCAGAAACAACTTTAGCATTTGAGATTAAAACACAAACTTTTCACCATGAAAATAAAAAGTGCTGATTCACCATATTTCATAGATACAACTGCCATGATCACATACTGAGATGATGTGCTAAAAAAGCAAGTTCTGTGCTCACCTGCCAAGGATCTCTGAACCCAAGAGACACTCATTCTGAGATTTTTTTTCCTCTTATGAAAAACATACACCCTCTGACTGACTCAAAACAATGTATCAGGGGCTGATATGTAACACCACCACCCATGCTCACATAATTTAACAATAAATTCAAGGTAGTCATCACATCAGCTAATTTCAACAATAAAACAGCTTTAAACAAGAATGATATTAGATTTACACTGACCATCTTTTAAAGCTTTAGTTCTACATAAATAAATCAAAGTTTCAATTATGCCTAAATGTTAAATCACTTTTCTTTTGCCCCCCTCCCTTCAAGCTAAGTTGAGGGGAACTTAGCTCAGTTGGAACCTGCATACACGCTGCATAGCTATACTATCTACACATAAGCGCCTGAATTTCAATGATCACACATCAATCCGGGCCTAACCTATGATTCTGCCTGAGGGATTTCCATTTACCTGACACTCTTGTACACAGTGATACTTAGAGGACACACAAGACATATGAAAACACAACAACAAGCAAAATACATGCCACGCCTGGTTTTGTTTTCAAGAGACAAATTTAACACCTAAGGCCAGCAACCAGAAAAACTAAGTGATATTTGATAGAGGATCTGCTTGTACTCCAGCTTTTTTATTCTCCTTCTGCTACATTAGATATCCAGCCACTACTATGGAAATAATTACAATGCACAACATTTTACTCCATGTTCTCTGGTTCTTAGCAACCTTCTCACCTTTAGTTTAAAACCCCATTTGCTTTACTACAGAGTTGGAATTCCAGCTTCAAGATTACTTTGGATTTTCTCGGTTGATGCTATTTGTACTCAACTCTAACAATCTTATTAACTCTAATTGGAATCTATTTATTAACACACTGCTGTGAACTCAAATCTGGATTTCTATTTTTAAACTAACTAAAAAAAACAAAAAAACCCAAAACAAAAATAGGTTTCTTCTTTAAGGAAACCAATTATTGTCTTAGTTTACGTATATAAAAGCATGATGAAATAACCTTTTCAATAGTGATCGTCAACAACAAATGCATCAGACGTCATTCACTTATGGAAAAGATATTTGTAAACAACTAAGCTTTAATCCTCACAACAAAGTAAATGGTCAATTTGTAATCATGCAAAATCTTTATTCTTGATCAAGTGGAACAATTTAGAGAAGTGTCTATTGAGAGATTTACGTTGCAAGGTCACATTGATAATATCCACCAAAGAAGAAGAACACAATTGACACACTTACCATTCCTGGTGGATAAACTTGATACTGCCAGTGCAGACACAGGGGTGGAACAGGGGTTTGTCTGGGGTACCCTCAGAGCGGCACACGCGACAAATATCCGCTGATGACGTCCGCACACACACAAAACAAAAACATGCAACATGTGACTGATAACAATATCCATTGCCAGAGCTAAAAAAATAAATCTGATTATCAAGAAATTCAAGAAATTATTATCAAGAAAAAATTAAATAAAATAAAAAGACATGTTGATAGTCTGTCCCAAGTAACACTAATGTATAATTGCAATTAGTTTAGATAACTGATAATAATTATCTGCATATTCTTCATAATTATCTTTACTTATCCCTATGATAACAGATGAGTGAAATAAAGAAAAATGTCATATTTCCACCTCTTATTTTCCAACATTTGGTTAAGATGAATTAGCTTTACCTCTATTTTTAATTTTCAATTTTTTTTATATAAATTTTTGTATACATGTTTAATAAAAAGTTTTAATTATTAGCAGACTTACACTATAAAAAACTGTAAAGAAATTAACAGAGAAAGTCAAATAAATCATTACATCATCATATGACAACCAAGTCGGCTGTATTACAATCATGACAGGCCTAGTGGCGGAGAACAGATCCCATACTTGAATAATAACATGAAACAGTAATAAAATTTATATTACAGCAAAGTAAAAATAGTTCACTATGAGTAAATGTACACTTGAAAATGGCAATAAAGATATCTACAAATTAGTGTTCGGTTGCAGTTGGTATTTAGATAAAACCCTAGTTTGGGCCTTTTGACTAATGTATCATTATGTGATATCACCTGATCCTCCCTACTAAAGTAGTGTACCAGTAAGGATGACACCGTGGCACCTGCTTGTGGTGGTGGTGCTTGTTTGAATTACCTGATCATATCATGAGCACCAAATAAACCTAGGAGGCTCTGAATGAAGTAGAAAGAAATTATGTAGTAAAAAATATCTACTACGCAAGCATCAGGTTTAGCTGTTTTCCCCTCTCGTCTTTGAATGCTAAAATTAAAAAGGAAAAGACTCGAGAGTTACTTTGTTATTTAAGGGCATTATCAACTCAACTCAAGACATTTGAAAGTAGACCCGATCTCATGCTGGATTTTGCTAGGTAATACAAGCAAATACAAGTGTTGTACTAGAAAGTATTTTTAGATAATGCACTGCTTTTCTTCGTGTGAGCAGTATTCACCTGCTGCAACGCTAAAATAACCTTGAAGGAGCACAGTACTTTTTTTCCTATTTGGTGTTAAATGAAAATAAGTGGATTTGAAAATAGTACAAGAGCATTAAACTATACTGAGCTACATATTTCCAGCAAATGTACTTTGCTATTTAACTCCACCAAGCTAAAGGACATACAATAGGAGATTGATGACATCACCAGCTACTTCTGGTCCTTTCTATCCTTCCAACTTCACTGCTGTTACATTGATTTCTGCCACTGTGTTGAACTGGGTTACTAAAATAACATTTAACAATTGCCTCCTGTCCCCTTGAATTAACTTTACACTACAATGATCGGCTATGCTAATCAACTAAGTAAACCATTAGCAGGCCAACTCAACAGCAGGTTTGGTTCAGGTTTATGTCTTTGTGAGGCTAATTCTCTTTAACCAACAATAAGAAACAAACATTAGGCTTACCTTCTTCAGCAGCCTCCATGTTAATGGTTAAGCATGTGTCACTTTCTTTATTAGGAGAACCGTGTACAATGAACCCATCCACGAAACAGGCGGTATCGGTTGGCTAGCTATGTTAAGCTAGCGAGACTTCTGTAGTGTCGAACACATTGGCAGTCAGAAAATGGTTTCCCCACAGATTAACAGCTAAGGGTTTGCTTCGTTGTGTCCTCTACGTCCCGTTTATGTTAGCTGATATTCAAAATGTGTAAAAATTACTCTGTATTTTTAACATGAAACAGTAAAATAGAGGAACGTTGCATTCTGTGTGCTGCTAAAACGACACCCTGCACCTAGGTGACAAATGGCTAGCTACAAAACTGTCTTAACAGCGCTTGCGCAAACATTACTTGTCAGCTCCTGTCACAACAGCTTTCCTTCGGCACAGAGGTTCGATATTTAGGGCAAGAAAATTTTCTTAACTTCAATCACATAATATGCGAAGAACTCTATATACATTTTTACTGTCAAACGACCAACTGCTCGTGTTTCAAATTATTCAATTTAATCTCTACTCTGGTGCAAGTACTCCAAATTTATTGACTTTTGTTGATGATGCTTCGGATGGCATCAAATGTTAACAGCGACATCTACAGGTTGTTAATTGTAACACTTCCTTTAAAGCGACTTAATGTTTCTTTAACTAACTGTAAAATCAATTTTTATTCCGTGATCGGAATTAACATATAAAGTCAAAGCATTAACAGTAAGCCACTGCTTTCTCATGTTTTGCTCTATTCTGGTGTAGAAAAGCCTTAAAATGTGGCGCCGTGGCTTAGTTGGTTAAAGCGCCTGTCTAGTAAACAGGAGATCCTGGGTTCGAATCCCAGCGGTGCCTTTTCAGTTGTCGCGGACGAAACGTGAGCCTTCAAAAATCTTTTTTAAGAACATATTTTCACAATCCAGAGATAAAGTATGTTAAATTCAGTCCGTACCAAAAAGCGTATTGTTCTCAGAGTATCTAAATGTAATAGCGTGCTGTTTACAAATGAAATAACATGGGATCATTTAAACCCTGTACACAGACATAATAAATTAATCATCAGAGACATAATTCTTTATTATGTCTCTGCCTGTATATGCTTTAATTTGAAGGTGTGTACAGGAAGCATTCCTTCATTTTTTTGTCACGTGATCGACTCTACTTTAAACAGCAACATTTTCCCCAGTTTTCCAGTTTTCCAGCTCATCGTGTCACAGGAAAACCTTTAAGGTAAGTCTTTGATTTTGGCTAAAGGATTTAGAAGAGCACATGAAACGCCGCAATTTTCTAGATACAGGAAAAACAAGTTTTGCTTCAGAAGGTTACAGTTATAAATTGTTTTGCCATTCTGTTGCGCAAGACGTGAACTTTTCACCCATGAATATCAATGTAGCAATTTCGTAGCTGGATTTCTGTTTTTTTCTTCCTCTCTGTCATTTCTTTTTTCCAAACAATGCAACATTATTCTTTAAAAGCATAGAGCAACGACATTGGTTACTTTTGCAATATGCTGATCACAATTTAATATCAATAGAAACTCTAAAATGCACTGAGAATTACTCCTAATATGATTTTTACTCTTTTTTTTGTGTTTATTAGTCTTGTCAAGGCAGCCTTTTTTTTCTGAACTTTAATAACAATCAGCAGGTACACACAATAACTAAAGAAAAAATTCTCAAAGATACAAAATATACGTTATCTATGAAATAAAAAAGCCACATGATATAAGTTTTTAAAGAGGGTGTTTTGTGTTTGTGGAAAACCACAAAAACATAACATCCTTTAAGTGTAATGTAGTCCTCATTAACAAATCAGTGCTGCCCTACTTTAACTATTTTAAGTCCTAAGACTTTTTTAAGTCAAAATGTGTGTGAAGCAGTTCTGAGTTAGTCATTCCTGGGAAAAGAAAAGAAATCTCACTAAGTTTAGAGTAATATTATTAATTATTTTCTTCTGTCCACAAGGTAGCATTAACAATCTAAAATGCCCTAACATATAACATGTAAATACTTTCAACTTAATTACAGTTTAATGTAATTTTTGTAATTGCCATTGTTTAGCTATTTTAAGCAATACAATAGCATATCTAATATTTCTCTACAATCTCCATAATTTCTTATTTATTTTTAATACTCATCCAACTGATTTTCTTACCTGTTTCTGTGTAAGTAGATGGCAAATGAAGGCAAGCCATGCCCCTGTGACATTGGTGATCGCATTGAATATGGAGGACTTGGCCATGAGGTCCAAATAGAGCACATCAAAGCATATGTGGTGAAACCCTCTGCTGCATCTGACAAAGCGGTCATCGTCATTCAGGATATCTTTGGATGGCAGCTTCCCAACACTAGATACATGGCTGACATGCTAGCTGCCAATGGATACATGTGTGTAAAATCTGACACTTAATTTAAAATACCAAATGCATGGAGCTGATTGAGGCCCGAGTCTATAATTAGTATTTAAATTACTGGCACAACTAATACTTGTGTGCATGTGCTTTTATATTTATTTTTCTCCCTTCTCCTGCTTTTGTTTTCCACTGAGCAGTGCCGTTTGTCCTGACTTCTTTGTTGGTAAGGAACCATGGAGTCCAACTAATGACTGGTCAAAATTTCAGGAGTGGCTTGAAGACAAAAAACCAACAAAAATAAACAAGTATGTGCTTTTTTTTTGTTTAAACCAGGCTTGCATGTACGACACCTACTTTCTGATTTGTGGACTGTGGCAAACATTTATTTTCAGAGAGGTGGATGTGGTGCTCAAGTTCCTGAAGGAGCAGTGTGGGGCCAAGCATGTTGGAGCAGTGGGTTTTTGCTGGGGGGGAGTTGCCACACATTACTTGGCCTTACAATATCCAGAAATCAAAGCTGGAGTTTCTGTTTATGGTATGTCATTCCAACAACAGAATTCACAGAACCATTTATTTTGAGTTGGTCTTATTTTGTTTCGTGTGAAATTGTGCAGGAATAGTTCGTGAAAGGGAGGACGCATACGAGCTTAAGAGCCCGACACTATTCATATTCGCTGAGAAGGATGAGGTTATCCCTCTAGACCAGGTAAGTATGATGTTTATCCGTTTTTACTGGTACTATGTTGTTTTCTGTTTCATAGTTTACTTCAGCAGAACTTAAGTGTACTTTAATTGTGTCAAAATACATTTCAGGTTAGATCCTTAGAAGAAAAGCTGAAGGAGAAATGCACTGTGGACTACCAGGTGAAAATATTCCCCAATCAGACTCATGGCTTTGTCCATCGCAAGAGAGAGGATATTAACCCTGCTGACAAACCATACATCCAGGAGGCCAGGGCAGACATGCTCAACTGGCTCAACAAGTACATATAAGTAAGATTAAGTGGAAATCTGATGCAAGTCATGTTTAAGAAACAAAAAGTACCTTAAATAATCAGTCAGAACCTTGTGGACCATCTAGCACTTTGACTTTGTTGTTGTGCAAAACAAAGCTGTAATAGAAACTGATGTATTTCTGCTAGTTGCAGACTGTGGGTGCAGTTTATTAATGTCTTAGGTTAAATTGAAATGATAAAAAAGCAAAAATGTGACTACCTACGTTGCTACAGTATCAGCTTGTATAACTGACACCATGGCTTTCAGTAATTATGTTCCTAAGTGCCTTAGATGCTTTATTGAATGAAATCTAATGTGACATCAGCATTGTACGATATTATTTTTAAAATCAGGATTCTTAGCAGGAAAAATGCACAAAAGTAAAATATTTTCATGATCCCACATTCACTGTCCTGTCTTTATTCATACACACAAATCCACAATAGCACAATAAATATAATGAAGTTTAGTTTTCAGAGTTGTGGCTGCAAGGAACTGTGATCCTTTCCAAAGTATACAGAGATTTCTAAAATTTCAGGTAATTTTAATCAGGAAACCATCCATTTTCTGCATGCACTCTATCCTATTCAGGGACACAGGTGGCTGGAGCCTTTCCTACCTGCAGATGGGTGAAAGGTAGGACACACCCTGGACAGATTGGTGTCCATTACAGGGACAAATCAACATGAATGTGCACATTTAGTCAGACACCCATTAACCTAGCATGCTTGTTTTTGAATTGTGGGAGAAAGCCAGGGTAAGCCAGGGAGAAGCTGGGAATATTCTTAAAGAAAAACAAAGACTATATGGCTGAATCCTGTAAAATTTTACATTACCACTAAATATTAGAATCCAGCCCCTTACAACAGTGTTTGTAACTGGTGGTTCCTGACCCAAAAGTGGGCCACAGGCCCTCCAGACCTGTGTCTATATCACCGTTAGGCCTCAGGTTATTCCATGTTTGTGCATGTAAGCACTTTTAATTCTGTAAAATCTGAGGTTTAAACACTAAATAGATTGAAGGTGTTGAAAACTTTCGATTTGGGTCACAGCTTGTCTTTAAAGGGGCAATACGTGAAATTGTTTCACCACAAGGTTTGCTGTTGTGTGCTGCCTGTAGACCAAAACAAAGTGCATAATGAGCCACACCTACCTCTACCTCATCACTATACTCGCCTTGTTCGCAAACTAAAGTGCAAACACACTTAGCAAAACAATATCAGTTTGTGAAACTCGTCAAAGTAACTTATAACATTATTGTTGTTACTTACTGTCAAGAAGAGCTAGCTTCGAGTCAAATTGTAGCTTCTTTAGCTCTTGCAGTGCTTTCCACTTTAAAAAAATAAAAGTTAATCCGGATCATGTCCCTTTCGCTATTCGACAACTTCTTCACCAACAACCATTTTTTTTATTTTGAGGTAACGTCGGTTCCTGGTTGTCTTCTGGTCAATGTTTTCGTTCTGCTCTACGCTATTTTGCTTTGAAAATATGCGCTACCATTGCTTGCTGGCTGAAGCCTTTTATAAGGAGGGAGGGCTGAGGGCTCCGAGAGAAGGGAGGAGGCGGTGATTCACATGAACATACAGTACATGAACGCACGGCCAGACCGGCTGGTAAAAACAGGGCTGGAGATCAACGCAGAGACGGTGTGTGACATTACACCTCTAGTTCTTCACATAGCCATTTCTTAATTCCTGAATTTCTGCTTATTGCCCCTTTAAGGGGTGATGGTGGGTCTCTCAGCCAGACCAGTTGATTACCACTGCTTTAAAACATTTGCTACAGCTATGTGTAAAAACATATAAATATTTCATGTGGTATAAAAATATTTCTAGTATTTTAATGTTATGCATTATAAGAACAAATGTGAATTTGAGTCTGGAAATGTCAACAGAGCAACATTTTAATGTGACTTTGAGACTACAACAGCTTGGACATTTTTTATATCAAATGATAAATAGCAATATGCACTGCGGTTTGGACATGGAACTCTGGGAAGCGCCAAAACCCTCAAACAGATCAGATACCAAAGATGAAGAGCACTTCTGAGCTGTTTCTGTTCAGAAGGGGCTTCAGTCCTCACTTTCTCCTGGGTTTCGGATGTCGTCTATCTTCAGGATCATTTTGACTACCTGAGAAGCCAGTAAGATCTGCTGTTTTTTGCCAATAAGGGTCTCAATCACATGTTGCTGCTTCATGTCTGTACAAGAGCAAAATAAGAAAACATTGAAGTGAGAACGCCGGAATAAAACCATGATAATACATAAGAGACCAGTAAAGATGTTTCCTTACCATTGGTGTTGTTTTGCAGACAGTCGATGCCAAGGAAGGCGTTGTTCTCTCTGACTTGTCTGGCTCTGATCTCCGTCATAGTCTGGATGGGGTTCAGACCGCTGTTTTCAGCCAATGCCATCGGGATTACCTCCAGAGCATCAGCAAATGCCCTCATGGCATATTGTTCCAATGATGGGCACTGGTAATACAGAAATAATTAGATCCAATCAATTAGTTGTAATTAGTAATCTGATTATTGTAATGCTGAAAGCTTTAAAGTTTCATGACTTTCTTTAAATGTCTCACCTTATCAGCAGCATGGTTTACAGCCAGGGCGCATGCGATCTCTGAAGCTCCGCCTCCATACACAACGCGGTTATCTCTGACCAAATTGCGAATTACACACAGAGCATCATGGAGAGCACGCTTGGCCTCCTCAATGATCTATCAAGAAAAGAAATTTAAAAAAAATTAACAAAACTGACATATAACAATAAACAGGTACTGAAAAAAAGGGTTAAGTCTGATATAAGCTGACCATTTTGTTGCCTCCACGGATGAAAATGGTTACAGCTCTGGTGTTTTTGCACTCCTGGATGACCAACATGTGATCTTTGGTAGTACCGAAGGAAATCTCCTTCACCAGGCCGGCCAAGCCGAGTTTCTCTGGTGTCAGCTCACAAAACCTCGGCACGATGCGACCTCCCGTGGCTATAGCTATCAGCTGCACAGAAACCACATTCAAAACCGATTACTTTAGTATAAACATGCCTATTTAAGCTGTCCACATTAAAGCACTTTGAAGCAATAAACAGTGATACTTGACAGATTAATGTCAAAGTGTGAGCAACTTCACATTAAAAGGGTTTTATCACTCGTTAAACATCTCTCACCTCAATCTCAGGCCCTCCGACCCAGCGCACAGCGGGCAGCTCATTTTGCAGCAGAAGGTGGTTCGCCTCATCATCGAAGCCCCACTGACAGATAGCCAAGTTTGCACCATTGCTTTTGACCTAAAATTAAAACACATTTTCAAGTTCATGAACATTTAAAAACAGCTGATATTTAAATGTCAATTTGACACTGGTAGTGAACAGGTACTAACCTGTTGGATCATCTCCTCAAACTTCTCTTTTTCATATTTCTGGAGGGCTTTGTAGTCCTCCACAGAGGTCACATCCAACTTATGCTTGGTCTTGGGTTTAGGAGGCTCAAAGGGGCAGGTCAGGATAGCAATCTTTACATCTTTCAGGACCTAAGATGGAGGAGCAGATACTGTACAGTTACATCCAAGTGTCTTTTGCTGCATTTGAGTCACAACTTCTATACTGCATAGTCCACCCTTTATTAGTATGCATAACATACCTGCAGTACTTCAATTGACTTTTAACATACCTTTAAATTCATTCATACAATACTCGAATTTCTGACAGGATGTCAGAGCTTAATAAGCCCTTATGAACTGTCATGGATTTTATTCTTTCTGATCAAAGACATGTTGGAGTAACTGAAGAGCCAGTGACATCCACTGAAAATTCTCTTTTGATCATACCTTGGGCATCTGAGGGTGGCTGAACTCCTTGTCAACTATAACTCCCTTGATGAGCTGTGTGTCCTCCAGCTTTCCTCCCACCTTGCCCTCCATCTTGATGAGCTCAAAGTCTACATCCTTTCTTTCCATGTCAGCCACAGTGAGGATGGCATTCACTGCAATCTCTGCCATCTGTCGGTGGCACCGGTTGATACTAGAAAACAACACAATTTTAAGATTTAGCAAACCTGCCCTTGTGTCCAGTGTATGTAAGTTGAGCCAAGGCGTGTACTTTTGTGGGGAAAACCATATAATTCTACACCAAGGTGGTAATAAAGTTTTTCTTTAGTATTAAGTAAGTCAAGAGAACACAGAAATAGAGTCAACAAAATTAGTAATAAATATGTGGAAACAACCAAACACATTAAAGAAAGATAGTGCTATGACTTACACTTTAGATCCAAGTGTGGTCATGGCAGTCTGAATGAGTGGTTCTGTGTTGTTGGGATCAAAGGGGAAAGTTTCTGCAATTTTGTCCAGTTGCTCTATGGCGATGCGAGCAGCCTGGTCATAACCGTCAGAGATCCTGATTGGATGGATCCCACGATCCAGCAGCTGCTCAGCTTGCTCGAGCAGTGCTCCAGCCAGCACTGAGAATTAAAAAAATAAATATATATAAAAATAAAACCATGGCCATCTAGATCTGAAATAGGGTTTAATAGATAGTAGCCCATCTTTAAAATAGTGCCTTATTTCTGTAATTGAGTAATGCAGCTGCAGTAAGTTACCTGTGTGTATAAGCATGACAACATCACTGTTTAAGACTATGACATGAAATTAAAAGCTACATCAGCATAATTTCTCATGCTAGCATGACACTGTTGCTTAGTTATAACTTTAGTAGCATGTAAACAAACATGCAAGAAATATTTAAATATTTTATATTAAATTTCTTTAGCAACGTTTGAAAACTTTCTATTTTTGAAAACCAATGAAAACTATTTTCCGTGCCAACTCCTGCACAAATACTACAATGTTTAAAACTAATATGCCTTTTACACAAGACTGGAAAAGTCACGTACCAACAACTCCAGTGGTTCCATCACCAATCTCATCATCTTGAGACTTTGACAACTCTACCATTAGCTTGGCAATCTGGTGGTCCACATCCATCATGCTGAGAATAGTGGCTCCATCATTAGTGACAGTTACTTCTCCATCTCTGTCGACCATCATTTTGTCAAGACCTTGTTGGATAAAAAAGGGGGTTAAATGGTTCCTGAGTGGTGACAAGTGTTGGAATTTATTTACAATTGTATATAGAAGATGTTCAAAAGTTCTAAGATTTAGTTTAATATTAGAATCCAGCTAAAGCTAACGGCGTTTAGCCAGAGGATATGATATATACATTGATCTGGACTCACCATTTGGCCCCAAAGATGTTTTAAGGGTTGAAGCGACTGCCTTGGCTGCCATAATATGAGACTGCAAAATACAAATAGCTGAATGTCATTTTATCTGCTCTAACTCTTTTTTAAATATAGAAGAGTACATTTTCAACTTGATCAAGGAAGTGATGTGCACCATCAATGGCCATTTTAGGCACAGCCCTACTTGTCACTGCGACTGGATGAACGCATTACATGAGCACATGGACCTACAGGTTAGCATAGCTAGCTAATCCCACTGCTCATATTATCCCGATGCTCTGATACAGTTAAAATTTCTTTTAAGGTCTGTGCAAAACTCACAGCCATATGTCTGAACTACGATTGTTTCGGCTTTGCGTACCTTGCACAACTAACATCAAAATGACAAACTGTTAGCAAAGATACAGCAGCTGCGCTAGCTAGCCCATTGTACCTTCAATGCGTCAATGCCCGATAACCGTGTCTTCTTGTCCTGGTCTTTAATGATGATGAAAGGCCTCCCATACTCATCAAAAGCCAGCGTCCCTAAAGTGGACATTTTGACGGAGGGAATGTGGAGCTTAAAAAGAGTTTAAGTTACAGGAAAATTAGTTTAAATTATTTTGATCTGGAGTGTGGCTAAACTGCAAGCCGCACAGTTCTGCCCGGCGACTTCTGGAAGGCTCCTCGGGTGGGGAGGGCGGAACCAAATACTCTTAAATGTGTCGATTAAAATATGGTAAAACTCTCTCTGACGAGACTGTTTCTTTTTAATAACTAATCGGATAATTGTAAATTGTTCCGCAAAACGACAACAACATTGAAATAAAGCACAAGTTAAGAAAAATGACTAAAAAAGACTTTTAGAGACGTGGTTCGTTCCGCTCCCGTTTGATGGTAGTTTCTGATCTCGCGTGAATTCACTAAAATTGCGTGGCAAGGAGTGGACCGTGTGAATTTTAACAGCAGTTTGATAAAGGTAGAACTCTTTCATAAATTAGCAATAGCAAATATATCCTCTATTTATATAAAGTGACTGTTTTTGCTTTAGAAAAACGTGTTCATATCCACGTGTGCTACTGTCACCGGCAAAATTTGACGCAACGTCCGGGTGTTGTAGGTATGGTGGTCTTCAGTAGGACATCTGTTAGCTTGCTGTAAAAGGCAACCAGTCTTACGTGTCCAAGTATGTTGGTAAGCTCAACTGTCGTCATTGGACATGGATTTTGCAGCACCAATGTTAACTTACTCAGGCTCAGTATCGTTGACATGTTAACGTTTATAACAGTTCGTGTTTCTTAATGTCGAGTGTAAAACAGGCTTTGAGCTTCCTATACAATGTAAAAAAAACTTGTACTTGTTCTATGTACTTGGAAATAGACTCAGCAAACACTACATTCTAAGCTGTAGCAGTAAAACGTACAAGTAGTGGTAATATTTTTTTGTGATGTAGGGGATGAATAGTGTAATTAAATATGGTCAAACTGATATTAGGTGCCTCTATATGCTGTTTGTGTCAGGTGTGTAAATGAAATATCCTTCAGGGAATATGTGAATGCACTGATGACACTGTTTATCTTGATTTTCCAGTATGCCATGTGAAGTGAAACCCCGGTTTGTGGTCCTGTACGGGTCTCAGAAGGGCCAGGCTCAGTCCATAGCAGAGGGAATAGCTGCGGAAGCGGAGCAGCATGGACTGGTTGCTGATCTCAGCTGCTTGAACCAGAATGAAATGGTACATATCAGTAGTTTTACTCTCAGCAGAGCCACTCTTTTTTATTGCATTTATTTTACACAATAACACAATCTTGTTTGACTAAATATAATGTCAGCAGGTGATTGTGTGGACATTAATTGAATGTGTTTTCACATGAGCCGCTGAAACGCAAGTTACTAACTAACCATATAACCGGTTCCAGTACAATTTGGAGAAGGAGAGTGCCCCAGTAGTCTTTATCGTGTCTACCACTGGAGATGGGGAACCACCTGACAATGCGCTTCAATTTGTAAGGCGTATCAAGAAGAAGACTCTCTCCCAAGACCTCTATAAACACCTTTGCTATACACTTTTAGGTAAATTGTCATATGAGAGTCAAGCGTAATTGTTTTTTGTAGAACATCTGTCATGGTATTTTATATTTACAATACATATTTGTAGAAATCTTTATACTGCAGAACTCTGCACATAATCTTCTTTCTGAACAACTGCTGGATAATCTGTTTTTGTTTTATGTCTGTCTAAGCTTTAGGAGATTCTAATTATGAAAATTTTTGCAACTGCGGGAAGACAATTGTGCGTCGTCTAGGGGAACTTGGAGCCAAACATTTCTATCTGCCGGGATATGCAGATGATGGTGTAGGGTAAGTTATGCAGATAAAAGTGTATTCCAGTAAGTCACTTTTGTTTTCACTGCTGTCAGAATCCCATCATATGGACTTTGATTTGTCCAGGTTGGAGGTGGTTGTGGACCCTTGGCTTGAAGGACTGTGGAACGCCATCAAAGAGACCTTATCAAACATGGCCTCTGACAGGACTGCTCACTTGAGAGAGAATGTTGATGATTCAGCCAAAGACATTCCTGATTCATCCATACCAGATGTCCACCTAAACCTCTTAAGCATCACTGACCAGCCAGTCGTAGCATCTATAAACAGAGACCCTAAATATGCATCTCCTGCTTCAACTTCTGCAGTTTCTGATCACAGGCCAGCTTCCTCTGCTGGGAGCACCATAGCGGTATCTCAGCCTCACAGCACTGCCAGTGACTCCACATCAACACCAACAACACAGGATGCTGAATTGGCAGCCTCACTGATACACTCCATGCCGCCGCTGTCCGAGTCCTCACTTAATGTTCCTGCTCTGCCTCCTCCCTACTTAGATGTTACATTCACTGAGGTGGACACTGTGGAACAGGTGATGAATGTTGCAGCTAGAAACAAAAACCCAGGATATTATCCTTACTCCACTCTTCATGTCTTTGAATTTTCTTTTTTTTTTCAGAATGATGGACCATTGAACAAAGAGACTCTTCATGAGGTGCCAATATCCAAAGCAGTTCAGCTGAGCAGAGGAGATTCAGTCAAGACAGCCCTTCTACTAGAACTGGACATCTCAGTAAGTATCTCAAAATAATATTTATTTCAGAAGCATAGATTTAGGTCAAACTTTAACTTTTACATGTTTCTTTTTCATCTACAGGCGTACCCGACATTGACCTATGAGCCAGGGGATTCCTTTGATGTGTTTTGCCCAAATTGGACAGCAGAGGTGGACAACTTGCTCTGCAGATTGGGTCTTCAGGACCAAAGGAACCATCATGTCCATGTTACACTAAAGAAAGACACTAAGAAAAGAGGTAATACAGCTTTTTACTTTGTGCTCTTGTCACTTTAATGTTTATTGTATGTTTTTTACTTTTTATAGGTACAAAAGCCAATACAAACCTAAATAAATGCACATTAAAAATATGCTGTTCTGCTTTGAAAAAAAAAAACATAAATTTTTAAAAATTTTCTCAAAGTTGAGCTTCTAGACGTAGTCTATGCATCAACTTTTCCATTATATAGATTCCTTCTATAATTTGTATCCGCTGATCTTGAGCGGGAGAACCCTGTTTACCCTATTTTTTATGTGGTTGCTTTTTTCAAATCAGCTATTAATAATATCTTAACCAAGTATCTGTCCTTGGATTGTATATTTCCCTCACAAAGGTTACACAAATACAGTACTGTACAAGACAGGGATCTTAAACCCAAGTATTTGCAGTAATGAATCATGTATTTTATTTAGTTGTATGTATTTAGTGTTTAGTACGTGTATTTAGTTTTATTATATTCTTAAGTAGTTTGTATATTATTCATATTTTTTTGTTTCTTATGATTTGGACCACACCTTTCACTTCTCTGGAGGATGAAGGTCTGACCTTAAAACTCTGCATTTTGGACTCGTTTGATGGCAGAGTGTCCTGAGGCTGAGAAACTTCACTACAACTTTTTCTTGACACAGCCAAGTTTCTCTTTACGCACTTCGTCACATTCACTCAAGCTATAAACACACCGGCTGTTTTGATTGCGCATCGCGACTGATTTAGCAAAGAAATGCAAGAGGCGTTATCAGCGGAAGAGAGGAAAAGAAAGGGAGAAAGGTACAGAGCAAGAGATGAGACAAAAGTCAAGATAAGACTGTCTTTTATTGGCTGGAGAGAGCTCACTGTACAGGTAGGATGCAAGATGGATGCCAAATTAGGTTTCAGTAAGGAGTTTATCACCGAGAAAATCTGCAGAAGTTCTGTAGTGTCTTTAAAATAGTTTCTAAGTTGTAGTTCATAGAAATCAAGTTTATCCAGATCCTACGTTTCTGTTCATCTTTCAGTAAAACACACCATACTGTAAATCCCTTGGCTATTCACAGTTAGAACCGCTTTACTTTGTGCATGTTACATCGTTTTGAAAAAAGAAACAAATAAAAGAAATGAAGAAATAAAGAAAGGGAAAAAAAGAACAGTTTTTTCCTGATGAGATGTTTTTTTTTTCCCCTCTACTCTAAAAGGTGCACAAGTCCCGTCTCACATCCCCCAGAATGTGTCTCTGCTGTTCCTGCTCACCTGGTGTCTAGAGATCAGAAGTGTCCCAAAGAAGGTACTGTATGTCTAAACATGCTCTGCAGTAATTAACTCATGAACTGCCTCTGAATAAAACTCATAACATGACATCCTGTTTGTTCTTTTTAGTAGTGAACAGCCAGTACATGCTGCTTTAAGTTGTTACATCAAAGCATAGAGGGAAAGTAAAATCTATTGCTTTTCATGTAAAATTATAATTTTATTTTTGTGATTACGCACTAATTTAGATTTCTATACTGAGGAACCACACTGGCACTCGGTCTATGGATTTATTTAGTCTGAAGCAGAGACTGAAATGATCATTAAACCTGTTCGGTGCCTTGAGGCAGTGCAGAGTGATTGTGTGGAAAAGTCACATGGTGGCAGTCCTGAGCTTTGGCTGGGGATGTGGCCTGCATGGTTTTCACCTTTTTTTTTTAACATTATTGCACTAATGGTGGCTAATGTTGAAGTTGTTTTCTCAAATCATTTAGTTTTTTAAAAATACAATTTCTTTCATTATCTTAACTGCTTAGTCCATTACGGGTCGCAGGTAAGCTGGAGCCTATCTAACATTTTTAGCTGGTGAGAGACATGAGAGAGTGAATGTGTAAGTATGGTGAGTTACAAGACATTAAGGAAACTGTATTTTTTACTTTATATCCAAATTAAAAGGAAATTGTATCAGAAAGATACATAACATACATTTTAACAGCCTCTATAATTTCATCCTCTGGAGAAGACTTAATAAATGACATAAATGTGTTTTTCCCAACAGAAATGAATTGGTTCAGCCCAAACTGTTATATGCTGACTTACAAGGCACTAAAAATTTTATTTTCCAGCAGCTGCCTATGGAGTCCAGGCAGTTAAACAGTTTATTAAACCCCCTAAAATTTTAACTACACATAGTGAATGATAATTACCTCTGTGTCTAAGCATCATATTTGGTGGATTTAGTTGAACATCCTGACTTATTATCTCTACTACTGCTTATTGCACCAAGATTATTTAGAACATTTCAGCATGACAAGTATTTACATGTTTACCGTGTCACATTGAGTCATAGTTTCACAATAAAGTCGAATCACTCTTAAAAGTTAAACAGGAACATTTGAACACTTTTCTACAATCTATTCAATTTAATTTAAATCACTGCATACAGTCAGAAAAACAATTATTAAAACATGGCCGTTAAATTGTCCTTTTAATGTAACATATTATTTGATTACGTTAATTTGTTTTGACAGAGTATTAATAAGTTGCTTCTGTCCTTCTCAGTAGCCTGAGAAATATTCAGAAACAAACAGACCCTTAATGTGTAAAAGCAGATGTGTTGCATAACTATGCTGGTGTCGTGGTCCAGCCATGCAGGTGCCATTACTAAGAAAACTGAAAAAGCTGTTGTTTGAATAACTTGTGCACAGTTTGGCAAGATAATGCACCTTCTGATGTTAAGAAAACTGCAGACGTCATAGCTGATGGAAGTGACACCACGTCCAATTTCTGTGTCTCTTGTCAGGCGTTTCTGCGAGCACTGGTGGAGCATACAGCGGATGGAGCGCAGAGGAGGAGACTGCAGGAGCTTTGCAGTAAACAAGGTGCCTCAGACTACAACCTGTATGTGCGAGAGCCAAGCCTCAGCGTTGTGGAACTCCTCCGAGCCTTCCCATCCTGCTCACCTCCTCTCAGTCTTCTCATAGGTCAGACTACCTGCTGTTTTCTTACTCACTCGATCAGTCATGAGGCAGAAATGATCGTAATCTACAATATCACATTCATCATTTTTTATTTTCTCCAGTAATTAGCTTGAAAGCGATTTATATAACTTTTAAAAAGACCACAAGTTATATATATTCACCTTATTATTTCTGATTTTGGTAGACTTGCCCGTCTTGATCATTTTCATCCAGTAGGAGTCACTGTAGCCCCAGTAAAGTAAGTTGTGTGAGCAAAGTCCCACGGCTGGTTTTGTCACAGCATTTAATTATACAGAATGGTCACACAGTGCGAAGCAAATGATTCCCAAAGGGTCAATACTCATTTCCTTTTCTAATTTCTGAGAGCATGTGAGAGTTTCTGTAAATACTGTAGCTCCAAGTCAAGACATATTTTCAAGTTTTTTTTTTTTTAATTTTCTTCCCTGCTAATAAGTTATTCTGATATTGTCATCTGCAATTTTTCTTGTTCTATGACCCTGTTAGCCAACTGCTGGTTAAAAAAAACTAATGTTTTCTCTCAGCTCATTAAGATAGCTGGCTGGTGGATCCTAATAAGATTTGACTGAAACTTACCCGACAGTGAAATTAGTTGGCTACAGCTTCAAGTACAAGTTGAGTTGTCCTCTAAAACAGCTGTGTCACAGCTCTTGGCCTACCCCAATGTCAGTTATTTTAGGCCTACTTGCCAACAACAGCACCTTTTTCTTTTCCTTCATTTTCTCTCAGTGGTGAACTGATGCAGAAATTGGCAATCAGGATAGCTGTGCCTTCGTGAAAAATGTGGTGTTGGAGGCCCCGCAGGGTAACAGCTGTTAGTTGGTTTACTGGTGAACCACAGAGATTTGCAAGGACACATGTGCAGGGTCAGTTTGGATCAAAGGTTAATGGTCAGCTCTGACTCAGTGGTAAAAGAATACTGCTGCATTTTTGTGCTGATCTTGGTACATTACTCCCACTGAAGGGGAGGTGTTTGCTGATTGGAACTTAGGGTGTTATACACTAACTATAAGTAAATAGGAGAGTTCTTTCCGAACCAGATGGCTTTGACAAAGTACCTGCTGTGTGTTACTATATAAAAGGTATAAATATGGGGTATAAATGTGGAAAGGTGCCCGTTTCTCGGTGTCAGCTCTGCTGTTACATGGTCCATTGATTCATACAGAGTGTCGGATTAAAACCTTGAGGTCACAGCCCCTGGGAGATTACTGTTTTCCTTTAGCATCTTTTTCAGTTTACTGCAGGGCTCAAATGAAATTGGGCATTTTTATTCCGTTATCTTTTTAAAGTTGTTTGTGACTTGTGCAAAGTAAATCAAACTAAAGTAAAGTAAAGGAAATATGTCTGTATCTCATGAGGCTAGAACTGCTTCTGTTAAAAGAAAAAGCATGAAAATTAAAATAAATATTCCTTGTCACAGAGAATAAACGGGACAGTTTATATTATTCCTACTGTATACGTTGTGGTTTTAATAGAATACGGTACCGAATATTGAAATAAATGGTGTGCAAACCACAGACTAACAGGCCCTGCGGTTAAAATAACTTCAAATTGGCTTTTGCAAACTATTAAAAAATTAGATATTCCCAAGGATAAGTCTTCTTAAAGCTTTAATGATAGCCTCTCTAATTTTATGCAGTCAAAGAAACTATTCATAAATCTTAAAAGGTTTTTACTTTTTAATTCACTAAAATGACAGTTCTGCATGTAAATTGCAGCACAGACTTTTGAGATAAAATAGATTTTGTTGTTACGGAGCATGATCAATGATGGCCTAGAAGATGATTATTCCTGGAAACATTTCTGGGAATCTTTCAGTTAATCTTTTTTTTTTTTTTCAAATACATCATTTTAAATTTGTCCTCTCCCTGTGACAGAAGATTTTAAAGGTAGTATTTTCTGTGTATCTGTGATGATGGATTGATTGTGTTCTGCTTTAGACATGTGATGTCACTCTGTGGTAGAAAAGCAGAAACCCGAGCGCCGCTCAGGTCCTCGGGATTGTGTTAACTTACTTGATACACCCTCTGATGGAGAGCCATGAGCTTTCATTGATGAAACGTATTGCCAGATATGTTGCATTTGATAATCTGTCCATAAAGATGTTTTTCTTTTAGCAGTTACTCTCTGGTCTGTTTTGTTTTGATATTTAAAACATCAAAGATGTTTTAAATCCATTCTGTTGAAGCCTAACCTAATTAGTTGTGAAGATTTATTCAGAAATGATTCACTTGGAGTTGCATTTTCAGCACAAGCATATTGATTTTTAAGAAAAGCATGGCTGGCCAGTAATCCCAGCTCACATTGAAGGTTTCTGATTTTTCAAGCTGTGAAGTCTAAACATGTGGACTTTGAAATGAAAGCTTCTTTTACAGAGGTTTGCCTTTATTTCATTGCCATTGTTAAAATTTGGCCCATCACACATTAGATTACAAAAGATAATGAGGCATGATGTCTTTGACACATTGATGCCTTTTTTATTTATTTTTTTTAACTTTTTGCCCAGTACCTGGCTACCTGTGCTTGTGGACAAAAAGTAAAGAGAAAATGGTAAAAAATATGGGGGGGCGCAGAGATGCAGAACTGTTTACAGCACTGTGTTAAAAGAACAGCATGGTCCCTTTAAGAGTGAGCTACAGAGAGAGAAAGAGAGAGAGAGAGTGTGTGATGCACAGCAGTCGTCAGCTGGTCCGACACAGTTCAGGTCAAAGTTAGAGCAGGGCAATCTGAGCAGAAAAAGTTAGCTGTGAGAAATTACATTTTTTGCTACAATCTTCAGCTATAAATACTACAGCTCCACTGGTTAAGGTAGAGTCCCATGTCTGCTTTACTACTGCTGTGTAAAGAAGCTAGCTGCAGTCTCACCCACGAGGAATCACCTCACCTCTGTCTCCCAATCTCAGTTTGGAGGCGGGAGCAGGAAAGTTTACCAGCTGCCTTTGCCAGAGTTTTCACTGATGGTGGAGGCAGCAGAACAGAGCAGCACAAAAATGTTGCACTTCAGCAGCAAAAAGGCCTGATGAAAAGATGATGTTTTGTTGTAGCTGAATGCTCCTGTGGGCGCACTATTTAGTTCACCTGGCATCAACCTCTTGATGCAGCCATCACAGGTTTGAATCCCAGTCTTTCTCCCTGACCCACTTACTCATCTACCCACTGTACAATAAACGCCTCTAGAGCCCACAGAATGTAAAACAAATAAAAAAATAAACATAAAAAATGCTCATGCGTGAAGCACACACAATTTACAAATTGCATTTCACATGAATTTAGCTATTTCCCTATGGGGATGAATTATTTTTCATTTTATTATTGATTGGCACGATGGCATTTTTAATTAGCCTGACTAGTCCCCTCAAATGCCTGTCCCTACTTCCTACTATTACCATTTTTTGTGCAATCAGTCCAGTGGAATCATCTTAGTTTGAATGGGACGTGTAATGGCCCTTTTTTTTTCCACAAGTCTTCAGAATTTACTGAGGTCTTCCTAAAATGTTTGACATGCAAAATAACGCACAGTTATACTGCAGCAGCTCCTTTTCCCTCCTCTAATCTACACCTCCACTCAAGCAGATCATTTTCAGGGTGTGGAATAACCAGTGACTCTACCCCCCACCCATCTTCCTCAGGGTTTGCCTCTTATGCGATCTTTGTAGTCAGTAACACCTGGAGCACAATAATAAGACCCTGAAACTACACACCAAATATACTTGATTGGCAATTTTACACTCAGATGCTTACATTTCCCTTTTCTGCAGTTCAATAATGGACAATTGGAAGTCACATTTCCTAGTCGAGATATGAAACATTAAGCAAAATACAGCTAGAGCATTATTAGCTCAAGTTTTTCTGGACTATCACAAATGATTAGAGTTTGAGTTAATAGCAATAAAAAAGGGATTTAAAGAATTTCAGCCTTAGTTTCCTGAGATATGTTGAAGAAGTTGTAGCATCTTCTGAAGTTGAAGTTTGGCAGAGATACGGAGGGTGAAGGTTGGTTAACTTTGCTGAAAGCTGTAATTGTATTCTACAAATCTGAACATCTTTAATTTTTTACATCTATGAGATTCAAAGCAAAATCCCATGAGTTTTAACTTAAGACACTTGCATATATATTATTGCACCCCTGTCATCCATATATGATTAGCCTAAACTTTTTGTTCTAAAAATGTATTAAAAAGATTCATTTAGGTGGAACTCCTCTGTTTAATCAATCCTCAATGTTTTATGTATCTCCATCTCTTTGTTATACAGAAAAGAAATGAAAGAGGCGAGCTGTTTTTTTCTTTTTTTTTTTTTTGACATCCTTAGCTGTTCAAATGTCAGACAAATCTAGACTGAATGGAGGGAGTAGAGTCTTTCCAGCTGTTTGTGGGCAATTTTGTAGAAAAATGTGTTATTGTTTTACAGTCTCAGCTGGTACATATGGTACATCAGTTTTTGCTTCATCTTTCATAGAAATACAAACAAAATATAAGTGAGTGCATAGCAAGCACAATTCTCAATCACTCCCTTCGCCTGTGTCTAATAAGCAGCGCAGTATGCCGCAGAGAAAATGGCATGTCCTGTTGCTACAAGAGGAGAACTTATCTTGTACTTTACCTCCTCACGCATTCAACATATTACCCAAAAGAGGGCACCTTCATGGCTGGCATTAAAATAAGGTCTGCATAAGCAATATGTTTCCTACCGGCTCCACATCTGGACACTTGGGATTCCATAACCCTGAGTTTGTAATTTCATAAATATAGAAGTGTGTCCCAGAAACAAGACCGTAACCTGGGTGGGGGTTATTGAGGATAGATTGGTAGGTAGGATGTCTCGACGGGCCAAGATGACTTTCACATATTTTTTTTTCCTCCTCCCTGTCATGGGTGTAACCAGATCTTAGCAAGACAACAAAATGATTGACGTTTGTGCTTGCTTTTCAGAGCATTTGCCGAAACTGCAGCCCAGACCTTACTCAGCAGCCAGGTAAGGTGACAGAAAAATAAGAGCGAGTCTCACATTTTGTACTATTTGTATGCAGACGTGCTCAGACATCCTTGTTTATCTGTAATAACACATGTCTATAAGTCCATGTTTTGTTCTAACTCATTGTAGGGGAATACACCTTCTTGATTTCCATTTGTATTTTCATGCTCCGCCATAGGAGATTTCGCAGCAACTCTGATAATTTATAGAGAATAATTGAATTGTGTGGTCCTTTAATGTCTATAACCTCATTGTGGAAATTTGTTGTAAATGTTTTATTGCTGTGAATTTATTATGACACATCATTAGATTCTCAGATTTGCTTATTAGGGAAAAGCAGACCTCAGAGATGGCTTTGCATGATAAAATCTATATTGATATTGCACATGGCAGCTAGGAATTGCAGCTGCATCTACACAGGAGAGCTGTTATTTTGCTAAATCCATCACAGGGACGGATTGAGCTCTCAAATGTTTGACATTTAAGAGGGTAAAAAAAAAGGAGTAGATAACATCCAAAGGAAGCTTTTTTAAGTTTATAAAATCTGGCATTTTTATATGGATTTATTTATGGAGGCATTTAGGAACATATTAAAACTATTTGAGAAATTGAATTTATATTTTAAGGACCTAGTACAGTAATCAGTATTAGTGTGTCAGTGCATCTTTTTGTTGTAGATTTCTTTTCTCAAAACCTGCACTTTGTATGTTTGCTGATGTAATTTCCCAATGAGCCTAATAATGAAGGGAAATGGATGGACTGTAAGTATTGTATAGTGTTGCTTCTTTTACCTCCACTTAGCTAGTCATTGATTTGCTCTTCAGTTCAGGCTAGTGCCCATTAGCTTTAAAGCTAATGTGGAACAGCAGCATCTAACGCAACGTCAGAGCTTTCTTGGCTGCTCTTATTAGACTCTTACTTGACCTCATAGGTGTGTGTGTGTTTGTGCAGCGAGGTAGTAAACGGACAGGAGAGAGGGTGGCTGTAGTTTATCAGATGGTGCGAAGACATTAGAGACCTGCATTATTGATGCTGTGGTCAATGGAGGTCTCCGGTGGCTCACAGGAACTGGAAAGTGAAGGATGAGAGAGGATGAGGGTGCATGAGAGTGTGTTAGCCGGCAGTGAAGATGGGAACAGAGAGGAAGAAGAGGCATTTTTAAACAAAGGCATTTATCCTGGGGGGCACACATCTGTTCGTGCCAGAGGGTTCATCAACATATTACAGTGTAGCTCAATTAATTAAATAAGATATTAAGTGTATTAAGTTAATTAGTGCTGCAGATTGTTATGACGTTGATGTCCAGTAGTAAGAAAAGCTCTAAACCAATCCAGTCTGTTATTATGGATCCATAAAATGGTTAATATGACTAATGCATGGATGGATACAGCTGAAATAGGCAGTTTAATTTTGGTTCTTCAGACTTCAAAACAGCTTTTAACCAGAGTTCCATCTTAAATAAGCTCTGGCCCAGAGAACATGGCTTCCTAAAATGAAATTACACACTCCAGATTCTCTGAATCTTTTAATGATAAAATGTATGTTGATGATTTTTGGATGTGGATTATGAACTACCCATATTGTTTGCAATTTTATATTGAGGAACATTACAACAATTCTTACATTTACAGCAATTAGAAACAATTTCTGAATTATTGGAATATCTGGTCAGATGTTCTGTCCCAGAGTTGCAGAATCCCGACGCTGCTTTACTTCGAAATGACTCTGACCCCTTTTTGACCAAAGTACGCTGATGGCGTATTTTGATGTTGCAAAATTAAACCCAGATAGTTTTGAGATAATGAAAGTAATTTGCTGACCCTGTCCAAACTTCTTTAGTTTTTTTTTAAAATGGCTTTGAATGAAACAAACATGTATTTTTTAAATATAAATAAAGGTCCGGATTTATATGGTGCTGTTTAACCATTTCTAGCTCTTTACAGTGTGTTCTTATTAACTTCATGTTTTCTGTAACATCAGTAAGCATATGAGGGATCGTATGGGGGGTCCATGTCTTCATCATGTTGAGTCATGGGGATCAAATTACTGATCGAGAATTACCAGTTGAACGACCTCAAACATTTGAACCAAACAGTTTTTCATGAAACTTTATAGACATCCTGGAACAGCCTCTTTAAAGTTGCACCAAAACTGTCAGGTTGCTTTAAATTAAATTAATACTGTGAGCTAGGTAGATGAATGTATGGTTTGCATATCATTTCATTCTGCTCCTTTTATATTATAAACAACCTCCATATGTTTTGAAAGAATAGTACGTTGATCAGTTAAGTGTACCTCTTTATAGCCTTCTGCACCCTCCCTGCCTCTCCTCTTTGTACATCTCCTTGCATGTTTCTCTGTTTGTTTGCCTTCAACACACTCATGTTCCCCCTTGTATTTCCCTTTTTCCATCTCATACTCTGTGGGACCATCTCTGTAGCTCTTGTCGAAGGCACCCAGGAAAGCTGCATTTTGTCTTCAATGTGGTAGAGTTCCCAGCATGCTCTGGAAGGCCTGCAGGGAGCCGAGGCTTGTGTACCGGCTGGCTGTTTGACCGCATCAATCCTGGCCTGGTTTTCCATGTGGAGGCTGAATCCTCCAGCAGCCTGGCTTTGCCAAAGGTAAGAGCAGACCGGAGGAGAGAAAAGTGAAAGTGGACTGGATACATTTGTGGTTATTGCCTTGTTGAATCATTTCTAAGAGCTCATATTTGAGGATATAAGCATTCGGTTTCTGTAGCAGTTGCAGTCCAGCATTTACAGGGAGAGAGAGAGAAAAAAGATGTACCTGTACCTCAGCTAAAATCCAGCTAGACAGTCCTCTGCCTAACCTTATTTTTCCTTGTACCATTTTATTCTAATCAAGAGGTTCTTAAGGGAAAGAGAAAATAAGTGTTGAGTATAATGTCATAGAAATATGCAATGTGTGGCATTAGGGAATTTAAGCAGCCTGCTACATGTTTTATGTTGCTGTGGAAACTCTTTAATTTGTCAGACACTAAAAAAAGAATCAGCTTTGGGCCAGTAGGGTTTTGTGAATTGAAAAATTAGCCCAAGTTGCAGCAAGCAAATCCTCTGTAAAAACAGATTATACGGGTGGAAGCTCAAAGGTTTTCTCTTTAGCATGTCTTACAATATTAAGGAGATCAATTAATAAGATTTCAGACCCACATTGGCTTCTCAGCATTGTTGTAACTCTTATTCTGCTAAATTATTGTAATGGCCTCTGACCTTAGATCCATGTGAGTTTGAGACCCAACGGTTCCTTTCGGCCTCCGTCTGACCAGTCAGTGCCCTTCATTATGGTTGGACCTGGCACAGGAGTGGCTCCTTTTATTGGCTTCCTCCAGCAAAGGTATGAGTTCTGATTTCTGATATGCATAAAGTTATAGTCGCGTTTTGAAATGAGTATTTTTTTGTTGCAGTCTTGTAAAATTTTAAGTTAACAAAGAAGTAGGGTCCTAAGCAAAAGTTTGGTTACCCAGCATTGTCAATATTTCATAAAATATTTAAAAATACTTCAGCAAAAAACAATCAAACAAAAAAAACCCCAACTTTTTAACAGTAGAATGTTAAAGTGTATTTCAGTTCTTTTTTTGAAAGATTTAGAAAGACTTACATGTTTATTGCTCTTTTAGGGTCACTGATTTTCAGTGTTCAGGTCATGACTGGGAGGATCATAATGAAACCTTCATCTTGCACCTCTGATGTCGTCCGTAGTAGATTTTACATTATTCTTTTGCAGCATTATTCTCAGCTTTCTTACAGATGGTGTGATACCTACTTCCATTATTTGCTGGTATTTTAATTACAATCCATTCTTTACTTGAGTTGTGAAATATTCCCTTTGCTTCTGGCTGCAACACAACTCCACAGCATGACTGATCCATCCACATACTAAAGAGTTGGAGAGATTTTATTTATTTATTTTTTTTAAATTCAGCAATGCCTTTCTTTCCCAAAAGTTAAACTTCATCCATTTGCAGGGCTTAGGTGCTCATTTGCAAATGTTTGTGCAGAATACTTTGGATAAGGAGGCAGGGATGTTATTTTTCTTTTCCATGATGGGCATATTTGTGCAACAATGCATCACCTCTCTATGCTGTTTTCCTTTTTTTATGAATCTTAAGAGCAGGTTTGCTCTAAAAGTTTTCTTAATTGCATTTCTAATGGAAAAAATATTCCTTGAGGTGCAGCCAGGAACCACTTTGCTATCTTTTAACCATCCTCTCTTTATTGACATCAGTTTTTTTAAGTTAAAGAGTTTTAGGCAGGTGTCTGGGGGAGCAGTATATAGTTATGAAAAAAAAATGTTATTCCTATTTTATTAAGAAATTTTACATATAACATGATAAACATTTTAGCACCTAAAACACTTTTTACGTAGGATGTTTGCCGTGGGGCTTGGACATTGGGGATTAAGGAAATGAGGGCACCTGAGCAAATTTTATCCATATTCTGTTCCATTTGTGAAAAATATCCAGGAAATAGCTGCTTTTTCCAGCTGGGGACTTGGACCCAGGATGAATATGTCAAAGTGCAAATTGAAAGTGCTAACCTAACTGAGAAGGAGATGAACAGCAACCGAGAGGGTGTGGGTTTCTAATATCTTCATGACAATATAAGCGTTTGGACAATTTAGGTCCAAAGGGAAGCTACACATGTACAGTGACTTCTTCCAGGTCAACTTCAGGCTGAGTGGGGTGTAATTTGACAGCCTGTTGGGAAGAGTTGTGCAGAGTACACAAAGATGAGAACCAACTTGATTTAGCCAGCGCTCTACACAATGTGTGGCAATATGTCTGAGGTGGGTGATTTGTTCAGATCTGCAGATTTCATCTGCATCCCACATGAAAACCCTTTAACAGGTCTTAAAATGGGCTAATACAATCTTAGATAACCAACAGCATGTGCCAATAATTTCTTAAACTGAGTCAAAATGCAGAAGTAGTGAGTAAAAACTAAGTACGCTCCATTATTTAATAGCTTAACTTGAAATATTTACTTTCTGTATAACATTAACAGGCTCTCAGATTGGTGTAGAATAATTTTGGCCAGATCTTTACAACATGGCTCCAGTTTATTAACTATTGCAAGCATTTGTTTATGCACAGCTCTCCTGACGCCCCTCCACAGCATTTAAATCAGGCTGATGTCTGGACTTTGGGTCATTGCAACATATTGATTCTGTTGTAGATTTGCTACTGTGCTTGGGATCGTTTGACTCTAGAAATCACATTTTCCGTGTCCTGATATAACTGAATTGAACTGAAACAAAAAGGATGTACTTTCTCTTTCACGTGTTTTATATAGACTTTGATATCTGGATCAGTTGGCATTTTCTAATAACTGTTCAAACCATATAGCCCTCATTAGCTTAAAAAAGGTTTCTCTCCTTGGTAAAAGTCTACCAAGTACCCATATCTCTTAGGGTGCCCACATTTTTGCATGGTGCACTATTTTTATTTATTCCTTTGCCAAAGCTATCGCAACATTAAAAACAATCCACTGACTTTGCTTATAACAATGAGGGGAATTTTTCATCTTAGCCCTTTTAGAGTTCTAGGACTATTCACTTTTGCAGAAATTGTGATAAACAAAAGTCCAAAGTTATGCTTGCCATGTTCAATCAATGGTGTATTTTTAATCCCCCCCATTTAATATTGTCTTGGTCAAGATCAGTACTTTCCAGCACTTCATCCTGCAAGTGTTGTAGATTATAAAGGTGACAGCTGTTGCAGCTCTGTGAAATGTTCATGTCAAGCGTCAGGTTATGTACTGAGTGGTGCTGCTACATGTGACACCGGTTATTCTTCCTAAAACCTCTCCCAGTAATGAATATTCATGAAGTGATGTTAAGTGCACATCATCGTGCATATTTTTGAGCAATCTGCAGAGAAAATTAAATGAGACCCTGTAGAAAGCTGATAAAAGTCCACATCAAGTAAAATATAATAAATCTAGCGGTGATTGCTGTGATCACGTCAGGGATTATTTTACATGCTCTCCTCGCTCACCAGGGCCTTTTCAGATGCACACATTTGTGACCTTTATAATAAAGAGTCAGGATTCAGAGCAGCACATGGGGTGTAATTGATTTGAAATTGAAAAAGTCCAGAAGGTGGACGCGCTATTGGACTAAACCATTGCTTGTAATCTTCAGTGTGGTGCGAGGGTATTGAATCTTAGATAAGTAGGTGGTAAACCATCACAATATGTTTCTGCTTGAAGAGGACCATCATTTTAAAGAAAAACATGCCATTTTGTTTCATTTTCCAAGCTTATCAATTGATGTCTAAATTAAGATTGCATGAGGATGAGCTGTCAGAGGGATTTAATGTGACTGATGCTTCTCTGTCCAGGCTGATGCCTGCATGTTTAACCATGCTCACAGTCACCATGACTTGTCACTGAACAGAGTAAGCCATTTTTGTTTCAGGCAGACTGACACGTCTAACTCTTGGGTGGCTTTGAATAAATGAGGTTGTGCCCCAGTCAACTTCAATTGTCTCTAAATCCCTTGGATGCCTGCTATGTTGTGGTGGGTGGCGTCAGTGGGTGATTGCTCTGAGAGGTGACACGGCTCCGGCTGAAAGGATGGCAGCAGTGGATCGTCTTCTGGAATGAGGGGGGATCATCTGGTTTGAGGTGGTGTTTTAAATGCTGGGATGGAGGATTTCTGAAGAGAGCACATGTTTTAGGACTGACCTGGTCACAACACTTGACTGAGATTTAGCTACTGGCACTATTTCCTTCTTGAAGCAGAGATCAAATATCGCTCTCTTTGTTATTTCAGATAAAAATTAACATGCAAGTGTTTTATTTGAAAAGAATACCCAGACATCAGTTGATTGCAGCAGGCTTTGTTTCATAATACAACACACACAGCCCATCATCAAAGACTTTCTTGTGAGTTCAGTGTTTTATTTGTAAAATGTTCTTTATTATATATTTTTTTTATTTTATGTCAAGTAGCCCTTCACTGTTCCAGAATGAGCTCATCTGAATCGATTCATCAGCTCAACTGTCCTCTCTCCCTCCCCATGTTTTTCATCCTGTCCCCTGCCAGCTGCGTATTGTGTTGGAGGATTATATGAACCTGTCATGGCGCGCTGCATTGTGCAGAATCTAACTTGAGATTCCAAACAAAGCCTCGCTGGCTGACGCTGCACTCTGATAGGAGATAACAATCACCGGTTTGTCAGCGGGACGCCGTATCTGCCTCAAAGCTCGAGACGGGTCCTGTTGGCAACAAAACAACGCAGAGACACTTCGATCTCTCTCCCTGTTAATCGATGACTGTTTTAAAAGGTACCTTGCATGAGTTTGGAACACCAAACTCATGCAAGTGGAAGAAGAGTCTCTAAAGGTCAGAGGCTCACTTGGTGGTAGTAGGAGATTGTAAAAAGGCCCCTCAGTTGTCTGGCATTGATTGCTGTTGTTTCCAGTTTTAGGGAAAATGTAAATTTCCGTCCTTCCTGTTTATCTTGCAGCAACGATAGTTAAATATGTTGTTTTTTAACTGAGTGGTAGGCCTGAATCTTCTAAGCAGCTCCACTGAGCCTCCTCTGTTCAGTGTAACACAAAGGCATGCTTTGTTATGATAATTTCTATTAAAGTTTGTGTGGGCAAATATTTAACTTCTGTTCATCTGTCAAACCAGACGGCTAAATACAGTAGAGCTCCAGTCTTGTACTCCTGGTTATGGGTGTAATTGTAATGTGTGTGATACAACCTCGAGTTGTTTTCATGTCTAGGCTGTTTATGTTGTATTTCTAAACGTGCAAAGCTACTCAGCTCTACTCTCATAAAGCAGCAAAGATAAAGGTGTGAGATAATTGTAATATTTACCAAGTCTAAGCCTCAGCTTTCCATGCAGCCCCTCCCTCCCCCTCCTCCTGTTGATGATAAGAATGCTGCTGAAAGGCAGCAGCTTCTGATTTAGACCCCAAATGGAGTGTTCTGTAGATGCTGCCTTTCCCCCATGGGATTGTATTGCAGGCTGTTATAGCGTGGGGATGTGATGTGATGTGATTTGTATTCAGGGAAAGGCGCCGGTGTGGTCTACTCAGAATGGAACCTAGGTTTTTCATATTGGTATTGATCCCTTTAGGGCAGGCGGCGAGAGGAGAGAGACGAGCCCACTAAAATGAGTTTACTTGAGGCTGTTTGCAGATCAGAAGAATCTCGTCCAGGATGCTAATGGATGGGATCTGAGCATTCACATCAAGTCTGGCAGACAGCTCTGTTACAGAGCCTCATGCACAAACATAAAGTTCAAACAAAAGCATTTTTTATTAACTGGTTAACTTTGCATTTCATTAATGAGAGCAAAGCTTTGTTTTAGTATTCACCATCACACTTTTGCATTGATTTAGTTTCTCCCTAAGGCTAATTAGTGTAGAGCTACAACTAACAATGGATTAATCTGATCATTATATTTAAAAAATGTAATAAATCTTTTAATCCTTTAGTCAAAAAAAAAAAAAAAAAAAAAAAATTCTAGGGAGATAGATAAACATGTCCAGAGCACAAGGTGGCCCAAAGATATTTAGTTTATATTGACATAAAACACAAAAAAAGGACATCAAGCATTCACATTTAAGAAGTTAAAATGACAGTAAATGGGAACATTTGCATGACAACATGCCATTTTTCTCCTTTAAAACAGAAAAATGTATCCTGTCTCTGATTCTCCTATAAGCCAATTAAAGTTTTATCAAACAGTAGCAACATACAGGAAAATGATCAACTTTATTATGAACTCCAGACAAATAGGTTTTCTGCTACATCAGTCTTTCACTAACTCATTTTTGTCTTATAAACATCACATTTTATTTTTCATTGCAAAGGCGTTTTTCATCCTGAGCTTTGATCTTGTCTGAACATGGTTTTTCTTACAGGAGTCTTAATAGCTGTTCTTGTTTGCATGTAATCTTGTTTATTGTTTGGTTGTAATTTCTGTCAACTTTAATTGTGGGTCCAGCCAGCTGTCAAGAATGCGTTGTCATTGTTACGACATTTAGGGTTTGGTGTACCAAATTAGTGTTTTCATGATTAATTTTTAAGCACTTTTTGCCTCATTATACCAGGGACTATGTTGTCATATTTATTTTCTTCAGCTAGAGAACAACAGGATTCATTCACTTATGCACAAAATGGGCCCTCTGAGGAAGCACTTTTATATACAGAGTGCAGCATCAAAGGCTCAGTCCTTCTTCCTGGTTAGTCACTTCAGCTTCCATCCCTGCCTCCATGTTGTGAGTAGGAGATGATAGCTGCTTCTGTTGACCATCAGCTGACTGATGGCATCGTAAGAGGTTGAGGGTCAGCCGTTGTTATCTGAGAGAGAGCTGTCAGCTTTGCAGCAGGTGTGTGTCACAGATAGCCTCATCCCCAGAGCCGATCTGTGCCGTTGTGTTGCCTGCAAGGGATTCTGGGAAGTTTGACAAACTCAAACACCACAAGAGGAAACTATTCTACAGGCATATTTTTACACCAATGAACAAAAAGTGTATGAGTAACGCCTGCATAGAGATGGACCTAGTTAGCTCATATGCAGCTGTTAATTGCGATGGGATCTATTACTGTTTGGGTTAAATGAAAAAATACTCATAATGTCCTCGCCTTTGCATGCACGCTCATTTCCGTAACTGTGTTGCTTAGAGTGCTGTCATTGCAGATAGTACTTTATAGCATCACTTCTCGACTTTAACCTCTGCTGCGAGGAAGGACTCCCTCTCCTCCATCTGGTCTGGTTGTCTGTTTTTATTGATTGACTGCTAACATTCTCTGTTTGACTTTCAGAGAGGAGGAGAGGAAGAAGAACCCTGAGGTCTTGTTTGGCGAGACCTGGCTGTTTTTTGGTTGTCGCCACAGAGACAGAGACTACCTGTTCAGGTAAGTTTTACATCTCTTTTTAGGACAATGATCCTTTATACAGTCTATAGCATTCCATACAAGCTGTACCGTTTTATATGTCACATGCATTCCCTGGTCTTCTCACTTATCTAATGTACATTCTGTATATTGAAATATGTGACCTTCATGATTAATAAAAAGTATCTCTTTCTCTATTCATGATGTAGGCTTTCTGTCTTCAGTTTTGTACTTGAGTATAGAAAAATTATTTAAAGTGTAACTACACCCCTTTTTGCGTAACTTCATGCACTGCCGAATTTGAAAAATACCTGAAACTGAAAGGGGGCAGAGAGTGGGCAGGTCAGGATGCACAGGCAGAAGTGATTGACAGACAGCAGCTCAGCTCACTGGCAAGATGCAAAGCGAGATTCACAAAGCAGCTATGCCACAGAGCAGTCTTTGAGGTGGAAGACTTTTCCTCTCCTGAATCTCCTCAGCTACACAAGAACAAGGTGGTGCTGAACCACATCAGTCTGAGTCATTAGCAGTGTTGCGCTGGCCTGTCAGCAGCTCCAGAAGGCTCTTGAAAGCAGGAAGTGCCGCTATAAGTTGCCACTGCTACGATTTGAGCTGCTGTCTCCTGATCCTGATCTGGATCAGCAGGTGAAGAATAAAGTCTGGTGTTACTTTTACACCCTTCAAAAGCACAAATCCATCCCATTGCAGGAATATTTCATCAGAAACTCTGGCAAGAATAAAAGTCTGAATCTAGCAAATCTACACCATATAAGTTCACATCCCTTCATATGCGTTGGTGGGCGTGGTTTTCTGTGCCTGCAAGGCTAGGATCCGTCTATCTGGATCTGGAGGGAGGGGGTGTGGGGTTTTTAAAATTTACTCGTTACATAGAGTTGCATCACGGATCACCACGAAAAACAAGCTGGTTTTACCCTGTAGGGTAAAACTGTAGAGTGAGCCTTTTTTACACACAAAATCCAGTTTTTAAAATAAACTAAAAAAAAAAAATTTTATTAACAGTATATGTGATTTTCATCACATTTAACTAATACTGTGTTGTTTACAGCTCAAAAAACACATTTAGCCGCACTACCCCTTTAAGCACTTAGCAACTCAAGACTAAGTGTAGAAGAAACGGGACATGCAAAATAACACATTTCCTTCCCTTGTCAGTCATAAAAAGCAAAAGAAACTCAGCAAGCCATTCTTTTGACTTTTTATCATGAAATTGTGGCACAGCACTCTTAATAAGAATTGTGTGAAAAATTGTCATGGCTGGGCACTGATGGCTGTTTCTCTTAGCAAGAACTCCATGTTGCTAAAACACCCACATTTATTAACCTTACAAGACTCCACTTGTTGATCTGAAAAAACATTTTTTTACAGAATCAACCTGAAGATTTTCAAAATAAAAACTGGATGTATGTGTACTTGTATATGAACAATGGCATTAATAACTAATGTTATGCAGCTCTGCAGTTCCTCCCATATTAGCTTCTTTTTGCGTTGCTGTTCGGTTTACACACAACAGCTCCAGTGGCAACCAGAGGGCTTGACTGCAAAACAACCTCATCACTGCCAGACTTTGTGTGTGTGTTAGCTGGCTTAACATAATTTTGTACTATGATGGTTGTTTTTTCTTTTTCTTTAGTTAGTTTTTTTTGTTTGTTTTGTGTGTGTGTTTAAGCAACATTTCACAAGTTTCTAACCATAAAACTCTGTACTTCCGACTTGCTTTGATCGTCACTGTCATTCATTATGCACATTACTGGATTCATCATTGCCTTGCACCGCCCTGAGACTGAGAAACTGAACTTTACAACTTCGTGTTCCAGTCCAGAGCATCATACATTTGTGATTTGCTTTATGGGACCGCATCACACACCAGCAATTAGATATTAACACATAGAAGGTTTTGGACATACACCAGGGTTGATTCAGAGAAAAAACCCAAAGAGGAAGCGAAAAACGAAAGAGATGGTAGCAGAGCTAAAGATAAGACAAAAGTCAACATCAAACTGGCTTTTACTGGCTGGAGAGAGCTCAGAGAAGAGACAGGATGCAAGATGGATGCCAAATTGGCTGTCGTTACGAGGTTCCTCAGTGAGAAAATCTGCCAAAGTTAAGCAGTACTTCTTTAAATCGGGGCTTCCTTTTCAGATTGTGCATCTGTCCCAGAAAATAAACACATCATTTGATACCTTTTCTGCACAAATCACCTGACAATAAGAACAGCAGGTTGTACGACAAATACACAATCGCTACATTTAGGCCAAAAGAGAAATATTTTTAAAACATTGTTAAGCAAATTATCCTGTTAATACATGCCTGCTGCTTGCACTGTCAGGAAAGCCCTCAAACTTTAAACTTGATACTCAGAAAGTGAATTTAGCTCTAACGCTGTCCCATAATAACATATAAATCACATAAGTCATCGACCAAATCATTGATTTAATATCCTGTGATATATAGGCTTAGAGTAATTAGTTCTCTAATCTGTGATGGATTTTTAATTAAGGTTTAAATCCATGGTGGATTAAATGCTTTATAGTTTATATAATGAAATGATGTTTGGTAATTAAAATGCTGACATTTGATCAACAAACAAATGTGCTACATGGGCTGAATTTGAACATGACAACTGAATTATTGATTTTTTTATATTATTTTAGAATCTCTGTTTACTTAACAGCAGGTAATGGCTTTTATTTTGGCCACAATGTCAGATTTAACTTTTCTTTCAAATGCATGATGACATTTAAATATGGCTTCAATCTGAGATGTCATCAGTAGTTGATTCTGGTGCTTTTTCAGACAATTTAGTCCCAAACTCTGAACATAAACTACTCCAGAGCAGGATGTGAGTTAAGCCTGTGTTACCATGGTGATCTCGCTTAGTTAAAGGAGACACCCCTGTCATTCTGAACACTGACTTGACTTAAACTTCACCAGCATAGCTTGCTAAGTCATTAATCTCTGTTTGTAGTACACCCTTCAGGAGTTTTTCCGAACAAAGGCTCCGAAGCATTTAAATTTTGCTCAGATGGTTGCAGAGATCAAACGGATAAAAGCTGAGGTTGTATTGGACTTTAATTTGTCAGCTGGACTCAAGCCTGACTCTAAATGAATGCTAATATAGCTCTGCATCTGCTTCCTGTGCAACTATTTTAGATGTCAGCAGTGTTAACAGCTTGTACAGCTTTTCTTAAAAGCTAAACTTAAATTGGGTAAAGATTTACAATTGGATTCAGATTTGATAAACGTTGGACTGAATCACAACTTTCCTGTTCCTAGTTTAATTCAGTATTCGGACACATTGCTGCATTCTTACTTGGATCTGAAGTAGCTGTGACTGGATGTTCAGAAGTGTACAAAGTGTGCAAAAGCGAGTCTCCTCTCATTTGAAATTTTTGGGGATGTTTTCTTCTTTTACATACATTTTCAGTCCAGTCATTGTACCTACCCATTTATTTTAAGCCACTTAACATTCAGCTTTAGCATCATTCATGCATATAAAGACAAATCAACAGATGAACTAGTTGTTGTGTCTGCATGTAACAGATAATTCAGCAAAGAGCCAATGGTAAATAGTATCTTTAGGTACTGTAATACTATCAGAAAGTTGCATAATACTATCTTATTTCTTCACTTGCATGTATTTTTAAACCAACAAGTTGATTCCCAAAGTGCTATGAGCTGAAAATGTGGCAAATCTCAGCATGTTTATAATTTTTGTCCATAAAAAAGTGGAGGACAATAAAACGAGTGGCAGACATTAAAAACTTTTACAGCATGTAAAGAGCATCTGAAAATGATGTCCTTAAAAACACAGGAAAAAAATCCACTTGAGAGATACATGTGTAGTTTTTCTTGATCCATCCTGTTTACTACGGTCTCAGAAATGGTCTCCATAGAAGGGTGGCTGTCAAGTCATTCTTAAGGAAGGGAAACTGGTGAAAAGGCTGAGGAATGCTTGAAAACACTAGGAAATCGGTGGAAACTTGTCTTATGGTGCCCAGGATTCAACATTTTTGAAGCGGTGTGGGATCATCTTGACAGAACAGAACAAAAGGCAGCCAACATCTAAAGCAGACTTTTAGAAAGTCCTTCAAGAGGTCTCAGGAACTATTTCTGAAAGCTACTTAAAAAAAAAAATCAAAAGAAAGCTCTTCTTAAACCCCTCTCTTGACCGTTTGGTTGATTTAAAATTCAAGACTCTTTCTTTCAAATAATCACCAACCTACAAAACATTAGAGGCCCCATAAGTTTCTTCCTTTGAAAAATGAAAAAAATGGCAGGTTGGTAAATAGCACAAATATTTCAACCACCACTTCTGATGTCAGCCGACCTAAGCAGAAATCCTTCCTCTGATTAGTTTGTTTTGATTCGACACTTTCTTAACTACATACTAATTGGTCAGCTCTTCTTGGTATCAGCAGCAAGCATGTGTTCAGTGCCAGCACACTGATCAAGTCCTTTTCCAGGATTAAATAGTGTGAATGGATTAGCATCCTTAATCACACAAGAATAGATCACAGAGGATGTTGTTTGTTCCCCTCTGTTTCTTCTATCCCTTACTTAAATACAAACTCACAGCCAGGTAGTGTGCTGTGTTTGTTCACAGCTGGGCTTCTCTGATGAATACCCCCACAGTTTTGACCGAAGCGATTAGTCTGTGTTTTATAAGCCACCCATGAAGACTTGTACTCAATTTAGATAGGTTAGCAAAATGAGAACAACATGCCGGCAGTTGAATTGGCTGCCTGCATTAATCTCTGTGGGATTTCTCTTAAAGTAAGTGCAGTTTGATGTCTGGCGTTGCCTTGGACTGCAGAAACCTGCTTAGAATGCCTTGTTGTATTTTTCTGTGGTTTTAAAAGTCCAGCTGGAGTCGTAAGAGGGGTTTGCAATTACAATATTGTCAAGACAGGACACGTCCAACTCTTTTTGTTTTCTGAATGTGAAAAACAAACAAGGCCTGAAATGAGCTGCAGAACTTAATGTCCCTCTGAGAGATTGATGCTCACTTGTCACATCAAACATACCCCCCCTCTTCCCTTGTCTGCATCTTTTCCCCCCTTCTGTTTTCGCAGCCTCTTTACAGCATGTATTTTCATGCTGTAGGGGAAAGTTGACTGGAAGACCTGCTGGGCTCATGTTCAGGTCCAGGATGCTGCCTTAGGCTGTTATGTGTGTAAACATACCAAGAAATCTGGCATGTTACAGCTCTTAGAAACCCCCTGCCTGTTGTATGTGTGTGAGAGACGTCAACTGTCCTTTTTCATCTGCCAATTTCTGCTCATGCAGTTATTAGTCTGTGTTGATTAATATCCAGACGTCAAACAAACAGCCTGCTAGCCCTCTCCCTGTAATTCACTTTGTTGCTCGTGTTCAAGCATCCTCTCACATCTTGCTCAGAAAGTTGAGATTTCTTGTAATGACCGCCTCTAATCAAATGTTAGATAGTAAACATTGCACTAGAGGCAATAAATCTGGATTTCTTTTTATTAGAACAAAAATAACCAGGCTAGTTTAGTATTCACACCACACTCTTTCTCTATATTATCAGAAAGGAGGAAAAAGAAGCTTTATTTTAGTTTAGGGGTTACTGAAAATGTATACCCCTGGGGAGAAAGACCTGCACATATGATCTTGGACCCGCAGCTTGTTATGTTTGTGTTTGGCCGTGTTCTCTGCCTGCACTTGTTCTCATTCTGGCTGTTTACCTTCAAACAATATGCTCTGAGACACAGCAAACCTTCCTCTCTTACCATCTCCGTCCTTCTCCATTTCCCTCCAATAGCACCCCAGGCCCTTAAAAAAAAGAAACAAACTTAGTAGTTGGCAAGCGGACCGCTGACAGGGAGCAAGGTTACACCCAACTGGAAGGCGGCGAGGATTGATTATAAAAAGATGCCTGTAACAGCGACTCGACCTCGCTTATGAAAGCTGATCTGCTTTTCCCTTCTTTTGCTAAACAAAATAAATCGGCTGTCTGGCACAGTTCCTATCAGACCTTTTGCTCATCTTTGTTTCATCGAGCATGTCGGTTGTTTTTATTCATAGGAAATATCTGCAGAGGTTACACATGTTGTTAAGTAGATGAAGCTGTTGTTAAATATCTTGAGGGAATTTTGGGAGTGAAAGGGCAAACAGCTTGGAGTTTCTAGATATAGTTTCTTGCTTACAGCCATTTTTTTCCCCTGTTTTGAAACCATAGAGAGGTGCTAATAAAGCTGTCCTTCCACTCACTATTGCACCTTTTCGTTTTGCATCAGCAGCTGTAACACACTCCAGCTTTAAAACCAAGCACAAATTAGGAAAAAGGACCAGAATCACAAAAGTTACATCCAGATATCATTTCTGTTGTCCCAGAGAAGAGCTTGAGGGCTTTGTGTCCAGCGGCACCCTGAGCCACTTCAAAGTGTGTTTCTCCAGAGATGACGGGAAGGATGAACCGGCCGCCACCTCAGCAGCACAACCCAGATACGTCCAACACAATCTGCTGCTCAACTGCCAGCAGGTCACCGACATCCTGCTCAGAAAGAACGGTTATCTTTATGTCTGCGGGTAAGAATGACCGTTTTATTTATGTTTCTTGTTCTCTTCTACCATACAGCCTTGCTGTGTCATGTTCTGGTTGCTCTTCATTCTGTGTGCCGGTGTGAACTGTGAATGTGAACAGACTGCAGAGCAACTCGTCCGCAACTTTTTCCCCCCTGCACTCAAGACTCTTTGCATGCATGGTCGGCTCTTGGCAGATTACCTTACGTCTCCAAAGCATGAAATTGACTTTTACGTCAATACAGATTCCCAAAGTATTTAAAGACAGATTAATCACAAGATCTATTAAGATAAATTGGCTGTACAAGAGGGACCAGCTGACCATGTAGAACCGTTTACACATAGATTACAAAACGGAAAGAGCTTCACTATGATGAATCCTACATAAACTATATTTATCTTTCTTATTAGAGATGCACCTATTGCAATATTCTTTTTAAAGGCCTGACCTCCTGTTTTTAATAACTTAACAAATATCTTTTTTGTCATTTTTAATTTATGTTCAGCTGTAAAAAACACTTGGACAAACCATTTTCTTAAAACAGCTACAAGGTCTTCTCTCTTTGTCATTGGAAATCTTTTTCGATTTTTTTCCTCATCTAGAAATATTAAAGTTCTTTGAAGAAGTGCAGCATTGGTACTTTGGAATTGAAAATCAATGTGTGAGATAAAGTGTATTTTATTCTTTTCATTTCAGTACTTTAAATGCTTTCAATGGCAGATTTAATCTTCTTCAGAATGTTGTGTAAATTGCTGTTCTAACATTTTTTATTTTGTTACTCTTTGTTATGTTCCAACTTATTTGCAATAATAATAGTATGAGTTCAAGTCAAGTCTCAAATCTTTACATCTTTCACTTCAAGTTCAGAAACACCTTGTAGTGTGTTTTGGATCATAATCCAGGATTATGTCTCCGCCATCTCGTTAGCCAGTATTGTGACGTATTCACAGTTTTTCATGTTGCCACCCAAAATTGTCATCTGAGAAAAAACCTGCACACTCATGCAGCTCCACATCATCACATTCCCACCTCTATGCTTGACTGTAATGGTCCATGCTGGACCCCATCTTACCTGAACAAATTTACCAGGATTTCTTCTTTCCAAAGAACTTTTTTTTTTTGGAACATGCATCCATTTTCTTCCTTTTAACTCATGAAAAATAAACAATAGATGCAATAAATACAATCACTTCTTTAGCTCTTTGGCAACAGCTGCTTTCACTGCAATACAAAATTGTTTTCTGTTTATAGTTTAAACACACCCCTCTCCTCCCTTGCCATAGCAAAGTGTATAGTCTCTGTCAATACAAAGACAAAAGCACATACTCATGAGGATAAATCATGCCAAATCCTGTCAGTATTTTAAAGCTACTTCTGTACATATCACATTCTTTTTCTAGACTTCGTCACCATCAGGCTGTGCCCCCCACACCTTTGAGTAAAGGACTTTTAAAATATCAGAACTGTGTGAATTTTTCAGAGTTAAAAAAATATCCCTGTTGAATCTCTGTTGGTATGCTGCAGCAGCAAGATAAAGATTTCAGTTTCCAGGCCCAGCTGCGCTTTCTGATTTTATAAAATGTTGACTTGTCACTGAGCATATTTAGGGTTGTTTAATAAAAAAGTCTTTTAACTACATATGTATATTTTGCTCTTCAGGGATGCAAAGAACATGGCCAAAGATGTGAACGAGGCCCTGATGGAGATGATTAAAACAGAGCTGCAGGTGGACCAACTGGAGGCCATGAAGAGACTTGCAGCTCTTAGAGAAGAGAAACGCTACTTACAGGACATCTGGGGCTGACAGTGGATAATAAGATAAAGACATTTTGCAGCATCTGCTGGACTCTCGCACCTTTTCCAGTTAAAGAAAAAAAAAAAATCAGCCTGCTCAGCTGTAACCTCTAGATCCATAAAATTGTAGACGCTGAAGCCTGAAGGTAGTTTACACCACCCAGTGTGACTAAGATGGAATGACCCATGCTGACCCGGGGATATCAGTTCACTACACCTTCTGTGCCTTTGCTGTTTGAACAGAAGTGACCTTGGTCAGAGCTGTAGGGCTGGAGATTGGTCCTGCAGTGTGAAAAGGCTTTTAGTGTAGACAGGACTCCTTCGTCTGTCCTTTCTAAGGAAAAGATTTTTACTTCAGCTGGTGATGGACTGACTGAAGGTGGGATAGATGGAAACATTTTATTAGTCTGTAGTTCTTAAACAACACACTCAAGAAAATATTTACAGGGATTCAGTGGAGAAAGAAATTATTTGTCCTTGAGTTCTGTTTGTTTTGGGGATGTGCTAAATCACCACTGCCAGCTAAGTACACCACGGTTTGCCTCTAAAATCACTTAGTTGAAGAGCTTTGATTTTTATTTTACTCTGACTAGTTAAAAATGCACCACTTCTATTATTGAGGATTCGTTTCTAATTAAATTTATTTTCTGACAAAACATGAATTGTTGAAGTGAAGCTTTGTTTCTGGTAAAATATAAAACCCATTAACAGTTTCTGTTACGATTCATTTCATTGTTTTATTGGAGAATCATTGATTATAGAAAAATATTTTAATAATGCGTCTCATTTACAAAATTAGATCAGTTTATTTTATCATGAAGGCTGGTTTTAAAGCAACACTACAGAAGTTTCCAACCTTTAAACTCTGTGCTTCTGACTCATTTTGATGGTACACTGACATTTATTCTGTACATTGCTGGAGCTGTCATTGATTTGCAGCGTCCTAAAGCTGAGAAACTGCTCCTTACAACTTTTTGTTCCAGTCCAGAACGTTACGGGACAGCTGGGTTTTGATTGAGACCCTGTGCAACATGCCAGCAACTGGATATCAACATACTGGCCGTTTTGATTGTGCACCATGGCTGATACATAGGCCTGTCACGATAACAAATTTAGCTGTACGATAAATTTTCTCAGAAATTATCGCGATAAACGATAATATTGCGCAAAGCGCTAATGTGTCATTTTGAGACCATTCTCAACTAATATAATGACATATGCCATAATAATGCAAGTACCCCTTTTGTAAAGGTCAATAAACTAAATAAATAAAAGCGCCTTTTTCACATACGCCGGGACACCGGCCCAAAAGTAATGCGACCCACTGGGAATCCTCCCAAACCTCTCGATTAGCCGGCATTGCTCTTAATGTGTATTTTGTCAAATACGCTAGTATATAGGCTGACTCTATTTGCGTAATGTGCCTGCGGATTACAGGGGTTACTACGGTAGACCAGGAAGTGGGGGCTTTGTACTGACGTCGTAAGCTAGAATGTGTGTGTTCTGCTTACATGTGGGGAGCAGCGAAATGATAAAAGAGGAGGTGCTTGCATCTATTATTTCTCCATTCGACTTATTTACATATTTTAGCATGAGAATCGGAGGTTTAGCGCGAGAGCGTGAGAAGCCACTTAAATGCGCAAGTCTCACGGCCATTGCGTGTTGGCAGCCGTGCAAAACAAATGCGGCTTACCGGCTCGTGCTGCAACATGCTGCAGTCAAGTATGACACTAGAGAGATCACTCCGCAACAAACCAGAGCGTTGAGTCGAAATACTCCATAGTGAAACCTATTGTCATACACAGTTTATGGTAAAGGGGGGACTAATAAAAATTATCGCGGCCGGCAAACTTATCGTGCTCTTATTTTCTTATCGTTCAATTAATTGACTTATTGCTTATCGCGACAGGCCTACTGATACATCAAAGAAACCCATGATGACATAATCGCAGGAAGCGAGGGAAAAAAAGTGACAGAGCAAGAGATAAGACAAGAGTCGACTTTAAACTGACTTACTAGCTGGAGAGAGCTCAAAAAAGAAGCAGAATTAGGGATGCAACGATACCACATTTGTTCAAACCGAGTACAAGTACTTACATTTGTGTAATGCTGATACTAGTACGAGTATGAGTACTATGAGTGCTAATATAATCCCATTAGTTAACTGGTAAGAATGTAAACAAGAAGATCAGATGTTAGGACTAAGTGGTTAATTGTGTGATATATCAAATGGGTCTTCCTGAGGCCATCCTCTACATGTAAGGCTAGAAAACTGTCAGAATCTTCATAGATAAGGAGGATTAAAGGTGACATAGCACCTATATGCCCAAAATCAGCTTCTTCCACCAATGATACATAATTTGGATTTTTAATATGTCATGAGCCCTAGTTTTTTCACACTGGTATCAGGTCTGTAGTATTGGAACACATATGAAACCGAGCACGAGGACATGCACGTAGATTTGGATTGGTACCTGATACTGGTATTGGTATCAGTGCATCCCTAGACAGGATGCAAGACAGATGCTGAATTTGCCAGATAGGAGGAGCCAAAGTATGAAAATCTGAAGTGTTGCTTTAAATGGCTTTTAGGCTCTTACTCACACTGTACTGCAGCACGTCCCCTCCTGTTTAGCTTTAGTCTCTTTGAGATGTGTCTCCTTTTTTGAGCTTTTGTAACTGTAAGTATGAAGATCAGAGTGTGTAAATCTCATACTGACCAAAGCAATTTATCTCAGTGACTTTGTTTGTGTCTGTCTGCCCCCACATCCTCAGCAGACCTCCAGTAAATTGTACTAAAACCATCTGGGCTTCATGGCATCAGTAAAGAAAAGCAGCAAACAATCTCAGTAAACTGTTGTACTGTGGTGTTTATCATGATCCTACACACATGTATGTTTGTAGATTACCTAACACACATGGTATTTGAAATGTGTGTTTGGATGAACTTGAAGGCAACAGGGTGAATGTAAACTTTCGTGGTGTGTTCAAGAGGCAGTGGGAATTACTTCACAGCTAATGAACTTTGATTGATTGAGAGTGATTGTTTTATTTAAATTTAGAGATAATTTGATTCTTTGAGGTGACTTTGGTCAGAAGACGAAGGAACACTTCTAATTGAGAGATTTTTGCGAAGGGCTTCAGAGTGCTGCGCGGACCCCCAGAGAGACCTCTCAGAATTAAATCTTCTAGCAGCAGTCACTCCCTTTATCCTTTTGTAGGGTGAGGTGGAGGATATGTTTACAATTTCTGCTGCCTGAACCACAGATGACAATATTAACTGTAATTTTTGAGCCATATAAACAAAAACACCCTGTTTCGCAAAAAACAGTCCAAGGTCCAAGGTAGAGAATAATTTGTTTAGTATGGTGTCGTCGAAGATGGAGCTGCTCTAGTGTTTGTCCAGGCGCAGCTGGCTACATCTCCACATCCTCATCCTGCTGTTTCCACTCGTCACAGGAGGACAAAAGGAAAATAATGACGCTGGATTAGTCTAAGAGCAAAACATATCTCATCATACAGATGACGCATAACCTCTATTTAAGGCAAGACTCCAATTTGTTGTTGAGGGAACACGAGGAAAAGCACTTATAGACATTAAAAAGAAAGTTAAATCAAAGGGACACAACTGTAATCATTATTTGTGATCAACTTAAGAAGCATGAAGAACACTTTAAGCTCCACTGCCCTTATTTACCTTCCCTGTTACACACACCCTCATCTCCATTTAAAAAAAATGACCATTGTTGAGATGGAGAGCCTGTCTGCTGCTTATGTCACCCCTGTCCAGGGACCACCTACGACTAATGAAGTTTTAAATTAAGTCTTCATAATTAAAAAGGTTGTCAGTGGCAGTTTTGTCCCGCAGCGAGAGTGAAAGGCAGAGCTGTGGACATGGTCAGGAATAAATCAGAGCCGCTGGAGGTCAGTGCGACCGCGGAATAGTAGCACCTCTGTGATAGATGCCCCCTGTTAAGGAGGGCTTAAATGAGGCAGAAAGATGTGTCCTGAAGATAATGACTGTTATTATGGAAGAGCAGAGAGAGCCAAGTCTGGAGATGCATTTTATGTCAATGAGCTCAGAGAATTGGAGAAAAGAAAACCTGCCAAACATTTGACTTCTTGTTGCAGATATTGAGGATGAGAAGTTTAACTTGAGCCTCCCACACTCTGACTCATTGAGCTCTGCAGGGATGGCACCTTAATTAGGAAAGTGACACTATGTCCTGTTTGGTGTAGCTCTGTGGATACCATGTGAAAGTTAATGACTGTAGCTCAAACAACAGCCGCAGGTCTTAAAGTAAACAGCGAGTTGAAACCAGGTTTTGTCCCTTATGACGGAGGTGTGCACTTGCTTGTGTGTGATGCTGATGGCTCAGCTACAAAAGTCAGGCAGAAGAAATGCTCACCCTCAAGTTCTGTCGGCTCCTTCTCAGCTGCATTTTATCACTAAAAAGAGACACTTCCACTCTGTCTCAGCTGTTCTGCATCAGCCGTCAGTGACCCAGGAATGTCAGCTCAGCTGTTTGAAGTGGAGTCGACGACAGCCACACACACACTCAGACAAAAACACTGAGCCACAGTCAGCCTTCTCTCCAGTGTCCCAGCTGTGCACAAATATTTTAACTTCAGCATCTGTCAAGGGGGCTGCAGGAAAATCTATGTTTTTCTAAAGAGGCTGCAGCACTTCTATTGAGTTTTCTCTTTTCACTGTGAGATACCAGTGTTGTTCTGGTCTGTTTATTGATAGGACAGGAGAGATATCCCCGCTTCCTATTCAGCAGAACAAACATTTGCTGTAATTGATGCACACAGGAGGAGAAAATATTGAGTTAAAATTCCTGAAAAGTATTTCCCTGCTTGATTCAACTGACCAAAGAGAGCATGAAAAAGGCAGGAATAACTTCCAAATATATCAAAACGAACGCGTAGACGTGACGAATGAATAAAAAATCTTCTCTAGCAGTCAGGTACTCCATGTCCACATCAATTAAACAGAAACTGCTTAGCTCATCGAAGATATTAATGATGTTTCAGTGACGGATGCACTTTCTGTCTCATTTGTCAAAGAAATGTAAAAATTGGTTGCTTTTTTTTTAATTCCCAATGACAGATGAACACTTGGCAGAATTTATAGCCTCCTCTGTCCTGACAGTTGTAATGACTTATGCAAATTGGAGGTTAAGTGCTGAGATGAGGCTGTTCAGCAAAGGAAAAAAAACAAAACAGAAAAAAACAGATATGCAAACAATTGATGGCAAGTGGAAGAAAAGGCAGACAGAAGAATAAACCAAGAGCTCTTGACATTTCTCATCGTTTGATGTGTGGGATAAGTTAAATCCAATCAATATGCACTATTCTGAAGATATTTTTTAAACGTACTTGATAAAATTAAATTGCAAAGAAAAGGTTTTTTTCATCTTCAAATGTAGAGATAATATAAAAAAGACATTGTGTGTGAACCACCACCTTATGTTTGATCATAATGATATTTTTACAGAGAGAAAATAAGGATTTAAAGCATCACTTCACTGGTGATCACAGATATTTACTGTAAGCTCAAAAACGTTATTTCCTTTTTTTATTTGCAAAGCGAATCATCTTCTTGTGTTTACTCTTTTCCTTGTCCTCTTCCTAAACTCTGCTGTGGCACCAGTGATGGTCCTAATCTTACCCAGTTCCTGAAAAGCAGCCATGAGCTATCTGGTGAGTGGGGCTCATCAGTGGCAGATTAATGTCCAGCTGTACTCTCTGCACCATGCTGCGAGAGGGATGAACAAAGGGAGGCAGAGGGAAGTAAAACGACTTAAAGTGGGAAAGACTGACTACTAAAGCCTTTAGATTGGGTAAAATATAGACAAAGCTGAGACTGAAAAAGGAATGAGAAAATATATTTTTGTTTAAGCACAAAGGAATGATGAGGATCATCATTCTTTCTGCACATTAGAACGTAGTGTAGGTTGAGTTGTACCATCACCTGCCCATGTTGCAAATTTAACTCCTGCAGAGTTAAGGCTCAGAGTTGCCACATGATACACACACATCTGCACATTAATAATAAATAAACACCACAAGAGTTACATTACAAAGTTTATACCTTCATCTCTCCCATAATATTGAAAAGAAGTGAAACACAATCCCCAAGGCAAAAAGAGGCAATAAGAATATATTTAAAAATGAGGAACTGTTTGTGTGATAAATCATCATCCCACAAAGTGATGGAACATGTGCATGTAATCGTACAGCTGGGATTTTACTCAGTAATTACTGTTTTATTGAAAAATCTATAAGTACAAGAGCAATTACAAAGGTGATCACATCAAATCTTAGTACCGCAGTGTATCAGGATGCAAGGCCCATCATTCATTGCCGCAGAAACTCTGCTTTCTGCTTATTTGATGGATTGGTTATTAAATAAATTTGATATACAAAAACATGAATTAAGAGTGGAGATTAAAAAGTTGGAAAACAAACTATTGTAAGAAAAAACACAGAATTTTAAAGCACCAGAAATACAATCTTTTAAGCAACGTGGACACATGTTGCTCACCCTAAAGTTAAAATAAATTTTGACATTTCTGCTAAAGGAAGATTCGGCTGGTTGCCTGGCAACCTCACATCATCAAAAATAAACTGCTCTGAGGCAAAGCACAGCCATGTTCACACTGTAACCCCTGTGAACTACAACTTGACATTTGAGCACATGCCCTTTTCTTGATAACAGATTCAATAAACATATAGATGCTCAAAGGCTCCTTCCAGCTATGTAATAAAACTTTTGCAATGACTACAATTTTAATACTAAATAGTGTCTAAAAAATACTAAGAATGTTTTCTATGTAAATACTTCATAATTAATTACATCTCTGTTTTAGACTTTTATTTAAAAAACAAGGGGAAAAAGGTTAAAAAAAAAGCCACAAATCCGTCAATTGTAATATTGAAAAGTTTGACAGTATTTTAGGGATGTAGTGCATATTTTTTCTTTCGAGGGACTAAATGTAAGACAATTAAGAAAAGCTCACCTATAGTAAAGCATGGTGGAGGTTCAATCATGCTGTGGGTTGCTCTGCTTCTCCTGGTTTTGGAAGCACTGAATGTGTCATAGCATCTATAAAATCAAAAGATAATAACAGGAATTATAGTCAGAAAACTAGGTTTGAAGCAAAGGTCTTGGGCCTTTCAGCAGGACAAGGATGAGAATCACACATCCAGCGTCACAGAAGAATGACTGGGGAGGAAGAGGTGAACTGCTTCAAACTTTAGAGCAAGTCACTACCAAAACCCCACTGAAAAGGTTTACATTGTGTAGAAGATGGCAAAGATCAAGATGCTATTTAAGGCCAAATCATTTACCATCTAAAGTAATACCTATATAAACCACACACACACTGCCGTACGGGCAGAGGACCAAAGTCAAACTGACCAAATGAGCTTTGTCTTGACAGCAGCACTGTGGGCAAACCATCTGAGTATCAATTACAAACTTCATTACATCAAAGGACAAAACAATCACACACATGCATTCAGTTAAGGATTTCATTTTCCCAGAGAACCATTAAAGTTGAGTTTGATTCAGTGCAAGTGATTAAAAACAGCTTAAATGTGGTCATTTTCTTTGGGAACAATAACAGTTTTGCAATACACAGCCATGGCTGTTGCTAAGTAACTAGTCCTGCAACTGATCTTTTCATCACTTGACTGATATTGCAGACAGGTTTATTGTTTGGAGACAAGACACCTTAGTAGAAAAGTAGTAGTAACAACACAGCTCTTAAGCGTGATGTTGTTTTGATGACTGTGATGGTGAGAGTCAGCAGGAAGGTCTGGAGGAAGGTTTTCTTCACAGCGTGTGAATAAACAGATATGTAAATCTGTGGGATCAGTGTGAGAAATACAAGAACGCCTTTTCTCATCCTGTGGCAATATTAGCAAATTTGATTTGATCTTTCAAATGCTGCAAATGCAAAACATTTTCAGAAATAAACAATGCTGTTTTCTTGTGTTAGACGGGAAAATATATGGTATTTTTTACACTTACACTTGTAGCTTAGAGCTGAAAGCATTATATCATGATGATTAATATGCCCCATCCCAACATAAGTCTAAACCTTTGGTTCACTTTAGCTATAACAGTCAATATATTGTTGAGCATGTTGAGTTTTCCTGATGTTAAAGATGAAAAACATGTTTGCAATTAGATTTGCTTTAAAATGCACTTGCTGTTTCATTCAGTTAAAAGAATGCAATTATTTTAATTGATAACAAATTTATCAACACTCTAATAATAACCCCATTTTTGTTTGGTTCAAAAAGTGAAAAAAATCTGGGAAAAGTCTGCTCGAGTGCTGGTGGTGATAAAGCTTGTTCTTCCCTAACAAGATGTGTGGTGTAGTAAGTGATGATATATTTGGATCAAACTTGAATGCAACTGCATGTAAGCTGAAACTTCCAGCCAATAGGATGATTGATTTCTCCAGTCAACTAGCCCAGGGGCTTATATTTTAGCAGCAGCAATGACACCACACAAATATATCACTCGTGTTATGGCTTATGCTCTCAGTCTGCTTGCACATGTTGGGTTCTTGTGTTGTGCTTTAACGTCTGCAGTATACCATCATGACACGCTGCTGGCTGACTTTATTGCAGTTCTTACTTATTATGTTCAATCCGCTGTTTTTATGTCCCAGTTATTTGATTTCGTCTCCCACCTGCTCGTTAATTACAGTTAATTATGATCACCTGGGCTTCCAGGTGTAAATCAGTCTCTGATTGGATCGCTTGGATAAAAAACAGCTGCGGGCTTTGAAGACCAGGATCCAAGGTCACCGCTCCAGTCATGTTGCTGTTTCTGTTCCCTGTCCAGAATGTCAAAACTAAAAAATAATAATGAAAGAGCTGCCAAGACTTCCTGTCCTCTAAAAAAAAAAAGTAATCATAATAATGAAAAGTCATCTGCCATATGAGACTGGATTGTATTTCCCTTGGGAGTTCAACCGTATGCTTATGCATGCATGTTTGCCTGCTGTGAACACTTACACACATATACACACCTTTAGACAACTGCTGAAGCTTAAATTTTGCTGTTTACCTGCAGACTGGCAGTGGCTCTGTGATAAATCACTGTCTCTGACAGATATCTCAGGGTTTCATGCAGGCTCATGAACCTCACCCTGTGAAAAGGAGCGACTGAGTGAGACATTTGAGTGTAGCAAATATTCCATGGAAACCTCAGAGGAGGCTGGAGTCAGAAGGTGGAAATAAAGACAGATTTTCAACTGAACTGTGTTGCCAAAAGGGCTTGTTTGAAATTAGAGAACATCATACTTAATACTTATTCATTTATGTGTTTATCTGTGGAATGTTCCTTTAGTAGAGTATGAGGCACAGCTGAAATTTTAGAGGCATTTGCAATTTAATTGTATTTGATTATTCAGATAGAACACCAAGGTATCGAAGATGTTACAACAGAGCTTTGCAAATGTTTGCATAATGACTTTAGGGATTTATGAAACTTACCACCCTCAAGGAATCATTGTGTAAAAGTACAATACACTATACTGACAACAGGAAAGATGCAAAACCAGTTCCTTAAAATATGTGATTAATCTCATTAATAGTTTTTTTTCAGACCACGTAGAGAAAAAAAGTATGATATTGATTAATTATGAGGAAAGAATAGCTGAAAAAAAAATCCAAGCAATAGCCTGTTGCATCTCCTCTGACTTTTATGAGAGTTGGGTTCCAACTTTCTCATTCCCAAAGACTAAGGGAATGAGAAAAGCATCCAAAAATTCTAAATATGTCCTTATATTTACTGTAGAGGTAATGACAGTCATTTCTTCTGGTCCTTGAAATGAAAAGCAAGTGGAAATGACTTTTTATCTATATATGTTTCATTGGCCTTGCACATACAAAAATAAAAAATAAATAAATAAATAAAAAAGGTCCATAATCATCTCTTTACCCAATACAGATCAGTGACTCATCACTTTCATCTACTCAACCCCTGATCATGACTACTTCTCCTTAGCCCACGCTTACCTTGTTTTCTACAGTTTAGTGATAGTGATAGTTTACAATTGATCACAAACACCTTTTCTGCCTATTGTTTTTTTTATTTCTTAGTTGTGCATTTTCCTATCTGGAGGCACCTTTTAACTGCAGACTATTTACATATGTAGACTTGTGCTGATATTTGTTTTGAAAATTCAGATTAAAAGGTAATTTTATATATATATATATTTTAACTGATCTAAGTTATGCTTTAAAAACGTGATTTTCAGCTGATGAATGAAATTATGTTTTATATCAGTGATTTTTGCCCTTTTTTTTTCTATATAATGAAACATCTGAAAGAACATCTGCTAAGAGTGGGGGTTTCATATTTTTCAGGGTCTGTAGCTACGCAACATACATAGTCTATCATCCTTGTAACACATGCACCACATACGATGGTATCCCTGGTGTATCCACCATATGATTCTTGATAGGCAGCAGCTTTTGAAGTCCATGCACTCATCCATCACTTCATAAGTCATATTTTATATAGGAGGCAGCTGCACCACCAAATCACTCATCTCTTAAGTCTGTTTCAAAGAACACTGATTTTCTTTTGCAAGTAAACTCTTGAAAGTACATATTTAAAGTGTGCAGTGACAAGACAGCAAGGAAAATTGCTTCACCTGACTCCACATGCCACCAACCAGCAGTGCGTCTCATTTCTTGATTTGACTTACATGCACCTGGAGGTTTGATCTATCTCCTGCTCTCCTGCTGCTGACAAACACCCCCCTTTTCATCTGTATTTGTCATTTTGAAAGTTTTATTCAGTTTGCACAGACAGGAAGAGAGCGCCACCAACACAGATAACTATGTAAATAGAAATGTTCAGAAATATAACATACAATGGCACAACTTGCACTTGGCAGCAAGTCAAGTGACTTGACAGAGTTGAGCTCTTGAAGGAATGTTGTGTTTTTTGGATCAACTTTACCAGTTACTATCAACTTAACAGGATGAGACAGTGCAGATTTGTCTGCTCAGTGTGCAACGCTGAGGGGCAGCTCTGTGGTATTAGCATTTACCTTGGGCTCAGACCTGGCCTGAACTGATAATTGAACACTGTGAGTTTCTCCTGTACCAAACAGCAAGAAGAGCAGAGGAAACTAATTATGTATTCCATTTAGTTTGGGGAACATGAGATTGGAGAGCAGATAGACACAGTGAAATCCAAATAAACTGGCACTCAAATGCCTGAAGCTTGGACCACCTGAGTGACCCACTTAGCAGTCTAGTTTAAATTTCCTTGTTACTTTGATCATGTGCTGGTAAAGAGGGCAACATCGATGAAAATATGAAATATCCATCTTGAGCCTCCAGTGTGATTTAATGAATGAAAATGGGTTTTATTTTTTAATTAAGTTTTAAATGATGAATCAAAAATCAATTTGAGCTAATGCTCTTCTGTACCCTATGGTACAGTATACAGTAATATTTAGGCAGTTGTCACTTTCAATAGAACTTTAATGAACAGATAATAATAATAATAATAATAATAATAATAATAATAATAATAATAATAATTATAATTATAATAATTATAATAATAAAATCAATTTAAACCTGGGCCATATCAGCACGGTTCATTTTGCAAAATCAAAAGGAAAACTGACCTAATGTCATCCTATTCAGCAACAAACTATTCAGGGTTCAAAGTTGTTGAAGGGGTAGTGCACCTAAAAATGTGGTTTTTGAGCTGTAAACAACACAGAATTACTTAATCGTGATGGAAATCACATATACTGTTGATAAAATTTGTATTTTTTCTTTAGTTTTTTTTTTAAAACGGGATTTTGTGGGTAAAAAATGGCTCATAACACTCTCTACAGTTTAAAACCAGGTTATGTTTTTCATGACATAGCAAGGTTATCTACATCACGAGAAAATTTTAAAAACCAGTAGTTGGTGAAACAGTTTCACACGTTTTGTGTTGTGCTGGCATTCGGTGCAGCTACAAACATCACGAGTAAACGGATGCGAAAAGGCAGCCGTGGGGGTTAGCAGTATTCTGTGATAACACATCTGTTTACTGTACAACTGAAAGTATTCATTAATTGCTTCTACAATCACTCAGTTTCCACAAACCAGAGCTACAATAGTTTTTATTTACAAATTGTGTACAAAGAAAACCCATTAGCTCCTTAGCTTTGTGTAACATTGTGGAACATAATTTCCTTTTCTAGGTTATTGCTGTGTGATGTTTTCTGCTTCAGTTGGTATTTTATCACACTTTTACCATCTGCAATAATTAACATAGAAGATAACAGGTAAACATATAGTAGGGAACTGAAAGAAGATAAAATCTATATTGTTGTACAACTGCAGGTAATGAGGAAATTTTACAAACCAAAATGTCTTGCTGCAATCTTTCTTCTGGTGGTTTTTCCATCCTGCTTACTCTCATATCTAGATCAGATTGTGGTTGGAAAATGCACAATTGGATTTTAGGTATTATTGTACTAAAAATGCAGCTTGTTTGTAATTCATTTTTCTTTTGTTTTCAAGTAGGAGAGCAGTAGATTCCTGACTACTGCAATAGGAGTAGCTATCATTTATGAGTTACTATCATTCTCTCACCTGCTACCTCAGCAAGCCTACAAAAATTTGAACAATTAGAGGACACTTTTGCCCAGGCCTTTCATTTTCAGAAGGATGATTCCTCTAAGACAAAGCTAATCTAGAGGTACCCAAGATTAAGAATGAAATACCTGAAAAATTATCATGCCATGTTTACTCTATCCTACAATCCCTCCTCCCTCACCATTACCACATTTTGTAGTCGTTGGCTTCCTGTGCAACATAGTAATGTATGAAAATGTTCCTGCAATGACATGTTTTTGTAAAACTCATAATACTGCAGCCAGAATTTTCTACTGAGTCCTTGCCAGTAAACAAATTTAATCTGCCAATGATCTTGCATTCTAGGTTATGATCAAGCTAAAGAAATTATTTAAATATCCTCCCCCTTGCTCTCCAATTTGGTTCTGCCTCATCCTTTCTAAAAACTTAAAAAACTTAAAAAGGAAATTTTAAGAGGATACAAAGGGAAAACAATAGAAACTACTACAACAGGCTAGTTGTGTAGTGTGGCCATTGAACAAGATGAAAATTTTTTAGTTATTCAATATTCTGTCCTAATTAACATTAAAATTGACCTTGGAATGGAATAGTGGCCTATCCAGAGTGTAACCTGCCTTTCACCATGTAGTGATCATCTCCTCTAGCACTTTGAGTAAGGAAAAACAGGAATTATGAACGAAAGAATAACCCTCAAAATCTCTATCTTATTTGTTCAAAGATAAATAACAGCTATGATGTTAATTAGAGTGTTACATTATGTAGTTTTTCCTCTATAATTATTTAATATACTTGCTGACAGAAAGAGTAATTCGGTGAACATGTTTTAAGAATATAATCTAGGCTACATGCAATAACAGGCATAAGTGCTGTAGCTAACAAAACCAGTTCAAGTAATACTTGCAATTAGTATGGGTCACTCATTGGTTAATTGAGCTGCATGGCTTTACCCCGCAGGACCTGTCCTTAGCTTTAAAGTGTTATTACAGTTTGTTAATGGAACTTTGTTCTGCTTTTCCGCCTGGAGCTATGCTTGGTAAGATAAGCATAGCTGGAGCAATGCTTGATAAGATAAGATAAGATAAGATAAGATAAGATAAGATAAGATAAGATAAGATAAGATAAGATAAGATAAGATAAGATAAAATAAGATAAGATAAGATAAGATAAGATAAGATAAAATAAGATAAGATAAGATAAGATAAGATAAAATAAGATAAGATAAGATAAGATAAGATAAGATAAGATAAAATAAGATAAGATAAGATAAGATAAGATAAGATAAGATAAGATAAGATTGTAGGCTTCTTTATTAAGCCCAAGTTGAAAGAGTTCACTTCTATGAAAAGTAATGAAAGCAGGAACAGGTGAGGGATTAACTGAGGAGTGAAGTCATTAGGCAGGTCTATGTGTGTACCAGGCAGAAACACCTGGCAAAATGAAACCCAAGAAATGTTGGAGGTCAAATCTAGGCGGGACTGGGATGACACGACTGGCAACCTGTCAGAGGGTAAGTGGAAGTGGACTGGTTTACAATATATACTGTGGAGCTAATGAGGGATGGGGAAACAGGTGAGCTAGGGGACATGAGTAATATAGTGATTGGGAAAGGCAGGGGGTGTCCAGGTTGCTAGAGGGCAGATGGAAGGGGCTGAAACTGAATTTGACAAGCAGATAGTGTAAATAGTAGATGGCAAGCAACAGCAATGAGTGAACTGTAACATCCATATATCCCCATTGTCATTATTTGTTAATAAAACCAACATCCACACTTTTTTTTATTATTAGTTAGAAAAAAAAACAGTTTTGAAAAAAATCTTAACATTATCACACATCCAGTCACCCAGCATGTGTCACAGTATCCAACAGAGATATATGAGCAAGTAATGAAGGAACATGGTCAGAGAGACTCAACCTTTGTGTGGTCCTGGGAGGCATAATAGCTGGGGCCAGAGATGGAGACTGGATGGCTAATGAGGCAAGTCAGTAATTAGCCACCAGTGTCACTGGCCTTTCAACTCTTACGTGCTATCAGAGGGAGTGAGTATGTATGGGATGGAGACAGAGGAGGAAGCAAAGAGACTTATACTTATTCGAACAATCATTTATTTACACTATAGCCTCAATTCAAAGGAGCAACATGAAAAAAAGTCACTGACATAAAAACACTTTAGTAAAGACACTTTACTAAAATAACTGTTATGTTTTTATTCTCTTAGAATGAGCCATTTATATCTACTTGCAGTGAGTCCACAGTGACAGCGGCCATATTTGTTCCACCATTTTAACTAAGTTATCTCTGAATGGACAAACAACTCTGTGTGCGAAGTGAGAGCCCTTTGAGCTTCAAAACAGCAGTGCCAGCCTTGTTTGATAGGTGGTAGAGCTCTGTTTGAGACAAGTAATACCTTAAAAGCACATAGAAGAAGACACTACAATTTTGAACTCATTACCTGTAGTGCAATCATCTCTGCCCCTAAGGCCACTGGATCTACTCGCAGATGAAAAATGTATGTGTCTTGATGAATTTTGAGCACCGACAGCCACCGTCCATTCACAACTGTGCTTGGTGTTTGAAGTAATATCTGGGCCCATCTTTACTACTAGATGTCAGTAATTCTTACACACTGCACCTTTAAGAAAAAAAGGAAAACTCAATTCTTGGTAAATATATGTAGAAATTTGATTTTAAATTCAAATTATATTCTACAAAGAAAGACTTTTTTTCTGAATTTCATCCTGCCAGGTGTTTAGGATCTGTGACACAGGCAGTCACTCTCCAGCAGGAGCTGCACATGGCCCTGAAAATCTTCTCTTTGGAACACTTTCAGACCCATGGACTGTGTTGACTGCGAAGACATCACTATAGAGCTTAAAGTAGCATGCAGCCTATAGAGTTAACAACCTTTGTGCTCTCTAGACTGAAGTGGACTGACACTGAGTTAGACAGAAAGGATAAATGGATCTTAACCTGCCCCAGTTGGATTGTTACCATTCTTTTTCTCATGAGAGCAGTTTTTAAAAGCCCGTATTGTGTTGGTGGCGTCTTCCAGTTGCTGCCACTGAGCAAATATAATGTGCGTTAACTTGACACAGAAAAATGCTTCACTATGTGTACTGAATGACAGGTCTGCCCCCTCCATCTGTGTCCCTCTGATCCCATCTGGAGCTCAAGTTAAGTGTTGCTGTGCTGGACCTGGCTAGCTGTAGCAGCGGAAAACAAACTGGTGCGCTAAGACCTTCAGACACCACAGGGGTGGCTATTTCTCCTCTCCTCTCCACAGCTGCTCATCTTTAGGGCAGAGGAGGTGATGAGACTTCACTGGACTCACTAAAATTGGAGAGCTGCAAATCTAATTGCTTCCCATGTCTGCATACTCATCAGTCAATGTTTGGAAAAGCTCTGGGTAGCCATGTCTATGAGTATCGTAGTTTACTTCTGTTTAACTACAGGGTTTTCCCATTAAATCATTTATAAAAATAATGCTGCCAAAAAAAAAAAATATATATCCTAGAATGCTTTTTATGTTTTTGACCATTGTGTCTTTAAAAGGATAGAAAATTTTGGGGGTGAATAACACTAAGAAAATATTTAATTCTCTATGAAACACTACCTGTTGAAAAAAAGTGATACACTCAAAGAAATGTGCATAATTAATTGCAAATAAAGAGCTAGTCGTGTTTAAAACAAGCATGCTTAATTTATCCCACCTTCAGATCCTTCAAAGGTGTTCCAGATTTAAGTGTGATATTTTCATGCTTAGATTTATAGAGATCCACAAAGCCATAAAAAAATTAAACTGTGGATGCTTACATTATTAATCTAGCAAGCGATGTGAGAGGAAAATATTCTAATCATTTTAAACAAATTCAGGCCATTCTAATCTAAAAATACATCATAGATATGTTTGTACATGTCCAAAAAACATAAAAGTGTCACAATTCAAGGTTGAAAATAATGAACATAATAGTTACTGCTATGTGTTTACACAATATTATAGATGCATGAACATTACCATAACCAAGTGTTTTAAATTCCAAACTAACCATTCAGAATGAGAGCAAAGTAGAAAGGTGTAAAGGGTGTTAAAAATGTTGGCAGATGGGACTTAAACTCATCTGAGTCAGCAGTGTAACACCATCCTCCACCTGTTTTCTTCCTTTTATAACATGGTAAGTAATGCAGCAGTGTGCAACATGAGCACATGTTGTAGTAGCAAAAATATTGTAGGTAAACATCTTCATCTTAAACTGACACATAGCAATTACATAATTACCCTGCAAGCTTGTCAGATCATTATCATTATCATCAGATGTGAAGTTATTATATTCAATCACGCCTTTGTCACCAGTTTGAGTACTTTCTTGTCATCATTATAAGTCTTATTTTTGTATGTTGTTGGAAACGCCTGCAAGTTTCAAAGATTACAAGTAATTGCCAATTTAGCCAAGATGAGTTCCCCTTCTCCTCTCAACCCTGTGCTTATTTTTAAGCCTTTGTTTGAAAATCGCATACCCATGACAAAAAAGTATATCTCTGCAACCAAAAGGTCTATTTGAGTCATAGTAAAGGAAAAACTTGTGAGATTTGTCGAGATGTGTTAATATCATTATATGTGTTAGTGGTGAAGAATAAATGAAGATGGCACATAGCACAAATGAAAAAAGTTTCAGTCTTGCCTATAAAAACTATTTCAGGGTGAATATGTATATCCCTTCGGAATGATGCAGTTCTACCTCTAAACTGCTATCGAATATAAGATGAACAATATCTCTGCAAAGGTCAACTCTGAATAAGTGAAGCAGAACACAATTAGAGAGGTTTCAGTATAAACAGTTCATCTCCAAATTGATAATTTTGGCACAGTTTGGCACCATCTGTTCTCAAATCCCCTAAGTAATGGTTCACATAACATATGTGAAAAAAAACATCAAGTTTTATTCTCTATTTTAGTGTGAAGTCCTTACTTATTTTTTTTATTCCTTTTTTCCTTTCTTTGTATTTTAATCTTATGAAATTCACATTATTAGGATTCTTGTAGAGAATATCACAATGAAGATATGAAATAATGAGCTTGCTGTTTTTTTTACCCACAGCCTCTCACACTGAAGGGCTCTGAAATATATGCTGAGAAGGTTCTTGATCAAAATCACCTGGTGTCATCCACTCCTCAGCACTATGCCTTGTTGCATAAGCTTTGTCTCACACAGTATAAAAACTTTGCGACCCCCCCCCCCTCAAGTCTCCTCAGGCACTGATTGATTGGAATAGATTTGCAGCTCCTCCATCACTGCATCCGCTCCCACAGCTTGGTGTGGCGGTAAAATAAGTCCTGAGTGAGCGATGCAGAATACCAAACACACTGAAAAGGTCAGTCAATATCTAATTGCTTTGTCAACTCTGCCTTTATTCATATATTAAATATTTAATATTGTCATTAAGAATTCAAAGGTAGGATATCACAAGGTGGCATTAGAACTGATCTCATTAAGCATTTTTCATAATGAATGACATTTTTTTCTTGTCTCTAACGGACTACTTTACATGGATACTCACACCTCCAGGACACATCACTTTGTCGGTGATGTCTGAAATGTAAAACAAAGGAAATGAAAAAACGTTTTTATCTCATCAAGATAATAGATAGATAAAAAAACTGTGGCTGCAGTGACTTCACCATTGTGTGCTTCTGCTGGGAAACCATATTTATTTGATGACATTTCTTTTATAAAAACATTCCCTACACTGCTTATCTCACACACTACAGGGAGAAATTGCACCCATATCAGCAGTTTTTGGTAACTTCTTGTTTCTCTGTTCCCAACGATGATAGATCCACTTCATTTTCAGAGCGAGCTGCCCTCTTTATTCCAATCAGCTCTGAAGCAAAATGCAGGACACGCTGCTGATGAAGTCCAGGCAGGAGTAGAAATGAAGAGCCCTGATAAAACATCATCTTGTGTGACTCATATGCTGAAGAGCAAACTTTGCCGAGCCGGATTAACACTCGTAAACTCCCGAGCAGAAACGCAATTACTTGTGTTAACACTGATATCCAGTGTAACTTCCCTCGATGACTGATTTCTCTTTGTGCATGTCAGTATGTGTTTATATGTATGCTAGAAGAGGGAAGGAGATAAGAAACATCCTTGCCCTTTTGTCTAACATGGTGTACATAACCCATAGACAAGACAAACAAACAGTAATGAGGTGACTAAGTCGATGTGTGTCTATGTAGTTTAATTCTTACCTCTTGAGGAGATCAGAACTTCATTTTAAACTTAACTGCATTACGGTTTTATGCCATAAAAACTGTTTCTTTTCAATTATAAAGACAGTATTGGCAAAACAGTAAAGACTATAGCAAAGCAACCAGTAAGTGAAGGATGGAATGCTATTTTTTTATGACTTATGCCCAAAAAGGTTGGGTTGCAGTCCTCATATGCTTAAATTTTCGTTCTTAGAGTACATAAAGAAATGTTTTTAGAAGATCTATGGAGCCAGAATTGCAATTAAAGGTTTCACGTGACAAGAATACCTTAATTTGTGTTGAGATGTATTTACACAAGTTTTTCCTAAAAAGTTTCACAATACAAGTTTTCACAAACTTTTTTTCTTTTAGAAAAATGGGTCTGCACTCACATTTTTTTTTTTCAGTTCAGTCGCTCAGATGTTGCGGCTGTGTAGCAAAGTCACCCCTACCAGCATCACCACTTTTATGTGTCTTTTCAGGCCTCACACTGGCACACCCCACCCTCGCATACCCCTTCCTACACTACCCATACACCTCATCAACCTCTCTAATCTCCGTATGCATGCATGCCGCCCTGCCCATGCCAGGCGGACTGACAGCTGATCGCTGTGACTGACCTTGGTAGATTGTATTTCTGACAAAGTCTGACAGAGACAGAGAAGAAGACAGAAAAAGAGTAAAAACATGGTATGCATATCATAGAGATAGATTCAAACTCCAGAAAGGACAAGAAGAAACAAAGTGAAGCCATGAGAACATTTTCAGTCTCAAAACATCATCACCTTGTGTTTGCGGTGAATTTAAAGCTGTATGCATAGGCTGGTGCAGAGCGTCATGAGTTGGTCTCCTTAGAGGAGAATGAGGTGACTGTGGTCACTAGTTGAGTCACTGGGGTAGAGCTGCAGGGCCACAGAGCCATTAAACACTACAAAGCCTCTTAATCAGCCTATGTCTCCAGGGAACAAAACATACAACCTCGACCCGGAGCCCCTTGAAGGCCCTGTCACAGCAACACAAACACATGGGCACAGGCACACACACACACACCTGTACCCACAGACTAATCCAAAAGCTCATTTTGAAAGTGAAGTCAGTGAGTTGAATCAAGGTTAGAGCCGAGAGAACAGAAAGCTGGGAAGGACATTGCTGTTTGTGGTCCTCTTTAGTGCTATGGTGCAAGGTAGTTGACATTTAGGAGATTTCACCAGAATGAATCATTAAGTTTGTTTTGAATAAATATGCTGAGTAGTGTCATCATTTCAGAGTGAGAGCCCAGCAGTAAGGTTCATTTCCCTCAGATTCACTGGTGTTTTTCACCTTGTATACATACTTGTTTTAAATAATCTAATTTGGACCTTTTTGATTAATTTTTTTGGTGTCCTGGTTAGAAGTAAGATGCAATTTTTAGGTTAGGCTTAGATTGGAGTGGGTATATTATGGTTTGATTACACATTATCCAAATGAATATGGATTTTGAGTTTGTCACGTTATACAAACACCAATTATTAAAAGAGAAGGCAAGTTTATAAAATTAAATTTTGAAATCTTAAATGAGCAGGCATAGATCGTGGGGACATGTCTGATGAGGATGCTGAATGTTAGATCTCAGACCAGCTCAAATGAACACTACTAAAGGGTCAAACAGGGTTGATTTTAATCAAACTATTGAGATGTAAAATCATACATGCATGCTACAGATATTAATCCAACAGCCTATGAAGTTCTGCACAATGTCTCGTTAATTTGAGTCAGGTGTGTTGGAGCAGGGACACATTGAAAACCTGCAGGACTGGGGCCCTTGAAGAGATCAAGATGATTTCAAAGTTCTCTATAAAAGTTAACAAAGTTTTTTTGTTGTTTTTTTTTTTCATTTACAGATAGTTTTATGAAAACTTATTGGACAATGAACACAAATCCCTCAGACCAGTGCCTATGGAGGAGGGAGATTCATTATTATTTTCACTGACCAAAAACACACAAAAGAAACATTGTAGGAATTGTACAATCTGTCAAAACTCAGAGAAATCTCTGTCTTCGTGAACACCAGAGCTCATCTGTGTTCTTTTCAGATATTTGCAATGCTGTATTGATCGCTCACTGCAGGAAAATGTCCTTCTTTTCATCCTGCCTTTATTCACGTCTGAGCCTGGAGATCTTTCTCTGGTATTGACAGGTTTAGTTGAAGACACAATAATTGTGGCTCAGCTCCAGCTCAACATCAAGATCAAGCAGTGGCTCTGGCTGATTTCGGAACTGTGTTCAAGTTATTGAGATGTTTTTATTTGTAGTGTCTGCTTACACAGCTCAAAATCTAGATTTAGAAAACAAAAATTAATTAGTACAGATGTAGGATCATGCTAAAGGAGTAAGGGAGAAACATACCAGTCTTTACTTTTCTCCTTCTGGAAACAGCCTTCCTTGCTGGCATTATTAGAAGATATGGACGTGCTTCCTGTTCTGGTCCCATTATTTCCTAATGATGGATTTCTGTTAATGGTAGCTTTCTCCTGAGCTGCTCTGCGGTGTTCGCAATGGGCTTCTTGTTAATTGGCCTTTTGACAGTGATGCCCACCCACCGGTGGCCAACTGGGGTTTGATAAATGAGATGCTCATGTTACTTGCACACTCTCAAAGCTTTGTGTTGTGTGAGTTGAGTGAAGTGGGCGTTTGTTTTCCGTAGCACTTTCTTGAGTTTTTGGCCAATTTTTTATCATTTGGTGTTCTGTTAGTTGCTTGTAAACAATACGGGATAATAAAACTGGGATTTTTTTCTCCATGTTCAGCTGGAGATTACCTACTTATCATATACCATCAGTGGTAAAAGTCAGGTGCTTTTTTAAGGCTTAACATTTAGTTCTTTCATTCAGCAATCAAACAAGTCCAAAACCGAAAGGGCAACGATAAATACTCCTCCACCAGCTATATGCCAGATGCAATACAGCCTCAGAGTAGTTCCCAGATTTCGTATGTGGCATAAATTTTGGGCTCATATAAAACCCACTTTCATGCCTGTTTTATGGGATTGATTGGGGACCACATCTGACAGCCCAGATAGTGTGTTTTCTCCACCTGCTGCTTACTATGGGAAGGTTTTTGTGTGAGCCCACAATTTCCTGCAAACACTTGAGCAGTTTTAATTGTTTGCATGTGTGATTATTGAAATCAAATGATGCCATCCTCAAACCTAATGACACCACTTCCACTTATTGCTGTTTATGCAAATTAGCTGAGTAGTTTGGAGAAATTAATTTCTTAATTGATAAATAATGCCTGTTTTCCCCCTCCTACACATTTAATCTTTAATTGGAATATCCAATGATTCAGAGGAGTATTTACACTTTTTTCCCTTGCAAGTTGGTATGTTGTGAAATAGCAAACAGTAAATATCTGACATTGTTGTGAAACTTAGATTATTTATGTTATATGTCCAACAAATGAGCAAACTAATTAATCCTTTTGCAATGTGTAGCTGCAAAGCCTGGTGTATTAAACTGCAGAAATATAGTGGCAACCTCTAGGGGGCACTGAACTACCAAATTAACCTCAGGTCAACATAATTTATGAGACGGTGTGCACGCACTCCAGAAGAAACTCTCTTGTCATTTCAGCGCACAGCTCACCAAGGTTGTGTTAATTCACATTTTCTGGTGTAAGCCCTGCTCCAATGTAAAACCACCTCCACCGTCCTCAGTCTGTGTCCTTGCATACTAAAGAAATATTATTTTTTTAAGTGTTTGCTGTTACAAGTTTGAATCTGAGAAAAGTAATAAGGAGCAAGTCTTACCAGATATTTTTATCCAAATCATCTTTATTTAGCTCTGCTTCCACTCTGTTCTCCTTTATTGACTTGTATTCTTTATTGCTTCCTCTTCCCGTCCTGTGTTGTCTCTTTCAGTTTGCTTTTAATTCCTTCTTGTACTCTACTTGTCTCTGTACACTGTGTTTATTTTTCCTCTCTCGTGCTGCTTCTCAGCCTTTTAATGGATTAATCTAAGTGCTCTCCCAGTGCTTCCCAGCTGCTTGTTGTTCTTTATTGCAGGAAAGGCTTGGCCTAAAGGCGATGCAGTTTCTTCTCTTGTCACACAGTGGGGCAACAACTTATGCCCATCATGACATGGCCCTCTTGTGCTCAGATTCATTAGGAAGCAAATGTGAAGTGTCGCAGCATATCATTGCATTGGGCACTGGTGGATAATGTTTTGCCGAGGCGTGAATAATGTATCAGATTGTGTCTACAGGCTCTTCTCTCCACAGATGTTGATATCTGGCACTGTACAAACCAAAGAGCCACTAACTTGCCTGAGGATAAATTAAACTCCCAGTGCTTTCTATCACCTTACATTCAAGTTTACAGTTGCCTAACTACGCTTGAAGACACTGCCCTTTAGAAAACACTCTGCATGTCACCGGGTAGGACGTCCATGATAATATCTCAACAAAAGAGAAGGTGCGTGTCCTCTGGCCTTCATTCAAATCCCATTTGGACAAGAAAAGTGATTAGAGCATCCCTGTGTGAAGAGGCCAAATCAGATCATGTTTCCTGCCTCCAGTTTGATTAGAGATTAATTGAAATAGGAACTAAACCCCAAAGGAGCAGGGTGGAAATAACAATAGTTACAGAGGTTCACACAGAGACTTAACCTCCATCTCTGTTTTACTTTATTTCCATCTTTGGTTCAGCCTACTGTCATCAAAAATAGAAGAATAACAACAGCAAAACAAAAGAAGCTGGTGTCAGCTGAATCCCAGAACAAAACTGATTTGTTTGCTAAATGTGCTGGCAGATTTAAATTCCCAACAAGGAAAGTTGCTCTCTACATAACCAAAATGACTGAGCATTTCAAGCATCGCCTCCTCCCTCTAAAGCTACTGTTGCAGTGACAGGCGAGCAAGCTTTCTGTTCTTGGGTGACACATGATGCACTTAATGATAACAGGGACAGTCTTGCTTCTAATGATGTCGGTAATTTTTTAAACAGATGGTCTTTGATTTCAGTGGCAGACAAAAAGCAGGCTTCTCATCTTGAGCGATTCTGTAAGCTGAAATGACAAATCACAGTGCTGGCAGATTTTATCAGTCATAGCTGACTCGCTAATAGGGATAATATTAGCTTGATACTTTAAAACAATGTCTTTGCCTGATGCTTTCACCCTTCCAGCTGGTTTGTTGTGAAATGAGACTAAAATAAATTGGCTAAAACTAAACTAAAGCTGGCTGCTGTACTGATATCATATACAGCAAAAACTTTTAACACTCAACTGCAAGTATGAAGTGTTAAAAAAATTTAAAAATAAATGCAATTAAACTGATTTTCTATTATTTTATTTTAATAAAATGTACAGTTATTGATCAGCTGGGACAGGTTTGACCCTGAATAGGATGAAGCAGTTACAGAAAATGGATGCATTAATTGAAGTCACTGTAAAATATTAAACAGAAAAACAAATTGATTCCAACAATCTCTCCCTTGTCACTTTTATCCAGGTTGTAGAAAAAATAGGATCCCTTTTGGATGAATATAACTCCAGTTACTGCAATGAGATGTAAACATGATGCAAAGTGCTGAAGGTTTTTGCTGATTGACCAAAGAAAGCTTCTAGAGCCCAACCCAGCTGCCCAGTACATCCACTGTCACTCCCAGGGTCAATCAACAACTATTATAATATAACAGTTACAATCAACAAGAAGCATGTTTTAGGCTTGGAGAGGAAGACAGAATAAACAACACTTGCATGCAAAGGGAAAACATGTAAACTACACACAGAAAGGCCCCTAGCTGAGATTCAAGCCAGGAACCTGGAATCAGACCATCTTAAGACCTGCAACTCTAATTAGCTGTGCTTCCTTTTAAACAAGAGATTCATAATTGTGATTGTATGTCACAGGGATTTAAATTGAAATATTAGAATAGCTCCAGATTAACTCTGACAGACAGGTAATGTAAATACACCCCAGTTGTACCTTTCTGGCATGTCTCACAAAGTCTCCCTGTTACAAGAGGGAGTTGTGTCTTGCTGAATAAATGTGTTCTTATATCTACAGAGTTGGTTATTAACAGCAAATGAACCCTTTCATACATGCATTGATTAAAAAAGGACCACATTTTTTTCCACATACAGTATTTTACTTCTATAGACATGTGCAATGGTACTTGTTATATTTAACTTAGTATTTATTTTATTGCAGTCTATGAAATATTAATAGAATAATGTATTAGAATTGTATGATAATTATTCCAAAAGGATATCTATATAATTTCTTTTCTTGTATATTACATAGGCACACTTGGTAACACACTTGGTATATATTTAAAATATTTATTTATTCTTCGGTGAGTGGCAGTGTATTGGATAACTCACTAATGTTCACTGAAGGCAAGTTTATTTGGATAGCAAATTTCATGTACATTAAAAGCAGTACAGCGGGGTGCAGGAATCAATAACAAGTGCATTAAAAACAAACTTTAAAACAAAATAAAAAGATATGAAATAACAAAAAAAGAAAAAAATAGATGATATGCAAGAAAAATAAAGTTCCAGTGTGGGGAATTAACAGTTTTTTTTTTTTTTTAATAAAAGGCAGCAACTAGAAAGGTTTTTAATTTTGAGAGTTCCAGCTGGCCTGCAGTTTTCTGGGAGCTTGTTCCACATGTGAGGAGCATAAAAGTGATTAATTTATAAATATACCAGAATATAGTAGAAAACAGCTTTTAAATAAGTGTCCACTGCAGTGTCTCCTGTGCATGAAAAGGTTAAAAATCAGTGCATCTCTAGTTCAAGCCGTATGCCAGATTTCTGAGATGTAAGGACATGAGGGGTAAATATTCATTTGAATAAGGTAAAATTAGGCGGAAAAGTGATTTTAGAGAGGGTTTAATTTTCCTGATGCAAAACACAACATGGAATTAGATTCTTACCTGCATTTGCTCAAGCATACATGTTTTAATTTAGTAGTTTTCATCCTGATAATTAACTGGAATTAAACGAAACAAACAACAGAAGCTTGTTGATTTTAATTGATCTTAGGCTTTGTGGACGTCCATTTAGCAGCAGTTAAGTGCACTGCACTTGAGTGGAGACTGAATAAGTCGAAAACTCTTGCACCTCTTTCCCTCTCAGCAGGGGTGATATTAGTAATGTATTACCCTGAGAGAACTGCCTGATGCTCAGCCATTGTAAAGAGCTTTATTGCTGTCGTGCCATTTGATACGAGCCTACCATCGCCAGGGTCGCTCCATAAATCTCGCTCAGTCAGCTGCTTCTGCTCCTTAGCTCCTCGGCTCTCCTTTTGATGGAAACCATTGACCAGAAACATTAATAATGAGAAGAGTTTTAGTCACGGCCCATGAACTTACACTCTGCAGTTGTTAAAAGAACAGTGGGAGGGAATCATTTGTTGAGTTTTCGATGTGAATTGTGTCAGAAGACAACACACAGTCTGAGGATAGCGAAGGCAGAGCAAACAGTCTGGCCTTGTCAGTGTGCTGAGATGCCAAGAGAAATATTTGAAATTTATTTTCCAGAGATAAATTTGCAACATTAGCTTTCATCATTCATTATGATTAAGTAGTGCTGGTTTCTGGGAGCATGGCTGAGGATTTGTCATTTTCATATTAACATAGGCCCCCTTGTTTTTGCAGGCAATTGTTGTTTCATGTATTTCAGTCATCAAATCAGTGCATGCGCCTTTATTCGCCGTCTGATAAGTTTGGATTTATATCCTCTGTGGTTTTACTCTGATTCAGGGCATATCCTCTCCAAGGGATGTTTAATTCCTCTGCATAACTCCATCAATTTCTTCTCATCTGTTTGCCTTTGTTTGTTGTACACAGTATGAGAATGTGTTTGTGTGACAGTGTCCTTGAAGCTTATGCACTTGTGGGGGTATATGCGTACACACTTGTTTCTTTTCTTTCTCAAGAGGAGCAGTCCCATCAATCTTCTGTGCTCCGTAATAAGGTTCAAAGTGGCTCATGCTCGGCCTTCTGATCTGTCCTCATTTGGTTGGCATTTCGTTACAGGCCAGACACTCTTCCTGTGACCCGGAAAAAACTCAGACTGCCTTCATCCACCTGCCAACCTTGGTGCTCTTTCTCTTTCTCTTTTCCTGTTTCTCTCTCATTTTGTCTTGAAAAAACAGACAAACACACACACGATTTTTCTTCTGTTGTCTGTGTCTCAGCTTTCATGTCACAATTGTTGGAGGAAGCAAAAATGAGGACAAATTGATCTGAATCCCAAGGAAAGAAAATGGGGTAGTGGTGCCTGTCTGCAAGGCGACTGTAAGCATAAATCCAGTGATGAACTATTATGCTCTTCACTGCATAAGTGCAGCCATTGCTCATTAGGATGCCCATAATGTTCCCACAACTTGTAGGATGAACTCGTAGGACATTCCAATGTCACATCAGTATCAGATGCTTTTGATCACAAGCTTTGACTTTATATTTGCCATCAGCACATATGTAAAAATAGTTATTTTCCCATGTTGGCCTGTCAGATATTTATGTAGTGGATTTAAAAAGGATTACACGCTATAAATACAAGCACACAGAGTCAACCTGAGAGGGGTGATTTTCCTTGCCAGGGCTTAGAGATAAGACATACAGGCGGTTTGCACCAATGGTCCCTGAATACCCTGTGGCTTTCAGCTGAGGCCAGCAGCAAGTTGAAATAAACCTCATCTCAGTTAAAGGCAATTCCACCTCATAGTGGCTCTGTAGTGCTGAGCTGCTTGGTCCAAAACAATGGTTATCAGTCTAATCACAACGAAAGGTAAGTGGGGAGGGTTAGCAAAAGTTTATGTGTGTCTGTGCATGAAACAGAGCGAGTGAAGGATAAAGCTTTACAACATCAACCCTATGAAGTCTGAGGATTTCTTTCAAAGGTGTTCATGTATCTAAAATCCAGATTTGTCCTATTCACTGCTGCCACCGAAAGGGAGAAAAACTGAGAATTCAGTGTCTGATTTCTTCTAACCTTCTCTTCTGTTTTCATCCTTAATAAAGGGTGTTCTTGTTCTTGCTGGCCCAAATACATAGTGCATATAAAGCTGTACTTACACAGAGCCACTTCCATCAGGTGAATTTAATGTAGCTTTATTACTTAAAAGGATATCATCACATGCATACAGTTTGTACAAAAAGCACACATTTTCAGATCCTCTGTAGAGTGTGAGAATAAATGTGCATTGTGTAGGTGTGTGCAGTGTGGTGAGCTCTTGAGTCTAGTCAGCACAACATGGCTTCTCTGAGCTGCTGGATAGCCCAACTGCTGAGCGCTGCAAGTACAGTACATCTCAATTTGTTCTGGGAAGGATCAAATTCTACTGCCTTGCAAATCTTACCGAGCAGCAGGCGCAGCACACGGTGAATAACCGGAGAACTTTAGGAAATATAATAGAGCCTAGTCTGAACCACTAGAATCAAATCGAAGCCTGGATATCTGTATCAATAAACTGTAAGGAGTCTGGTCACGCATGATGTGAAGTACATCAGTAAGAGTCAAGATAATTACAGGCTGCATATAATCTATGCTTATAATATACCCATCTCTTTGTAGATGAAAGGCATATGCACTGTAAATACCAGTGGATGGGTGAATTTAAAATAAAAACAGTCTTGTCTCCCAGGTCAGTCCATAGAAGTCTTATTAATAACCACAATCTTTTGATAGATGCTATTAATCATTAATTCAGAACTGGCCTAACACTGAGAGGAAAGTCCTTAAAGGTCTGGAGAAGGTTGAAGAGCAGAGGCTGAAAAAGGACAGCTCTGTCCTAATTACCGTCATCACTCACTCTGGCGCTTAATTTATCTGATCCTTTTCCGGAAATGAAAAACCTCATCACTAGGTCTAATAGCCGCTATAACAGAGCAGAGGAAGAATTTCACTAAGTAAGACATTTTCCAACTCATTTCTGACGATTTCTTTCCTTTCAAGGTGGCCTGAGGTTAAATTAACAGTCAGATGCTAGCAAAAAAGAAATGGCAAATTAGCATAAAGTGGCAACGCCAAGACATTGAGACTCAGGCCACGTTAAAGTTGAGCACTTCTTACATGTTTTTAATGTTAATAAAATGGCAAAGACGACATAAATTTGCAGCTATTTTGCTGCGAAAGCTAGCATATGTACATTTTAAGCACACATTTAATCCTAGGGTCCATATAAAATGACTATTTAACTCAATATGGACTGTAAGAGGAAGCCAGAGTACCTGGAGAAAACCAGGAACCTTTGTGTTTCTGTTATTAATCATATTTTTACTAATCTTAACATTTGAATTGCTAGTTAGAGTAAAGGTGAAACAAAGGCTAATTACATTCAAGTCCAAGTTGCAGGAGAAAATGGTAGCAGGGACCCCCACGGATAACAATATTCCTGTTGGTGTTAATACTGCTGCTCTCTCAGCTCCACAGGGACAAAAGGTGACTGCAAAAAACTTAAAATGTAATATGCCCCAGTAAATTACCTTGAAACTTGAGTGCTATTAGAAAAACATGCTTGATATTTGTTAAAGATACAGAAATGTCCAGTTGATACGACACACGTGATTACATTTTCAGATATGGTTATGTGTAAACTAACTAGGTAGGTATAGCACAGGTGATTGAGCAGATCAAATGTCACCTTTTACAAGACAATAAGCTGCAAATTGCACTTTGCAAAAGCAACTCCATGTACAAAAAAGTTGCACACGAGTGACTGAAGAGAGTGACTTTTGGAACTGTTTAGAATGCATCTGGGCTATCATCGTTTTATTGACTCCTGCATTACTTTAGTGATCATTTCCCTGTTTTGTTTGCATTCTTTTCTCATACTTTCTGAGACACCTTGTTATAGATCAATAGCTAATCACAAGGCCCATTAGCAGGTAGGATGAATCTAATGAGGTGGTTAAATGAGGAACTGGTTTAATCCAGAGCATCAAAGCTTGATTTTAATTGCTTGCTGCAGAAAAAGCTAGAAAAGGGATATGTTATTAGATGTTTATTAAATACACATTAAAGCTAATTAATCTCCTGGGGAGCCTCCATGACTGACAACTCCAGATTCTAATGCTATATTTTTTACTGTGACTCATGGTGAAGTGACTCATCTATGTGATATTAATGGTTCATTTGGTTGTATTATGCCAGTAATTTGTCTTCTGAAGGAGGAAATGAGTATTTTTTTTTTACCCATGTTTTGTTTGTACTTGTACGAGCCATTATAACCAAAGTTATAAAAAAAAAACACACATTCAATGGTTTTCTGTAACGATCTTGAGGTAAAACAGGTACCCAGTCATCACACTTTCTTATTCCCTGTTGTTTCCTAGTTAAAAGTAATCAATTTTTGAATAAGCATGAATTCCTTAAGTGTTTCTCTGCCTATGTAGAGTACTTTCATTAATCATACAGACAAACTGTACCTTAGGGGATGTTTGGTCTTGTTTTGTAAACTTTAGAAGTAGCAATAAAAGAAAGAAATTTTTAATACAGAAAATGAAACATATTACACCACCAGAGGAGGCAATAACAAGACAAGCTCCACAATTTTCTTGCTTGTATTCATGCCTGCCATTACCTCTCCTTTATTTGTCATCTTCTGTGTCCAACCCTCCTTTCTTTTTCTCATCTTCCACCTTCCTGTGACTCATGAAGGGCTCCATTTGTCATCCGGCAGGTGATGAGTGCGGGGTTTTTCACCCTGACCTCTATTCTGTCCATAATGAGATATCAGCTATGCTGCCTCATGCTCTCGCAGTCAAGATTGAGACCTGGGTCGTATAATATTTTAAAACACACAGATTGTGTGGGCTGAATGGATTGGATTATTTCACAAGGGGGACTTTAATGAACAGTACATATTAAGCTAGTCCCTCAGAAAACAAAACATTTAAAGGGTAAATAGTGTATGGATGCACAGTGTATGTGGCTCATTAATCTTAAATCCTGTGAATGGGTGAGCTAGTGAGGCAGACAGTTAAATGCAGACTTTAAAAATTATGTTTGGAGCAAATAATCCCGATTCAGCTTGAGTTTTTTTTTTTAATTAAATAAAACCTCAGTCCTGGAATATGTACCTTCTGACACTTTACTCTACTTCTGTTCTGTCCTGAAATGATATCACACCTCAAGAGCCTTCACAGCCAGACATCTTCACCTAATATAAACTTATGGGTAAACGTGTTGTGACTTTAAAGGAAAAAAGAAAGAAATCCTTTTCCAACCTGTTAGTTTTAGTCTTCATGTTTTCAGCCATATATGCTGTTTCAAACCATTCACAGCATAAAAGGAAGCCAGCGGGATGGCAGATGCTGTAATGGCATAAAAAATTAATAACGGCTTGGAGGAATGAGACAAACACATTTTTTTCCCCATTGAAGACTAATGCATCTTGTCAGTCGATATGTAAATATTTACAGACAATATGAACTCTGAAGAGGCATATTTGTACTAATACAATATATAAAAAATCATATATATAAGAAATAAACTAGATACATGAATAAATTACTAAATAAATAAGTTAGTAAGCTGTTGGTCAGTAACAGTTTTAGTTTACACCTGAAATCAATTATTCTCTAAAGCAAATACGATGTATTTGTGCCAGAAGACATATTTACCTGTCAGATCTGCAGAGTGGGAACGTTATTCTAAATGTTTTCTCACCTACTGCACAGTTCTAAGAGAAAATAGAAAGAAAATACAGAAAGAAATGAGTTAAATCTAAAACCAGACTGCATTTACTTGAAAGCTTATCACTGTCAATTACTTTTTTTTCACACACAAGATCCAAAAAAATATATCCAAAACAAGCATCCATCACCCTGCCTTCCCTTTAACAGTCCCTAGATGCAGTTTGGAGGCCGATAAGTATTTGTTTAGTTCACTGTATAAGTTATATAATTTCATATATTAGAAAATGGTACAGGATATCTTTAGGCTGCAGAAACAACAGTAAGAAAGGAGTTTGCTTCATTTTAGGGAAGAAAAACAGCTTCCTTTGGTTGTCATTGTAAAAGGTCTTGTTCTTCAAGGAAGGCAAAAGGTAGTATATTGTTACAGGATCCTTTTACATGGTAAACTAGACCCTGGTTGAAACATCTGACCAAGTGGAGTCTCTTTGGGAGTGCAGAGGTATAGTTTAAAAACTTTTCTATATGCATGCCTTTTATCAAAACAACTGTTAATACTAAAAATATCCAAGTTTATTATAAAGGAAACATGTAAGGACAGATCCAGAGTTAACCTTAAGGAGTAAATTTAATAAGCCTTTAACAGTTGACACTTCTACATCTGTTTGTCTTTAGAATAAAAATGCCTAATTTTGTCCTGGAAACTCGTTTTCGACTTCATCTGCCTCTGAAATCATGGCTTCCATTAATGTGAGGAAGGAAGCAGCTTGATGAATACTGATGTTTATACTGTCTGAGATGCAGCCAAATGCATCAAAGCTGAGAGGATGGAACTTCCATGAACAATGACCCAAAACATACTGCATATTGCAGAAAGAGAAATATTCTGCAGAAATGAATGGTTACTTATCTCAACCCAATGAAGCTCCATTTCACTTGTTTAAAACATAACAAATGGCAACCTTGAAAGGTCTATAACCAAACTTGAATTGATGTCACCTGAAGAAAGACCTGGAAAAGCCTCACAAATAAAGAAGTCAAAGCAGCTCAATTATTACTGAAACCCTGAAATTGTGGCCTGTGTATAAGAATGACTGTAATCAGGGCCAGACTGGGAACAGAATTCAAATCTGGCAATTTTCATTTTCTCCTCCCAGCTGGTGCCCTGCTATGTACAGCAGTTTAAAGCATGCACGGAAGCTGGTGTTATATTATTGGACAGCATTGTTGGTTGGAAGAGTCTGCACCTTTTTCTGGTTTTTAATTGTCTCCTGCTGACCTTCTATACTATAATAATAATAATAATAATAATAACAATGCATTTCATTTGGAGAGCACTTACACTGAAGGACTATTTCTAAGTGCTAAAAGAAAATCAAATAAAGGAAGATATAAACACAACACAGCCAATAAATCAGTTGAAGAATTAAAATGTCTCTTAAAAAAGAGGTTTTGAGTCCTTTTTAAAAAACTTTTCAGAGTCATTGGAGCCCTCATGTTGTCAGGTAGAGTGTTCCACAAGTGAGGAGCAGCGGAACAAATAGCCTGAGTCTTGGTCCTGGGGGGAGGAGACGGTGTGTGTTTGAAGAGTGGAGGGATCATGCTGTGATAAATGGGATGAGAAGTTCTGACCAGAATTACCGGATTCTTAGTCCTGGCTTGTTTGCTGTTAATAAATATTTTATCAAATGTTTTTATTTGTATTTTTTTGGGTTAAAACTTATAAGAGCAGAGAAGAGGTTTTTAAAGCCACAGTTTTGAACTTAATGTGACTTGTCAGTGTTCCAGCATTCTTTGAATATAAAGTGTATTATAAATACCTGTTAAAGAAAAGGCATTTATTGGTTTTTGCACATTAACTATAATTTACTCTGACCTGCTGACACTCGCTGTTATGTTCTTTAAAAATTGACCTGCTCCATGGAAACAGCATTGAAACTTAAAGGCTTAAGTAAAATGGTGGTAAAAAATAAACAGTTGGTGTTGGAGGAGTGGGTTCAAGTAAGGTGAGTCAGGAAACATCTAATAACATCAGGCTTTGAGCACAAACAAACAAAGGAACAAATATTAACCTATTTTCTATCACCACCAGTAACACCACTGCAACTTGGGACAAACCCTTTAGCCTGTAGCCGGCTGTTTTAAGTTATAAGGTCTGAATCTTCTGGATCAACCTTCAACAGCTAAGGACTTTTTAGGTTATTAAAACGAATCCACTTTGATTCTAAATGTGTGATGAAACCAATGAATGGAGCTTAAAACCAAAGATATGAGGCCTCTCCTAGCTTCACCTGTCAGCACTTATGTTGGAATAGTTAAGAGAGTTGTTTGTGGCTCCAGCTAAAATTGATGTAATGAAGGCATGAATCAGTTTTTCAGCATCACTGTGAGAAAAATGCTTCAGATTTTGGAAATGATGAAAAAAATGCTAGAAACCTGTTTGTTATGTGGATTAAAAAAGAAACCATGCCAAAAATGGCATCAATCACCCCTTTAAATATTTGGCAGGAAAGCACATGATATGCTAAACAAAAAACTTAAATCTCATATTTTATCAGCTCTGAAGTTAATCCAGCTAGAGCCAGCACTAAAGAGAAAAACATTTACATGACAACATTTAACATTTTCACTCAGCCCACCACAACAATGTTTGAAGAAATAATTCTTTCCATCTCAGTGAGGACTGTTTTCTTATAATTAATTCATGAAACACCCACAAAACTAGAAATTTATCACATACAATTGTGCAACTGTAGATAGCAGCTTATTTCTGATACACTTGGCATGGACCTTTATTTTTCTGCTGAACACCTGTTACATTCCCATCATGGCAACTAAAGTAAGAGAACTGTTGAGCTGCTTTTATAGCACTGATTTCTTCCTCAGTTGGGCTCCTGCATTCTGTTTGAGATGATGCCACTATTTATCCTGCACAACAGGTGCAGATGTCCAATATATTGGAGCCATTTAGAAGGGACTAAAAGTGCTGATAGCAACTGGATGACCTGGGAATTATGGTGGTGGACTTGAAGAGCCTGGGGGGCAGAATATAAGATTCACGCTGCTTCTGACAGTAAAGCTGAACTAAAAAACAGGTTTTAAAAAATTTGTGAGTGAGAAGTGAGAAGTGGGAGACACCCTGGACAGGTTGGGGCCAGTGCTCTTCATAATCTACATAAACAATATTTGGAAAGCAATGATCCTATTTGCAGATGATACTAATATTTGATGTACTGGAGAAGACTTGCAGCAGGAAGTGAAAAAACTATAAATGGTTTGATAGAAATAAATCATCATTGAATTTAAAATATACAAAATTGTTATTATTTGGAAATTGTAGTACAAATATTGTGACACAAATAAAAATAAAGGATATAATAACTGAGGGAGTATGTGAATACACATTTCTTGGTGTGATTATTAACCACAAAACCTGACAGAAGTTGCATGTCACATTTGTTCAAACAAAAATGGTAAGAAACATTTCAGTACTAGATAAATTTAAACATATTCTGGATAAAAAATCACTTCATATTATGTACTGCTCACTTATTTTGCCATATTTAAATGCTTGTGTTGAGCTATTGGAAAATACTTAGTTTTCTGCAACCATTATACATACACCAAAAAAGCAATAAGGGTTATCTGCTTAGTTGGATATCGAGAACATATAAATCTACTATTTTGGAACTAAAAACACAAAAAATTACAAACAGCAATAATAATGTTTAAAGCCAGAAATTATTTACTACCTGACCACATAAAAAAAAATGTTTTTAATCATGATGGGAAATATAATGTTGAGGGGTGTAGATATATATATATATATCGATATATATATATCGATATATATCGATATATATAGTTTAAACTTAGCCAGGCATTCACAGCAGACCCCCACAACATGTTTGGGCCAGGTCTGACTGACCATTTGAACCAACTCACCAGCTGACAGCTCCGCCCCTTTCTTTACCTAAGTGTCCAAGATATGTAGCTGCAAGTCTGACAACACGATTACAAAGTTGATCATCAAACTGCAGCCTGGAATGTCCTGGTGTCTAGTGCACGTGTGGAGACTCCAATAATAAAACACCACTCTGATTCAGATCCTACCAATCACACCCCTCCAGGTCTCAATGTCAATGCCTACATGAGCACTGAAGCCCTCCAGGAGAACAAAGGAGTCCCTGGAAGGAGTGCTCCTAAACACTCAATGTAAGGACTCCAAGAAGGGGGGATACTCAGAGCTGCTGTTTGGTCCGTAAGCACAAACAACAGGCAGACAGAGGCTGTACATAGGTTGAACCCCACTGTACAGGCACCAAGTCAGGGCGCAATGAGTCTGCCACACCTGCTTGACGCGTCTCACCTGGAGCAACTCCAGAATGGAAGTGGGTCCAGCCTTTCTTAACGACACTGGTTACATAGCCCAAGCTGTGTGTTGAGGTGAGGTGAGCCATGTGTGGAGGCGCAAACCTCTCCACTGCAGTAAGGTGGCAGGTCAGGGAAGGGGGTTAATTTACAGTTTCATCTATTTATTTATTTTTTGTAGGACTCCTCAGGAGTAGATTTGCAAACAAAAATCCTCATCAATCTCGTACTAGTCCTTTACGCAGCCTGTCTGTTCATCCACTACAAACCATCCCAGCTCTGGCCTGTTAAAGACCCTCTTGCCTAAAAGCCCACTTTATTCGTATTGGCAGGCTTTGTGGAAGCCTGTTAAGGAGCAGCACTGAGTGACTGTGAGCTCTACCTACTCCTCTTATCAGTTTTGATCAGTGCATGTTCATACTGGCAAAACATAAAAAAAAACAACATAATTTTAGCTTTTGCTTTTTGTGTCATTAAAAATAATTTTTAAAATAATAATTCTGCCCAAATATCTTGCCATGGGAGAGTTTGAGTACAGTGCCAAACAAAACATTTAAAACATAAAATCTTACCTGTGACTGCTCTGATGACCTCCAGTTAGATCTGGATCTGCTCTCCAGTCAGTACAGTTCATCTGCTGTCAAGCAGTCTTCTGTTTGGACATTTTTGATTCCCCGTTTCAATTGTAACTCTCTTTGGATTCAAACAGCTTTGACCTTTTTCACCTCTAAGGACATGATCTTCAGCCATCAGTCAGTTCTAAGTTTGTTCACCTGTCATCTTGCTACTGGCTTCCCCCCAGAAGTTTCATGTTCATCAGGAAAACCATAAATGTTCAGTTAGTGGTCTAGTAGTCTTGTCACCTCCTTATTTCATGCAGTCTTCACCATTTTCCCCATCCTGAAGGACCATTTACAGCAACGGTGCCCAAGTCCAATTCTGGAGAGCTACTATCCTGCAACTCCCTTCTCCACCACACCTGAATCAAAAAGCTGAATTCCCTCATCCACGTGTCTCAGCTGGTAACAAACCATTCATTTGATTCAGATGTGTTAGAGAAGGGATGCAACTAAAAAATGCAAGATAGTAGCTCTTGAGGATTGGACTTGGGTGCCCATGATTTGCAGCCTTAGCAACTTCCATGATTTAGGGTTCCTTGTAAATAATTTCTTTACTGATTTATCATCTGGACTACAGTTACCGTTGTTTGAGTCACTAATAAGAATAGCAGTATTTTATTATACCTAATAAACTTTAAACTTTTAAATCTCACCCAAACTTCTAAACCACTCTTAAACTTATGCTAAGATTCATGACTCTGAGATTTAGTGTAATGATAGCTAGCTAGCTAGGTAGCTAGTAGATAGATAGATAGATAGATAGATAGATAGATAGATAGATAGATAGATAGATAGATGAGGCTTGCTTAAGCACAGTCTACCATTTACTGTAGTAATAGCAGCATATCATTCATTTTGAATGAGCAGGTGTGTCCAGACTGTTGACAGGTATTGTATATTTAAATGGTAGAGATTTTTCTTTCTACATGCTCAGAGCACCAAACCTGATTAGAGGCTTCGGCCTTCAGTATGGCAGCTAATGGAAAAAAAAGGTGAGGAGAGGAAGATGGAGGTGATGACTCTGAGCAGACCTGAACTACAGCTCCAGCCCAGTGACAGAGAGCGAATGCAGAAAGAGAATGAAGGTATGCTGATAAATTACAGCAGCGCTCTGAGGTTATATATGAATCATTTTATTGTTGAGATGTTTCAGGATGCTGGAAAATATCCATATTCATCATGATAAACATTTGTACGTGAAACATTTAAATGAAATTAACTGAAAAATTCTTTATTAATACCAGAGGGAAATTATAACGTGAAGGAGGTTATTAAGATAATAAGATCAAAGTTTTTGTTTTTCTGGCAAGTGTTTGGTGAGATCTTTGAGCAAACAAACCCCAGTTAAGCACAACGAAACTTATATAATCTATCCAGCATTAGGTGTAGTTTAATTATAAAATCAATGTAAGCACACAAAAATGCAAATCCCTTTTTAATTACTTTCTTGTTGAGGCTAGTTCATGGTTGAAGTCAGAAGAGTAGCGTTACTACTTTAGTTTTGCCGCCTGATCAGTTTAGTTTTCACCTTAACAGCTGGCCCCAGCAAATAATGTTTATCTCGAAAAAAAAGTGTCGACCATTTGTATCTGTCACATGCAACAATGCAATGATGAGTGTTGTTTTGCTTGTCTAGTCACTATAAAGAAGCAACAGTCATAATAAACCGTTATTGAGGCTTCATTCTGAGATAAGTATTGTGATTAATCTTTAATCAGAGTTGTTTAAATGACTAATGGTTAAATGGTCTATTTAAGGCATATGGTGTCTTTCTTAGCTAAATAATGATCTCTTTGGATGAGTTCAGCTTTAAACTACTTTTTAATTCAAGAAAAGGGAAACAATGTTGTGGAGGCCCTTATTCAGAGATATGCAAAGTGAGACAGAGTGAACAAAACTATTTAAAATTCAAATTTACTAATAACATCATGTATAACAACTAAAAATTTTATAAAATGTTGCTCTATGTTTTATTTTTTTATTTATTTGTTTTGCCTATCCAGTTCTTAATAGTATCAGAGTGACATCCTGCATCGTACATCATTATTTTTATGAGCAAGGACCATGCCACAGCAGTGTGAATTTTATGATGTAATGAAGGTTTGGAAGGATGAAGCTGATGAGGTTTATGAGGAGGATTTGGAGTGTCATAATGATGTGCTGGGAGAAGGAGACTGGGATGGGGGCACCAGTTTAGGATGTCAGAAACCCTAAATTACACTTGTAGTATTTTTTCAAGAAAGTGCTATAGAAATTAAGTTTTGTACTTCATTCATTCATTCATTCATTCATTCATTCATTACTCTGATGAGTAATTCATTATGAGTTTTCATCCTGTATTAACACACACAATGTTTAGGTGATAAATACAGGTAATGGGTCTGGACTGCACGGTGGTCAGTCTGGACTTTTTTTATTGTAATATGGGCAAAATGTGTTTTGACTGTCTTGTTGGAAAAAGGTGAGACCTTTCTTGAAAATGAAACTGACTGCATAGCAGCTGAATGTCACTAGAAAATCTGTATGTATTGTTCAGTCTGAATAAGGCTTTCACAGATGTATAAGTTAACCTTGCTTTCTCATACACAACTGACTTTGTTGTGAGCATAATGTTCACATACTTTGCTTTTTACCAGAGGATTGCAGTAGGGAGTGCCTTAGAAAATGCAGCCCTGGTAGAGTTGCTGGATTTGTAGAGTGTAAACAAGTCACATGGTTACAATAGAGAAGGGTAGTGTTTAGTTTATTTTAGTATTACGACAGAAAAAATAACAGCAATGGTATAGTAGATGGTATGTAAGGCCCTTAAAACAACTACATCATGTCTTGTCTTTCATGCACCACTGTCGACCTTGTGACCTTTTGTCTGGCCAAACTGCCAACACTGCCCCTAGCAGTTACTTAAATAATGCATCTTGCAAATGTGTAACATTAATTTTGTTAGTTTCACATTTCACACACACACACACACACACACACACACACACACACACACACACACACACGCACACACACACACACACACACACACACACACACACACACACACACACACACAAATACGTCGTTGAACATATACTAGGATCTGGTTTTAAATTTTAAAACTTTGTATATTTTCATAATTTCCTGTAATGGGGGTAATAAAATTTACAATGTGTTAATTAAAAAGTAGAGTTTATTTATTGTTTATTGGAAAATAAAAGTCTTCCTACAGCTCCGTGGTGGTTCATTTGACCAGTGACACATGACTTTTTAGAGACACCTTTGCACTGTTGATAAGACCATTTCAACACAGCGGCAGCCATCAATAGCCCTTTTGAGTGAATCTAGACAGAGGTCCTCTGTTCTGAAAAGTTTCCCTCTTTGCACATACACAGGAAGCGGAGCAGGGCCAGAGCAGCTGGCCGTGCTGAAGAGAATCAGGACTGGTGGAGAAGCTGGCAGGGGAAGGTGGAGGAGACATGGTGGGTAATTGGAGCGCACAGCGATATCCGCCATCTTGGCTCGTTACCTAAATAACAGCTTTGATTGAGGTGAATAGGCCCATAAAGGGTTGTGGTGGTGCTGATAAGCTTTTGAAGGCTTGGCCTGTGTTGCAAGGCTTTTGGCATCCGTGAGAACTCTTGGCTTCCTGAAGCTGAGACCTGGATCTGCAGGACGGGCACCTGGGATTCCAGATGTCTTGGGGTGGAGTCTATAGTGGCATCTCTGAACTGGCATTACAGCCCACAGTGACATTCATTCCTCGGTCTGGCATAGCGGGACTGTCAGTGTCGTGCCAGTTTCCTATGAGCCCACATATATCTGGCTGACTAAGTGCTGCTGGAAGTTGTGCTCCCTTCTGTCTGGAATAAGCAGAGTGCAGGAAATACAAAAAACATCGCTGTGCTTTCGACAACAACAGACTTGTAATATCACTGAAATACAAAGAACCCATTTCTTTGGTAGTTCTTTTTTCAAATATGGCAGCTAACATGCTATGGAGATTAGAGCTGCTTTGAAAAATCTGTTTGCTTTTAGTACATAGTAATGTTTTCTAAAATGAAGCTGCATTAGGGGATGTTTGCTTCAGAACTACAAGCACAGAGAAAAAGAAAATACACTTAAGGGGACTCTGTAATACACTGCAGGATAGTTAAAGTATTGTATGAATGAGTCGGTCTATTTACACCCTCAAAATAAAAACAAATAAAATGGTAAATTTACCTTGGCCTCAGGTGAAAAGAATGCAATGCAACGTATACTTTCATATGTGTCAACTCTAACCCCTTTATCCTCCCCCCCCCCCCCCAAACTCTCCATGACAGGCATCAGTAATCACTGTTATTTTCCGTCTGCAAAAAACACAACATTTCACGACAGCTCATAAATTCTTCAGTAGTCTTCAATCTAGCCTTCGGCTGTTCAGTCAACATGTACTTCCATCATTCCTCCAAGCTCATGCAAACACAACACATCAGCATTCTTTCATCACTTTATTTCCTCTCTAAACACATTTTACAGTCGATTGCACAAAGTCACATCCAGGCCCTGTGTATAACTTTTCTCCCCTTTGTAGCTTTGACTGGCTATATTTCAGCGTTCACTTGCCATCAGCAGGTTACATTTTCAGGAATGCTAACATGTGTTGATATTCCAGTGCTAACCTGGTGGTGGATCTGCTGAGGGTGTTATTAAGAGACCAGCCTGAAGTGATCCATGTGAATGAGAACAGATCTGGTCTTGAAAGGCAAAGTAGGTGTTTAATGAGATGTTTACGCTCTGTTACCTGCCTGACAGGAACAATTTCACTCACTCACCTTGTTTGTCACTCAGAGGCCTTTGTGTACAAGTTACTAATTATCAGAGCTTCTGAGCACTGTTCAGCACAGAAATACTTGACTATTTATTTTTCTATTATATTATTATCAGTTAAACTTTTTGTTCAGCATGCAAATATGTTCAGAGGCAAAATGCCACTATATTGAATTGTAGCAATGGTTTTCCATGATCATCTCAGTTTAATATGTTAGCATTTGGTTATCAATACAGTTGCAGCTGAAAGTGTCTTAATAATCCAAATCTTCCAACATTTAAAGTAGTATAACATAACTTTCTGAATTTTAAAAGGCTCTTCTGACTCGTTTTGATGGCGCCGTGACATTTATTACGTACATTCATTTAGCCGTCGTTGCCCAACAGTGTCGCGAGGCTGAGAAACCACACTTCACAACTTTTTCCCCCATCATTAGGCATCAGTTTACAGCAGCCATTTGCTTTATGGCACTGTGTCACATGCTAGCAGCTGGACATCATCACTAGGGCTGCAACTAATGACTATTCTGATAGTCGATTGGTAATCGACTATTAAAACGCTGCCATATTTTTCCCCTGGCGGACTTTGTTGTGCATGTGCAACTCTCAGCAGAGATAAGAAAGAAGACGATGTCTCACTCAGTAGGTTTTATTTGCCGACAACAGTCAACGGTTAAATTTGTTGTCGACTATTTTTATTGTCGACTATTGTCGGCAACGTCGACTAATCGTTGCAGCCCTAGTCAACACACTGGCCATTTTGAGTGCCCACCATGGCTGATTCAGCAAAGAAACCCAGGAGGATCAGAAGAAGCAAGGTAAAGAATAACATAAAGAAAGGGACAGAGCAGAACATAAGAGTCTACATCAGAATAACTTTTACTCACTGGAGAGAGCTCAGAGAAAAGACAGTAAGGACAAGAAGAGATAAAAATGTTAGGGGGCACTACTAACCATAGCTTTAAGTTAATCTTTTAGCTAAAATAACAATTGGCCACACAAAATAGGATCAAACAAAGTCAGTGGGATTCAGTAGTTATGCTCATTTTAAAAAGACCCTACATCATAAAAATAAGACACTGTGGTCCATCTTATGACTTCTTGATGCACATGCAAGCAGTCACAGTCATGTACAAGTCCTGCTACTCCAACCTTTAGCAGTGAACTTTAGCAGTCTTCCAATGCCATTTAGAGAGAGTCATTCATCGTCCTTGGCCCCGCTGTCAAAGTGGAATGTCACATGTGCCTGACTGACTACGAGCTGCATAGCTCACATTATTGGCAGATTCATGGAAAGATGAAAATGCAGAAGATCATTCCAGGACTACTCTGCTACCTATGTGTTCCTGTGGTTACATGTCTGCAGGAAATATATGTTTTTTATTCCAGTTCAGCAGTGAAGATTTGGGGAGGTCACTGTGTAACGATTTGCTGCTTCACACAAATTTGAAAAGATCTTTGGATGCTAATCAGTGAGAGAAAATTGTATCAGTGGCTGCATTGCTTCATGCTCAGAAAGTGAGAATGAAGTCAGAGTTAAGAGATTAATTCTCTGCAGTCAGACCAACCAAACAATAGAGTGATTAATAACACCCCTCCATTACCCTCTGCACACAGATGAGGCATCAGGTTGAAGGTTGATGGGAGTGCAGCACGATGTGTGGTCTTACACCCCGTCATACAGATTAGACTCTGGACTTTCTGACAGCACCCTCATCACTGTTACCGTGCTGCATTGCCTGATTTGTATCCTTCAGGTATCCTTCAACCACTGTTTTTGTGATGCAATTTGTCACCACAGGACTTTGCTGAACAATTCTTTGGAAAATTTGGATGATTTATGAACTGCTGGTTTTTGCTGATTTGGTTGAGGTTTTAAAGTGTTTTACTTGAAAAATATCAAAGTCTCCAACGTTGTCAGAGCCGACCATACTAAAAGTGTCTCAACTTAGAATAGAAAGATTTATATCTCTGTCTATTTTCACTTAAGCTGACTTCATCTTAAAGGGATAAGAGTTTAAATCACTGACTCTCACAGTGGACAAGTCTTGTATGAAGCAATTTTAATTTATGCACAGTGACACAAGCAAACATATAAAATGTTAGTTGCAACTGAATCAATGAGTAAACTAACAGTTGTTTTAACAGAAATCAGCTGAACGTCATATTACAGTACACGTGTAGCAGGGTTCAGGAAAACAACATTTGCTGCACTCCATCTGTACAGTTAAATGCCATTTAACATTCTGCTTTCACAAATACATCGTCAACCCAGAAGCCAAAGTGATAGTCAGTACTATCAAAATTCAAAAACAGTATTTTTTCTTTCTTTTTTACAAAAAATATATAAAAATTACAATGACAAAGACTTAACTTGATGCAGGCTGCTAAGAATACTCCCAATTACTTGCTAGAAAGCACACATAAACCTGTATTTATTTTAAAAAGAAAATGTTCTTTTAACACTTGAGACACCGAATAAATGTATTTAGAAAAAAATCTACAGACATGGGTTTCAAACTTAATTTCCTGTACAGAAAGAAAAGACATGGTGTACAATTTTAAAGCAAATACAATGAAGGGAAAACAATTTTACATTGATAGCTGCTTTAGCTGTTAGAGAAACACAAGGCAAAAAGAAAACATGAACAATGTTGACCAAAGGCTTCAAATATCTACATCCTGATCTTAGGGCTGGGGAGGGATTCTAATCCAGCTAGAGACTGCTCCAGCAGTGAATGGTGAAAGCCAATCAGGCATCACCACTGCTTTTGTTTTGAGGACAGTAAAACAAAACAAAACAAACAAAACAAAAAAAACAAACAAACAAACCCCAGAAAAAAAAAAAAACAACAACAAAGGTCTTGCACCTAAGACTAGCAAAAGAAAAGAATAAAAAAATAAAATAAAATAAAAAACTAAAAATAAAAAAAGGAAGAGGAAAAAAATGCTACTAGAACCCTGGAATGCGGTCCACCATGCAAAATGAGACAAAACAGCAGAGACACATCAGATGAAGTCATGCAAAGCAATTTGTGGTTATTTTACATTTTCCATCACTACAAATACAGGTCTGTTTTTAGAGGCATCACAGGAAAGTTTATAGGGATCACGTTTCCTAAACAGTATCTCAGAATAGAGTTATTTTTTCCCCCGTTTTTATCCACATGAGGAGATCCAGTTGTCCGTTCCTCAGTGAAAGTCAAGGCAAGATTTGCCTCCAGATTTTGAGATTTCCAAGTGTACCCAAGGCACCTGAGAGAAAGTGGGTATTTCCCTCTGTTAGCAACTCTGTGTCTGTGTTTTCATTACATACCAGCTGCCATAGAGTCTCTGAGTGGGACTGTCCCACATGTGGTGTCACAAATCTCAATACAAAGCACAAATAAAAGAATACAATAGGGCAGGGGTGTCCGTTATGGTGTGGAATCTAGGGTTAATAGTCATCATAGGTGTTGAGGTCGGTGAAGTATGCGTTGGTATAGGTTTTCCCAGAAAGCTGTGGGTTGAAGTACTTATTTCTTTCCTCAAGAATCAGATTGTTTTTGTTGAAGGCCTGCATATGAGAAAAAAAATGGAGAAGAGAAAGAGAGGGGAGTCAGTGCTGACCTGTTTCTACATGGATCAAGTGATTATTCAGCCCAGATGGCAAGGTAAAAGCAAATCCATCTATCCCCCCCCAAAAGCAAAATAATAATAATAAAAAAAAAATAAAAAAAAAAGAAGAAAAAAAAGGAGCCACAGAAATTAATGGAGGCCGCTCAGTGAATGAAACATACATTTCACAGAGCAAGGTCAAAGCATTTGCAAACAGGCTGGAAAAATGATAAGCCACCACAAGGCTAAAATATTTTGAATCACATCCGAATGTCCACCTCTGTCATCTCTAATACCCAACATCAGCAGTTTTTATGGCCCTTCGATTGTTCGTCCTCCAGGACAATCAAAGCTATAAAAATTGGTCAAAAGAGAGTCGCTTTTTTGTTAAACAATAAGGAAGAGCCATGGGGTCATCTTCTCTGTCTCTGCATGACATAGTAGACATGGAACAAACTTCTGATGCGCTGCTCAGTACAACATCAGCAATTTGTTCATTTTGTTCATTTCCAGTCTGTTGTAGTGTGATGGGAGTCCCTCGAGGCAGGGTAATTGAACACTTGATGATGCTGCATTTTCATCTGATGGATGTTTCTGACTGACACTGATAGGGAATAAGTGTGCTGAGTAAAAAACTAATATTTTTTCGCTGTGTTCCCATTATCTGATGTGCACACAAAGGGAATCTTCATCTCTCCTGCAGCTCTGCAGACTTTTATGTATCTCTGCAGGTGGCCCCATGGCTGCTTTTAAACAGCTGTGCAGTGATGTTTATAAGCATCATCTACTTTGTCTTCTATCGGGTATTAATTTAATTGGCTTGAGTGATTGAGTTTGAGATTTTGGCACAACAGACTAAATTTGCTTTGCCTGTAAAGTGCCATTACAGATAGAGAGGTAACAGAGGCGTTTAATAAACCAAATGACACAATGCGTTTTCCAACTCAACCCATCAAATCAAACTATCAATTGACAATACAACAAAGAACAAACATAAAAAAACATGCAAATGCAAGCACTTATTGAAAGAAAACGAAAAGGGAAGGATATGCTGCCTTCTCACAAGCCAGGAAGGAGAAGGGAGGCAGTCATGATGGAAGGATGAAGGGGGTCTGAGCAGTGAAAGAGAAACTAGAGTGCTGTGCTCCAACCTGCCACACACAGGAAGTGCCACAGGAAGTGGAAGGACAGGGCACGTTGGGGAAGAGGAAGTAGTAGTGGTTGGGGGGTAGTCAAAGAGTTGTTGGGGTTGGGGGTCAAGAGGCGGGGTGTTGTAGAGGTCAGTGGTTAGTAGAAAATCTCCAGTCCACGCATAGACACCCCCATGTTAGCAGAGAGAGGCTGGTGCATGGCAGGGTCATCCAAGGGCAAGAGTACCGACACATCTGGCTGCAGGGGGGAGAGGAATGGGCAAGAGTCATCCTCAAATAAATGCTAAGCCACATTCTGTCTCACAGGAAGCTTGGAAATAAGATAAACTGTACATAAAGCTTCTGTTAAATGGCACTTTTGATTTGTGATGACAAACTAGACTGTTGGAAACTATCCAAGAAACCTGTATGAAGGGTGCCTGTGATGCTCTGTGTATAACAGTAATGACTAATGTGACACTAGTGTCAAGATTGGAACCAAACACTTTGAAATACAGCATCAAGTGCTCATCATTTCCTCCCGTGAATGCTAAAAGGAGGCATATTATGGTTTTGCACACTTAATAGTTGAAAATTCACTGCGGTGATTGTTCAGGTTGAGATTGAGAGTTGGAGGCAGAACGTGTGATTGGAAAATTAATCATTTGTCATGCCACTCCTTTTCGTATTTCACATGGGCTGGCTGTATTCATACCTGCTTCTATCTGGAACTGCGCTAACTGCATTATGCTCAAAGCTCCTGGCTCTAATTACATGACAGATGAACCTTCTTCGCAGCTCAGATAAAGTTATTCAGGGAAGTTTGCTTGGAGCAAATGGAGCTGTTCACACTTTGACAGCTTTACAAAACATTTTCATATCTGTGAAATAGTTTTGCAGACATGTTTACAGGTATTCACTTAGTTCACACAATAGACAGTCTCTGAAAGTTAACACTGCTTCGAACACTATGTAAGAAAAAGAAAAGCTGTTTTAAAAAATGTCATCCTTCGTGGAAACAAACAAACAAAACAAACAAACAAAAAAAAAAAAATGTATTAAGTTAATTAATGAAATGGAACACTAAAAGCTTTGGTACGAGTTTTATAAGGAAAATCTTTTCCCTTATGTCTTACTTCCTGGCATTCAGGGTTTTACTCTATCACTCTTCATAACTTGACATGTTAAAAACAACAACACAAAACAAATTAAGTAAAAGCTGTTGCAAATAAATGTGTTTTGAGTTTCCCCTTAAAAAGCTCAAATGAGTCAACAGTCAGCAGATCCAAGAGGAGAGCGTTCCAGAGTCGTGGGGCAACTGCCAAAAAAGCTCTGTCACCCTTGGTTGTTAGCCTTGCAAGTGGTATAACCAGCAGGATGGTCGCAAGATCTAAGGGACCTACTGGGAACATTTCCACTGTAAGAGTATATAAGCTGGTGCCTGACCATTCAGTGCCCTATAAGTAAGTCTTAGAATCTTAAAATGAACTTTGGAAAAAACAGGGAGCCAATGCAACTGGACCAGTAAAGGAGTAACATGAGTAAACATTGATGCTCTAGTCAGAAGCCCAGCAGCAGCCTTTTGTACCATCTGTAAACCATCTGAGGAAGCCTTGTGTCAGCATATGAATAAGTATGGACAAAAGTATGGACCATGACTTCTAATTTTATATGCAAAACAATACCCCTCGACTTGGCAAAATTACATAGCTGATAGAAATGAGAAATAACCAACGTCTGAACATGACCATCTAAGGTGAAACCGGAGTCCAATCTTAGTCCGAGATTTCTGAATGACGACTTAATGAAAGAGGCTAACGGGCCCAAAGTTTCCACTATTTGAGCACTAGAATTTCCGTTTTTTCTTCAATGAGTTGGAGAAAGTTTTCATTCATCCAGTTTCTTATACACACTAACCATTTATGTAGAACAAGTAGCTTAGAGACCTCATACGGCTTAAAAGAGACGTATAACTGGATATCATCTGCATAACAGTGGTAAGAAACCTCCTTTAACGAGGCCAAGATATGATGAAGGGGAAGTATATAAATAAAAAAAACAAAAAGACAACAAAAGAGCCCTGAGGTTCACCAAAACAAAGGAGGGTTGATGAAGACTTATGAGTTGCGTCAGCCACATAAACGGAGTGCTTTGCCAAGTAGGAGGAAAACCATTTCAATGCAGAGGCAGATACACCAACCCAGCGCTTTAGCCTATCAAGTAGGATCAGATGGTTGACTATGTCAAAGGCAGAATAAAACTTGCTAATCAACCACCAGCACCAGTCTCTGGGAGTCCCTTTCCTCAATCACGCTCCATCAGTTGAAACGCTAAACATTTATAATTTGATTCTTTGTACATAAGTAAATTATGTTCCATTCTTTCAGCCTATATTTCCTTAATGAACTCACAGATACCATGGAGTGCATTTAGCTACTGTATATAGATCATAATGACTTGAAAGAAAAATATTGACTACAGCTTTCATGAGAGGAGTTTGTGACTCTTAAATATGAGTCTGCTGGCATGTTTTGAAAGCTTTAAGTTCTATTGCACTTTATGGTGCTTCTGCAGTGGCTTCACTTCACTTCAGTTACAGCCGAAAGAAGAAGTCAAATTGATTTAATGTTAACTTTCTTGACCTTGTTTGAGTGTTTGTTGCCCTCTAAACGAACTGTTCTCCTTTTACTACATGAATTTAAATAGTTGCAGGTTATTCAAAGAAACTCTGGCCACAAATAAAATATCTAAAGCAGTTATTTTTCCTCTGCTCTCCACTAGATTTGACTAGCGTTGACATTTATTACTCTGTCTTTATTTACTACGACAACGTTACCTTACCTAAACACAATAGTTTGTCTTTATTTAAGAAGGTTAAGGTTAAAAATTAATCCCCCAGCTTGAGATGAATGAAGGTTGAGCTGCAAAACAAGATAAAGTTATAATTCAGTTAGTTTATTATAATTCAAACAGCAGTATCTGAGAGCAAGGACACATGGTTTCAATTTTTGCCACATTTTATGTAGCAGGCTGCAGAAATGTGAGAATAAAACTTCATGTGTTGAAGCAGAAATTTGCTAAATTAAAATAATGCTTCTTTTTATTTTTTCTTCGCTTACTCACTAACTGCTATTCAGATGTAAAACATAAAAAAATGTAATTTACTTTTTCTTATTTATAATATTTTATAATATTAACTGTCTCTATAGCCACATTTCAGGGTAACAGCTGAACAGGATCTTGAAGTAGTTGAAACCCCTTTAATACAGAGCGCTGGGAATCCTTGAAAAAAAGCCCAGCTGGAGGGTGGAGTGTCTGTGGACAAGCACTAATCACCAGCTCAGTCTGGCACTAAAGGCCTGATATATCAGCAGATAAGAGGCTGTTTGTACCACGAGAGAGCTGGATCTCCCTCACTCGCTCTGATACATCCAACTGTCGGCACTTCACGACGCCTTTGAAACACAAAGAACTGGTCAAGCTGATGAAATGTGTAAAACCAGGGTCTCTTAGCTGATTACCCACCCATGCACTGATAAGTAATTGTATTAGTATGTTATGAGAAAGCAGTCAGACACTGAGACACACACAAAAAGAGGACAAATGCACAATAGCCTATCTTTTAAATGACTAGAGAGTGTTGGTGTGTGACGAGAGGTGGTGTGACAGTAAGAATCGTGTGGTAAGTAGTGTATTTAATCACAGTTGACACAAGAGGAAGAGGCGAATCATTGCTCTGATTAGGAGTCATCAGTTGATTTAGTCAAACAGTAAGGAAATGTCGCAACTGATGCTTTGCCTCTAGATATCTGGAAACCTGTCAAGCATCACACAGAGTGAACCAGAGGGGAAAAAAGCTGTCTACAGACCTTCATGGCTTCTACGGAGTCGTATTTGTCCAATTTGTTGATGTGGTTGGTGATGCTGGTGTTGAGTGGAGCAGCTGAGATGGGGTGGATGACAGTGGCATCGTGGGACTGCTGCTGGTAGCGCTGGCAGTAGGAATAGACCAGTAGGGTGACCAGGCAGCCCAGAATGGAGCTGCTAAGCCCCACAGCAATCATGTGGAAAAGGTTGAAATCTGGAAGAAAGGGGCAGGGCGTGAGGTAATTGATCAACAAAGAACTCTGCAGTGAAAATAACATTTGGGCCTGTCATTAACATCTTCTTTGTCCACGTTTCTGTTTAGTCTGTTTAACATTAACTGTTGAAGACCCTGGCATTATAATGACGGAAGTTCTGCACTTGAAATGGGAAGTCAGAAATAAGTTTTTGACTGCCATGCATAAGCTAATCCATCTGTTAAGTCAAAAAGATGAATTAAAAGTTCAGTTGCAACTGACTGCAGCATTTGTGCAACAGCTTTTGCAAATTAGGTGTAGAGCGCAGTGCATAGACTGTATGCAAAACATAGACATATCCTATAAAGTTAATTTGGAAGACCTTAAACATCTAATTTGAACTGGATAGAATACAATGGGAAAATGGTTTTACTTCTTTTTTGATTTGAGCTCAAAAAAAATGACAAAAATTCAACAATGCTAACATCAGTAGCCTCATAAACAAAAGACATTATCATTAATAAAAAACGTTTGAAATGATCACAAATCTTAAGGTACTTTTTTAGGAATTTTCTTGTTAGAGAGGATCACATAGGTCAAAGCCATGTAAATGGTAGAAGTGGTAGAAGAGTGCTACTACCCTTTAGTTGTTACTGTAGCTATAAACTATAACATGCATAAATTTAGTCCTGTGACATTCTTCTGCAGAATCTGTCTTTTCTTAGTTCCCTACAAAGTGCCAGTTTTTGGATTATTGCTGGAACCCATTTGGTCCTCTTTAGAATGAAGACCGTGCTTGGAATAAGCAGGTTTAAAAAACTGATGAATGGATGTATGGATAATTTTCTGTGTTTGTTATACTTCCTCTCTTTCTCTCTTGCAAACATTGACACATATAAACATAAATTACCTCCACAGCGCCTCTCCTCCTGACTGGAACGTGCAATAGAGACTTCTGAACAGGAAAAAGAAACACCAAAAGGCAGCAGCATTAGAGCTAATAAAAAAAAAACCTTGGAAATACACCCATCCTCATAACAAATTGTACTCCTGAAGGTGAGTGTGAAGATGAAATCTGCCCCTCGTCATGAAACAGATAACGATAAAAACTCCACGAGCTAATCATGGCTGTGGCACCTGGAGTGGTTTATAAAAAGTTTCCATTAAAAGGAAATGAAGTACAAGATGTTGCTAATGAACCCTAATGGACTGCCTTTCCCATAAAAGGGGATGGATGATAAGATAAAAAGGCAAATGAGTAATTCTATAAAGATCTGTGAAAGGTTTTTATGAGTATTACATCCTTGCTAATTAATTCAAAAAAAGGTTACAAATATGTGTTCCATCAAATGTTATTTCTATCTCTTAATTAATGACCCCTTTCTGAAGTTTAAAATGATACTTAATCATGGTAAACTTACAACCCTTTACAGGCTTATGATTTACCCAGGCATACAATGTGAAGCATTAGCATCCTTTGTTAAAGGGAGGAGTTTTAATGATCTCTGTTTAGCAGAGATGCAGAGATCAATGCTGTTGTGTGTCTCGCATTACAAGCTGTCAATAAGGAGATGCCTGTCTAAGCACACGTCAATACTAATGGTGTAAGAAAAGAGTATAAATGTGCAGTAAATAGAAGAGAGATCTTGACTTTCAGCCTTTCACTATGACTAAACAACTAAATAACTCTTTTAGCTTAGTAGAGCCAAAAAAGTGTTTGAGGCTATTCTTTGTTGCCACAAGAGACAACAAGAGGTAAAGGCTAAAAGGTAACTGAGGGGAATAATTGCCGTAAATTGCTCAATTACCTTGTGAAAACTGAAAACTTGCCGACTGGACAAAAAGAAAAGCAGCATGGTTTAGTGAGCAGGTCTGCTTTCAACCACCAGCTGAAGTCAAGTTCTGTTGGGTTTTTATTGTTGATAATGGTTGTAGTGGGTGCTGTGGGGGGGGTCTCATTAATTTCTCCAAACACACACGCACACAAAAAATGCTAATTTCAACAGACCTCACTGTGGACATCTTTGTACAAACTGTATTAGCGGTAAAAAGAATGAATAAATAAAAAAATTCTCATAGAAAATGCAAACAGCCAGTTCTGCTGATAACCTACTGGGCACAGTCATGCTGACCACCGACTTTGAAAATAAATTCTAGTTTCTTTTTATTGCACAAATTATGCACATAAATTATTTTCATTCATCATCAAACTTATGAAAACTGGAAAACAAAATAAAAAAAAAAAAAAAAAAGAAGAAAATACCGGGATGAATACACAGCTTTCAGAGGAAGTAGTGTTGTAGTTTCATTTGGGCGAACTGACCTATACATACATCAACCTTCCATTAAATCCTGGCAAATCTACATGCAGGCATAAAGTAATTATGAAATATTTGCTTTTGTGTGGTTTGTGATGTGCACAGAAACTTTCACTGTCATGCACATATTGATAATGTTGTTAAATGACGAAAAATAAAGACAAATAAACCCACGGCAACTCCTACAAATAGCTGAAGACTAATTAACACAGAACAATTTAGCTCACCATTCATATGTTAAAACATTTTATTCTGCAAGATTTTAACGTCTTACATATAGTTAATTATTCTGAATCTGTATTTCTGCCCTTGCACACCCACACACTACTATGTCTCCCTTAACATTTAAGATAAAATTGTCATGGAAACATAGGCGTCAGAGAACAGTGAAAAAAACAACTCCCTCATTGAAAAGTTATAGAAGACAGAATACAGGGACATTTCTTTTATTATTGAGAAAGTAAAACTGCATGTGGAAGAGGTATTTATACGGCCTGACACAACTCCTACGGTCATTATGCAGCTAACTCAGTGGTTTAATTAGTCTATCCTTAACTGTAACACCTGAGTTCATGGCCCCATATAATCACCTGCTGCACTCAGGAGTCCTTATGTATGTCACTTCTAATCCCAACTATCTCTAAAAGGGCTGCCCTTATGCTAAACCTGACCTCTGCTATGTGATGGCTCCCTCAGAGGGATCAATAACATATTTCATTATCACGGGATTCTTGGAAATGAACTGAATTACCGCTGTGGGCATATGGCGTTAGTAGGTGGTGCAGAATGTGTGTGTACACACGGCTAAACTTGTGAACTTGTGTGGTCTGTCATGCACAAGTGCCCGAGCTATTAATAAAGTTTGCATGCGCTCACATACTGTGTAAGCATGTGATCACCTGGGATAAAATTGGAGTCAGGAGAGCAAGGCCTGGTCTCGCTGCTGTTTCCTGAGCACTGGTTTCCAGTGGGAAAAAGGACATCGCAGTGACGCATGCGCAGCTGGGCACCGCTGGAGTCGCAGTGGGACCACTCTGACCAGCTGGACCAGCTCTCTGGAAATGGCAATGACAGCATTCACAGCCAGTTGAGTGTGTGTGCCATGTACTGTTTGACTTTGTGTATATTAGTGATGCATGAGTGGCCTCTGAGGGGCAGAGAGAAGCTAAAGAAAGTGAGCAGTGGACATGTGATGGATTGATGGCTAAGTTGAGACCATGACTGGCAGTGTGCATTAGTAGTTGTGTGTTTTTCTTGTACCTGGACAAGCCTGCGTGTTGCACAGCGCCTCCTCGGTGTGGAGGCCCAGACAGATGTCCCCTCCGTGAGCTGGTGGGGGGTTGCTGCAGGTTCGTGTCCTCATATAGTGTCCCCCTCCACATGTCACAGAGCACTTGGACCATGAAGACCAACATGACCAACTACCATCCACTAGAAACAGGGTAATGGAGTCAAATTTATTAAATTAATATAAAATATTTTATCACTGTAACAGACTTGTGACAGCAGGAAACAATAAATTTCACATTTCTTTCTTCTTTTCTATGGAAATAGTTTAACATTTTTTAGGATTTCCAATTCCAGACAATTTCCCCTGAACATTAAGTAACTGGAAGTCATTCCTAGCCACTCTGAACAGCAAGAGAAGAAATATAGGATGCTTCAAATATATTTCACTATCTGTGTCAGTGAGTGTTGTGACGTGCCAGAAAGTGTGCCTCATCTGGTTGTTACAGAAAACGCTTGACCTCCACAACGCTTGAACCTACATACTCTCTGGTTGATTAATGAAGATAAATGAGACATCCTGGGGTACCTTGTTTTCCCCTTTGTATGGTGACAATTTTCCAACAAGAAATACTTAGGAGACAGGTATAAACAGATACACATGCACACAAAAAGAAAAAAGTACAAAAAGAAGATGATGAATGTAAGAAAGGAGTAAAACAAGCCCCCAGAATGGAGCAATCTTTCACATGAACCACAGCAGAGGTGAATATCCTTCTCCAAATCATCTATTGGAAACCTCACTTTATTGTAGCTGAGAGAAATCCCCTTCTTGATTCCTTCTAAAGACCTGAAGATGGCTGGCGGCACTAAACAGGTAATTGAAGCTGCCGATGCTTTTCGTCATCTCGGTGTAATTTCTCTATCACAGAGCGACACATAAGTCGATTCGTGGCCCTCGATGAAGGATTGTCTCATCTGAGGTGTAGATGCAATAAAAACACAGACTCATTTGTTTCCGGACCAGATAGATGGAAGGCATAACACCTTGTCACTTGTTCTCCTTCACACCGAAGTAACGCATTTAAAACAGCCTGGATAAGCCACGCGAGGATTACATTTGGTCTGGTTGCACAGTCCGCTTGCATCAAAATAATATCTCACTTTCAGAGGGGTGCTAATTGAGTACGCATTAGTATTCATTGCTACACAGACTGGGTTAAGTCTGTTCCTTTGGGCGACAGGAGCGCAGAGTTGTTCATCAACACACTGTAATTGTGACACTATTATAGTCAACATCCCAAAATAGGTGTACAACATGTATTAGCATAGTGATGCAGATCAGGGAAATCAAAGTGCACTCACGTGTCATTTTTCTCTCACAAGGGGAATATTTCCATCCCTTTGGATAAAACAAATCTTATCCTTTTTTTGATTCATCCAGACTTGCGGCTGATGACAGCTTACCTTAACAGGCACAATGCTCCAGCAGCTGGGAAGCTGAACGACGTGCACTATCATAGCATGAATTAACCGGCTGTAAGAGGAGTATTGATGGCCATTCACTATCTTGTCTATTTTGTTTGCTTACAGCCTGGAAGCAGTTATGAAGACAGATCGTGGGTGAAGGAGACAGCGTGCAGATCCTGGCTTTCAGCGAGATCCCAAAGCCTTTCTTCAGGAGGCCTTGATTAATAATCGTTTGAGACAACGTCCTGCTTGCCTGTTCAGCACCCGTGTTGAATATCAGGTGGGCTTTATGCCAAACTAAGTGCTGGATTTCCATTTAGACAGCTTACTTCCCTAGTCAGAGAGAGTATTTTTTTAATTAGAAAGCTTCCTCTTGCCGTCGACCGACAGACGAGTGTTGAAGATATATTGTCTTAGGGCTTTTCACAACAGAATAAGGCCTCCCATAGCTGGCAGCATAATTACCCAGCAATGTAATTACATACTAGAGAGCCACAGGGATTGTCTCTTTGATTCTTGGTCTAAATTGGGGTCTTCGTCACACCTTTTATCTGCAACTGATTTCTTTTGTGGGTTCAAATGATTTGGTAAGTCATTTGTCAATGTAATTTTTTATCTATTAATCAAGAAGCAAAAGATAATATAGCTTAAATATAGTGTGGAATAGAATGCATTTATCTGTGCAAATGAAAAGAGAACTGGCCATGGCACTGATGCCTAGATCCAGAGCCCTAATGGCTGAAACTATGTGCATGTACAAACTAAAATTTCATGCATGTGCATGAGCTATATATGCACTCATTAATGAATGCTGACAAACCCTTAATTGATAATTTGCATATAAAAACACTGTTCACACCAGCAGAAAATAGACGATGAAAGCAGCAGCATAAAAAATGAATAATTTTACCAAATAGGAAAGAAAACCAAAACTGCCGAATGAACAGAGGTGATCAGTTTTTCAGTGTAGTTGCTGTTCCATGCATCTTCATCCTCGTCTTGTACTTGTTCTTATCTCTGTATGCCTTTGGCTTCTTGTTCCAATTTTATTTATTTTTATATCGTTAGAGTTTTAGCTAATATAGCTAAAGCATTAGCATGTGTATATGCATGACTTACCTGGACAAGGGGTGATGTTACACTCTTGATACTCCTGTGCTGGGCCCAGGCATGTCTGGCCTCCACTGCGCGGTTCTGGGTTACTGCAGGTCCTCTTTCGGCTTCGGATTCCACGGCTGCAGTCTCTGCTGCACTGTGACCAGGAACTCCAGGATGACCAGCCACCATTCACGTTGTGACCCGAGATTCTCCCCAGACGAAGCACTTCACCTGTTAGGCAGAAAGACATGGGACAAGACTGAACATTAGACTCTTTCCAAAACACTTAGATAGTATCTTATATATCTAATATCTTTTTGTTAGCAGGAAAGCAACATTTCCCAGGATTCCACTGTTTTCAAACAAACCGGGAGCAATATGTGCAGTCATTTTGAAGAGCAATAAGAGGGCACAGTCAATAAAAAACCCCTGATAAAAGTCTTTGCTCAATTTGAGCCGAACGAGCAGGAGGGCTTACATCTTGTCTTGTGATGTTTTGAACTAGTTTGTGCTGTAAAGCAGTTTGACAGATTTCATGAGCAGCGTTGAAAAATATCTCAAGTTTCCAATGTATAGAAAGTAGAAGCTGATTTAATCATTTAAAGTTTATGGCCGACCCATTCTTTTTCTCTTAACCATACTGAATCTGACATAATGGTAGTGACTGTTCTCGCAGTGTAGCCCCGTGCAGCGATGGGCTGCAGAGTGATGAGATGAGATGGTGGAAGAAAGAAATAAGTAGTATAGAAAATGAATGAATATTATCCAAGTATCACTATAAGGTTGAGATGCTTTCCCAAACTATTTTGATATAAACAAATATCTGTGTGTTTCTCTTAGGCCTCAACTTTACTTTAAGTGTTAATTAGCTAATTGACTTTCATGCTCTGACCTAATGCATTTATACCAACCACCTCTCAAAATATCTGTGTTTCCTGCAAATATCTTCTCCTGGTTCTAGTTCTACCCCTCACATCTGCCCATACCAGTGGTTTGCAACCTGGCAGCAGTGACCAGGTGAAATTGTACATTTCTACTTTTATATACTCTTAATGCATTCAACTTAATTTGAGTGGATTTATTTTAAAATACAGCTTTACCTACAGGTTACCTACCATTTGCCTATACTGAACTGGGAAGAAGAGCCTTTGTCTTCTCATCCCCTTCCACATGGAACATGATGCAAAAAGACTGGAAATTAACAGAACTTATTTCATTGAATTACTTTAAATCCAAATTAAGAGACAGCCTCTTTAACTTGTAACTGTTTATCTTAATTTGTAAGTCATTTTAATTGTTAATTGTAATTGCTAATTGTTGTAATTGATACTTTTTGCTGCCTCTTGGCCAGGACTCCCTTGCAAAAGAGGTTTTTAATCTCAATAGGACTTTCCTGGTTAAATGAAGGTTAAATAAATGTTTGAAACAAACAAATTGAAAATAATGGCTTTTGAAATATGTACAATGTTTTCTTACATACTCAAACTGTACATAGAAGCAGAGCTTAAATGCATTAAAAACTATTTTAACAGTCATTTAAGCAAGTTTCCATTCAAAAATCCAGATTTTTTTCAGTTTTTTAAAAATGTTTGAATTTGTTTTGACTTTCCAATAAATTGACCGAGAAAATGATGAGCAGATTTATCCAAAATTAAAATAGTTGCAGTTAAATTTGAAGCAGCAGGGCTTCATCTCAATGAATTACAACATTAGCATGTTGATTTAATGACAATGCGTGCATATTAATCTGGTAGGGTAATCTAACACATAACAGTAACTGAAACTAGTATGAAACTATTTAAGTTTAAGCACTTACTGCATAAGTATTTTTACTTAAATAAAGGTGATGAATATTTCCTCCACCACTGCATGCATTCATGAACCTACAATGAAATTCAACAGTCTTTTGAACACACCAGTGCTGGGACCACATCTCCATTCTTAAACCCTGTGCAACCTCTCTTGCTGCTGGCCTTGCCTGACACTGTTTCTGTTTAAATCAAGGTCTCACCATCACTAAATCCTGGCAGTACATCACCTCAACTCTAATCAGTCTAATTAAGCCCAATCGAGCATCCCCTCACATCCCACCCATCTCACTGCGAGCTGCTGCCATGACTGTAGACTCTTTTTCAACACATACTTGTTAAAATCTCTAATTTGCCTTGTGTTAGAATATGCTGCACAAATATTTATCATGTATTTTGCCATAGCCCATTTTGTACATTTCTAAAGATGGGTTTAGCAAGAGCTGAGTGTGTCCTGTCAACACGCTTGCACATAAAACAACATCAGCTGACTAATCTGTGTACTCTCGCCTGGAATGAGTCGAATGGTGGATTCCTAATGAAATCTGAGACCGTAATTTCTATTAAACTGTAATTACTGCATGCATTAATCAGCCTTGTGAAAATGTGCATTGTGTTGAGAGGCAGAGAGCAGAATGGGCAGAATGAGCAGGGAGAGAAAGCTTCTGGCCTCTCTGCATGAAAAGAATGAACCCATCTGTTTGAGTGAATGAAAATCGACTCCAATGAAATTACTGTCACTGTTGAAGCACTCCTCTGATGATTCACTCATTCACCCATGCTGTGATATTTCGGATGTTTTTCAAGTGCAGACACAAATGTTGGACCTGTACTGCTTCTCATCCGATAAGAGAGGGGAGATAATTTTCAAGCTGTTCAAATGGACAGGAAGAAGCACTGAACCGTGCCATAGCAACCTTTTCGTTTGATTCTCTTGTTAATCTTCGGATTTTTTTTTTTTTTAACCCTCACTATCTAATCTATTCTGCTCCCTGCCTCTCTTTATTCCTCCCTTCCTCTTTGTCTATCTTTGTCATTTTTAACCCCGTCCTGTCTTTTGTCTCACTTCCTCTTTCTGTCCTCCAGCCTGGCCTCGCTGTTTTGTCAGCGTGCTCTTTTCACCACGCGTTATCACAGCACTGCTGCTTGGTATTCTCGGGGAGAGGACGTTGTGTTTACCCAGTGCGAATCCTCGACCTCTTCATAACTGTGACCGACCCTGGCAGAGCACAGGCCAGCTCACCCCCAGCAACAAGCTGCTGTGAGCGTTGACAGGTCCGTAGAGGACTTTAGGCTCTCACTCTTTATCGATTCAGAACAGGCAGTGGCACAGACAGTCCCTGACTGCCACTGTGACCTGCACTCTTTATCAAGCCCTCTGGGGCCTTTGAGACTAAACCACCTGACTACAGGCAATGAAGTGCTTTATAATCATGCCTCTTATATGTGTAAACAAACTTGCGCACTCAAACACACACAAACACAACACAGGTATGAACAAATGTAAACACTAGCCTTTAATTAGGCAACTGCCAACAAAATACACTGCACTATGCTGAGTTTGCTTGCACAAGTGTTACCTTGAGACCACTCTGACGTACTCTGCATATTATCAATGCTGCCTCACAGGAACTGCCCCCCTGTCGCCAAAACAAACAGCATGGTGCCCTCCCTCTCAAATGGGTAGCCACTGGATCTATTGATCTACACATGAGCCACACACAGCTGGAGAGAATTAATCCTCACTCTCCTTACGCGCGAGCTTCAGCGAAAACTAAGATGAACCGAATGCAGCATCCAATAGTCCCTACAGCAAAGAAACTAGGACATCAAAAAAGTCCCCCATTCATTTGCTCAACCTCTATTTCACACGCACGCATACATAAAAAAACACCAGAGAGACTCATGCGCTTGTGTGTTTGTGACAGAAAATATAGATAAGGGTGAAAAAGAAGAGAGGGACTCTCGATGACACATATACTTGCAATGTGCTGCAATAAAATTTACTGTATAGGCAACAGTAAAGAACCTTAAAAAAAAAGAGAAAGACCCAGAAGGACATGGAGATGAGATGACATCTGCAAACTAACTTTGCTTTAAGATTGACAGAAGTGAGAGACAGAGAGGTGGAAAAATCACTATCTTCAGTGGAGAGGAGAGCTGGGCTGTCAAGTTTCATCAAAACAAGAGTAGCAGTGGCCCACACCGGGAGAGAAAGTGCCGTCCTAAATTCTGAACTGCACATTTATTTGCCATTAAATGTCCTCCCTCTTTCCTTTCCCTCTGAGATCAGCAATGTCTCCCCTGTGGACGGACCGATTTCTCTTATTGTGCTTGTGTTACATCTTGCGGCATGGGAAAATGACTGGTTCTGGTTGTTTACAGTCACACAATTGACAGTTTTTCCTGTGCTGTCCTGAGGGCTGCCAAGTAGTGGTCTACCCTGAAAACCCTCCAGGGATATATTCTCACAGCAGATCCAATTAAAGGTTTGTTAGAGTGCAATTAAAAAAAGCCAACCCCAAAGAGTGCGAGGGATCAGTGTACATGCACAGGAAAAAAAGATGCATAAGTAGCTCAGAATAGGAATAAAAGAATAGTTGTTTATGCAGACAAATGCTATAATGGAGGGATTAAATGTGCAGCCTATCGGTTGAAGAAATATCATCCTCTTTCACCGGTTTGATTGCAGAGAGATTTATTGGCCTTACTGACAGCCAGTGCAACATGAGACCAACTTACTGTTAAAAGGGATTCCCAGAAGGTAAAACACCAGTTAATGGTTGTATTTCTCTATTATTAACCTCAAATATAGTTTTCATCAAGGTCAACATCTCAGAGCTAAAAATCTAAAGCCCTTATAAGCCAACAAGCAAACAGATGCTTTCATTGCTGCATTATCCATGCTTGTTTATTGTTTACCTGGTGGCTTTGATTTGCTCTTTGCAAAGCTCTTGCAACACAAGCACCACTTTTACCAGGACACTGAGAAACCTAAACATTTTGATAAGTTTGACTTATGTAACCAGACCACATTGAAGGTGTGAAGAACATGAAGAAGACATGACAGCAAAGGAAAATGGCAGCTACATTTTAGAGCTCTTCAAACCCAGACTTGATTAATTCAAACAGTGTTTTTAAAGAACTCAGGTGTGGTTTTGTCTCATAAATGAAAAATATCTGAGAATCTCTTGTGTGTTTTGTGAAACTAAGTGAAAATGATTGACTGTTCATTAAAATACCATGAAAATAATCATTTTTTTCTAATCTGTGTAGCACAAACTCTATTATCCGAAGTGAAAAACAAATTTGGTAGCAAATCAGGGCCTTGAGCTAACCCTAATTTCTTTACATATATTGCCGAAAAATGGCAAATAGTTGCAGCGATTACCTGGAATTTGTGCAAACGTAAATGGAAAAACAGTATCTAAGGCAAAAATAGAGTTTGCATCAATTCTAATGAGCTTAAAAGTTATTATTTTGTACAAGTACCTTTGTACTCTCTTAAACAAGCGTTGTTGTTATTTCTTTAAATAGTCCGCAGGAATCTTGAAGGGTATTTCAAAGCTCTTCTTTGGATGTTGGCTGCCTTTTGTTCTGTTCTCTGTCAAGATGATCCAACCCTGGTTTAATGATGTTGAGGTCTGGACTCTGGAGGATTCATCTCTCCATAAACCTATAAACTACTGATTTTCTTGTGTCTTTTAGCATAGATCAGCCTTTTCTCCCTGTTTCCCCTCCTTGAGAATGACTTCTTGACAGCCACTTTGCATGGGGACCATTTCGAATGAGGCTTCAAAGAACAGTAGATGAATCAAATGAAGCTTCAGATGCATCTTTCAGGTCCTGTTTGCTAGATGTTTTTCCTATTTCTGAAGGAAATTACTTATATTATTGTTGTCGAGGTTGGTGCTTCTTCTTTAGTCATTCCGCTATTTAGTTATCTTAAACTTTCCTCAAATAATAAGTTCGTTAATTTTTTTAAGTGGATGACATGCAGTGACATCAGGATGTAGGCGTTGTGCAATTTTAATGAATGCACTTCATTAAATGATGTGATGCATTTTAACATCTTACGATGCACTTTGCATCTTACAAGGATCTTTAGCACTGACAGCTCTTATTTAACATTCTTAATTAATATCATAGCTGTGATATGATATTCTCCTGGCCTGACATCAAGAACATTTCTTTCTTAACAACACTCTGTTATGCATATTTACATTCACAAGTAAATTAATATGCCCTTTTTAAGAATAAATTAAATAAAAATGAAACACCAAAATTATGTTTTAATAAATTTTCAATTTAAAATTGATGTTTTTTTCTTTTTTTGTGTGTGCAAGCGCAACACTGATTCATTGCTTGAGTTAATTTCTTTTCCATATCCTTGAATGATCCATAGTTCAGTGTTAAATACCTTAGCAAACAAAGAAAAAAAATCTGTTTGTGTCACGGTGGTTGCCTATAGTCGGAATCTCCCAGCTGTCCCTGAAGGCATCCTTCCTCCAGTGCGCTCCTGATTATTGATGCGCTCCACCTGCGCTGCGTGCTTTATATACCAGTGCACAACACCACTCCTTTGCCAGATCGTCTTGGTTAACTCCCTGCACGTTTCCAGCCCTGAATTCTGCCTGCCTGCCTGTTTTTGATCTCTGACCCGTTTCTGACCTGGATATTGGATTTTTGCCTGTCCCCTGTCTGGTAACTCTGATCTTCTGTTATTTGACCCAGCTGATAATCTGACCCCTGGACTGTCTATTTGGATTTGGATTTGGATTTGGATTTGGATGTGGATTTGGATTTGGATTTGGATGTGGATTTGGAATTGGATTTGGATGTGGATTTGGATCTTGGATTCGCAACCTGTTCTCTCTCTCTCTTCCGCTGGAGGAACCATCCGGACCCCCTCCCCTTCTTTGAACACATACCCAACTCAAAGTCTCAGTATAACCATCATCTTCCCTTGCTAACCCATCCTGTTTCAGCAGCCCCGACAGACGCAGCGGATCTCCTCTCTGTTATGCAATACAGGAATTCTACCGGCTCGCTCCAACTTCTCCCGCCGGTACGTAATCATCTGTATTCATAAATCCCCATTTTGTCACCTGTTCTCACCTTGGCTCTCCTATTCTCGCAGGCTAGTGAGCAGCGAGACCAGACCTGGTTTTTCCTGGAAGCAATTCACAACTCTACAATAAATCTGTTTCCTATCCAATCCTCTGTCCTGACACTTATTGTGGTCCAGTTTGCTAAAACCATTACAGTACGATCTGGCCAGCATAATGGACCCATCAGGAACAGAGGATTGGCGTACCCGAGTCGAAGCTGCCATTGCTCAACAGGAAACTAATCTAGGTGATCTTATCTCGAACGTAAAGGAACTTTCCAAACACGTGGCTGCTGTAACCGACTCAGCTAGCGCAGGAACGAGCCGGGCTCCTCTTTTTTCTCCTCCCTCTGTACTCCCAGGGCATGAACCCCGGATGACGCCTCCAGAGCGGTATGCCGGAGAACCAGGTCAGTGTCGGGCCTTTCTGACTCAGTGTGCCCTGCAGTTCGAACTACAGCCTTCTTCGTTTCCCTCAGAGAGGGCTAAGGTGGCCTACGTGCTCTCGTTGCTCTCCGGAAAGGCCAGACTTTGGGGCACTGCAGAATGGGAGAGAGGATCTTCAGCACTGTCTACATTCCAGAGTTTCTCCAAGGAGCTTCGTCGGGTGTTCGATCCCTTGAGACCCGAACGAGAAGCTTCGAGGGGGCTGTTCTCCCTCTCTCAGGCTGGAAGGTCAGTGACGGATTACATTATTGATTTTCGAACCTTAGCTGCTGACAGCACATGGAACGAGGCCGCTCTCTTTGACGCTTTTATCAAGGATTGTCTGAGCAGGTAAAGGACGAACTAGCCGCCAGGGACCCCCCTAAGGATCTCAATGCTCTGATGGATGTGTCGTCCCGAATCGACCAGCGTCTTCGAGAGAGACGGAGAGAGAGAGGCAGAACCGTCGGAGGGAGCAGATTCAAAGTTCCCGACAAGTTCCCGATGCAGACAGTCGTGGAGGAATCCCCTCCAGTTACCATCACCCCAGAACCCATGCAACTTGGCCGCTTTAAGCTGTCGTCGGTCGAAAGAGCTCGGAGAATTACAAACGGACTCTGTTTATATTGTGGTCAAGCAGGACATATCATACGTAATTGCCCAGCAAAAGGCAGGGCTCAGCAGGGGACGGGAGGACCCTGCTGAGCCGGACTTTGTTGGATTCTTCCATCTCCCGTCCCGTTTTCCGGGTTCAACTGACAGCCGCTGATGACGTACACACCGTGGCCGTGTTTATTGATTCTGGATCTGACGCTGAATTCATTGATCGACAGGTGGCCGAACAGCTGGGAATCGGCTTCTCCCCTCTCCCTAAACCCGTCTCTGTCCGAGCCCTGGATAATCACCAGCTACACAGAGTCACTGTGAAGACCCAACCCGTTCCTGTCACCTTTTCTCCCAGTCATGTCGAAACAATCAGTTTCTACGTCATTGACTCTCCACAGATCCCCCTCATTCTTGGCATTACCTGGCTCCAATCACACAATCCGCACATTGACTGGCGGGAGGGAAAGATAATTAATTGGGGGGTAAACTGCTTAACCACCTGCCTGCGCTCACTTCCCGCAACAGAAACTCAGAGATCAGACTGTACAGAATCCGACTACCCCAGTCTCTCACAAGTCCCCCTTCATTACCACGATCTGAAAGAAGTTTTTAACAAGATTCGTGCCACCTCTCTGCCCCCGCACCGTTCATACGATTGCGCAATCGAACTCCTCCCTGGCGCCATGCCACCCCGTGGCAGAATATACTCCTTGTCCGCCCCAGAAAAGGAGGCCATGGATAAATACATTTCTGACTCCCTCTCGTCGGGTCTCGTTCGTGCTTCCTCTTCGCCAGCCGGAGCAGGATTTTTTTTTGTTGAAAAGAAAGACGGCACGCTCCGCCCCTGTATCGACTACCGGGGTTTGAATGACATTACTATCAAGAATCGTTATCCCCTACCTCTCATGTCCTCAGCCTTGGATCTATTGCAAAAATCCACCATCTTCACCAAACTGGACTTACGGAATGCTTATCATCTGGTGCGCATCAGGGACGGCGACGAGTGGAAGACAGCCTTCAACACACCATCAGGGCACTACGAGTATCTGGTTATGCCATTTGGGTTGACAAATGCACCAGCAGTATTTCAGGCATTAGTAAACGATGTACTGAGAGACATGCTCAATAAATTTGTTTTCGTCTACCTTGATGATATTCTCATTTTTTCTCAGAACCCTGATGAACACATTTTTCATGTCCGTACAGTTCTACAGCGTCTTCTCCAGAACCAGTTATATGTGAAGGCAGAAAAATGCGAATTTCACAGCTCCACCGTCTCATTCCTGGGCCATATTATTTCTGCCGGAGGAGTCCAGATGGACCCCTCCAAGGTTTCTGCTGTCCGAGACTGGTCTACACCCACTAATCGCAAGCGACTCCAACAATTCCTGGGATTCGCTAACTTTTACAGGAGGTTCATCAAGGGGTATAGCTCTATTTCTGCTCCTCTGCATCGGTTAACCTCTTCTAAGGTACCATTCTCCTGGACTAGCGAGGCTGAAGTTGCCTTCACTTCATTGAAACAACAGTTCACGTCGGCTCCTATTCTTCGCATGCCCGACCCCACCAGGCAGTTTATTGTGGAGGTCGATGCATCTGATTATGGAGTGGGCGCTGTGTTGTCTCAACGGTGTTCAGATGACTCGCGGATTCACCCTTGTGCTTTTTTTTTCCAGAGGTCTGTCTCCTGCAGAACGTAACTACGATGTTGGGGATCGTGAACTCCTGGCAGTTAAACTGGCGTTGGAAGAGTGGCGTCACTGGCTGGAGGGGGCGTCTCATCCATTCATCGTCTGGACGGATCACAAAAACCTTGAGTACCTGAAGTCAGCCAAAAGGCTAAACCCGCGCCAAGCCCGTTGGGCTCTATTTTTTCACAGATTTAACTTTTCCCTGGCCTACCGACCCGGGAATAAGAACATTAAACCTGATGCTCTGTCCCGACAGGCAGCTCCCCAGGAGGCCGATACTGATGGCTCTGACAACTACATCCTTCCCTCTCATGTCCGGTTGGGAGTCAGCCGCATCCATCTGGAATCTGAGGTCAGACGAGCACACCAGTCCGCTGTGGTGCCCGCGGGATGCCCGGATGGACGCCTATACGTACCACCTCGTCTCCGGTCCAAGGTCCTCGTCTTGTGTCACTCCTCTCGGTTGGCCTGTCATCCTGGTGCGGCGAGGACTTTCTACCTGCTTTCTCAGAGGTTTTGGTGGCCTGCCTGCCGCCGAGACGTTCGGAGTTTTGTGGCGGCCTGTCCAGTTTGTGCTCGATCCAAAACTTCCCGTCAACGCCCAGCTGGGCTCCTTCATCCTTTATCCATCCCTCGCCGACCCTGGTCTCACGTCTCCATGGACTTTGTCACTGGTCTTCCCCCTTCGGATGGCAAGACGGTTATCATGACGGTTGTGGATCGCTTCTCTAAAATGGCCCACTTTGTGGCGCTCCCTAAACTGCCCACGGCGAAGGAGATGGCGGCTCTTTTATCGGATCACGTGTTTCGGCTGCACGGGCTTCCGCAGGACGTGGTTTCGGACCGCGGTCCCCAGTTCACTTCTCGGTTCTGGGCCGAGTTCTGTCGCCAGATGGGGATTAAGATCAGTCTCTCGTCAGGGTTTCATCCCCAGTCGGATGGGCAATCAGAGCGGGTGAACCAACATCTGGAGACCTGTCTGCGCTGTCTCTGTTCCGAGACCCCTTCCAGTTGGGCCAGGAACCTGACCTGGGTGGAGTACGCCCATAATTCGCTTCCTTCTTCTGCAACTGGCCTCACTCCTTTCCAGATCGTCCAGGGGTTTCAGCCTCCATTGTTCGAGCCCCAGGAGGGGGAAGTACGGGTTCCGTCCGCCCATGCAGCTGTGCGTCGGTGCCATCGCGTTTGGCGCCGGGCTCGAGCTGCGTTGCTGCGCTCTTCCCTGCGGTATCAGGCGGCTGCTAATCGTCACCGCTCTGCGGCCCCGTCCTACCGTGTGGGACAGCGCGTGTGGCTGGCTGCCAAGGATCTCCCTCTACATCTGGAGAATCGGAAGTTGGCTCCTCGTTTCGTGGGGCCCTTCCCCATTGCCAAAGTGATTAATCCGGTGGCTGTTCGCCTGCGCCTTCCCGGGACTCTCCGCATTCATCCCACTTTTCACGTGTCCAGAGTTAAGCCTGCTCTCTCCTGTCCGTTGGTGCCCGCCTCCGGGCCCCCTCCGCCCGCCCGGGTCGTGGGTGGGGGGCCTGTCTACACTGTGCGCCGCATCCTGCGCTCTCGTCGTTCTGGTCGCTCCCTTCAGTACCTGGTGGATTGGGAGGGCTACGGTCCTGAGGAGCGCTCCTGGGTTCCGGCCCGCTTTGTGGTGGATCGGACCCTTCTGTCCCGTTTCCATCGGGGTCACCCCGATCAGCCTGGTGGGGCGTCGGGTGCCGCCCCTTGAGGGGGGGGTGCTGTCACGGTGGTTGCCTATAGTCGGAATCTCCCAGCTGTCCCTGAAGGCATCCTTCCTCCAGTGCGCTCCTGATTATTGATGCGCTCCACCTGCGCTGCGTGCTTTATATACCAGTGCACAACACCACTCCTTTGCCAGATCGTCTTGGTTAACTCCCTGCACGTTTCCAGCCCTGAATTCTGCCTGCCTGCCTGTTTTTGATCTCTGACCCGTTTCTGACCTGGATATTGGATTTTTGCCTGTCCCCTGTCTGGTAACTCTGATCTTCTGTTATTTGACCCAGCTGATAATCTGACCCCTGGACTGTCTATTTGGATTTGGATTTGGATTTGGATGTGGATTTGGATTTGGATTTGGATGTGGATTTGGAATTGGATTTGGATGTGGATTTGGATCTTGGATTCGCAACCTGTTCTCTCTCTCTCTTCCGCTGGAGGAACCATCCGGACCCCCTCCCCTTCTTTGAACACATACCCAACTCAAAGTCTCAGTATAACCATCATCTTCCCTTGCTAACCCATCCTGTTTCAGCAGCCCCGACAGACGCAGCGGATCTCCTCTCTGTTATGCAATACAGGAATTCTACCGGCTCGCTCCAACTTCTCCCGCCGGTACGTAATCATCTGTATTCATAAATCCCCATTTTGTCACCTGTTCTCACCTTGGCTCTCCTATTCTCGCAGGCTAGTGAGCAGCGAGACCAGACCTGGTTTTTCCTGGAAGCAATTCACAACTCTACAATAAATCTGTTTCCTATCCAATCCTCTGTCCTGACACTTATTGTGGTCCAGTTTGCTAAAACCATTACATGTTTGAATAGTCAGGTACAAGGACTGGACTGAAAATGAATGAAATAGCAGCCAATAATCAAAGAAAATCTTTGAAAATCTTTGGAGATTTTTTAAGATCTGTTTCTCAAGACCATTTAAAAGATTATAAGAAAATCTGACTTCTTGGATAGAAAATGTAAAGATATGAGAAGTAACTCATGACTTCTGCCTGGTGCAGAAGGTTAGGTTATATGTTCGGTGCAGTTTAAAATTAAGATCTAGTGGAGTCAAATATGATCCACCTTTGTGTCACAAACTGACGTCAGACTCAACATTTCTGCCAATACAACTGCTTTGCAGTGAACCCTTTGGGTTTTTTTTTTTTTTTTTTTGGTTTAGTGAACAAAAAGATACAAAAGAGGGAAACTTAATACTGGATTCTTACCATTTAATACTCTTTTCTGTACAGTAGCAAGTGAAACACAATACTAGACAGCTATAATCTTTGACTTTAAACATACAGTAATGAGCAGCTCAGACAGTAATCTGGTGTTAAATTTCAATAAACATTTAATTTTTTGAACACCCACACAGAACAGCAGAGGGAGAAGTCTATCTCGGTACAATCTCCTTAGGTCACAGTGCCAACATAAAAGCAGAACTACAAGCAAAACTTAACATCAACTTAGATAAACAACAGATTAAAGTAATTCAATAATATCACTTGAACTTAACTGTTAACAATAATCAAAGGGCTATTCCAACTAAGACTTGCCTACCCATGAGCCTTTGCACCTGTGTTAGCTCAGAACACTACAATACTGTGTTTGTCCTATTTGTCAGAAACAGTACAAACTGCTTTTTCTCTACTAAAGAAAGCTCAGCTCTACTAAAGGAACACACAGCTTCAAGGTAATTTGTAGAAGCACATCTTTGCTGTCCATTTTCAGGTAGCATTCATACCAGTTAAAAAAAAGCACTAAAATGAAGAGGCGGAGAAAAAAAGTCCATTTCAGTCAGTGCAGTCAGAAAGGTTTCTTGGGTGTTAACATTTTTAGTTGAAACCTATTTACAGAGCATAGCCAAAATCTTCTGGTATATTTCTAAGAGCTGAAAATCAAACATTTCAGACAGAAACGTTGAGTATTTCTACTAGTATTGAGTGGATTTTTCTCACTGCTAGGTAGAGATGTTTTTACATTGCTTCTTCTAGGTTGCTCATTTTTGGCACTGTGTCACCAAATTTTTGTTGATTTTTAAGTGCCACACTGGGGGTGTAGGTGAGACAGGCTGTGTCACTGAAATCCAAGTCTAAATTCAAATCCTACATCCTTGTTGGCGTTAGTGGGAAAAATATCAGTTTAACTGAAAAATAGATGAATACCAAACATGCTTCATTACAAAGAAATGCTGTGATATCACATTATTAGTAGTTTACTACCATTAAAACATGAGGGAGATTTTGTGGAAGTATTCAGGAGAGAATTCAAGTTCAAGGTTGTCGAGTCCTTCAGAATATACCTAAGTGGGCACATGTTATTATTTTCATAAAGAAACCAGAATCCTAGGTACCACTTGCACTGTACAGCATGTGTTGTACACATTCAATAAACTGTGAATTCAGACTCAGACACCCACAGAAAAAGACTGCTGACGGCAGGAAGAGAGCGAGGCAGAATGAAAAAAGACAATGAGGATAGTGGAATGGTTGTCATCCGTCAGAGTCATCCCTCAGCACTGTCCTGTGCCTATTCAGTGCCTGCTCATGACATCCATGCAGGGGAAACTAATCTCTCGTCCATGAGAGGGCCCTGGCCTTGATACCAAATCAGCTGAAGTAAAACACATCAGGCTGCTGACACACTACCGTTTTTCCCTGGGAAAAAAATGAAGCCATCACTCACCGACACTAGCCAGTAAAATGAGCAACTCTCAACCTTCTACAGTATTGCCTTTCATCTTTTTAGAGTTTTTCTTTGTTCCTTCGCTGTGTCTACCTCGGGTTTTCAAATGCAAATGATAAACCACTGGGCTTTATGTTACAGTGTGCTGTTCATAAGATGAGCACGACTAAATATTTGGAATATTTGCTGATTCAATAAGACAGGAGTATCTGTTTCATAGACATAGGGCTTTACAGAAATCAGAAATTGAATTTCATGCTGGTGCTGCAGGCTGGCAGATAGCAACAGGACGAGTGAATAATACCAGAGAAGTATTTTTGTGGAGATTGGCTAATGAAACAGACATTGATTACAGCTGGTTAGTTAGTAACTGATTAAACATTAGGCTTTGCTTCTGAGCTGCAAGTTTCCAGTCAAAGCTGAGAAACAGTAATGAGCTTGACACACGACCAAAGACAGCAACAGGCAAAACCCAGGTGAAACCGAACACATGGGACATGACAAACAATAGCGATGGTGGCCAATCAAATTTCTTAAAGAAAATCAGAGGGCGCAATTGTTACAGACCCCTTCTGGTCTAGGGGTGGAAGGGATGGAGTAACACAACAAGCTGGAAACGAAAATAAAATAAGCAATAATTTATTTATAAAGTTTCCATTATTTACAAAGCAAAATGTAACTCATTTACAATGATAAAACAAAGGAAACTTAACCAAAGAAATCCTATAAAAAGAAATCAGAATCTAAACAAAATCTATACAAAAATGAAAACCAGAATATCTGAAAAAGTTCCTAAGAAACAAAAGAGGGGAGCCTCTCCTAATGAGGAAGCTCCCTTATTACAATCAGTAAATTAACACACTATCTGTTGTTTTAGCTGTTGAACAGCCAGGCCAGAAAACGGCTCAGGGTAACAAAACCTCTTCAGAAAACAATCTTGGTGTCTTGGTATACAAGAAGTCACAAAGCTTAGCAAAACAGTTCACAACACCAATTGTTTTCTATTAAGCAATTCAGTGACCAATCGGCGAGGCGGAGGGGAGGAACTGCAGCTGCTGGTCCACAGCCAATCCCGAGGCTGCGCTGGCACAGCGGCATTTGCATATCCTAGTGTAGAATGACAGGTCGGAGGCCAATCCAGAAAGGCCAGGGGCCGTAACAGCAATGCTTGTGCATCGTCTATGTGAATTAGCGCAACATTTCACATGCATGAATATCACCTGTTGCTTGCCTGGAAGAGCGATTTTCGTCTCATCACGCAAGTTCCATAGGAATGAATGGAGAAGGAGCGATGTTGCCTCCCGTGTTTCGAGCCCATAAGCTGGCACGGCTGGAAATACAGTATTTAGATTTGTCAACATGGCTGCAGCCTTTAATTGTCACGGTTTTATGCAGCTTATTTTACTTTCATTTTACAGATTCTTGTGTTTTCTGTTTTTAAAATAGATATATCACAGCGTGCTGTATCCTATGTAAAGACATATTTTGTTTAAGACTCAAATCATCATATGTTTCCTTAAGCATTGACGGTTTTGTTTTGATGCACTTCCTACATGTGTCATGTATGTTCTGTCATACTGGGCATTTTTTATACACATTTTTAGGTAATTTTCTTTGTGTACGCTAACTTTCTTATCCACTGTAGAATTTGCAAAACATTGACAATTAGATATTCTTTATGGGTTATATCTGGTTAGGTTTAGGCACCTAAACTATTTAGATTGTTGTTTTTTTATTTTACTTTTGTGTCTCTATTCATTTTCTGACAGTTTCTGCCAGGATTTAGGCAACAGTAAAAACAACTTGTTAAACTTTAAGCAAAGATTTTCACAAAGAAAAATCTTCAGGCCTGTGTCCACATAGTGCTTTTCTTTTGACAGAGAAGTGGCTTGTGGAGCATTTCCTGTCAGCTTTTCATAAAAAAAAGCCCCCTGACCCAGTGCTCCTTCTTATGTTACTATGACAACTAAATCTGAGCAATATAGTCTTGTGATAGACCAGCTTTATAACTTTGCAATGTATTATGCCTACTAAAGTCAGTCTAATATTTTTTTTTTCATTTTTTCACCATGAAGACCAAACAATTGAAGCTTCTTCTCATATTGTAAATAGATAACCTTGTCACTATTCAATCTGGCAGTCATAGCTTGGAAAGAGGTGACACAATCCATTGAAAGCAGCAGTACAATAAAAAGCCTTCTCTAAGCAATAGAGGAAGCCCAGTTCCAGGGTTGTTCTTTGTTAAACAAGGACCAATTTGAAGTATGGTTTGTTTTAATTTAAAGGGTTTATGGAGATGATCAGTTTGGCACTTTTCATGTCAAAGCAAAACAAAAAGTAAACTTGACACCTGTGATGAATGGGTGGGTCTATTACCGTAATACATCATGCTTGCCATCTTTTAGCAGAATTAATTGTTTGCTGTTCTATTTTATCATGTGACTTATGATAAAAATGTACCGTAAGCAGGATAAACAGAGAAAAATCTTGGGGCCTTTGTCTGCAGGTTGGTTTTTGCACAAAAAGAGAACAATGTTTTCTTGGTCAGAGAACTGAAATAATAGCTTTTGAAGCCAATGAAGAAAGATTAAAAGTCAGCACATAGCTTCAAACAGCTAAATTAAAGGTCCCATATTATACAAAATTCCCTTTCTAAAGGTTTTCTAACAGTCATATGTGTCCTTATATGTGTATCAGGCCCAAAAATGAGAAAAATCTGTCACCTCTCTCCCTTGCATGCTCTAATTTTTAGCAAATGTCTGCTCAAATGGGTGAGTATGAGGTCTTTCCCTCTGTGACCTCACGAAGGGAAATAACCACTCATTCTGGTAGTGGATATTTCCATTGACCTGCCCCCCCAGCTAACTGATCTTGCCCTCTAAAATCAAGGAGTGGGTGCCAGTGAAAGCCAGATCCTCTCCCAGAGAGGGGTGTGGACAGGCGCTACTCATGAACATTTACAAGTTCAGACCAAGCGGCAACCTCTGGTGGAGAAATGTGAAGACTATGTGGAAGTGCAAATAATTACAGTTCACCCCTCATCCGCTAGGGGCTGGAAATAAACACGTTTAAAACCTGGTACAAAAATCCATTTTAGGATTAATAGGTCAAGTTTACCTTAATGAGAACTGTGAGGGGGGTGAATTTTTTTCTAACTCATCCATTTTGATGTTTTTTAATCTTGAAATTCGGCATAATTAGGGGCGTGTCCTTTTGATTGATATGTATCCAATATCCGTGGCAAGAACGGAGAGTGTAGCACAAATGCAGTTTTTAGCCGGCTAACTTTAGCCTACCCACCTTCAGTTTGTTCAGTTATCTCTTAGCTACAGGCAGCTCAGAGTTTGATGGGTGTCAATCATCCACCCTCATGCTCACAGCCCCCCTCTCAGCTCTGCTACTTTGCCCATTTTTGTATTTTCCGGGAGCGACGGCAGGCATGACGTTGCCAAGATGGTGATCCTTGGAACCACCCAACAAGCTTCACTTTTGCTCTTCAGAAACCTACGGGTGACATCTTTTATATACAGTCTATGGTTCAGACACAGAAACAGCCCGTTCCCAGTAGAGCTCACTAGAGCTACTTTTGGAATTGCTGAAGTTAAGGACCAAGGCTAAGCTGGGGTAATACACTTTGAAAATAATGTTGTTGGGCCTCTGACACCCACATGAAATTGGTGAAAAAATGTATAATATGGGACCTTTAAAAATCAACAACAAAGCCAGAAATCTGGGCGTAGTCATGGACTCAGACCTGAATTTCATCAGTCACCATTAGATAGTTTTAAAGTTAGCATGTTATCACTTAAGGAACATTTTATGGTTTAAAGGGCTGATGACTCAGTAGGATTAAGAAAAACTTGTCCATGCGTTTATCTTTAGTAGACTGGACTACTCTAATGCTGTCCTTACAGGTCTCCTTAAAAAGTTCATCAGACAGCTGCAGTTAGTCCAGAACGCTGCTGCTCGAGTCCTCACTAAGATCAAGAAAGCGGATCATATAACTCCAGTCCACAGATCTTTACACTGGCTCCCTGTCTGTCAAAGAGTTTACATCAAAATCCTGCTGTTAGAAACTCTCAGCCGTTTTAAATCATGGCTAAAAACATTTTTATTTGCTGCCTTTTATCAAAACAACTGTTAATTCCTCACACTAAGTTTTATTTCTCGCATTTAACTTTTTTTACTTGAACTTTTTTGTCTTAAATTTGTTTTATTTCTTTTTAAAGTTTCTTTTTAATGCACTTTTAATGCATCTTCTGCACCCTGCTGTAATGCATTGAATGTTTTATTTAAAGCACTTTGAATTGTCGTGTATATGAAATGTGCTATATAAATAAACTTCCCTTGCCTTGCCTAAGATACCCTGGTTGAGGATTTTAGAATTTTGGTGATGTTTACACCTCAGTAACTCCAGCCAGTTGCATCATCTACGCACATTAATTAGTCCACATCCAGAGGGCATTTGGCCTGCAGCAATGAATTTAAACATACAGTTGGAAAATGAGAAGTAATGTGCCAAAGCCAGCAGCCAAACAACATTCTATTGAAAATAGATATAAATCTCCTTTGTTTGTTTATGCCTTTATCTTTGTATCTATAACACTGACTACTCCAGAGATGGAAGAAGTCCTTAAGCCATGGGGATGCTCTGCTACACTGTGCTGCCATCTATAAAGGAAAACAGATATGAAAATCAGTATAAATATGCAAAAAACTATTTTCTTGTGTAAACCATCCTGTAATATTAATTGTGTGATGATGAATATTTAATGGAAACTGGTTGAGGAGAACAATCTAATGATGAGTAAAAAATGCTTCATAGATTTTTTAAAATTTATATTTATATAAGAAATTATGCAAATAATCAAAAGTTGGGCATATTATTCAGGCTTGTAAAATGTGATGAGATGGAAAAAGAATGTTACATCAACAAGACTGATCACTGTGTGTTCGTGACAAGAAAGGTCTTTAAATCACCACAGATCTAAAGTAATTAACTCATCGTTATCATTAAGTCGTGATTACTGATTTGAAACAAGTCAGTATGTCATATAAAAGCTCATTGTAAATGCTTGGTTAAACCAAATATTCATAATTTATCTCCCATAATAAAGATAGACAAAGATCTTAGCATGCAAGACAATGCAACACAAAGAAAGGTAGGAGCTTGAGGTGAGGTTGGGGAGGTGACTAATATACCTCAATTATTGATTTTGTCTCTGAATTGACAAGGGATTAATTCTCTTTATCTGCAAAGCACACATGTGTCTCCCAAACTTCCATGTCTCTAAATGTAATCCCAACCATCAAATGCCGAGTACATCTGATTGCTTTGATGCTAAAACATGGTGACGGGGAGACAGGGAAGATATCCAACAACATGGCAGAGAGAGAGTTTCAGTTTCAGTTTCAGTCACTAGGAAGCAGCATCTTTGTGACAGCGAGACAGCAAGTGTGAAAAATAGTCTTTAAAATTCATGCTTTGACTTCAAGTGAGCAAACAAATAATAGAGACAATACGATGGGGAGTATGATGAAAAACTATGGACTCTTGTTTTATTTGGCTAAAGGTTCACTGGTGTACACGGCACACTCAAAAAAAAAAAAAAAAAGACTTGCACCAAAAATATTTAGGTGCACAACCCAAATTTGTAAAATACTAACCTTAAATTGAATCTTATAAAATCTTAAAAAAAAAATAAAATAAACTAGAACACACATATAAGGATGTTTTTAGCTCAGTTTCTTGTCAGGTTTCTTTTTTAATTGGTGTTGGACAACAATAAATATTTTAAGTCACAATTAATCACATTTTAATGCACAAAACCCAATGATGATTGAAAGCTGGTTTAATGAAAACTTTATAGGCACCTCTATCTGAACAAAACGTCCAAAAACATTTGATTTTAAAACGCGTATTATAAACACAAGTATTCTCTTTACACGGAACCAGTTCAAATATTTCTTGTAAATCCCAACTTAAATATTTGAATAATATTTATGATGAAGAAAGATGGAAATTTTAGGATTTATTAGTTAAATGGTGATAAGTCAGCGGGATGAATTAGAGCTGTGTGAAGCTGCTTCCTTCTAAACACACAGAGGATAATACCTGATAGTAAATTTCAGCCATCAGGTGTATTCTGCTCCAACAAGATTACCATCTCAGATCTTCTATAGCGTGTATGAAGCAATCACAGTGCGTCTGGGATGAATTATGTGCGCGCCTGTTTCCTTGCGTGGGATGTCGACAGACACCTGCAGGTGATGCTGCAGCAGCACACACAGTTGCTCTTAATGGCTGAGATGCAAAATGGCGGCCTTCCCCTGTCAGTACCACCTGGGATTAGTCTGTGTATTCAGAGCCAGGGAGCAACAGACTTAAAAGTGCATTAACGCATGGTAAAATAAGTGTTGGCATTAATAATACGTTAAAGCGATAATAATGCATTAACATGCCCAGCCTTACTTTTTAGTGGGATCTACAACATATTACAGTAAAGCATTTTTAACCTTTTAACTGTTTTTGTCAACAGTCTACATTAATGGACAATAATATCAGACCGCAAGCCAAGACGGATCAGTCAGAGACAACTTTGCGTGTGCACGATTTATTTTCCATCTGTAAATATCTCCTGTTCTGACTGCAGCTGGAAGGGACCGCCAGAAAAAAAGCGCTAGTTTTGTCGCTAGTTGCTTTAATAATAATAATATAGAAGACACTAAAGGGGTCTGAACACTCGCTAAATGTAGAGACAGACACACTAAGGTGGCAACACTGCAAGTTACCGACTTTTTCCATATCTACATGGAGCATGTGGGATCAAAAATTAGCCGCACAGCTTCAATTTTACTTGCACAGCTTGTACATGCATGTGGTATTTTGAGCTCTGAAACCAAACAAACTGAATAACAGGAAGCTGCTTGCATTAAATTTATTGTAGCATTGTTGTAGATTGATAAGTAGACTTGTCCACATGACAGCTTTAATTGCTGAATAGACATCAGTCGGTTGAGTAGGGAGTTTAGCCTGGAGAAAAATCTTGTCGTGTGTAAGACCTTCAGCTGTGCAGTATGAACACACTGACTTTAAAAGTCTTTGCTTTAAGGCATTGTGTGACTGCGCAGCAACTGATACACACACCATTTTGGATGATGGCTGATTGAGCAACGAAACCGAAGAGGACATTATTGCAGGAAGTGACAAAAAAGAAACAGCGACAGAAACAGGGATAAGACAAGCGTAAACACTGGACTGAATTTTACTGGCTGAGAAACAAGGTTTTAGATGGATACTGAATTAGTCTTTGTCAGGGGGTGCCAAAAAGCTAAAATCTGCCAAAATTCAGTAGGGATGTCTTAAGGTTCCCATAGGATAAGAACCTGCAGCATGTATTAGCTTAGAACAGCTGCAGTATGCAGTTTTTGAATGCTTGTAGCTTTAAATAAGCCAATGTTAGTGTTTTTCCTGATTTACTTGACTCTGAGGTGTTTACAGACTCTACATACTGAGTACAGTGTATGTGACAGGTGTGTGTCTGTGTGTGTGTGAGGGACAGAGTTGATGATTGTCTTGCTAAAGTAATAAAAGTTAGGGGAGTAGTAATACAACTAACTACCTTTGCTGTAATTATTGGAGTAATATAAATACTTTTTTAGTGCTGAGTAATTGTTTATGCTTTCATATAACATGAAATACCCCTCATGTATCAACCTGTTTCATAGTGCATTCAGCTCTTATCGATTGCAAGCCACCAGATGCCGATGGTAAATCTTTAAGAAGTGACACATCATTCCTTTTGGCTGCTCATCTCAGAGGGATCTCAGTGTCTTTTTGCCCAGGCTTTGGACATCAATACACACCACCACTGAGGGGTAATTATCTTATGATAGCCTCTTGCTTTAAGAAAGGTTAACTGCTGTCTCCAGGGGCCAGACAAACCCATGAATCTCTGAGAGATGGACAGTAGGAAGAGGGCATGTGGGACACACAAACAGGTGCACACACATCCAGCCTCAAAATAACAAAACTGGCAAACACACGTATGAGCCCGCACCCACACAAACCCGCAAATCTCCACACCAGTGCTTTTCAGATGGATGGCGAGTTTGATAATGGTTGAAATGAAGAAGCGGGTCAGTGAAGTCCATCCTCTTTTTTTGACAGTTATGACCCAAAACTCCTCCGAGACCTGAATCATATTGAAGTCTGGAAATGAACAATCAACGTGGGACAGAGCAGAGTTGCACACAGAGGCCTTGCACACTGCAGCAGGTTCAGCCATTACTCAGACGCGATGCACTACGACAAAGTATACTCAGAGCTTTGAGGATGAAATTTTCATAACTAAAATGCTTTGAAAATGATTTGAGATAAAGAAAAATAGAAAAATACATGCTTTGCTGTACTTAAAATCTTAACGTAAAAGGCAATGACAGTTGTTTAATGAAGCTAGTTTCTTTTGGCACTTAATTTTTTACCTCTATACAAAACAAGGGTCACATTTTAACATTCAACACTGCATAATTAACACTTTCAGAGACTGATTTAAAAGTGTTTCCTCTTTGTGCTGATAACAGACTTGTGAAAAAAAAATCAGCCTTATATGCTGAAAGTATCTCTAATTAGTACTACGCAGCTGATACAACACTGATGACATCTTGCAACGGAGATTGACATGTAGCCAAAAGTGACTGCTGAACTCACTGTCTTTTGCTTTTTAAGTTGTTGTAATTAACACTGGCACTAATCTGATGTCAGGCTTCTGGTGACAGCCCATAATGAAACACATTGTTTCTGTTACTTCCTCCCACTACTCAGAAACGAGACAGAGCTATTAAAGCTCAGCTCTGTGTTCTCTAATGTTTTAGATGTGTGGCTGTCACTCCTCTTACAGCTCTGTGTCTGCAGTCAGGTTTCCTCTGTGCTCATCAGCGCTCATTTTAAACCCTTCAGGAACATTTAGGCACTGGCTTCAAAGTGTGGGGAGAACGACTTCCACCAGTGAAAGCACTGACGCAAAGGCGGCTATTAGTATTAAGAAATAAGGAAGATGAAACAGATCAAAAGAAAAAAATTCCACTGATAGCACACATTAAATGTAACCTCAGTGATTAACGCAACATGTGGTATCTTTGTAGGGTGGCAGCAGACCACCCAGAGACGCAAATGAAGTTAAAATGAACGGAGGCCACTGCAGCTATGTCAGGCCATAACTATAAATTCATAAAAAGAAGGCATTTCCCTCAGAGGCAAAGAACAACCCTATAAACAAACTTTAACTGCCACAGCTGCATCTGAACCCTCTTTACTGTGGTGTGGCACTATCCCGCCTGTCTCCTCTCTAATACGGATACCTCCTCTAACATCATAAACAACTTGTCAATTAGCAAACTGTACAAACATTTATAGCGCTGAATTCTCCTGGGGGGACTGACTGTGACTGTGTGGCGTGTTGACTCGGGCAAGCGGGAATTGCTGCAAAGATGGATAAAGAGTAAGAGTCTAATTGAACTTTGCTCATGCATCTGTGTGTGTGTGAAAAGTATACTGCTGATCGGCTTTGTGGGTAGGAAGTTCATTAACACGTCTGATGCGTTGATCCACTGATAGAGCCAGGCAAGATGAGATCATAAACACAGGGGAGGTCTGATACAGTGCTCCTTTAACTTTCCAGGGTTGAGAGGGAAGTTTTAGATGACAAGGAAGTAAGAGCGAATCAGCAAGAAGGAATTGCTGAAGGCATGGACAACAGCACATTAAGCTAATCCACTGACTTAGGTTCAAGAGCACAAGCCTCAATCACACCACTAATCATCCATCCATCCATCCATCCATCCATCCATCCATCCATCCACTATGAATCCAATCCAATCATCCATCCTTCCCTCTCATCTTTTCATCCACTCTTCCTTACCTCATCCATCCATACATCTCTTCCCCTCATCCATTCATCCATCTATCCTGCTCATCTCTTCATCAATCCTTCCCTCTCATCTGTTCATCTTTCTTTCCTTTCATCACCTGTTCCCTCCCTCATCCATCAGTGATCCATCTTTCCCTCCCTTATTTGTTCATATTCTTACAGTCTTGCACTCCTTCCCTCCCCCATCCATCCTTCCACTCTCGTTTCCATCATGTTTATCTTCCCCTCCTCACAGCTAGCCACCCCTACCCCATCAGTTCTCCCTCTCTCTCATTAATTTACCCATTCATAAATCCTCCTCTCTTCCTCCTCCATCTCACATATTCCACTTCATCCCTCTTCTCTTACCCCAACTTTACTCTTACTTGTCGCTGTTCATAGCATAATTTTTTTTCTTTTTTTCAGGTACCACCTGGGGGAGGGGTCTTAAGTCATCTTGGGTCACTGAGATCCTCACACAGAGCCCCCACACTGAAGTCTTTAATTATGACTACCCAGATGAGGCAATCGGGTAACTTTCAAATCAATCCATGACTTCATCCATACCTTTGTCTGTATCATTTATTAAAACCAATAAACCTACATCAGATTCTATTCCTACTGTAATCCTTTTCCATCTGCAAAATAGGTGCGCCGCCCCTGTGGCTGCTGCCTCAGTCTGCCTGATCCTGTTTGTGTTTATATGTTGTCGCTGTCTACTCTTGGACGAGTTGTACTGGAAGACAATTCGTTGTACTTGTGTACTGCACTTGTATAATGACAATAAAGTTAAGTCTAAGTCTATTGTTGAAGCGTGCTCTTTGCGAGTGAATCAGCCCGTAGAGACGCACAGGGCCAGCTGTGATTAGGCAACCAAAGCATCCAGAGACTGACACGGCTGGAAAGAGACCATCTGCCTCCATGTTGCACTTACCATCAGTGGAGCAGCCGGTGGATCCATCACTGGAGCAGTAGCGCATCTCAATCCTCTGTCTGCCCACTTCCAGCAGGCTTGGGTCTGGGATTCGAGCTTTGCATGTGTAGCGGAAACGTTGCTCATAGTGGCCACCATTATCAGAGATGTTGACGGGTGTCCAGGGAGTCCAGGGTGTGGTCTTCTTCAGGTCAGGACACGGCATTGTGTTGCACGACTGATACTCCTGCAGGCACAAAAAGAGGATAATGTTTTACTGTATTTCACTAAGGCCATGTTTTTTTTTTTTTTTCTTTTTTTCAAAAATGCCTGTGGGTAAGTAAATCTTCCACATCTCGAAAAGGAAAAGATGATCACATCATTTAAGCAATAATCAGAAGGACATAATTTTTTAATGAACAGGGCAAGCACTTGTGACATTCTCAGTGACTCACAAAGTAAAACAGCCTTTTCAGAGCTTTCACTCTCTTACTGAAAGCTTTTTTTTTCAAGTTACAGCTAGCTGTCCCATAATTCACCACATTTAGGGCCACTCACTCCTCAAAATACTCCTAACATGTCCTGCTGTTCTGTCAGTATGCAGTCATTAAGCATACATTCCCATTAGACAACTTCCTTAACATGACAAGAAGCAAACAAGCCAGGCAGAAAAGGTCATTGATCAAGCTTAATTTATAACCAAGGTGATTGGATGGAGTGAATGAGGAAAGAGTAAGACAGAGCAGCGACAATAAAAGCAGACACAGAAAGAGATAAAATGTAGAGAAAGAGGGAAAAATGGATGGATGGATCTATTTGATTATATGATTCAAGGATATATGGTGGGAAATGGAAAAAAAAAAAAACAAAACAATATAGGAATATATATATATATATATATATATATATCTACTGTATATGTTCCCTCTTTTTTTCCTAAGGAAATATTGGCTGCTGTATTCCTGCTGTATTTGATTATATGATTCAAGAATATAATATGTGGGGAAATGGAAATTCAGCCCCTTCTACGCCCAAACTGAAAAATAAGGAGTTGGAGGAAGTGACACATCTGAAGTAATTGACACCCTTGAAAAGAAGGTGAGATGGCTGCCATTTTCCTCACCACTTGTTTATTTATGCTGAAAAGGACTTGAGCGACTGCCAGACCTTGACAAAATAAGATAAGAGTTCCTTTCTGCACATCTGTCAGCCTGTCACATGGGATAGCCTGACAGGTCAGCTGAGAAGAAAAGCTCTATACATTATACGGTATGCAGGCCTATTTTTCACCATTTTTATTTATCATCTCTCATGATCTCGCTTTGCATCCATCCATCCATCTTTACATTTCTATCTCCCGGTTTTTCACATGCTGTTCATAATTTACAATGTCTGATTTCTTCCGGTTTCTTTCCTCCTTCTGTATCTCTGTTTCATCTCTTTCTGCCTCTCCCCACTCACCCTCATTTCTGTCTCCCCCCTCAGAGTATCAAGGTTAAAAACACAGGGAGGATTTAGATTCTGTTAAAGCCCCCGTGATGAATGGGGGTGTCACCTCCATCACACTTCCTGCCTCTCTCCATCTAGCACAGTAATCATCCCCAGACATTAATATTTAACATAGTCACGCATCACAGACCAGCCCGCAATTTGTGATTATCAGCCAGTGATGACCAAAAAAAATCCACCTCAGTGACTTGCCATCACCTACAGCAACAGAGAGGAAATACATGGCATGAATGGGGCACAAAAAGGCAAATGATCTGTAGGTGTTTGTTGTGTGAGTTGTTGATGGTGGCCAAACACAGTAAATATTTAATGAGGCTTGTCTGGTAAGCATTTCTCCCTTTGCTCTCTGAGGATTAGCGTCAATGCAGAGGGCTGAGGAGATAATTACTGGGTTTAAAGCTAAACCTCATTCAAGGTCTCTGAAGGAATACACATTAACTACAGCTCAAGTATACAGCTTACAAGGTGATAAGTACATACTGTGTAATAAAGATATGCCATTGACTGAGCTGACTTCATACGGTGCCCTTACTTGCATCTCCAGGCTCAAGCTTTTATATTTTATCTTTACTGTAGAGCCAGACGCATTAAATGAATGGTTCCACTTAGAGACTCCATAAAAGCAGTAGACTGTCAGACTACTGGTCTCCCCATTGACTCTTGAGATAAATCTAAGATCAAAACAGATGATTAAAGACAAGTCACCATTCAGACCCTTTTAAAAACTGTCGAATTAAATAATCTGAAATCAAAATGATGTGGGAAAAAATATGAAAAAATTAAAGTCACTACGTGTTTTGAATTACAGGGTACAGGGTTTTATTGAAACCAATAAAATAACTTTTCATTCATTTATTGTTATTTCATATAACATAATCAAGAGCTCAAACATCAGATTTAAAGAAAATGTTCCATCTTATCGCTTGGCTTGCCTCTTGTGACCTGCAGTAGAACCAACCTTGTAGAGATTCCAGCAGTAGTAATTTATTTCGCATCTAAAATTCAGGTGGAAGACCGTTATTTATTTTTTTTGTTTCCAACCACTGCCATCATATTGCATTTTTAATATGGAAATGTAACCTTGCCACGAATGTAGCAGAAATTATCTGCATTATTTACACAATTTTGAGGCATCTTGGCTTATGAGGGAAAATATGTGACTATCCTTGGAAATGTGAGGCAATGACACTTTTGCATGCGGACAGTTAGAATAACAACAAGGGACTTATATTGCTGATGGCCCTCAAAGCATTTACATTTTTCATTCACTCCTCATTCATTCCTGGTTATGGTAAGCTACATGTGTAGCCACAGCTACCCTGAAAACATGCCCCTCCAACCATACACCAATGATGCCAGCACTGAAGGCAAAGAGGGTGAAGTGTCTTGCCCATGATCAACATGATCAATGACTGGGGGAGTGGGATTTGAAGAATTAGAGGTCAATAATAAGCTGTAAACCAGTAAAGAACCATCTTTGATCCATGGAGTTTTTCTGCAATCCCTGAAAATCTGAGAAAAATCTTCATATTTTATAGACCCAATCTTCATCCTTCAATTTGTAAATTACATTTAGCAGTGAATGAATTTACAGGTAATTCTAACATTTTATTCTCAGTTTATTTATGTGATCATGTTAATCATTCACACCATAATGTTTTACAGTCACATTGGTCACAGCTCAATACTTTAGATCAGGGGTGTCAAACTCGGGCCCTCAAGGGCTGAAATCCCGCAGGTTTTAGTTATTTCCTTGCTTCAACACACCTGAATAAAATTAAATGGATCCAACAGCTTCTTGTCAACTTCTTCACAATAACCCATTAATTTCAGTCAGGTGTGTTAGATCAGGGAAACAATGGCCCTCAAGGACCGAAGTTTAACACCCCTGGTTTAGATAGTTCTCAGCTTAGCATTGTCTGAAAACACTTCCACACTTTTGGCTTATTGAGTCAAACCTAATTGGTCCACTGTGCATCAGGTATGTTGCTCTTTAATTATGCACAAGATATAAATCACTTTAGGTCAAATTAGGTCTTATATGTACTGTACATACAAATAATTAAGAAGTCTTTAGAGTGCTAAACTTAATTCTAAGATGTCACAGCTCATAAAAGGCTGATAGTCATTACTCATATTGTCACTGAAATTTGACAAAAATACAAACTTGTCCATGTCCTCTCTGTGTCTTTTCTTTTCATTGCATTCAAACATGTAATTAGGCTGTCAGATATGCTATTAAATGAATCTATGGGACATTGTAGATGTGTTAGAGACTGTGTATTTGAATAAAGTAATCAAGTTGAGTCAGTTCTATTTATACAACCTGTAATCATAAATCACATATTTACTAAGGGTGGTTTTACATTTTGTTTTTCATTCACAGTCTGCATTGGGATCCTTCAAGGAAGAAAAAAACCCCCAAAAACAACAAAACAAAACAAAACACACACAAAAAAAAGTTTTCGAGATGTTATAGTGTTTGTCTGTTAAGGTCTATTTTAGAAAATTCACTAAAATTGGTTTAACATGGTTAACTACTGCATTTAGTTGATCAAGGTAACATCTGGCTGAATAATAAAACAAATTTATGAGAGGGTGATACTATATTAGAGGGTTGGCCTCCTGCATTAGTCCTGTGCCACTTTAAGGTTTATGATAAGAAAAAAAAGTTAAAGACTCGGGCTGTTGACGGTATTAAATTCAGGTCTAAATGCTGAAGGATGTGGAATAGTTTATTGTCTACTACTGCCATAAAATAACTCATGATATAATAGCGCCTATGCATGCAAATCCACAATAGCCCCACATTAAAGAACAAAAACAATCCGTCCTACTTTTAGAGTGTTTTGAATAATGCATTAAAAATGCACCAGAGGCACTGAAAATAAACATCAGTCTAAAGTCATAACCCCAACTCACACAAAAAAGCTCCATTCAAATGACATTTACTGTGCCTGAGCAGTGAATAGGTCATCCTAAGCATACATTACACATTGACCGTTGTAAATGTGCCTGACTGAACAAAAAAACACAGAGCCCCATTTAAATTAAACTTTGATGCTCTGCTAGAGCTATTTAAACGATTTAAGATATTCTTTCTGCCTGATATGGAGAACTAATAAAACAAGATAATAAAACACATGAACAAATCTGGCGAACATTTCCTGCAGCTACACTCAGATCTTAATGTCAATGTAATTAAGCAAAAGTGAAAACATGGTGGAGAGCAGTCGAATGTGACAGGTGGCATGAGGAACACAAAACTGGATTCAATTAGTCAGCTGAATCTGACTCACACCAGCGCCCTTTCTGGTCAGAGCGTTGGTGTGCGCTACAGGCAAATAGAGAGTGGTGATTTTATGCTGTGAAACCTTTTTAATGGGCAGCTGCTCAGAGACAAGCAGCTCAGTGATGAGTTCCTAACTGGAGCTCAGGAGGGCTGGATGAAAGGATGCTTGACAGCATCTTTACTACCTACAAGCTGCCTGCTCGGTTTATACTGTAGGTAGTAGTCAGGCTGTTTGTGTGTGAACCTGCTAGACTGTCAACATGACTACTGGGTTAAAACTTTTGACTTTAGGCTGGCAACCTGCACTGATTTGTGTGTGTGTGTGGGGGTTTATGCATGGCTGTGTTATGGATTCAGGCAGCTTCTCCCTCCACAAACCTCTCAGATGACTTTTTAGTAGCAATAAACTGAGGGGATACAGCTAAGAAGGAGGAAGGCAAGAAAAGATGAGGAAATACAAACCCACAGCCTCTCTGTAATTTCATTGAGGAATGTGTGAATGTGTAGTAGAGAGTTAATCACTTTCCATGTATTTGTTTCTTTGTGTGAGACTCAGGTACAAAAGGACTTTTGTGGTGTCCAAAGAGCTGTGAGATGTGAATAATAAGGAGTCATGCCTCTCCAGGCCTCCTACTTTCATTATGGTTATTTTTTAATGGGGAGAACTAAGAGTGTGTGGCGAAGACAGGTTTGTGTGTATGGTCCCCATGTGAGACCTGAAAGTGAGTAATCTTCTGCTGAGCGGACATCTTTATCTGGTTGAGCCCACAAAGACAGAGGTCTAATGTTCCTGAAGTCTCAGTGACACATCAGTTCAATTAGCAGCGCCGACCACAACACACTTTGTCAAACCCAGACTCCTTTTTTCTCTCCGTGTCTCCACTTCAGTCAGGCTCCATAATGAAACCTGCTGTCGGTTGGGAGCAGGCCACACACCACTGCACACACAATGACTTACGCTGAACATTACAAAAACACACAAGTGAGTTCGCACGCCAAGGTGCCTACACAAACATCAGGTACTTAACTTTCATTTCACAGCCTGATTGCACGACTGAACTCCTCACAGGTAAATAGAACAGCTCTCAGTTTCATTAAGCGGATCTTTGCATTGTCAGTCCTGTATGGCCCAAATTTGACTTATTTAACTCTGAGAGGCAGACTCAGCAGAGCAGAATAGTTCTTTTTGATCCTTGGATATTAGAGCTATTTGATGTACTTTACTGTACAGAGTAGGAAATACCACAGAGTAATATATTCTTGAAGACAGGTAAACCCTTAAGTGAGTCTTCTTTCATTTAATAGATATAAGAATTAAAGAAAATACCATCACAATTCACAATTAAGTTGTGGTTCTTGACAAGAGCTAATTTTACATCATATGAGTTGCTTGAAAGGATATGAACTCATTGAAGTATCAGCAGATTTCTACACAGGTCCACTTTTTGAATGGAATTACTGAAATACAACAACTTTTTCATGATATTCTAATTTTATGACGAGCACCTGTATATATGGTCTTTTTTTAAAAATGAACAGTATCTCAAATAACCACTGGTTCCAACCTAGGCATGCAGAGTACCATCTCTAAACACGGAATAGCTAATTGGCTTGAAGCAGATGATCTACAGCAGCAGAAGACCTACCTGGCTGCCACTCATTTCAGCTAAGAACAGAAAACTAAGGCTGCAATTCACATAAGCCTATGAAAATTAGACATTAGAAGATTGGAAAAATGTTGTCTGGTCTAAAGACTGTGGATTTCAGCAGCACATTTAGAAGGTAGAGTCAAAAATTGGCATAAACAACCTGAAAACACAGATCCATTTACCTGGAGGATATCTTCTTGGCACACTTTTTGCTCCTTAGTACCAACTGAGCATTATTTAAATGCCACTGCTTATCTGAGTATTCATGCTGACCACGTCCATCCCTTTATGACCACAGCGTACCATCTTGTGATGGCTACTCCCAGCAGGATAATGCACCATGTCACCAAGCTCAGATCATCTCAAGCTGGTTTCTTGGATATAACAATATTCAGTGTACTCCAAAAACTTAGGTGAAACACTGGCTTCTATTATTTTAAGACTGGAGCTGAGACTTGTGACTTTGACACAGAAGGCAACATTAAAGGTTTGCTGTAAAGAAATTTAGCTCCTTTATCTAAGCATGAGGCAGCATTTTGTCTCCAGGGCAGCACAGTAGCATAGTAAATGGTGACATATTTTTTTAAATTGAATCCCTGTGAACTTTATTTCAGCTGCTGTGTATCTGGTTGTGATGTGAACTCCCTGTGTAGGAGGTTTAAGGAAAGAAACCTCAAGTACTGTGGATTTACTGCACATTGGGAGTGCACTGACGATGTTGCAATGGAATTTTTGTTGCATACTTCAACGCATCTCTTCTAAAAAAGTTTCATAAATTAGTATAACACATGAATTCTTTACTTTAAAACACAGAGCAGATGTTAACTCATCTCTAGTCTGGCAAACACCTGCAGCCTGTGCTATGATATCAATCTATGTAGATAAGCATAAATGCACAAATGAAGCATCAATGTCTAACACATTTACTATGTTTCTCTTTTCAGATCTCAGTAGGATGCCTTAAAAAAAAGCTCTGATAGCAGAAGCTGTTTAATTAACAGGAAAGTATGTAAGGGAAGAATCACAGACAGATGGCATGTAAAAATGAACTTCATCACACTTTTTGAACCCTTAATGAAACTTTAAGAATATACTCCCAGTGTTCCCATCATGCTTGTCATCCTTGGGAAACTTCACATTGTAAATGAAAATAAAAAGTATATCATAGTCAGTTGAGCTTGTCTTGAGCACATCAGCCAGACGTGTTCAAGTTAACCGAAGCAGCTGTTTTACATTAACAGCTGGGCCTTTTAGCACTTTATCAAAGTTGTATATGAAAGGTAGCAAATACTTCTTTAATCAGTGTATATATGAAGACATAACGCGTGTTACCCTCAGTTTCCAAATAAAGGCTTTTCTGGCAGTGAGGTGTTTGTGAAGTCTGCTTGCAATTACAGCTCTGCTGGCTTAGGCAGCCCCAATTAAGCACATATCACGATGTTAGAAGACGGAATCGATGAGAAAACAAAACAAAGGGAAAATAAAAAGGTACAGCAAGTGAAGGTCTAAGCGCAAAAAGGGAGGAAAACACAGGGCTTGGATAAACAGACAGAAAGAGTCAAGACAAGTTCCTCACTTGACCTTTCCAGCTGACCCAGCTCAGCTTTGTGTGGCATGACCTCCCCTGACACCAATAAAAAAAAAGAAAAAAAAAACTACCTCTGACATCTCCTGCTCACTGAGCCACAGCACCTCTTCATACTGACAATACATCAAACATGGTGACAAACGGCAACAGTCAACAACAGGCTTTCCCTTTTGCGGAGCAGCAGCGAGGTGATGGGATTCCCTTTGGCTCGCCAGCATTCTTTTCCTTTTGCTAGAGAAACGTCACTGCGATGTTTGCCAAGATGATTCAGTCAAGATATGGCTGCTGTGCCATGACAGAAATAAGACAGCTGCCAAGACATGGACGTATGTGTGTATTAGTGGAAGAAAATTGATAGGTGCATGAATAGAGACAGCAGATGGTATAGTCTGTCTGCTGAATTGCTACATAATGAGAGGTCAGACTTTTCATTTTGTGGTTTTCCTGCTACTAATAGTGTTATGAGCAATTATCAGATTGTATATGTGCTCTTGAGGTTGTGTGGGATGTTGTATGATGTTGTCAGTTCAGTATTTAGTTTTAAAACGAGCCATTACACAACCTGTGAGATGGGCTTTTTCAGCTATATACAATGTGGGTCAGTCAACGCTTTTTCAGCAATTTACAGATTTCATCCAATATCACTCTAATTTAACAAACTGAAAGCCCGCATCCACTCATTTATTCCTCTTGCAGATTGTGTAGCACAGGCACACAATTATAACCTTACATCTAAAGCCTGCATTTTTACAGTTAAAAAGATCAGCTTTGTGTTCAAACCATTGAAAATTCAAAATCGCAAAAAAAAAAAAAAAAAAAAAAAAAAAAAACTGAAAAGAAATCCACAAACATACAAAAATACACTTCAAGGATCCCATGCATCCACAAGGCCCTGACCCATATTCTTTAATCCAATTCCAAGAGGGACACAAGAAGCTATCGTGTTCGTTTTTTCTCATTCTTACCCAGACTGGATGGGAAAAAAATAACACCCAAAATAACACAAGTGTCACATCATTCTATCATTGCGGCTCATATTTCAACACTTCGTTGCATCATCTGTGCAGCAGAGAAAGCTTTGTGGCAGAGAATAAGCCTGTTCATATTTGGAGTGATTACTGTGTGTGTGTGTGTGTGTGTGTGTGTTTGGCATTAAATGGGTCTTGGTAATAAATCTGATGTGCTTCTGCCACTGTTTAAATATAGCCAGGGGATTTGGTCATGCTAGATGTTCCAATTTCATCACCACTGCTCATTACATCAAATAGTTTAGGCTGAGTTCCTCAGCAATGAATAGCCTGGGAGAAACAGATCAGGAGGGTGGTGCATGAAAGCTATCGTTTAGCATGACATACCTGACCACACCCAGGACAGTCGTTGCCGTTCTCACAGGTCCTGCGTCGTGACTGGATGCCTCCGCCACAAGGCACATTGCAGCGTTCCCATGCCGACCAGGCCGACCAGTAAACGTGCGGAGGGCAGGGCAAGTGTTCATTACAGTACCTAAGTTAGAATAGGAAAGATGGCAAAAGATGGTTTTAGTCCTTTACTTAAGTGTCACAGTAAACACAAGTTCGGCTCTGAAGAACTGAGGAAAAAAGAGAAATGAAGATAATAAATTAATAAATGCATAAATAAATTATACTTGGGTTTAAAATGGTCAGATACTGCATAAACATTGTGTATAAGTTACTTAAAGTTACAGTTTCTATAGGTTTAGTTGCTTTATTTGGGAATTCAGCTGCATTAACCACATTTAGTCATTACTGTTTGATGGTAACGATAAATAAAGGTAACATTCTGGAGCGTGTGCAGAATGACTTTGCCTGTTTAAGCCTAGTTATACCTTTACTTGCAGGACTGATTTGATGCGTGGTTTTGAGATCTTCATTACAATGTGTTTTCAGTCAGACTACCACATCAATATGCATTTTAAAAGTCCAGTTTTAGTCAGATTAACTAAATCAGCCAGCTGAAAGATGTTAGGCAGATAATCTTGAACGTAAAATAAAGCAATGCTAATCATCTTAGTTAATCCTGATGATTTAATGGAGTCATGCTGCCTCTTTCAGAGCTGGTGTCAAGTTTATGCACACTAACAAATATTTACCACATTAAGATGCAAGATGAGTCTGTCAAACTAAGTTTAGGTCTTATGTACAGATCATAAGCCAGCCTCTCTCTACACGAGAGACTGATTGGTGTAGCTGTGCAGTCAGTCATTATGCTGCTAAAGTGATGGTAAAAAAAGAAGAAAAAAAGAAAACATGGTGGCATCTGCAAAATACAAACTTCTTTTGGTGCTGTGGAAACAAGAAGGCTGAATGTTTACTAAAATAGCAGAAGCAAAAAAAAAAAAAAATTAAGATATAATGCGCTGAACATAATTTACCCTCAATAAACAACATTTTTTAGGTGGTCTGTGGACTTTCTACACAAGCAATAAATGAACAAATTAAAGTTAAAGCTTTCCAACCATCTCATAATTTAATCATCACTGAAAATTTGGCTTCTTCTGCCACCTAATTATTTTAATGGATGAAATCAGTTGAAACAGCTTTTTCAAAAATAGCTAATGCTTATCCTGCCAGGTAAACACACTCCACACACAGCAGCACCTACAGAACATGCCTTTACAGCAACATGTCAGGACAAACTAAGACAATGTCTTTTTTTCCCCCACACAAATAAGACATCTCCTCTCCAAGTTTAGAAAGTTTCTCCTAACTTATAAATACACAAAACTCTTCAGAGGTTTTCTCAGACTTGTACTTTCTTTCCAGGTGAACAAAGAATACACTACTTTTTACAGTACAAAGTACTTTGTACCCCTGCTTCTTCCCAAGTGGTTACTGCAGCCAGTAGCAGAATATGCACTGTTTCTTTCTCTGTCTTCTGTTCACTGTGAAAAAATTAAATAAAAAATGCACACATCTTTTAAATCAGTTTGTGTGCATTTTATAATTCTTGAATTGGAGCATCTTTCCCACAAATTTTTCTGCATTAATAACATAAGGATTATACCAACAGTAAAAGACAAACGAACCACACAGAGTTATCTCTACAAAACAATAAAGCCTAACTTACTAAATCATATCTAACGCTCTTGGGTTTGTCTATGGAAAATCGAATAATGACTTTATCTGACAGTCAACTAAAATTAGAAGTGAAGGGCACTAAAGACGCCCCCACATGACTGAAATGTTGCCACTGAAATGGAAAAGCTACAAAACAATTGGACCACAAGACCAGGATGTCTGAAAAGCTCCACTAAACTTTACTGAAAACAAACTTTTACAAATGCAGTATGTGTCTTTGATGTGGCCCCGGAGTGCAGAGGACACTCTGAATAGGCCTGAACATGCGAGTGAATCATGCCACCAGAGACCCTGCCAGCGGCATATGTCTGTGCCAATGTTGCTTAAAAGTACAGCTAAGAAAATTTCATCCCAAGTCTTAATGAATGTGCATATGCAGTTTGCATAATTCATTGACACGGCTTATTAAAGAAGCCACAAAGACGCATGCATCATCTCTAATTACATCGTTTTACCAGACAGTATTACTGCGATGTCTAAAATACTTTAATTACTCGTCCTCATTAGACATTAACAACAGACAATTGCTAGGCTTATTAGAGCCATATAGTTTATTTTCTAACTTTTACACAAACTATAAAATTGCTTTTATTACTATTTTGCTATTTTGTAATGGCATTGGCTTTTGAAGAAAACTAAGATTTCTTTAAATAGCTTTGAATTCATACCCTGTCCTCTTTCAGCTCAGGCTGAATATTTCTTTTGTACTATCTGCAAATACCCTGCCATTGTCCATGGCAAATCAAAGGCTGCATGCTGTACACCCTGGATGTAAAAATCCTCAGCAGCGCGCTTCTTTCCACTTTCGCTAATCTGCATGTTTGTAGTTGGGTGTTATAGAGGGGAGGAGGAGTACGAAGAAGTCAGGACAAGCATGGATTACAATACTGCACATGTCCGAGAGAAGGATAAAGATTCACAGACACTCACTCACGTTAACATAACACATAATATCCTTGCTGCACCACAACACTATAAAGAAACATCTGTGATCAATGCTGCAGAGATTATTTTGCATTTGAAAATTATCATCGCGCGCAGTAATCATGCAACTGAGTGGCTGTGCTTTGTCTTATCTTAGACTTTTTTTTTTTCTTTCCAAAACACACAGAGCTGATCAGACTAAAATGAGGCTAATTACCCGCTATAGGCTGAGTAAGCAGTGTGGACGCTGTCAGTGTGCTAAGGGAAATACCAACAGAAGGTTCATAAATGCAGGCATTAAGTATCCAGATTTAAGCCTGTAGCGCTGCTGTGTACGGTTGGTTTCATAGCATTTGCTTCATCTTTAGAGACCCAGTCTTCTGCAAACAATCAGGGACAAAACTTATTGCAGGCTTGTTGGATAATAGGGCATAAAAAAATACAGAGTTGTAAAAAATTTGTTTTTTACAGAGTTTAATTTGCCCTTGGCTTTTTTTTTTTTCTTTTTTTTATGAGCACATGTCATCACATTTATGTATGAACATAAGGTCTGTGCATTAATCTGAATAGGGATACTTGAGGCAACTGTGGAGGAACAAAGTGTGCAGTGAGCCTTTAGTGACGGTCTTTGAAAGGAACCCTATGCCCCATGAAACAAAAGCTTCTCACAACATTAAAAGAATCATTCACACCACCAGACAGAGAGCCACTGCTTCTGTAAAGGCGAGTTCACCTATTTCACACGTGGGTAACTGTAAACAACAGATGTGGAAGGTTTTTGATGCCGATACAAAGGCTGAGCACCAAAGTTTTTTGAAGCCACAGCAGTGAACATTCCTGATACACCTGGATACGCTTCTTGCGTGCCTTTCTAATTCTTTGTTTTCTCTGACTGCTCTAATCTTAAAAGGTCAAATACTCAACAATTCTTATCCTGCCTCTACATCCTGATGAAATCTAAAGCAACGTCTTAATTCTTTTAGGAGGTTGTAGGTTAAAATAATCTGTAGTATTATTTTATAGGGTAAAGGATTATTAATTAGTGTCCCTAGGTGTGGACATCCCAGTTAGTTCACCCAAAGGTAAGACGACGCAATGCCCAATGAATTCTAAGCCCAATGACTGTGTTTCAGTCAGACAGGTTTCAGTTAGCATGGAGGGTCTTTACACCCTGCAGTCACTGAGTCAATCATCAACTCTTTATAAACCAAAATATTCTAGAATCAAATGTTAGGCCTGGCTGGTAAAGCTTTGCTAATATTTGTTCATGTAACAGGACAATGATCCCAAGCACAGCAACAAATACACAAAAAATGAGTGAAAAAGAAAAGAATCAAGATGTTGTAATCACAAAGTTCAGACTCCAAGGTGACTTAAAGAGAGCTATACATAAATGACTACAAAACTTGATCAATCAAAATTTAAAGTGGGGGGAAAAACATTCACAATAATTTGAGACTAATAGAGTCATACAAAAACCAGCTAGTTAGCACTTTGAGATCTGCTTTACAAATGCAAATAATTATAATTAGCTTCAGCAAGCTATAGCTTTACATACTAATGCAGGATGAATAAATAAATAAAATAAACACTGTGACATTTATACATGAACAAAAACTATGTCAAACTTCAGACATCAGCAATTGCATTATAGTGTCGCCATCTTTGTTGTCAGATGTGACATGCAGGACATGGTTCTGAGCGAGACCTTCCTTGTCCAATGGATGACTCATCTATCTTTCAAAATAGCCTGGTCCATAAAGCCTTAATACAATTTAGAGGGGGTTATATAAGTATTCACCCATGTGCAGCTGTTATTGAGGGGCTATTTAGCCATAAAAAAAACAAAACTGTTTTATCAGGTTATGAGATTGTTTATGTCTGTTGGGCATTTTAACAGGATGGATATGTGGAGTAAGATCTGTGGATATTGCTATTTTCTACATTGGCTTCATTTTTCAACTCAGCTGCAATTTGACACACACACCCACACGCATACAAAGCCTCCCCTCCTTTCACTTCTTTTTCCAGTACTCAACTGTCTCCTGTCCAAAAACTGGCTTAACGTGTTTCAAGATAGCAGTTAGTAAGAGCTAGTAAGGCTATTGACAGAAATTAGATAAAAGCTCTTAGAAAAAAAATTGAGGGGGATGGCAAAATATGCTGTTATCCTGCTGTGGTCTCGAGTGCCAGTCAGCTGTTTTCTTCTGAAACTGGTCACCCTATGTACTGTATTTTCCACATTGCTCCAGAAGGAGACATAGTCCTTGACTGGGTCGCTCCTTGTGAAGCAACAATAATTAATGGGAGGTTTGAGGAAAAAAATAGGTAATAAAAAAAGTGAGAAGACAAGAAGAAAATTGTGTAATTTAGGAATAATTCTTAAGGGTAGTTTTCAATTACTTATTGTACAAGATTCTTTTTCTGTTGCTATGGTGACATCTTTGTACTCTCCGAACTGTTGCTATTTGTACTTTTTCTGCCTTGACCTCGTTTAACAGTGGGTGCATTAACACATGCCAGTCTTCAATAATAATGAAATACAGCCAGAGTTGTGTAATTTTTCAAACACAATGGAAGCTGTTGAAGGTTTTTCTAACTTCCTTTTCTAGTTTAGTGAACACTAGGCTGAACTTTCTCACAACCAGTACAAACCTAGGGGAAAAAACTCTTTCACACGACCAGAGCAAACTCAGAGGAAAAATAGCCAACTCCTGACCTTTTCTGCCTGTGCTGCTTTGTATGTCTTATTGGGTCTTTTCACGTGTTTTTATACATTTTTTTCATACCTTGAAAGTTGCTTGGACACCATACAAACATCTTTAAAAGGACGATTATTCTATACCAAAAGCTTCTAAAGTTTCAAAACGTAGACTCGGCCTGTGTGTGAAAGCCAGATAATTACCCGAGCACAGACCTATCCCACTCATTCTTTAATTGGCTGTCATATAGTTGGCCAAAAGAAAGGGGGGGGAGGGAGGCAAAATTCCTGTCGGCAGGTTGCAAATTGAGGAAGAAAATAGTTATTTATTCATTGTTTTTAGACTGAAATATCCCCATACAGCAAGAATGCATAGTATGAATATTATATCTGAGTTATTTACCTCTCCTCGCGGTTCTGGCCCACACACACTCGCCCGCCGTGACGAGGGGTCGGGTTGCTGCAGGAGCGCTGACGCACCTGGAAGCCGATGCCACAGCTAGTGCTGCAGGGAGACCAGACGGTCCAGGGAGTCCAAGCTCCGTTTCTATGGTGATACACAAAGAAACATCAGTCTGGGACTTCAATTGCAATGAAACTATAGACCTGAATATGAATTCTTAAACCTAAAAGAGTGGTTAGTTTGCACTGTGGCTTAAGTTTAGATCTGGAATTTAATTTATTTGCTGTTAAAGAAGATCTAAATCTTCAACTGAGAATCCACTTCTTGTCACTGATTACTTCGAGATGCACAAGACCAATATTTTTCACTAAAATCTAACCACAAGTCAACAATAAACCGATTATTTTGACTGAAAGCATGGCATATGAAGAAAGAACCATGAAATTGGACTCATAACAAAAACAAAAACACACTACGTAACTGTGTTATAACTTTCTCACAGTAAACAAAAATGTGCTGTTTTTTACAGTGACTGATTTATAGAACATTAAGTAACGCCACCCAGTATGTATTTAGCATTTCTCTGAGAGATTTATGACTCTAAGAACGATTACCCAACTAAGAAAAATGTCCTTTAAAAGCATTTTCTCAGTCATGAAAGAATGTGTTCATGCGCCCTGATTAGCAGGCAGAAACCTTAACTCGGAGTGTTAAAGCTTATAATGAGAGGGTGCAAAAAAAAAACAAGACCCATCAACACTTGTTATCTCTAAGTAACTGACAGCTAAAATGAGCACTGAACAATTTACAGTATGTGGATACTGAATGAGTGGATGCAAAAGCAGGGAATAAATCAACTACTTTCATACTTCTCTTCCTTAATGCTTCGATGCAGACAGAGATCTGCATAAAAATAGACATTGATCATTAAAAATGTTAGACTAAAATAATATACCTGGAGCAATTAGCGACTTCAACACTGATCCCATAGCACCGCTGGCCACCACATTGAGGGGTGGGGTTATCACAAGCCCGTGTCCGACACAGACAGGACCCTGCGCTGCCTCCATCATTATGGCTACACATGGACCAGCTTGACCAGGCACCAAATCCTCCATCGACTGTCACATTACGGACCTGTAAGTGACAAAAAAAAGGAACAAAAATAAAATATTTGTATTGAATGGCTTTTCTCAGAAACTGATCGTGCCTCAGTGATGCTCTCAGAAATGTGTTGCTCTGGGAGACGCAACCCACGGGTACAGATGGATGGCAGCAGAAATCAATTTCCCTAAAACAGATTCAAAAATAACTATACTGGATCATCTACAGTACATCTAAAACTGTTCCGTTACAGCCTGCAAACATGAGGAAGATGCACAAAAATTGCTGGAAAATATAATGACATTCCAAAATGAGAGAAGAGAGAATCACAATGGTCACATTCACAGGACAGAAATATGAGAAAATAAAGTAGCTTCATAAATGAATAGTGAAAGCAAGACAACATCTAACAAGAAAGCTCAGATATTGCAGCAGCAATGAATTACAAGTGATATTCGAGGCATACGAGCTGAATACAAGAAAAAAAAGCATCATTGAGAGATTCAGGGCAGTGGATGATATGAGCCATGTCACTGCTACATTTCAGGGCGATTTAAAAGAATGCAAAGAGCACTTTCACACTAGGAGAAGAGAAACCGATCATCATCTGCTTTGGCAGAAGCAGAATAACGTCTGGCCTCCCCTCTCACTGGTAATTGAACTCTGCCGTGTGCCTAAATGGGGAACGCTTGGCTGAGACAGACAACATCTGCAACAATGGACGGCCTAGGAAGCAAACAATTCTACAGAGACAGCCAATAAAGCATATTTGCAGTTTCATTCAGGCTGAGACTCTAAACGATTTGGTATTGGTGTGTTTTCTGTTCAATAAATATTTCATGCTTCATAGCTTTCATTAAAAAGATTAATGTTAAATAAAATATTTCTGTTCTATTGATATGTCTGTTCTTTATTTAATTAAAATGACAACACAGAAGAGAAAACAGTAGAAAGGGGATAATAGCTCAAATCCCAAGAATGATGATTATTATATTATATTATATTATATTATATTATATTATATTATATTATATTATATTATATTATATTATATTATATTATATTATATTATATTATATTATCAATAAAAACAAAAGGCATCTGCTTTGTTAATTAAATTGCTTTACTAAACAAACTAAATTTGTATTACTTTTAAATGAGCCATTTAAATCTATTAGTGGAATGAGTTCTACTACACAGGAGGATGGTTCTATTACTGCTATAAAAAGCAGACACAGAAGAAGAACATGGTTGTTGGTTCTGTCTTGTGAGAGGTTTGAGGGCACATATTTGGGAAATGTAGCATCATGCTTTTGAAGTAACGCAAGAAATGGAAACATGCCAACAGGCCTTGTCACAGAAGCATAAACAATGCAAGGTGGGGGGATAGGCGATGGCAGAAAAACAAAGAAAAAAGATTTGCAGCTTTTTCCCACATGGTAATAGCTGAAGAACAGATTTCTTTGTTGTGACACTGAGTCATTTGTTTTCTCCTCAACAGGTAACTTAGCTTACTGATATAGTGGGTGGATGACATTTAAAACAGCTGCCATCTCTAATTTGACTTTTTGACGTTAGAAAGTGTTATATACTGATGCTTATGCTCATGTGAAATCTTATAGAACTGTGATTATGACCTTCTCGAACATTAGTTAAACAAGATTTTTCTTATTTCTGTACATACGTGAGACTGTACTGACAGATGGCATTTGTTAATAGGTTGGTGAAGTGTATCTTCTGTCTCTGCCTACACACAACATGACTCAGTGTTCAAACCCTTGACTGGGCTCCAATTCCAGACTACCACTTTGGAAAAGTACTCAGCAGAGCAGACACTCACCCAGTTTAGCCTTGAGAAGTGTGAGTGGACTCATACGGAGTGAAACTATAACTGTGAAAAAAATACCACTTCTTGTTTTTCAGTTTTCACATCTCGGCAGAGAAATGTTGGGAACACACAATTTTCTTGTTGGTCTGACCTCAAACTTCAAACTGTTTGGCCATTTTTAAGCATATGCAAAGTCATTACCTCCACAGTTAATTCATGCATTCTCTCTCAGTGGACTATATCTGGTTAGACCGTGGTGTGTTACCAAAATTGCTCCTTTTTAATTAAATGTAGTTAGAAATTATTTTGGAACCACAAGGTTTTGATGATAGTTTGATGATCTAGATCTAGACAGTTTGACCATCCATCCATCCATCCATCCATCCATCCATCCATCCATCCATCCATCCATCCATCCATCCATCCATCCACATCCATCCATCCATCCATCCATCCATCCATCCATCCATGTTAAGTCCATTGCAGGGCTACTGGAACCTATTCCAGCTGCTACTTGGCCAGAGGCAGGATGCACTCACTCCTAGGGAGATTTTAGTAACAGTAAGCTAACATACATCTTTTTGGACTGTAAATTTGATAGAGATAATTTAAACTAATTTAAACTCTTTTTTTCACTTTCAAGAATTTGGACAAATAAAGTCACATAATAACTATACAACTTTCAGTTAGGAGACTTAAGGCAAAGCCAGGCTAGCTGTTTAAACTCATTCGTTATTCTAAGCTAAGCAAACAGTGCCCCAGCTCCCGCTTTATATTTAATCAACAGACATGAGAGTGGTATCAATCTTCCTGTCAACCTTTTGCCCGCTAAAGCAGATTTTAGATAACAAAATAAATAAATACATAGATGAATAAAAATAAAAAAACAAAAATCTTTCAAAATTATGTACTAAAGCAGCACAGCTAAGCTAACTCTTTCAAGCTAATGTTTTGATGAAAGCATGACTTTATCCGTTGAAACACAAAAATGCTTTTTTTTTTTTTATCTCTTCCTATCCATAGCAAAAGAAAAAAAGTGGCTGCATACTCAGGGGCTTGAGAGCCAAATTTTCCTCTAAATGTGAGGTGTTCAGAGGCACACAGCACTTTTGGATGTGACTAGGTTGAAAATTATGTTCATAAAACACTGAAACAGGCAGAGCCATCTCGAAATTGGCAGGCTCACCACCCCCTTAATGTTACTCTCAATTTTGTGCATGGTAAAATAGAAGACAGAATTGGTTTTGCTAATGAACCTGCAGTTGGAGGTGAATGGCAGAGACAACATTTTTGATCATACCAGGAGAACATGCCGTTCCCTTAAAGTCAAGTTGTTCAGTCCCCAAATGCTTAATGTTTGCAGGGATATGTTTCTCAGGCTGGTTTTAGTTGTTGTTGCTTGTAAGTCGCATCCAAGAACAGATGAATATTAGGTTTATGCATAAAGGGGAGCAAACATGGAGTTTAAGTGAGGATTTTCAAAGTAAAGACAATAAAGAAATTTAATCATAATAAAATGAGCTACTATGAAGTACAATTCTGCTGAGGTAGGCTATGCCCTAAAATTCAATCAGACGTTCACAGAAGCACTCATACGCATTGATCTTTTACGTATTGAATAAAATGATCCAATACTATTTCTGTATGTGGCAAATGTATGCAAACCTTTGTGGTTATTGGTTAATTTGAAGTTAAAATAAGGCAAATGTTCTTAATCAATAAGCAGACATATATTTATAGGATACATTTCTGGTTTATCAGGAACACAAGGATATTACTAATAGCTTTAGGACTATAGGACTTCCTCATGCAAATCTGGCTAAAAAAATGTTTATAAAACCTTTTCTAAAGAGTCTGGAGTACACCAATCTATAGGCAATGCAATTAAAAGCCTTCCCATGAGTGGTCAACCAACAAAGGTAACCCCAAAGCAAGGTGTGTTATAGTTTATAGGGTCACAAACCAAGTCAGTGTTGTATTACTCTCATGTAGTCTTTTTAAAAATTAGATGCATAAGCCAGAAGCCTGGTAAAATATACTAATATAAGAACCTTATCCCATATGTATTTGAGTCTGTTTAGTTTAATCTGGGCTGAAAGAGCAAGCCATTACTAAGTAAACAATGACTTTGCAACTATACAAGTGAAATATAAAGGAAAAAGTCAAAACATTTATCTGTGAGCCTAATTTTATGGAAAAAAAATGGCTCATGTAGATCAACAAGGACCTTTTGGAAAACAAGTGGTCAAACTAAGAAAATGTTTTGGAATGACCCAATGAAACAGCTGACCATAACTTATGTGAGGACCCAGTTATTATATATATATAATTATTGCTGCAGAAGGCAGTGACTTCAGATACTGAAAGTAAAGATCAAAACTCACTCAAACGTACGATTTTGTACAATAAAACATATGAACAGTGTAATATTTTTTTGCCTCATTTGTTGAGCTGGATTCTCCTCATTTACTTTTAGTGAGAAAATGTAGGTCCTACTTATCCAGAAATATGAGAAGCTCTGAAATGTTTTATGCCTTACTTTATATGCACAGACCAGATAGCAACTTCATACTCACAGGGCATTTTGTTATGCTCTGCTCCCACTGGCTCATTCTGACACTTTCCTCCAGGGTGGTGCATTTCTTCAGCAACAGATCCCAACCACAGTACGGGTCCCTGGCTCCTACACAGGCTCTAAAAGGTGAGAATAGAATTTTCTATTAACCAACTTTTATTAACCTGTCAAATAAGTATACAGGCAGCTCTGCAATGTGAACCAACATAAAACCCAACCATCAGGTTGAAGAGGGAGATTACAGTGGAAGGTATAAGATGAGATGAAGGGAGAAATGATGTATGGAAATGTGAGAAATGGGAGAGATAAGATGGTAGAGGAAGGTATGAAAGTGTCAGAAGAGAGAGAGGAGCGAGAATAAGGAAAAGGAAGAGTCCATGAGAAGGGTGAACATAGTTTGAGGTGAGGACTAAATGGTGAATAGAGACAAAATGAATAAAGTGAGAAGCTGCATGTCACAAGTAAAGAGAGACACAAAAAGCAGAAGACATGCATTAGATAGCGTCAATGTCATAAAATGATGCCTTAATACAATGTGTTGACTGACTTTTCAGTTATCAGCCCAATAAATATTCATGTAAAGATATTTTAGTGAAGATAGCACGATCTGTCTTTTTCATATCTGCTGTAGATGGTTTAGTGCGTGCAACAAAAAGCCTGATGTTACTTCTTTCATAAAATACAAGTTTGGTGACAGCACAGTGACATATCTCTCAGCTGCAGGCGCTGATGCTGTCTGACATTCCTCTGCTGAAATGTAAAGTCTTTTTTTTGTTTTTCTTTTTGAGTTTCATAACAAGAGGCCAAGTGCAAACACAAACAATAGTGCTTACACAAGAAACACATGATCACAGCTAGCTGTGTGAAATTGCATAAAAAAAAAACTTGTGTTTGTCTGCACAGACAAGGTGACACAATGTCTGGGTGACTAACAAAAAGCTGACTGTATCTGTTAGGACAATGATAGCGGGGTTGAGGGGGGGACAGGAGAACAATACAAAAAGGGAGAAAGAACACGTCAGCACCTGTCTCTCAGGGAGCCTTAAGGGCTTTCCAGATTCTATACTAACCTTTAGTGAGCCAAACAGCCAAAGACAGAGACAGCCCTCTAATATTTCAAACGGGTGACTGTATAAGAAATGTCAGTGATGAACCCAGTAACTCTCCCTATGGCAACCAGTCACTCTTCATGGTATAATTTTTTTCATCTGTTTTATTTTAACTGACTTTTGTGAATTCTCATGAAAAAAAAGAGAGAAAGAATTAGGATGCGATGAGGCAGTGGCTGCAGCATACATAAGAGCAACAGCCGTAATATGAAGCTTTAAGTCTTCTGTGTAATCCAATAAAAGCTCATTGTGTGACAGATAAGAAAAGCAGGTGTTATTCCTCTTCTGTGTGCAGTGATGGATGGGATCTGAATCTTGTGGCGAATTCTCTACTTGGACGTCTGTCTCTGGTTTTCTTTGACAATATTTATTTCTTGATGGAAAGCATATCTGATAAAAACACAGAAATGCCACAGTTCACAGTACACAAGGCAGAAAGCACACGGGTCAATGGAAAGACAGCAAGACAGGCAGGGAGACAGTTTGAGGGCAGCCATGGGCACCTCCAGCGGCTTGGACAAAGCTGATTTGGAGGATTTTAAATCTCACCATAGGCCCCTGACTGGCACAAAGGCCTGGTACTCTCTGATAAAGAGGATCTTATAAAAGAAGAGGCTTGAAAACTTTGTTGTGAACACATTTGTTTTTGAGAGTCTTCACTGAGATTAATGTGTTTGTTTGTGCAAGTACTCACTCTCTGCTCTTGTGGTAGCTACATCTCTTGAGCGGGATCTTGATGACCTGGTCTCTTACACCCACATAAAGCTCGCTGCGGCTGTGCAGGATCAGCAGGCTTCGTATCGGCTGCCTCTTCCTAGGCGGGAACAACTCAATCTCCTCCAATAAGCAACTCCCTGTGGACTGGTTGAGAGGAGAAAGCACTTTCCTGATAGTACCGTAATCTGGAGGAGAGAGGGGAAAAGAGGGGGTATTTGATCACAAAGAGGAAGAAAGCGATCATCCACAGGAGGAGAGGTAAAGTAACTGAGAACAAAATAAAAGAGAAGTGGAGTGTCAAAAAAACAAACAAACAAACAAAAAAAAAACAACAAATAATATATGATGGATTTGCAAAACTTTACACAACGCAGTGTGAACCCCATGTGAACTACACAACAATCACTTCTTAACACAAGGGCTGTAAAATAATGTGCGCCATGCTTGACTACACCATCAATATGCAGTGCTGTAGATGCAACCAGGGAATTGATATGGCACCTGAATGCATGATGTCTGGCCTACTTTTCCTTAAGGGGATATTTTAGGGATGAAACCACTTTGCAGTTCTGAGAGAGAAAGAAAGAAGTGTGGCAATCCATGTCACTGTGAACACAACCTGACCTTTTACTTTGTGCAAGGCAGGCCCCGTGAGAAGCGGTTTGAGGCAAATTTTCTTCTGGGAGTGCTAAAACAAACATAATCTATTATACATGCAATCCTGTAGGCAAGGAAAAGTAATTAGGTGTACAACGGTGCCATAAGAAAAAGGGTGAAATGCTAATAGGTAACTTTAAGGCAGCATGTAAAAGTTAAGTTTTGCCTAAAGCAGTGTGGGCAATAATGAGATTACTTTTTCATGTAACAAGTAGTTTAAGGGACCCAGTTAGGCTCAATTGTTTTGTTTGATGTCTCACTCTTAGTTGTCTTAGGACAAACCAGTGTGTCATGTCAATTTCACATTCTCTATAGCTTCACAGTGAAAACTGGATTTATAGCGTGTTGCTAACCATGGCTAGCATTAGCTAGCTGTTGGTGGGCAAAAAACAATTCCAGAATTTCATGGCCTGGATCCGACAATGTTCTTGACTTGCATATATTATCTTATACAACACATATAGTTTTTGTAACAGTAAACAGTAGTGTTATTTGATAGTAATATGTTTGCTAAAACACTACTGTAGGCTGCTAATGCTAGATGATGGTTCACTGTTCTTGCAATACTGTGTATGTAGTGACCTTTCTAAACTGTGCTTCTCTGTCTTTATCCTAATCATAAAAAAATAGATGTATAAATGTGTGTTTATGTATATTTATGTAAGTCTAGAAGTGACTTTGGAATTGTTTCATGTATATAATCTGTAATGTGTATTTTCCATACCTTGCTCTTGAGTTAGTAATAGATTACATCTTTAACAAGTGATTTGCACATTTTAAATCATGTTGTGTACCTACTTAAACTGCTCTTTGATGAACTAGAAAGTTAAACTGCTTCTCCATTCATCAAAGTTCTGTTCACATTAACCTCAAGAAAAATATTTTGCCACAGGGCAGAGTGTATTAATGAGTGCTGTATCAAAATTTAGCAGTAATTTGCAACAAGCCACAAGGTAATACTAAAGAACCTCACACTTCAACATCTTTGGACTCCCAGTCAGAGGCATTAGGTTTTCCACCATGGCCCCAATCAGCAAGGTGCATTTAGGCGTTAATAACAGCATGTGATTAGGTACAGTTTGTGTGCTAGCCAATAGCCCTGGCAGTGTTTCAGATGTTTTCATTAGCGTCTGCTTAGTGTCTGGGGAACTTGCAGTGTGGGCAGCTCCAGTTCAGTGCTACATTGATCACAACACCAAGCAAACAATGAGCTGGGAGTTTTTGACAGAGATGCCAAGCACAAGCACAGTGAACTGGAACAAACTGTATGTGTGGTGTATTTAAGAAAAAGAGACTGAGAAAAAGAAAGGCTGTGTGTGTTGCACATATCACACAAGGATATGTAAGATGTCTTAAAATAACACTGGTTGTACAACAGAAGGATCATGTTGACATTTCCCAGTGGGCTTTTGGTACATTAGCACAGTGAAGTGGGTCACTACATTTGAATTCTGTTCGGTGCATCTGTTCATAATCCATATGCCCATATATCATAACACAGACTGTCAAACAGCGGTGTCTATCTGGTGACTTACTGATACTGTTCTCTACAGCTTGCCAAGGCTCACATCCCATATTGTTGCACCAGAATGATCAAACAATCTACCAATAACCAGACGGTGCCATGCAGCCTCATCAGACAGGGTGAAGGGTGCATATGTGTTATTGATCATCTATCTTCCTTCTTTCCATACACTGTTTCATGGTGTTTATGATTTCATGATGAGGAATTACATTGAAATGGCAGGTGGTGTGCTCTGTCCATGTATGCACCTTTGTGAATGCATGTGAGTTATGTGCATGTGTAGGCCATGTGGAGATAAAAGAGTGATCAATCTCACATCAGAGACAAAGCTTTGATGTCTACATGATGATAATACAAATCGATTGTTTTTATTTTTTTTTTGCAGGCACTTTCTTTCATGTGCAAAGTGAACTTCAAGTCCTTTAAGCCCCCATAGTCAACTATTTCTAGCTGTATAAGAAAGAATCAATGCGCACATTAAGAAAATGTATGCACTGACGAATAACTTAATTACACTAAAACATCAGCTATTCTACCTCTGCACAACTGTGTAGGTGTGTTTTAATCAGTCTACAGTTACAGTACATCAGCTTTTTTCTTTGTTTCTTTTCTAAACCACATTTCACCTAGAAAAACATAACTGTTCATGGCTGGGAAATTTTGCTTTTGGCATATTTAAGATGCCATAAAATTACATCAAAGCATGTAAATAAATGCATTTGTTGTAGTACAGTTACTAAAATACAAATAATGCATACAGAAAGCAATATAAAGCACTTACCAGTGGCCAAATAGATGATGTGGAATAGCATGTCTTTTCCCTGCACAACATCCACTGCCACATGTGTGAAGCGGACATTGTCCTCCATGAAGTAGGGCACGGGGACCACAGGCTGGACCACTTCATGCATCAGCAGAAACTTCTGAGCGTCTTGCAGGTTTCTTTTAGTCAGGTTCACATAAGAGCCAGAGTCGATGGTGCCGCACTGTGAGGGTGTGAAAGTTGGGAAAAATAGAAAGATTTGACTGAGCATATTGATAAAAGCCAAGCTCTTAGGGGTGGCAAGTTAATAAGCTTGAGATTTTTGTTGAGAGGAACCACCAGAGATGGAAAAGAGAGGGATTGAATGATTAAATGAACAAAGATTTAAAGTCAATTGCTGCCTCTTTGTGATGGTTTGCTATCCTCACAACCTTGAGGCTTTGTAGTCGACACACAGAGGCTGATGGAAAGAGACTGAATGGATGTTTGACTGAGCAAGTAGTTATCTCTTTTATTAGATTTTCACCTCATATGCATATATATTGCTGGAAAGTTTTAGGTTTTATAGATGCTCAAGTAAACCCAAGTAATCATATATATATATATATATATATATATATATATATATATATATATATATATATATAATTTTTTTAAATTTATTTTTAAAACAACAAAGTTGAATGCAATAATTTAGGAACGTAAAAACCACAGTGATATGGGAGTCACAAAATATAAAAACACTGATTTCAACACTATAAAATAATTTGCTTCCGTTTTTCTATTCTGTGCCCCTGTTCAGATTTTGGTGACTGAAACTGAGTTTGCGCCACGGCATCAGGCTACAATGCAAAATTTTTTATTTAACAGATACTTCTCAGGTTTCAGTAAGTAGAAAGAGGTCAATAAAGCAAAGTCTCCACAAATAGGAGTTCAAATAAACAGGAGTCAAAAGTGTGGTTTATATTTCTGTGCAATCGGACAATATGAACATCTTCTGCAAGCGTTTGCTTATAAATCAATTATTCATTTTTAACCTTTTAAAATATTGCTTTTCAGATTGTAATTGGTCTCAAAAATGATTTTTATTGAACAATGCTGTCAGAGCCAAGCTATATTATCTGGGCCAATGTAAAACTAACAAGCAAAGAATATATATTGCATCATTTTAGTTTGTGTTTTCTTGTCCAGGAAAACTGCATTTTTTTAGATACACCATGCGTCTGAATTGTGTTGTATTGATCAACATACTAAGTAAAAACCTATTTGAAAAGCTGAATGATGCTCGAAAACATAGCTGTTATCCCTAGCTTGTGAAAAACAGATGTTTTGGTAACATTTGGCACTTGCAGGAGAAGATAATGTTTTTTAATGTTGAAATATAAACTGTTTTCTCCACCAAGCTAAGTGGGACAAGGTGAAGCACAAAGCTTTCCCAGCTGAGAGCAAGCTGAGTAAAGCTAACCATGTGTGTTCCTCTCACTAAAACAGGTCCCAGTCTGGGGTTAGGATGGAGGATTAAGGGCCCTTTCACAAAGAATAGACCTCCATGAGCAGAGAAAACAAAAATAAGCCTTGCACGGCAATTAAACCAATCCAAATGACTGGTGTTGTTATAGTTATAGTATTGTATTGCTCCAGGCTAACCATACACAACCTCTTCATTCTGGTGAGACTGGACCTTGGGGTGGTGATTTGTTCCTCCTGACTAGCCACAGTAGTAACAACATGGACACTTTATACAGATCAATCCTTGGCCTTCGAAGGGCTGACAGATACGAATCATGAAGGGCTTCCCCAGGCTGCTAAATGGATCAGTGCCCTCGCTACATCATGAGATGGGAAACTAAAGCCCCAAAGGACTGGTAATTGCAAGACTGTGCATGTGCCACAAATGAGTATCCAGCTCATGGCAAAAAATTTGCTACATGTCTGTGGCGTGAAATGTTTAGTACATGTCTAAGGTTTCCTTTTGTGGTTTGTCCTTGCATTGAATGCATTTGTACCAATCCCAAAGCGTGTGCATGACTAAAATTTCTGCCACAGTGAGACAGAGGGAGTCGCTGACCACTGAGGGTCTATTACATCTGTGAATGCACAGAGAGATGGATGTTATGATTTTCTCAGCACAGTCAAGGTGAGGGACACAAGCATCATTTGGCTGAGGGCCCATCCAACACTCAGCTGTCTCCCCCCTCCATACCTAGTGCACCAGGCTCTGCCAGGATAATAAGTACCACTCAGAAATGTTTTACAGCACGTTTTTGCAAAATGGGCTTGTGCTTGAGATGCTTTTCTGGTAGCATGTCATTTTCTTTTTCACCCTTCGTTTCCTGGTTAACAGACATGTTGGTAAAATCTGATAATAAGCTGTATGATAGCACAAAATCTTATATGAAAGCAGAGAAAACTGCAATCTGAGAGGCAAATTTAACATATTTTTCTACATTTGAATGTACTGAATAAGGGATGCTTTTTTTTTACAGTAAGCAATTACAAAATGACGAAAACCTTTACAACACAGAAGGTATTAGCTCCAAATACACAATGAACATGACTCATAGCTTGAATAAACCCAGCAGGATCAATTGGTGTGATTCAAATAAATGAAGGGATTTTCTTTGCAGACAGACAGCGAATTAAGCTCTCAATCAATGACCAGTGTGTGAATGTATGCGTGTGTGTGTGTGTGTGTGTATTGAGTGGTGACTTCACAGTCATCATTATCCCTATGTGGCAGCTATAACCCTTTATCTTTATGGGTGTATTTGTGTACAGCAGATATGCATGTGGCCATAAGCTCTTACGGCAGCTGATTTCCTATAGGTGTTTGTTTATGTCCTCACATGTGTGAAAGTGTGTGTGCAGAAAGGGACAGAAAAAAAGACTATAAATCCTGTGCTCGTAAATCGAATCCTCCAACATTGACAAATGCTTGATGAAGATGTCACTGAAACCTAGATAAAGTGTGCATCGGTCCAGCAGTGGGGAGCAGCCATTGTGCCCGAACTTAAGTGGAGAGATGGGGACAGAGAGGAGGAACTGATCCGTGTTTATCCTTGAGGAACACAGCCATGTAAACACTGTGGTGCACAGAAACACCTTTGTGGTGCATCTATGGTAGCCTGAATAGTAAAAAAAAACTGTGGTCAGCTCTTACTAGATAGAGAAAATGAGTTTCCAAGAAGGTAAATGAATTTCACTCAACTAGCTGCTGACATGTAGATAAGCGAATGTGTGGGGACAAACAGTCCTATGTTGTGGATTGACTGGTGTGTGTGTATGTGTGTATTAAGCACACTATGACAGCTTGCATTTTTTTATGAGCATTCCATCCACTTTTTCTGCATGAGCAATGCCATTATAGATAATGCGTGTGTGTAACTTATTGATAGCAGACTCTTGCATCTGCTGGATGGACGGAAACACGATAGAGGGCCCATGACGAAAACCACATGTGGAACCGAGGCGCGTGTCACCCACTAGTAGCCAGATCTCAGAGGGAATTCAATCCCTCATGGAAGGCTGCATGGATTAACTCCCTCGCTATCTGCTAAGCCTGCAACAACTGAGAGCCACTTGTTCTGCTAATAAAACATTTCCTCTGTGTCGTCAGTATGGCAGGGAGCTTCAAATGAGAATAAGGTGTCTGGTTTTAGCATGAAGTATGTACATAAAGTACAGCTTGTGCAAAACAAGACTAGTTTATTAGGAGGGACTGCAGTTTAAACAACGTCGCTATAAGACATCTTTAAAGAATGAATGAGCCATCATAAAACACACTAGATTTTATAACGAGCAGTCATAATTTGTATGCTTGTGAGCAGAATGAGGTGTGATTGAAAGTGATAGGAAGTTCATATGAGTAAGGAGCTTCCTGGGACTTCAGTGTGTACTGATAATGGTGAATTATTTAGCAGGATACACATGCAGTGCACACACAACATGCATACATTTCCTGGGCTGCTTCAGCTGCACATATTTTATGACAGATTTGGCGATGTATTGATTCCAAATGACCTTAAGAATTAACAAGTGAGCTCCCCTAAGCCTTAGCTTACATGATTTATAAACTGCCTCACTGCCGTGCACATGTCCCTGCTAGCAGCACAGCATCAGGAATGGCAATGTTATCTTTTGGTCCAAAATGTATTGATCAAGATTGAAACTCCTCTGCTATGATTTTTTTTTCCCTGAGGATGACTTTGACACACTGAATCTCCAAATTAAAATGAAATGGAATTGCTGATTGAATCTATTTTTTTTTAGCTTAGATGGATGATCTATCAGCATTGTAACATTTTTAGCTCAGTGCAACATACATGGCTGTTACTACATTAGTTTAAATTCAGTGTTTGTGGTTTGTGCTTGTAGCTTAGTAGTAAAAACACTGAAAATAAATAAATAAGTTGTGTTACCTGAAAGTCTGGGTTGGGGTTGGGGTAGGGCAACCAGGCAGACCGTGAGTTTTCCTGGTACTTAAAAGGGCCGTTGAAAACCTGTGATATGGCACTGAGATTGAATGCACACACTGCAGATGCTGCAATGCTGTTTCTGAAACAGAAACAGAAAAAGGAGATACATTGAAGGGTGGGTGAGGAAATGGCAAAGAAGATGGGTGAAGAGACAGAGATAAGTGTTAGCAAACCAAACATAGAAAAAGTCATACAGCAGAACAAGCAGCTCGGATATATTTTGTTTTTAAAAAAGATGACCCTTGTATGTTTGCATCTTTAACACAAATCAAACCCCAAACAGACACAAATGTAAATTATTGGCATTATTCAATTATAAATCCAGCAGTAGGACACAATTAAGCTGCTCGGCTTGTCTGATTAACTGTTTCTCAAACCTGAAATACAGCTTTGCCTTTTTAAGCTGTCAGTTTCAACAAGTACTGGTCGCCTCCCTTGGAAGAGAAAGTAAAGAATGAGAGAATTAACTCAACTCAAACTGCGAGACTTGGGCGATGTGAATTATAATCCGGTGCAGCTGTTCATTAAACTCTGTGCCTGCAGGGGGAAATGTTTCCAATACCCTTCAAAAGACTTCTTTTTCAGCAATGCGAACGCATTGACCATAAAGAATTGATTGCTCAGCTTTAATAATGGTACGAGTCTGTGTGTGTTCATGGGCATACTTGTGTGAATGCTAAAAGAAGAAATAAATTGTGACAAAAAGCAGAGAAGGCTCTGATGTCTCTGAAAAGGAAAAATAACAATAAAAATAGTCCATGCATGACACTGATGTAGATATTAGGAGCAAATATTAACAAAGAAACTTTTAAAGGCCGAAAGCCAGTTTTTAAAAATTATGTAATCTAATAATTTATATAAAAATAAACTCAAATTCAGAGCAAACTTAAGATTTTGTTTTCAATTCTCAAATATGATTCATGAACCATTTTATATCCTGATTCATTGGATGTGGCATCAACACTCTTCCTCCAATCTGTTCACAAACTTACACCTAGTCCAGTGATCATATGATCGTATGCCTTTAGTATAATTTGTCAACATACAGTATAACGCAGTGATACACTTTACATATGAAGCTGGGTGTGGACATTTAAGACCTGAACAAAAAAACAAATGGAGATTGGGGTTGGCAGATGAGGAATTAAAAAAAAAAGTTCAGTCAAACAAAGAAACCTGATTCTGAAACTCCCATGTGAAGCTCCTGTGTGAGATTTTTCATTTCACATTTTAACTTCTTCATTCCTTTATTAATAGAAACTGCTTTTGGTTTTAGGTTTTGGCACCAAAATTAGAATTGAGGAAATGTTAATGCTGGTGATATCACATCTCTAATTTCATCTTTTACCTTTTGTTGTCTGTGGAAGTATGACTAGCATAATATACGTACACATCATTACACGGGTGCTTGTGCCAAAAAAGGGCAGAGCGTAATGTGTCTCTGTTTGTTTAGCAGAGCCATAAAACTTCTCTGCTATGATGGAAAGATGGACAGAAATGGTTCAATATTCTGAGGTGACTACATCTAATTGACAAAGAACAGAAGCAGATTGTGGATCCAGGCCATTAAAAGTGCAAATGGGTTCTTGCAAACCTCAAAGTCAGTAAAGTCTCTGAGGTTCCCACTTTGTTTCATAATGCAAAAACTGATTTTGTGGAATTAGTCTTTATCTGTAACAAAAGAAAAGCAAAATGTGCATCTGAGAAAATGCCTTTAAATGTATTTCCTTTGTAATGAAGCTGGTTTTCTCAATATAATGCTGAATGTCTATCAGACAATACAGAGTTGGAAATGTCTAAACATTTATTTTAAAAAATATTGTGGGGGGATATGATTTCTTAGATATATTTATTGATATAATCTGCATGGTTCAAGCTAACAATATCAGTTGTAATCACTGTCCCAAAGGTCTGACACTTGTGTCTTGTACTCTGTTTGCACAGAGTAAATGTAACACATCAGATAAACATCGCTCACTTCCATCAGTTGATGCTCTCCTATTTGCTTACGTGGCCAGTTTTATTTGGAAGCTGAATATCAGCTATAATGTCATTAGGCCAGTAGTTCCCAAACTCAGGGGCAGGCCCAGAGTTATGATGGGTGGGGGGGGGGGGGGGGGGGGGGGGGGGCAAGGCTAAATAAAACATAGCTTTTACGCTGCTAGCAAAACACTGATAAATTTGTGAAAGTACCAATGGAGAAACAATAATGAATCAGCTTTGACTTTTTAAGTTAAAAAAAAAAAAAGACAAGAAAATATGATGAGGCATATCTTGCCCTAGGCTTCATAAATCCTATAATACTTACACGTTGGTTGTAAAAATGCCATAGAGCAGCTCCAGTTCGGGTAAGTAGAACGTCCCCTGCAACTCATTGTAGTTAAAGGGGATTTCTCCTGGTCTGGAGCAGTTCAGTCTAGCCTTCATGAAGGTGGTCCACGTGTCCTCCAAAAGGAAGCGACCGCCAATGTCGTTTTTACAGACGCGCCCTGCACGGGAAAACACCGTCCTGCCGCAGTCGTGCTCCACCGCATTCTCCCGGAAGAAGAAGTAGGTGAAGTTGCCAATATCATAGGAGGAGACGAAATTTGGCTCTGTTGAGAAGATAAGAAAACAGGAGGAAAATGAATGGGGATGGAGCAGCTTAGAGAGAAGAAGACACAAAGTGAAAAAATGAAGACAGCCAAATGACAGATGAAGTGCAGAAAGATGAGAAAAAAATACAGGCAGAAAAATATTTAGGGTTGTGGGAGGAAGAAGGAGTAGGAGAGGGAATGGGTATGTGTTATGACTGATTGACTCTTGAGTGTGTGTGAGTGTGCAGCCCACACAACAGCAGGTGATCAGGATTAATAACTACAGGCCATGTTATTAATGGCATTGTGTTGTAATAAGAAAACTCATTTTTCACTCCACAAACCTAAAGGTTAGGATGAGAAATGACCAAAACAGGTGTAGTGTAATAGCTCTCACCCTATCTGAAACATGCGACCTCCACGACACTATCGCAGCTAAGGCGTTCATCTTTATGTGTGACATTATTGGATCTAAACCGCACACTTTATTCTCACTGACACTGATTTAATTCAGCTTTAAACCAAAGTGTCCCTCCCCTACTCATTTCATCCCAGATTATTCTGCACCTTTGGAGGGCAGTTCACGAGGAGACTGATAAAGAAAAAAAAAATCAATTCCCTATAAAATTAGTTATTAAACCTTGTCCCAGAAGGTGGCTGCCAAGCATTGTATGTGGTAGCTTTACATTTATTTTTTTCAATTTAGCTTAAATGTGAATCAGATAAAAGTCACTTGCTGACAAGATACTGATTAACCTGCTTCTCTGTAGGCTGGACACCTTAAGCTGTCTGAAGTTCTTCAGTCTGCTCAGGGACCTCTTTGAGCTTTCAGGGAAAAAGACATTGATTTTATTTTTAAGAATTAAAAGATAAACAGCCTTCCTCGAAGAAAGGATGCAGTGTTAACTTCTTTAACTCCAAGATTTTTTTTTTGTTGCCTTGTAAACGATAAATAATTGTTTTTATGGATAAAAAGCAGCTGAGAATCTTTTTACTCTGTGTTTGCTGCACTGCATCGTGCATGGACTCTGATTATTTTGTGCAGGAGCGCAATACTTCAAGAGAGACAGCTTCTAAATCCCACATCAGATAAGCATCTGCCAGGCTCAAGCCTCTTTGAGAAAAAAAACAAAAAACAAAACACTGAATCCCCACCAGCAGCAGCAGCGCTGATTTTCAAAAGCTGTGAAGGAAAAACATTATAAAAAAACACAGAAAAATGTTTTAGCATACATTTACATGAAGTGTAAGATTCCTCTGGGCGTTAGCAGCTCCTTACCGTTGAGCCACTTGGAGTTGTACTGGGCGGTACGCAGCGGTGGCAGGCCGCCAAGGCTCCGGTAGATGGCAGGGTCTCGCCCGGAGAAATCCATGGCAGTGGCGGCGTAAAGCTCCCCACTGGATGTGATGAGGGCGGTGGAGTTGTGGAGGGGGTTGTAGGGACACCGAGCCATGCCACTGATCTGATCGTGGATCTCTGTCAGGTTAGTCAGCTGCAATGCAGAAACAAGAAACAAGATGATAAAGCATGGAGGTTGGAAATGAAGAACAAGATGAAACAGAACTTGAGTGGAGACAGATGTTCCTCAGATACAAAAAGAGAAGATGATTTTGATTGTTAGCAACAAGAGGATCCCATGAGGCCAGAAAGTCAAAGAAACAATACAGTGAAAATATCCATGGGAATAAGATGCACAGTTTGCTCATTTCTAAACATATTATTGCAGAAAACTAGCAACAAATCTAGGACATAGTATCAAAGGGCAGCATTAAAATGCAAACCAAAGATGCCTGTCAGTGTTATGTTTGTTGCCAATATGCAAATGCTATACACTATAAAAGAAATACTCCATCTCATTATCTTTAGTTTGGTTTAAATACACACAAAGATATACAAGAGCAGGAACATAATCAAAGAAAACATTTAGAATAATTTGCGATGTAAATCACAGCAGCTGCTTTAAGTTTAATGTTGAGAAACCACCTGTTTGAAACCAAAAGAAATCATCTGGGCTGCAGTGTGTCATTTGGTTAAGTTTCTGATGTCTCTACAAGTCAACCAGCTGTTTTAAGGCTAGAATATTATTTTACCACATCTTTGGGAAGCCTTTCTGAGCTCAAAAGAGGCTTGATGTGAGATACAGTCCTCTGTTGCATACCGCCTTTGAATATAAAGCCAGAACCAACCCTCTGCTTTTTAAAAATACTTTACAGCTTGACCTTGGCTTAGCCCTGACACACTGCACTGGATCCGACTTACGAAAAAATAGTACAGGCTGTAGCAGAATGACTCGGTCCTGAATGGAAAAAAAAAGGCGGGGGTGGAGGAGAGTAATGCAATTTAAAATCCAAGATGTAATTATATTTTATGGTGCAAAAGTAAACAGCGTACAGAGATTAGCTCATGGCTTTTCCTCCCATCCAAGTTCAGCTGAGTTCTGGGGATAAATTCATAAACCAAAAAATGTCCCTAATCTCAGGTTTACAAATGTGCAAGATTTAGTATAATTAAAATGATTCTTTTTGCAATTACTTTCTATCAATCAGCCGAGTTCCAGATTAGTGACACTATGCCGGTTGCAAAAGGATCTCCAATGACTGCAGAAGTCTCCATGTTTTCTTCATTCTTCACTAATCTGCAGATCCCTCTCCTATTCCAGCCTCTGTTCAGTACACTGTTTTTTGGGGGAACCAGGTGATTTGTCCAGCTAATTTCCTAAACCCTGTTAAGATTCCATTAATTCATGCCACCTCTGTGGCACCCGACCCACACCCAAACAGAGCAGCCCTATCTAAGCTCTGCCAGTCTCACATGAAAGCCCTGTATTGAAGCTACTCATTCTGCAGGACAGAATAGTTCATTTAGGTCATTTTGAAAAAACAAAAACAAAAAAAGGACTAGTGATAAATAGACTGAAGTGCACCCACTGCATTTTGAGAAAGCACAGAAAAAGTGGTCTCTGTTGGAGGACCCAGCAGCTGCATGAGTGGGACACATAAGTGGCTTCAAATGTCTAGAATACAGACTTTTTTAGTAGCAGACAGCTCACAGTTAAGACCGACTGCAGGGGCAGCCAAGTGGGTGCTATGTATAGTACTGAGAAGCTATTATAGCTAGTGTGAGAATTTTTAACTGCCCTATGTGGCAGGAAATCTAGCCGCACAAACACACACACATGTGAGTGATGTGAGATGTGTTAATGGACAGGGCTGTCAATATTCCTCTGTGGGTGGCAGGCAAATGACACATCCTAATAGCTATCTGTCAGAAAAATGTGAGCGGTGTCACACACAGCTACTGTATCTCAAGTCTACTTAATCTCATCCTGAGCAAACAGGAAGTTACACTTTACTCAAATATAACCTTTACCAGCTATCGTCACCGTCAATGCTACTGCAAAACCAGACAAGCGACAACTAGATTTCCATTCGATGAAAATGACATGTACAAAACTATAAGTCCAGGTTGTGTCCTGTTAAATGAATTCTTACACGATTCAAAGAGAAAGTCAACCTTTAAATGGTAAACTCTGGTTTAATCTATAGTCTCTGAGCTCATCAAATGATCAATATTCTGCTCATTGTCTGGTCATCACTATAGTTGATAGTAAATCTGTCTGAGCTTAATTCCATAGCTGCTTCTGCTCCCAACCCGTGTTTCACATTAACCGACATTCAGTGTGTAAATATGACAGCGCTCGATGAAATACTCCTATAATAATGTCATGGCATTTCAACTATATGTATTTTCGCCACGGTAAACAGCCATTATGAGCTGCTGACCTTTGGATGCAGTGCTGTTGGTCAAAAACAAATGTCATCATCAGAGTAAACTCCTGCCTCGGCCTCCCCTGAAAGCCCAACAGAGGGGAAATGTAGATGTTTGATATGGACCTGTCACAACTCTAAGGTAAGCACAATACGCTGACATTTTAAATGTTGCTCTATACTTAACTTCAAGGGGGCTTCTGTTCCTAGCAAAACCCTGTCAGACACTTCAGTTGCTGGAAAATGTGGATGTGATCACAGTTCTAGCAAGTTGTAAACCGGTGGCTAATGCGCAGTGTGTCAATATCCTGCTGTAACACAAGAGCAGGTCACACACTGTCTATAAATCCCTATAAAACAGGGGATTAAGAGCAATGAGAAAATTGAAGGAGTAAGAGAAGGAGCAGTGAAAACCTTCAATGAAAAAAATAAAGAAAACGATGTGGTATGAAGAAGAAAACCTTAATGACTGATGCTACTTTTGAAAAATATTAAAATGTGTTTACTCGGACGCCAGCACTTCCATCATCCAGAGTAGTGAACTGAGTGGGACTGGGATGCTGAATTTATTTTTTCTGATAGCATAAATCTTAAGCTACGATCTGTTGATAAGAGACTTTATAGTTAATTTACATCCCTGACAGCTCAGCAAAAGGAAGAAAACATGTAACACAAGCATGTACAGTGAGTACTGAGGTATCACTGTCACAACTCACCTTGGGTGAATGTGTTGATCAGCCTGACCTTTTTGTCTGACATTGCTGGTTCATTAAATAACAATTCAGCCTTCATATCTGCAGCGTTTACGACATTGACATAATGGTATTCAAGACTAATGACTTTAAACGTGCATGTTTTTTTTTCATAAAAGGCTGACTAAAGCTGCTGTCAAGTTCAATAAAGCAGTGCAAGATGGATGAAAGGTTGTTGATGAACTGCTGTGACCTGTGAAGCCATCTTTACTTCACAGAAACAGTCAGAACTGACGTGGTTGCACTGAATGATATTAATTAGCGAAGGCGTACAGAAAATCATGGGAAAAAAATCTATTGGGGACAACATTTTAGGTCTTAAAATATAACATTATATAAGTTCTGCTGTTATTCCTACCGTTCGGTTGGTGCAGATGGGGGTGAAAGCGTTGGTTCCGCAGGTGAACAACCTGTTCCCATTCACCAATAGCACCCTAATGTAGTTCTGGCACTCCTCCTGTGGAAACACACACCAGCAAACACACAAATTGCAGTTAGCATTTAGCAGCAGTACCATTATCCAACCACTGACAAGCAGCAGCATTAGGCAGAGGGGCCAAATTACACATCATGCCAATAAATGAGAAAAACTCCTCGAACTACAGGAGGGCCGCTCCAAAACGTGGCCAAGCTAGACAGAGTCAAATCAAGGCTAATACCCACATGGCTCAGCCATGCCACATCTTAATTCAACAGCGGCCGCATTTGAAGAGGGTTCTCAGTGAGGCGGAGACCAGATAAATGCAACAGGTGTGGGAGAAAAGCACTCTAGATTAGTTTAGAAAATTGACTTGGCCTTGTTGACTGGTCAGAAAGTGAAATGAAAATGTAGCCTCTCACATATTTCATTCAATTATGTTTCTTTTTAGCGAGATCCTCAAAATTAATCAATTCAAACCACTTTTGTCCAAATTAGGTTGAAATACATGCTCACCGCTCTTTTCGCAGCTCTGTTTCTTACTGGATTGGCCTGGATTTTTAGCAAAACCACTCAGCACTTAGTTAAAAGCTCTCAACAAATGGAGCGGGACTGACGGAGTGAATGATTGATTGAATGATAGATTGGCACTGAACATCATGAACCCCTGACATAAAGGTCAGGCTTTGATTGAGGCTTGCTGGTGATTTCCATCAGCAGAAGGCATTCTGCAACAACAGAAGTGAGGGTTCATGTCAGAAAGCAGCATTTGTTTGTTGTGGCAGGTCTGGGCGATAAACTTGCAGGGTCCCGCCATATAAAAAGGGGCCATGGCTGGGTTGGTTAGGGCCTCTCGTAGAAATTTAAAACCTTGTAAATCTGATGTTGTCTGAGCCACTTGAGGTGCCTAGGGCAACCCTTTGCTCCCCTCCTCCCCCTCTCAAGGGTCTGATTTAGGAGTGGAGGTCGTCGTAGCAAAGATGGAAAGGCTGTTATTCCCCTTCAGCATGTTGAAGGTTGACTCATAAAGCAACTTATTTCCTTGTGCTAAGCACAGTCTAAGTATATATATGTGTGTGTGTTTATATGTGTCTGCACAAGTAGCCACAGTTACATGCCTATATGTGATTTTTGTGCATCTCGTCATGCACCATATACTTCCATGTTTATCCGTGTGGGTGGTTTCTGAAGGGATCTGCATGATTCTATTCTCCTCTAGAGTTTTCTATAGTAAATAACGACATATTTAATATTTTCCCAGCTTCACAGTCTTGACTTGTTTATGAAAACTTCCTGACAAATGTTCCACGTCCATACTGTAATACAAAAGCTGTTGTGCTTGGCTCTTGCATTATAAAACAAAACAGAGGCAGCAATCATGTCCTGTCAAGTGGATTTAACTCTCCTTTCTTCTGTCAGCTGAAATAAATCAAATACACAAGAGAAGAGAGGCTGCATGTGTTAAAAAAAAAAAAAATACAATCACTTGTAAATTCACTTAAAGCACAGAGACGGTATCTGTGTAATAGCTTGAGCAATAGTATATTGGTGTGCATTGAGCTAGGTAATAAACCATTGAAAGCCCTGTCAACTGCTGGAGAAAGAAGTCGTTTAATGCTGTTTTTACATCACGGGAGCTGATCCTCAGAAGGGAACATCCAGCAAAACAATTCTGCTTCGCCAGACTGCAGTGACTCCCAAGGACTGAGGTAGCTTTGGTCTGTAATTCACTATGGCTATCATGTGCCGACCAGCCTGTGCATGCCTATTATGGGTCCCTAACCACCTTTCACAGGAGGATAAATACACAGCGGCATGCACACACATACACATAGGGATCAGGGCTGGGCAGTTCACCTACAAGTCAAGTTCAGCTTGAAACCATCTGTTTTGTAGACAAAAGTATGCCAGCTGACCACATAAAAAAATACACACTGCAAAAGAAAGAAACTACAAAAACAATAGGGGGTCCCTTTGAGGAAAGTCTATAAATAAGGGCTAAAATGTGGTTGGGGAGCATTTTACTTCAAAAATCGCTGATCTAAATCTGCTTTGAGGTCACAAAGCTGGAATTCCCACAGTATCTATGTGTTAAGCCTACATAAAGAGCCCCATGTTGCTTTCAGGCTTCACCAGTTTCATCAGAACTTTCCATATTTCATTTAATTCTGTTGGTTGGATGTAATGTGATTTTTGAAACTGATCAATGTGTCTGTAGAAATGAAAGGATCTGTGATCTCCGTCTTCAGTAGATATATAAATATTGATATTATCTTTTTAAGATTAATTATATTAATCAGCACTGATGTGCTGCTGGGAAATAATAAGACAATGGGCCATTCAGTTCCATTTAAATACTATTTATTCATGTATTATTTGGGTAGAGTCCCAAAACCCCAGGAAAATGCTGAATGATCATGAGGGTACAGCTTGGCAGTTTAGAAAATTGCTCAGCAGTTGTAGAGGTTTGTGTTCCAGTTTGTAATTGTACATAATGTTATTCTAACAAGACATCAAGGGAAATTACATCACTTTAACACATTTAGATGAATTTATTAGATAGCATCTGGGGCTTGGAGTGATGCCTTAACAAACACAAGAAAATAACCCTGGTGATATCATTGCTATATTGAGGCAAGTTTGTGACTTTGCAAGTGACAAGTATACCAGTATGCAGTATGCCAGTGTTGATGATAATCATGGTATTAAAAGAAAAAATAGGCACATTGTGTTGATAACAAACACATGATGGCAATGCAATGTAAGTTAAAGTTAAAGTTCCTTACCTCCACATTGTAGGTGCAATTCTTTTGCCAAAAAGCAGATACAAAAACTTAAATAAACTTAAAAAATGAATTAGTCTGAAAGTGATGTTGAGTACGATATGGAAATATTGTTATTGTGATTCTTATGTGCAATTAAAATTAGACATTGCATCTTCAGCTGAAGCACATGTATTGACTGTTAAATGTAAGCATGCTCTCAATTAGTGGTGATTGTAAAATATCTGTGTAACATCACATGTGGGCATAGTTTGTGACCAGGTTAGGAATCGGACATCACTGTTTAGGTCATAGCTAGCATAACTGAACACTTAGCGTGCATTAGTGAAGACAAAGGCTGTGGAGTTGGAAATATGTTAGCACCTGACATACAAAGCAAAATTTAGATGATTTAACATTATAAAAATGGAACGAGCTGAATGTAAGGTTTGTTGTCTCTCACACATTTCAAAAGTAGCCTTTTAATTTGATTCCAAAGTCAAAACTAAGCAAAAGTCACAAAGAACAACTTTTATTAAGGAAAGCTGTTTTTTTTCCAACTTTTTTTTTCAATATAGTCAAATGTGTCTAGTAAAGCAATATGAAACTCACCTCGGATTTTCCACGGCTGAAGCAAGCTCCCTTGGTGAACTCATCGCAGTGCCACTCTGCCTCCTGCAGAGACAGAAAAGCAGTACGAGGTTCAGAATAAACCATCAAGAAGAACACTATATCACAATGAAGAGCTGCAGAAAACACTCAAAGAACCCAAACAAAAACCATGTCTGGCTCTAATTTTGAGAAAAATCTTCTTTTTCAGGGAATTTGCTGTTTAGTGACCACCCAGGTGTTATACAGAAGATGAGAAAACGCAGTTAGAAAATGTAATGGAATTTGGGAGGAACATGCAACGAATGGATTCAAGTAAATGAATTTGACATCACAGCTTCACTACTCTCAAGTCAGCATGTGCACACTTGCTGAAGTTCTATGTCATATGTTATATGTTATAAGCCACATTAAACACAGATACAGAATCCAGTTAAGGTGCATTCAAAACAGAGACCTTAAAAAAGAAGCAAGAGCAGGCTGAGACGGATGTCAATTTAATTTATGTGTGAGGGAAATGCAGAAGTCTTTAGACATTACAGGCGGGTCCCTAGAGTAAGGTGTCAGTGTGATTTACATGTTAGGAAGAGAAGGAGGAACCCCTTTTTACATATTAAAACAGCAAGAGGATGAATAAAAAGATAAAAGCTCAACTTGTCTCTTCTGAAGTTGAAGACACAAGGTTGCTCAGGTTTCTACCTTTTTAATTTCATTTTGACCTCTAAGAAAAGGGGTTCTCGTCAGTGATAAAAATTCTCTATTCGCGTAATGAGGGCTGGGCTTGAGAGACAACTGGGCTACTAAGTTACTCACCCTTGTGACAGGTAGAATTAGCCCCTACTGCCACCAGCTCTGTATGACTGGCAGAGGGAAGATTACATAAAGGAAATCTTGGCTGGTGTGATATTACATTTAAGTCATGAAAATTCTTTCCAACTATTTTTTTTTAATGCCACAGAGGTACGAGTTTTCTGCATTAATAACATGGCAAGTGTCCAGGGACAGAAGACTTTAGTCTCTGTGGAAATAAGGTAAATATTGCAAACTTCAAAACTATTTTTTTTTCTTGCTCTTCTTTCATTTGCTCTTTGACAGTGCTGAGGAACGTTATACCAAGTTTCCTAACCGGCCTTTACGTTCCACTTCACTGGTCTTTAGGAGGTATAGAAGCACCTGTATGTATACAGCCACCAATAAATGCATGCACAGACAGCAAAGCCAGCCTAGAGAGAAATAAGAGCTCAGGGTGTGTGGTACCATTCAGGCAGGATAAGATATGGAGCATTAACTAGAGCTGGCTTGTCCATTTTTCCTCTGTGTGTGTCAGTTTGTATTCCAGGCCAAAGCTGGCTATTCTGGGGCTATGCATGCAGACATAAACCACACACATCAGCACAAGCAGTACAGCCTGCACACACAGCACCACAGTTGGTCCCAGCTGAATTCAATGTGGGCGCTGAAAGTGCTTTCGCTAATCGCAGGAGGGGGAAGAAAACCTGTTAATGGCCTGAAACCTTGCTCACTCATGTTCAGTGTAAAAATCAATCATAATCCAGGACAAAATTACAATTTAAGATCATTTTAATGGGAGGAAAGTGGTTGCTTTTATTATTCCTGGGTGATTGTGTGATTCATCATCATCCAGTAAAATTTAGAACATATTTTAGGAATAGGTTATATTTTCATATTCATCTTCAAGAGATCAACTTTATGGCTTCTGACAAAGGTGGTGCCCAAAGGCCTGTAAGAGGAAGATATGACTGTCCAGGCTCAAATGGCCCAGAGTAAAGAGCAGAATCATAGCTACACAATGGCTAACGTCCGTGTCATTAAGACACATTAAAAGCTCATTAGCATACTATTGTGGAGCTCCTGTGTTCCCAAAATGAAGCTGTCTTAAACTGAAATATGTCCAGTGTAAGCTGTCTTTAAATCATAATAATTCTTGGCTTCATCAGAGACAGCTGCCTTTCAGAGGCATTTTTGTGCCTTTGTGACTTAGTGGAGTTCAGAGAAGGAAAACAAAAGGTGATAGAAATAAAAGTGAATGAAGACCAAAAAAAGTGAGATGATAATGGTGGTAAATGAGGCAAGAAGATTCCCTAAACTCCTTAAAATATAACAACCAAACAGCATGCTAGAGTTGTTAAAACACTAATCAGAAAGCCAATCACTGTCCAATACCGGCACAAGAAACCCAAAAACTTCAGGCAGAGTTTGCATTAGCCAAAAGCAGGGCCAAAGGGGTGGCCTGGAGGGGGGCACGGGTGCCCCATAAAATTTGACTCTCTCACCAGGAGCCACTCAAAAAATAGACTGTTAAATTCTAACAAATATGCATTGTAAATATTCAATGTAAGCCTGGGTAAGTCTCAGATGTCCAAGTGCAAGTAAATGCAGCATGTAATGCACCTTTTTACATGTTCTGCATCAACACTACCATGTTCTTGATCATAATGCAGCATTCATACACCATTATTATTAAAGAAAAACAATGCAGGATTATTCTAAAGTAAACAACTGTGCCACTCTTTTCCTGGTCTGTAGCCCTACCTGGACCCCCCCATCAAAATTTTTCTAGACCCACCCCTTGTGTTAGCTAGTGTAGTTCTAAAAGGTAGCCTCTAATTCTGTGGCAATAGCTACAAAAAAGAAATTAAACACCTTTAAAAACATGCTAGTTACATCTAATAATCTTACACAGGTGCTAATAAACATATTAGGTCATAACACTTAATGTCAGCTAGTTCAGTATTTATTGTCTGCCACTGCTGATAATTGCTAAATCCTTGCTCAAAAAACATTTTAGGCCTTAACAGACACCTATAATGTGCTATGTCAATAACGACTTAAATCAGTAAATGAATTTAAAAGAGTATATTTTTTCTCTTTCAGGTTTGATGTGATGAAAACCAAAAGCCAAATTCCAGGCTTGAAATGGGCAAACTAATGGGAGACATCATGGTGGCTACATTCACTTTTATATAAAGAAATAAAAAATATCTTCTAACTTCAATTACTGTAGCAAAATCTCTAAAATATTTCCTCTTCAGATGAATTCATGTTTTCTGCAGACAAATGTAGGCTTTATCTCAGCACACTAATCTTAGGCAGCACCGATAGTTCGTGGGAGGATTCAGATCCAAATTTCTCAGTGGAGGATAAAGCGCAGCTATTATTACAGGGTCTTTTCAGATAAAAAAAAATGGTTTAACTTTTTACTTTTTATGTTGGCATAAAATGTCCAAATGAAATGAAAAAGAAAACCCATAAATAACAGTTAAATAATTCCACGCACTTTGAGATGAAATAGCCTGATCTTAAACTATAAAGCAAATAACACAGTACAGAGTGATACACTAGTACCATAAAGTACTATAGATAGCACCATATAGGATTAAAATTAATTTTAAGTTTGTTTTATACACGAGGCCCCTGAGCTATGAGGCGTTTTTCAGTGCCAACACTCAATATAACAGGATTGTGTTACGTGATCGGACCAAACAAGGCTTTCTTTCCACTTCCAATCTATTAAAAAATTAGTTCACACGTTTTTTTTACCATCATCATAAACACTCCCAACTGATCATATGTTAATATTTGATTCATTTCAGTCAGTTTTAACACTTGTGGAAAGGATACTACTGTCATATCCTTCCTCTTGAGACAATACGAAGTAAGCATGCCCAACCAGAGGAGCTTTCTATTACACATCCTTTCAAAATGGAAAATGAATCTTGTGTTTATTTTCCATGGGGACATGAAGGCTGAAGATTTATGAGCAATTTTTACAGAAAAAAAATGTTTTTGAAAGAAAACCTGGTATCGCTTCCAGTTTTCTTGACATATCAATGGTTATCTGTGACATCAATGGCTTGGTGATAATTCTGCTGTGTGCCTTTTTCTGTCCTGCTTGGCTAACTGGAGTTTTGTTTACAGCCTAGATGATTGTCACTTTGCCCCTGTGAGTTGCACCATTGCATTACCTTCCAGCAAAACAGAGGTTTTGTACTAGTCTAGCATAATCCTATGAAAAACATCAATGCAGAAAAGATAGGCTGGAAGAATTTGACAAAATCATTTGTTGTTTCTGGGGAAAATGAATAAAAATTCCTGCTATGTTATGTTCAATGGGACTGCCCTCTTTACTGCCCCCTGCAACGGGTACACTCTTTAGAGATGAGCCATTGTGCTCAAGCCTCTCATCAGCCCCTCACACTGAGGGGCTATTGTCACCAGTAGATGGGTGCAGGAGAGATGGAAGATGAGTAGGCAGAGAGGGAGATGAAGACAGACAGAAGAGTGGTCAGATAAAAAGAAAATAAGGGTCAAACAGATGAAAAAAAACAACAAAGAATAAAGAGTCCAACTTAGGAGTCAGTTTGAACAAAAGAGATTGTGTGAGCAGAGCAGAGGAAGATAGAGGAGGGAAGGAGTGTGGAACTGAATCCCAAAACAGAAGTTTCCAGCTATGATATTGAATATATTTTGCATAGAGAGGGTCCAGACAACACGCTCACTGCTGACAGCTGTCTGTCTGGACTTGTGAAATAACAAGCTGCTGAGAGTAGGAGCTGGTCATATACTATGAGAGGAATCTAATAACGCCTATGGGTAGCTGATATTACCACACTGATGCCTACTGATGTAAGCTGCTGAAAGATTTACACATGGAATTAGTCTTGATGTCATGTCTTAGCAACTGTGTGGCTCTGACTCACTACACGTATCATCATAACACCTTAATAAAACAAGTCAAGTACCAGTAACCCCTCCCACCACCTTAGCCTGGTAAAACTTAGTCTGACACGCCACTCGCTCTTAAAGATACCTTCATCTCATAATATTATTTAACGTGCCGGCATCTGCGTCTCCATTTCTAATGATACTTTTTATTCTATGGATTTAAATGGCCAAGTTTGTGCTCTAGTAATTGAATTAGCAATGCTTCCCGAGCTATGGAAGACAGTTTCTGTTAGCCGCTGATTAGCAGGGCTAATTGTCCGGCTGACGAGGTGTAATTGCAAGAGACAGGCCCGTGAAATACAACATGCAAGAATGGAAAGAGCCTTTTGTTCTCTTCGGAGTCCGCTGCTCTCATAACAGCAAGACAATACACTGGGAAGCCATGAAAAATGGAGGCACAATGTACTCCTCAGCACCATACAGTGTCTGTTGCCAAAGTGGGGCTGTTATGGATAGTGTTTTCATGTGCCAGGGAGGCTGGAGTGTATTTCCATCTATTTTCTCTTCCTTCGCTGTATTGAATGGTGAACAATGCCACTGATCCTCCTCATCCCAGTGCTTATTGACTAATGCCGCGCCACAGTGTTTCTGTGGAAACTCAGCCTCATCGTCTGCATCCTGTTTCGATTTAGCTTGAGACTTACACCCTAGCACTGAATTCTTAAAGACTGTCATTTGTTTTTACATTTATTCATCTTAGGATTACCATCATTGCTTAGGATAATATAAATCTTAAACTACCTCTCATTGTGCTTGAAGAATAGGCATCTTGGATCTTTTTTACACTGAATAGCTTTTATGGATGGGGATGGAAGTGCAGCCTCTCATTAGAGTAAGTGAGAATCACCTTACTCAGAGACTGAGGAATGTCAAAGGGAACTATTTGAGGAGCTCGCAGGCAGACTGAAACACAAGGCTGAGATGTGCATTGAACCTGTTGGCTATTTTTCAGCCCTGGAAACACAAAGAGAAATGGCAAAGCATTGATTCTGCTGCTCAAGGTTGGCAGCATCCAAGTTCAGGGAGTTGAATGAGGGATGGTGGAGACACAGGGACAATACTGAACAGATGTAGGATGTAATATGGGTATTAACTGCTGACAGATGAAGGAAATTGTTATTTGAGAATGTGTCTACAGCTAACTATTCAGATGAAGGATTAAATGTTTTATTAGTTGTTTGTGTTGAAGAGTTAAATCTTTATTTTTCACCTCTGCTGCAGGACTTTGAAAGTCAAGAAAGGAGAAAAATATCTAGATTAGGGAAGATGAGGGTAGTGGCTGACAGGGAGAGGAAGGACTCTTCAGATTGTTCAGACACTGTAGAAAATAAGTACCAAACACTTACTCCAATCAAGGCTATACAGTAGGATTTTAGGCCCCTCTTCCCACTTCAACCTTCCCTGCCACTCACTTTGAGAACATGCTCGAAAGTTTGTGTAGTGTGAAACAACTTTAACTGGTTATGATGCAGCGAGTGTCCCTTTTTTCTTGTAACCAGTCACTTACATCAGCCTTTTTATCTTTCCTTGGGGAGGGGGCTGAACGTTTATACTTTCAGGACTTACTGATGACCAAATCTGTCGGGCACCCTTGAAAAGCATCCAGACCTAAAAAATGTAAAGGTTCACAGATGGCTTCACATCAACTCTGCCCCTCTTTATCTCCAGCTTTTTTCTATTTTTTTTATCTTTATTTCCACCAAGCAAGGGAAGCATTTACAGAGAATACTATACTTGTTCAGGCTCGATCAGTCACCTTCTCCCAATTGTGCAATAAATTGCCACTGTTTGGCTTCCACCCTACAGAGTGTTAGTTGTCCCCGAACTCCTCTTTACACATCTATGATACTATCCATTCCTCACAGTTAATTTTCTTCCTTGCAAAAGCTTGAAAACACCACGTTACAATTTAGTCAAGGACTGCAGAGCCGTGATACACCCTCATGCAGGAGAAGACCATAGTGGCAATTCTGTTTTTGCTGAAATATTTCATACATGTATGCAGAAAATGAGCTCAGTTATTGATTAAATGGTAATTATATCAAATCCTTTTGTATATTATAGGCTATTTGTGTTGTTGCTAAGCCTTGTGCTCTTTCAAACCATATGCAGCCTTTCTCTTAATGCTGCCAGCCACACAAGAACAAATCACTGCCATGAGGTATTATCTGACAGGGCTCATACATCGGAGTGGGGTGAAATTACAAAGACAAGCGTAGGTGTAGCTTTTAGCTTATTTTTTTCCCTCTGGAGGGGAAAAAAAAAAAAAACTCATGCAACTTTTCTGAACACTTGTGCAACCGAAATAAACCTCACTAAACTACTGACAACTGTTTGTGCTCAACTTTCTTTGTCGGCTGTGGCTCTCTCAGAACCATACTCCCTTGTAAATCTGTTTGATCAATCAGTAAGGCTTGCAATGTGAGAGCAGGAACTACGCCGAAGGGGGAATTCCTTCAAGTCTTTCAAATCAAGCAACAATAAGAAAGAGGCAACCAATTCTCTGTGCAATTAATCTCCTGTTTGACAGCAGGATGACAAAGAAAGAAGGGAAAAAAGGATAGAAGAAGAGCTGGATGGAAGAATACTACTTATGCTTTGCAAATTTCAGCAGCTGAACTCAGACTTCCCCTTGACTCTTCATCCCAGGTCCAATCAAATGCAAAGCAGAGACTTTGTGCACAGGTCATCTTAAATTGGCCCCAGGCGTTGGCAGGGATTACCAGATCTTATTCTTTCAGGAGAAGACGTCTTGGAGATGAGGGGTTGATTGGGTCAGTGGAATCTCCTGGCTGATTCTGCAGCACCAGCCGAGCACAGGATGAAATAAAGGCAGAGGGAAGATTGGATGTGTGGATGGCACAGAGCATCTTTGAAAAGCATCTGTGTCCCAGCAAGAGCTCACAAAAGACCGGCTCTGCATGAGTCCTCATCTTTCTGTGTGTGTGTGTGTGTGTGTTTGAGGGGGGGGTCTTTGCTTTCTTCCGTCTATCTCACTTCTTCCTGACTCCTTTGTGTGAGCCACCCTGCACTCCTTCCTGTCCAACAGATTCATTGTCACTTTTTATTTCACATAACAGTTTTTCTCATCTTTCCATTCCACAAAGATTTATATCAACAGCGCTCCCTTCGTTCTGCTGTTCCACCCAGCTATTCCCAGTGCCGGCTTCTCTTTTGTCTGCCTCCTCATCTTCTCCTTGGGTTTTTTCAGGTTGTAAATGACATCACATCAAGACTTGCCTAAGCATCAAAGAAGCCTTGCTGTTATAACTTACAAATAAAGCCATTATTATGCCGGTGATTAAATGGTAACAGTGGGTCACAAAATGGTTAGCGACACAGGCTGGATTAATACAATATTGACATAAAGAAAGAAAGAAATCAGAGAAGCTGAGGGAATTGGAATAGCAACATGTGGGAGTCTGGGAATGAAAGAAAGTGCTGGTATTTGTTTATGTTTTGTGCAAAACATGTTACCGTAGGCAACAAGCAAAGACTTGTAAATGCCATACTTTAATTTCTGCTTAGTATTTTAGACACTTTATGATCTAGATCTGTGTAGATAATCTGACTTTAGTATCTTGCGAGAAGCAGGGGAGTTTTATCACAGTTGTATCATATGGAAGAAGTTGCAGGTGGTTTTCAAACAGCAGCCTAAAAGTGGAACAGTATAACTTCACGTGTCACATGCACTTTCAAACTCAATTATAAGATAAATGATATTAACACCAACTAGATTTAACTCCTTCCCTCCCTCCTGACAACCAAACCCAACAGTTCCCCACCATGTGGGAAGCTGCTGTGACACGTGAAATTTTAAACCAATTTACTGTAACAGCTTTAAGTTGTGGAAGCAGCATAAGCAACTGCTGTTGGAAGGGGCGGCACTTCACGGATCGCTGTGAGAGTAAGGTGAGCAGACAGGAACAAATACAGATTCACCTAGAAAACTGGGTGAGTCAGACAGTGCACGAATCAGAAAGACAGGATGGGAAAGAATTAGCTCTCACCTGGATCAGTGTCAGGTCCTCCAGGTTAAGCCTGAAAAGGTGATTTCTGTTAAAAAAAAAAAAAAAAAGGAGAGAAGAAGTGAGTTTATGGTGCCATTAATTAAAAAGAAAGAAAAAAAAGTGAGGATGTTGCAGCACGTTTTCTCGTGCAGCATTTGAAAAATAAAACAAAATAAAATAAAATAAATGGGAAAAAGCATTAGGATTCATTGGAATTTCTAAATGTTCAAGAAACACGACTTTCTGTATTTTGAGGTTTGATGACCATCAAAATCAGTACTATGAACAATGCTCATTTATTTATTTATTTTTACGTTTCTAATTTCAGAGCATTTTCTGAGCAAATTACCTTTTGTTTCTCAATAAATCCTGAACAGGAATACATGTTTTACTTAATTTAAAAAGCTGTTCGGCAAAGCGTGGAACATCAGCCACATGTTTCTTGTTATCAATAATTTCTTTTTAAAAAATCTCATTTCAGACTTAAAATCATCTTCACTCCAATACTTGCACATGCAGGCACACACACACATATGTGCATTTCTGAATAGACCTATCAATCTACTGTAGAGTGGCTATCAGACAGGTCTCAGTGTGGCCACAGCCCCGTTTCAGTTTATTGATATTTGCATCGATCCCACTTTTCTTTCATTACCCCTCATACTTCCATCACAACCTGTTGCCATCAGTCAATTCACCTTGTCTTTTACACTCAGTGATCAAGATATGAATTAAAACATTTTTTATTTTTTGCCTTTTGTCCTAGCACGAGTAAGGATGTTGACAGAACTTATGGAACCGTAGCTGACTAGCGAACAACTGTATAATAACTTATATTACATACATCATCATGCTATACTATAATATACTATTATATTATATTATATTATATTATATTATATTATATTATATTATATTATATTATATTATATTATCTAACTTGGTCTGATTTACTTGCCTCTGAGACCTTTATCTAGTCACACATCCACTTTACTTAATTAGTCTTCCATCTCAAATTTTGTGTTAGTAAATTCCCCATGCTCCCTTTGTTCCTGTTTGTTTTGCTATTCTCTCCCCTGATAGATTTTCTGCTATCTCCTGTTCACGTTGTTGTGATTGTTTTCCCAACAGACAACCAAAGGCATTAATTAAAAGTGCAAAGAACTCCTTATATGGACTCATACAATATCACTGCTTATCTGAATGCACAAATATGAAGAAAAGGGATGTTAGTTTAGATTTTCCACTAAACTGATGGAGTTCAACCACTGCTTTTCTAACCCCGCATTTAAATCTAAATCATAGACTGAGTCCTCCCACTTGAATTTAAAGATTCACTTTGCGGGGATGACTGCTTATCCCCAAAAGAGAGGGAAACCCCATAATATCACTATGTGGACACATTTATGTCCCCACAACAAAAGCATTTTAAGTGCACACACACATACACTCACACACACACACACACACACACACACTGATTCAGCTGGGTTTCACAAAGACAATGGACTTGGATCTCCAATGCCATTTTTCTTTGGCTTTTGAAGACGTCTTTAGAAAAACTGATCATTACTCATGCAACGCACCAGCAAACACCGCAAAAAAGAAGAATAAAAGAACAATGAAAGAACAGGCAACAATAGAAAGAGCAAAACAGAAAGCCAGCGTAAGGCATAGGAGAGAAAAACAATGCTGGTTAAGGGTTACCTGGCACCGACAATCAGTTCATTCTGGCCTGGGTCGAAGGTCAGCTGCGAGTAATCCACCGTTCCCTCTGCTTTGAACCTGAAGATCCACGGCTCCATCTCTGCCAGAGACACCAAAGAAGACAGTAATGAGCCAGTCACAGCCTTTATGATGGTAGATGAAAGCGTTATTGAGTGATTTTAAAGCAATAACAAATTACAGTAAATGATAATTAAATATCAGTACCCTTTTCATGGAGGTAAAAATAAAAAAAAAATAATTGCACATAAGCATTCTTTATATTTTATTAAATGAGCTTTGGAAAATATATTTTTAAGCTGGGATAGACAAAGTACTCTTCTTTTTATTTTAACACCCTCCCTTTCCTAAAATTCCCCAAATAAACGAAAATCTGAAATATTGACATCTCAAGGTTGAGTGGGGAGTCCTTTGATTCTTAGATCCTACTGTCGATTAAGTGGTTTTAGGGAAATACGTGATTTATACAAATCTCAATGACAGACACGATTTAAAACTTTTTGTGGAGACTGAGCTTGTCTTCAAGCTTCGGGGAATACATGGAACCATAAAGAGACACAGAGACATCCCAGACAGACGCTGACATCTTATCCACAACATGCCTTTTCTCCTGGCGCCCAACCCATTAACCCCTGACCAATCAAATCAAGCAATGAGGACGGCCTGTCTACTGTCTGGTTACCCGATAGGTTTAGTCAAGGGTGGTCAATCATGGTGACTTGTGTTTTCCATCACTTATCGCTTACTTGATCTATAATTACAACAACATTTCTCAGCATTACTGTACACATCGGCTTGATTACACTTCAATGAGTGGGACCTTTTATAATACAAGTTTGAGTATGAATCCTTCCAGAAAGATGGCAGAACTCCACCAAAGTAGAAATGTTATTGGTGACTGCAGCATGGATTTAAAATGATTATCCACTTTTGAGCTATTTAAAGGCCAAAAATTTCAAAGGGCCTTTTTTCTTTAAATTTACCAGGGAGCTTTCCATCAAGGCTGCAACAGAAGGAAAGGACAGCTTGAATATCGTCCTCGAAACACATTATCTGCTTCTTCATGCACACCTGTCAGACATCGTTTCAAATGAAAGCACACTCTCCCTTGACTGCATCAAAAGCTAGCAATCCCAGTTTCAGCAACAAATGTGGGATTTCTGAGCGCTTCGAAATGAAGACAAACAAGCGGGAAAAAAAGGAGCCTCCAAAGAACATCTGCCACCTCCGTGTCACGTAATGGGACCAAACCCCAAGCTCTCGTAACAAAACAATATCATCTGCTGAGAGACAGCGCCACAGCATGCAAAGGCATCTTCCCTTGCTCTCTTTCAAGTCTCCAGTGATAGGTGCAAGAGAAATGCAAGAAGAGAGAGCACCCCATGTCTTACTTCAAGCTTCACACTAATAAATTTTAATTAGCCACAGTGAAATAAATATCCAGGAGGTCATGACCGACCTCACCCCAAAGACTTCATTTTGGTTAATGGGGGCTGCTCTGCTCACTTTATAGGAAGACACCAAGTTGTGGATGTATGAATCCTTTGGCTCCAGTGGGCTTGTATTTTTTTAACACCATGGAGTGTATTACTGGCATACAAATATAGCTGTGACACCCCCCGAGGGGGAAAACAGCACTTGACAAACCCCAGATTCTTCCCATAAATCTCCCAGAGTCACCAAGGGAGGCTCTCTGGTGGGGTGATGTGTAGTCTGTGTGTATGTGTGTGTCTGAGAAAGACAGAAAGAGAGGATATTTGTTGGGGATGTGCAAAAGGGGGGCAAAAGGTTCTAATTGAACACAACAGCCTTCAAAGGATTTATAGCCTTTGTGATGAGGCCAAGGAGCCATTCATAAACATTCATAACCAGGGTGAATGGGCCCTCCCAAGGCTGCCCAGCTGAATATACAGAGATTCCCAAAGTCACACTCATGGGATTTTGTGGCTTGTACTTTGGTTCCAGTGGCGATGCAAAAACATGAGAGATATGAGCAGATTTTTTTTTCACATAGCTCCCATGTAACTTCTAAAATGTAATTGTTTTTGGATACAAAAAATAGGATGTAAAGCCTTTTTTAAAGGCACCCAATGTTTTAGGGATCCAGCAAATAGACCAAAAAAACACCAGACAGAAATCAAACAGTAGAAACATCCCCAGCTAATAAGTATCCTGTAAAAACAGACTGTATGCCCCATTCACTTGCTAGATTTCATTTCTGTTTTGTATGTTACGTGGATTCACATCAGCCGAATGTTAAATGCATGTGATAATCCAATCCCATTGCAGTCATGCTTGTACAGGAGTTGACTGAATCAAGGGATTGGCTGCTGATGAGACAAAGGCATGATCCTATGCAGACTCACACACACAAACATAGGCTGGGATGACAGCTGAGAGCATTGCCAGGGCTCTGAGCCAACATGCAACCAACAAATGCACACATAAATGTACCCCTTTTCCTTGTTTTGGTCCCAACTTATCCGCCCCTGTCTGCTGCCTCTCAAAATAGAACATCCCATCAGTCATATAACGTTTGCTATTCCCCACTCTGACACGGCGCACTTGACACAAAGACAAAATGACAGGATATATAAATATTTACACCAAGCATCAGAGGCCACGCCAGTCTCCGGTCTGCCAGCCCTCAAAGTTACAGCTCCAGACCGGCATCAATGCCGGCATGTGGAACCAATTCCGAAACATGAATGATTTTTCTTTGAGTGGTGCAAATAGTGTGTGGCAGCAGGCTGCTCATATAAATGAAGAGCCAGTTTACTCTTAATACCGCCCTGTGGTAATGGGCAGCAATAGGAATAGCAACTACTTGTCCAAGTAGATGCGAGGAAGTGACTGGTCCAAAAACACACACCTGCGTGGTTGGCCTAAATCTAAAGTGAAATGCAAGGTCACTTCTGAGCTTCACGCATGACTCTGTGTTCCAAGGTTCCCACGTGTTATGTCAAGCGTGACAAAACAAGCACATTTTACAGCTGCAACTCAAATAGCCAGTGCTGTGGTGCGGCCCCGGGGGCAGCAAGTGAATCATGCAAAACAAACCACCGTGAAGCCACAAATAAGTATGCAGTGAAATCTTTAAATCTTATGTGTATTTAGGAGCACAGTCTTTTCATTGCAGGGGTGCAGGAGAAGAGACATGCTTTTAACAAGATGACCAAATCACTTCAGGCCACTTTTAAAAAAAAAGGCTTTATTTGCGCATGGAAATGGCATGTGGGATTTTCACTGAAGTGAGCAAATAAAAGACACAAATCCACAAATATAGACAGGACCTTTTTTCACTCCACAGGCAGCTTGTCGTCAATTAAAATAAAACATGGCCAGAACATAGCCGCCCTTGGACATTAATGTAGAGAAGTTACTGTTTTGGAAATCAAGCTCGAAAGACCTTGGAGGCCTTTAAATATCTAAGAATGAATCCCTAATGCCTAATTAAAGTATCCCTGATACTCACTGTAGCCTGTTGCATTTATGAATGCTATGAGGCCATTTGTTTATTCTCTCCTGTTTTCACTCCCATCTTCTAATCTTCTCCCATCAACTAATGATGTGTTTGCTGTTTGAGGATGATAAAAGCTGAGCTAGGTCTGTGGCTGTAAAACAAGTCTGCCAGTTCCACTCCTCAGAGACAAGGCCCTCAGCGTGGCCTGTGAAGGCATTGTTTACACCACAGTTTATAACCTTTAAAAGCCTTCTAGCCTTCTCCAAGGAACACTTGTTAAAGTAACACTTTATTATTACATTATTTCTCTAGGGCCCTAAAATAGAAACTATAATAGCACTGCAAATGCTTGATGAGAAGACCTTTGCCAAAACATGGCCCTTCAACAATAATGCTATAAATGGCAAACATTTACACTGGACCACTGCTGAAGCTATGTTCAGCTCTGTTTTTGTGAGTGTGAAGAGGCTACTTTTTGCTGGTGAACTGAACAGTGTATTTTCTTTCTAAAACCCTACATTTCTGAAACCACCATACAAAGCAGAAACCAGTCCTTAGGAGCATCCTTGCGCCACAGTCACAATTTTGTTGTGCGGAGTCAGAAAACCACCATCCTCAGTGGGGTGAAAGCCATGTGAGGCACACCCTTCCACAGTCAGGCCACAATCACATAGAAAAAGAGAAATGCTGTCACTGGAACCCACTCAGACAAACCTTGACCTTGGCTTCTCATGATGGGGAACAGCCACTCTTTGGGCTTTGCTCTGTTTTAACTTCTGGTTTTCATTAAGCCAGCTGAAAGTGTGAGGTATTTCAGCAAGTTCAACAGCAACAGGTAGATTTTCTTTTTCATTCTGGGCACACTTCTTTTCTTTTTAACCTTAAACAGACAATGGCTTTTTTCAACTTGATAAACAGACTCATGGACAGAAATCACTGATGTACACTTCTAACTATACTTCCTAACATTTTAAATGATGTTAATTATTCATCTAAAATGTTAGAAAATCATTTAAAGTTACTTAGAGGGCGTAAGTTAATGATGTTTTGTCCCAACTGTAATAATAATAAAAAAAAAAATTCATTCATTCATGTCCTAATGTACACAAAACATCATTTCACCCACACAACTGAAGCTTCTCTTGTCACTTTTTGTCAGTAAGTCTTAGTTTTAGTTCCTGTTTCTTTAAGACCCAGTCTGCTCTGGTTGGTCTAAAAGGTCCAAAATTGTGAGCACAGGATTCACAGTTGTGCTGGGGCAATGTTGCTCAGGAGATCTCATCTTCCCCAGACTATATGCTGAAGTGTCCTTCAGCAAGAGACTCCATTCTTGTGTGAATATGTGTGAATAAAACAAATAAAGAAAAAACCTGCACAGACTGTAAAAATATAGACTAAGAACTCATTGACTAAGTTTATTGATCATTTACATTGATTTTATCATCTGAAAAAATAACCTTTACATTGAGTAAAATCTCTAATAATTACGTTTTAGTGCATTTTAGTTAGTTAGGCAGCACAGCTCCATAATCTCCTTGAACAGTAAAGTGCAAAAAATGTAGTTTTACAAATGTCAGCCTGAACCTGGCTCTTAAAACCAATGCAATCACTCTAAAAGTACCTCTAAAACAGGAATAAGAATATTATGTCTCCACACCATTCATGACAGCTGTATCATACATTTGAACTGTCAGAATTATATCAGACTTAATGTTTTCCATCAATATAGGAAGGGTAGCGATTAGTGAGAGGTGTGTTACACGCTGTGTTCACATCCACTTTTTCAAAAAATGTTCCAGCCAGCAGCACTTTAACTTTTACCTTGCAAGGGAATAACACACTCTGGTCATCTGGGCAATAAAAAACACCAGTTTGTGGTTTTGATGTATTAAATAAGGTAAAGGTGGGTGGATTTTATTATGTCTGGAGAGGTCAGGCAAGATTTCTTTTTGTAAGATAAGCAAAGGTGCTGATTGCTAAAGCCCTGTATTTAGTAGACAATGCTTTCTAATCCAAGTCAGAAAGCAATTAAGTAATAGTGTTTCTTAAAATATTAAACTGCAATGTACATGTAAGCACTAACTTTAAGTCTCCTGCCAAATCTCCATATTTATGTCCATGCATGTGTAAATGATGTTTGTCAGTGTTAGAGTGGGAGCACTGGGTTGCTGTGATTCACATGGGTATTTTAATGTGTCTGTAGTCCCTCCAGCTTGGCTAAAGGGAGGGTCATGACTGCACATTTCCAGCAACCAGAGATTACACTATATTACACAGAGCACAATGACTCATAAAAGAGAATGATAATAGGTTTAATGAGTGGTTCTGCCACCCTCACACAGATCATGCATACGTGTACGCATGCCCGCCTATATGTCTGGATATTTGAGCAAAGGCTATTTTGTCTCCGAAAAAGGGATTCGTATTTCTATATTGCACAACTCCCAACAATGGGATGTGTTTTAAAGCACACAAAGACCCATGAACTACGTGGTACTCTGCATAAGCTGCTGATTCTCCTTCAAAATGATGATAAATAAGAATGTGATGCCTAAAGAAAAGTTATAGTAAAGGGGAATATTTGTCCAATAGAGCAATGAAAAGTTTCACAAAACTGAAATACTTGACTGTACAACAGGACTGATGTGTGGAAAAGGAATCATCAGCCACGTATCTGTTAACTTTTTCAAAACTAAAAAAAACACTGCATGGAAATAAATCTTGTGACATTGCAGAAGTTTATTGAAACAATGCCACAGCGAATGTGTGCCGTAATCAAAGCAAAAGACTCAAAGTGAATATTAGGAGTAGACTTTTTTTTTTTTTTTTTTTTTTTTTTTTTTTGGTGGCAACTTCTTTTTGGACCAGGCAGTGTATGACAGCTGTTTAAATAGCTAATTTTCGATAATGACTAAACGTTTTGTGACAGTCAGGAAAATGTCGACAAAGCAGATGTCATAAAACCAGAATAAACCGGTGTAACCTGATGAGGCAGCAGGCCTTCCTGAGTTTGGCTAAAACAAGAATCAATGCAATCCAGTAGTTTGGCAATTTTTAAAAACATATTTTTGCTCATAGAGAATGCACATGTGACTGCAGCATTTGCTGCCATTTTGGGGGTGCATGTCCACATTTTCAGGTTCCTCACTTGTAAAGTGAGTTAAAAAGATGTTGAAATCACGCTGGAAAACAACGTCCTTACCGTGATGAGCTCACAAGTGAAGTAAAAAGTCGTTATAATGCAGAAACACTAATAATAAGTTAGATAGTTACAATTTGCTGAACGATGGATGAAGTTCAGGTTTGATGAGTTGCCACCTGTTTTACCCTCAGACGTCAGTGTTTACCTTGTGTTTGGTGGAAGTTCCTAGACTTGTCATAAATTTAAAAACCACAGATCAATAAATTTTCATGCAGCTACTTTACAAATGGATTAAAACCTGTGAGTCTATAAAATGTCGGCTGCAACTACACCATCCTACTGAAAATTAATATTAATTAAACATTAATTGTTCTGATATTTTGATTCCAGAATCAACTATATTATGTCTTTGTTCATTTATATCTGAGAAATTAATATATTATGGGCATTAAAAAAAGAAAAGAACTGTCTAAGTATACAGAATTAATTAATTTAATACATCTTGCTTAAGCAAAAGGAGCAGTGAAATTATGAAAGTAGTCAAAATATGAGGAAGTATATTTATTACAAAAACAATAAAATATTAAAAAAAAAAACTTTGCTAGGTCTGATGAAGGATCTACTTTGAACAGTCCTGAATGCTGTGATTGAACTCTGCAAGCACCACCAGCAAAGTTCCTGCTACTGATCCTGAATAAGCACTATTTGAAGGAAATATTTCTCTTGACCTGACCCTAATATAGATTCTAGCATTTGCAACCAAAGGTTAGACCATGTGGACAGTTTTTGAAGTCTAATAATTTGTGGATTCAACACTCAGGACCTACAAAAGATTACGCAATGCAATAATAAGAGGAAGCTGAAATCCATTCAACTTCATGGGACATGCATGAACGTCAGCAGGAGGCGCACAGTTGTAATAATTTTATAATCCTTTTAAACAACCATTATATTTAACAGCACTTGAAGGGTCACTGAAAGTGGAAGATAGCATGGGAACACATTTTCCTGTGTCAAAGCTTTTTAAACTCCCCACAGTGGCTTAAGGAGAATTTAAATACCTCTTTTGAACACAGGGAGAGAGGAATTAACTTTATACTTTATTCAGAAACAGAATATTTATGTTTCAAGTTCATTCTGTGTTGGTTTATATCATGTTTGTCAACTTACGTCCTACATTTTTATTCCAGTGTAAGTCAAAAGTTTGGATACATTCTTTTATGGCGAACAGCTGTGTGTCCAAACCTAACATCACCATTTCTTAAACATAACTTTTTGTTGTGATGTGGTTCCAGTAAATGATGCTACTAAATGCTAAAATACATGTGGTAGTTGACATCTACTGTTTAAGACACTTAAAAATGTTGTGACCAATAGAATTACGTTAACCAGGTTTTGTGATATTTCAGTATTATATATTTTTTTCCAAAATGAAAACAGTGTGTCTTTAAAAAACTAACTTATCACCCTTGCTGATGATTCAGACTTCTCTTCTGTAAAGTAAGTTCTGTGAATCATGCCTGAATGCTAAAACTAAAATGCTGACCCTCTTTATTAATGCTCCCAAAGCATTAAACCACTGGGGCTTAATGGGCCAATCTGGTATATTAAAGCCCACAAATGCACTGACCACAGCTGACCCAATTGCTGGTCTGTGCACGAAGCACAATGCTGGAATGTATTACATTAGTTGGGCAATTAGTCATCATCACTGCGCTCAATTGGTGCAGAGAAGAGAGCGCCACTTCAGCTCACCATAAAGTGACAAAGACAAGGAAGACAGAATGGGAGAGAGAAGATGAGAGTGGAGTCTGTACTTAGTGGGTCTAGCAAACATGAATCTTTACATGCATTTAGATCACATGCTGTGACCTTGGAACTCATTTCAAATGAACCCAGACAGGATGCCATGCGATTATCTGACTGGGACTGTGCTGTACTGAAAACAGCTCAATGATATTTTACTGCTTTGCTGTGGGTAGACAGGACGGCATTGATTGCCATTGGTACTGCCTGTCGACTGGGTTTCACAGCATTTCATTACAGTTTAGTTGTTCAATATCAATGCAAGATAAAGAGTAAGGGCAATGAAATCTGATGCAGTATCTAAAAACTGCAAAGCCATGTAGCTAAGGGACAAAAAGTATGGAAAGCAATATGGGGGGGGGGGGGGGGGGGGGGGGGGGGGTATTCCTAAACAGTGAAAAAAAAAATTCTCAGATTCTCTTACATTAAATGAGTAATAAGATAAGTCCACAACTAAATATGCATAGAAAGCAATGTGCACATTTACTGGAGCAGCAGTAACAGTAGCAGCAGTACAGTCAGACAAAAGCTGCACTTACGTTTACGCAGCTGAACATTTTTTCTTTCTGATGCATTTTGAATACTTTAACTGATCGACACTTCATTTTCGTTGTACATGTTGCATGTTGCAATGACAATAAATTTATCTATTCTTTGTGTTGAAACTCTAAAAGCAAGAGTTTTCTAAAAGACATGGTCTTTGGCTGTTGTTATACAAGTCAATGTTGCCATTCAAGCATTTCATAAAATGGAACAAACACCATTATGAACGCTGACTTGAACAAGCCACTAAGTCCTCTTTTGGATAAAGGATGGGGATACAGGCAGTGGTTGCAACTGTGGAGCCCCAGTTTGAAGCCATGACATACCTATTGGTTTTCATGTCTTGTTTTCATTCATTTAGGTTTAGGGACTGAAACTACTTGGTTTAGGAATCAAAATGACCTGGGCAGCATTAACTTTTACAATGCTGTGTTTGGGTTACTGCATTATTGGTTGTCCACGTGATGCATCAATACGAAAATCCACATTATGCACTGATGACATCTATAGATTTAAAATACATGTTCAATGACTAAAGACATCTGTAATGAATATATTCTTGTTGTGATGTCTTTAAAAGTGCTTTAGACATATCAGATTTAATCATATCAGGCAAGGGCAATAAGACTACTACTGGTAGTAAAAAGCTGCTTGGCCTTAAAAAACTAAAAACCCCAGCTTGTATTGCAGCAGAAAATCAATCTTTACAATGTCCTTTTTGTGTTGTGGAGAAACTAAAAAAAAGAAACCACTCATACATATGGAGAAATAGGAAACTTGACAATCCTGCTGAGTCTAGCGCCGTATAGTTGTTAAAAAATAATTGGTGTTCACTGCTTGATGGGGGTGTAGGAAACACTTAATTTTAATAAAATGTGCCTGTTCAGAGTAAAAAAAAAAGTCTGCCTCCTGTATTATGTAGGTTTTAGACCCTTTGGTGACCAGTACTTGTAAAATTATAACAGTATATTGCAGATAAAAAGTATTTCAGATTTTCACATTTATGTTTATTCTCGACCACTTGATTGCTGGAAATGTATTAACAGGCTGAAGACTTAATAATCCCGATTCTGCAGGATGTACCAATGAACCTGCACATTTTTATTCTAAAAAATCTCCACTAGTAACCAAATTCTTGACAATAAATCAGCAGTACCTAGGCTGTGCAGATCTATACTACCCCAGAGTGGTTGCACATAATGTGTCTCATCAGCCAGAAGCCCACAACAAGTTTACTTTACTTGACTTATTACCTCAGATTAACAACTTTATAATCTCAGTCACTAGTTATTAGATTTTCTGTGTAGTACAATGTTAATTTTAGAGAATTGTGTTCCCATCTAAAATAAAATAGACAAGCAGGATTACTTTTATGGGATCTTATGACTGGCAAGTTGCTAGTATATGAGGGGCATAGTGTCCACGGACACTCAGCTGAACTCACCATTCATCATATCCAGTTTAAAATAAACAAAATGCCGAAGGTCAAAATATCAGGAAAAGGGATTTTTACTGGGAGTTTAATGTTCACAAATTGGAAGTAAGAACTGCCACACAATATGAGAGGAATAACTAATTCTAGCTACCTGATCTACAAAAGGCTACTTCACTTCTGTACTTCCTTTGCCATGGGTCATCAGTTCACTTATAAAAGCTTAAATGTGTGCAAGATCCTCTATGTCTCCTAGCAACAGTAAAATCAGATTAAATGATCTGGAAACGTTTTCTTAAATGGTCTGTAAGTCTTATCTTGTGAGTAGTAAAGAAATTGAGAGAGGTTGAAATAAATTTAAATAACTAAACAGAAAAGCTCACATAATTGTGGAGGGGAATATAAAAACGTAATGAGCCATACCAACAATCTCACCCCGCTGTGTGTGTGTGTGTGTAGTTGTTTGGACACTAACCTGAGTGTGGGATGAGTGGGTGCTCCGTCTTGTGGCAGGGCGATTCGGGAAGCAGGACAGGCCCTCTCCTACCGGCCACACCTCCGAGGCACAGGACCAGCATACACTGCAGCAGCAGCAGTGCATGCTGGGTAACAGGGCGTCCCATGGGGGTCTATAGGCTTGGCTTATTTCTCCTCAGGCCTCAGGGCCCAAGAGCATTGAAGAGACACACCTGGTGAAACAGAGAATGGACTTAAAGCTTGAAGTTTTTTAACATGTGATTTCTTTTTAAGTGCTAAAGATCCTGATGCGTTGAACTTAGTGCTCACTCAGGATTTTCTTTATGAAATGGGAGAATAGAAAGAAACTGTGGCATGTACCTGCAAAGAGACAGTGTGAAAGGCGAAAAAAGGTTGCAGTGTCACTTTCTCACCGAGTCAGCATGACCTCTCACCTAAGCCCATGAATCAGTCTGTGTTACCTCACCCGCCAAACAAGTGTGTCTGTGAGCATGTTCTCTAATATCTGAAATTATGTCCCCTTTGTGTAAGTCTTTGCTCCCAGTGTAGCTATGCTTTGTTGCATACCATGATAGAGTGTAGAAACAGCTTCATGAGGGTTGTGTATTCATGTGTTTTACATTAATATGAGTATGCTACTTTGTGTGTCTTTCTGACTGATATGTGTTCATTATGGAGCTTCTCTGCTCCACTCATGGGCCAATTAAATCCTCTGACTGCTGTAAATCTGATTTCAAAAACAAAATTCCAATTGTTCAATGTATTTATTATATAACTTTTATGGTTGAGTCTGCCTGGAAAAATTTATGCTGCAGAAAAAACCAGTTTGCACAGCTCAGTTCTTGATTTCTTTCTTTGCTGGGTGAACTGAAAAGCAGTCTGGACCATCTAGATGATTATTTTTTAATCACGTTGATGATGACGTTACGAAGAATGATTTGTGCTGTGAGCTACAGATGCATGTCTCCCTCACTGTACAGTATGCTGAAGTTTCTAATGTAAAGCATTGGTTTCATTTTCAGATAGAGAAAATGCATTATGCAGCTGAACTTGCAGAACAATCTTATTTTTTAGCATGTGAAATGGGGCTTTTATCCATTGGCCAGTCTATGGACAAAGTATTGTTTTGTACTGCAGAGTCAGAGATTATCTGGTGTGAATGATCTGAAGCAAATAAACTAAAACTCTTCATGTTATATTTGTTGTGAAGGTGGTAGAACATGAGAAAATCAGGTCAGTGTAGAAAAAGAAAAAGAAAGAGGTGGTGTGAATGTTTGCTTTCCACAGAAAAAAAACCTCATTTCCAGTTCTCTGTGAAGCACGGTTCCACCTTCAAACTCAAAGCGGCTCTCGGGTGGAACATGAGGCACCTCTCTATTTTTGCTCTGCACTGAAAACCTTGATGCTGAATTTGTATCTTAAATTTTTCTCTGAAAGAAAAGTTTTTTTTACCTTTCCTGGGCATAAATACACAGTACTTCATGATCGTGGGGGATTCACCCACAGTCCTGTGTGAGAAACAGGCATTGGAGATGTGTGACTTGCTGTCGCCCACAGACTAATGTAAAACACCCGTCATCTTCAGCACTGAAAGCAAGTGACAGCCGGTGCCTCACTCTATTCCATTTCCCTTTTGTCTTGCCCATTCACTCGTGAGCTTCTGTACTCTTTATATTTCAGTTTGAGTCATTTTACATGCCATTTTTCTTTGTCCGCTCGTTGCCCTGACAGCCACTAACCATGTTTTTTGTTTTTTTCTCTTCCATTTTACCTGTTGCTTGTCTGCTGGCTAGGACGTTCTTCCTGGCATTTCCTATATAATCATATATAATCTTTTATGTCTGTGTTCACTTAGAGAAAATATTTCCTAATATGTAGGGCACAGATGTGAGGCCAACTTAGGAAATGAGATTATGGTTGTTTTTACAGTCTATGTGAGTGTGTATGTGGTTTGAGATTTAATACATCTTTGGTATTCACATGTGTTTTTATGAGTATATGCGAAGGAACTCAACACACACCCAACTCACTTAATAAGCTCAATTCTGCACACAAATGCATAGGGTTAGCTGACAGGAGCAGAAGCCAAGGCCAGCAGGTTAAGCACCCTTTGTTGGCCTCTCTCCCTCATGTATTAACCCTGAAAAGCCTTGTGTCATTTCAACATACTGGTGCATGCACAAATGTCTTGAAAATGCCCTACTAAATCCTTCCATCTGAAAAGTAGACAAATAGTAATATTATTTTATTTTTTAAATGTGTCTATTTAATTTAGCCATTCTTATTATTATTTTAATGCATCAATTACTCTACTCATATGTTCTATTTTTTAGTTTGTAGCTCTGATACTCTGACATAACTATGCATTCTGTTGCTCTTGTATTTGGTTTTGAAATAGTTTGAAGATGTGGTCAAACTCCTGACATGATGCTAACTTTTTCCCACAGCAAGTGCCTTTTACCTGACAGGTTATTCTCTTGTTTAGAACAAGTGAAACCATGCTCATGTAACAAAACACAGAATGACTTCTGATAACATTTCCATCATTTCTTTACAGTTAATTTTAAAAAAGAAGTTAATGACAACAAAAGTGGAATTTTACCAGTAACTAGTGACTCAGAATGTTTTTCTCCTCCTGTTCAATGAGTTGCAGCACAATGCAACACAATGCTGGGATCAATCAATGTTGTTTATGTTATTAGGAAATCTATTGATTGGAATTTCATGACAGCTAATTTAAGCATTTATTGACAATATCTTGAGGTGCTAAAGCCAGACAATACGTGTTTAGAGTCTGGGTCAGATTTATGCAAGTATTGCTTTGAACTTTACATAGGCCATGTTGTCACCTGACTGACCCTTCAGTCATTGTGATCTTCCCGTGGGATGCACACTGCATAGTCTGGCTCTTCATGTGCAACATCCACAAACCACAACTACAGACAAAAATAAAATATAATACTACATAATCACCTCTTTAGCTTTAGTAGAAATAATACATAATGTCAAATATAATAAAAAAAAATGAACGTCATGTACAGCTTTTATTTTCTGCCTTGTACTTTAGCATTAGCTTCTCATCTTTGAGGGTTGCTTGGTCAGCAGCTGCAGCATTAGCGAAGCTCACAGACTTTGTTTAATGGTTCAGCTGGAGCCAGGTAAGTAGGTGGAAAGATTTTGAACATAATAAGTCATTTGCAAGAGCTGAATGTATCGATCAGCAGGACGTCTTTAGTGCTGAACCGTCTCTCTCTGCTCATTCAGACCATGCTAAAGGAGTCACTGAGCATATCAGGATGTTTGTTGTTGATTTCTCATCATACTTATGAACTAAAACATTTTTTATTTAGTTTAAGTTTATTTTCTAAATCAATCAAAGAAAAAGCTTAAAAAAAGAAAAAAACAGAAATATAATAACTGAAATAGAAATCTATTCATTCAGAAAAAACAAACAAACAATAATCACTTATTTAAAATTTCTTGAAATATCCCGTAAAAAACTTGTATTTTAAAAAAAGGACTGAGCAGAAGTAAAAATGTTTTGAGGCATATCCGCTTTAACTATTTATTTTTTTTAAAATGTGCTTTATGTTTCTTTTCACTAATTTGACCAGAAATTTTTTTATGTTTTAATTAATTATGAGAAGAAATGTATATTTCTTTAATTTGTAAGTTTTTCTTATGTTTTTTTTTTATATGACATATCAAAATTGAACCAAAGCCCGAGTCCAACAATTATATCCAACAATGGATGATACTTCTTTTATTTTGTTTAAGCTGATTAAAATGCACAACATTTTTACTTACAAGAGAACTTCTGCATCTTCTGCTATACATTAATCTGGATTTATTTAAATCTTATTGGCATGAAAATCAAACCCTAACAAAAACCTCAACACATGGAGAAACAATTAAGACCTCAGAAAATCTAAGATACCACGAACATTTAAAAGTGATTTCATAAACTTACTTTCGAGACCCAGAGATAACCTGATTTACACCCGCACACGCTTTTAAATGTAAGTAACAGAGTACAGATGGTAATGATTTAATATCGGATCACGTGACTTGTTTTATCATTCCCATGACATCTAGTGAATCATCTTCTCTTTAACTCATTCCAAGTCATAGACTCATCCTATGGGAGGGAACTGAGAGACCTTTCTCTGCAGTTTGACTCTAAATCAGCTCCAGGGCATTAGGACAAGCCTCTAACGCCACCACCTACCTGTTACACATGAACACGTGTACAAGACAGGTGCTTTTACACACACTTACATCACCCAGGGACCCAGTGCATTCAGAGCAGAGGGAACACTACTCACATAAAACCTAAACATCTGATAAACTGTCATGAACAGCATAAGAAGAGCAGTGTACAGTACGTATGCCAGAGTGTTACGATGTCCTTTACGTTTTTTCTTTAAATCATTTTTATTAAAACTGCTCTAAATTTTATCTCTTTATTGCTCCTCTACTAGAAATTCGAAGCACCCATCTTTCCCTGAATTATGACTGTGATCTCATAGCAGCAGTGGGCGGTATCGTAATTTTCTTTTTTTTGTGTGTGTTTTGCCCCTGGTTACATTTTGCAGGATACTTGAAGGTTGCTTTTCCTTATTGTTGGAGGTTGTCAGCTTTGTATGTAGCCTGAGGGGACAACAGCAGATAAAGAAATCTGTAGATGTAACAGCTAACATTGCACACATTTCATATATAATTTCATCAAATCTAATGTTTCTATTTATGCTGTGAATGTGATGCGAATCTACAGTGAACAACCTTTGGCAAAAATAAATAAATAAATAAATAAATAAATAAATAAAAACAAAACAAAACAAACAACAAAAAAGAAAACCCTGTAAGGTCAATTTACATCATTTGTCAAGTCTGGTGACTCATCCTGTAAAGTTCTTTTGCAGCTAGGTTCTGTAAAGGAGACCTTTACTTGTTAAAGATAGGACTAGTACACTACCACATGGGGGCAGAGCTCAAAATATGGAACAGCTTAAACTGTAGATGCCTCTTGCCTTTAGTTTTTCTTGTCAGCTTTTGCTCTGACACTCATTAGCTTTGGTGGGGATAATACACATTATAAAACTGAGTGCTTGAAAGTATGGATTGTCACCAGAGAATGTTATTACAGGCTTGTTATTAAATCAGTCACGCCTTCTCACTTTAAGTTAACTTTCAGCCAATCTGCATTTAATCAACACTTAGTGTAACCTCTGCAAGTTCTGTGTTATCTGTTGTTTTTGGTGGTAAGTAGTACTACACATCTGTCTGTTTGCATAAAAAAATGACCAAAATCCTTCAGTCAGTGGATGCTGAGAGCTATGCAGACGGATACATACAAAAAAGGGAAAATCAATTCTTACTCACCTTGCCTCACGCTACAAATCCAAGAAATAAATCTCGTTGAAAATTTCTAGCAAGTTACACTGAAATACCCTAAAGATCTGAGCCAAATGCTGTAATTATTAGGTAAGTTTACAGTTTGACCTTCAGAGCAGAGTCATATTATTATTATTATTATTATTATTATTATTATTATTATTATTATTTTTGTTATTATTATATTAGCTCTCTCCAACCAGTAAAAGTCAGTCTGATGTTACTTCTTGTATTATTGCTTGTTTTGCCACTGTCTTCCTTTTTTCTTTTCCTCGATTACTTGATTATTTATATCCTCTTGAGTTTCTTCTTACGATGCTGAATCAGCCATGGTGTACATCCAAAATGACCAGTGTAGATATCCAGCTGCCGGCATGTGACATGGTGCTTTAAAGCAAAACAGAGTGCGGTTTCTCATACTCTGAATGCTGCTGGACAATTATGGCTCCAGAAGTGTACATAATGAACATCAACGCATCATCAAAATGAGTCAAAATCACAGAGTTTTAAGGTTGGAAAGCTATAAAGTGTTGCTTCAAAGTTTGACTAAAAATTACCATAGCTGAACAATAAAAACAAGAAAAGAAATTACAAGAAGCCTTTTAAAATACGATATTATTGACAGCTGCACTACCTTTAAACATGAGCAATCTGTTTTCAACAGACTCCAATTTAAAAAGAATCAAATCTTCTTATGAAATAACAAGTCGATATTTTTTCCTATAAGTAATTACAGTGGTGCTGGTTAATTCCATCATCCAGTAGAAATTACGCACCAAAGATTCATTTATTTGGTCCAATGGGGTTCAAGCTTCATTGTCCAAATAATTATTTTTGTGAAATATGCTAATTTTAAACCCTAGATGTCAATGTCAAAGCAATTCTCAAACCAAATGGTGATATTATGATGGTTTCATCCACTTTTCATCATGAAATCCAAAAGAAAATGCTTTTGTAATCAGATAAAAGACAACAAGTCTAACTGTTAACATCCGGCAAGTCACAGGGTTTCTAGAAAGTAATAACACCGTCTCACATCACACTGAAAGCTACACCTGTCTACAGTTTGCAACATGTCTTCCCAAACCTTGAGCCAGCACCTACTTACACTTAGCCTCAATAATTAGCATGACATCTAATACTACATTTCATTTGGCTTAACTAAGAAGTTCAATGAATTCTTTTGCATATTTGAAGGTCTTGTATTGAAGCTCTTTACAAAACCAAATGTTCAAAACTGTATTATCTGACAGCCTTGGGAATAATTACGCAGATTCAAAGACCTTGCAGCAAAATGTAAAAGTAGATAATGACAAATTCATTTGCACGTAGACAGTGCAACACAGACACACACACATGCAGGGGGGTTAGGATGAGCTGAGGTGTCAGCTAACTAATCAATTAAATTCTTCCTGCAGTAACGAGTAGAGAGAGGATCATATCAACAGCACTATTGATTTTGTCTGAGGGGGACTTCATGATGGTTAAATTGCACTATACATAATGAATAGGCTCCCAAATAAATGCTGGCTTTGTATTCGTCACACTGAGGTAACACACACACACAATCACACACTCTTAGGCTCACATGCAATAAACACATTTGTCAAATGTGAGTGGTGCAGTGATGATCCATCTGTCCAAACACAGTCAGGGGAGTGTGAGATCGGGGTCACACCACAGTGCTGATAGATGCCTCTCCATCTCACTGCTCTTTCTATCTGGCCAGACAAGCCACACACAAAACACACACTCCATTAAAATCAACCCAGATTTTCCTTTTGACCAGAGCGCACACAGAAAGCACTGAGCTGCTTCATAAAGCTGCATGTCTATGATACAGAGAGCTTATTTTTACGTGTGTGTGTGTGTGCTTGGATGACATTGATAGGGTGTTTTTGTTTGTTGTTTTGTGTCTCGGCATATGCCAGTTGGTTACTGTGATTTTGGTGGTGCATGCAACAAAATGACAGAGATGTTTGCTTTTTGCTTTCCTGTCTGTCTGAAAAGGAACGATGATTGTCTGATTATCTGACTGATCAGGTTATGACTGAACTTCATCACTTGCTAGCTGACGCTTTTTGTGAGTAACCAGCAGACAAGAAGACCAAAAGTCTGTAAGCCTGACAGATAAACTGACAAATACTCAGAAAAAGGGATGAAGAAGGTGACTTGATGTTTGAGATGCTGCTGAGGCGCCTGACCGTGTGACAGACTGCTGCATAAAAACACAACATGACTGACGCAGAGGCTGTCGTCACAACTATTTTTCTAGCATGTCCTGGGATTTTTTAGTTTGTTAATGTTATCTGTCCCCTCCATCCCCTCTGTGTCTACCTTTTATTGACCTTTTCCCTCAATGTTTATGCTTTTAGTGCTCTTCAGTCTGCTGGGTGTTTTACAGGCTTAGTGAAGGATAAAAGGAAGAATGATGGAGTGATGATTTTGCCATCAAAGGCTCATCGTCGCCCAGCGGGGCCATTTCCACTTGGTGACCCCCAAGATCAGGGGGCAGATTAATTCCATGGGAAGAAATATTTGTGTCTCTAAAAATGGGATTGAAAAGTGCACTCAGATCAGATGGCTTGTTTGTTTCGAAACCTTATCTGGAGTGCACAGCGTGGACTTTGGGGACATACATCAAATGTGCACATATACAGTTTGACTTTTTTGTTCTGTCTCTCTGTCTTCTGCCCACACACACACACACACACACAGTGCTGAGTAAACATCTCTCCCAGTTTTTTCCAGTCCCAGAATGCATTTCACACTCCAGCTTCCATATACTCTGAATTTTCTCTGCAGTTGGATCAAATAAGTCACCCTGCCTCTACAAGTGTGAGAAAAGGGAATCTAGCGTTGAGGGACCATGGATGCATGTTATTAAGTTTTATATACAATGTATTATACATTACTTTGCAGCTGTTTCAAATGTCCTTGTGCAACACCACAGCTACCACGCCCCTTCAGCACTGTAAAAAAATCTCTGTACATCTAAAATCCATTAGTGATAAATGCAGGACAACTTTTCTCATTTTAATAATTTAATAATAAAAAACAAAAAAGTTTGGTTAAGCTTTGTATTATGGGCTAACATGGTTTCCTCAAAGCAACAAGACTGATTTAATTTCTTTGTAAATTTATTGCTTTTCTTCTGTTACATCTTCACCCACAGATGATCTAACTTGGAGGAGGAAAAACCGGTGGTTGGAGTCAAGAAGAAGAAGTGAGATTCTACTTAGTTGCAGCAAACTTTGTTTCACAAAAGCTCTGGTAAAACTTTTCTAGTATCTTCTTAGGGTCTCTTTGAGATAATGTCACCCTTCTCTGCTCCTGAGTAATGGTTGTGTGCACAGTTTGGCCTCTCAAGGATTTTTGTTTTTTTCTTTTTGTACAATCTAAGAAACACAATGAATCTCCAACACTCTAAGGGATGTTTACTGTATTTTTTTTTGACCAGCCTTGATGACAAGCCTGACCATAACTATAGCTTTGGTCCAGATAAATCTGGGACATAGATCACACACATTTGCACTGACTCATTGAGCCATGGAATCACACAGACACTGACTCTCTGAACCGTCTTGCTCAAAAACACACCCGGCAATTTTAACCAAGTCCCACCCTGAGTCTCCAGAGGTTCCCAAATTCTGCTGTTATTTTTACTTTGTTAACTCATACTCTGACACTCATGCTGATGCTTTAGCATGCGCCTTTTGTGAATATACAAAAACACAACGTCATGTCAGCAGCATCCAATATGTTGCAGAAAAAGTGAGAAAGAAACATACATGTGCAAAGCTCTCACCCACCAGTAAAAAACAATGTAGGGCATCACTTAGACTGATGTGTCTGCCTTTATAATTGCTGAAGATAGTTCAATATGACACTGAATTTAAACTGCCAACATAAAGTCTGACAGGGTGAACCTTAGAGCGCAACGCACATGCTGTTTACTTTCAGAATTATGGCAAAGTAAGGTAGAGTCAGGACTTGTAACCTGCATAGCTTTCTGATTACACAGTGGTTTGTTGGGTTCTGTCTTTAATGAAACAGTTACACTATGTTTTATTTATTTTGTTATTTCAATTTTAATTTTTTTAAAAAAAATATTAAATAAAAGATTTCAAACCAATAAATCCATCTTTAACTGCCATTTAAAACTAACACATTAACACATTAAACCAATAATTGTCAACTTAATGGAGACTACCTGTTCATTAAAGAGGCAGGTATGCTAATGAACCTAAATTCTTTTCTTTCTTAGTGGAAATAGAACCAACTGCATTCAGCCGAGTGAGAGGAATACAATCAGGTGTCCATGAACAGTACACACTCTACCTTTCAGCACCAATTACCATCACTCCACAAAGTCTGAACCTGTCTAAATCACTACAGTATGACCAGGCAGCTGCCACGGCAGAGACGTCTATTTAAGGCTATTCACCTGCAAAAAAAAAAATAAATAAATAAATCCTGTGCCTGACCCTGGGACTGATCAGCCGTTGAGGCAGCGGCTCTGACACATTGTTTAAACCCTGAGGCAACTGTCTGAGCTGCTCAAAGTGTCAAGAAAATGCTGTTCACAGGGACCAAGTTGTCACAACCAAACTTGAGAGTAAGAGTCCCTTAAATCTCCCCCAGAAGTTAGTCACTATGGTCCCTAAACTGTCTACATCTCTCACAGAGAGCTAAAGCTGAACACCAGCACAAAGACCAAAGCCATAGGCTGGTTTATCATGTTCTGTCTATTTTTTTTTTTAAGTTTCCACTCCAGAGAAGATTAAACCAGTAATGCTTTGGTAATGCTATCAGTGATTTCTCGCACCTCAAAGCCTCTGTTCTTTGACGCTTGTAAGAGATGTGTTGACTCATGACTGATCAGGGAAGTGGTTTTAAAGATCTCTGCAACATTCAGACTTATATATAACCCATCACGTATGAAGGAAATACAAACATTAACCCTGCAAGTGCATATACAGCTGGAACTACGGTGATAAGGTTCATAAAACTTTCAGTGAGAAATGGTGACATTTTTAAACCTTTAATTACATGCTTGGCTAACAGGTAGCCGGCTGTCTCACAGGGTGCAAAATTATATTATCACTGTCTACAGCTGTGAACACATGCAATGTGCAAATCTAACTTTGCATTCACACAAACACAACTGAACTGTGAACCTTTGAGGTGGAGGAACAGAGTGAGGGCTCTCACTGCTCTGTTGGTATCAAGAGTAACTACCAACTACAGGACAAAATCATTGATCTATACGCCCAAAAGGTCACAGAAATGCTACCTTGACGTTTGCCAGACTTTAAATGAAAAGAAAATTACAGTCATCCAAGGATAAATTCTTTTCATTCAGCTGAGAATATGAAATTACTGAGTGCAGACTTTTTTTTTCTTTCTTTTTTTTTCTTTGCACAGGAGGCTGCAGTTTCGAATTATCCAATTACTAATATCGCAATCAATCATCAGCTTTAGTGATGACATAGTATGACTGGGGAAATGATGGATGAAATCTTTTCCATGGTTTACAGAGGAGGTTGGGTCTCTTTGGTTACACTTTTTGTAAATATTCAGAGCTGTTATCAGTTGTTGGAGCTTCTCAGACAGAGATCCAGAGTAAATATAGTGCATTTACTCTGTTGCTACATTTAAACATGAGGTAGGATCCTGTTTGTCATGTTTTAGGGTTTGGCTTAATCTTGGAATTCACTCTTGTACAATTTCAGATGATTATGATGAAGTTCCCATCATCAGTGTTTGTTACTCTGTAACCAATCTCAATTTGATCAGTGATTATTCGCCACTGGCTTTGTAAATACTGTTAGACAAATTAGTCTTAAAGTTGGTATTTATAGTATGTCAGAGATGTTAATACCTGTTTTGGACATGTTTTTTGGAAGTCTGATAACATTTTGGTTTGAAAGATTGTATTTTATCTTGACTAATTTCTTGGCACCATAGGTGGAGCTATGACTCCTTATTACTTGGAAAAAGATAGAGCTGTACCCATCAATATATAATAATGAAGTAAACTATAGTAAACAAAGTTTGTATTTTAAACAAAATGTGATGCACTCTCACAGCAGAATGTGAAATAGCCAACTTGGTCCACAGCATAAGACATAATAGTTTTCCAGTACAGGCTGAGAAATGGCCAAATTGTGACACTATATTTGGGCTACATTTAAGCCTGTTAAAACTATTACATGCCTACTTATTTATTCATTATTTTAATTACATGAAACTGTCCAGCATGACCAAAAATTATATAACTACTAAAATTTAAAGCAATACTCCATAAATTTCCTACTATAGAACTCAACTCATTTTGATGGACACCGATATTCATAATGTCCTAGAGCTGAGAAACCACACTTCACGGCTTTGTGTTCTAGCCCGGAGCATCACATGATGGCTGTATTTGGGTTTATGGTACCCCATCACATGCCAGCAACTTGATAGCAACATACTGGCTGTTTTGGACACACATCAGCTAAGAATTGGTACGATTGTTAGCCAACACGTCCACCAGAGGGCAGGTCAGAGTTCAAAGTCCACCCACGAGTTACCATATCAGTTTCAGACAATACCAAACAATGCAACGTTGGAAGAGATCACGATAACGTACATTCTCAGAAAGAGACATAAAAGGAGGCAGTGCAGTAGATGATGGTTTGTGTGGCCATTAAATAAACTGCATTTTCTTATTTTTACTTTTTGTACATCAGCTATACTGCTCAACCCTGTCTGGTTTCCTGTGGTACCACTGTGTTTGATCTGCCAAGGTTCACATTCACAATGGCTCCAAAGACAGACCAAATTATGCACGTAAAGACACAGAAGACGGACTAAATGCCCTGTATTTGTCTTTAGCATAGAGCATAAATGGGCCTTTAGACTGCAGATATGTTTAGTCTTAAATACCAATCACATACCCTGAATACTTATCTATAATAAAAGGGCAAGTCATTAAAAGTGTTACCATCTCACAATTTCTGCACCAAGATGACCAATATTACATAGTTTCCTGTACGATATATTTTGAAGCATTTTTGCTAATTATAGACACAAAACAAAGTATTTTGACAATAGTATGTGACAGAGTGTGCACTTAAGTGCCTCAAACCTACACTTTATTAAAGCCTCATGGAGGACATTTCATGTGGCTGTAAAGAAAAATAATTTAAGCCCATAAAAACCAGATGGGCGAAGTCATTGAGTCCCTCATCACATATACAGTTGTTGTTCTAGGTTTGATCCACTTCTTAGTGTCTTTTTGTGCTAGATTGTTTCTTTGGAAATAAGTCATGATGGACGTACAGTACAGTAAGTGGCTACTTGGCAGATTATTACTTAAAACGAAAGATGAGCAAGACAAATTTCTTTAATTCCATTCCCACATCACACTAACACACGACAAGAATTATAATGAGACTGAAGTTTGTATGCAGCAGTCACATCTCTTAATGTACTGAATGCCAATGGAGGCAAAAGACATCTACTATTACACGTATTATTACTTGTTGAATTTCTAATCTACTTAGAGCAGTTTTTATAATAGTTTAATACTTTGCCAAACATGGAAGAAAAATAAGCTAATATGTCCTTGTCTAATGTATTCTGGATAAAGAATTGTGCTGTTGTTTTTATTTTATTTTATTTTTTTAATTATTTATTTTTTTGTCACTATGTTTACTCTTTTTAAACATATAATCTAGTGAAATGGTGTTTGATATGTTTCTGTGCTGGAAAGTAATTGGCATCAAAGCTATAGCACTGTTAACTATCTTGATTTTCTCTACATGAAGTGGCAATATGAGTTTAGCTACATCTTTGAATTAAGCATTATTTTTTCCGTTTTATACAAATTCTTAATAAGCATTTCATTAATTAGCTTCAGCTACCAAAGTTAGTCAAATTCAAAACATCACTGCATCCTTTTTCTCCTCCACATACTAACAACCGGTCTACATAAAAATATGATTTGCAAAAGATCTTCAGTTTTAAAGCCAATCCTTCACTGACAAAAGTCCCCATTGTTCAAACCAAAAAGGAGGCAAGGGAGACAGCAGAGCATTACAATCAATCTTACCACATGTTTCTTGGCAATCAACACATCCAAGATAACAAGTCTAAAAGCCCTCCAACTTGTACAGCACAGTAATTATATGCCTGAAAAACAACAACAGCCACCTCTTTAAGCAGGAGAAAAAAAAAAAAAAAAATCACACACATATATATATACTTCATCACACATAAGGGATCTACAGATGGGGAGGGAGCCATAAGGATGCTGCCTTGAGATGAGTAATCTTTTTGTGTATGAGGAAATGTGGCAGGAGTGATAGTAAATTGGCTCTTGGCTCCACTGGAACCAATTAATTACCTGGGTGTGTGCACGTGTGGGCATTTGTGTGCGTCTGTTGAGTGTCTGGCCTTTATAATCACCCCGTTAACATACACAATAGAAGAAAGTTAGGGTACTGGTGCAAAAGGGAGATGGTTTTGGCTAAATGCAGTTGTTTTTACACAGAAAGCACGCTGCTGAAGTGGTCTTTGTGTGGTTGTTAGCATGCATGTGTGTATCTGCTCAAGCCTCCGCCTCTGAAATCGTCTCCCAAAGGTAAAGTGGAACATCGATGGAGCAGAGTTGGAGTCAAAGCCTCCAGGCATCTGAAGCGATCATGTCTCTGCTAGACGATGCAAAGAAACCTATCTCACTCTCACTCGTCTGGCCTTCTTACTTTCTCTTTTTTCTATGCGTGCCCATGAGGAGTTTGACGGATTGTATTTCACCAAGAGCTGAATGGACTCGTCCACTTTGACAGTTAGCCTCCTCAAAAATAGAGACACCAAAGACTCTGAGCCACTTTCAGAACCAACCCACACACCTTAACCCCAGGCTAGCTATGTCTCTAACTCTATGAAGACCATGTTAAAGCTTAATCTTCAGTCTGGCTCTATAATTCAGCAATTCTTAAGCCACCACTTATGATACTCACTTTTCTAGAATAAAACTAACTGGTTTAGGTTTTTTTGAGAGTTGAAAATATGTGTAGAATACGTTATAACTCAGTAGCCATGTTTACATGGACACAAGTAATCAGATTAAAAGCCTAATTGGAATAAAAATGCTTCATGTAAAAATGCTAATTGGAAGATTCTGATTGGATCAGACTCATATCTCAGACTCAGATATCCTCTTCTTTTTGCTATCTTTTTCTATCTGTACTTCCTGCCTCCTCACTTGTCTCTTCTGCCACAGGCATCAAATACATTTATTGTAAAGTTTTCTACACCTTCCTTAGTTTTTCTTTATGTCTGAATTTATTTCAGATTTGACCCACTGAAAGGTTTTTCTTCAAGTAAGCACAAAAAATAAATGAATAAATAAAAAATTTAATTTATTCAGAAATACACACATCTGTTATCGTAAGACTGTGATTTCTGTTTTCTCTGATGTCAAATGGGATGCCTCTGGAATAACTAAACACATCTCTGTGGTCATTAGCGAAACTGGGTGGAATTAGACCAGCCAGTTTATGGAAAAACAGAGATGTACACCTTAGTATCTATTTATCCCTACATTTACAATTATTCAGTTAACCATTGGTCAAAACAAATTAGACTTTATGATGTTACTCTCCGTCATATCTAATAAATATTTTTCTGTCACTTTTTCTTTAAAAGCTCACAGTGGCTGTTTTATTCCCAGTACTGAAAAGTAATGATCTACTCTGCAGATAATCTTACCTGACTGAATCTGTGTAATTGAGGTGAATTTGAATGCATGAGGTTATATATTTTAACATTTTCTTATTTCATCACCCTATTTCTTACTGCACTTTTGAATAAAACAAGAAACCTTAATTTTTAGACTGCAGGGAACTCTCTGTGTGCATGAGAAAGGGTCAGCAAAAAAAAAAAAAAGTTAAAGCTACCAGCAGACAGATATAAATCACTTTCACAAAAACAAGTGACAGTGCTACACATACCCACCAGCTCCCCATTTTCTCCCTCTATAGTAACAGATAAAACCTGATAGTACCTGATATAACCTGCCTGCAGCACCAAAGGACTCGGAGTAACGTCTGCCTCCGCCCTAGTAGCACCTGTCCTCCTCTCCTCTTTAGTCCGCCTCATCATAACCTCATTACCTGTGCTTCTGTGTCATGATTGATTTTTAGACGTTTGTGGTCTTCACACACATCAAAGTGCGCATTGCTGATATTTGTGGAGCTGAAAAATCTCCTCTCGCATGTCGGGCCGATCACTGAGCAGTGAATGAACCTATGTCAGGCGGAAGAAGAAATAGTTCCAACCTATCCTGAAAGTTTAGTTATATAAATGTTGGTTTAGGAGAATAGATATTTCAGTATTGAAGTACATCACTACTGATTAGTCTTCTGGGATAACTGCTTATATCAAAGCAAAGGTCTGTTTTTACTTACCCATTTATTCTTTTTTTGTTTTTGTTGTTGTTATGTTTTTGTTTTTGACAATCAAACTGCCCAAGAGTTACGCAACCCACTGGTAAATCCTCCCAAACTTCCTGATTAGTCAATCCAGCATCATATTTTGCAGATGTTCACAAATCTACACAAAGAGAAGCCTTTAGCATCACTTTTCATGTATATATTTCAACACCATCAGTCATTAAAGTATGCTACATTAATGATGTGTTGCAGTGTAATCTGCAACCAAATCATGATCCTTTCCTAAACCTAACCAGTTAAATTTGATCCCTGCACTTACTGTAAATTAATATATACTAAGAGAAACAGTGAAGCCAAAAGAACACCACAAGTAAAAATTAAAGAGAAATTAAGTAAGTGGAAGTCTCCCAAACTGTTTGCATTATGTACTTTGGTTCATGTGAGTAGTACTGCACCAGTGCTCATGGCGAAGTTGATGTTAATAGTGGAAACTGTTCCAGAAATTAACAAACACACACACACATACAACTAGCTTGCTGTTAAATGTTCTATAACAGGGTATGAGATAAACTTATTCACAGTAAATACATTAATTTCATTAGTGGGTCTTTAGGGACCCCGCTTGAATAAAGTCCGTAGCCCTTCTTGAAGACACAAGATGCACATATTAAAAAATGGCTGATTAATAAGCTTATTTACATCCTGCAAAGATGTGGGTGAGTGAATCAAATGATCTGTACTGTGTCTTTGAAATTCAACACATTAAAGAGGATAACTTTTAACATCAGGGCACGGTGATTAGGATTCTGCAGGGAGGCAGTAATTGCGTTTCCTCCTGTGTGATCCAGCGTATTTCCCACACGAGAGAGGCCAGGCTGCTTTTAAAAAAAGTACAACATGCACAACTTGCAACACACTTTTGAAGAAAGCAAAAATAAAAAGAAAGTACTGAAGAGAAGGGGTATCCATAGTGGATATGAATAAAAGGGTAGAAATCCATCATTAAGTGACTGTGTCATGATGTTTGTGTGGTTTGTTTTTATCCTAACTAGACTGATTAACAGCTGCTCTTAATGATTGCATATGTTCTTCATTAAACTTCGGTTTAATTTAAATTCTGGTCATGATTTAGTCTGCGTTCAGTTCTTATTTTTAAATTCAACCTCAGTTCCATTCTCCATAAAGTACTGAAGATGAGACTCAGTAAAGTCACCAAAGCTGTATTATTCTAAGATAGAAGAGCTTAAGACCACACACATCATTATCTCACCCACATCAATAGCTGCCATTATCTACATGCTTAATCCAAAGGCGTAATGACCAGGTTGTCCTTCACCATGTGCTCATTAACCATTGTGACAAAGCCTTTTGTTCAGGTAGGTTTCCCCTACAAATACCACTTGAAAGGTCCCAAGAAGCAACGAATAGGAGCACAAGTCGTCAAAGTGGCATGAAAGAAATGCTAGTATAATGAAAGTCCTGTCCTTATGATGTAAAGAATTTAACACATGTTAGGCAACCTTAACAGCATGGAAATGGTAAAGGGGTATTAGATTTTTGTAGACAAGGACAGGAGGGCATCAAATCTTAGGGGGGGAACTGAAAATTGAGGTCCAAGCAAATTTTCTCTGGGTGTCATTACTGATGCTGATCCCTCGGCTTGTCACGCTACACCTACTAATTAGGTCTCACTCTAATTTCTCCATGCTGTCTCTTTTTCTGATCAATGACACTTTGCCCTCCTTTAAAAGCATGAAGCTCCAGACAGAAAGCGTGAACTGCACAATTAATCCACTCCGCCACTGAACTGCTAAATCATCAACATGCCACGTTAGAGGGACAGATGGGCAAAGAGGAATTTAGAGAAGAGAAAGACTAGATATCAGTTTTTCCAGACCAGAAAGAGACAACTAAAAGAGGCTCAAACACAGAAGCGGGTTGGGGCAATTGTGTGCCGAACATGGAGCATTGAGCATATTCAGCCAAATGCAGCAGAGCTACATTAAACACTGAATCGTCCTTCGCTGAATGCAATTTACAGTAAATGCATTTGAATGTTAAAGTATTGGTAAGCCTTTAAGGTAGAACAGGAACTGCTGACAATGCCATTTGCAGCCAGCTCATGTTACTAAGGAAGGAATCCATACATCTTATTAATGACAGACTTTTAGCAACTAAAGTAAAAAGAAAAAGGAAAGAAAAAAAGCACTACAGGAGAACTATGCGGCATTAAACATGCTAATCACGTTAGAGTTAAATAAATGGCTGCAAAAATGTGTGATTATGCTAAAGAATTAATCAAATGGCTCAAGACTGATTAGAAAGGTTTTTTGTCAGTGGATATCAGTGGGTAAAAGTAATGCATTTTTACATTATTTCTGGTTTCTCATATAAAATGGTTTGATAAAGGCAATGTGGGAAAAATCACTACACTCAGTGTGAGAAAATTAACACTGAATAAAGCTAGTGAAGAAGTTTTTATCTGCCCAAACACTGTTTATATTCATGCTCAGACTTACTGCCTGTGACCATGGATTTGGTCCATTTGCATCAAGGTGTGAAAAGTACATAAAGCCATGTTAGCGGTGGTAAAAGCTTTCAGAGTACTCTCTCAGACTAGGGTCTCATCCTGTGATGTGGGTGTTTGTGTGATGGGCAAGTTGAAGATGATGTGTCTGCCTTCAGGTCATCCAGAGAGCATCATAACCATGCAGTTCACTGTGATTCAAGTTTTTTTTCATATGGCAGCATTATGCAGGTTGAAATGTAAAATTTATGAGCGTGATATCGACTTGATGCTCTGTGCTCGCAGATATGCTGAATTCAGGCATCTAAGTCATTATCAGAAAAGAAGTCAGAAAAATACAGAGAGCAGTAACAACATTAAAACCAGCTGATACCGTGGTACAGATGTGGAACCAGGGCTTTTGTGAAAAGTTTTTTTATCTTCAAAAATTCAAATTCTGATATTACAACATCCTTTCTCGAAAAAAACATGCTGGAAGAGTATTTCAACATTTAGCTCATGAAGCTGCAACTCAGGTGCAAAAAGAAAAGAAAATTAAAAAAATCTTCAGATTGTTTTGCAGCAGATCTGGATGTTATAAACGGGATGTCATGGTTATTTGTCTCATTTGCTCGCATATTTCAGACATTCCCTTGTTATGTTTTGCAGTAGAAAAATGTTCATCAATTGACAACTTTAGTTTGTCTTCAACACAACAATTTCCCATGGTAGAAAACTGTCGACCTGCACTTTGATGCAGGACTCATGCAGAAGTGTCGTCCACGGTCCTGGGAGGTAAATTTAGACCACAGATGCAACACACTTTGTTTTTATGTTCATAATCAGTAAACACAAGTAAAGTTTATGTATATCAGGTAACACAGAGAAGTGCCGCAATTTATCAAAGTTGTGATAAAGTTGAGGTAATTGGAAAAACCTGCAAGGAATATAAATGATGAGTATTGGCTGAATTTGCATTGATAGTTGTGATTGTATCATTATGAACTCTTGGAGGAACTGATAACCCATTTTTATATTTCCATAAAACATCAATTTTACAACTTGACTTCAAACTTTTTTAGAAAATATTAACATAAAATCATGGGTAGTCTTCCTATGCTGACCTAATAAACAATAATCAGTCAGTGTCTGGTGGCTGCACAACATTACACTTACAAAATACAAAAAAATAGTCCTTTAGCATACCGGAAGAAGAAAAATCTTTCAGCTCATGCCATGACTGTCTTAAACTGCCTTGTAGCAACATAAACCATTCTTTCAGGATCTGTAAAACAAACATTTATGAATATTTGAGGATGTCACAGGCAGACAGATAATTGCAAGTCTTTGGGGTACAGTGTTACTTTGCCCCCAAAACACCGACAACACATAATGAGTTCCCTGTAATTGACCCAAATGAGCTGTGTAGCAGACAGAAATCACTTTGATGGTGTGTCATCACTTTCCTCTTCCCAAAAAAACAAAAAAAACAAAGACAGATTACATGCTGTAAAACCTAAAATAACTGAGTGTTTGATAACAAATAATATATGTCAGGGTAAATCTCACATCAAACAGACTTATAAATCTGTAAATTGCCACATAGCACAGACGCAGCATATGTTTAACATTTCTTTCGTCTGGGTCAAACTACAAAGATGGAATTATTGAAAACTCAACCCTTCATCCTATGAGGGGGTGGGTAGATGGTGTGTAATTGTTATAAGAATGCATGTGTCAGCAGGTATACAGCAGGAGTCCAGGTGTGTGTATGTGATTCAGACTCCATGTTGGTGTTTAATGAGTTTTGCGGAGGGAAACTCCAAGTTTTTCCGGAACAGGAGTCTGTATTTGGGCCAGTATTAACTCTCTGAGCCTTTTTAGCTGCAGGCTCTTCTCCTAACTTGATTAGGCAGGTACAGGGCAGGCGCTTTTCGCTCTATCCATGCTGGAATTAAGACTCACACAAGGACAAGCTGACACAAACACTCACATTGGTACACAAAGGGACAAACACACTCAAACAATCTTTTTTAACACCTCATACCCTTTCTTTCTCTTTATACCTACATACGAACACAACTCCTCCAAAAGTGCCATCCTGGAGCAAAAATAATACCGCCTAATCAGCAGAAACAGCTACACCAACTTCCCTGACAGATGAAGGGAGACACAAGAAGACATGGCATCTGTCTATGAATGTGACGAGTCTAATTTAAGCTCACAGCTAAATATACAGTACAGTGCAACAGTGCCCCTCTGAACTGTGCATTTTCATGACGCCTTTGATGGCTCAACATCAAAGCTGAATTTCATCGCTTTTAACTCTAATATATTAATTCGCTCTCTATGTTTAGGTTCTGCCTCGTATTTGCTTCAGAGATGGGAAAAAAGTTAACTCGGCACTAACAATACATATTCATAGGGCGCGCACACACACACGCTACAGCACCTTCAAGTCTAACAAGACAGTAAGCTCTAAGGATTTTGTTCGACTGACCTAAATTTTCCCAAAATTATGGCATGTATTAATTTGGACAAACCTTCCACTCTAATTATTATAATTACAGGTTGTGGTCTTGGTTAATAACCCCTCACTGCTATGAATCCCCAAGAGTCAGTTGCAAGAGCACTGAGTGTATTTAATATGTGGTCTCCACTGTTGTTGACACATCACCTCTTGGGGTCCATCTGGGCTTGACTGGAGGACCTAAACAGATGTTTCAGGCTATATATGTTTGTGAATGTGAGTGTGTGTGTGTGTGTGCTTTTAGTTCTTTAGCACCTGAGAAAATGTTTGTAAAATATATGCATGTATGCACAGCTGTCTACCTGACCCAAATGTATCCATTACTGCTGAAATGGCCCTTTGTCAGGTGCACCTGACCCAATTATATCAGGTTTGTGTGTAGTTGCATGTTCCTTGGTGATTGTGAGTTTCTAAGTATACTTTCTTGATTAGGATTCTGAACTTTTTTCATTCATGAACTATAAATTATACAGTTTTATAAGTTGTGAACATAGAATTATAATACACTGAGCATTCATGCTTTATACCTCCAGCCCAATAATCTTTAATGCTAAATACTTTGTTATAATTTATGTACACATTTACTGTATAAAACATTCTTTTACTCTATGTATATGCTTGTATTGTAGACCCACATGCTAAGCTCTTCGAAACCATTTTTATTATACATTAGAAAATGACTAATATAAAATTAGGGCTTCTAAGTCAATATGTAAGGGATAATGCACGATGGTTCACGCCTCCACGTCGTCCATTATTTTATGATAATGGACACCTCGAAGGGCATTATCCCGCTTATACCATTGTCACTTACGAAAGAAATAAATGTTAAATCAATTATTATTACGTCAATATTGTTTTTCACCGTTAAAATCCTAAGTTATTTACAAGAAGCTGCTGAGTGGACTATTTCATTGTGACGTGTTGCCAAGGTAACCAGCTCTCACACAGAACCTGCAGCTCGTTCGGCCACAGCTGTTGTATTAGACCTAATCAGTGAAAGGAAGGGAGATGATTGCTTAACTTTATGTTACGTGACACAAAGATTATTTCAGAAGGCAGGTGCAGCTCTTACAGCTTGTGTGGGTCCAGAGGATGATGCAGCATTTTGTTTCAAACAAAGTCCACAGATAGTTTCCTACATTGTTCAATAAGCCTGCAGGCTGCTTTCACAGCGATGCCACAGCATGATTTGACGTGTCTTCAGCTGCGACTCTTAAACATTTTTATAATGTTATCCACTATTCACTCTGTAACACGTAAGTAAGTAAGGTAATCAAGACAAAAAGACAGATGACGACCTATTTAAAATTAAACGCAACATTGCCGTTGATCGTGACATTTGATAAAGATACTGGTATGTCCATAGTGGTGTTTGAAGGACGGAGTTTAATGTTTGTGGACCCCCACTGCTGGTTTAGACATTGCGGGACAACAAAATGTTGCTCCATTCTTGTCTCTTGGACAGACGGAGCCCAATAAGCCTACAAGCTGCATCCACAGCGATGCGCTGCCACAGACATGATGTGGTGTGTCTGCAGCCCGGTGTCTGAGTTTCTGTTGCCACGGTTACCAACTAGCACAATAATTTACGAAAATAAGGCTATTTGACCAGAACTTCTTTTATAGGTGTCCATTATCACTTTTTAATGGACACCCTCCAGTCAATCAGAATCGACTATTCACCCAAACCATGGTATAAAAACAGCTATATAAACTTAGCACAAGGGATTTTTCTTTGTGCATCAGCTACCAAACATTATTCTAACATCTCTGCAAAAGTTTGCAAAAATGTTTGCCTGTTTTTCTTCAAAGGCAAATTTTCCAGCCTGAATCTGAAGAGTTTTGTGTTTGCTTGGGACCACATGATCAGTCTAAAGCTATCAGATCCTAAACTCCACCACAAAGAAAAAAGTACTTCACAAAAATGTTCAACATTCAAAGAGACAAAACAACAATCTATATCATCTGCTGACAGAGATCTACTTTAGTTTCTGCAGTATTTTTTCCAAGATGGATGAATTTAATTTTGTATGGCACCTGGATTCAGATGAAATAGTATATGATAATACAAGTTCATAAAAAAAAAAAAAAAATCCTGCTCATTCAGTATATTCAGGTATCAGCTGTCCTCATTCTTTTGGCACATAATGTTGCTGAACCTAGACCTGACCACCTGCATAAACCTAGATCATAGCACCGCCCCCACAAGCCTGTACAGTAGCGTTAGACATGATGACTGCATGACTTCATCTGCCTCTCTTCTTACTCTGATCCATCACTCTGCAACAGGGTGAATCTGGACTCATCAGACCATATGACCTTCCATTGCTCCAGAGTCAAATCTTCTTGCTCTCTATCAAATTGAAGCCATTTTCTCTGGTTAGCCTCACTGATCAGTGGTTTTCTTATGGCTACACGGCTGTTCAGTCCCAATCTCTGTAGTTTCCTTCGCATTGTGCGTCTGGAAATGCTCTTATTTTCACTACTGAACATAGTCCTGAGTTCGATTGTTGTTTTTCTTTGATTTGATTTCACCAAATGTATGAGTGATCGCTGTCACAGTAATTTAGGATGTTTTTACGACCACATTTCTTCTTCAAAGACGATTCCCCACTATCCTATCAATTTTTAATAATGAATTGGACAGTTCTTAACCCAATTTTAGTAGTTTCTGCAATCATCTTGGATGTTTTCTCTGCTTGATGCCAATGATTTGACCCTTCTTAAACAGACTAACATCTCTTCCATGACCACGGGATGTGTCTTTCCACATGATTGTTTAGGAAGTGAGAAGCTACTCATTGTATCAGTTAGAGTAGAATAATGCCTTGCCAGCTGAAGGATAATGTTTTAGATTTTAGATTTAGCTCTTTATTACCAAGTTTTTACATTAATTTATAATGTATTTATTTTAAATTATTTTTCTTTGATGTTTTACACCAAATAGAGAAGCTGTAAGTTTATATCTTTACATATAAAAGCAAGAAAGCCTGATTCAGATTGTGAGCCAGATTTTCTTTTGACAACTGGTCAAGAAACACTATATTGTAAGAGATTGGAAAGATTATGACATGTTTTATTGGGAAAGATTAACTTGGCCCCTTCATTTGACTATCATCAGTAAAAGAAAGATTTTTTAAGCAGAATTCTCCTCAGACATTGTTAAATTCAGCTTTGCAACCAGGAATGTTATGGAGTTTTGCCAACATGAGTACCACCAACAGGTAAAAAAAAGAGAGTGAAAATATTCAATTTATTTATTCCTGTGTATTATGTTAAACAACAAGGATTTAATAATATATTTCAAACAATCCTGTAGTGAATGTGTTCTTTTGTCTTGTTAACAAATCAGTGCCCATCTTCCAAAATTTAGACAAGTGGCATGTAAATACTTTTGTTTTACTTTATGATGGATCTACCTATTTTTGTAATATAAAATATTATCTTTGCAATTTTATATGCTGAATTTTTAGAGAAATTATTATGCCTTTTGTAGTGAAATATTAACCATAATTACTACTTGTATTTATATAAAAATGCACTTATAGTAAATAACTTATGTCATGTAATATAGAAATAATGAAATGCATTTACAGTAACTATCTGTAAAGATGATATACAGCAGGTTTACACAGGGAAATACAGCAAATTCTAACTGTATGCATCTATCAGACCTGCTACATTCACTACTTTCCAAGTGAACTCAGGTGCAAATGCATACATGCAAATGTCCATGAGAATGAATGTATTTCTTTTCATGCATGTCTGCAAGTAATTTATTGGAGGTACTGAGCTGCTCAGCCGTCTCAAAGACTGGAACTCGATGATGTAATGACCCTCAGTCTGAGCTGCTCCTTAAGGGAGGGGAGCAAAAGATATAAGAAAGTCAAGTTTCAGGTCGCTGAGATAACTGCAAAGTGGCCAGTGATAATGAGAGGAATAAAGCAAAAGGAAAAGTGAAGGAGATGGAGGAGAAGATGATTGGTAGAGGTTGGATGAAGTGAAAGTGAGGGTTGGGGCAAGGATAGAGGAGGTTGGAGTTAAGAGGGGAAGGGTATTAAAGAGGTTAGATAGGAACAAAAGGAGCGATGGTTGAGGAGAAGAATGGAGAGGATTACCATAACAGGGCGTTCACATGGAAAGAAAGAAGAGCTCTTCAGAAAAAGAAAAGAAGGACTGGAGGTGAAGGCTGGCTGGGATATGGAGAACGCTCGGGATCTCCATAAATAACACAGCACATGCCATAAAACTGCAGTTCCTCACATCTTTGCAGCACAGTGCGTGTATGTCATGTGTCAAGAGAGTGGTCCCACAGAGGTAATTGAATCAGGGCATGAAAACAACAGCAGGACAGACTCAGGGTGTGGTGGATAGGCACAGCTGGAAAAGCAACAGTTCCCTGTCTTTTAAAGAAAAATGAAAGGAAACACCAGGGGAAACAGCGGTGTTGTGAGTGTCTGAGACTGCAGTACCCGGAGAGCTCACTCTGCGTGGCCTTTTATAAGAGCCACAGCTCCAGGTGCAACACAAAGCAGGTATGTTTAACATCCACTTCACCATGCCGTCTACCCTTTTAATACCAACTCTTCCCAATGAATGCTGTCAGAAGGTTTCTTTTTCTTTCTTTTTTTTTTTTTTTGTGGCGTTGTTTAACATAAACTGCAGTCATATGACTGTAATCATCCACTGTGTCAATTAATAACAGAACGAGTAAAAATTGGTTTAAAAGCACACCCTGACAAAAAAAAAAAAAAAAAGAAAAAAAAAGAAAAGATGCTCAGCTTGAAATAAACCACCTTACACTGACATAGCTACAACACCCAGTCAGCTTTCATAGGCTTAAACAAAAAAACAAAAAAAATTGGTGAAATTGACTGAGGAAAAGCTTTAAATGTCGGTCTGTCCACAATACAGTTTTAACTGAGCTCATCCGGCAAACTACTACTATTGTAAAGAGGAAATTGCTTGTAAAAACTTCCTCTTTGCTACCTCATCCCTCACATAGAGGAAAATGTGGAAGTAAAAGCTCATTCTGGGAGCAGCATGTAAATAAAGCTAAATAAGGTGCAAATGACCCCAACTGGGGAGGAGGCAAGCAGAAAAAACAGTGGGTAAGTGGTCTGCAGTCGCCACAGACTGTTAATGTCTGCACTTTTTTCTATTAGAAGTGACCCCTTGGCTGCCCCAAATAATTGTGTTATTCATCTGGGGCTGTGAGTGTGGGTGTCTGCATTGTGAGACGAAGTCTGGAGGTGATAAAACAGCAGAGAGCACATAAATAATGACTTAATGATCCCCTCCACCCTTAGCTATAATGATGACTTTTGCGTTTTCCAGCCCATGACGCTGGTGGGGGTGGGCAGGATAATCCACATGTGGCCTCCAGGTGTGCTTAACTCCAACAATGCTCCTCCTTAACTTCACACAACCAAGGCTGCATCAAGTTTGCACGTCTTCTGCTCTCCTCACGTCGCTGTGCGGTCCTGTATTCAGCTATAAATTCAAGCTTTCCTGTGTAAGCATTCATCGTGTTGGAAATATAAATCAAAGCACTAAAGCTGTCTGTTTTCCAGCAGATGATACTGCTGGGTAATCTGCATTTATCATCCCATCTAGTTACATTCTTTAACACAAAGAGAGTGTCAGAAGTGTTTGTGGATGTTTGAGTGACAGACTGCAAAGAAAGCCGACACCGTATCAGAAACGCAGCTAAATTATAGCTGAGGTGCTATCCTCTGAGGCATAAATAAAACTATAAAACGTTTCTTTAGGCCTATTCTGACACCAATCCTCTACAACAATAGCTGTAAATCATATGCTTGTACACTGTAATTAACATCCCTCACCTCTTTCCTTGTAATCATGTCGACTAAATATAGGAGTGGTAAACATTTCAGCATTTTGCGCTGAAGGTATTTTCAATTATTTTCTCTACATTTAATTAGCTTTTGCAGCCTCTGTAAAAGTTCAGTGAGAACTCTGATTCACACTGTAGCACCAAAGAGGAAGACTCAAAGATGAAATAAAGTGACCTGTAATCTGTCAATTACTGTAATTGGTTCAGCGAAACCTTGACAAACTCTGGATATCTGCGAGGGTGAAAAATCACAAGGGGAGCATGATGATATGAAAAGGGAAAAAACAACGTGCCTTCAAAACATAAAAAAAAATGAATAAAATAAAATAATCAGGGCAGGGCAAAACATGCATTTGGAATAAGAAAGTGTTAGTTATTGGGCTGGAGGACAGGAGTAGGAGGTGTGGGGGTATGGAGCTCCACTGATGACAATGACATGTTACAGTAGGTCTCATTGTGTGTGGAAGGAACCTGCCACCGCCACTGTGGGTGTTGAAATGACTGAAATGGCTCCAGGACATTGACTCCGCTGTTGTTTCAGGCCTATTAACTCACAACACCACCCATAAATGGAGAGTTGTTAGTTCCAATGTGTAAGTTACTGCATCCAGATGCTGCACTCTGACCTTCTCCAATAAGAAAAGGTTGAGTGAAAAAGCTAATCCTCTTCTGGGGATAAACTTGGCATTGTATCAAGCTGAAAATTTTCAGCACAGTATAAGGAAAAGGAGTAGTGTATGGGCAAGGAAAAATGCAGAAAAAAAGGTCAAATTTCTCAAAAGCACATTCTAAATTTCTTTGAAGATCTTCCCCTTTACATTTAAGGTTTTTGTGATACAAACAAAGGCATTTAGGAGCCAAAATAATAAATAAATAATCCTTAATCACACAATTATCTCCTGAGAATCAGCTGCTTGATAACAGTTTCCGCTTCACATCATGCAGTACAACACCTTCCCACGTGTTGTTCTAAAGTCAATAAAAAAAAGATGTTGAACCTGCAGAGGAGAATCCCCTCTTGCCCTTAACTGTTGCAATGAGGGAAGAACTTTTCCACCCAGAAAGCCTTGGGGGAGCTGCATGGAGCACAAAATAGATCAGGATACCACGAGGCCTGCCTTCATAAGTTCAGAGGTCTATTTTTAATGACAAGAGCACTGCTATAAAGTGTTATGTACAGAGAAAGTCCAGAGGAGATGTATCCTCTGTGTGGGAGTTCCATCCCTCACTATATCTGTCTGAAAGGTTCGACAGAGGTTTCAGGAAAAAAACAACTGCAGAGATCTTCTGCAACAAAATCCCATTTTATCTTGCATTTGATATGATTTGCCTGCACTCATCACAGCTCATTCTCATCAAGGAAGATAATAGAATTGTCCTCTACTTTTTTTTAGATGTCATAGTAAACAGTAAACGAGTGTGGGGTCTGTGCACTTTTCTTGCATGCCTATATCTCTTTGAAAGGGCAGCAGAGAAGTTAGGGTCAGTGTTTGGGTCAGGTCTGGTCAAGCTGAGGTCAACAAACAGCAGCACAGCCATTATGAGAAAGTGAAACAAGAGACTTTCCTTTCAGTGACTCTGCACCCTGCTGACCCCCAAAGCCCCGACACAGCTGAGCTGCATGTGAAATAAACAGCAGAACTTAATATATACTTAATATTTATACAGAGATATTTTAGTTTAACTCTTGAGTCACTCTGGTTTGCTTCTTCTTGTGGATTTATTTGTTGCTTTCACTTTTCTGACTACCTGACAGCCTCTGTTTCTCTTCCTTCGTCGAAACTCTGACTACACTGCACGATGCTGCGGGGTTTACAGCTTCTCCATACAACAGAAAAGCACACAATACACAAAAAAGGCGCTTTTGGTGTTTTTCTAAGATTTCTCTTTTTCTGTGCAAGGAAATCTTTAAACAATCAACTTTCGTCCCGACAAGGTGGAAGACAGGCAGGTCAAAATTCAGCACAACAGCTCAATAAAGCTGACTTCTGGGGGGAACTCACCAACACAATCTACTTAGAGGAGAAGAATAGAAACTATCTCTTGTTTCACAGCCTAATCAGAACATTGTACTAACCAACAGACAGCTCATATGAGAAAAAAAAAGCAAAATCCAGGCAAAATCTCTAGAATTACTCCACTGTCTTTTGCAGCAGTTGATATGTTTGTTGCTAAAACCCAGTACCTGACTAGACTTAATTTTCCATAACACAATATCCCTTGAAAGAAATCTTTCTGTTGTGTACAGCACAATCCTACTCCGAGTGACTTCTTTCTCTCATGCACACGTTTAAAAAAATCAAAGTCGAGTCAGATTTAAATCAACAAAATAAGGTGCTCACTGCTGGCAGACAGCCACTTTCTAACTGGAGGCTCATTTTTCTTGATAGTTTATTCAAGGAAGAATGCAATGTTATTCAGAGGGAATAATAAGTGGTCTATTATTCACTGCTGGTGGTTTACATCAGACCACACATCCGCTATGTGGTTCCACCTTCAGAACTGAGGCAGCATTGTGTCTTTGAGCGGCTAGACTACACATTCACCTTGGTGTTGACCACAGACGGGTAAAGAGTTTGACTTTTTAACCCACCGTGTTTCGTGTCTGAAGGTCTGAAGGGTGAATAGAGTTTGAAGGAAAGGTTTTGGAAAACAATGGCTGCACGTAAATGGGACACTTGACCATGTGGCTGTGTTTATTACTCCCCCTTTCTTTTGAATGTTGCCAAAAGTCCTCTTAAAATCTGCTAATTTACTTGTTTACCATCTTCACTAACTTTTTATTGGTACTCACTTTTTTTGCATGAAGGAAATAAAATATTACCTGTCTGCACAATACAAAGGATTTGATAAATTTTTCTCCTTCTTTTGCATATTATTCCACCAAGCTACAGCAAAATGTAACAATATGCATACAAATCCAGTATTCTGAGCCTTTCCACAAAGAAAGGCATTTACAGAACAATGGGAAAAAACCATTAATACAACGATTTAGTAGGAAAAAAAAAAACAAAACAAAACAAAGCAAAGCAACTAACTAAAGGTATTACTTCAGTAGATTTGATTGAAGACATGAAACCGATAAGTGGCTGAATGTTATGACATTTCAGCTGGTTAAGATCAGTCAGTTTATTTACTTTTTATAGAGTACAATGTTTTAGTCTTCTGGCATCCAGCCGAAGAGTTGGACGCCTCCAAAGGGCCAGAAGATTAGTTTAAGGGAGTCATGAAATTATTAACAGCGAAGAAAAGTTCTGCTTTGTCATCAGTTTGTGGACTCTTCTGTAATCTTTGCCCTCTTGTGCAGAGGCTTATAACAGAAGAGTCTCTTACACAAGCCAAAATCAGGGGAACCATTAGTTTAGTCCTTAACTCTTTAATCTCCACACACAGAAAAAAGGAAGTAAGAAAAAAGTAAAATATTTCTTTGTTTTTTTTTTCTGTTCATTTGGACCAAGTGGTGGAGATAGCTCAGGCCGGTTTACTTTCACAAATCTTTAATAAAATTCATTGCAGTCACTGAAAAATGTGCTTAACCATACGATACAGCAAAGGGTTAAAAAGATTGCAGCGGACGTTTTTTTTGCCTGTTTGTTTCATCTTTAAAAATCTGAAGTTTAAAAGTGGCAAACTATTTTATTTATTAAAAAAAAAAAATCGGGCAGAGTAAAGACTGTATTTTTGCCAAAGCAAGGTGGAGACTAACAGATGAAACCCGCAGGGCACAAACATCTCAAATATACACGATGAACCTTTTAAAACTTTGGTGATGAGTGGAGCTTTATGAGTAGGGAAACACTGAGGGTTTGAATAGAAGGTGAGGAAGAGTGTGCATTAACTACATTTTCCATCTCATGCTCTCTGTCCCTCCACTTCCATCTTCCAACTTCTCCGCTGCTGAGTTGCCAGCCTGTCTCTCGCCATCGGCCCCTCTCTAAAGACCTCCGCCTCTGACAGCTGAATCCAACAGACTGACGCATCCTGGGACGGACGCCTCTTGAGAGAAGCTCTTTGCACACTTATTTTCCTTCCAACCTGCTCTTCCTGCCTGTCCTCTCATCAGTCCTTACATCACCCCTTTTATCTCCATCTTTTTCCTTTTCTTTTCCTTTCAAGAATCAGGTGCCTCCCCTCTTAGTCTTAGAAACTTAAGTTCTTATCTTTTCACCTCTATCAGCCTCCTCTTTCTCTTATTATATCTCTCCTCTAATCTCCTTCTGTATCTCCCTTCCTCTCCCTTTATTTCCTGCATGGCTGAACAACAAGTAGTGGACCAATTTATCTTTCAGATGTTATCACAAACTTTCATATAAGGTCGGATAAAAAGAATACAGCACGCTCTGTAATTTCATTTTCTCATTCATCTGCTGGGGGAAGCCTCATCTTGCAACTTGAATTTTCTTTCTTTTTTTCGAGGATATTGCTCTGATTGGCCCCTTATAATATTTCAAAGTAGAGATAAATGTTTTCATTTGCTGAAGATTAAAGGATTTTTTCTGTATTTATATCCTCTCACTGATCAAGTTAAGAGTTTCTCTGGCTGTTTGTGTTGTTGTGATAGATGGAGCTCAGATAGCTCTAAACACATCACATCAAAAGAGCTTCTTATCCTAAAATGATATCCTCCATAAAGATAAGATGCAGAACAATGCACATCCAATGAGGGAATAAACATCCAAACCCAAGATTTTAGCCACATATCTTCCTCCTGCTGATATGAAACACTGGATAACACACAAATAAGTACACAAAACCCGGCACCTGCTTCAGTAATGGGTGGCTGCTAATTTAGCAGTGACTATACATAGCAAAGAGTGTCAAAGTCTCACAGGAGGCAGTCCAGTTTTGCTCTCACCTCCGAGCTACAAGCTGCTGCTTGAACAGAAGAAGCTTCTACAAAGGAGAAATACGTAAGCTGCGCGGCGCTATCAAATGATCCTCTCATTCACGCTTCAAAGCCATTCATCTTTCTGAGAAATACAGCTGGGTGTCAGCCCACAGAGGGAGAAGGAAAAAAAAAAAAAAGTGCATGTCTCCCTCTGTGTCTCTGCATGTGTGTTTGGTGACAACTCATGACTCATTTCACCCTTCAAATGGCCCTGTGGCACTCAATCTGTCAATAAACAAAGACCAGCAAGCCTCTTCACTCTCTTCCTCAGTCACTCATTTTAAAACCCTCTTTTCACCTCTTTTCTTTTGACTCTTAACGCTCCATCACACCCTCTCACCACGCCTGTTCTCTCCTCCCTTCAATCTTGCCAAGCTCATACAGATGCAAGAGGTAAAACAAATAGTGTAAAAAACCTCCAAACTTTTAAAAAAAAGCTCAAAATAATAACTTCTCCTGTTGTCACAGCTGTTTGCATCCATCTCTGTCTAACCTTTGAAACATCCTCTTGGCTTGATCCCTGGTGAAAAAGAGGCTTTGGGGATTATTTAATCGTGACCCAAATAGTCTCCCTCTTCCTCCTGTACAGACTTCATAGTTAAAAGACAGATTCCTTTGCTATTTGAGTGGGGTTTGAGGTTGTAGGGGAGTGAGGGACGGAGCTAATGTGGTGGAACAGTGCTGGGGGAGTGACGGCTGGCTTAGCGGGGCTAATTCCCTCTGACGTGTGGACATGAAACTGGATGTTTCGCTCAAACCGCAGACGTTCACTCTTGGATCTGAGCAGCAGAAATAATAGCGCATCAAGGCTTGCGTGTCGCTCGCCTGCGCTTCCCTGCCTCCCTCTGAAGTCAGATGATTTCCTACACCTGCTCTGGTGCTGTTTCTGCTGTTTAACATGCAGCATGAAATTACGGCGCCTTCCCCTGCCTGTTTTACAAGGATATGTCCCATCAGAGAACTGCTGTGTGTGTGTTTTTGTCTGATTGTACATGAGCGCGTTGACATTTTATCACTTTGGTTCCACCTCCTTTCTCACATCTGCCTTACTTTCAGATGCCTTTGCACTGTCTTTACTCCAGCTGGGTAACATTATAATGTAACTTTCCTCAGAGTGGCATCTTATCTGGGTTTTTTATTAAGCGTCAAACCTGACTTCACAGCTGACCTATATGGAAAGAGGTGCGTGTTAGGCAGCAATAAAATGTCATGTTGAATTTTGGAAGGATAAACAACAGATAGGCTGAATAACAAATGACATGAGACTGCATGGAGCATCCCACTTGACAACTTCCTCACTATCTCTTTGGTAACCATAGTGACACTTTGCAATGTTTATAATCCCCAACACTTTAAAGAAGTGTTGGGGATTATAAACTTTTACTTCATCTGTGATGGACAGGCTCTCAAACCCAGTTTGGGGAAGACTTGGCATTACCATAGCAACACTCTATCTTCCTAAATGACTGACAATAGCTGAAATAAAAAGGGGGGAAAAAGTTTACTGACAACTTTCTCTGCTATGTAGGGATGGGTAAGAAATGTATCTAAAACTGCCCCCTCACCACCACCACCAGGGTGCTTTAAACACATCCACAAATATTTTGAATCAGTGTCTTCCAGCATGTGGGAAGGCTTTCTAAATCTATGACAAATTTGAAATCAGAAGTAGCCGGAGGAAAAAGGGAGGGATGAGATAGTGGCAAAGTGGTTGTGAGGTATAAATAGCCTGTGGTATCGTGAGGACAAAGCACAGCAGGAAAAGAACAGTAAACCACATCAGCTATTGTTTGAGTCTCCAAGTTTACTGGCATAAGCGTGATAAATCATCCATTGAGGGAGAATCTTTAAAATCGGTGCTCCCTTGCAATTCTCAGCCAATAAAGCCGGATCTTTTGTAAGGCCGTGTGTACAGACACAAACTATTCCAAAGCCCCATCTTGCTGGTGCCTGATGAATAAGTAACCAAAGGGCCTTAAAGAGCGCAGAGGGACCAGAGGGTAATGACTGTTTAGTTTAAACGTGCATGATTATGTCTTTCGCTTTCACTCCCAGCAGGACTCGACCCCACCCCTGAGGGGATGCTGAATCACAAAGGTCAACAACAATGGGCTCGTCATTCATTCGGTTTCCATGGTGACCACTCAGCCCCTGCTAAGGCCGCCAGGGTCGTTTTCATCACTGAGCTCTCCTGGCTCGGGCTAATTGCCGTGTTTGTGCTGGTGTCAGTGCTCGGGCAAATTCCCATCACAACGTAAATATCAGCATTGCTAATCAAATGCTGCTCTTCACAGAAAATGACTGGTTAACACACCGTAGGCTCATTACTATCTGCAACTTATCTCTATTGTAGCGCATGAAGGTAAATGTTGTTCTGTGTTACAACTATTGACCATGTAAGGATTAAACTGTGGACTATTTTCTCTATTACATTCTTATCTGTTTAATTACTACATAAAGTATTATAGTGAGAAATATGCTCCAGCCCTCCCTCGATCCTGAATTGGATATAGCGGGTGAGACAGTACTGTGCAAAAGTCGCTACCCCTGGTTTCTGAAAAGGGCAAAAATCTATTGTAATGTGCACAAACATAACCATCGTTTAGACAACTGTAACACAGTTTAAAGTTAATTTTTAGTATGAGTACTTTCTCTTAGACATGCTTTTTTGCAATGCCTTTAAGTAGTCTCTAGGGACAGTTCTCCAGGATTCCTGAAGGATGTTCCACAAAGGTCCAGGTAAGACCCGTTGCCTCTGATTTTCAGTTCACTTCTTGTGTTATTTCCCATACTTCAGCCTTTTCTCCCTGCTTCCCCTCCTTAAGAATGGCTTCTTGACAGCTACTCTTCCATGAAGGCCATTTGTGATCAGGCTTCAGTGAACAGTAGATGGATTAGATAAGGAGCCAGACGCATCTCTTTGGTCCTGTGTCAGGTCTTTATTGGATTTTTTTTTTTTTGTCTTAAGGACATCACCTTCATACTGTTCATCTCCTGTAGATAGTTTTATGTGCTTCCAATTCTTTGTTTTACTTAACCAGTTTCTTTTTTTGTTGTTGTTTTAAGGATGCTGCACTTAATGCAGAAATATGCCAAATTTTCAAAAATGAAAATACAATTTTATGTCAGTCAAACTGTGTTATCAATAGCATTTTATATAAATGGGGCAACATGGGAATGACATAGATATAGATAAACAAAGTGACTAAAGATATTCTTTAAAATGTTTTTTGTTTTGTTTTTCTTTTTTTTGTTTTGTTTTGCTAATTTCTCGGTTATATGTAGACACTATTTAATCTTAGAAGTAAAATGTCTTTCTGTGCTTGAATCATTCACAAGTCAGTATTAAGTGACTTAATAAGCATAAAAAAAACATATTCCTCTGTAAATGGTCAGGTACAAAGACTGGACTGAAAATGAGTGAAACAGCTGATGTTCTAAGAAAGAATGTAAACGGCCTTCAGAAACTCTGGAGAGCTGTGCTGAAGACCACTTTTAAAAAAACAACAAAGTCTGACTCCATGGAAATTTGGACACACTTTCCTATTGGATTCAACAGGAAAGTGTGTCCAAACATTTGACTGGTACTGTATAACTACTAATTTTTGCAACTGTAATGTTTTTTTCAACTATATTTCTTGAGCAGCTCAACTGCAAAATAAAAAACTTTTGCCAAAAGGCATCATATTATATTATTTCTTGACTCGACACTTTCATGACCTCGCTCGCGCGATATTCTTTCTGTCTCCTCTCTGCTCCTGAGGGATTTTAGCATCCACCGTCTAATAAAGGACTGGGCACTGTGAGTATAAAGTCACTTCCATCTGGATGAGGGTCACTTGTTTCCATCAGTGAGCACAGTGTGATGGTTTGGACAGGATATAGCATCCTCATGGGTCTGAGGCCTTAAGATCAGAGGAAGCTGACTGTGTTTGTCAGAGATGCTTCCATGATCAAAACAAGCACAGACCCCCTGAATAACAATAAAACTGGGAAAGGGTATGTTGAGTGTGCTGTACTCTGGACAAAACATCTGAGTTGAAAGATTTGCATATTTTTAAACAGGTGCATGCCTCAGGCCTGAAAAACAATGCTGATACTTAAACATTATGTCCACTTAATCATACACTAATGAGGATGTTGGAGATCAAAGCTGCTGCAGGGACAGAGCTGCAAGGCAACTGGAAAAATACAAGTTCAATTGATTTATACATACATCGAGTATTTAACCTGTCCCACTCACTGACTAACACTGCCTGCTGAACCAGGCAGGCTTCTTTTTGTTCAACATATTTTTTTCAAGTGGAATTTACAGTATATAGAAAACTAAAATGAACCTCTGATTATACTTCTTATATAACTCTTATCATTGTACAAAACCACAGATAAAAACTTTCAAGGGCAGCTCTGACTGTGCTACTAATTAAGAAGCCTGAAGTTCCTGCTGTAAAGCCGGAGGGGTTTGAATCCTTTGACTGCACATAAAGGTAAAATGCATGCATTAAGCTGCATGCAATCTGTTTCTCAGGAAGGCTGTGAATTTTGAACATGGCCTTAGACTATTAACAACTATCACAGAACTTTCCCAAAGCAAATTAAATCAAAATCTTTGCAGAAGTCAGACAACATAAAATGGATTAAAAGTCCATTTTAATGACATTTCATCTTGTAATTTAAAAAGAAAAGTACATGAAATACGTAATGTGTTTATTAATATTTTGTCTAAGCCACTGAAATGTTAAGGACAACAAGCTTTGCCAAGCTATTCTCTTTTCTTTTGGAATTTATGGCCAGTAATATCTTCCAAGCTTCTCCCATAATACATCAGCGCACTTAAGGAAATACGAGTCTTTAAAGCTTCTGGTTATAACAACAGCATCTAATCAACCGTGTAAAGTTGTTAGAAGGAGGAAAGCAAAACCAAACAAGTTTGATGATAGCGATAGAGGGGGTATCTGACGGTGGATGCACTCTGTCAGCACCACCAAGTGGTGAGAAATCGTAGAGCCCATGTAAAACTTCTAAAAACTGATTATTTCTGTTATTTCAGGTTTTGTGCATGGGTGTGTTTCAACATTAGTTGATGTAAAGTCCCATTCTGCAACTATATTTAATTACGCTAAGATCATGCAAAAATAGTGCGTTTGAGAACAGACTCAATGATCAGGAGAAAACAAACGCAAAATTGAGGGTTGCAACTGCTGCAGACGTCTGTGACTAAATCTGAACAGGACTTATCAAAGCCGGATCACAACAGCGCGAGGTTTAGTGTAAGACATGCTTACCAAGTGAGGTGCCCAACTCCCGTTCATCTAGTCTTGTGCCGCTGAGAAGAAAAGAGTGGAAACACAGAGGTTGAGATGAAGATGAAATATCCTCACTTCTGCTGCGTCTCCGAAAATATGGACCTTGGTATAGAAAAAGAAATAAATGGAGGGGTAAGAAACTCCTTCTGTCTCTACAAAGATTCCTCTCGCTCCTCCGGAGCCCCGCGTGCTATTTCTGCCCCACGGGAAAGCGCTCTGTGCCGGCGGCTCCTTAGCGCACGGCTTGTAATCGGACACTGCACTGTCGCGCTGCGCCACACACAATGTGCCTCCTCTCTGTGGCGTGGTGCGAAAATGGCAACGGCGCTTTGTAAAAAAAAAGAAAAAAAAGGAAAAAAAAGAAAAGAAAGAAAGAAAAGTATTTTCCTTCAGCAGTTCTTGTGCAAAAGAACCTTTCCTGAAAAAATAAAAAATGAAATAAAAAATCAGCCAGAGTAGAGGAGATTCTTCCAACAAGGCTGCCTTCAGTTACAGCTGCGCTGCTCTGGAGTATGGTTTTGTTGGCTGAAGATTGCGCCCCCACTTCTGCGCGTCCACTCCAGCAGCGAGGTGAGACGTGGCAGCGGCGCACAGCTGTCCTGCAGGTGGAGGAGAGCGATGCAGACCCGTAAAAAAAAAAAAAAAAAAAAAAAAAGCCAGGTAATTACTGAGATTTGTCATATCTGACATATATGATGACATCTTTACATCTATGCCCCATTGATCCCAGCAGGAGAATTCTCCTTTGGTTTGTGTATTCCAACAAGGTCAGAAGTCAATAGCATGCTTCTGATAATAATCCTGGGGGGTCTTCAAATATATATATATATGTATATGGATATAATATATGGATATAGTCCTTGATAGAAAGTGATTTGAAAGCCATTTTTAAAACAAAATATAGATTTTCACCAAGTGTTAAGTTCACAATCAGTAGGCTTTGAACCCTGCCATACATACTGTTGTGGAACTTTTAATAAAGACATGATGAGAAGTGACGTAAAAGTTTAAAGACGAGTCTTTCATTTTCTGATCAGAAAGGGTAACGGTCAGTAGGCATGCAGCAGTTCTAAGAAGTACTGCAGAGATAAGAAGGACAACTTGCTTTTTATTTGGTGCATTATCAACATCCAAATATCTAGCTTGACTCCATGTGGTCTTCATCCTCATACACCGCAAATCAGGCCACGGTGATACCTGCAAGGATGGAACCCAGAGAGGATCTGGACCCTGCATTGTTTAAGCAGGTATGATTAAAGCATAAAGTCAAGATAACTTAGTAAATATGAAGAATCTAAATTCCATCACAGTATCTGCAACCATATTGAGCCAACAGTCAAATATTTTGGATGAAGACTTCTGCTGCTGCTTTGTACAGCCAGAAGTTATTCTTCTTTTTTTTTTTTTTTTTTTTCATTTAAGCAAATATTTACTATTTCTAATGTCAAGAGTGTTTGACACAGAAAGCAAAGGAGAGAAAATGACAGCGCTGTCTCTCCATGCCTTTATGTATTCTAATAGTGACATCCTTGGTTCAATTACTTATTTATCTCCTGGTGAATGAATGCTTGGAAATGAATGCTTTACTATCAAGCTCCAAAAGCTCACTATGTCGTACGCAGCTTTAGGGCTCTGACAGTGTGTGTCTGTCTTTTTGACAGACACGTAGCAAAGTCAACAACAGCTTGTTAATATGTCTCTACATTAAACAGGAGCCTGCCTCTGTGACTGCTTTGCTCATGTGTACCCACATCTAAATTCAAATCAGGTAATTTTCATAAAAATGTTGCTACCCACATGGGGGAAGTAAAGCTGAGATTTACATTTCAAGTGGCCTCGGTGCAACTCTGGGAATTGCGTGGGTAACCTTTTTCTTTCTCTTGCGGTTTAGGGGGATGCAGAGAGAGCAGATCTGCTGCATATCAGAACAGGCTGGATGAAGTTTTGGCAGGCCAACAGGCTATAGTGCTTAACAAATGCAATGCAGACACTAAAGGGATGAATAAGTTGAGCGCTGGTTGAGACAATTAATTGACTTTATACACATACACACACACACACACACACACACACAAATCAACTTTCAAATGTAGTTTCATCCATTGTAAGTGCTGTGACCTGCAGAACTTTATCTCCACGCATCAGGAGTTTCACTCTCTGCTCAGCATGGTGTGCTCTCCTTTAGAATAGCAGTTTTACTCCCTGATGGCTGAACCCGGAGAGCATGTCGGGCTTCACAGGGTGAGTAGATTTCATCAGTAAAAAGAAAGCAAAGTCTTTAAATGCATTGTCAGACTGAGGGTTGTCTGATCTTAAGTATATTTTAAGTACAGTTTGTGATGGGAGGTTTGAGACTCAAGGAGCCTAATCCACAGTCTGACGCTCATTGCTCACTATTTTGATGTCAGGAAAACATTACAAAGTTGCCAGGCAACCACAAAAACGTATGTTTAAGATGGAATCGCCTCACCTGGCCATAAACAGTGGTTTGACTTTGTGTATTGTCTATATGCTGTATCATTTTTTTAGCTTTCTGATAAAAGTGACTTTGTAGTGAAAACTCCTGTCAGTCTGTCAGCATATGCTCTGAGCACCTTGCCGAGCACTCCGTCAGGCCCTGCCACCTTTCTAGGGTTCACTGTCTTTAGCACACGTCTCACTTCATGCTCTTGTAGTGTCGGCGTGCTTGTGGTGGGGAGTGGTGAAAGTAGTGTGGCTGCTGAGGGTCTGTTTGACTCAAACCAGGCAAATAAGGAGTGGAGATCCTCTGCCAGGGAGGAATCAGTCCTAGCAATCACCTGATTACCGCTTCTTTAGTTGGTGATTTGATTCAATTCTGGCCACATGCTCCTGGGGTCATTCTCAGCAAAGTAGTCCTCAGTCTTCCTCTTGTAGGCCGCCTTAGCCACCCTGATGCCTTTTTTGAAGGCCACACTGTACAGGGGCAAATACCTGTTCCTCAACGTTAAGGCAGTGTTGTGGCTCTTCAGGAGTGATTGTACAATTAACAAGCCATTTTATGGTGAAAGAGATTAACACGAAGAATGACATGTCCTCTAAAAAAAAAAAAAAAATAGCAAGAAAAATAGTCTGTGTAACTTCCAGTGTCTGACGTTTTGAAAAGACCTGCTGTGATATAACCCACTGCCACATTTTCTCCTTGTCTTTTAATTGTTCTTACTGTTATTGTTTTGCCATCCCGGTTCAGTGTTGAGGTTGCTAATTACACACATGTATACGTGATCCACTATCCTACTATGGAAGGTCTCTAACCAACTACAGGAGAGCCATTTACACACTTTTAACAAAGTGATCGTGTCAAACTGACATACCTTGACTGAGCTAATTTTGCTTTAGAGGAAAAGACCAAAAGCTCACTGACCATCTTTTTAATGTTTTTTCCTTTTTTGGCTTTACAAGAAATGCGGAAGTAATAATGATTAGAACAGCCAACAACAATGTAATTGTAATGTATTTTTTAGCAATCAAGATCTGGTTCACAACACAAACCACAATGTGGAGTTTCTAAAGTACTGGAGGCTGCAGTTTCAGGACTATGGCCACCGTCTCTGGATAACAGTTCAAGTCCCTCAGCATCACTTTGAGTACGTTTTGCAGTCATTTAAACTTTTTCTGTTTCATTTCATGTTAAATGCTAAAATGGTTAGAGTTAAGGAAGAGTGGATGTTCCAGATGGGGTTATTATTCTCTAACAGTAACTCTTCATTACTCCTACTCTTGCTAATTCATACACCTAAGTACCTAATACAATACATGAGTTTCCTGAAACTATGGCTCAGAAACTGCAGCCTCCAATAATGCAGTAATCCCTAACTACACACATGCTCTGGTCTACAAAGAGCAAGGCTGGCCACTGCTTCATGCTAGGGTAAACTAAACCAGTAAATGTGACATGTAAATACAAAGAGCTACATTTTCTCAGAAGATTCTACGGGCTGTAGCAATAAATTTTAAGTAATAGTCAGTTTGTATCTGTATGGAAAGCAGGTACCATTGAGAACAACACAGTAATTTTAGAATGGTCTCTGGGCTTTTATGTTCATCTGTTGTTGTGTTTACTTCATGTGAGCATGTGCACATGTAATATATTTGCGTGAATGAATGTGAAATAGAAAAAAAAATTACAAACAGCAGGCCAAGCACAATTCTTGAGTGCCAAACCTCAGTTGACAGTTGCCAAGACCCCATATTCCTTCTGTCAAACAGGCCATCTGTCATGCTGTATCTCTGCCATATCAGGTCCCAGGCACTCTCACACTTTGCAAACACAGTCAGTCCACTTTCCAGCCACAGGACCATGCAAAATACACACTCTCCCTAGAACTTAAACTTATTATTTTCACATGTTGAGGTTGTAATATACCTGCATACACGAATAACTGTATGTGAATGACTATGTTTGGCTGACTCAGGTTGCAGGTGATATGAGAGCACAGGTGAGCTAAAAACAAAAAATAAATGTTTTACTCACCTCCCACAAGAGCAAGAGCTGAGGTTTAAAAGAGTTGACTATGACTATGAAAAGATAGCATGGGTGAGAGAGAGATGAGCTGGTCAGCTGTGAAAGACTGCAGTCATTCCTCACTCTGAGCTCCATACCTGCAGACTCAATGAGCCATCCCACGCTGCAGCAGGGCTAAAACCGTACGATTTCTCAGGCTTACTCAGCCTTACCCTGCCCTGCAGAAGCAGCATCCAGGGCCTTGTATTGCCAGAACTCCACAAAGTCTACTTCACCTGCCACGCTCCACAGGAGGAAGAATTGGACAATGATGCTGTAACTGTCAGTGTCAAAGGAAGTGTTCATATAACAGGAGAGAGAAAGTTCTTCTCTAAGTTTAGGATGGCAAAAGTCGGGTAAAAGACCTGAGGCCATGCTCTAGTTATGACTAACTTCATGTCTGTTCCGGTGTTATCATGGTAAGCTCACCACTTTAGTATCTCATACCAATTTTTGGATGGGTTATTATGAATTCTGACATCCAAAGGATAAATTCATTGTTGTTGTGGACTTTCCTGCAGCCCCATCTGTGAAACATCTCAGTATGCACCAGAGCAGCCCAAATTTGGAACAGATATTCAGGCTTCCTAGATGATGTGTCCCATGACAATTGAGTGGATTGCCATGAAATTTTGCCTGATTATACTGTAATGATAAATAGACACATTTGCAGACAATTAAAAGCCCACAGATGCGTGAAGTCTACTTAGACTCTTAAAAGATAAAAAAAAGAAATAGATAACCTTATTCAAAATAGAAAAAATCCAATCCTGCAGTATTTCTTTCAGAAATTGGATGACCTTTATATGATATGGTTATGATAGCAATCATTTAAATAATACAAAAAGTACAATTGTTATGTTACTTACACAATAATAAAGTGTTAACCATGAAAATAGAGTGTGAGACTAAAAGTGGCCTGATATCAGTTCAACAAACCTTTATGTCAAGTCTCAAGTCTTTGACCTCAAGTCCAAGTCAAGTCTCTAGTTACTTTTAGTTGTAATGAGTAATCTGCTGTCTGGTCTGCTTAGAAGGCTGCATTATAATATCCAAGGAATTAAAAATCCGTACTCAACCTTTGTCTAACTGCAGTTTTGTAACGGCACTGATCTGTAGCTTAAACTGATAAATGCTCTGTCCCTTTCCTCTGGACAATTTCTTTGCTTTACTTCACTATTTGCTTCAAAATTGAATAAAACAACTCAATATTTGAATTAATTTAGATCCAGTATTTGCAGACCCAATAAATGTTCTTTACATTCCTTTGTTGATGAATAGTTGTTTTTGGAAGTAAATGAGTAATTGGACAAGAGTTATAAGGACTCATTTATAACTTATACTATTATAAAGTTCTAATGAGTAATTAGACAAGAGCTAATAATTCTAGTCAAATAATTTTTACAGTGTTTGGTGCTTCAGACAGCCTTATTTCATGGTAGAACTACATAAACTGGCCCACAGATTAAAACACTACAGTTTCACAAACAAAGCTGTAGAAATAGTTATAGATTTTCTCTGTTTTGATTCATTTATTTATTACTGAACCACAGCTTACATGGTAATTTCATTACATCAGTGTTCAGGGTTTCTATGACAATGTTCATGCTCCATGACACTGTGTGTCATTACACCCAGTGTCCACATCTTCCTATACAGGTATGTCAGACACTGTTGATTTGGCTGTAAATGCATATGATGAAGTGGAAGGAGCTAGTCTGTGGATTTCCATCCAACACACATTTAAGACACACCCCCGCTTTTTGTCTCTATTTCCCTTTCACTTGTGATTTTTGTCTGCTCTACTTCCCTCTTGCAAATGGTGATGATGAACAGCCAAAACACAGCATTGGGATCAGAAGTGCATGACGCATGCATGGCTCATGCATGGTAAAGTTGAGATGTTACAAAAGACTCGGATCCCCCCTCACCCACCCATGTTAGAAACTAGTCTGTGGCTGGCTCCAATGAAGACATGGCACTACTTTTTAGAGCTGCAGTTTCTAGAAAGATTATCATCTGTGACACTATGAGATACCAAGTACATGACTTCTTAATTAGCTGGGGGGATCGACATGTTGTGTTTCACCAAGCTCTGCAGAACATAATCTGCTGCATATTAACTGGGTGATGTTTGTGCTTAATTTGTGCAATTTTTTACTGCCCTGATTTGTCTGATGATTAGTAAACAATGCTGGGCTGAAACACCATCAGATAAAATGTACTTTTCATCAAGTATACAGTTATTGATCTATATATTTTAAAAGAAATATGTGTAAGGGTGATGTTTTATAGATGACAGCCCTACTGTACAAAATTAGTTTAATTTCCACGCAGGACTGGAAATAGGCACTCCACCCACTGAACTTTAAACTCCTTGGTCTTACTTATAACATCATGAAAGTTTAATCCATCTTTATCCTGTCCTTGGTCTGTCCAATCCTCATCAATTTGTTACTGTGCTGTGTGGGGGTATGATCTAGTATTGTCAGAGCAAGATCCTTCTAAAGGTAGCGAATAAATGGACTGAGTGAGATAATGAAATGCAGCTCCAGAGTCCAGGGGGTCATCTTTCTCGCCTTCTGCCGAGATTCCAGCTGGCTGTATTTGTCTTTGTCCTCCCCTCTATGGCTCATGATGGATAGCAAAAAGAATATGGCTGATGGTAAAAGTTTTCCTCTTTTTTTGTGTGTGTCTTCTTTCTTTTTGCCACGATCACCATTAGCAAAGTAGCAAAGTTAAGGGCTGGAGAGATGAACTCCGTGAAATTCAATCATGGGAATTGAAGGTTTGGAGGCGTGAGGTCTTGGCCCCATGGGCAGTTTGGAGATTGTTTCAGATTAATTAATGTCAAAAATGGAAAGGGTGAGGCCATTGAGGACAATTATGTATGGGACTGCTGGGCATGATGTTCGCCTTTCACAGTGAAGAGTGCAGACTGCTGATTTCTGTATCTGTGTTAAGGAGACATTTTATTCTCAGTCAGTAATTTTAGGCAGCAAAAAGCAATTTGAGAGGAGATAAGGTAGGCAGAAGCTACCCATGGCTAAATGGATAGAAAAATAAAGCCACTTATAAGTACTCAAGGTGCATATAATACAGAGGCACCACAGTGGGGGAAACTACCACCATCTCCTGTGTTGTAATCTCTTGAAAGCAGTCTGGGTTAAAAGAGGAATGCCACTCAATTAAAGGGTCCAGGTTTCACCACAGATCTGCTAATATGGGGGTATTGAAGAACAAAAATGTTTTTCTTTAAAAAAAAAAAAATCTTTTCTACTTGGAGAAATGTGTTAGTCTGATATTTACCCCGAAAATCACCCTTCAGTCACAGACACTGCTTTGCCTTTTCCACTGCATTCTTAATAGAGGATTTCATCAACAGTGCAAAATCTCAGATTAAGCAGATGAATAAACTGTACTCTTCTCCTTTTGGCCATGGGGGACTTGAATAAATGCTCACTGACACTGTCAAGGGAAATTGAAATAAATCCTCCAATTTCCAACTCAGCGGATGCTATTTGTTTCTTTCAACGCCATCTTCAGTTTCAGGGTGACTGCACTGACCTCTCACCACACAGTACTGGCTGTCCTCTTGAGTGCACATGTCCACAAGTCTGAGTCCTCACAAGCTGAGGGCACAGGCATCATTCACACCGATATGACACACATATACACCACATGCTCACAGCCAAGCAAAACTTTTGCAGCTCTGTCTGATATGTCTTGTGGCTTTATTTCTGTCTTTTTCTCACTCACACATAAAGCGTGGCACCTTCAGACCGACCAAAGCAGTGGGAGTTTTCATTTGCATAAACCATGATGTTCTCTAACCAGGTGTGCACACTGCATCGAGATTGGTCTTCTCGCTACAGTGGATTTATAACTCTGGAGCTTTGGAAACCATGATTTATGTCCGCAAGTGACATTTTATTTTTTTCATAAACGAAACATTATAGAAGGAAAATAACCCCAAAAGATTTAAATCAGCAACCAAAACTCATATCAGTTGATAACAATCAACCTCATTATTCTGATATTATATTATATATTTGTATATATATATATATATATATATATATATATATATATATATATATATATATATATATAAATATATACATCTCTTTGTTCCTGTACCCGGCATACAGACAAAGGCTCACACAATCAAATCCAGTCACCAAACAGGTTAAGCTCTGGACACCTGAGACTGAGGGCACACAGCAGGACTACAGACTTGGAGGTGTTTAAAGCTGCAGCCACTCTGAAGGACTCCTTTGTAAGTGTACAGGACTATGCTAACTATGAGACTGGGTACATCAGCACTTGTGTGAATAACATTGTGTCCACCACACAAGTCAGGAAATTCCCCAACCAGAAGCCCTAGATAAACAGTCAGGTACGTCATATGCTGCGTGCTCGCTCCACTGCATTTAAATCTGGCAATGAGACTGCGTACAAAGCTGCAAAGCACGGACTGAGGAAGGCCATCAGAGCAGCCAAGAGGCAGTACAGAGAGAAACTGGACTGCTTCTACTCCACTGCTGGGCCCAGGCGCATGTGGCAGGGTCTGCAGCACATCCTAGACAGGAGCAGCTCCAGTACCATCAGCGCCACAGAGAGTCTGCCTGTTGACCTCAACACGTCGTACTCCTGCTTTGAGACCTCCACCACCCACACAGAGAGGAGGCTCTCAGACACCTGGACAGCAACACCCCCTTCTCCCTCACCAGTCATCTCACCAGCCCAGGTAAACAAAGCTCTGAGGAGGATCAACTCCCGCAAAGCGGCTGAGTCAGACAACATCCATGGACGAGCTCTCAGAGCATGTGCCAACGAGCTGACTGACATTCCATCCGTCCATATTCAACCGCTCCCTCAACCAGAGAACTGTTCTTGCTTTTAGACCACTACCATTGTCCCCCTCCCCAAAATGAGCCACCCCCAGCTGCCTGAATGACTACAGGCCAGTAGCACTCACTCCAATCATTATGAAGTGCTTCGAGAGAGTGGTGCTGACCCACATTCAGAGCTGCCTACCAGACATACTGAACCCCCTGCAGAATGCCTACTGGTCCAACAGGTCCACCTCAGACGTTATTGTTGCAGTTCTGCACATCTCCCTCTCACACCTGGAGAATAAAGACTTCTACATCAGGATGCTCTTTATTGACCACAGCTCGGCATTCAATACGGGCATCCCCCACAAGCTCACCCACAAACTGTTTTTTCCTGGGACTGCACCCCATCCTCTGTGACTGGCTCCAGGACTTTCTGACTGGCAGGCCTCAGTCTGTGTTACGTCCCCATGCCTGTCTGCCTGGAGCCTGTCATTATTACATCTGGTAAGAGAAGCAAAACGAGGAGTACTTCAGTACCGGAAGCAAACATACCTTCCATCCCACTAGGGTTGGTTGCCTTCGTTCCCCTCTCCGGGCGTCAGGACCAATCCGAGGAGCTTCTGGCCTTTAAATGAGGAAGACTGACATCAATATGGGCAGCTGTGCTCCCTGTGTGCACAGTTTGCCAGTTTGGGATTGTTGTCTTGTCGGTTGAACTGTGAATAACCCTTTGTGGTTGTATTAGTGGGACTAGCTTTCTCTGGTCCTGGTGAACCTGGTGAAAAGACACTTGTTGTTATAAGCTCATATTGTGTTTGGATAAAGATGCCCTCGTGTGGAGACACTTTTTGTTTGGCACAATCTGAGTGATCTAGCTCCTCAGTTTTGTGTTGATTGTTTGATTGATTGTTTAGTTTGTTTTGTTTGCAAAACCTTTTACCTGAATAAGGACACCTTTTGTTACAGTTTTCTTTTCTTTGTTTATTTGTTGCAGGACCTGGTATATTTCCAATTGTAGACACCTTTTGTTTGCTTATACTGAACCTGATTGAGGTGAGTTTTGGTTATTGTAAATTAATTGTTAATTTTTATACCATTACGTTGTGTCCGGCCCGCTTTGTTACCAACCCTAGTTTCCCCTAGCCTATTAGGGTTCCTAACAGTCTGTCAGGATCGGGAACAGGATCATCACTGGCACACCACAGGGGTGTGTCCTCAGTCCCATCCTTTACACCCTGTTCACCCATGACTGTGCGGCCTCCCACAAGGACAACACCATCCTGAAGTTTGCGGATGACACCGCTTAGATAGCACGCATCACTGGTGGGGACGAAGCAGCCTACAGGAGGGAGGTGGCCTCTCTGGTGTCATGGTGTGAGGACAACAGCCTCACCCTCAACACAGACAAGACCAAGGAGATGGTAGTGGACATGAGGAAGGAGAGGAACCCCTCTGCTTATCCATGGGCTGGAAGTGGAGAGGGTGAGCAGTGTTAAATATCTGGGGGTCCACATCAGCAAGGACCTCACCTGGACACTCAACACCACACAGCTGGTGAAGAGAGCTCAGCAGCGCCTGTACTTCCTGAGCAGACTGAGGAAGTTCAGCATGTCACCAAATATACTTAGAAACTTCTACAGCTGCGTCGTTGAGTCCATCCTGACCAGCTGCATCAGCATGTGGTACGGCAGCCCTACCGTCACGGACCGCAAACACCTTCAGAGAGTGGGGAAGACTGCGTCCAAGATCACCAGGACTCCGCTGCCCTCTCTGCAGAGCATCTACCAGCACAGAACCCACAGAAGAGCTGCCTCCATCATCAAAGACCCCACCCACCCCCAACATGGACTGTTCACTCTCCTCCGCTCAGGCAGGAGATACAGGAGTCTTAAATGCAGGACAACCAGACTCAGAACCAGACTCTTTCCCTCAGCCATCAGACTCCTTAACAGCTGATAGGAGTCTGTAAAACGACCTGTACCCTGCACACTGACTTATCATTGTCAACCACAGTAACTGCAATATTGTTTACTGTTATGCGTCTTTACTTATAATAGATATTACACATGCATCTTACCGTCTACCTCGACAGTGTTTTGCACAGCTGATCATTTATTGTTGAATGTGGCACAACAGTTTATGTAGCACATTGCACATTTATGCACACAGATTATTTACTCAGTTTTTTTTATCTTATTTTTATTTTTATCTTCTATCAAGTTTTTAAGCTGTTTTTCTTCTATTTTATAATCTTTTATGGCCTTCAGTGTGGACAGCAAAATAAGAATTTCATTGTTCAGGGAAACTTCTGTCCTTATTGGGCAAATGACAAAAAACACTTTAATTCTTGATTCTTATTGTTTCTTGTTATTTTCAGTATTGCACATCCTGTTTTTTTTTTTTTATTATTATTATTATTATGAGCCAACATTATTGCAGAGAAGCTCATTATAAAGGAGAGTCTTGGATATACAGACATCCATCATCTCTGTGCCTCTCCTGTAGAGGCCAGCTGCAAAGCACTGTAACATGCAACTCGTGCTTCGCATGAGAAACGAGCGTTGTTGACAGGTAAAGGGGCGCTTCAGTAATTGTTTTTGTCCCACACTGGACAAGTTAATTAATTTCAATTACTGGCTCTCCAGTTGGGGGTTGGAAGTCAGAGCTGGGCTTGGCTTTGTGGAGGAGGTAGAGTATTGTGTTTATTATTTCATCTATCAGAGAAGACGTAACTGTATTCTGAGTTGATACCTGTGAGAGTGCTCAGACAGTCTTTTCTCTGAAGTTGTCTTAAGAGCTGCTCTGCCTACTGATCGAGAGAGAGAGAGAGAGAGAGAGAGAGAGAGAGAGAGAGAGAGAGAGAGAGAGAGCTCAGGAGAGTCAGGCTGTTCACGTAGTAGAGCCAGAACCGTCAAAATGGCATTAAAAGATGGAAGCAGCAGCTTGTTTTCATGAAATTTAGGCCATTCCACGAAAAGGAAAAACTCTTTTGCTTTGGCTTTGAACATTCCCTCGCCCCCGGAGTCACTTTCACCTTTCCCCATCTTTGAGGCACGCCTTTGGACAAGATGAAAGCAAATGTCTGAGCACTTCAGTCAGGGATAGACAAAACTATAGAGACTGCTCATGTGAAGTAACTGCTCTTAAAAGCAAGAATTCAAAGGAGAACAAAAGACTTCAAACAGGTTGTAATGGTTGAATCGTATTGGCAATACTGCATTGTTTTGCACTAAAATGAGAAAACCTCATCAAATGCTAGAGGGTGATTTTTGAAAACAACTTCTTTGCTCTGGTCCCAAAATTCAAGTAGTGTATTTTATCCCTGTTTTAAGTGGCAAATAATAAAAAAATAAAAAAATAAAAATAAAATCACTGATAAATGTTCAGAAAACCAAGATTCACTCAATACATTCTATAAATTTATCAAATCCCATAGCAAAAAAACTGGACAGATAACGTCTTTAGCACACTGAAGCTGGCTTTACTAAATGTCAGATCTTTGGCTGAAAACTTCTTTTATAAATCAATGATTTTATTACAAAGCACAAACTTAATTACTTGTTTTTAACAGAAACAGAAAATGATTTGGTTGTTCTTACAGAAACGACTTTTAAAGTTTGTTTGTAATGCACTTGTTATTGCTTCCTGTACCCCACTTTGATGCTTTTAATGCTTTATGTAAAGCACTTTGAATTGTCTTGTACATGAAATATATATATATGTATATGCTATACAAATAAATTTGCCTTGCCTTGCATTACCTTCTTTCGGACAGTCACTCCTTTCCTTTCCTTTTCTTGGCTTCACACCAGAAAAAAAAATAAAATAGAAAATGAGAGAAATAAGGGTTCTGAGAACACTGCTTGCTTCTCTATGAAAGGCATGACAGAAATCTGCCCAAATTCAGTTATTTAAAAGTATGCAGACAAATGCAACATTTTGACCATGAGGACATTTGCAGAAAGGTCAGAATTGCTCTTTTTCTTTTGTATTGTCTCATAGTATTTGGTAAAATACTCCTGAATGCCTTGTTTATGTGTTTACCTGTTTTAACAGCCACAAATTCCATATTATAAAGGTGATAAGTGTGTGTTAAACACTGGTTATATTCTCTTTCCCTCACCGATTGGTTACACATAGGCAGCCAGAGCATATGGTTAGTTTAAGGGATTGAATTGCTGGGCTTATGTTAAACATACTCTACAAAATGTCTGGCCCTAAATGACATCCTCTAACAATGCCTAAAACAGAGTAAAATGTCATTTTTCTGGCTACATCAACAAAAGACACAACCATTCAAAAGAAACTTCACCTTCATTCATTTATAAATTGTTCTTAATGTTATGGAAAACATGCTCCATTCAGAACTTTTGTGTCTACTTCAGGTTTTAAAATCAGAGGCACAGGAAGAGATATAAATTTGCTAACAAACAGCTAACGCCTAATCTGCTTAGATTTATAAATGAATTAATACAATAAATCCTTTATTTAGCTTATATATGGTTGAACTTCAGCTAAGTTTTAATCTGAATTTTTTACATCTTCACCACAACAGTAACATTGTCAAAATCCAATGAGACAGCAGCATGAGCACAAAGACGTTTCCTCCCTGCACCAAATCTATCACTGTGGAAGCCAGATCCCTGACTATGATGTCGCTTGGTGTTCATATTAATTTATTTTTCTAATGCAGGTTAATGAGCAATCAGTATTATAGACAAGAAGAACCAGTCAATTCACTATGGACAATTCCAATCAAAAGAGAACAATGAATATAAAAGGCAAAAAAAGCATAAAGAATATAGGAAAACATAAGTAAATAAAGATGGATAAACTTTTCTTTACACATGTGCAGGAAATAGAACCAAAAATAAGAATGCGGTCTAAAGTGTGCTTGCATGAATTTAACTGTGAGAGATAAGAGGTTTAGTTCAGTCGGGCTCCTTGTCAGCCAGATGGTAGCAGGCAGAAAAATCTGTGTGCTGAACAGCTGTAGTCCTTCACATTCCAGCTGCAGCAAATGTCTTGAATGGAGGCAAGACTGTTACCAGTAACGTTTTGCACTGTTTGCACCATTCTTTGTAGCGTTTTCCAGCCGTGCAAGGTTTATCCAATCAAACATAAGTGAAACAAAGTCTTTAAGTATTTAGCAGTACATGGTACATACTATACATAATACTCTGATGTTAGTGATATTCATCCAATTCACAATTCATTTTAAAATGGCCTTTACTTTTAGAGCCCTCATGGTCAGGCTCCTCCTTACATATTGGACCTTTTTCATCACCTCTAAGCTGTGCTGTTGTCATTCGGTGAGTGTTTACTAGTAGTCCCTTAAACTCCTGGACCAGAGGGGATACAATCCTTTCAGGCAGCAGCCAAACTCTGGAATGAACAGCATTTCTTCTTAAGATGCTTAAGAAGCTGAAGAGCCTTTTTTTTTTAATCCAAGCTAACTTGTCATTACATGAGGGTTTTAATGACTGTGTGTATCCATGTGTTCAAATATTATTATTGTTTTTCTTTATGCCACTGTGATTTTTATTTGTGGAAGGTGTAATATAGATAAATTTTACTTCCTCTGTTCAAGTTTACTAGTAGTTAACTATGGTTTAGAGCAGGGCTACTCAATTCGGTCCTACGAGGGCCGCAATCCAGCAGGTTTTCCATGTATCCCTGCAACAACACACCTGAGTCAAATTAGGTGGCTCTAACAGCCAATCAGGTTCTACACAATGACACATTAATTTGACTCAGGTGTGTTGGTGCAGGGATACATGGAAAACCTGCTGGATTGAGGCCCTCGTAGGACCGAATTGAGTAGCCCTGGTTTATAGTTACTACACCAAATGTGTCTAAGTCAAAACTACATGATTCCGACCAAACCTTATTTTAAAACACAAAAACCTAGAGCTTTTAGTGTCACAGTTTGTAAAAAATGAATAATTAAATAAAAATTCTTAGGCAATATTCAAAGTTATATCATAAGCAACTCCCCCGATAACAATCCAGTTATTAGGAAAATATGTTTTCATTTGATATTTTAAGGAAACTACAATTAGTTTAACATTTACATTCATTATGAAGCTATTTATTTATTTGTCACTTGCAAAGTCATCCTTTTATTTAGTTACATGAAATAACAAACATGGACCTATTATATGGAAGATCGGGTAGCTACTGGTTAAAATTTAAACAATACTATACTTCTTATTTTACTTTGGATATCATTGTTTGATTGTGTGGTAAGTCACCGGTGTAATATGTCACCTGGTGTCTGACATAGCGGGCTCTTTTTGACTGAGAAATATAGATATAATGCATAATATTGATTTCAAGAAATGTGAAATGGCAACATATTTTCCTGGCAGCTGGGCTGTAACAGGAGATGAAATGCCACCAGCAGCATAGACATTTAGCTTTTTAAAATATATTTCCATCTTCCATCATGACATACTTAGATTAATGAAAACTACAAGTTGTTTACAACATGTTTAAAGAATTAATATTAATTTCCCCTGATCCATTAATAATTTAGCCATTCATCAGAGTAATGGGTTAGAGTCAACAGCAGCAACGGGGATTCTAGAGACATTTACTTTCCACCCAACCAGAAATTTTTAGAAATTTTCATATGTTTTCATAAGATCAGTGTGTTCTGTTGGCCACGGTGGTGATAACATTCCTAAATGTATGTGTGTGATTCCCTATTTAAATCAGGAAAATGCTAATGAAATCTCAATTGTATACTTGAAAGTTCTCCCACAGGAAAGCTACTGATTTCCCAGGCAACAAAGTGAATAAACAGCCCAACTTTGATGCCTTGTTGAGCCATATGCCCATTTCTCACTTCAGCAACGCATGTATTACCATAATAGCTACATGGAGCCCCATCAACCCCTTAATTGATTGGTTAATTGCTCAGAATCCCCAAACTGTATCCCAATGACCGCCTAGCGTCGCCTCAGGGATTGTGGGATTTGTGTCAACATTTCCCCATGTCATCTCATTTATTCTCTCTTCCTGCTTCTCTTCTGCAGAGCATGAAGCATGAGATTGGATTTACAGTGTAATGGAAGAAAGCACATTGTTTCTCATCTGTGAGAGAGGAGGATGGGCCTGATAAAACCCTCCTACTTGCCGAGCTAGAAAGTTGATCGAAGGCAGCATACAGGGAAGCAGATTTGTTTGTTTTTCTTGCTCTTTGATTAAGTTTACTTTCTTGAGGGGGGGGGGGGGGGGGGGGGCAGTTCTGGTTTTATTTGCTCAGTTGTGCTAAGTTTTGGAAGAAAAGCAGGTGTGAATGAAGGAGGTCATCATCAAGCGATGTAATGCTCAGTGTTGACAGGTGAAGTGTTTTCTCCAATAAGTTTGTGGTGCAGTTTGCATAGAAAAAAAACATGATGAAATTCATACTCTTTGTTTAAGCTCACTGTTTTGGCAGCTGCAATAAAGATGACTCAGCATCCTTTCCATCCAAGTGTGAAACTTAATTAAGAGGAATAAAATTAGCTGCTTCTCTCTCAGATCTAAGGAATGTCTGTTTTTCTCTCTGACTTCTGGCTTTTCATTTTTGTTCAGTGACTTTCATCCCTGTGAATGAAGTGCCATTATCAGTTAATTACCTCTTATCTGCTTTACTGTTGCAGTGATAACAATTTCCAGTGTCACAACGAAGCATAATCTCTGTAATATTGCAGCTACCGTCTATTACCGCAACTTTATTTTTATTTCCATTTGTATGAGGCTAAAACAAAGAGAGCAACGTCTATTTGTTCCGGCTGGAGCAGTGACACAGGAAGGTCATCTTTAGATGCAATTACAATCCAGGCTCTACTAGTTTGTTGCTCAGTTTAATCACTTGACTTTTCAGTTCTTTATTTAACTAATGCACAATCAAATAGCATCCAGTTACAATGTGCTGAACTGGGATGAAGCTAACATTTTGTTCACAAGAAAACAAATTAAAATGTCATATAAAAAAGCAGGGATTAGCATTTTAATTAATTTGTAATAGGATGCGCTGGTCACAATTGATAAGCTCTGGTGCATGCATGTCCTTCGTACATACTAAAAGCACATCACAATCAACAATCCCACTCTGGATGAGACTCACCAGATCCTTCTTCCTAAAGGGATTTTGTCCCTCTTGTCCCTCAAGTGACTGATCTGAAAAGACTTAAAAATGTGTGTCACACTCTGTCACATAATTTGTATAAAACTAAACTGAATTTAAAAAGTAAAAATATCTCTTATTTATTTATTTATTTATTACAACTGAGGAAGTTTCTTGAATCTTTAACATATTCATGGACCTTTTAAAATACAATGTTTTAAAAATATGCTTTAAAATATCACAAAGAAAGAAAGAAAGAAAGAAAAAAAAAAACCCTATAGGTCAAATTTGAAAAAGTCTGATAGCAGAGCCAAGAACAGATGTAAAGGTCCCAAACCACTTGAATTACAATATGTAGAAAGGTCAACATGAAATATCCCCCATTTGATGCCAAAATGATCCTGGCTGTCCCAAAATTAACTTCTTTGAAGGGTAGTATGATGGTAATTAGAGAGGACAAAAGGAGTTTGTTTTTCATAACTTGAAAAATAAAATTCTATTAAGTCAATGAGCTGATGAGAAAAAATGGCAAAAATCACATCAATCTTATATGTTTGATGTCACTAAGACAAGTTTTATTAGCTTAACTGATCCCATCTCTTCATTTAGCACAATTTGTCACAATTTGTTAGAAAGTGAAAAATGGCAAGATGGTATGAATTTTGCTGAAACCCATGTGACTTGACTGGAACCCTGAGACACTAGTAGCAAAATTTCATAAATTTAATGTAAAATGAGTTAGAAATAAAAAATTTTTGCAAAGGAGTTGACAGAGTAACATTTCTATTTGCGCTATGCTTCCTCCATCTAAATGTCCATGACCAAATTAACACTGTTGAATGTCTAAATTTTCTAGCTTTTCTTTATCTAGTTAGATTTAAAAAAAAAAGACTGGGCTGAAAGGACTGTGTAGAATGAGACAGGTCAGCAACCTCTGTACAGGGGCTGATAGTACAGATGTAAATGAGACTTAAAAAAAAAAAAAGATTTTAGGAAATAATTGGCTGATTAGATTACCACTTATAATACTAATAATAATCTAAATGAAGCTAAATATGTGAAAGCAAATAGCAAATGATATTTTTCATCACTGATTGTTTATTTAGGATGATCCTTCTTTGTATGAATTTAATCACTGCTGCACAAACAGCTACACTTCATTGCTAACAATCTTACTTTAAGTCAAATCACAAGTTTTGTCAGTGTTTCTTCAGCATGATTGGTCATTTAATTGTGCACAGCTTTCACATCTGGTGGTTTAATGACTTTTACATCCTCTTCATAAAATATAAACAGTTTGGAAAGACAAATGTCCATGTAGGCAGTTGACAAGATGATGCTGTATAAATGCTGCATAATGACCAGGAACATGGTTGAGCTGAAGTAGAACAACATATCGAAGTGAGTTACATGCTGCGTTCACTTGAACTTGGGCATCTGAAGTTTAGAATAGAATAGAACAGAATAGAATAGAATAGAAAAAACTTTATTGTCTGTCCTCAATCGTGACAGAAATTCTTCTTGAACAGGGCTTCAACATTCACAAAGTTTCTGCACATTACACAATAAAACACACTGAAAAACAATTAATACACACACAGTTTCTTTAAGGAATTGTTAAAAACACCAATGGACAAAGGGGAGTGTTTAAAATATAATGTCTATTTCAGTTTGTTCCATATGGTTATTGCAGATGGGTTGAAAGATTTCTTTTGTAGATGTTTTTCTGGGACAGTAAAATAGCTATAGCTAAAAGTAAAAAAAACCTTTACAGACTGTTTTCATTACCAAAATTTTAAATTTTGAGAGTGTTAAAAAAGAACCCCACAGGAATTTAGTTTCTGCTGTAAATGATAAGTCTGCAGCTGAAAATTGAAAAGATGGATGACCAAAGGTAGTATGGACTTTTTGAATCAAAATGTAAAAGTCTTTATCAGAATTCAAATATTGTTTTGAATTTAACAGAACTTCTTACATTTGCAGATTCTGAAAACCACTTACTCCACGCATACTAGGTCGTTTGAAATACGCAGTTCTACGTTTGTCACTTGCAGGGGTTAGCACGCTACTGCTGCAGCTGGCTAACATGCTACTGCATTGCTAGCCATTTTCTACTTTTAAAAAATTGAAGTAAACAATGTAAAGCTATGTTTATCTTGTTTAATTTAAAAATGTGCATGCTTATGATACAACTATTATAGGCTATTTCCTTACCTGACGGAGGGTAGACTTGTCAAAGAAGACAAGTAACCATCAGTCAAAAAAAATAAATAAATAAAATAAAAAAATAAATAAAAAGCAAAGCAAAAGAAGTAGACAGATGTGTTCTTAGGTGCATACTGGAAAATTTCTTTGAAATCAGTATATCACCTATGTACTTTTTGCATGCCTATACTGCCTACTGTTTATCACAATTTATATAAATCAGTAAGTACTGCTACTATTGAACAAAGTTTCAGTAACAACCCAAAAAGCTTATGTTACATTAGTCACACTTGTATCGGATTTGTTCTGTTTTGCAAAATCAGCTACAGGCTCATAGCCTGCACCCACATACTGTCGAAAGTAATATTCTAAATAGATGCAAAAGGTTGACCAAACAAAGATGTGCTGACGAATCATATTGTTTTATCTCAGAACTTTTTAGACAAAAAACTCTCACATCAGCAGTCGGCCTACATGCCACATCAAAGAGAGTGGAGGAGTTGAAGTGTCCATCTTGATTAGTATGTTAGCATGCTGATCGGTGTGTGATCTGAAAACACAGACGACATAGGCGTGTGTCGACGCACAAATAAACACATATGCACACACTGAGTTAAACTCCTTTTCTCTGCTGGTGTTACAAACACATTCCAAGCATATCCCCGCCTGGTGATGGAAACATAAAAAAAATGTCTTGGCAAATACAAACTCATTAAAATACATGCAATCTGATGCTCAAATAAACACCAACAAAGCCCAGCTGTAGCTTTGTGATATTTCTACGCACATGATCCAAGCATATTCCTGGAGATTGCAGACGGAGCAATCTTGGCACATGAAGTTGAATTCTGCATAGTCAATGTGAGCAGCTTTGACTGCTTGTCATCTTCACTGGACTCCTACTTCAAGCCTGTAAGCCAGTTCTCTGAAGGGGCTCCAGTTACTCAGCAAGTACAGTTTGGCTCAAACATAAGAATTCAATTAAAATGTAAATTCACACTAAGCTGATAAACGGAAAGAACAGTTCTTTTGGCAGCACACAGGAGGCGTCTTTTTAAAGAGAGGCTTGTATCTTGTCTGGGACAGCAGGTGAGCATCAGGGCCCACCGGGCAAATGACAACTGCAACAACAGGATGAAGAATGACAGATTTAAGACCGTTCAAAGGGATTTACAGACTGGTCTTGTCTCTGCTGTAACCTTCACTGCTTCTTTTCCCGACACAGATCTTCTGTGTTTTCCAAGTCTTTGTCTGGTCTACTGACAGCTCCTAGAAAAACCCAAGTCAGGTCTGTGCCTGCCTCTTTCAAGTTTCTGCAAAAGTTGCACGGGTTTGCAAGGAGCTGACACATTTCTTCAACTTACTGTAGCTTCAAAACAAAAAAAAAAGTCAGCAACACACTTCATGTGAACTTCAGTGTCCCGAAGGCAAATGCAGCATTTTGGGATACTTGAATCCCAGTATGAATTACTACATTCTTCTAAGTTTGATTCGGCCTCAAAATTCTTTATGATCAAATTCTGATCTTTCTGAAAGCAGTAAGGAAGGGGAGAGAATTGTCATTTTTATCTTTTTCAAATAAACCCAGTGGTTTTTATAAATCACAAAGTCACTCACTTCAATGATAGGTTTCCATTTTGGAGGTTAAAAATACACAACTTTTAGTGGGACTGGTCTACTGGAGTCATAAAGAGCATATGCTGAAGGGAATCATCCAACAAGTATAATCTATCCATCTGTTATCTATACCTGCTTTTTCCAACATGGGGTCAAAAAGGGGCTAGATCCTATCCAAGCTCCAACAGGTATAATAAATTTTTAAAATTAAATGACTACTATCTTGACTGCTACATCATTAAACCCAGCCACATGTCTTCACCAGTTGCTCATCCTTCCTTCCTGACATTCAGACATCCTCACTTATCTTGTCATCACACAGACACAGGAACAGGCATGTCCCTGCCCTCAAGATTATCTATTGTGGCAGGCCAAGGGGAAATGATCAACCTGCTTATCATGTTTTTGACACTAGATGAAGATTAAAGCTGGAAGAGACAGTAGAGGTTTAGTCTGGAGCACACAAGTTTAATCTGGACAATATACTCATAATGTCTTTTTTTTTTTTTACATTATACTGGCTCTGGAGAGGTCAGTCTTGAGGTGTCCTCTTGACCCAGTGCAGGTGGTGAGAAGCTGCCATCCCACCAAGACCATGCCGCATGATGCTGTGGAAAGCTCCTTCATAGAGAGGCTGCGGCACGCCAAATCACAGCTTTTGATGATAGATCACATTAACAAAACAATAATGCCCAGTTGGCAGGATTTCTGCAAAATTTTAATCCAGTTGGTCCCAATCTATGAAGCAGGCATCCTCCAAAATTACATTACTAATTTGATATGTCATGAAGCAAAGGTTTCACAAAAGATTTTTGTATTGATTCTTATGTAACAACAGAAATCTGCAAGAAAATGACAAGGGTCTTCAGCTGGATGCATGTTCTGTGAAGAGATCACAAGGGAAGAAAGGATGGGAAGCAACCTATTCAGTGCACCCTATTTTCACAAATAAGTTGTCACATAAAATCTAAGCCTGAAAAATAAAGACACACTTGAAGAAAGCAGACTTCAGGGTGGAAAGGGTTGCAAAACCGTCTCTAAAGAGTTTGAACTCTGCCAATTCAAAGATGGATATTGTGTACAAATGAAGGACATTTGAAATACCACATGTAGAGTAGCTACTTTGTGCTTAAGACATAATAAAATGCTTTGGCTTAATTCAAAAATCCATCTCTTTGTTTGCATAAACCACTTTACAATTAAGCAAACCAAATAAGTAGGTTTTAAAATATGTAGTACGATTTAGAAGTGTCATCTCACTCTTGATTTCTTTGTATAATGTCAGGAAAATTGGAGCTAGGTGCAGCAATACTTGAAAATGAAGCACATAAGATAGAAACAGAGTTATGAAAATTTATTTTACATTGGTTCAATAATCTTGAGGGCCGGATCTGCGGAGGGTCCATCCCTCCATATGACCGGCTGCTGACGGTTTTCAGTCCAGTTCTTGCGTTATTTGGCATATCACAGCCCTTTCTTCTTGTTTTCCTTCCTTAAGAATGGCTTGTCGATAGCCACCCTTCCCACAAAAACCATTTCTGAAGACGCTTCTGTCAACACTAGATGGAACACCATTTAAACTTGTCCTGTCCAGCATCATGGCAGGCAGAGTGATGTTCTGGCTGCTGTGCCAAACAAATTTGCTTTGCCAAGAGGAGTTTTATGGACATAAGGCCCCTCTTGATACTTAAGCAGTATTCTTTATTTTTTAATTAGTCTGTTGCTGATTTTACATTTTAATGCTGGACCTGACGAGAGCGGTGTGGGCAAAAGAAAGACGAGCATAAACCCCTATAGCCCCCTATTATGTGTTTTTGCAACAGGTTTCTAATAACATAGCGTCTACACATATTATTTCTAAAACACAAGACTTTGCATTGGCATTGGTTTAGGTGTCATTTTTATGCTTGAATGGGTCACTGTTAAGTAGCTTCATAAAACAAAATAAACACATTCCTCTGAAAATGGTCAGGTACATGGTCAGAAGTGGTCTGACAATGCAAGCAATGTTTAAAGAAACTCATGCAAAGACCTTCAGAAAGCTTGGAGAACTATCCAAGATCATTTTCAAAGATTACTGGAAAAGTCTGACAGCTGGGAAGGAAAATATTTTTAAAAAATGAAAGGTGGAACAAGTACTGTAAGTCCTGTAAATGAGGGTCACTCGCACAAGGTGTTGCAAAAGCCATTAAGGCAGATTTCCATAAATAATAAATGAATATTCATCAATTCTGTAAAACTGTAATTAACATATTACAAAAAGACATTGCAACAAAAAGTAATGAAGGCGTTCAGACTGAGAAAGAAAGCAATCTGTTAAAAGCTAAATGAACTGGAAAAGTCACTTACAAGCGTTGTGTTGTGGATTGTGATGATGCACACTCGTTGCACAAGGACGTAATATGAATTTGAAGCAGGAAAAATAACAACTCGCGTTAATGAAATGACTTTACGAGGGAAATCAAAAGCAGAAATGTTTGACATCTTATGCTTTCCTATTTAATTAAAAAGGTGCAGGTTTTTTTTACATGGCCACTGCACACTTACCACCCTCAAAATGCTTGTCATTTTTTTAAGAACAAGCTGCATGTATTTGCACAGTTTGGGAACACAATTTATCTTTTCCAGACAACAGGAGGTAATTGAGTCATCTATTCTGCTTCTCAAATGGCCTTCAAGGCCTCAATAATCTCAAAAAGGGTTCAGAGAATATCCTTGAGGATATTGTTTTGGGTTGCATCCATTATGCGGTTGTTTATACCAAGATGTAATGATTATTAAAGTGGTGTGCATGACGAATTGTTGTCCATTTCCAAAAATGCTAATATTTCCACTGAAAGCATCAATTACTCAAAGCAAAACCACGGTGTGACTAACACAGACTGCTTATCTATATTTACAGCTGACAACAAAGACTCATGAATGAATATATGAATCAAGAATAAAGTGTCCTTGATAAATTTTTTGAAAAGCAAAATTTGCATTAACATCTTAATTAATTAACACCTCCTCTGCCTCCACCTCCACTCTGTCTGTCTCCTGTAACCAAGTCATGCAACAACTGGTGAAACTGAACCAGAACAAGGCTGCAGGTCCAGATGGTGTCAGTCCCAGAGTTCTCAAGACCTGCTCAAAACAGCTATGTCCGATTCTCCAGCACCTGTTCAACACCAGCCTGAGCCAGAAAAGAATCCCGGTGCTGTGGAAAACATCCTGCCTTGTTCCAGTGCCTAAAAAACCACAACCAGCTGAACCAAAAGACTACAGACCAGTCGCCCATGACATCTCACGTCATGAAAGTCCTGGAGAGACTCTTACTGGCTCACCTCAGCAAGCAGGTGAACACCTTTCAGGACCCATTACAGTTTGCATACCGTAATGGGCTTGGGGTTGAAGATGCAATCATATACCTGCTTCAGAGAGCCCACTCTCATCTGGACCAGTCAGGCAGCACTTTGAGGGTCATGTTCTTTGATTTCTCAAGTGCTTTTAATACGATTCAGCCTGCTCTGCTGTGTGAGAAGCTGCAGAAATTCCAGGTGGATCCCTCCACAACCACCTGGATTTACGACTACCTCACAAACAGACCACAGTTTGTGAGACTGAAAGGTTGTGTGTCTGAGATGGTGGTCAGCTGCACTGGAACACCACAAGGGACTGTACTTTCACCATTTCTATTCACGCTGTACACCTCAGACTTCCAGTACAACTCTGAGTTCTGTCATCTGCAGAAATACTCTGATGACTCAGCAGTTGTTGGGTGTATCAGTGATGGACAAGAAGCAGAGTACAGAGAACTGGTCGGTCAGTTTGTGAAATGGTGCGGTGACAATCATCTCATCTTGAATACCAAGAAAACAAAGGAGATGATTGTTGACTTCAGGAGGAACAAGAACACACATAGAAGTGTTTCCATCATGGGAGAGGAGGTGGAGGTGGTGGAGGAATACAAGTACCTTGGAGTTCAGCTGGACAACAGACTTGAGTGGAAAAGCAACACTGAGTACATTTACAAGAAAGGTCAGAGCAGACTCTACTTCTTAAGGAAGCTGAGATCTTTTAACGTCTGCACCAAAATGTTGCAAATGTTCTACAGGTCTGTTGTTGAAAGTGCAATCAGCTTTGCAGCAATCTGCTGGGGCAGCGGCATCAGAACCAGAGACTTGAAAAGAATTAACAAACTGATCAAGAAAGCCGGTTCTGTGCTTGGAGTAACTCTGGAGCCGCTGGAGTTGATCATCAAAAAAAGAATTCTGTACAAGCTGACGAAGATAATGGAAGATCCTTCACACCCTCTACACAACGCCGTGACGAAACAACAGAGTGTGTTCAGTGGGAGGCTTGTTCAAGTCCGATGCAAGACAGAGAGATACAGAAGATCCTTCCTTCCAGCAGCTATCAGGCTGAAGAACAAAGCCCTTAATTAATTAATGTGATTGTTTTACTTTACTAAAAAAAAAAAAAAAAAAAAAAAAAAAAAAAATTACTACTACTACAATATTGAATTTCCCTTTGGGATTAATAAAGTATTTTTCATTTCATTCATTTCATTAAAAATACATCTATATGCATATTCCAAGTAATTTGTTTCTTTGAGTTAGATTCCCACATATCATAGTTTAAAAAGAAATACAGTGCCCACACTTGCAGAAAATTTCCAGCTCTGCTTATCTGTATGCAGCTTTGAGAGCCACCAAATACAAAAAAAAAAAAAAAAAAGATTCTTGAGCACACATTCCACAAGAGGGCCTGACAATTGATCTTCATTGGGCTCAATTATTTTTTTCCATCAAAAGTATGAAACTTTGGAACAAAAGTCAATGGCATTTTTTTCTGACCTAAATGTGTGATAAAAAGACATCAATCTGCACTGAGGGGATTTCAGCCAGGCATACTACTTGTTTGGTGCTCAGCAACAAGTGCAGGTTGATTTAAAACATGTGGATGTAAACGTCAGCTGTGCAAGGCTTCCCTCTAGTGGCGGATCAGGGACTCACACGCTCATTCTGGTCTAGAAATGACACCTTCACATTTGTAAGCTTCAAGTCTTTGGTCATCATCCCGGCTATATTTTCACAGGTTTGGAGTTGGAGGACTTTAGCAACATGAAAAAGAAAGATACACATGATGTTTGCATGGAAGTGAGACATTTCTGGGTTTTAACCCTTTGGTGCATAGTGTCCACTACATAGGTATGCATGGGTGTGGATCGTACATTAGCAACTTCATTGGACATTAGTGAGTCACTAATACTCTGCCATGTATAAAGAATAAATACATTTGATATAGTATATATACATACATTGTAATTATCAAGTTTGCCTCAGTGATAAACAGGACAAGAAAAGGATCTAGTTGTTTTTAAAGAAAATTTATATTTTATAAATATTTTCATAGATTAAATAGAAAAATCAATACACTGCGAAAAAGTTAAAATAATATTAAACAACAGAAAAACATCAATGTGCATGTCTGTAGAAGTAAAATGTTTTATTTTTAAAAAAAATGTGGTAGTTTTGTAATAATTCATGCACCAGAGGGTTAAAGGATTTAAAAGCATTGAGTTGGATATGTTTTAGCACAGGTGCCACTCTAATAAGGCAAAGCTGCCTGTTAAAAACCGAGCAGCTGACCTCCAGTGGAGGATTGTATATTGTGCCATAAGTACAAAAAGACCCAGAGTACATCTTAGTACAAATCATTTAGGAAACTCTTGCACATTTACTTGTACAATGCCCAAAGGGATGTGAAGGCTGGGGGAAGTGTTTTCTTTCTCTTTGTGTACGGTCCAAATTAAGTACGTTCACCAACTTGTTCATTTGATTTTGGCTACTGCTGAACTTTTTTTTATAAAAAAAAAATCTAAATCTGTTGTGCTGAAGGAAAAATGATGTCTGTTAAAAACAAAGCTTCAAGATGGAGATTTTTAAATGTACCTAGGACATAGAGGAAGTGTTATATGCACTGGGAGAAGATGGAGAAAATGTATGATGGTAGTCTTTTCAGTGTGCCATTAACAGTATTGTAGGATTTTATGTACTTAAAAAAAAAGCTTGATAAAATGTCTTATTAAATCAAAATTTAGATCTCTCTTGGACCTCATTTTTGCTCTTATATGTATTGTGAGCTGTGAAGCCTTATATAAAACAGGCGTTTGTATTTTCACATCTAGTCCAATAAAGATGCTCAAAGCAAATGAACAGTATGAGTTAAATATTTAAATGTCACAGCAAAAGGTCTTTATAAAAGTCTCTGTGAAATTTCAGTTTTTCTTTGTTAGAATTGTTTTATTTTTTGCTGTCATTATGGTACTGAAAGTAGATTGATAAGAAAAATATTTTTTTTATTCCAAGCACAAGGCTGCAGCATAAATGTTGTAAAACCAAAGAGTGTAATTTTGAGCTGTCCTTTGCATCTACATCTGAAGAAAAAAAAAAGACAAAAAGTTCTGTATGAATGAAACTTGAAACATTGTATATATAACATTTTTTTTTATTTCCCCTGACTCAGAAAAAGTTAATTCCCACTCAACTCACACAGCTACAAAGTGGAGAAATTTGATATGTCAACCACCACGGGAATGAACATGAAGTTATCAAATAGGACATACATGACAGAAGAAGCCTCTAACACAATGGTTAAGGTAGTCAATCATCATGTGGCTGCTAGGTTAGAGATGACATACATTCAGATATGTACCTCACAGCTTCTCTGTTGCACCCGTTACATTGCTAAACCACACATAGAAAAAAAATCTGGTAAAAGGCATCAGTGACAGCTTGTCATCACAATGTAAAGGATTACCATTAAAATATCACATTTGTTTCAAATATCTCATTTCATATAATCCAAAAGTTCACACACACACACAAAAAATAGTTATACAGCATTAATTGTCTTTGTCTTTCGCTTTTATGCTGAGAAACTTTATATAAAATGTAGGTGCAAGCAAGCAATGAAGAGGCCAAGCAGTTAAGCAGTGGAGTTGCCATGGAAACTCAATCCACTGGTGGGTAAAGTAAAAATATTTGAAATAAAATAAATGGTATGAAAGTGGTCATTAAGCATTAATAGGAAGATTGTATTTCTTTTTTCTGACAACCCTCACCAAGAGTGCAAACACCACATTTGATGTCAAAACAGGAAACAGATGCTCATTTAGTCTCTTTTCCAGATTTGCTAGCGATATTCTAGGTAACAATAAAATAATTACAGATAAAAAGTAACCAAGAGGCTATAGAAGAAGACAATCTGTGCAGCAGTTAGTGGGGATTAGAAAATGTTCACAACAAGGAATATGGCAGATGTTTAGGTCAGAGAAAACTTATAGAACAGAGCAATACCAGAGTGGCTAATAGGGAGATCTAAGTAGTTATCTTAGAAGAAGAACTAGAAGTGATGTGTGGGTCCATGCTAAAATATCTCTTACTCATATACCAACATTTATATAACTAAACTTACAGGATAGGTAGGAACTGCTTTTTCTTTGGCCTGCCATAGGCTATAAGAAAAAACAAGGCGCGGAATAGCATCGCAGCATAGCGTCGTTCACTCAGTCCAACATACAGTAATGAGTGAAGATATTTCAGGTTCACAAACAGCGACGATGCAGTCTGATGTGTGTGAAGACCACAAACCTCCTTAAACATCTGAGAACATCATAACACAGAGACAGAGGTGATGAGGTGACTTCGAGAGGAGAGGAGGTGCTGCTAGTGCGGACACAGATGTTTATCTGAGTCATTTGGGGCTGCAGGTAGGTCCTATCAGAGGGAGAAAATTTAGAGCTGTTGCCTATGTGTAGAACTACTACTGGATTTTTGGAGAAGTGCTTTATGTCTGATTTCTGCTAAGTTTAAGTTTTTGTGCTGATGTTTAAACAGGAGTTCTTTGCAAGCTTAAAACTAAGGCTTCATTTTTGTTCAAATGTGGAGCAGTGAGTATGATTATGCAAGTAAAGGTTGCAATGAATAACTGCATGCGTTCAGGTTAGAACAATATGTCCCCGAGATCACCTCTCCTCAATTCAACAAACCTAAATTTATTCAGATAAGATTACCGGCCAAGGACATTAAAACTTAAACCAGGTGGGCTGCTGCTAAATAGAAATACTCCCAGGCTGAAAATTGGTTGCTTCATTTATAGAAAATAAGGCGACATTATGTGCATCTTCAATTTTCAAGACTGTGTTGAAGTGCTTTACAACAGACTTCAATTTTAAAGAAACAAGAAATGTAAAGAAGCTGCCATGCAAGGCGTCAGGCCACTTTTAGAAGCAAAAACAGTTGTTTTTCAGCCCCATGCTGCTACAAAGCTTCCCTGCATAGCCACAAAATGTAGCATCGCTTAAAACCATTACTGGAAGTAGATGACTAGAGAGCGTCTTGTTACACTTATTTCTGCTTTTAAAAAAAAAAAAAAAAAAAGTTGCAAAAGTCTTTTTCAAAGAAATGCTTTATAAGAAAATACAATAATTGCTTAATCTGTACCAGGCTGTTCCAGATTAACAGAAATATGACATTAGTAAGAAGCTTTTTTTGTCTTTTTGGTTAGTATTTACTTTGCATCAATTGTCATGGAAAAACAATAACTGAATTTTCTAGGTTATCCTATTTTTGCATAATTTTGTTTAAGATTTGTTTTTTGTTTTTTTTTAGAAACAGGAACTAACAGCTCCGTCACCATGTGGCATTTTCCCTATAAGCTCTATGGGTCATTTTCCAGGGTTGTTGCACACTTTTTTAATCAGGCAGTATTATTTTCAGCTAAATTCTTCTTCTACTGTAAATGTAGAGCAGTGACAGGCAGCATATATGAGGATATGCAGAGAAAAACCTTATCTTCTGCCACGAAATGTTTTTGTTTCAACCAGTTCCCCATTTCTCATTGGTCTGACTCAATGCCATTCACATAACTAATATTCACTTGAATTACCCAATGCCCCAGTATAATCACCACAACATATTAAACATAAGTTAATAGGATAATTATCTAGAACATTTAATGTATTTATTCTTATATAGTACTTGAGTGCAGAAATGAAGCACTGAGTTTGAAGTTGAAGCTATTATGAATGTGTGCATACCATGGTGCTCCAGATGATTAACAGCTTGTCCATTCTAGTTGTCTGTATCACACTGTTGCTGAGATACAGCATGCAGAACTATAGACACTCTCAAGATGCAGAATCAGGAACAAAAACTGTTCAACATCCTCTCATTTCCCCTAATTCATGCTTTAAGAATGAGCCTATTAATTCAGTTCAGCAAATGGTCATAGACACACAACAACAACATGTGTATGAAACAGAACACACTTTAAAAGTCTCTTAGCTATCCTTGCTGTATGGAAGGTTCTGTGGTCCTGACTGAGGCACACAGGCTTGCTAAGGCTTGTCATCAGTTATTGCAAAACTTATCAGATGACCACTTTTTCATACAAAGAGGAAAAGTAAAAAAAACAAACAAACAATAAACACACAAGTACACATTTACAGGCAGGCACACGACCATCCAAAATAAACGTTTGCTCTCACGTGATGAGAGTTAGGCTGGCAACGATCGCTGAGGTTGAATGTAGGAAGGCAGTGCATGGAAAAAAAAAGGCAAACTGGCATCAGCGACTGTTTTAAGTGAACCTGCGCTCTGACAGGGACTCACTGTGATCTCGTCAGTCTTGTTGACTGACTTGTGCAGGTGGAATCAGTGTGTATGGGGGAGGGGCTTCGTTGACACTATTAGAATTTGCGCCCTCAGAAATCAGAAGCGTGACATGAGAAGGGTGAGGGGCGTCGACTTCGTCCCCTTGGGCACACTCACTGTAGGGAGGGGGCTTCAGATCAACCTCTGAAAGGAAAGCAGAGGAAAGGTCAAGCAGTTACAAGGTTGAACATTAAAGTTGTGCGACTGATAAAAAGAAGGTTTAATTACGTGAATCTTCATGCCACATTACTCACACCTGGTTTACATTTGCAAGGAGATCCAGTGCACTGAGGCAATGCTCTTCAATAATCTTTCAGCCTCATTAATAAACATATGCTATGGCAAATTGTGGACTGATATAAACACTAAAATTCCTATCCTACAAGAGAGATGCTCAGGAAGAAAACAAATATATCACCACTTTAAATCCTCCCTGGTACTCTTCTCATAAACCACTTCTCAAAAACCATTTATAAATAAATCAAGTGGCAACAAAACTTACTTTGATCAGCACAGGATGTAAAACAAGTGGTCCCACACATTTTCCTTATATGGCTGCAACACCTGCCTACGCTGTCTATTTTATCTTCACGCTTTTAATCAATTAAAATGCTTTGCTTAGAACAAAGCATAAAACCCCCTCTTGTGTCTGCCCCTGGAAAAAAAAGGCAGCATGCAGTTGCATTTGTGCCGAGATGTCACATATCCACCTTCTATAACCACATCCTGCAGTCAGACGGAGATTGAACAAGCGCTTCTGTCTGAATGTGATATCATTTGTAAAAAGAGGACACTCTAAAACCTGATTTGAAGATTAAGCAATTGGCACAGCCAGCTTGAGTGTTTTTAAATTAACACACAGAATCTTATTAAGAAAAAAATCTGAGGTTAGTCATGCGTTATGCATGTTAATATAAGGATACAGAGGTTTTCAGCACATTTAAATATAATGTAAAAAGGGAAAAGGCTAGCATGAGCACAGGGGTGGAAATTAGCTTATAAAAAAAGACAAAAAGAAAGTTGTAATAAGGGAAATATAGAGGTAAACTTCTAAAAAAAAAATGGGAGCCTCTCAGCTTGCAACCATAACAGCTAAAATTTATTTCACTAAGACATACCTAACAGACACGAGACTACTCTTCTAATGCTATAAAAAAACAAGTTTCCATTGAGATTAGGCTACAGATATAGCGTTATGACTTGATCACAAAGCAAAGTACAAAACAGTAATCCATTTGTTCACATAAGTTTATGAACGAATAATGAGAAGAGACTACTTTGCAGTTATTGTCAGATCATTAGTGGTTTTCTGGCAAATGTCTGACTCGTGTATTTCTTTAATGGAATGAACATGACAAGAGTGTTGGAAATTCTCTTCAGTATAATCTGTGTTCTGCAGCACATAAATGAAACCACACCAATGAAGTAACCACATTGAATTCAGTCATGAACCAAGAATCAGTGCAAATGTAGTTACTGTGCTGAACACAATTCAGAGATGTCAACTAGAGCGCATATGATGTGCTGATGCTAATGCTGTGGTGCCATAAACTAATATGACAATGAGCATGTGCCTACAAGCGGACTTGAACATAAATGCATCATATACACACGTATCCAACTTTAATTTTCCCCAAGAATCTTTTACACAGGTTAACATGTTGCATGTAGCTTACAAGAAGTAATGAATGAAAAAGAAGGGTGAAGAAAAACAAAACACACAAAAAACAAACAAACATAAAAATAACGTTTGCAAGCTCACTTCTGAATCAAACACAGAAGCAAAAGTTATACATCACTGGCTTTATAAAAGTATGCTACCTCCAGAGACGGCCTCATATGGTGGCGGCATGTCCAGGTGGGAGATGGATGTGGTTGGTGGCAGGGCTGGGGAGGGTTCCTCTATCGACAGGTCATCCTGGACTCCATACCAATTAGGCCAGGCGGATGTTTGCTAGAAAGGGGAAGGAAATACAAGTTAGTCACACACACAAGAAAGCAGAAGCATGTTAAAACACAGAAGCACAGTACTATTAGGTTACCCCAGAGGCCTGGTTTTTCTAAGCTCATTTCTGGAGATTATGGTTATGATAATAATGCTCCTCTGAGAATAACTTGTCCCTTATAACTCTTTGGATTTGGCCAAAATTGACAAGTACAAGTCTTGATAAACAAACATTTTATTCCTTTGAAGAAAGCTTTAGTCTGCTTTAACCCATCTTAGCTCTGTAGTTGTATCATGTACAAGCAGGCAGAGCAGGCAAATCTAATAATAATAGAGTAATAACCAAGCAGATTGATGCTTTCATTACTTCAAAATGACTATTTTGTTGACAGGAAAAGCTGAGCAATCATCTATCACAGACTGCCCAGTTCGTTGTATTTGCTGCATTACGAATCTAAAACGGATACAAAAATATAGTCACATGATTAATAATCAAATCAAACTAATCAAATTTCCATTTCCATTCCATTCCACTGAAAAAAGAAACAAAAAACAAAGCCATGCTTTATGTTGTCTTAAAATAACTGAACCAACTGAAATGAAGAAGAGTAATCTATAACCTGTTAAGAGCTTCAATTTATCTTCAAGGTTTTGTTGTTTCATAAGTTGTTTTTTTTTGTTTTAATCCACCAAACCAATAAAAACAATCACCAGTGATAAAAGGTCCAATGCTGTTTGCCCCACCTACGTTGGGAATAGAAAATAACACTTGAATGCAACTCAAATAACAAATCTAACTCTCAGCTTGGACATGTGACCTGTGTGCAGACATAACTTTGCAGAGCAGAAGCAGTTGTAGCCTACAGATCATTTCTTTAAGAAAACCAGAAGAATGGAAACAATGCATTGTTTGAATTATGTCAGGAAATTATTTGCTCACATTTTAGGATATAATATTATACCATTCAGTAAGGTGTGTTTAGATAATTCAAAAATATGTAATTTAATTTAGTCTAACATATATATTTTTTTACTTTATGCCAGGGGTGGCCAACGTCAGTCCTCAAGAGCCACAATCCTGCAGGTCTTTCAAATTTCCCTGCTCCAGCACACCTGTCTCAAATTAAATGGATCCAACAGCCTATGAGGATCTGCACAATGACTCATTAGTTTAAGTCAGGTGTGTTGGAGCAGGGAAATTTGGAAAACCTGCAGGATTGTGGCTGTCGAGGACCAACGTTGGCCACCCCTGCTTTATGCTTTCATTAATGTATATATCTTAAAAAACAACATAGTTAAAATCAAGTCAATGTCCATTTGCTAACGCTAAAAAGCCAATCAAGTGATTTCTTTCACTGAAAGACAGTAATTCTGTCACAAAGGGGAAAAAAAAGCCAATGGTGCATTTCCCACCACAAAGACGAGAGAGACAGATGTTCACCGGCATTACAGAATATACAGCTAATTGTTGGCTCAGAGTATAAGAACTGCAACACTGTCAAAGAGGTTTGGCAAGTCATACTACATTATTTAAACCCAGAGTCTGAGTTGTAGAGGAATTTCTCCAGAAAACCTTTGGGGTACCAGGTTATGGATGACCAAGGTGCCTCCTTGCTGCACATTCCATTAAAATCTAAACAGGGAACATTAAACATCTGAGAAGTCAGAGAAAGCAAAGGGAGCAGGAAGAAACAAAGAGTAGCAGAACAAAAACCAGAAAGTGAAAGTAGAACAGAGAAAGGTATAAGAACGGAACAGTGAGTAAACCTAAGTGACCTCAAGGAAGCTAAAGAAGGGGTGAAATCATAAAGAAGTGGAGTTCAAGGACGTGAGAGGGATTCAGGAGTGGATGAATGGGTAGTCTAAGAGACGTAGACTGGCAGTCTTAAGACTTAACTGCATGTCCTCTCAAATTAGACAAACAGTTCTGATAACAAAAGATATCGTAAATGATCTGGGGAAACCCAAGGCTTACAAGCTCAGAAATTGTGCAGTTTCATTTGTTTACTTTTTTACAAATGGGGCATTTCCTGGAGCACAAATATTCCAAACAAGGCTGAAAATACCAGTGTCTGTCCCTCTTCCACTTAACCACACAGATAAAAAATATGTCTACAGAATCCGTACAAACTACAGATCCTTTAACAAACATTCGGTGCAGACGGTAAGAAGTGCGATGGCATTTTGAAGCCTATAGTGCTTACATTATTACATCAAATAAGCAGCCAAAAGGAGCCATGTAAATTAACCACAAGCTCAAGGAGATTAAACATTAAAAGAGTATCTCTTTTTTACCCAAGTCTCATATCTTATGCTTCACATGAATACAGGAAAGTTGATAGGATTTCTTGAGGAAAAAAAAACCCCAGGATGAGTAGCTGAAACTTATTTTTCCCCCATTAAACACGGCTGTCATCAACCTCAAAGAGTCTAAACAGACAAATAAACTCAACAAGAGCTCATCATTGCACAACCAGTCTCGCTCAGTGTTGCTAAAAATGAAACGTGTCTATTAATTGGAAAACCACAAGCATATTTGAAAAAAAAAGAGTGCAAACAACTCCACTGCAAAAATGCTGCACAACTATGACCTTATTTGACTCTCTTACACTGTTGTTATTCAGTGAACCATGTTCAGGTCACACCTAGAGATTGTCTTTACTACATACAAAAAAAAAAAGCCTACAGGCTGAAAACCACTTCAGTAGTTGACATGTGTAGCTCTACACTTACACTTTGTCTCTCACACATCTGATGAAGGTAGGCCCTTCCTCCGACAATGACTATCTGTGCATTGCGTGTGTTGCTCAGGTACGCTGCCAGCTGTCTCTGTCTTGACCGGTACCAGCACACGTAGAAGAATATTTTTATAATAATGAAGATGATAACAACTCTGTAAAAGAAACAGACAAGGGGGGAATAGGGGGGAGTGGTGCACACTGAAGTTTAAGTTCTAAACTCCACAGTTTGAGGCTAAAAATGCAATAAACGGCTGTAAAATTGAAGTTATACTCACATGTACCAGTACAGCTCCATTTTAAAAGCGTTTTATCACTGAGGGTAGTCTCATAACTGGAGAACAACTTGCTGACTCCTCAATTTCACCTGTAGACAGAAATGTTTTACTCGTTTTCACCACTACATTTTCTACATATAAAATTTGTATTATGGGTAATAATTACACTAGCTAACGTTTATAAACCTTGCAGTTCTTACTGTAACGTAAAACAAACTGCAACTTGAGCACCACGGCTCAAGTGTAAACTTACTTTTTTAACGACAAGGCGGCCTCCTGAGTTAGCTTACAAGGTGTGCCATTTTCTTAGCCGTTTTGTGGACAAGACCGGATCTCCAGGAGCCAGATGTAGGCTGCAGCTAGTTTAGCTAAGATATCGTGTAGCAGGCCAAAACAACAATAGCTCTATTTACCCCCCTCGGGAGCTAAACAACGACCGAAACTGGTCTGCTTTATAAGCATACCTTCCTGGTGTTTTTGCGATATGATTAGCTTGCTATTCGATGAGTAATTCGTTGATTGAACATTAGGGTGACAACTTAATTAGCCCAGAGGAGTTAAGCTAACGCGGACTGACTGAGCACATCCCTCTGTTCACTGATGCCTTTGATTTTCTCAGTGGGCGTTCACGAGACTGCTGCTTTCCTGCTTCCTAGTGTAAAGCCTCTCCCCCTTCACATAAACACATAGTTATGACATTTAATGGCTATTTTTCCGTTCAAGTGTAAGTTTTTAGATCGAAAAGATAGTTCAGACATTTTCTTTTATACATACAGAGGTATGGGAACGCAAAAGAGAAGCTATTTCAAGTAGGTGTAATTTTTATTTAACAGAGTATAACTGCTACATACTTACACTGCTAGCATAACTTATAAACTGCAGTTAGGTATTCTACTTGCCAAGGATCACACATTAACAGCAGAACATAAAAAAATGTATATTTATTGGTAGTTAAGAAAACCATTACTACAGCGACTTTTCACGATGCATCACAAATTCCCATATTCATGAGGGTTCTTGAAGGTAGCACCTGTCAACCTGACAGAGTTTAAAATAAAATATCATTCACACAAATGAACATATATAAATCAGTACGGTTGGTAAATAACAGATTATTTGTGATCCCGGTTTTGTAATCTGAATAACAAAGTAATTAGAATCTGCCCAATTACATTTGAAAAAAGTTATTACACACTGTAAAAGATGGCATTACATATTTGAAATATGGCTACAACACACCACGTCACTCTCATAGCAATGTTTTAGTTGTCTACTTTTTAGTTCATTGCTTTTGGCAATTCTAAATGCCAAATACATTTTATTGCATATTAAAATATGCTTAGCTTTCCCTTCTCTGGTTGTATTTTTGGTGGCATGACATGACCTTTACCACAGCAGCCACGTACAACAAATACCATCCCACACACTGACGAAAACATACAGCAAACATTTGTGTTATGTCAAAATGTTTTTGTAGGTTTAGATACATGCCAACAATGCAAATGCATTTTATTTATGTTGAAAATATTTTGATATTAAAAAAAAAAAAAAAAAAAAAGAAAAGAATGAATTTGTGTGCACATGGCCAACATTTAATTATGTAAATGAAAAACAATGTTCTTTGACTAAAATTTAGAAATTCAGTTTTAATGAGACTCAAAGTTGCAATTTTACACTATAACCAAAAGACATACACAAATACTTCTGAAGATGTGAGTGAAAATAAAATCTACAAAGTCCCTGATTCAATTCTTTGCTTCCATCTGGTGGTGACTATTTTAAAATACAATGCAACCTGCAACTGGCAAAAACTGAAGTATTTATTGAGAACACTTATACAAATACATGGCAATAATCTACATGGACAAGACTGCAAATCAAATTTAACAAAGTGGAGGGTTCAATTAACACTGGGAACTTGCATAACTTAGTAATCAAGAGCGCATAGGCATTAAATCTTTTCATCCAGACACACAAACCAACTTTTTAGATAAACATATAGACATGATTTGTTTTCTAATAATGCTGCATCAGTGCAGTCACACCTCTGGGTGGCAGACATCTTTCTCATCTGTTGTCTTCTACAATGATGGTCCGTCTTGGGTAGGTGTCTACATCTACAAATATATATCGAAACTCGTATTTTCCAGTTTCAGGATTCTGTAAAATGAGAAAAACCATTGAAAACCCATTTTAACTTATATGCAACATTCATTGAAAGTTTGGAATGACTTTTTCATCCTCTGCCATCAGATAAGAAATCAGTAAGAGAATGTGCACCGCCGTCATCAACGCACAGAATTGTGGTAGTATTCGCCATTTTGGGTGTAACCCCGGTCTGTTTACATTGGTCCAGCAGTGGCTCTTGTCTTCTTAATCTTGTTTTTTTTTTTTTTAAGTATTTAATCTTATCACATCCCAAGTTGAGAACTTGTCTGCAGTAGCTGCTTTGTGATCAGAGTACAGAAAGGAAATTAACCAGCAGATTTTCATCCCTACTTTCGTCTTTGTGCAGCTCTGCACCAAGTTTTCCAGGCGATGTTCTGGCTGACCGTTGTTTGGATGTAAAGGACAGTTTGGGTTTTATATGTAGAAGTAAAAATGGCCACATTTACAATGTGTCGTAGGGCTGGGCAATTAATCGAATTTTAATCGCAATTACGATCTGGGTTTTGAACGATCATAAAAATGAAATGGTCCGATTATTTTTTGTCCTTCGATTTGTGCTGTTTTCAAATCGAGCGCAGCTGTCATTGCAGCGCTTTGCTGCAGACTCCTCCCACAGCCCCGACCGCTTTAGTTTTATTCAGAACGAGTTGCAGACACCTGGACACACGGGAGGCGGCGTCACTCCTTCTCCATCATTTTCTATGTAAACTTGCGCAAGGAAGCGAAAATCGCTGCCCTCCTCCAGCCAAGCGACAGGCGACAGTCGTGCATGTAAAATGTTGCGTTCGTGCACGCAGACGTGCACACGGAGGCTTGCAACGCAACACAAAAAATAGAAAAATGTTAAACTTTTGTGAGTCGCGACTAAAAAATCCATCAGCTCCCAGAGTCACAGAGAGAAAAACGTTATAAACAACTTTTTTCTCAATTAACATAGTGAACAATCCGGGATTAAGAAACTCATAACACCATTTTAGTGGACTGTCTCTCTCTCCCCTGTATGATGAGTGTAGTGAGGGTGTTGTGAAAGATGTGGTGACCATCCGATGTTTCGCCACCACTACGGACCTGTGGTGAAATGTCGCGCTACATTTTATTGACGCGGATTTAAACGGGAAAACGAAATGTCTCCAGACTATTTTTTTCCAGATCACACCAGGTGGAACATAGCTGCTGGTCTGAGACAAACAATAGCTATGTGGACCTGGTGGAAAGAAACTAGTCGGCATTACCACAGTAAACACTTAAAATCCCCCCCCCCACCACCTCTTATCTATAATCGTGTTAAATAATCGAGATCTCAATTTCAATCAAAATAATCGTGATTATCATTTTTCTCATAATCGAGCAGCCCTGATGTGTCGGCTACATCAGTGGTTCATAACCTAGGGTCTGGGACCTCCCAAGGGGGTCCCCTAAAAACCACAGGGGGCCCCAGCGGCTTTAAACATTTGGAGCCATTGTAATTAGGGACAATGTGTGTACATTAATTTAAGAAAAAAAAAAGTAAGATTATATGTTGTTAATTTAACTTTGGCTTTACTGAAAGACATGACTCAGTCAGAAAACATTATTTATGGTGAAAGGCTCAAATTTAAAGGCATAAAATCAAACATGGTTTCAGCATGGGGTGGGGCAGGGGGTCCACGGCTTTATAGTATTTCCATGAAGGGGGTCCTCAAGGAAAATAGGCTGGGAACCAGTGAGTTAGATGAACAGGATGATGAGAGAACAGGTGAGGTGCTACACCAGAGAATTCATATAGAAAAGGTTACTGGCTGCAGGTTTGAAGAAAAAAAAAAAAAAACACTAACAATCTGGATGAAACTTTAATGTTCAGATGAGAACTCGACTTTCTTCCACCAGGTTGTAATCGTTTGGTCTCTGATTATGAGTCCTGGTGTTTTTCTGCCAGACATCCAGTCACAACATTCAGGATGGTTCACTTTTTTAAGAGTAGATCTGCTATCAGATCTAGTAAATTTTTTGGGGATATTTTATTGTTGTTTCACTGTTGTAATAAATAAATACAATTCCTCATATTTTTGACTGCGTTCATATTTTAACTGCTCCTTTTGCTTAAACAAGAAGTTTTAAATGAATTAATCCTGTATATTTAGACATGTCTTTTCCTGTTATAACTCCCAGAATATATTCATGTATCCGAAATTAATCCACACAAATAAACAGATAATATATTTGGATTTGGAATCAAAATGTCAGAAAAATAAAACTTTAATTAACATAAATGTTCAGTGTGATGGTGTAGTTGCAGCTGACAGTTTGTAGACTCGCAGGTTTTAGTTCATCCGTTTGTAAAATGGCTGCATGAACATTTATTGATCGTTAATTATTAAATACGTGACAAGTGTAGGAACTTCCACTAAACAAGCTAAACACTGACGTCTGAGACTGAAACACGTGGCAACGCATCGAAAGCTGAACTTCATCCATTGTTCAGCAGATTGTAACTAAGTTATTAATAATGCTTTTTTTTTTCTCTTAGAGCTTATCACGGTAAAGACACTTCTTTTCAGCGTCTTAGACATGTTTTTAGCACAAGTTTACTAGTGAGAAACCTGGAAGGGTTGATGGAAATAGAAGCCAGGTGCCCACAACGTGGTGGAGAAAGCTGTGGTAACGTCACATGCACATTCTCGACACCGCATTCCCTTCACAGATATGAACAGCAGAAATTATGTAGACTTTTGGAAAGGTGTCATGCATATGTTAGGAAATGCTGTTCGGATCAGACATCCACTCACCTCTTTTGACTCTGAATGAACAGTTCCTTTCAGGCCTGGCTCCGAGCCTTCAATGTAAAACTTAAGTCTCATATGCTTCAGACCATCTTTTAGGTACTCTATATGGCTGTAGTGGAAACACACACACAAATAAAAGAAAGAAAAAATATAAATTATATATATTGAAAACTCTCAGGATGCTACAATACAACTAGCACACAACACATGGTTGTTTAACACAAATATGGCTGAAATTCTAATTAACATGTCCATGCCAACATAATACATTCACCAGCAAATATCCTGAGAAATGACCAAATCCGTGCTCTATTTTTGAGAAACTGTTTGACATTTTCAAGTGAATAAATTCACAGCCTGACACATAAATGTTTAGGATTTTTGTTAAGTTACACGAGATAAAGTCTTATGAAATGTTTTACTATTTCAGATACAAAGTGGACACTTCTGAAAGTCATGGAACTCTTGTTCACCTTTTGACTTTCCAAAATCCTGTACATTGTGATTATAGGATTCCTTTAGGTTCCTGTAATTTAATTACTTCTGTTCTCAGCAGAGTAAAGTGATCTATTTCTATTTTGTTCTCTTGTATTTGCTGTTTAGAAGCTTGACTCTGCCAACCAAACTGGCATAAGTATTGCATTTTGTGATGATCCACAAAAACCAGTCTGTTGCAATATAATGTTGGAAAACTACTTGTTAACAGTGATTCCCACCTGACTTGTTGCCTCCTCCCTCGACGTGTGGTTTCCCCATAACATTTTATTGGCTCACCAAATGCACCAATCACCTGCATGTTGAATAAGGGATAATAGTTTTTATGCATGCAACTGCGCATTAACCTGAACTGACAGACAATGTATCTACAGTATCAATAAGTTTTACTGGAGATAATTTTTGGCCTTATATTTACCTCTGGGTGGGATTTAACTTTGTCAAAGGCTCTTCCGTAGACTTTATTTGGGCTTGAGGAGGAGAAGAGCTCCTGGAAAACCACATACAACAGCCCACCTGAAACACACACGCAGAGCAACTAAACACAACGGTGCACATATTTGTTATTTGACGTTAAATAGCACAAGTTGGTATGTTCACTGGTGCATGTCTTGAAATATTGTCATCTTGCTCACCTGTCACTCCAAGCCCGATGAGTACTACTATCAGGTAGGTGAAGTCTCTGCCAGCCTCTTTTACTGAACGGTGAGCAACAAGTAGTCAGTAAGCAGGGTATTAGTAAGCAACATGATTTTTTTAAAAAAGAAAGAAAGATATTTACTTTGTTATTTATGGGGGTTCTTACTCAGATACAGTTAAATTAGAGCATACTGGAATTTACTACACTGACGGGAGTGCTCATGGGAAATTGTTTTCATTTATGTGAAGCACAAGTTATATTACAATTACATTAAAGGAAGACTGTTTGGGTCATTTGCATGTCTTTTCTCTGCATACCTTTCTGGCCAGCTGAAGGTCTCCCACTCTGATACCTGGACACTGACTTCTCTCTGTCTTCGGGGCTGCTTCTGTTTCTGGCTGTAAAGTCCACAGAAATACCCCGCCGGCTCTGTGCGTGAGTGAGACAGCTCAGACCAGAGGAAAGATTATCTATTCTAAATGAGGTTAGTCCTGATGTTTTGGACATTGCCCTGCGCGTGTGCACAAGCACGCCAACCTGCGCGAGTTTACATTTCTGCAAGGAGAACTGGGTCGCCGTGTGTGGGACATTTCGGTGCAGAGCTTTCAAAATTAGCGTGTAAGCCATAGTTAAGTCCTAAAACCCGCTTTGTTGCTAAACAATTGAAAGATATAACTACATAAAAAAATACATGAATACGCAACTTATTTTACTGAACTACAGAGATTTTTTACTGTTGCTCTGTGTCAAAGACACAAGCCTGTTAGACCGACGCTTCATTTTGTCGTCGTCACTTCCTGCTTCTTCTTCTTCTTCGCCTGGGTTCAGTTGCAGCAAAGCAGTTTACGGTGAATTACTGACACCTACAGGACTACAGCATGGCACGATAACCGCAGACAAAAAATAAAATCATAATACACTGGCTAATTTTAGTATTATGTAACTAATTTTATTAGTTGTCCACAGTCCTTCTTCGTTGAGATTCTGTAAGAATTTTGGCTTGAAATATTCAACCATTCAGGCTTAGTTTCCTTTTCCCCCAAAACCTTCACACCAACTAACATGAGTAGAAACCCAAATAAAGCAAATATTCCAGCCTTACTGTTCAAATTCTGTATTGTATGATTAATTCTCATTAAGTCTTTTCCTTCCTGAGCTAATCATATTCCGTGCATACATTTGGTTTGGTAATTCACCATTTACCTTCAGGCCTAAACTAATAACCTTGAAGTGATATCTTAAGAGAAGTTTTATATAAATCTATTTTATTTTATTTTTTAGTGGGGTAATAGTAAGTGGCCCACCAATAAGTCACTTAATGAGGGCAGTGGAAAAATATTTTGCTATCTAAAAACAATTTAAGCCTCAAAGTTTCATGGAATTTTAAACAAATGCCAAATTGTTTAGCATCCGTATTGCATATGCTCAAAAGTCTAACTTTTACTTTATGTCAGCCTGGCCCCTGAATCTTTCTGATGGATAAGTAATGTGCTATAAAAACCCATAGTGTACCAGATTTTTACATCCGCCAGGGTGAAGATCATTTATGTAAGGGATAATGTGGTGTCTATTATCAGAAATGAATGGATGTATTTTGTATTTTAACCTCATTTGGACTTTTGAAAATGGGAAAATATTCAGATGAACTGTTTTTCCATCTGCTCTTCCCTCCAGCTTTCCCATTTGTACAATTGTGTGCAGCAGAGTGAAAATGTTTAGTTATAGTATTCCCAAGTTTAATTCCCAACAAAACTAGTCATAACATAATGCTGAACAAAAAATATACAAATTTGAATTAAATTGATAAAATAAGGCATCACAATCAAGTCAGTAAACATTAGTTTATTGAAAACATTCAATCCAGCATTTTCTTTATATTATCAAATAAATATCCAAATGGACTAAAAAAAATTGCAATGAACTGTGACAAGAAAAATAAAAAATAAAAAAGTAGAAGTGTTATAAACTAAATAATGTTAGTAGATGGGTCAGTTAAATTATGTATGTGCCCATTTAAAAAGTTTAACATGACTTGAATTTTTCTATCTTGTTCTGTTGGTCTGTGTAGATCATCTGGTTACTGTTTAGATATAAAAACAACCTGATTCTCTACTGTAAAGATACTACATAAAAAAAGCAACATCAGCAGCTGAAATATGTATTTTCATGTTTTAATGGTCTCTTGAAAATCATATTAAAAACCTGAATCTGTTTTTTTTTTCTCCATGAACAACTTTACATTAAAGGTACTGTATTCTTCAAAAATCAACCTTTCAGTCTTTTTTCTGAAATGTTCAGTCGCTCCATGGCTCATCAACCGCGGCAAAGCGTGGAGCAGCACAGGAAGGGGATAATGCACCATTATTGTCCGAGCAAAAAAGAAAAATTTCATCACAAAGTTTAAAAGGAAAATAAAAAGTATTCTCATCACAACACTCTACACTGGTAAAGTTACTCAGGGTAACAGTTCGCTCAAGATGCACGTTGTAGAGAGACCTTAGCTCCGAATGCTGTCAAACTTGCCAAGATGTAGAGGGATGATGCATCTGTCTGATGTATCTGCAGAGAAATGAAAACAGCATTAGTTTAAGTGTGCTCTGCGCCCTGCACATTTCTCATCTGCTGCCTGAGCTGCTTGTGATTGAATTGATTCAGACTTACTTAATAACTGCCGTTTCTGCCTCCATCTCTGCGCTGGCAGATGAGTTTGTGACTTTTTGTGTGTGTATGTGTGTGTTCAAGAGAGAGAAAGTAGAGATGAGAAAGACAGAAAACTATGGATGAGTATGTGTGTATGCGTATAATGTGTGTGCAAAATATTTCATTCAGTAAGTTCAATTATATGTCTGGGCATGACTTTGTGTATCATATAAAAATGAAATTTGACATTATGAATTAAATAAAAATACATTACATAAACACAGGAAATGGAAATTTAATGTACACACACTGCAGGTGGTAAATGCAATCAAAATGGTCACACAAAGAAAAAATATTCAAATGGCAGTGTAAGAAAAAAGACACAGGAGACAACTATTCAACACTCATAGTCCAGGTTAGAAAAAGGAAGTAAATCCTTGGAATAATGTGTTTAAATGATGGAGATTAGCCTGGAAAAGTCGGTTTGCCAACATTAGAAATTCTGCCACGATACAATTTAGATTTCATGTGATTTGGGAGCTGGCAATCGATATGAAGCAATATCACACGCTGATGTTACACACAGCGTTTTCCTTGAACATATTAACATGAGAAATTTTGGCTGATAGAACAAGGCAAATGTAAATAAATTGGTATGTTGATCATTGAACTGATGCATCATTGTAGATGGATGTATTTTTATTACACTCCTGAATTTTGAATTTATAGCTGCAGCAAGTGCAGGAGGTGCTGGATGTAGCAACACGGTAATGTCTCAAAGCAAACATATTTATGAAAGACCTGAGTTTAACCCTGATCTCAAGCCAATTAAGACACAATGGTATGATATCAATGAAGAAATATAAATATAAATGAATTGTCAAGGTCCCCCAAAACAGCATTAGCTTCTGGCAGGGGACCCCAAATCCCACAGGCAATTCTACAATATATGTAAAGAAATGTCAGATTTTAGAATGTATTTTCTTACTTTTATTCACTATTTAATTATTATTACATTTGTTTAGCATAAGAAAATCATTAACGAACATCCTTTTAGCACTCTTTATTCCCACTGAACAATAAACTTTTCATGCATGTGCATGCATGTGTGTACACGTGCGGGTGTGTGTCTGTGTCAAGGAGTGACAGACAGAGATTACACTAGTGGGACACTAGAGTCTTCAGACAGACAACACATTTCAGTCAGTCATGGCCATTTCTCTATATGGCTGTAAAGCCATACCTAATGTATGCTGCATCATATTTTAGGATTTTATTTGGAATGAGTTCTTAGGTTTTTTGTGCAGCATGCATAGCGGGGCTGTTGGTCGGCTCTTTGGTCTGTTTGTTGTCAAAAACCTGTCCATTTTGCGCTAGCTAGCTACACGCTAGCTTAAGAAACAGAGCAGCCCGATAACCGCCAGGTCTGCACAGATTATGACATCATCGTTCTTAAATTGATGCTGAACTTTTTTTTTCCTTTCGTGGCTTCCCTCTAATTGCCCCCCCAGCCCCCCCCCACACACACACACACACTTTAAAAACCACTGTTCTAGACTTCCCTCTAATCTCTGTTACAGTCTTAGGAGATGATATCAGAAACCTGATGGAAGTTGACGCTAAAGGAGGTTCTACAAGGTACAATATTCAATTTACCTACTTTTTCCAGCCTGCACTGTACGTGGTCACTCAATAAAGACATAAAAACACTTTTTGTGGGTTATTACTTCTGTTGGATTGTTTTTTTTTTCTATTTGGAACAGTTTTCAAGTTTTCAAAGAAGAAATCTCTACAAGTAAGTTAAAACCAAATGACCCATCTGGAGTATTACAGAGTACGAAGCCACTTCTCTTGTCCAGTATATGTGGGATGATCTCAGTTGTCAATGTATTTGTCTGTCAGATACTTTAAGCAACAAATAAACAAGCATAAAATTGGAAGACATGGATGACGTGTGTGCAGCTACTGACGAAAAGCCAATAAATCAAAGGAATGAGGTGAAGCTTCATTGTTATTTATTTTAAAAAGCATCAGTAAAATCAGCCCTGAAAGATAACTTGGGTAACTGTAAAAACGGTCATACCTTCAATTTTCTTTAGTACAAAAGTCTGTTTCAGTACAAAGATAATAGGCTCCTACAGTAAAAGAGAAGTCTAACAGACTGCAAGTACGCTGGGTTAAAATAAAAAATTGCTGTAAATAAGTTAGATGACATATTAGTATTATGGAAATTTATTTGCCATGTTAATGATTTAACTTAAAGCATGCAATGCAATCTACTTGAAGATGCTTCATAAACCTCATCTTATACCTACATGACTAATGTATTAGCACAGTTGTTTTTTTTTCTCCGATTTTAATGTTAGTATGTTAATACTTCAATGGCTTAGAAGAAGCATGCATAAGCCAAAACAACTTCACCTTAAATTATTATCCAAACTAAACAGCTTCTGGTTATCCTAACGGTGTTTAAATTCAAAAGTTAGTACTAAATTCAGATTAATTCCAATTTTCACTTAAATAAAACTTATTAGATTTGACTTGACTGCAAACATCCACAATCGTGTATAGAAATCATAAAATGTGTGCCATTCATTGGAGAAATACATGCTTAAAATGAACTTGAAGATGCTTAGTCACTTTAGCTGTGTTATCAGTAAGGGATTTATAACAATGACAGATATGTTTTTCACATCCCAAATATCAACTTCAGTAACTGTTTTCCATATAAAGGTCCATATCTTTACAGTGAGACAAAACATCTGGGTTGACTAGAGTAGCGCACAGAGCTGACTGATTTCCAAAACCTCTTCACAGCACTGTCGCTGGAGGATTTTCATCTAGTCCTTTGACTTCATTTTTGCACATGAATACACCTTCAGTATCCATTTCACCAGTGTCCCTTCATTATCATCATCATAAGCCTCAAGCTGGTGTAAATCTCCGCTCCACTTTTTCATATGTCAGTGACGCCCGTTCGTACTGATCCAGGATAGCACTATTCTCAAGAAGTCTACATGATGGAGACAATGCAACATAATGTAGAACATAAGCAGACACACAAACATCAGGACAGCACATTCCTCACATTATAAGACAAAACAATGGGTAGCACTTGATGTGACAACTCCATTACATGCAGGCATGAAGCTGCAACCATGATCCTTTATAGGTCTGCACATTCTAAACAAATCAATAGTTCAATGATTGGGTAAAATAAAATGAATTCATCTCAACTGAATCCATCACATTTTTAATGTTATATTGTGCTTTTTGCAACTTCATGAAAGCAACGTCATGGAGCATATGCACATGAAATGTTACACACAGGCATAAATACGATGCTTAATTTGAACTAAACATAAAATCATATACAACTGACACAAATCATGCAGCTCTACAGAGTACTTTGTGTAACAGTGAGAGAAATAAAGTGATCTCAGTTTGGTTTATTTAGTGTAAATCTAAGTTTATATCTGTTTTTACGTATGTGCTTTGTGTGGTCTTAGTAAGTTTCTTTACAAGAATGACTAATCTTTTTCTGTAAGAAGTTAGTCCACACTAACTCAACAAACGCTTCCAGCTCATGTCATGGATTTTCTTGTAAAATTCAAAAGCTCAAACCGTTACAGCTTTTGTTTGGACCCCTGTTTCACTTTCTTTTTAAACTGATTGATCGTTATTTAATAACATAAAATTCTTTCTGACATATTATCTAACATCTAACATTCTCACTGCAAGTTCGTTAAATTTGAGACAAATACGCAACTTACTAGTTGTTGCCTGATGTTTACCAATAACTGAATTATAGAAATAAATTTTCTATCCAAATGTGAAAAAAATACATATAAAATTTCAGTAGAGGTATCACACAATGTCAACGCACCATAAATACTTACCAATGATAGAACACTACTTAATTAAAAAATGATTGAAAAATGTATGATAGGCTAATATAACATATTACCATAGTCCACTTTTTATTTAACTACAACAGATTAAAAAATATGTAACTGTTATGAAATTTCACAAGGCTGTTTTTATCCCCTGCTGCAAAGCAAATTCATTAAACAGAATAAATCTTAACTCAGGGAGACAAAACATAACAAAAAAACAAAAAAACAAACAAACAAAAAAAAAAACAGAATTTTTAGAATCCCATAAACTAAATATAAGTTTTTATATTAGTATGTTCAAAGAAATCCATGACACTGTGTGGGAGAGTTTGATGAGTTGGCATGAACTGACCTGTAGTCCTACAAGGAGAAACAGGATGGGGTTAAACATTATAATTGATAACGCCAAATAAAAATGGTTGAAAAAGTCCATGCTAATGAACGTCCACAGAGTGATATAATGTATGCCTTCAAAAGAGGTGGACATACAGTAAATTTCAGCATTACAAAGACTTTAAACAAACTCACTGACACAGCAAGATGGCTGCAAGCAAGAAGACCATCTTGGTGAAAATGAACAATAACAGAAACAAATACATACAAAAAAAACAAATCAATAGAATAAAATATCAGCCCGTACTTAAATCACAAAGAAAAACAAAAAAACAAAAACAACTAAATATAAAAGTGTATACTGACTGGGCAAATGATGACTACACAACATATAAAAATGTTGATTGTTAGATAAGGATGCTTACCTTGAGATTGTCTCTTAGACCCTAGTTGTGTTGTACTCTGATTCATGTTTGCTCAAAGAGCCAATGAGGCAGAACCTGAAATGTCATGGCTCTTTCATTTAATATCACACTTGTTTTGCATAGAGAGGTCAGAATGCATAATGTGCTACATAAAATCAATACACTTATTGGTGCTTTGATAGCCTTAAAAAGCCTTGCATGCAGACTTGTATTATACCAATACAATCAGAAACATAGCACATTAAAAGTGCATGCAACAAATATTGCACTTTAAGTATTTTCTTAAAAAATTGTACTCTGACAATGTCACATCATTTTTTTGTGAACATGTACTTAGTTCTTCAAGCTGACAAAGTGCAACTTCACATTTAAGTACTTCTTTGTGTTATTAAACACTGTGCTCATGCCAAAATAGTCAGCTACTTTATGTAGAATATAAGAATTTCAATATCACAGTTAGAAATACAAATGCATATTTTATCATTTTCATTCATTTGAATAAAATTCGGAATCTCCATGAGGCACCGATTCAAGCCCTTGTGTGAACAGTCAAAACTGGACTATGTCAGAATTTAAATTTATAATGAGGTCTGCATTTATGTAAGAATCTCTGACAAAGCTCAAAGCATAAAGGAGTTTTAATAAAGTCAGTAAACTATAAAACACCATTAATGGGAATCTATCTGGGGAAGCTTGACACATTCAAGGATGAGCATGCAAGAAGGGACATATTTATCTACTGCATGTTAATTTAGCCCTTTGTGAAAAGTTGCAATGGTGGAAAAGGGGGAAACAACTAAAGTTAATGAAAAAAAAAAATAAGGTTAAAATTGTAAGAAGAAAACAAAAATAAGAGGAAGAGCAAGACCAAAGCTAAAATAAGAAGAAAAACAAAAAGAAATGTAAATATCCCTTCCACATTTCAAACACCCCGAAAGTTAAATCTATAGTTGCTGTTCTTGTCTCATCAGAAATCTAAGGATACTGACCGCTGTACTGCCTTTTCGTGGCGTGAAAGTCGGTGGCTGGTGGTGGGAACCTCGTCCAGGTCGTCGTCCAGGTCACATCCATTGTCCGCTGCGTCCTGTGAGTAGCTGTGCTTCATGACCAAGATGCTCCTGCGGTTTCCTGTGGTCGGCAGCAGGGGCCGCACTGCTATAGGCGGCTGTGGGAGATCTGCGAGCAGAGTGGCGGCTGCTGTATCACGGGCACTCAAGTTGCAACGGCTTCCTCGTCCGGTGAGCGACAACTGGGATACATGTGCAGAGCCGGGGTTGGAGGAGGAGCCACAGTGGTGATCATGGATGCAGCGTGAGGAGGCACTGCGAAGGGCGTGGTAGTTCTCAAAGTCTTCTGCCAGGTCGACTAAATCAGCCGAGGCTGCTGTGGGTGTGGTGGCACTCCGTAAAGTACATAGCTCATAGTGAGGGGGCTCGAAGACCTCCTGAAACATGGTGGGATCAAAGTCCTCACGCCGCAAGATGTACTTTTTACGTGGCTGCTTGACTTGAACGATGACAGAGACGATGAGGAGGATGAAAACGATGCAACAGGTTACACCAATTATGGCCCCATTTGTGGTGTTCAGGTTGTCCAGGAATTTGGTATTTGTTTTCTCTGTTCAGTGGAAGAGACGGTAAAAGAAAGGGAAATGTTAATTGACAATACAGCAAACACTACAGAAGCCAAGGGCAGCCATAACTGTAATTATTTATTTTTGATACTGTTATGTTGACACCACAAAGCTTGTTTTTTATGTTAACTAATTAAAGAAGTATTTTGAGGTAACATTTCCAAGCATAGCCTCTGTTAGCTTTTATAAAATACAGCACAGACAGGTATATTCCAATTCTAATGGAGATGACTGTAACTAACTGTATTCACAGTTTATTGTAGCTTATATTTACTTTTAGGAGACTTGTCAAACTCCAGATGACTTTAGGACTCATTACGAAAGATACTTTGCAGGTAAACAATTTGAGTGGTGCTTTAAAAAGTAAAAAAAAAAAAAAAAGGGGGGGGGGGGGGGGGGGGGGGTTCTGGAGTTATCAAGTCCTGCTAAATAGCTAAATGCAATGTAACTTGCAGGTGTGTCATAAACAAAAATATATATTTCCTTCAAATATTTGAACTATGTTGAAGTTACAAATCAAACTTAAAACAAGCTGTTACTATAAAACATTACACCACATGGCAGAGTTGTCTCAGTCTCAGCTCAGTTTTGTTTTTATTCTTTTTTATTGCAATCTTCATCACCTTAGCCAACAACCAACAGCCAACTCCAGTCCAACTCCAACCTCTAGGCACGTAAACAGTTTTTTCTGACCAAACGAAGTTAGGGTTCCTGCCTGGTTGTATTTTGTGCAAGTGAAGACAAGACGTCACTGCAGTATGTACAAAAAATGCAGTTGAATGTTGTGCTCATTATAGACAGGAACACAATGTACCCATGAGAAGCCAAAGCCGTATGAGACTGATAGCATTTCTCTCTGTGCAAGAGGAGAGAACCGTCTATAACTTGGGAAGCCTGTCTGCAACTCGACTAACATACAGTAGGTAGCCCAGCAATCCTCCCTAGCTTGCCTTGATACTACATTTTTCTGTTATTACCTAGGTCCCATGAAACCAAAGTTTTAAGTATCTAGGATTACATTTAGATTCTGCCTTATCTCACGTCACATTAAATCAGTGTAGATCTAGAAATAATTTGTCAGGTTCACATGATGTGATATATAGAACTGGAATAACTCAGGACTTGATAAAATTTCGCACATATCAACTCACAAAATCACCTGTGATTTGCTAGTAATGAGAATCCCCTTCTAGTTTATGTCTGTCTGTTGGAAGAATTTAGCAAATAACTAGTATTCTAAACTGCCTTTATGTAGTTCCACAGCAGAAATCTGAAACACATGAGTAAGATGAACAAATCAACCTTATCATGTACAAGATAAGGACATGAATTCCTGTGCTCTCAATTGCTTGGATACAAAGGTCAGATGGGTCACAGCTTCAGCCAATTTATTACAAGAAAATCTACAAAGGGTAGTCCAGACAAACAGTAAGTAGAGTCTGAATCTGCAGGCAGATTTGTGACATTTAAATGGTTCAACTCGTGGCACAGTGCACTGAGCTTCAGTGACAGTAAGTGGTTACATTCAGTCGTATAAAGGAGAAGGGAATAAAACTTGACATTCTACCACTAATGAGGACAAATGTGGGCCTTATGCATTACTAGAGTTGAAAAAAGGAGGAAGACAGTGTAACTGGCTGGGAAACATGGCATTTCTTGATGAGTTCTGCACAAATCCCAGACAGAAACTGGAGGGTGAAAAAGTATCTTAGTCTGTGTGAAGAATAGGTCATGCGGGATCCATGTAATTGATGCAATTTGTCAGCCTGTCTGATTCGTCAGAGTTAAAAGTTACATACAGAATATACAACCTTTTCTGGAAAGCTTTGCTATATGCAAGGCAAAATAGACCCATATGGAAATACAGTTGCAATTGCAAGCTTGCTACATTGACATGAAGAGTTTAATACGGTGGTCTGATAAATCCAGAGTGATGAAAGCATCAGGGTAAGAAGAGAGGCAGATGAAGAGATGCAGCCATCATGCCTAGTGCTACTGTACAAGCCTGTGGGGACAGTCTATGATCTGGGGTTGTTGCAGTTGGTCAGGTCTAGGTTCAGCAACAATATGTGCCCAAAGAATGAGGTCAGCTGATACCTGAATATACTGAATGAGAAGGTTAGTCCATCAATGGATTTTTTTCTTCCCTGATAGCACAGGCATATTCCAAGATGAGAATGCCAGGAGTCATCAAGTTCAAACTGTGAAAGAGTGGTTGCGGGACTTTGAGACCGTTTTCACACATGGATTGGCCACCAGAGTCCAGATGTGAATCCCACTGAGAATCTTTGGGTTGTGCTTGAGAAGGCTTTGCACAATGGTCATCAGTGTAAGATCTTGGTGAAAAATTAATGCAACACGGGATGGAAATAAATCTTGTGATGTTGCAGAAGCTCATAGAAACAATGCGACAGTGAATGCTGCTATAGTATTAAAGTGTGTGACCTTTTTTCTTCTTGGCAACCTTTTCTTTTGCCAGGCAGTGCAGTAAATAATATAAGTGTCAGACACACTTTGCATCACCTTTCAGAATGGTACCACTTTTAGAAGTATGCATGTTTATTTTAATAATGACAAATGCAATCTACCAAAAACAAAAAAAAAAAAATCCCAAATTTTAGTGTGAAACATGGAGACCTGTTTATTCTGTAGCTTGCCTGCCTGCCAACTACACAGTTTCAAAACATTGTTTGTAAAAAGGCTATAAGTGTGAAGACAATCATGCTAAGAGCATATTAAATGGTATAAAATTATAACAATCACCAATACTGATGCTTCCAATGCAGTGGCATGCAATTATTTTCAAGTAATTGTGGAGAAAGTCTTGCAGATTCCCCTTAAAACAAACATCCATGTTATCCTTTGATTATCTCTTAGTCTGCTACGTTTTCTGAATCAACATTTATTTAGGTCCATGCATAGTTTTGATGCTAAGTTAACATTAGGCAAAGGTGCTGTGCACTATCATATATAGCACCCAGTGTGTGACAGTGGCCTCCAAATTTCTCTGTGTCCACACATTTTAGCCTGCACACAGACATCTGTATGTCACTGTCCATGGTGCTGAAACATTTAACAGATTATAGCACTGCAACTTACTTTTAAAACCATGCAAATACTGAAACAAGAGGAGCAGAAAGGATCTTACATCTCACCTTTACATTGGCTCTCATCCCAGGGGTAAACGCAGTTCTGCATGCCATTACACACCAGTGTGTAGTTGATGCACATGTTGCTGTGGCAAAAGAAGGCATCTGCGTCACATGGAGCTGTAAGACAAGAGAGTTGAATTATTATTATTTATTTCCTTTTGCAAATTTACCATATTTAATGAAAGCAAATCTGAGAAAAATTAATTTATGCTTCTGCAGAAAGTGGCATTTAAAGTACAGCTGAAAGAGAAGCTGCCATGTGACAGGTTCAGAAAGAGTAAATTTATATGGGCATTAGTCAATCAGATCTATTTCCATTAAATTAAACCTCCTTTTCAATTTTTATCTTGACTTTTCCTCTTCAAACATTTGCATAAAGAACATAGAGGATATGAAAGGATTCTTTAATCTGTCTTTATTCTACATGTGAAATTGTGACATAACAAGGAAACCCAAACTGTGTCTTTTTTATGTCAGATGTTATTTGTCTACAGTGCTAAGTGGAGCAAAGGAATTCAAACCAAGGTGCCCTTGCTTTCAACTACTAATCATACTAATGCATAAGTCAGCTGAATGGTTGATTCATTATCGTTGTCTGTCAATCCCATGGAAAAACAGTGGCACACAAAGCCAAGGCTAATTGCATTTGACATGCAAATTATGAATTATCATATTGCCTTTTAATTTTCAGGCTATTGATTTCATTTTCTATTTATTATTTAGACCATGAAATAACAGAAAAGAGTGAGTACAGTGAATACACTACCCTTGAAACCCAATATGTTCCCTTGTGTTGTTTTGGTTGACAAGCTTAAAATAACTCAGAGCAAATGGATTAGTACCACCGCAAACAGAGGGGGGCAGCGTTGATCAGTATAGATGAAAAAGAAGACGAAGAAGAAAAGTTTAATGACCGTGACACACCACGTCAGTCACTGCGCTGTTTCTTTTATGTCTCTTTTTGAGGATGTGCATTGTCACGATCTCTTCCACCGTCACAGACTTTAAAACTCGAACGTGAACTCTAAACTCTACCATGCCCTCTGGTGGATGCCAAACAACAATACCAACATAAGAGATGCATGGAAGTTTGAGAGCAGTGACATTAGAAACTGACGTTCCTATTTACATACATATAGGACATAAATATGTTTTTATATGACATCGCTCCTCATTTGCCAGATATTCTTTTTCACAGGAGTAGAAAAAAAACATAATCTTTGCTTATTTTACAATGTTACAATGTTACTATATACAATGTTCTATATATATATATATATATATATATATATATAGTATTATTGTATATCCCTGTCTGTGCAAAACCAGAGTAGAGAAATAGACATTGTCAGAACAACACATAGCAGGATATCTTGAGAAAAAGAAGCATTATCATGCTGCAGAAATACCCAGTTGCAAGTAAAAGTCTGGCATTACTGTAGTAGAACTGCTAAAGTTTAAAAAAAAATACTCCTGATGTGTCACCATAACAGATGACTCTTTTTAGTTGCTGGCTGGCTGTTCCAGAGATGTCCCCCCGCCCCCCCTTTGCTGTTGCACATCTCATTGTCTATCTTTATCTTTCACTTTGTCCCCACTCCCACACAATACTGCCACTGGTACTGAAGGAGCTTGGCAGTGGTATGGCAAAGCCGGGGACTTTTTGACAGTGTTAGCACTGTGATGTATAGCTGTTTTTATTACAGCTCTCAACCCAAGTGAATAATAACACACTAAATTACAGTGACTTATCTCTATCTCTTTCTGTGACCTGTCCCAACTGGGCCTTTACCAGCATTTCCTGAGTACAACTGGCTGTCCATGCATAATAATACTCTCCCACACATTTTCTTTTCACACTTCTGTTTCTCATTTTCATTCTTTTATTCAGAAAAGTATAATAAAGTATATCAAAACTGTGTTTTCTTTTTCAACAGCCACCAGAGGGAGCCCACTCCCTCTCAGTGTAACCAGACATTGTAGAAAGAGTGATTCACTCTAATCTCCTGGAAAATTAATTTTAAGACATTGTGCTATAACTGCCTCGTTGCCCACACAGAAATGCTCACAGTCACTGCTGGAAGCGTAAATTAACTCCTAATGAGTGGCAGATGAAACTAGGCTGGGTGTCTCTGCTTAGCTGGGCTCTTTTTGAGTTAAGAGGCCCCTTCTGCATTGAAATGTTGCAACTTGTTATTGAGAAACTATTAAATACAATAATTCCTGTAAATCTGCATTTCACTATTTTTATGTTTTTATTTTTCCAAGAGTATAGTTATATTATGTCTATAAAAAAAAAGATGGTGCACTTTTGTCTATGTAGTCAAAATAATGCTATTTTTTCCAAAAGCACCTGCTGTCGTATAATCTTTCAATTTCTGTAACTCAGTTCTGCCAGAACCAGTTATTGTTTTTAACTTGTAAACTTCTGTTTTTGTAGACTTTTAATATGCTACATTTTTTTTTATTTGAATAAAATGCTATTTGTGAACACAGTGATGCTGCTCCTAGATTACTGAATGCCTCATGCTATGTGTTTGCTTTTCAGCATGAAGTAGCAAAATCTAGAAAAAATTAACAAAACTTGTTGAAGCATGACAGAGCCTGTTGGGGCATGTGAAAACCCAATAAAATCATTTAATCTTGGTGCGACTTCAGATAAAAATAATGTATCATCTTAGTGATTTAATGACATTTGAAATTTTCCCATAAGGAAGTTTAATAAATACTTAATTTGTGTTTTGTATTGTAAAACAAAACATTTCTGACAAACAATCCATTATTTGTTCTTCTAAACAATGACAACTGCAATTACCTTACAAAATATGATATTTATATGTATATCCTTTTCAAAAACTGTCAAATGTCGCTGCCCACGCACTCTCCATGCATACTGCATGTTGGCAGTGTTGTTTGGCAATATATCCACTAGAGGGCAGTCCAGAGTTCAGAGTTCACAATGTCAGTTTAAGTGGAGAGCAAACATGGTACCTATGGAGATCATGATAACCCACATTCTAAGAAAGACACATACTGTATAAAGAGGCAGCACAAGTTGTCAGCCTCTCTTCAAAAAGTTCAGCCATTTCTGTCCTCTTTTTCCGGCCTTTATCTGGTTAAAAGTATGCCATACTGTGCAAGACTGCCCACACGATGTCCTGTGGTGCTGCCCTATTTGCTGTGTTTGGCACCTGCAAGCTCTCTGACAACTGCATGACAAATATGTGTGACAAGAAAGCAGAGGATGGGCAGAAGGTTCCTTCTGTATACATATGCATATCTAACATTGAGCATAAATGGGCATAAGCATGATGTTGTGTTTGTTTTCTTTTGTTTTTTTTTTAACCCAAACTCCATGTAAGTAATGTTATTATCCAAGCCTAAAGATGTAAGTGTTGGTGTATGAAGACATATGAAAAAAAAAAAAAAAAAAAAAAAAAAAAATCTGTCAAATCTGAGGTATGAACTCAGATCAGTTGATTTGAAGTTCTGTGCATAATCATGCTGTTTTTCCTCCTGCTTCCTCCTTGTTTCCACCTCGAGACGACTTTAAGTTTGCTATGCTCATATTTCTCTCTGGTCCCATGTAGGGATGGCAGATAAGATGACTCCCTAATGCAAGGATGGGGAACTCTGATCCTCAAGGGTCACTGTCCTGCAGGTTTTAGCTGTTTTCCTGCTCCAACACACCTGGTTCAAATCAAATGAATCCAACAGCTTGTTATCTAGTTGTCCACTGTAACCCTTTAATTTCTAACCCCACACTTTAGAAAGATTTTAATTCCATATTGGTTGTGTGAGCATGGTAGTCTCACTGTGATAGGCTGACATCTTGTCCAGTTGCCTAATCAACTGGTACGCACACTCTATGGTATTTTGTAAGTATAACTAAAGGATAAATAAATGAGAGGATAGTGATTTCGGGGTAAAATGACTTTTCTATGTTCAAGTTTTACCAATTAGTAAATACACATCCTGGATGTAGTGAGAACAAATCATCCATCTGTATCTTCTTCATTGCAAAGCAGTCAAACTAAAAAGTGCATAAAAACAATATGATGTGATTATGACTAAGCAGAGATTTCTACACCAACAGACTTGAGTGTCAGTTTCTGACATTGTCATGAACAGAATAAAGAAGCTTTGCAAGAAACAAGAAGTGAAGCATGTTTTGAAACCCTAGCAAACATCTGCAGCCCCAGAGACGTGTTGCAGATGAAGCGTAACAATACTGACAGCTGAGATGTCACAAAGTCACGTTTATCACCTAGGACATAATTGCTTCTTGGGTAAAGTCGGGTTTCACTTTCTTATATGTCACATTTGTAATTGTAGACTGTAGTTGTGCGTTGTAGTGCTGTGTGAGTGCGTGAGTGAAGCTGGAAACTTTGCTAGATCAGTTTTATCAGCAGGTGTAAATGCTGCACAGATGATAAAAGTGGATGTTTGTGTTTGGGGACATTGCTCTCCACACAGAAGCAACTCGCTGGGAGTCAGCAGCTGTGAATGATCCTCTAACAGCTGCTTGTTCCGCTGGGAGCAAACATGAATAAGGTTTAGGATCAACTGTCGTTGGGGAAAACTTATAAAAACTGCCTTGTAAGCTGCAAATCCAGCTGAATGTGTGACTGTAACAGAGTCAGTGCATATAGATGAGACCACTCCACCATCACCACCACCACCGCAGTGCTGCAAACTTTTTATTTTAATTTTGGCACTTCCTTGAGCTATAATCTATACATACAATTTTTTTTCTTTTTTTTCTACTGCAGCAAATGGAAATATAGCTGCTATGAAGCATTAAGGTTTACAGTCTAGAAATATCTTGAGAAAAGTTGATCTGCATGGGAAGCTTTAGCTTTCCAGAGATCTGGTAAATCTGTGCATTCAGTTGACAGAGTAACTGCTGGCAGAGTTGGTGCAATGCTGCTGAGTCGTGGTGGATGCTGCTCTAAAGGCTGAGGTCTGGCTGGGGATAGCCTGAGTGACTTAGGCTGAAGCGTTGCCCCAGCAACGACACATCCTGGCTGTGCTTGGTGAAAACGCCTCACAAAAAAGACATTGACTAACTTAACTGCTGCCGCTACTGCTGCCGCCGACAGAAGTGAAATATAAGAGAAATAAATGTAGGAATGTATTATTATTTCTTAAATATATAAATCATTTATATAATTGAGGTTTCTAATATTTGTGGCAAAATGCTTTATTTTCCAAGCGGCTATGTTGTCGGGGGCTCATGCCCCTGGTAGGGTCACCCATGGCAAACAGGTGTCTAGGGGAGGGACCAGACGAAGTGCGGCTCAAATCATCCCTATGATGATGAGAAAGCAAGGACCAAGTTTTTCCTTGACCAGGACATGGGTGACCGGGGCCCCCCTCTGGAGCCAGGCCCAGGCACTGAGGCGAGCGCCTGGTGCCCGGGCCTTTGCCCTTGGGGCCCGGTCGGACTCAGCCCAAAAGGGTAAAATGGGCCTCTCCTTCCGTGGGCTCACCACCTGCAGGAGGGGCCACAGGGGTCGGGTGCAGTGTGAGCTGGGTGGCCGCCAGAGTAGTGACCGAAAGAACGAGATCGTGAATACAAGCGGCCGAAATGAGTTTTCTCCGCAGGGTGGCCGGGCTCTCCCTTAGAGATAAGGTGAGAAGCTCAGTGATCCGGGAGGGGCTCAGAGTAGAGCCACTGCTCCTCCACATCGAGAGGAGCCTGATGAGGTGGCTCGGGCATCTGGTAAGAATGCCTCCTGGACGCCCCCCTGGTGAGGTGTTCCGGGCACGTCCCACCGGAAAGAGGCCCCGGGGAAGACCTAGGACACACTGGACAGACTACATCTCTCGACTGGCCTGGGAACGCCTCTGGATCCTGAGCTGGTGAATGTGGCCGGGGAGAGGGAAGTCTGGGTTTCCCTGCTTAAGCAGCTGCCCCCGCGACCCGACTCCGGATAAGCCGGATGAGCGAGTGAGTTTATAATTTTGCAAGAAAAAAAAAAGAATAAATGGAATAATAAAAGGAATAAATGCTCCTGGAAAATATCTCCTACCCTACCTTTAAGAAGATGCTCTTTGACATCCAAAAAACACAGATGCTAAAAGTTCACTATAGGTGGACGACCATGCACACCTAGTTTCCTGTTTGTGGGTCATTAAAAGGTATTGTTGTACATTTACGATTTTCAAGTCCTTTTTATGCACACCATTGTTGTAAAGTCCAACTTGATGCTCCGTCAATATGAAGCCAGAGAAGGAGAACAGGAAAGATTGCATGTCGATTTGTTGGAATCTCTTTCAGGTGTTGGACTGAAAAAGATGCAAACAAACTACAGCTCATCCTGGAATTCTTCGGGCTCCGGCTCTGTCTAGCCTTTTCTTCTCTGCCTCAGAAAAGAGTTAGTAATATAGTGCCTACCCCCCCCCTACCTGTGCTATTGCCGCAGAACTGAGCTGCAATATACTGTCTGTCATATTCACAGTCACCCACAGGCATAATCTCTTGCACCATAAATTGTGGTCCTTGGTTTCCCGTTTGCTGCTGTTTAAACTGTGAAAACACCAAAGTAAACTTCTGACTGCAATTATTCTGCCTCTAACTTCTCATAGACATGGTCACTGTGCATCCAGCTCTGACTTAAGGCTGCCACTCAACACGATCCTTTCTTTTATTTCATCAACATACTACATCAAATGAGCATGAATGTAGATTTTAGTTTTTCTGAGTTCTTCCTTACGCTCTTGGTAGGTTGTGAAAAGGATGCGGAAGCGACTTTTGCGGCTGAGCTCGTCAGCCCACATGCGGACGACTCCCAGCGTGGAGACCAGCATGATGTCATTGGCCACCGTGGAGCAGAACTTGCTCTTCAGGTCTTCCACTGAACTGAAAAGAGACAGGGTGAGATAAAAATGCATATTTCATTACAAAGTAACACGGGCATCCACTGTGCATCTTAATAACCCTCACAGTTAAACAGAGTGTCATAGCAGCTCATTGCTGTTTCCATTCAGGCCTGGGCCGTCCTTGTATTTGTTTTCATGGTTATTATAGATAACAATTCAATTATAACCTTATCTTATTTCATCAAGTAGTGCTATATTTAATGAGTATTTTAATATCTCATCTCACGATGAAAAAAAAGTTATTTATATAAGCAGCCATGTCAATGATAAGAGAGTGGGAAGGAAACAGGAAATCTGCATGTTCAAATTTCAAGAACATCAATATCACTTTCATGTCTAAGTTTAAAATGAGAAGCTTAGGTCAGCAGCTGTTAGTTATGAAGGCAGGAAATAGAAGATCAAGTCTGCTGCTTCCTGACAGGTAAACAAATCCTCCTAAAATATTATAATGGAATTTGACATCTTGTGAACTTGTTGATAATCTCATGTTTTTGACCAAAAACATCATCCAATTTTCACACAATTCCTAACACCAGAGCAAAAGAATATAATTAAAATAATTCTACTAAGATCCTGTACTTGGTCATATATTTTATTAAGGCCAGTTACCAAACAATACATTTACATGTATGTAAGATCAGCTGATTGGCCCAACACACGGACTTGGAAGAATTTTAGTCCACAATTCTCCCCAACTTTGCAATGTTGATGGGTTTCCTCGCACAATGTTGAGTATGAGTGCATTTCAGAGAGATTATGATCAGGTGTATGTTTTTAATATTGTTAGTTATTGTGTGTTTTATGTAGATAATGGTGCGTTACTTTTTTGTGAAAAGTGCTTTATAAATCAAATTTGATTTGAAATCATGATACTACCACCACCATGTTTACAAATGGGATATGTCTGATGATTCTTATGCTGGAATGCAGCATTTTTCCTTCTCAAACACTAGCCAATGTCAGAAGACTTCAAATAAGATATTTTCTGGAATCCTTTATTGTCTTTATTCAGCATTATTTCATAGAAACCCATTTTTGGGTACTTTACAATAAATTTTTAAGACACACTATGTAACTTTCCGACCTTAAGAGGAACCCGACTATCAGCACTTGCTGGTCTTAATATGCAGTTATTGCTCTGTTCTACTAAAATTGACAGTTATTCATATGGAAATTTCTAATTACTTTAAAAATCGTATGTATTTACTGTGTTTTTGACCTATGGAGGTCACCATTATTTTATTCGTGCAATGCATTCTGGGAGATGACATATTAGGGTTGCTCTCAAGAGTAGAATACCTGAAGGCAAGGCAAATGCAACCTATTTTTGGCAAGTCTTTATTTTTAAATTGTGGATCCACAGTAACAATGCAGCACTGAGCTACTCTTGTTTTCAGTTTCCAAAAGAAAAGAAAACAAAGAGTCAACAGAAAACAAATAAAGCAATGTGAGACTGTTTTCCGAGATATAGGAAGAGAAGAACTAAATTGGAAAAAGTGTAGATGAACAAAACTTCCCAATGACCCAGGTTTATGTTCTCCACTCTTCTCTCCTTCTTTGAGTGAATTTATTGATCACAGATGGTAATGGAGGTAACAGGGCAGGTGGTTGAAAAACGCAGTTCAGGCTGGCGAGTGAAGAACATGGACAGAAACATCAGAGATGCTGGATGCCCTGCTGGGGTGTAAATGAGCCATTCCCCCTCTCACAGCCTCTGAACCATCGGCCCCCACTTTGAACAATCAGACCGACCCTTGACATGGAGGAACATGGGTTGATGGCTATTTTAAGACAGTCATTATTTTCAGATGATGAGATGATGGTAATCATGATGAGGTGAGCCCTTGTATAGGTACAGTTGCAGTCATAATCGAGTGGTTTGAGATTTCACACGTTTTCTAATATTGTTAGTCCTGTGTGATTGTGATTGTCCCAGCTATAGTTATAGTTTCAGCAACTGTCTCTGAGTATTTTTGACCAGCAGGTTCTAAACAAATATTTTGGTTGACTCTGTCCTCTTTATCCATCTGATCATTATCATCTTTAAGTGTGTGTTGTCAGTGATTTAGTCAGGATTGTTGTTTCTGTCAGTGAGCTCAGTTTCATGTTGAAAAGACCGAACAGAAAACATTGAGCCAGTTTATTGCTACATTGCACCGAGACCGCAGCAACCCTTATACGTCATTACCCAGAACGTTGACAACATAAACAACAACAGTGGCAAATGAGCGAAATGAACTGTTCAAAATTAATAAAACCTAAACAGAGTATTTTTAATATCACATTTTTACAGCTGAAGCAAATGTTTATCAAATAAGGTTTATTGTTGCTTCTAATCGAAGATCCGTTTTGATTAATTAAAGTAGTAGAGTAAAAAAACTGTCAAAATATTAGAAGTTGAGTTTCTGTTTGTGTCATATGTCAAACAGGTTAAAAACATTTCATTTAACTTTCATCAAATACAATTATCCCTTAAAAGCTTCTAATTAATGCACTCAATTATGTGCTAAACAGTGTGCCTAAAACATGAACAGGATTATTTAAATTGTCAAAATTGATTCTTGTTTTGATTTAATTATGTTTAACACTCTCGGGCTGCTCTGGCCAAAAGCACAACATGACAACATCAGGGCTCTAAAGGTCAAATTAGAGATATTAAAAATTCACACCTGCTACCATCGTACACTGCCACAAAGTTGCGCTTGCATTCATTGGAATTTGCCATCTCATAGTCCAGAAAACGTAGATAGATCTGTCCAACGTAGAAAGAAGAAAGGGGAACAAAAACAAGGCAAAAAAGGAGGAAAATGAAAGGACATCATAACATTTGAACATATCAATGGGAAAGAAGTGACCAATTAAGACAAAAGATTGAGCGAAAATGATTTCAGCTGCTTCTTATTACTGTCCATGCATCTTAGTCATTATCCCAGTGGCTGATATAGCAACTCTTTAATGAAATAAGACTGACAGGCTGCAGCTAGTACAAAGTCATTACATCCGCCTATCAAATGAAGACTTAAAGACAGAGTCTATTAGCTTAGGACTCATTACCCATATCTGTTAAGATAAAGCATTACACAAAACCTACAACCTTATTAAACTTTAAGGAACCCTTAGGCATTTTGCCTCAAGCTTTGCATGTCAAGAGTAAAAATGTCACCAACTATCCCTAAAATTCAAAGTACTTTTGAACCAATGAACCCCAAATATTAAACTATATATGCAGACTTACCTTAGGTTTATTTTAATGATCAAGTAAGCTGTTTATGCTTTTTTTTTCTCAACAATACTTTTTTTTTTTAACAGAATATCCACCTTGATTCTCAGCTTGACTTTCCAGAGCAGTTATTCTGCACTTTCTGATTGCCTCCACATTATTGTCTGTCACTCATTCATCAGCATAGCAGCTATGGTTTTGGTTGGCTGAGCACAGCGTTTGGCATCATTACAGTTAATGACTGGACCGCTCCCTAACTGTGACAGGGAAATGTGATGCTTTAAATTCCCAAAGACGAAAGCTACAGATGGAACAGGATAATGGACCTTGCAATGTCAACATGAATTTGATAACATGACAAGCGACCAGAGGGTGAAAACAAGCTAAGCTCATCACCTGTGCTCTTATAGGTGTCACTATTCTTTTATCTAATATTTATCAAAATATATACATACACCACCAGTCAAAAATTTGGACACATTTACCAACTGGATTTAATAGGAAAGTGTGTCCAAACTTTTGACTGGTACTGTAATTACAGTGGTCAGCCTCTCTGTTGGCTATGGCATAAAAAATATCATTCTTATCTTCTAATGGCAACAAAATGAGATTCAATTCAGTATCACTGTATGGCCACGGTTATGGTTATGGTTAGATGGTCTTATTAAAATTCTTCTTTAATTTAAAATGTAAAATAAAACAATTTGGGGAGGCATATTAATTAGGACACTTGGCCAGGACATTCAACTGACAGTGAGTAGTGTGCAAATTAAGCATGGAGTTTTCCACCCACAGCACAAAGAATGCGCTGAAAGCAACCATCCGTAGGCAGCTATGGAGTTATTTCAGCCGAGGGAAATTAATTGAGAGCACAAAACACTGTAAAATGAACAGAAAGCTTTTTGCATAGACTTTATCTGGTAGCTAAGAGGTAATTAAAACATTGCATTTGCAGTAATTAAAGAGCATCTTGACCAATATAATCCTGTCTGGATGGAAGCATGACTCTTGCAATACTTGGCAGGAGGCTGTTAGACGTCTTGAGGAGGACCCAATAAATGATAAGATGGATTCACTTATATTTAAACACCTAGTTACAAGATAGACTGTGGGGAAAATAGTGCATTAAAATGTCATGCATACTTAATTTTTTTAATATTTATATACAAGTTGTACTCAATTTTTCAAAAAGTTAAGACATTGACTTAAGAATCTCAAAAACTGATATTTTACTCATAATAACAATATAGAAAACACATCAAAGTTAATAGTGAGACATTGTCCTACTCTTGTTTTAGGTTAAATATTATCTAAATTTGAATAATACTGTTTTTTTAAGACAAAAATGTCTGTTTCACAATTTTTGAATGAATGGAAAAAAAGCAGATTACATATATAGCAAACACTGTTATACCATACAAAATTACAGTTTTATGCTCACAGATCTCTTTATAAAATGAAATTGTGTTTCTTGGTATTGTGGGCTGAATTTGTTCCATTTCATCCGTGCACATCCTGCTGAGGAAAGATAACTAAATCCTTCTTAGATGTAATATCTTTGATGGTGCTGCACATGCAAACTCATTGTCTAATAGATACTGTTGCTGTTTGCACTGACTGGAGGGTGAACACAGGCACCTAATTATGTGACAAATACACAACAGGAACTAAGACATTTGGACAATTTTCTGCTGCTCATTCTGATGAGGTCTGATGAGACCAATAATGAAGAAAAACAGCCGATCGCAAACCCAAAGGACTGCAGTGGATCAGGATAGGTAAAATCACAAATTCAAAATCTAAAAGGTTAGAAAATGGGCTGCTGCTTTATTGATCGCAGTGCCCATTAATGACAAGGATTCCATCACTGACCAGGGGATGAATATCTTCTCTCAGTGGTTTAAACGTGCCTGCATCCATGGATGCTGCTCATTACAGTCAGAAAGACTGTCCGTATTGTGACCATTATCTTTATGAAAACAAGCAGAAGGTGTCAGGCAGTGCAGGCAGTTGTGGCGGAAAAATAGAGGACAAAAATGGTCTATGAGGCAACTGAAATATTCCTCCATATGACTAACATCTGTCAGCTGAATCTGGACGGCTGTCAAAGAAGTCATCAGCGGAAACAGACAGATGTATTTGAAAAGTGGAATTTAATTTCACAGTATTGCTGCTGATTAAACATTGGTTTAGTTACTTTAGATATCAGTTAAATTTATTTATTTATTTCCATTTAGTTTCCACTGAGTGATTTTGAAGCAGAAGCTGACGTTAAAATGACATATGCTGGAATAAAGTAATAAAACCATGGCATTAAAAGTGCTGCAATGCTGTCACTTCTGGCAACAACACACGCCATTACTGCTTACCTGCAGGTACGTCTACCCTCAGCAACTTTCTCTGCCATCTGCCATCTCACCCCTAAACTCAATCCCCTATACGTTTAGACCTTTGATAAAATGCATTATTAAGTATCTTTCCTTTTCCCCCACCCTTCTCCTTCTTCCTCCTCTGTACCCCTGCTTTCTCTCTGGAGTGCTCCTGTGCAGTCTAATTAGAGCCTCCGGTATAGGATGTCATTATCTCTCTGCTGTTTCTGGCACACTGGGTACAGTGCAGCACTGTAGCAGCATAGGGGAGTGAACGCCTTGCCCAACTCAGTGCAACCGCATGCATGCACATATACAGTAATGGGGGTGGGGGATGTTCCTTCACTGCAGTAACTTATGAGCATGCATGTGTGACAAAGAGCCTTAAAGTGAGGTTGTACATGTTTCATGGGTGTTGCAGTGCAGGTGAGAGCTTTGCGCCTTTGAAGACTAAGCTATACATGAAATCTTTTTTGCTTCCTTGTCTATCAGTGCCAATAGCTGCCTGCCGTCGGCCCGTGATTTGCCCCGTGAGACATGGCTGCAGGTTGAAAATTCAATGCTCATTTAAATCAAGTAAAGCATATCATTCTGCCAGGCTCACATGCACTAGCACTCTTATGCATCCAACCATTCATAGCCTCACACACTTCAGTCTGTGGCTATGAATGTGATCGTCTTTGGTGTCATGCCTGAAATGCACAGCCAGAATTTGCACTTCACAGAGTGACAGAATTATTAATAGTGCTTTTTTTGAAAAAATTACCCATTACATTTATCAGGAGCCACCGTGATGACTCAGAAAGTCTTAACATGGATAGCACAGTCTTATAGCTCCCGTGGCCTTGAGTTTAAAAGCAGCTGAATAAGAAGGACATTTCTGAAAGGAAACAAGGACATTAGCAGGAAATATGTAACACGAAGAGTATGCCAGATAAGAACAGCTGCTGTGGCCATGAATCACAGTCCAACCAATGTTATCAGCCAGTCATATCAACAGCCTGTATGTGTGACCCGCATAAGGCTGGTAGAGGAAAGAGAAGATGGTTCCTTCTCAATTCAAAGAAGCAAGAGAACACTCAAAATTACCCATTAATAAATCTTAGTATAATTTGTAATTCTATAGGCTGGTTTTCCCTAATTTTGTCCCCTAATTTGTTTAATCAAAGGCCGACAGACATGCAGCTACACTGGAGATGGAGCATGACAAAACCTTTCCTTAAATGCACAGCATAATATCACAAAGACCCTTAGATCATCATTAAAGTTTAGAAGAACTTTATGTAACAATAACAAGTACTGATTTAGTGACACAAATAATGACAGAACTGCTTACAGCCTCCGTATCTTACACAGGGTTTTTCCCCCCTCTGCATACAGATCCCCCCTTGTAAAGCCCAGGCAGATGAAGTGGTCTGATCAAACAGCACCCGCCCTTCTTCATTGGCTCTTTCACTGCAAATATAGTACAAAACTCCCGATTGCAGGACAAGTTAAGACTATTTTCACATTTCTTCAAACAAAATCAAATGATTTCTACAATGACTTTTTAATATCTATTTCTGGGCAGGATATTGGTTCATAGGTGAAAGTACAATGTAAACATAAGCAGACATCTAAACACTAAACTTAATTAAATTTCACATCCACTTTAAAGGAGGCATTTTTAATCTAAGCTCTGAATATGTAACACACCGTTCAGCATCAACATTAAAACCACCAGACCAACCTTGTGAAGGTTACACTTGCCAAAACAGCGCTGCATACTGTTGTGAAAAAATATGTTCCTACAGCCATTCCTGAGCTATCTTTGTGTGGTGGTGGGATGTATAGCGGGAGAATGCTACCATTACTTGTAGTGAAGGGATGTAATCTGCAGCAACGTTAGGATGGCAGTACTACTCAACTGCATTCACATGAATGCCAGAATCCAACATTTTGCATCAGAACATTGTATTGTTACATGACAATGAATCTTCTTCAAATCATTGGTCAGTGATTTTTATACTGCAACTTAAAGTTCTGAAAAAAAAAATGTGAAGAATGAAATTATCCATAGGCCACTGCAATATAAGATGGACATTTATTTAACCTCAACATTTTTAATAAAAGTCCTAAAATAGTGACCAAACCCTTTAGCTTTTTAAATTACAGAGCTCAGGATACTTTCTGTCCTTGAAAGATCTGCTCCAGTTATAAAAGTTAAAGTAAAAAAAAAAACTTAGAAACTCATATTCTATTAAATCAAATTCACCAAGAAATGAGCCAACACTAATTGACAAGTAGATTTGCTGCAGTCTTGAAGTGGAATTTAAATGTGCGTCTAGGTTCAAGCCCTAGACAGATTAGAGAGGTTGTAACATTCATAAAAAGAGGCCTTTTCCTCTGCTACAGCCTCAGCCTTAGGAGACTTTTAATCCTTTAGCATTAATGCAGCACAGCACAACCTCTGGTAGATAAGGAAGCATGCCTAGTGAGTGCTGGGGGTTGAAGTAAAGGTGTGGATTTGCATGTGTGCACTTCTGTATTTGTATATGCATGCAGGGCTGCATCCTGAACACTAGCAGTGAAAACTAATGGAAGCTGCTGCAGGCCTTGGGGTCATTGTGCATGGCAACATTGTTTCATCAGGAGAAGCTCTCCCTGCCTCTCTCTGTCTGTCTGGTCTACCCAAGTCTCCTTCTGCTTCCCTCCTACTTCTCTCTCTTTCTACATCCACCCCTCTGTTCCTCTTGGCAACAGTATGCTGATTAAAAAATGGGTCTGACCCCAAGTAAACCCTTCTGGCTGAGTGTCTGACCCTGACAGGAGTAGATGTTCCAAACCAAGCCACAAAAACTCACATTGGAATACTGCTGACAGACAGATCAGCATGCAATATCAAAGCATTCTGATGCAACCCCTTATCTTACTGCATGAGCACAGGAATACTGCATGGAAACAGTTAATTATTAAGAAACCATATTTAGTAGAACCTGAAAGGAATGGTAATGAAAACAAAGTATTTGTTAGCTGGGCAACAGTATTTCTGGTTGAGCTGTCACCAGCCTATGTAGTTTAATTTTTATATTATTTTATGTGACGTTTCAGATGTATCTTCACATTGGATTTACAGTTGAATGGGAGAATGGTTTATGTCACTAACCTTGGAGCGTGGCGGAGCACGGATGTACCATTTACAGTCCACAGCTTCAGCAGCACCAGCCTTCCCATCTCTGATGATCTGATGAGACTCAACAATACCTTCTGGACCAACCATGTCATACTGACAGACTGAAACACACACATATGCATAAACACAAACAAACACATGCACATGTGCAGTTCAAGAAAGCAGATAGGATAGAAAACTTAAGGAGAATATATGAACAAATGAAAGTGTACAGTGATATAACCATAGTGACATAAAAGAAGTGCTGGAAAAGTAATTAAAGAATGTTTATTAAAGTTAGACAAAAATGGAAAAAAGGGAAAAACAAGCAGAAACAGAGATAGAAGAAGTATACCTACAGGGCAGAGGTGGGGGTACTCCCAAGTCTGCAAAGTCTGGATCTGAGGAGAAAGCAGATGAGGAGCAGGGGGAGAAGTAGAGATGTTCAGTTTTAATGCATGATTGCAAAATCTGAATCTTCACAGAAAAGAAAGAAAGAAAAAAAAGAGAAAACATTAAAAACACACAACACTGCACTGGTGAACTACCTGCAAAAACTACTAACACTAACTAACTAACACCTACACTAGTACTACTTAACATTATTAGATAAGAATAAGAAGAATTCAAACCCTCACTTCAATTAAAGCTACTGCAGATCAATAAAAGAAAAAAAATAGTGTATAAATAGTGGTGTAAAGATTTAGTTTGTGTAGTTTATTTGGGCATATTCTTAAATCTTTATATTTTGAAAAGAGATTGAATCATCTGATGATACATGAAGTAGAACAATCACTGTTTGGTGCTAATTAAACCCACTCATAGACATCTGAAATGATATTCCCACTGCACACTGTTGGGACAGTTACAGTATCTGTTTACATATAATAATATGTTGTCATATAATAATATCGTGGAGTAGAAAGACCAAGTAAAGTACAAGTCCCTAAAACTTGTAGCTACTAGGAAAACGTGAAGAAATAAAGTCACGTTTCAACCAATGATTCCTAATAGAAATTCACATTTAGAATCCTTAAAGTCAAAATTTAGGACTTTGACACAATCTTTCTCTATTAGTACTTCCTGCATAGATTTCTGAAGCACTCAAAAACTAGTATTCTCAATTAATTAATTCATATATTATTAGCATGAACAGACTAATAACACACACACACACACACATCAAAACAACCTTTTTATGCAGGAAAATAGCAATGAAATGTTGATATAATACAAATGGAGGAATTTGTAAAAGTGCAAGTGAAACACCTGGACATTTGGCCGTATATACAAGATAGCTGAGGCAGAAAGCTGCAATAGAAAATAACACAAGGAAACTTTAACTTTACTGTTGAACAGTTAAAAATATTTTGGAAGCATGACAAATGTAAGAAAAGCAGCTGACTGAGGATTAAACACACCTGGTTGTAGTTGCTGCCAAAACAGCAATGACAATTAAGAAAGCAACGTTAAAGCTTCCTCCCAGCGCAGAAACAACATGGCACATTATGTACTCTATTTAAAGTCTTACTGATAATGAGTTGCATCTTTATTCAGTCTTGCGATGGGGACTTTTGCACTATGTTGTGCATTCCATTGAAAAAACATTTAATGGACACCTCCACCTCCACAGTAGACAAATCTCAGTGATTCTATAATTCACTGCTTCTTCTTCAGTGCAAGCACATCTTTTGGCAAATGTAACTTCCAGTTAACTGAGTTTTATATGTGTTTTATAAATGAAAAATATTGAAGGTAAACGAATCATTGATAGTTACAGATAGTTTGGTCTGAAAATAAAAGGTGGTCACACAGATATACATATATAAGGTTTTTAGTACTTGTAGTTCAGGAGACAGTCTGGCCTATTAAATATAAATAATAACGCCACTTGAAGTTTTATCATTATTCCATTTAGCAAAAAATAAACACATTAAACATAACTTTAAAAATGTGTTAATAAATTTCAGCAGATCATTGGTTACCACGAATCCAGTCTTTAAACAAATTTCTAAACATTTAAAAAAAGAAAAAGAAAAAAGTGAGTTTAAAGTAAGTGTGACGTGACTGTGTGATAGAAAAAAAAAAAAAAAAAACTAAGTAAAGGCAATGAATTTGCCAGCTTTAAAAGATAAAGTTCTGTAAGTCAGCTTGTTGCAAATGGTTTGAAAGAGTTTTTGTATTATAATGTTGCAATAAATTACATCAACAAGCCCACTGCTGCTCAGGGGTGCTACCTCTTCCTGTTACTTCAGCCTCAGAGCATCTTGTCCCTAAAGATTTGGTGTCATTCTTCAGACGACTTCCCAACGTACAGATGCTGATACTGAAACATTCTCTCACCTTTTTGGGTGCATGCTGTGCGAGCGAGTTTGAACCACAAACTTTGAAATGGATGTCAATTCATAAAAAATGTTATATCACTAACAGTTTCTTGCAAATACTTCTGTTCCACTTTTCATCAAGATATAAAGAAAACTAGTACCCACAGATAAAACACCCCTTGAGCAAGTCTTCCACATGCAACCCTGACATAATACCACAACATACTGACTTATCTTTTAACTAAAGACATCCATAGCTTTAAATACATTCTTGCTGATCACATTAAATTCTATTCCAGCAACAGAGCTGTTGTGCTTTCAAAGACATGCTGTTAGCTGTAATCTCTGGGGCTGCTTTCACTTGAGGACAGAGCCTGCTCAAATAGGAAACACAGTAAAGGCGTCACATTAAATCTGATTGTTCCTTGCCAAATGGTGACGTGGCTACCACTGACTGAGCTCACGATGGAAAATGAATTCTGATTGCACAGCATGAACACCTAGCCAAAATGTCAATGGGTATATATATATATATGTATATATATATATATATATATATATATATGAACACTTGAAATGGTGTTTAAGCAGAGATGCTGCTTTCTAGATTAAACAAACCAAAGGATAATGATTCTTTACTCGATTATAGCTGCACCCAAGTAAGAAGATGTGAACCTCCCCATAGAGTTAAAAAAAAAGAGAAAAAAACTAAACAAGGTGCAGAAAACCCTCTGTCGTTGTGTCACTCAGAACTATAAAACATTTGTGTGAACACTTATCCAGTGAGGAGGTCCTGAGGCTTTTACAACACTTCTCTCCTGATTAATTGTTGCTTTCAACCAAGGCTCAAATGATTCAATCTGTGAAAAGCTAGCGGGGGAATAGTGGAAGACTGTACCACTAGACTGGCCTTGAAAGGCTCAGTGATGCAGGACTTTTCTTTTAGTCTTTTTCTTTTCATGTTATTGTCTTTGGAAGAAAGCAAGGCCTTGCTTGAATCTAGTTCAAACAAATCTACTTTTGTCTATCTAAGAGGTTATTTTCCTCCCCCCAAAGCACAGGGATTTAAGAAGCATCATAGGTGCATCTTTGCCATCAGGCTGACAATATTCATTTCACTCACAGTTAACTGTTTGAGTCTTTAAAAATGTGACTATAATGAAGTGATAAAAAGCAGAAAACCATCATTCTATCACTTTAAGTAAGTGAAATACATTTAATCTACAGAGTACTGCAGTTCTGCACCGAATAATGCTGTTTTTGTTCAAATCCTTGGTTAAAGAGGTTAAGGATTCAAATGTAGGATAAGAAGGTGGAAGACAGACAGATGTCAAAACTCAAGACTTCATTTAAAACAAAAAGGTAGAAAAAATATATCAGAGGCTGCAACTGGAAAGCCAAAGACTTAACAATAAAACCCAAACCATGAGTACAAGGACAATCAGTGCAAGAACCTGTCAATGAACAGTGAAAACAAAGGAGCATGTACTGGGATGGGTAAATAGGTAAAGGGATCCAGGTGAGTGATGAGTAACAAGGGACAGGTGGTAACTGATGTAGAGAGCAGACAGGGGTAACTGAGGTCATCTAGAGGTTAATGGCAGGTAACAAGATAACTCAACAGAACAGAGAACACCAGGAACACTAAAATATAACAGGAAGCACAGATAACCAAGAACAAAAGCTCTTTTTTTAACTTAAAAGTAAATAATCTTAATGAAATAACTTTGTATAGTTGGGAGGGCAAAGAGTGTGTTTCTTATAACGTTGGTCTTCCTGGACCACATGTTCTAAATGCGAGTTGGAAAAAAACTAAACAATTTGTAGTGGAACGGCCAAAGAGCCGCTGTCTGCAGTCTGTAGGATCAGGCAAAGTCCGTCGGCTCTCTATCTGGGAAGAAATGCTGCAAATGGACTCACTTTGCTGCTGATTTCAGTAATGGAGGACTAGAGGGACAATGAATGAACGGCAAATACTCCCTGTCTTTATTCATAATTAAATAAACCTAGGCTTTGGAAATAGCTCTGTTTGAGCATTAATTTACATGAATTACAATTACAAATGGTATTATGAAAAGCACACAAGAAATATATTGTGTACATATATTACAGTGTACTTATAGGATTTAATATAGTAAGTAGTTTCCTTGGTTGGGAGCCTGTGTGTAATTTTCCTGTTGTGTCTGTTGAGCTGAACAACAAAGAATCTGCAGTCCTCAGCATTTATTTAAGTTAATATGAGTTTACAACATTTCATGAAACTCACACATATCTAACTTTAAAAAAAAAGTCTGACTTCGTGTAAACACACAACCCAAACCCAAAAACTTTAAAAGATCAGTTAAGCCCTGAATGGTAGGACCAAATAGGCTCAAATAGAAACCACAATTTGAGTTTGTCTTTAGACACTTTAGCTTTAATATTACTCAATTCATGCCAGGTGCCGGTTGGCATTTTGTCGCAATAAACCTTTCATAAAGTTCTTTTATCTAAATGAACACTTTTGCCCCATGCTGGCAATTATGTCCTAGAGTCATTGCAGGTTACCTAGCAACGTCAGTGTAGCTACCAACAAAGCACCAGCTTGATATTTAACAGACAGATAAGAAGAGTCTCATTGACCTTCCCTTCTAAATCTAATCAAGAAAGTAATTTAGCGTATTTCCCAAAATGTCAGAGTATTTCTATAAGCATGTCTATCTTTAACACTTACAAAAGCCCTCATTTTCTTTATCTATGTTTATGTTGCCATTCTCATCCCTCATGTCCACGAGAGAAGAGAAAATCAAAGTGGAAGACAGTTAATGAAACAGTGACCTTCAGGTCATCTATGCTGGTTGTGCCAGAGATTTATTATTGAGTTTTTGGCATCACTTACCCCACCATGATCACAAGGCCAAGTAACCTGAAAGGAATATGTCCATGTATGGAGGTGCATGCACACACACAAGCATGCTCATGCACAACCTATGAAAAAGGCTCTTCTTAACATAGCGACAGTGGTCCCACTATGAGGTTGCTATGGCTATAAATGTCTCCCGGCTGATCCTTGACCTTTTTATACTGGTCCCTGAATTTCAATCAAGTGGGCTTCATGCCTTCATCATCCATCTCCCTGCTCCTTCTTTCTCTGTCCTTCCGGATTGATCGACTCAATCAATTACATGGACTGATAATATGATTTATTAACTACATGAAGTATGTGTACTCTCTCCACTGCAGGTGATATAGATGTTATTTATAAGCTACATAGGATGCCTCATCTTCGCTGCACTCTTAACACATGAAATTTCCGGAGCACAGTATGTTAAGATGCAGAATTTGTATTTGTTTTTTGCTGTCATTGTGTTTATTGCACCTTCTCTACAGTTCCTGCTCTCTGGATTGTAGTAGCATCTATGGACGAGCAAGAAGAACTCAGATCGTATCCACAATTGGCCACATCCTTCATACAAATACAAAAATACATTCTTTAAAGCCCAGTACACATACTTTAAGCTGCCCAACATGTGCTTTTCATGCACATATTAAAGCGCAAATACTCTCTGGCACAATCCTGACCAAATAAACCAGTGGTTGCCTAAATCTATAGATGAGAATAAGCTAGCTGCTCAAGGAGTGCAAAAACAAAAACATTCATTTTTATTTCAAAATACCCCTTCGGGGCAACAAGGCAGTGCTGGCAAAAATCATTCCTCTTCAATAATGAGAAGACTTTACCATGAGAACTCAAGAGGACTCACCCAAATACAAACACCTGGTAAACAGTCAAACCAGTTAGCAGTCAGCAACAACTCAGAAAGAAATCGGTAGAATTGTGCAATGAAGATGACAGAATGAAGGAAAGGAAGGAACCAGTGGTGACCAAAACTATTGATTTTGTTGTCATTATGTCATTCGTGACCCATGAACCTAGAATGACTCAGAAATAACTGGTTGGTAAACAATGAACCACAACAAAAACACGGATTATCTTTCATTTGCTTTGGCTGCAATATTAAACATCAACCAAACAGCTTTTCTGAGTGAAGAGATGGTATATCCTTGACTAAATAAATGTATTGGATCTAACTGAGCAGTATTCCACTTAATTAAAACTAGACTAGGGCCTCCACAAAAAGAAATGATTGAGTTTTTCTCTCAGAGTGGTTCACCAGGTAGGAGTCTTCTGGTGTCTGCAGGGCAGTCCTGTAAATGGCTATAAAGTATACTTCCCACATAGTCCTTACTTGATGTGCATAATCCATTCCTACATTTAAATGTAAATAATGCTAATCCAATAGTTTTCTTTTTTTAAATTCAGCTAATATCCCTCCTTAATTCAGTAGCTGTCCATCTGTATTCTATGTTCACAGAACACTTATATCCATCATATGAATCCTTACATATTTTCCGATCATTTCAGAGGATTAAGGCACTGCTCTGCCTATTATAGTGGGGGTGATTTCTGAGTGGCAACAGAAATCCAAACTCTGAGACAATAGCTGGGTTTTAATTTATGCATTTGATTTGCACTGAGTAGATTTGAATAGGAAAAAATGTTTGGAAAAGGTAAACTAGAAAAGAATCCATCCATCCATCCATCCATCCATATGAAGAGTATTTTCTCCTCAGGTCATGGGGGTAGCTGCCTAAGAGAAGCCCAGACTTTCCATCTAGAGTCCAGATAATATCCCCCACATTCTTGGAGATAAGTCATTCTTTAAGCACAACCCTCTTATTTTCTGTTTTTCATTTATTGGTTATTTTAGGACAACTTACATTCCTGCCACATCAGTTGTAGTCCGATTCTTGCATTTAGTTTGCTTTAAATGAACATTTTTCACATTTTGATGTGCATCAGAGTTTAGTTGCACATTTATATCTCCCCAAATGAACTGGAATTTCCAAGCAAATGGACTAAGATTCAGTTCAGTTTCAGTGCTGGTGTGAATGCACCCTATGGAAAATGATCTAAATCCGATGAGTGAAGGTTTTGGAACACACAGGGATGTGACAAGTACCATAATACTACATAGGTTTTTAGTCACAGAGGCCTAAACACAGAAGTTTGCTATCAAAGTGATATTGACTGATTCTTCAAGTTATGATAGGAAATCTTTCTTGTAAGCAAGAAAATTACCAACCCTCTCTTTGACTGCCGTTTTGTAAAACCAATTAAAACAACTAAGCATTTTTCACTTTATGTCTTGGATGCTGAGTTTGTATGCCTGCATGTTGCTCATTTGGCAATTTTTGAACAATGTTTCTTTTGTATCATGCATGAAGACATGACATCTGCCACCACGCTGCAGAATAATGGAACATTTCTGCCTTTTTTGTTAGGCAGCCTAGTTTTTTCTGTTGCCTTGGAAATGCACATCTATTAATTAGGTTGTTGTAGCTTCTAAAGGCACACTGAAGGGAGAGGTGTGTTTGTTGTGATGCTGAGCTGAAAAAAATTTCTTCCCCTAGAATGAAATACTCCAGTTTCAAGCAGAGACATACTATATTGTAGCCATATTATAAATACAGTATGTCCCTGTTGGAGGAATTACATAGCTTTTTGTTCTCCAGCATCTTTTACCTCTAAGCTTCAGCACGCACAAAAATAATATAGTGCTGATCAGAAGAGTTGGTATATTTGAAAAAGATAAGAACAAAACAGTCATGTATAATGTGGATGTTTTGATAAAATATTTAACTACATTTTATTTTCATTTAGTTTTCATTTTCAAATATTTCAAACATGTTCTTTCATTTATAATATTTACATCTTCACATTTCATGTCTCAAAAGAAGAAGGTAGCAGTATAAAGGTAAATAGCCCTACCCCATTTCTACAATACACTGTAACACTCCAACTCTATTACGCAACTCAAATTTCCTGCTTCACACACACACACACACAAAAAAAAAAAAAAAGAGAAAGAAAATCACACACTAAGTAAATACAAAATGTTTCCCTGACACAATTACTGGTACTTGCTCATATGGATTGCAGAAACTTTAAAAGCTTCTTTGAGGGCTCATTTCACATAGTTGTTTGTCCATTCATGTACACACACACACACACACACACACACACACACATATATATATATATATATATATATATATATATATATATATATATATATATGTATATATATATTCATCAGAAGTGTCATAAGTAAAATGGACATTCCTGGACCAGTCTGCTTTCTGTCTTGTAAGCCTCCACTTGGGTCCTCTTTGCAACCTTGACAGATATATTACAATTTTCTGTCACTGACCTTCGATTTTGTTAGACTCTGTATTTTTTAAAAAGGAAAAAAACAAAATCATCCTTTGCAGGTTCACACATTAAGGGAATTACAAAATCAGCCTACTATCACCTTAAGAACATATCAAGGGTAAATGGTCTGATGTCTGCGCAAGACCTGGAAAAACTAGTCCGTGTTTTCATCTTTAGTCAGCTTGATTATTGCAACAGTGTTTTTACAGGTCTCCATAAAAAATCAATAAGACACCTGCAGCTTATTCAGAACTCTGCTGCTTGAGTCCTCACTAAGACCAAGAAAGTGGACCACATCAGTCCAGCTCTGAGGTCTTCACACTGGCTGCCTGTTCGCCAGAGAATAGACTTTAAAGTTCTGCTGCTGGTCTATCAAGCTCTGAATGGTTTAAGACCAAAATACATCAGTGACCTCTTGACCCAGGATGAATCTACCAGAACCCTCAGGTCATCTGGATCCAGTTTCTTATCAGTTCCCAGAGTCAGAACCAGACATGGTTCCTTTAATATATCCAAAGCCGCACATATAAAATGTGGCACAGCAGCCCTACAGCATGATAAGACCTCCACCATGCTTTACTGTAGGCAGCTCCTCTTTTCCATGAGCACATGATTTTCTTAGACTGAAGAAGCAGATGAATTCCAAGATAGCTCTACCCTGGTTTCCTTTGTCCATATAAAACTATCCCAGCATATCAGTAGCTGATCTATGAAGGTTCTTACAAACATTACATCTTGCTTTATGTGCTTTGTTATAGTATGTTGTTTTCTGATGCACTGCGAAAAGTAAAGTACAATAAGCTTATATTTCTAATACTGACCATTTGGGTTTTCTAAACAGTAACAGGGTATAATCATTATTATTATTATAATTATTAGGAACTAATTTAAAGTTATGAAATAGTGTTAATCCTTATGTTTGAGGCACATAGTCAGCTAATAACTGCTCAATTTCTTTCTTTATTCTTTTAAACATCTTGATTTTACAGGATTGGTTTACTGGAATTTTGTGCTTCAAATTCATTGTAGCCAATTATTTTGACCAGCAATGCATTATTTCGGACTGAATGTGCTGAGGCGTGGAGCCTGCTGAACAAATAGATGCGGTCTAAAAGTAAACAGCAGCAGATTGTAAATGCCAACTGAAATGTTCTCATTACATTTCTTCAAAAACATGTTTATCCAGCTAGTGGTTGCGACAATGCTGATTTCTGACACAAAAATAATGATTAGGGATTTGTTGTAGTAAATATCTCTGAAACAACTGATGAAAACATCCTGATTAGCCCTGCTTGCAGCATAGTGGAAATGTTTTTCATATATCCTTTAAACACACACACAAATTAAACAAAGAGCGACAGAGCTGTTGGGAGACGCAAATTTCTAATAACCATACAATCCCATTGTTTTTTAGACTATACAAAGTTTTATTAATGAGAGATAGTATGTCTCATTTGGAGTTTAACAATGGGCTTCATTGCTTCATATCCCTTTAGTATTCGCTGCTGCCTTATGTATGTTTGTAAGTCTGCAAATTATTAAACAAATGGTTAAGAGTGGGGAGGAATATTCCATAAACTAAACATGCAGGCTGCACAAACGCACATACACTCAAACAGGAAAGCGGCCCACACAAAAAACTCAATTTCCCAGTGGCCTCATTTCCCTTCAGCTGCTCAGTGGTGATATTTAAATAAGCATCTGATTAATAATCTCTCCTTAAGTGGTTGATCAAGTAAATGAATGGCTGCTATTAATCACACCAGGCACAGAGGGAATGCTACAAAAAAAACATAGAGGAGCTCTGCCAGAGGTGACTGTCCATGGCTTATTCTAGCAGGTCAAACAGCATCCAACTCCTAAATTATGCTTAAACAAATAAAATGCCAATGTGATAATCTGTTTTGATGAAAGAGTGCTTTAAAGATAAGCCATATACCTAATATACACTCACCATGGCATGGTACACAACTGTACAGAAGGGTAGGTAAAAAAGAAGAGGCCACAGGATCTGCAGGAGACTGATAGGATTCACCAGACCTTGGGTGTCATGGCCAGTGAGCTGGGTCTGTGCCCTGAACAGTGATTAGCACCAATGTGTACCCCAACGCCACCTTACAAGCATCTCTAGCTATGCACAAGCAATCCCGCTAAGAACTGCACTGAGGCTGTCTGCAGAGGAGCTGAGCGAGAAGTGTGTCTTGTGCTTAAGATCCCCAAAGTGATATGCAGTCTTTCTGTTATTTATCTCAGCAAGCTTAACTCACTCTGTTTTACATTCATACCGACAGCTTGCCCTTGACCCCTGCATGTAAAATATGGCGTGTAACCCAGCAGGATGAGCTTGTAACAGGGAAAATTCTCCTGAGTAATCCCCACTCTAGCCATGACCATCTATAGTTCAAGTGCCCTTGATTAAAAGCACTTAACCCCAGGATGTTCTTGTGGAGGTGTTCAATATCCAGATATATCAGTTTAAAAAAATTAGATCCTCTGTCAGCACTTGGAGGACGAACTGTTACAGCATTTTCGGAGGCATATAGATTACAAGAACTGTGTGATCTCTGTCCTTGTACGTGATCTGATGATTCACATGATACATTATTGATCTCTATATGGGAAGCAGCTATAGAAAAGTTCTTGGAGCTGATAGGGATGACGTATCTAGTTCAAGGACACCTCAATAGGACAAAAATTATACTTTTCCTGGTCTATAATGTATATGCACAGATGTCCTGGCTTTAGGTGAAATGAATACCCACTTTTTATGGTTGTGCAGTTGTATTTTCCTTTTGTGTTTGTTATTGTGTTTTGTCTTTTGTACAAAGGATGGCCTCTCTTTTACTGCAAATCCAATCTACCTTCAGGTATCAATAAAGTTACCTACCTACAAGCCTTAAACCAGTGATATTAAAGCAGTCATTAATAATGTGAAACAGGGCAAAGAGGATATGAATTCAACAGCAGTTTAATGAATTTGAGTCACTTGCAAAGACATAAAAAGGTTTTGATAGAATATAAATGTTTGTAGTTATTCTTGACAAAGCATACTTTTATAAAGTGCAGGATTATTTTTAGCCTTGTCAAAAGGATGCAGTCTTAGCTCTCCTTTTAGTCATCTATCTATTAGTTCTAGCTTCTTATAAAATCTGTTTCCATCATTATTTTTTTTAGCTTCCAGCTAGTTATAATGTACTTTATAATATGAAGGCATTACAGGATTCTTGATGTATGGATACATATTATAATGATTTATCTGAGCTATTCCATGTAGCCCCTGGCGACTGGAAAACATCTTTGAAACAAATACACTAGGACAAATGCTATATATTGAGTTCTCTAAATCATTCTAATCAGAAATATACTGTAGTATGGAAATGGATTCTTTTTACAATATTTTGTTCGTTTACTTTTTTAATTCGTTTTTTTCTCCAGATCATTTAGTGCTCTGGCATTGAAGGAAAAAGCCTTTTATTTGTTAATCAATCTACTTGTTTGCCTATTCATCACTTTTTTTTCCCACAGTATATTTTGTTTCTGTAACACAGCCGCCATGTTGTGTTTGGCACATACTGCAGTAAGCTAAACTCTAACAGAATAAAGTAAATCACACATCAAATGAATGGGACCATAAAAACCTTTTGCTCTGAGAGGACAGAATATGATCAGTGAGGTGAAGTTTTCTGCCTCTATACCCAGTGATGGATTTGAAGAAATCTTCTTTTGTATCTGTTCAAAGCTGTAAGTGTGTGTGTATGTTTCTCCATGTCTTCCATTGATCAAAATGTTAACTGTTCTCCTCCTTTCAATGCCCCTGTGAGACAATGACAAGGACACAAAGCAGATACAAAAAGAAAACCACAGTACACCAGCACCTTGTGAACAATGCCTCCTATCGAGTGAATACATATATTTCTGTGTGTGTTATTAGGCAGTAATATACTGCAGGGCTGTATGGGTATCTAACATTTTTTCACCACATGGTATGAAATAGGTATATGCATTTTTCCCTAAATTTTTTATTAGTGAATTATGGTTTAGGTGAAATATAAATAAGTGGGAGGTCATTACCAGCCACTGTTTTTTGGCTTTGTCTATTCATATTAATCAAACACAAACAGCTCTGTGCCAAATCACTGATAAGTGAACCAGCATAACAGAATCAGATGAATGACAACTGTATCATTGATTAGAGCAGTGAATTCTGCTTTGCTAAACCAAGTGTCTTAAAATAACCATAGGACAGCTGAATATTGCTGTAGTCATTATGATGCCCTGCTAGATCAGCTAGTTTAAAATTGTACTTGCAATTGTAAAGTGGTTGAGTAACAGTAAAACTTCTAGTAACAGAGAAGTGCTCTGAGTGGCACTGATCACTAGTACATGTAAAATGCTGTGGTGCAGCAGCTACTGTTGTAGTGTTACACCAGTGTTGTTTTTAGGCAATACTAAATAGGTTTCTGGCCTTAAAACTCTATGTTGGTGCCATGATTGCCTGCAGCATCCAAGACTGAGAAACTGCACTTCCTAACTTTTGTTTCCCCAGCCTGGGGCATCATGTGACAGCTGTATTATGCTTTATGGCACTGCATTACACGCCAACAACTGGACCGGGGGCAATTTAGCAAAGAAATGCAAGAAGACATCATTCAAGGAAGCTAGGAAAAAGAAAAAGTCAGAGTAAGAGTTAACATCGGACTGACTACTGCTGGCTGGAGAGAGCTAAGAGAGGAGACAGAATGCAAGACAACTGCTAAATTAGCCCTGGTTCCCAGGGTGCTTGAATGGGGGGCCTCTGAGGGGCCAGAGCCTCGCGGGCTGACGGCTGCTGTCCCCTGGCTTCTAGGGTCTATACCTCATGGCCGTGGGATGCTCTGGCTGGAGCCATCCTCTGCCGCCTTCTGAGCAGATGCGTGGTTGTCTCTGTGATGGGCTGGCTCGGTTTGTGCTCTGGCGTGGCCGCTGATTTCCTGGGTCCTCGGGTCCTCCTCATCTTCCCTTGATCTTTGCAGGGGCCTAGTTGCATTTGCATGATGAATGATGACTATTCATGCCTGATATTTTGCTCCCACACTTACTAACCTGCATGCTGATAAAGTCACTGTGGTGTCCTGTGGGTTTAATCAATAACTACATGTTCATGGTTTTTCTTTGTGTTGCTTATGTTTTTGTTGTGGTTCATGATTTTTTTCCCAGCTTGTCTGTTTTCTTGTAGGTGCTCCCGATGATTGTCAACTTTGTTTTTCTTGCAGATGTTGCAGGTGGTTTTCTGTTTCCCCACAGGTGTAGCTGCTGGTTGTCTGGTTTTTCCTGTTTAGATTAAACAGCTGAAGATGTTGCTTTTTCTCTGTTGTAGCCTTGTCTCTTTTTTCTTTACTCTGTTTTTCTCTTTTGTTCACACAAGAGACTGTAACAAAACTGACTGCATTGCCCTATAAAATCATTAGCAATACATAATTTAGGTACTTTAGGTAGAAATGCCGTAGATCCCCTCTCTTAAGTAGTGCGCATACTGTCAAACACTCACAAACATAAACACAAACATGCAGCTCTGCACTATGATAAGCAATCTGCATATTTTGTTTTAGTATTGAAGATGATTGTGTTTCTGTGTAAACAGAGTCTATGAGTGTATATGTGTGTAGGATGTGTTGATGGTTCAGGTGGGGACCCATTCCTGATAGCACAGTTAGTTGTCCCTAGGCATCACAGGTGTTACTATCTAAGTGACGCCACAATGACAGACACATTCCATCCAGGTTCCATTTGGCCAACCAAGCAATAAATCAACACAACATCACCACTCTGCCACTCATTACATCCCACAGAGTGTCAGATAGGCAGGAAGCCGGGGTGTGAGAGGGAGATACAGAGACATAAAGGGACAGAGCAGGGATCATTCTGCTGATCTGCAAACAATGTAATGACAAGAAAGGTAGTCAAAGATTCAGAATTTTTATTTTTTATTTTAGATTAAGTTTCATTTCCTTGTCACTGAATTCTAAAAGGTGGCAAACCTCTGTTTCAATTTCCAGTGCTTCTTTGCAGGTATTTCAGAGGGCCCAGGGGAGAATCAGTGGCTCACAGATTTTTCTTTGCCAGCCACAGTCTACAATTTGACCCAGTGGGGTGATAAACTGCTGGCAAACACACTTAAGCTAGTAGCAAATACAAACACAAGTGGATTAAATGAAGGTTGAGTTGGGGCTGAACAAACTGTCATGTTAATGCAGGTTTGGGTTAACATGCAATTATATTAACATGGGTTAAGATTAGAAATAATTCCCATTATATGCATGATTAGGTCTTAAATAAACCCAAAGTCCCTGAGAAGATGAGTGAGGGAGATTAAGAAACAAGACAAAATGCAAATAAGGATTTTGCTTTTAAGCTTCACAGTTTCTTACCCTTTATCTTCACTAAAGTGACAAATTGCTGCATGGCACCAAAGCAGCATTTACAGCTGCATTACAAACATTCAAACATTACACAGCTGGTGCAGCTGAGAAACTCAACAACAACGCAACAGGAAACTTGTCATTAGACCAAAGGCAGAACAAGCTACGGCATAAAATCCACAGATTGGTAACACTCGCTAGTGTCTGCAATGCTGGATTCATGCTCAATATTCATGTTTCCTTTGAGAACATAATCCCTGTAACACACTAGCTACTACATCAGCTACTTCTAACATGTTTCTAGAAACAAAGCTGGCTGTGTAGAAGAGGAGGCTGGCAGACTGTGAACATAGAGCACTTTGAAAACAGCAAAAGCAATAAAATTTAATTATTTACTTATTTATTTATTGTGTACAACAAAGAATTAGATCATTTAATTGAGTAGTAGCTTTGGAGAGCTGGTAAATAAATATTCTAAGTTAATCATTAAGACAAGAAGAGGGATCCGTTTCAAAACACATAAAACAGACTTTTACAAAGTTAAAAATGGTCCTCCACTGATGGTACAAATCAAGGGCACACAAGGGGAAGCACACTATTTTATCTTGTGCTCTTTATAGGAGCTCATTTATAGTAGAAAACCCTAAATTATGTGAAGGACACTTTGGAGAAATGTCTATTTTATTATTTTGACAGTCATTCGATGAGCCACTAAACTGGTAGTGCTACAACTTGGTTTCCTTAAAAAATCAGGATTGCCATACTTTAATGTTTTTGAGTTGAAAATGGTACAAAATCAGACATTTTATATTGATTCTGAAAAATCATTTTCTCATTTTATATTTAATCCTCTTGACACATTTCAAAAGAGTTGTGAAGGAACATGTTTACCACTGTGTTGCATCAATAACGATGTAAACATTTGGGATCTGCTTTGAAAAAAAGAAAAATTTTCTTCTTATTCCTGTTTAATATTGTTTAAATTCATATTGCTTTTCTTTGTCTTATTTATTCCTTCATAATTTATCCAGTATTTCCATTTGGTGATGAGTCTGGGCTGCAGTCAGGAAAATCTAGCACTTTGATTATTAAATACAGAGTCATGCTGTTATAATACAAGCAAAATTATGTTCTCTTTCATAATATTCTGCCATTAATGGCTCACTAAAGGATGCCTCTCTGCAGCCCTCAGAAGCATTAATCTAATTGCGCCAATCCTGATTGGCTGGTGAATGTGTGAACACGTCCGTCCGCATCAGGTAGTGTCGTCTACCTTAAATAGCTCATGTGGACGGCACCAGCTCATTCAAAAACCGCTTCTTACTCGGAGCCGATCTTGCATCCAGGGCTGGCTAGCTAAATTATCCACAGGCTGATCTTTGGCTTCAGTCGCTGGGCACTACCTAGCTTTGGACTCTTTTGATCCTTTTGATCGTTAGCACACCAGCTCCCTACGGTTAGCACACCAGCTAGCTGCCTCGACTCCCTGCCTGCACACTAGCTCGCGAGGAATGGAGGCTAAAACCCCACATACCAGAGGGCTCGGAGACTCTGTGGCCCGTGCCTTTTGTTGCGGGAATAAGATATCAAGGAAAGACCCACATCAGGTCTGCTCGAGTTGCCTGGCGCGGGAACACACCTGGCTGGCCATCATGTCAACACTGTTCGGTGTTCACAATTAATAGTCTCTGCAGATGGCCAGCCTGCCAGGTTAGCCTGTCTGGACAGGACCCCTATCACCTACTGCTGGTGCTGATATCAAAGAGGAAGAGGAGAAAAGGGAAGCAGCTGCGGTGGTGCTACTGGAGGCTGGTGCCATCAGGGGCTCACAGCTTGACATAGCTGCCAATTTATTGTAATCAATAATCAATAATTCAGCTGAAGAGAAGTATCTTGTAATCCATGCTGCATCAAACGGACATGCGTATTTCCACATCACTATCTAACGTCCCCATAGAAAATTACCGAGTGCTTCCTTTTGGTCTTTCTTTGAGTCTGCGGGTCTTCGTGCGGTGCACAAAAGTGGCAATAGGTGGCAGTGCATCCGCTTGGCCACGTACCTGGATGATTGGCTGCTGCTGGCACAGTCTGAGCAGGAAGCCAGTGCATACACGCAAATTCTCGTGAGGCACCTGTCCAATCTGGGTTTTGTGATGAACACGGAAAAGCATCCTGTCCCCGGTGCAGAGCATTATAATTCTGAGATTGTTTCTGGATTTACTGACTTTCACAGCGCACCTCTCAGTGGAATGAGTGAAAGCTTTCAGAGCATGTCTCGCGCTTTTTCGTCCAGGGAAATGTGCCAAGACAGTGTGCTGCTGGCGGGGCTCAACCTTTCTGATGCAGGGAGTCCGTATGGGCCCCATCCTGTCCAGGAAGGTGGTCACTACGGATGCGAGCCTGACAGGCTGGGGTGGGATCCACAATGCCCAATCTGTGAGGGGCGGATGGAGTTTAGGTCTCTAGCAGTCTCACATAAATTGTTTGGAGCTTTTGACCGTCTTCCTCTCCCTGAAGCCTTTACTCCCGTCCCTCGTGGGCTATCATGTCCTGGTGAGAATGGACAATACAATGATGGTGGCGTACATTAACCATCAAGGGGGGTTGTGCTCCCTTCAGTTACACGTGCTAGCACACAGTTTGATCCTCTGGAGCAGCGGTCGTCTCCTCTCCTTGAGGGCGACGCATGTCCCAGGAATCCTGAATACGGACACAGACCTGTTGTCCAGGTTACAGGACATCCTGGTGACAGGACACAACAGCCTCAGGACAAATGAGCATCATATGCAAAGACAACAACAAGCTGCTACACTTTGACAAGAAGAAACACAAGCCTCTGTTTTCTTTGTTTTGACCTCTTTCTGCTTGGATATGCCAAGTTTTAACTGTCCAATTCACAAAGCGGATATACAGTACGGATACCTCCATCTGATAAATAATCCACATAGCACTGGCATCATCAAACTGGTATTGAAAACAGTCACTGTATGGGGTCACATAGGACCATTCTGACCCCTGTCTTAATTCCTCTTGTCATTTGATCAAACTAAACCGGATTACTTTCTCCCTTTGTACAGTACTGTTACACATGGTAAGTAAGGTCAACTTGCATTAGATTCAGCTGGATTCATTTCCTCTTTACAAAGTCTCTGAAGAAAAATAATAATGTAATGTCCCAGTGTTTTACACTGTGCCATTGTCTTATTTTGTCTTGCTTTCATTCTCTCCTGTAAAAAATAATTCCAAAACACTTATGCCTGATGAATTGTGCAACAGGCCCTTACTGTGGATTGAGGTTAAAATGGCCAGAAAATACATCAGTCAGCAAAGCACTCTATGAGAGCCTGCTGGACAGTGACAGGCAGCTGCCAAATCCCACTTTACATTCACAAGAAAGCCCATTTCATTGGGTGATCATTGTATTTTGATTAAAAAAAAGCAAGGGATCAGAGACTATGTCACTGCTCCCAAAATATCAGAATGAGAACAAAATAACATGAAATTGCCAGATAAGTACTTTCATGGAATGGTTAAACACAGCAATGGCTGATATCCAGCCTGAGTGCTTCCCTAGCAGTACAGCATTTTCAAGACATGGCCGACCACTGTGTCTAAATGAGTAAATGGAATCACTGATGGGGCAGAGGGGGGTCCTGGATGGGATGGCACTGTAATAGAAATCAAGATCCTGTGTGCACATCGAAACATCAGGTTTTATGGTTCCAGCTGTTCCAAACGTCTCCCAGCAGAACAGGCTACAAGGTAATGAAGGGTGACTATAGTGGTGGACTTCATTTTGTTAGCAATTTGGGAACAGTGAAAGAGCTGGGGCCTCAAATGTTAAGTTATTTGAACCCATCCATCACTTGCATTGTATTCCCTTTTAAGGGTCATAAAAGGATTAAAGAATATCATTAACAGGTTAAAGAATGGTTTGTTATGGTGGTTTATGGTGTTATTTTCTGTTTTGTCATTGTCATTTCTTATGCTATTTTATCACTTTCTTCCTTATCTTTTTTGTTTGTTTTGCTCCTGACTTTGATTAAGTGTTCAGCTTTCATTGATCCTTGTCTTCTTTTCCAATTACACCATAAAGATTGTGTTTTGTGTCTAGCACAGAAACTGACCTGATAGAGTATTCTACACAACTCATACTTGCTTCATATGAATGTGCATATGTAGAAAAACTGGCAAAGGAAGCTCCCTCCTCTTCTCACACAGCAGGTCAACATGTTTGATCATCAGTCTTTCTAGGTCCAAAGGTTTAGCACTTCTACAGCCATGGCTTATTTACTTAATTATCTACTTTTACTTTAATCCCAGAGAAAGCCAGTCGCAACACTGGCTATCTGTTAGCTTAGTGTAGCACAAAGATACCATCAAAGCAGAGGACAGCAACTAGCTTGTACATCTCATTGTGAATGTGTAGAAAATCTGACTAAATCTGCCTTGTGAAAACTTCATGATCTGTCAGTTCTAGATCTAAAAGTTAAGCACTTCTGTACATATAGTCTTAGATACTCTACTTTCATTATCCTTCACTTTAATCTCACAGAAAGCCAGTAACTACCAACTATCTGATAACTTAGGATAGCAGAAAACTAGCATGGAGACAGCAGGAGGTAGTTATCATAGATATCGTAGATTGTGGACATATGTAGAAAAGCTTGCTAAATTTAAGTTTCCTCTGCTCCTCTCACAGCAGGTCAAAATACATATCTGTCAATTAAAGGTCTAAAAGTTCAACATAGAGTCTCTGCTTTCATCTTCCTTTACGTTAATCCCTCAGAAACATCAACCACGCATAACTTTCTTCTTTTGGGGCTCCAAGAAGAATTGTGTGATTGGTCAGCCAGTTGAGGTGGGCGTGGTTAACGCGGAAAAGAATGAAGCGGAAAGTTGTGGCTTCTGCATTTCCCCTAATGCAAGGTTGAACAGATAGTTTTGATAAACAGCTGATTGAGGTCGTGAGAAAGTAAGTAAATGTATACATAACATTTGTATGATTAAAAGACTCGGACACCGCCATGTGCACAAACCCACCCTGCCACGGATAAAGTTTCTTGTTAGATATGAAATAACCCGGTAAGCAATTAATTGCACATAAAAACCACAGTTCATTGCAGTATACACGCTCATCACAGCACATCACTGCTCAATATCAGCGCTGACAGGAGGAGGATATGGCGCTGTCGTCAAAGAGCTCCTACAGGACATCATGTTTTTCTTAACATGTGCATGTTTCAATGCGACTTATACCTTAACATTGGCTGCTTATGTGTTGTAAAGATCTGAATGCATTCCTTACAAATAGCATCCAGATGATCCATTTTGTTGTTCAGTGTGCTGTCATCGCTTTCATGATAACTGACATGCGGGTAAGCGAAGGCCACTAACAAGAAGTGTAATGTCAGTGGAGTGCCAGCAGTGTCACATCCATCCCTGTTCAGTGTTGATATTCTAACACTGCACTAGAAATCTTACACCAAAACACTTTCACTGCTTTCCTCAGTTACTTAGCAGGCTCAATGTGTTACACTGAGTGTCCAGGCTGTATGATTATGAATGAGCAACAGTGCAGTTTGATTGTTGGTTAGAATACTGGCTGAGATTTAAGCTTCTTAAGAATGTCTGTCCTTCTGCTGACCCTGTAATCTGATGTCTTCTTTGGTCCACAGTCAAATATTTCAACAACTGAAATTTGGTACCCATGGTGACCAGATAATGAGTCCTAATGGCCTTGCTGAAAAACTGATATTTTCCCTTACTGTCATCATGGGTTTTGCAGATAGCTAGCCTTGAATTTGAGTGTCAGGGTAAGCTCTGCTTTACAAAGCTAGCTTGTGAGCTGCTTGTTGATTTAAACCTGGAGATTTGAGCTGAAAGCTTCAGAACGAAAACAGGACAAGGCTGCAAGTAGTGGAAGGGTAGAAAGAGAAAAGGGAAAATAAATAAACTGAGTATACTGTTTTCCAGTTGAATTGTTCGCTAGTGCTGAAATCCTCAGTCAAGCACAGTCTCTAATCAGTCTGTACAATGAGATCAGACCAAAACTTAGGATATATGTTCTTGGTGCCCAGGATGTCCATAGAATATAGTGATGGCAATCCTGTACACTCAGAGGACTCTCGTTCATACCGTTTCATTTTTCATGTACCCACTTTTCAGTGTCTATCTCCAATTTCTATTGTAAGCTACTGCACTAAGCCTCGAGGCACCCCACTGAAATGTCCTAGTCTTGGATAGATAAAAGGTGAGAAACTATTCCAGCAGACATTGATACAATAGTCTTTTCCCCTCATCTCAGATATACTTAGACTGCAGAATTTTTACAACAACCTTTTCAATGGATGCACTTCATGACAGGACAATACATACTGTAATGGTTCTTTGAGCTTCGTTTTGCTATACAAGCATGTCTTGGATTTCTTCACATGCTTTATGGGCCACAAAGAACACAAACTACTCCCTCTCCATTTTAAACATTGCATCAGAGGCTTGGCTGAGGAAAAATTCCACAAGATAAGGGCTATATGTACATTTAGCTTTGATGGCTTTGTCTTTTTGTTGCTCCTGCTGTGTACTTTTAAGATAATCCTGGTTAAAAATATTTTTGTCAAGATGATGGTGTTGACAGCACTGCTACTTTCTTTATAAAAAACAAATTATAGCAAGAAAAACCATAAGCCAGTCTTTTGACAGACGTTAGACGGTGCAACACCCACACATAGATGCATCTTTTGAATTGAAATCCGCCTCATCCTGCTTAAACATACCAATGGATACTTGTTTGTGTAAATGTGCGTATGTGTGTGTGGGTGTGTGTGTGAATGAGTGGGAGAGAGAAGCTGTCAACATGCCAACCTTTCTCTTTCCTGTCGCATCAACGTCTCTCCTTGTGCTCTCTATCCCATGGTGCAGAACAGAGTGGGGTTAGGAATGTCTCTCGTCTTCTCTCTACCCTCTTTCATCTTCCTGCCTTACCCAATATTTATTTATTTCCTTTATCAGACACAGAGATTCTGCAACATTGCATGACATACTGTCAACAAAGTCACCCATCAAATTCAGCGTCCAGCGCAGACAATGTTTTGGTCAATGTTTAACATCCGACCTCCATCCTCCTGAAGTTCATGTGTTTGACATAAACAGCTGTTGTTTTAGGTTTCTGTTGTGTGTGTGTGCTTCGCTGTCAGTGTGAAAGTCTGAGGTCAGGAGCCACAGACTCATGAGAATAATGAAACCCCAGAAACAAAGACTCAAGGCTCAGGCCCAGAGGTTTGCATCATTTCAGCATGTCACATGTCTCGCATCACTTTGTAGCAAGGATGTTGAGTGTTGTCTTGTTAGTCGCATTACATCTGAGTCAGGGTACTGAACCTAAGGGATGAGCAACACATACTTCACTTTTTCACTCATATAGATATTATTGGAACAAAAGCCTGGTTTCATGAGGCTTAAATTAAAATCTTATTCTTACAGACTTACATATAACTCTGTATTTCATACAATTATTTAGCACTCCAGATATAATTTGAATTAGAATCATATAATGTGATACTAATAATTTGTATTCTGCCTGTCAGCCCTTACATCTGTTTCCTTTTCTGCTTCTTGGTATTCCATATTCCAGTTTTAGCACTGAACTGCCAAGGAAGCTATTCTTTTTTTTCTGTCAGACAACTGCACAAATCTGACACTGTGATGCTACTTAACATACATTTCTGACCTTAAAACAATGTCCTTCAGACTCATTTTGATACCAAACTGCAGGGGCGTCACCTGGCCTGGGCATTCCCGGCTCTAGCCCTAAACATTTCACATCAAGTCAGGAATGTTCTTTTTCACCCCAGAAGGAATAAGTTAGAAAGAAAGAAATTGGGGAAAAATTTAATACTGATTTTAGAGATCTTGTTTACATTGTCACATTTTAACTTGAAAATAAATACATATTGAAGCACATATGGCAGTATTTGTCTTAAAAACAAGGTGACACAATGCTCAAGAACGCTTAAATAAAAAGCCGTTTTTACTGTGGTGGTTCACCGATATTCCTCTGTGAGGTCGTGGGCTCAGCCACCAATGTTCCCAGGTTCAGGAAACTCCCCTGCCAAACTGACATTCATTATGCACACTCCTTAAGCTACCATTGCCCTGCAGCGTCCCGTGGCTGAAAATCTGCACTCCGCAACTTTGTGTTCCAGCCCAGAGTTTTATATTATATTATATTGTCGCAGTATTCCTAATAGGAAGGATCTAGACAGGCAAACCATGCTTTGGAACTTTGTTAACTTACACATCTTAGCTTGATTTTCCTGCAGGAACCACAGGATTAACTTTTCCCAAGGGAAGACTTAGACTTTAACTAACATTCCAGAGGTGCTGTAAAACCCTGGAAAAAGTTTATGATTTAATATAAATCATCTAAATCAGACTTTGCTGAATAGTACTCCTGGAGTCCGGAGATCTGGTACATGAATACCAGATTAGCTATGAGAAAAGATATACATATTTTCTACTAATAATTTACTTGTATATTAATGGGTTTTGTTCTTTCAGATCACAGAGAAAATCCACTCCGTTACACGTTTTTTTTTTTTTTTTTTGTTGTTGTTGTATTTGTTTTATCTTGTCTGAATGACCGATCAAGGCTTTATGTATGTGTATCACTTTTAATGTGTTAACATGTAACTTACAGGGGAGTTCACCAACGCTTAAATCTAATATTCTGACTCAAGAGGATGAAGAAAGCAGAAACATTTATAACACTAAACCGACTCCTCCTGATATGCAGATTAGAAATCTGAGCTCTCACTGCTCCAGGAGGAGCCTGCTGTCAATTGTCTGAAAAAAGTAAACCACACCTCTCCGAGGGTGCACCCCACGAGGTCTAAACAACTTGCTAGCATGTTTCAGACTTCCATCATTGCTGATTAAGCAAAGAACTGAAAGAGAACATTATTGGAGAACGCAATGGAAAGAAAGTGAGAAAGTAACAGAGCAAGAAATAAAACAAGAGACATAAATAGACTGAAGTTTACTAGCTGGAGAAAGCTCAGAAAAGAGAGGTGAACTTGGGCCTGGAAAAATAATAATGGATTACGTTATAAATATTATTTATACTTATATAGCACTTTTCAAAGCACCCAAGGCTTTTTTTTTTACATTGTATCCATTATTCATTCACTCCTCACTCATACCTAGTGATGGTAAGCTACATAAGCCACAGCTGCCCACGGGCAGACTGAAAGAAACGTGACAGCCAATCTGCCACTATGGCCTCTTCAACCACCACCGAACATTCATATCCATATTCATACACCAGCGATGCCAACACTGGAGGCAAGGAGGGTGAGGTGTCTTGCCCTAGGACACAACAACAAATGACTGGGGGAGTGGGAACCAAACTGCCAACCTTCAAATTATGGAAACAAATACAACATCAAATATTGCTTCTGAGAAATACTGAGTTGTGATGACAACCATAAGTTTGAAATAGGTTTTGCTAATATGTATGATATATGTGAGAAGAGTACAAAAAGCAAAACCTGTGAAATGATAGAGTTGTGTTGAGTGCGCACCTCTGCATACTGATGACACACAAACTGAAACTCACCAACTTTCATTCAGATGTAATCTGAAAAACTAAAAAATGCTCCACTTAACATAAAAAGGCAAATTTGCTGTTTGTAATGAATTAATGAGCTGAGTGCATCTTGTAATGTCCAACAGCACATTTGCCCTTTCCAACACTCCACATGAAGTCCTGCTGTGTTTTGAAGACTAGAAATATGCAGGGCTTGGCTCTAAACACACAGTGTCAGGAATAAAAGGAGACAGAGACAGACCCAGAGCTTTTGGCACTGCAGTCACAGCTCTTCTGCTCCCTGTTGCCTCAGAAATGAACACATTTCTGTGGTAACATGTTTTTTGTAGATGATAGATATGGTGTGTTTACACTTTGTTTTACACAAAAGTTTATTTTCCTTTTAAATGGACCTGCAAGAATAAAAAAATAATAAAAATAAATAACTTACAACTTCTTACTGAGACAGTTGATTAGGTGGTCTGTCATATATCACTTCTCACATTTTATAGAGGAAAGTGGCCACACTGGGGCAGACCAGGGGCCTCACATATCAAACTGTGCGTAGCAAAGCAAACTACAGGTGGTGTCTGCGGCGCACAAAGGATATGCGGCACACTTCAACTTTCAGATTTATAAAAGTGTGTGCATGCACGTCCTACGCCTGCTTCTGTTTATAAATCAGAATCAACTTTAAGGCGGCCGCACGTGAGGGAACGCCTTCCCACGCCCACATGGTGGCTATAAATGGTCAGGTGAACGTCTTTAATTTATTCATCACATCATTTCCATGATGGCTCCGGAGGGAAAAAGAGGGAAGAAGCGGAATTTTTTAGGGTGGGAGACTAAGGTCCTGATCTGCGTTTCCTGTTTTTCCAGATTATGTGCGTACGCCTGGGTCAGAGTTGCGTTGAGGTAAGAATATTTTCACATCAAGTTTGGTTTTCATAAACCCTAAAAGTTGACTATATTTGGTGTACGCTGTTTTTTGTTCCTACGCCAGCTTCATAAATGAGGCCCCAGATCTGAATGTGGCTTGATCCAAGGAAATGGTCACAGCTCTATTTAGACATGTCTACTTAAGACTGAATTATAAGCCAGACACTTAATCTTATGTAAGTTAAGTTCAGCTGACTCCCATCTACTGACATGAACAAGCTGCTAGACCAGCTATCATGCCACAGAACGCAGTACTGTATCTAAACAAAGCAAATTGTTATTGTCAATAATAATATTGTCAATTACACATGCAAATGACATCTTTTACTTTCAAATAACTAATTTGCTTTAACGTTTGATAGGACTCTTCTAAATACAACCCTCAGATTGGTTGGTGTTAAGTCATGACAATCCTAGCACTCAGAATAAATGTTACCAGATTTTTCTCTTGGTCCTTGAAAAAGTTTTTACCCCTCAAAGGTTTTTTTTAAAGAAGAAGCCTTTTTATGAGGTTAAATGCCTTGAAGAACCAAGGAAACAAAATCAAATTGCCTTTAAAACTCCTTGGACCTTCACAAACCTTGAGTGCATTTGTGTGGATAATTTGCAGTCAAACTGTTTATTTCTTGTAGCCAGCCAACAATGACAGTTTTATTCGTAAGATATTTGCCTTGCCAAGCCTTTCAACTCAAGTCACATACTTAACATTGCATGATGTACGAGTATGATGGTCTAATCAAAGCTGCAGAGCAGATTTCTTCTACACCAGGTTTCTAAATAACCTCTAAACCTTTTAGTCTTTTCTACATGGCCCTCTGGTCTGTATATCTTCATATCACAGGACAGTATATTACTGATGTGGCAAACTGTGCAATTATGTGTTACAATGTACAACATTATTCACACAACACAGACCAATAAAGTCAAACAGGAAATAGATGTGTGAGAACTTTTTCCCTTTCATAAAATTGTCATCACAGGATGGCACATATTTTAAATCAACAACTTTATATTAGTCTTTGTTTATGAGTTTGCATTATGAGCTTATGAAGACACAATTTAAAGCAGCATTGCATTAGATTAACATGTGTGAGTTTGTCTCAATAACTCTGTGTGTTACAAAATTGCAGATGGTAAGTGAACACTTTGGCTGCCTGCACAAGGGCACAGTAAATACTTGTGGTTTAGTATATACTGTACATTTATAGGTGTCTATTAAATGGATCCCTAGCTCTGTTTTCAGCCAGAAGGGAGATTAAAAGCTGCTTGAAGTTTCAGGTTTCTTCCCTGAGTTTGTTGTCAGGACCTAGGGGAATACTGTATGAACACCCACATCACTGAACATCCACTAGAGACAAAACAAGGACAACAATTTCTAACTTTCTTCCAGAGAGAGGCACATACTTTAACATTTCTAACTGTAGCTCTGCAAATACAATATCCTCTATATCTGTGGAGACTGATGCAGCTGCAGTGACAGCATCTTCTCTGTGTGGAAACTGCAGGTCTGTATTTTTATATTTATGCAAAAGAACATGCTTTTTTTTTTAAAGAGGGGGAGCATTCAGTTCTTACTAATTCACAAATCTCACAAACACTGGTGTTGTTTGTTTACTTGTTTTCACTTCTTTAGAATAAAAAGATTTGTCAGAGTTCATAGAAATGGATGCAAACATAATATTACTGATACTTTTTAACAATTTAAGGTTTGAAGGACTTCAAATTTCAAATTAAAGATTTTCCGCAGCCTCATTTAAAAACAGTAATGATACTCTCTTCATGTCCCTCCATAATAATAAATGCAGCTTTATGGAAATCTAAGGCCTAGTTGGCAGTGGGACTTTTGCCTGCCACCAGCACTATGAGAAGGCAACAGGAAGCTAGCCAAACACTAGCTCTGAGCACTAGTTGCAAGGGTCTAAGCGGCAGGGAGGCTGCAATGCAACATAGCTTTTGCTACATGTCTTCCAGATTTGAGCATGAATAAATAAACGTAGCAAGATCTGCCCAATTTTCCCTCAACCCCGAGGCTTTAAACCAGACGACTTCTGACACCTGCTATGATCATTCATTATCCTTCCCTCGCATGCATTATTTCACATCGGCCGAGTTAAAAATAGTTAGATGTGTAATAGATTCCAGCAAGTAAGAGAAGCAAAGTCTGCTTCTGCTTGAGACAGCGCTGAGTGCCAGATGAGGAGATTATTGCTGGTTAAGCTGTCCCAAATGTGGCTCCCACAACCAAATTACTCAACAGGCCACAGTTCACTATACAAGGAAGCCGTCTGAGAACAGGAAGGATGCCTGAAACACCACTTAGGCTACTGGTCAATTATTGTTTAAGTTTGGCAAGTAATTTTCATTAAGTAGGTGAAAACATTCATTATATTAAAGTTAATGCAAATTACACTACATTGAGAGCATTTTTTACCCTACGTGCAATTTGTAGAAGACAGTGATCAAGCTATCAAATTCAATGTTTATGTGAATAAGTTATGAAACTTTTTTTCTTCTGCTCGCTTCACCAAAAGGAGAATAAAAAGCATTCAGCTTTAATGTTTTCTCTCATCAGCACCTCGCACGCATTTCAGTTCCAGCTTGTTTCAAGCGAAAAGCAACATATTCCATATATTTGTCATGAATCAGGGGGCTAGTGGAGCTGAACAGAACTCCAAAATGTCAAAATGACTGCCGTGCTCAGAAGCACTTTGCTGAAGTGGCGGAAAGCTACCATGAACGTATCTGTCAAAAACATTCCAAGCAATCAGGCGTTCACAATCTGGTGGGATATCTTTCTAAGAAACTACTCAGACATATGGTACGGCATCTGTAGAACTACCAAATGCAACTTTCAACGGCACCATGTAAAGATTTTACAGCGATGGTGCATGGTACAAATAATAAAATGAGAGCATTGTATAAGAAGAAGATAGAAACAGATAGAAAATCATCATGGGTGAAAAGTCTGTATTAGGATCTTCATAAAGGCTATAAATCTAGTAAATCTGTTATGATTTTGCATATGTGCATATCCAATTTATATAACCCCTGTGAAGTGAGGGCCTCTTGCATCCTCTATGATCTGCTCTTACTCACAGGCTGCACGGTGGTGTAGTGGTTAGCACCGCAACCTCACAGCAAGAAGGTTGCTGGTTCGAGCCTGTGTGTGTGTGGGTTCTCTCCGGGTACTCTGGATTCCTCCCATCATTCAAAGACATGCATGTTAGGCTAATTGGTCACTCTAAATTCTTCTGAGTTGTTTGTCTCTTTCTCTGTTGGCCCTGCGATGCACTGGTGACCTGTCCAGGGTGTACCCTGCCTCTCACCTGCTTAAATCTCCTCCAGCTTACCTGAGACCCGTAATGTACAAAGTGGTACAGATAATGAATGAATGCCAGTACAATAGTAATAGCCAGAGACAAGCCCTGCAGCATCTCAGGAAATCATCTATTCAGTCTGATACCCTACATGGTACTAAGAGACAAGCAGAGCGAAACCTGTCCACTGCAAAATGACATGAATAATATAAAGACTAACACTGGTGAGGAAAATCTGGCCTGGCTGTCGAGAGATAGAAAGAGACAGGTTTTGAAGGTAAAGGACGCCAAGCAAACAGCAGGGAAAATAACAAAACACTACAGAGAAGGAGAGAAATAAGAATAGAGCATACTAAATCAAATAAAAACTGGAAAACCGAGTGGGAAGAAAAGCACCTGAAAGAAGCAGAGAGAGATGAGAAAAGACAAATGTGAAGGACTGCAAGCCGTCCACATTAAGGAGGGCAGGAGATTAGCAGTGATGTGATGACTTGAGGTAGGGTATGTTTGTGTGCTTGTGTGTGTGTGTGTGTCTGCAGATGAAGGATAGCTTTCTAGAGAGAAACCAGCCACCAGCCAAGTGGTCTAGTACCATCCTGGGAGAAACAGCATCTGTCTCAGCAAAACAGAGAGGAGCAATCAATAACTATACAGTTAAGGTGCGAGTACACACTAGTGTGTACGTTTATGTGTGTTATGCCTGCATTGCCCAGTGCAGTTATACTTACTCTGCATCTACAGAATGTCTCTTCATTTTGATAGAAATATCTAATATTTGAATGAAATGTGAAATGGTGGATGAGCATGTTGGGTTATGTTTTGGAGCTTTCAATTTGTTTGGCCCTGGGAATGGCGCTGGGAATGGCCAGTCACTCAGGATTTCTTTATAGTTGAAATAGCTGATGGAAGCATGGTAGCTAGGCTGTTAACAGCGTTTGCTTCACAAGATGAACGTCAAACTTCGGCTGGAGATCTTCTGAGGGGAATTCACCTCAGTCCCTGAACCTGGATGATCTCGACATCAGAATCTAGTTTTAAATTTGTGATCAAATCCATAATTTATAAGGACTCAGCTTGCCTCAAATCTAGTTTAAAATATCTGTGCTGCTGGTTCTTGTTGCTTTTTGTTGCATGTATATGGCAAGACCACCATAAGGTGCATAAACATTTACAGAAAATGCCCCTAGACCCTTTTCTGTTTCCATGCATTCTAGGATCCGTGATAACATACGTTAATACTTTAGCAACTTGGATTGAGACCTTAGTTCTGAGCATGCCAAATAACAAACCAAGGTAGTCTCTGCACATATATTTCCATAGCTCTGGACCTAACAGACAGAATTATCTCAAATAAAAAAAAGAAGAAAAAAAAAAAGAAAAATTGCATTGCACAGAAAACTGATTCTATAAACTTGTTAATAGAATCCTATCATCCTATCACAATGACACAGGTAAATTATGCATACCCTTAAATAAGATAAATAGACTAGGAGAGCAGGAATGAAATATGACTCATATGAACATGCATTTTCAAGCTGGGACTAAGGTGCCCTCATTGCGCATTGTGGCTTGTGTGAGAAGAAAGAAGTGGCATGGAGGGTTGAAGTTGATCCACAGCTCAGAGGAAAGTAGTAACAGAGGTTAAAACAGCAGGCCTGCCTCCTGTGTACTCTTACGTTTTCAGCTGGCATTGCAGAACTTGCCAATAAAACCATCGGTGTTGCTGTCACTCAGCTGATTCTGCAATGCTTGCTAGATTTGTGAAAGGACACAATGATTCACACTGAGTTTCCTCTGTTTGGCATGTGTGAATTACCAGGGAGGAACAGCAGCAGGCTAATAAGAATATCTTTATTATTATTTATTTCTTTATTTCCTTTTAACCAAATGAGTGAAACTGACATGCAAAAGGCCCTATTTCCAAGTGTTTCCTTAAATGAAAAAAAAAAAAAAAAAGTGGGATTTAGGCTACCACATATAACTATTACTCTTTTGCTTCTTGGTTACATTCATTGATGTCATTCTACTAAAAATGGTTTGTGACTTCTGGGTTAGATTTAGACAATAACATTGCTAACATCAAAATGTCAATACTCCTCAGACAGGGTTAGAAAATTATAGATTGGTTTAAAATGGGGGACATTGTGCTAGTTACATTGATGGCAACACAGCAACACCACAACAAAGAAACCTTCCTCCCTGTTTCCTTTTAGGTACTTAAATCTATTTTAGGGCTACAAATGAGATACTTGCTAGGGTTTAAACATATTACTTTGCCATAGTCAAAATTTTTGGTTCACAGATGCCAGTTTAGTATTTCACATGTAGATGCTCTTAAGACCACAAAAGAATACATATTCTTTAAACATAATTATGGGTCACAATTGCATTAAAATGTAACCAAAATTGTTGTTGTGTTTTTTAAGATGGACTTTTACGATCTAAAGAGTAATATTTCACAACTAAAAGTGATGCACCTTTAAAATTTGCCTTAATCATTTTAAGACTTGATGTAATACAACACAGTGAGAATTGCTTTAATTTAAAAAAAAAAATTGTTGAATTTTTTTTTTAAATAAATAAATAAATCTCACCGACTATATAAAAATGATGGTGGGAGATCCATATTCATCTCTTTGTTGGGAGCACACAGCCTGTGTGTATTCAGTAAACCTACATATTGTAAATGTTACATTGAAATTAAGCTATGAATTTATAAGACCTCATTTAGTTTTTTCTAATGCTACAGTATATGGCTTTGAAAAAAAAATCTCTTCATAATAAACAAATTAACTCTTTTTTTTAATAACCCTAAATTAAAATGATTACAGATTAATTAGCCTGGTTGATAAGGTGACATAAAATGGATGAGATGAGAGACCAAATATTACTAAGAACTGACGTCTTAACAATAACAATCATTTTTACTTTATTAATCCCAGTTGGAATTAAGGGCCTTGCAGTTCACCTCTGTTGGCACACTGGGGACTCAAACCTTATAGAGCTCACCATAGCTGCCATCTGGCAAGAAGAGGAGGCCAATTTAATGGAATGACATTTCTATTATGTCTAGGCATTAATATCTACAAAGAAGCTGCAAAAATATCCTTCAGACCTCTTTCTGGAGCCTCAATATGCTGTTTGACTGCTAAAAGCAGGAAAATATCTGTTCCATCAAATAATGGGATGAGTAAAAAAAGAAAAAAAATGGCTGAAACACTCTCAGTGTGGACACACATTGAATACATTACATTGTTTGCACCTTCTGGAAATCCCTTTAACTGATTAAGACAGATTATATTGCTCCTACTCAGCTTGATTACAAACCACATCACATAGTTTGTGGTCTCTATATCTCATCTTTAGCCCCTGCTGATCTCACTGAGCAGAAAAACAATAATAAAATCTATTTGCTGCCCAATCCTAAGTAAAAAAAATATCTATTTAGGGGGAGAAAATATGTCCAAATATCCATTTCTCTGAAACATGGAGAACACAAAGTGCAAATTCACATGATGATTCTTACCTGACGTGGGTTTGCTGTGAGTGTCAGGGTATTTTCTTAGTGCTGTATTAGTCAGTGCCAAGAAAGTATGCAAACACTATTCTTTAAGTCAACAGATACACACAGACACATGGATTCATGACGAATTCAAGTAGTCGCATCTATGAAGAGGATGAATTATATATACTGTATATGCAAGGAATTTATTCCAGCATGCAACCTTTGAAGTCTAATAAAAAAAAGGGAAGAAACACTCTGATCTCCCAGAGAGAATAACCCTGTTGGTCAGATTCACTGCAATCAAAAGGAGCCTCTGTTTCTCAATGCGTGTCTAGGGGAATTAAGACTCCTGAATGAGAAATCAAATCAACACAGTATTTCCTTTCATCTTCTTTTGAATCGACAGCATGTCATAAAGTATGTTGGAGCTGACCTCGCTGCATCCTGGCTTTTTCTACAAATGGGAAGATGGCCGATTCCTGATTCTTTTGTGTGGCTTCAAACAGAAATTAACTTCTTGCAACACCTGCGCCTAACTCCCTAAAATGTCAGGTTTATTCACACTCACCATGACAAGCTGGAATTAGTCCTTCATCAGAGTATCTGTCCTTACTATACGCACATTTCCGTCATCCAATTTAGTCAAATTAGGCCTATACCCTGCCTGGGTGTTTGATGGATGCCCAGAGTAGTTGGCAGTGGATTGGAGACTAGGCTTTGATGTTCATAGCCCAGACTGTTAGGGTATTCAGGTTGACTTTGATAAAACCCATTAGTGTGTCATTATCTGTCTTTCTTACCCACTCTCTCTTTCCTGCAAACACTTACAGACTAGGAGCCCAAGAGGACCGACTTTGAGGGACAATAATTCAAGGTCGCTTTTACTCTAGATAGGATTTGGGAAAGTCACAAGTGGATAAGGGAGTGGAATTTCAAAAGGAGACTGAAAAGTTACTGACATGATTGAATGGAAAAAAATACAAGTACTATTTCATATTGAGAGAGATGCTAAATATATTTGTGAAACTGCAGGCAAAGCTGCAGTATTCACATCTGATAAATCATTAAAGAATGAATGATCTTAAGTCTGGTACATGATATGCACACCAACGCAACGCCCCATTCACCACTTGCCACTATCTAAATTGAAAAGAGTATTTATACCAACTTAGGGATCAGAAGTTAATAGAAGCTGTCATGCATCAATTGAGCTGCATAAAAATGTCCGTTGGTAAAGGGTATGATAACTGCACCGAAAAAAAGAAAAAAATAATTTTCTTAAATCATTTTTTTTTTTTTTTTTGAGTCTGTTAAGGGTGTGTGAGTGATTGTGTGTGTGGGTTGGGGGAGCAGAGGTTATAGGCAGATTGCTGTGAGAGTCTTAGTCAGACATCAGAAGGGGTATTAACAGGGAAATGTGCTATAAGAGCGGGATCAAATAAAGATCTCACTCCAGCGTAATGAAACACTGTTCTATGCTACTTGGTTTGCTGGCTAATTATGCCGGCACAGATTGCTCCCAGAAAAAAATAAATAAATAAATAAAAAAGATATAATTAAAAAACACAGAGGTGGGGCAGTCATAAAGTGATTATGAACTCATTCACCATGTGCTTTTTGGAACCTTTTTGGTTTACGTGTCCTGCCCTCATGTAAACTCCTTTGTCGTACAGTACTTCTTTAATGATCCCATCTGTTCATTTTAGGAGGGGGGAAAGATAATTTCTGTGGATTTACATATTTAAACCCCAAGCAAACTGTTGCCTTTAGCTAATGAAAACCCTCTCCCTGAAAATGAAAACCCCACCCCTATCCAAATCCAAATGAGATTTTAAGAAGCTGTGTAACAAGACATGACACTGTACTGTACACTGTTAATGAAAACTAGTTTTACTACAGTTTTGTTTGGCTAAGAGTTAGCATTTAATCCTAATATCTGCAGTGTTGTGTCATTAATATATTACTGACAAAATTTAGTTGTGTTTTTTTTCTTCTTTTTTTAGTGGTGGAGTAGCAACAACACACAACTGGCAAGTCCATACAAAACATGAGCAATTCTTTTAAATTAATAAAGCATCACATGCTCAGCAGTTATTTCTTTTTCTTAGCATTGACAGTATTATATAAAAATCTACTGTTTAAGTCCAGATGACCATCTAAGCATCTAGCTTCATTACTTTAAGCCATAACATAGTTGCAATAACCTCTCCTGCTTGAAGAAGCTAATTATGAGCAGAAAGTTATTGATTAAAGCTTCAAATAAAGCTTTAACCACCTTAGACACTAAGGCCCTGTTGGGACGTTGCAAATATGCATCTTGATATATAACATATATATTATAATAGACTAATGAATTCAACTCTGTATTTGCAAAGTTCTTCAATGAATATCATTTTGAATGCTAATATTTTTTTCTTTATCCATCCCAATTGGGAAATTTGACTACATCTGACCCATCGCTAAATGTATTAGAGAGCAGTGGACTGCCAGTTGGGAGGGGTTAAGGACTTTGCTCAAGAGCACACAGTGGTTCACCTCTATTGGCACACGGGTTTCTCAAAACCAGGTCCTCCAGACTCAAGCTCACTTCTGTAACCACTAGGCTACAACTCCCTTATTTCTTACTTGCACAACTGGCCACAGCACCATACAAGATGACTGGCTAATAACCATGGGTACATGACACGGTGCATTACTGGTAAATGCTGTTCTTTTCTTCACTGGCAGGTGACACACCAGATGGGTTAAGTATCATGCATTCGTTGACAGCTTTGTTTCCAGCTTGGGAGACCTAGAATGTCTAAAATTTATGCTTTGGGGGTTCTTGCTGTTTTCAAAACTGATGCAGCACATTCTTGATTAAGGATCAGTACTGCCCTTTCTGTACAGGTCAAAAAGCTAATGCCTGCTTACATCTGACTTTTAACTGCAAAGTAAATGGGTTTACTCAGCATGCTGTCCCCAGTCAAATAACTGCAGTATTTATGGGTTTTGGAAACATAAAACCTGGGTTAACATGATGAAGAGTGAACAGAGTCCACTTGTTTTTGCAGAAATACTGATATTGACAGCAACAACTCAACAACAAAAAGACAAGAGATTGATCTTTTTTTCCCCCCTGTATGTAAGACAGCTGGCATCTCACTCTGTGTTCTGCTGTGTGGGCTAATGTCCTTAGTCCTGTTAAAAAAATAATAAACTAGCTTAATGATCTCAAAAAAATGATCAGAAAGTACATCCAACACAGCCTTCAGAATATAGTGAAATGCTATCCCTTTATGTTTTCATAGTGACCAGTTGTACCCCATCAAAGCTGAGCACTGAGAGTAAACATGCTTACACTGGCAATACCAAGGGATTTAATTGCCTTATTTAGCAAGTTTAGCAGCTAAATCTGTAAGAAGAAGAAAGCTAGTGATGCATGCAACCCATACATCTGATTACTTCCTCACCAGACAGAGAGCAGCTCCAAGGATAATAAAGGATATGAACTCTGGAAATGTTCAAACAGCAGAGGAAACACAGTTGTTTCGTGGTTGTGTACGGCATGCAAAAAGCAAACAAGTTAACATGCTGCTGAATGACTGCTGCAAGCTGGAGGGAGACAGTTCACCTGGAGGTTGGAGAAACAATACTTTGTAACTCACCACGAAAACATAACATTTTATTTATTCTTTATTATTTTTACTTCAGTCAAATTGGCAAAGTAACAGATGTTTGAAAACAGTGTTAGAAAACTCACAGCTGTTCACCAAGAAGCTAAAACCTTGCTCAATAGTTAGTGCCACCATCATATGAGTAAGCCACACTAAAGCCCTCCTCTCTATACACTCAATTTAGGCCTTTTCACTGAGCTCTTTCAACAACGTACGTTTCCACAAAGCCTCATTCTTCAGAGGCAGAGCGCGATAAAATCAATGACTCAGACTTCCCTTCTGATCAAAGTCAATCTCTTTTATAAACTAGAAACACACAATGCAGTTTATAGGAAAGTTAAAATCTAATCTCTTCTCCCGGCTTCCACTTCTTATTTCTCTATCTGGCTGTTGATCCTGTGATGATGCTTCAAGCACTTTTACCTCATTCTGTGCAGAGGTGATTTAAATGCATGTGGGTGTGCTGTGCAGTCCCCTGTTGGGTGATAAGAAAGACAGGAAATTATTTTTTTGTGTGTGACAAAATTTCAAACCTTAATGTTAAAATGGGAAAAGAATCGTCAACAACTAGACTACCGATACAAGAATGCAAATCTGAAGAAGAAAGGAAGTTGTGCATGTTAAGTTATTACTAAAGTACTAATTTATTCAGAAACCCAACTGCAGCCTATATTATCGATAATACAATCAATGCAGCAAAACTACTCTCCATTTTATTACAAAGACAGTGAGTTTGAGATCAGAGGGGTAAAGTTGGAAGACTTTTGAAATATTAAGAAAACTGTATTGCCCTGAGGGTATCAAAATTTTAAGCCATGCTCCAGAAATTCATTCTAATCTTTTTCTAATTTAAGAGAAAGAAAATGATGTCCTTGTGGCACACAGTTATCTAGGGTAGAACGGGGATTTCAATCTCACTTGAATTCTACATTTTACCAGAGGACCCCAAAAAGGATTATGCCTGAGTACAATGTACATGGTGAGGTTGGTTATGAGCCAGTATTTTTAGAGATTTGGACAAAGTTATGTGGTGTTTTTGTCGTGTATTCCTCAGGAAGATAGAGCTCTGCCACTCAGTTCATATTATTTTCAACTTCTTTGTAAAAATGCCGTTTCTTTTTTTTTTTTTTTTTTCACACAACCCAGAACTAATATCACCCTTCCAAACAAACTGGAGAACAAAATAAAAAGGATTTTTTTGATGTGCGGGTTGAGATGTAGCAGCTCAGAGGAGGTCTAGAGTGTGTGTCTGTGTTTGTGCGTGGGGATTAGGAGCAGCATACAGATTTGAGTAGTTTCCTCCAGCTAAAATCCAGCTGGACTGAACTCTTGGATAACAAACCTCCTCGCCGCATGGGACACAGAAATACATGTGTTCAATGTCTTCCTGTTAAAAAGACAACTCAATTCTTCTATAGATTCCACAGAAAGAGGCTTCAGGGCGATTATGGGCGAGTCTGTAACTGCAGACTTTTCAAAGAAAAGATTCAGGGTCACTACTGGCAGCCAAGATTTTCTCCTTCCTGTGAAATTTTGATGTTTTGTTGACAGCTGTTTAACTGTTAAACTGACTATCCAGGATCATAACATAATAGTATTATATAAATGTGCTGAATGGATGAATAATCTGCTTTTTGATGAACTGAAAGATTTCCTAAAACAATCTTTTCCCCTGCAGCAGATGAGATATTTTCATTACACAGAATGAACAAACAATCATAGTGCATACATGAAAGAAGATAAAGTCAGCGAGTCTTGATGTCAGTCCTGGAGATATGCAGCCAAACAACTGTCACAATAAAAAATTACAATCCAGTGATGCACAGCCATCCAGAGAAACGAGGTTGCATGTTTTTTTTTTTTTTTTTTTCTGGCATTCTAACCTGTTTCAAGGCTGTTCATAAGGAAGTGTAGGAGCAACTATGAGTGTTTTGATATGTGATTTATCTGCAATTTTAAAAACTGGGACTTATTAGAAGGCCACTATGTTAAAGCCAATTGGCATCCTTTTATAGACGGTGGCAAGAAAAGCCAGTGTCAGCTCTATGAATATTCAGATAGAAGCAGATAGAAGCAGAACCTTGGGGAGAAGACCCAATCTTTTATCCGTCTTTTTTTCCTTTGAGGCCATAACATACTCTCTCCAATCCAAATCTTTCTGTGCACCACTAAATCCTTCCTCCTTTGTCTCCTGTTTGTTTGTATGTTACTTTTATCCCTCATTCATTCAGTATTTGCTGTAGCAGAGTGTTCTCTTTGCTCTCTCCCTACCTCAGTTCCCCTTCTGCTGTACATTTTACTGCGTAGGGGAATAATGAGAGCCAGCAGCGGTGGGTGGCCATGTGCGCCGCATTGTATAGGAGTGCTGTGATTAATCGAGCTTGCCAAATGGAAAATGAAATGCCAGCAAGGCCGTGCTGTTCAGCAGACTGTTGGTGTTTGTTTGAGACCGAAGCGGAGATGAACGCACATGATCGACTTTCTGACTTTTCCAGGTCCTTGCTCTCGGCAATGTGCCAGGAATACTTCAGTCTATCACAGGAAGAAGATTGTCTTAATTGAGTTACTGGACTCAACTGGTGTCCAGTGAGTGGTCTTAGGGAGGGGCTAAAATTTATTGTAACACCCTCCACCTCTCTCCTGCCCCCCTTCGCCTAATTTATTAAAACTGATGAACAATGTGAGCTTCAATGAGGGTGAAAGAAGATGAGATGTGCAAGAAAAGATACTAAAACCAAGACTTTGCTAGCCATGTTTTAGAGTTGTAATGCTGTTGCTTGATAGTCCAGTTAGCTTTTCTGACTCAAGGAACTCCAGAGCAAAGTGTTTTATGCTTCTAAGGCACCAAGTGTAATGAAATCATTGTGAACAATGAAACCCTTAAACGCCAAGCTAACGTCTGTTTCTCAGCTCTTGTCAGTGTGTAATGTACTTATGCATTTCAAACCTTTTCATGCTTTTTTTTCTTTTATACCCAATTCAACATATTGAATTGGAATCCGGACAATCAGTTTTTAAGATCTTTCTGGTCCTGTTCAGCATAGCTTTATGCTTCCTGTCTGCTCCCGAAGCAAAGTACTTGCTAACCACATCATTGAGGTCCACTTCTAAGGTTAGCAAACAATAGTGTGACAATTAGCTAATGTTACTTTGTTTACTTTTTTTTGTTTTGTTTTGTTTTTACATATCCCACCTATTTTGCTATCTGTAAAATATGTTGGACTGAGGACTGAACAACAGATTTATAGCCAGCTATAAACCATAAACCAGTTGTCGTGGCTTTACTATGAGCCAATCAAAAAGTAATGATATGCATTAAACCTCCAACATGATTCTCAGAGTGTATGGAATGAATTTGCTGGTATATGACCCAGGCTACACTATTATTTAATGAACTGTACCATCAACTCATTTTACTGTCATTTCCTATAAGAAATATAATATACTGCTTTGGCTGCTTGCTCAAATCCAGTTTTATCATTCTTGAGTGTTGTTAGGATTACATTCCATATTTCATAATCCCATCATGGCCTTGCCTTCCTTTATTGTTGAATCTTGCCATCATGCTCCTGGCAGCAAAACAAATCCTTGCCATTACCTATTAGATTACCCTAATGCCAAATGTAATTCAGCTTGCTTTGTAATCAGACTTTGCTCTTAGATGATAAGCTGGGAATATAGAGCCCATGCCACTGCCAACCAGGTTGTAAGAAAATTATGAAAACTGAACAGTTAACATTCTCGCTCCTTTATTTTTCTTCCCTTTATATTAATACAGAAGCTATCCTACTGGTGAGAAAATATAAACAAAAAGAAAACCAGTCAAGCACCAAAAGCAACCTGCTCTAAAATCAGTAGTACAAATCAGGCACCAAACTGTTCACCTTCCAAAACTTAAAGGACCTTTTCAGTCAGTTCTTAAAATAATATAACTAAGAGATTTTTGATGGATTGAGTCTCTAATGCGTGCAGAGATTAAACGCATAACTCAACCTCAGTGGACATTATGGACGAAGTTGGACTCTTGGCATGACAGCCAAGGATCTACCACAGAGATATTCTAATGATATAGAGAGTCTTTGCCAACTATTATGCCCACAAAAGAAGAAAGCAACGGAAAAAACAGACTAGAAACAATTGAGTTCATTTGAAATGCTGCTCTCACAGCAGAGATGACATCACTTTATTGCAGTTGTAGCACAGGAAAGAGCCCGAACAACAAAGTAGCCAACACTGTTACAGACTGAGGGGGTGTATGGTACAAAGACACACACAAAACTATGTTTCAGGATACTACATGTATACACACATATAGGTATATGATATGTGTTTATACAAAAATACTCATATAGTACACCAAACACACGCAACTTTCCACTTCAGGCCACTTACCCAACATGGTTTATGTTACAGCAAACTTCCAGTTAACAGAGCTGTGCCCTGACCACACAGCATCTGCAGCAGAACAGCAGGCTGGGCTAACAAACTGCCGCAGAGGACCAAAGCAGGAGGCAGGCCGAGTCACTGACTGATCTTCAGTCTAATTGGCTAGGAGCAGCTGAAACCACCATAGGACAGAAATATCAGCAACCCTGCTTGATAGTGAGTTAAGTTCCACCAGAGCAATAAACTCGGATTTGCTGTCTCCTGAGTGAAGACTCCCTGTCTGATAAACTGGTGAAAACTGTGCTGAACTGTGTGATATCAGTGCAAGGCATGCAGGAGGAGTAGAGTGGAGCAGAATGAAATCCATGTAACCACAAACTGTTTCAGCAAAAATCTATCCTCCATTGAAATGTGTGTCGTTTTACAAGTTTTGTGATGTGATCTCAAGTGTCAGGCCTAACTGGTGACTTTATCACTAACTTCCAAGTGCTGGTCTTTCCCAGAGATCAGAAAACAAACATTTTGAACAAGTTTAACAATGATCTTTTGATTTTAGTGCTGCGCAATGATTAAAATTTTTAATTTGAAATGTGATTAATCATGATTAATCGCATTGTTACATGCAAAATGTCATTTTCCTTTAAAAGAAGGGGCACTGTTATATGGATAAAATGCAACAAATTTTGGTTTATAAACACTAAATCAGGGGTCTGTAACATGTGGCTCTGGAGCTGCAAGTGGCTCTCTGGACACACGTGGCTCTTAATGTCATGGCCCATGCTCATTCCCGCTTCCTGCTGACCATATATGGATCACCTATCATCACCGCTATTAGGACTACGCAGCTGGAGGATATCAAGTCATCCTTCTCATCCCCATATAAACCTCACCCGGACCTCCAGTCATCGCTGGATTATACTACTCACTGTGGTAACCAGTCAAGCTCGAAGTCTAGTTCATATCTTGGTGAAACTGAAAGCTGACCTGTATTTGTTCTCTTTCCCTCAAGCCTCCGACCTGGACCTCGCCATACCGAAAATCCTGTCTGCCCGCTCCAGCCCGTCCTCCAAGCGAACTCATCTTATCCATCTGTATATCCTCGAATAAAGTGTTCTTTGTTCTTCCCTTACGTTCCCTTCTCCTTGGATCCACACACACCAGCCCTGACAGAATAATCCAGCCACAACATGGATCCAATGGAGCAAGCCAAATCAGCCGCCAGGAAACCTGACTCAGGAAGCGATCTACATCACGCCGTGTCGTCACAGGGAAACCTGCTAGGTCAACACTCTCAGGTACTCCGATCTCTTGGAGAGGGCCAACTCGCCCTGCAGAAACAATTAGATGATATCACAAGGTCATTGTCAGCCCTGTTTAGCCAACCTTCTCAGCTCTCCGCTCCTACAGCCGCACAGCCGGTCTCCGCGCCACCTCCGCCAACTCCAGTACGTGAGGTACACATTCCGGATCCCAGACCCTTCACCGGAGAATTAGGAAAATGCCGGGGATTTCTCCTCCAGTGTGCTCTGATTTTCGAGCAGAAACCACTCACCTATTCCTCCGACCGATCTAAGGTATCTTATATCATAGGATTGCTCACTTCCCGAGCGCTTACATGGGCGGAAGCTTTTCTGGAAACCACGCCCCTCCACACTCTGTCTCACCAAACCTTCACGTCAGAGCTAGTAAAAGTTTTTGATGGACCAGTTCGGGGCCGAGAGGCGGCCAAACGTCTCATGTCCCTACGACAGGGGGCCCACAGCGTGGCAGAATTTTCTGTGGAGTTTCGGACTCTGGCCGCCGATTCTGGGTGGAATACAGCTGCTTTAAAGGATCATTTCTTGCATTGTCTAACAGGAACCCTGAAGGACGAGTTAGCAACTCGGGACCTCCCGGAGACGTTGGACGACCTGATAGACCTGGCCGTCCGTCTGGATAATCGCCTCCGGGAGAGGTACAGAGAACGCCGCAGTCTTGTTTCAGCTCCGCCACCTGTGGAGATCCAGGTTGCTCCACCCATACCATCTCAGGATTTCTCCTCCGCTTCAGCCGTCGAACCGATGCAAGTGGGTCGAACACACCTAACCCCGACAGAGCGGCAGAGACGGCTACAAGCAGGTGAATGCCTGTATTGTGGCGTTGTGGGACATTTCCGAGCCACCTGTCCTGTTCGGCCAAAAGACCAGGCCCGTCAGTTCAGGTCGGGATTCTGACGGGCCAGACCCAGACCAAGACCCAGATCCCGGCAACTATATCCTTTTCTGATCAGACCCTCACAGTCCAGGCATTAATCGACTCAGGTGCAGAGGACAGTTTTTTGGACGTCCGTCTGGCAGAGGACGCCCAGATACCCCTGATACCCTTGACCCTACCCATGACTGCCAAAGCCCTGGATGGCCGAACCCTCGCTCAGGTAACACACACCACCGCACCTGTGAAATTGAAACTCTCCGGCAATCACTCTGAACTAATTGAATTTAAGCTGATTTCAGCACCTGACTCCCCGCTGGTTCTCGGTCATCCCTGGCTGTCACTCCACAACCCACACATTAACTGGACCTCCAGGACCATTACAGGCTGGAGCGAGGAGTGCCACCGATCCTGCCTACGGTCAGCCAGACCCCCCACAGACGCAGACAACAGTGGAACAGAAGCTCCGGACCTTTCAGCAGTTCCTAGTGAATATCATGACCTGACCGAGGTATTCAGTAAGCTTAAGGCCTCCTCTCTGCCTCCCCACAGACCATACGACTGTGCCATAGACCTCCTGCCAGGGTCCTCACTTCCTAACAGCAGACTGTATAATATCTCCAGACCTGAAAGAGAAACTATGGAAAAGTACATTCAGGAATCCCTTGATGCAGGTATAATCAGACATTCTTCCTCTCCTTTAGCCGCAGGCTTTTTCTTCGTCACAAAGAAGGATAAATCTCTGCGGCCCTGCATTGATTACCGGGGTCTGAACAAAATCACCATTCGTAACAAATACCCACTTCCCCTGATCGACTCTGCGTTCGATGCCTTATTAGACTCCACGGTTTTCACCAAACTTGACCTCCGCAATGCTTATTATCTGGTCCGCATTAGGGAGGGAGACGAGTGGAAAACCGCATTCAAGACCCCGCTAGGCCACTTCGAGTACCTGGTCATGCCCTTCGGCCTCACTAACGCCCCTGCAGTATTCCAAGCCCTCGTCAACGACGTACTCCGAGATTTTCTTAACCGGTTTGTGTTTGTCTACCTCGACGACATTTTGATATACTCAAAAACCCTGTCGGAACACAAGAACCACGTCCGCTTGGTGCTTCAGAGGCTCCTCGAGAATAAGTTGTACGTTAAGGCAGAGAAATGTCATTTTCACTCGGACACTGTCAGCTTTCTGGGCTATGTTTTCGCGAGCGGGCAGATGAAGACTGATCCGGCTAAAGTTCAGGCGGTTCTGGACTGGCCCACACCAGACTCAGTGAAACAACTGCAGCGCTTTCTGGGCTTCGCGAACTTTTACCGCCGGTTCATTAAAAACTACAGTTTGGTGGCAGCCCCGCTTACACGGTTGACATCCCCCAAGACGCCCTTTCTCTGGTCGGAGAGCGAGGACTCCGCTTTTCGGGAGTTGAAGGCGCGTTTCGCCTCGGCTCCGGTGCTCACTCAGCCTGACCCAACCCGGCAGTTCGTGGTTGAGGTGGATGCCTCCGATACTGGGGTGGGGGCAGTCCTGTCCCAGCGGTCAGAACAGTCGGGCGAATTACACCCCTGCGCCTTCTTCTCCCGGCGCCTTTCCCCAGCGGAACGAAATTACGACGTGGGCGAACGCGAGCTGCTGGCCGTAAAATTGGCGTTGGAGGAATGGCGTCATTGGCTGGAGGGGGCAGCTCATCCATTCATCGTGTGGACAGATCACCGCAACTTGGAGTACATCCAGTCGGCCAAACGGCTGAACTCCCGGCAGGCCAGGTGGGCATTATTCTTTGGACGCTTTAACCTTTCTCTAACCTACAGACCAGGCACCAAGAACATAAAACCAGATGCACTGTCACGGCAGTTCAGCTCCGAGGGCCCGTCCACAGATTCTGACACCATCCTGCCTGCGTCCTGTGTGGTGGCCGCCGTCACCTGGGAAGTCGAGCAAAACGTCCGGGAGGCCCAACGAACTCATCCAGATCCAGGTACTGGCCCACCAAACAGACTGTTTGTTCCTGACAATGTCCGCTCTCAGGTGCTTCAGTGGGGACATTCTTCCCGGGTGGCCTGTCACGCCGGCCGAGCGCGCACTGCTACTCTCATCAGGCGGCGCTTCTGGTGGTCCACCTTGGAAAGAGACGTCCGGGAATTCGTGGCCGCCTGTCCAGTTTGTGCTCGAGGAAAGACCTCCCATCAGGCTCCCGCGGGGCTCCTGCGTCCACTCCCCATCCCTGGGAGGCCCTGGTCACACATAGCACTGGACTTCGTTACCGGTCTCCCGCCATCACGAGGTAACACTACCATCCTGACAATAATCGACAGGTTCTCCAAAGCCGCTCATTTTGTGGCATTGCCCAAACTGCCCTCGGCTTTGGAGACCGCTGAGATCATGTCCAACCAGGTCTTCCGTCTTCATGGCATTCCTGCGGACATCGTCTCGGACCGGGGACCTCAGTTTGTGTCTAGGGTCTGGAAGGCGTTCTGTACAGAGCTGGGGGCCTCCGTCAGTCTGAGTTCAGGTTTCCATCCTCAGACCAACGGCCAAGCAGAACGCCTGAATCAAGAATTGGAATCCGCCCTACGCTGCGTGGCTGCTGACAACCCCTCAGCCTGGAGCAGCCACCTGTGTTGGGTGGAATACGCTCATAATTCTCACGTCTCCTCGGCCACGGGTCTCTCCCCCTTCGAGGCGTCCCTGGGCTACCAGCCTCCGCTCTTCCCGGAACAGGAAGCGGAGCTCGCTGTCCCCTCTGTCCAGCGGCATCTGGGCCGGTGTCGCCGGCTGTGGAGGACGACTAAGGCGGCCCTGGTTCGGGCTGCTGACAAGAACTGCCGGGGTGCTGACAGGCGACGGGTTCCTGCGCCTCCGTACCGTCCGGGGCAGAAGGTCTGGCTGTCCTCAAGGAACATCCCCCTGCGGACGGAGTCCCGCAAGCTGACCCCCCGATACCTTGGTCCCTTTGAGGTCCTGGAAGTGCGGAATCCTGCTGTGGTCAGGCTGCGGCTGCCCCGGTCCATGCGCATTCACCCCGTCTTCCACGTCTCTCAGCTGAAGCCTGTCTCCTCCAGTCCTTTGGTCCCTCCTTCCAGGCCCCCTCCGCCCGCCCGGGTCGTGGACGGTGATCCGGCCTTTTCTGTTCGCCGGCTCCTGGATGTCCGCCGCCGGGGTCGTGGCCTGCAGTACCTGGTGGACTGGGAGGGGTATGGCCCGGAGGAACGGTCCTGGGTCCCTCGCTCCTTCATTCTGGACGATGACCTCATCCGGGCTTTTCGTCGCCGTCAGGCTGCTGGGTCGCCCGGGGGCTCCCCTTGAGGGGGGGGCACTGTCATGGCCCATGCTCATTCCCGCTTCCTGCTGACCATATATGGATCACCTATCATCACCGCTATTAGGACTACGCAGCTGGAGGATATCAAGTCATCCTTCTCATCCCCATATAAACCTCACCCGGACCTCCAGTCATCGCTGGATTATACTACTCACTGTGGTAACCAGTCAAGCTCGAAGTCTAGTTCATATCTTGGTGAAACTGAAAGCTGACCTGTATTTGTTCTCTTTCCCTCAAGCCTCCGACCTGGACCTCGCCATACCGAAAATCCTGTCTGCCCGCTCCAGCCCGTCCTCCAAGCGAACTCATCTTATCCATCTGTATATCCTCGAATAAAGTGTTCTTTGTTCTTCCCTTACGTTCCCTTCTCCTTGGATCCACACACACCAGCCCTGACACTTAATGCATGGCTTAAAATGCTAAAGAACTAACTAATGTTTTTAAATATAGATATAATGACATTTTTTAATGGGAAAATGGCATTGAATTTCCATTACATAAATGACACTAAAAGTACCAGTAATATATTTTTTTTTCTATTTTTCTTGTCATTAGGTTGGAAACTGTGGACCTTTTGTTTTTTACAGGTGCACAGACAGAAAGCAGAATTAGAATCTCACAGCTTCTAGATGGTGAGGAAAGAGAAATATTCACAATATGAACAATAACTTCCATCCATGTACCTTTAGAGGTTCATTGTCCAGATTTCTTGACTATAAATTGTCTAACTTTTCATTCTTAGCTTGACTGTTTAGCTTAACAACTTGCGCCTGCACCCTCCGCTACCAGGAGTTAAGGGGTTAACATCTGGTTTTACGGGTATAACGTCAGATCTGTAAATGTAACTATAAACATGTGTGGTATACACAGAGTACAGAATCTCAGCTAACAGCTCAGTAAACCATTTCTACCACCACCAAACACAGTTAAGACAACAACAATTAAAAGACAAGGTACACAAAGTCCAAAAAAATATGAAAACACAAATTATGACTCCCCATGTCCACCTGACGGCATGAACAAAGACAAACGACTCCTCATCACAATTTTCTGCCCATTTGCGTGGGTTTTGAAAAAGAGAAATGTTGATTCTTTTTCTTCTTTCTTAAGTGCCAGAAGGAAAGCACCTCTTTTTGTATTTTAATAAACCTGCTCTCTCCTGATTGTTTACAACAGACGCACCGTTGCAGCAGGACCAGACATGAAGGAAGAGGCATTGACCTGCAAGCCTCTGTATGTGGCTTCTTTGTGTGTTCAGAGCCAGTGAGCAAATAAATAAAAAAAAAAAAAAACAAAAACAAACAAAACTGGAATGAAAAAAAGAATGGCATGTGCTTTAATGCGTCCAGCCCTACTTTATTTAAAATATAGCTAGTTTTTACACCCACTGAGAAGAAGTGACAATTAAAAAAGTTAAAAGTTTTAGTTTACCATACTGAATGACCCAATAAAGAAAGGGGGATTGAATTTGGTAGGGTATCAGATTTCACCATGACTCTGAGTAGAGCAAGCATATAAATATTTGTTTTGTTGCATTTATAGGCAGACTAGTTCAATTTCTCTCTGGAAGGTACAGTTTCTCTTTTCTTGTTTCCATCTCTTCACTTTTGAATCACATTTGGCTATTTTGACTAACTTTTTAGCCAAACTAAATCAGAATGAATCAGATTATAACGGTGGTGGTGTTCCAGTCCTCGCATTGAACCCAGTTAGCCAGTTAGCTATGTTTCTTATTTTTATTCATTTTATGGCTGCAGCCCTTGGCTGGTAATTTCCTTGTTTTTACTTGTTTCGTAGCTGCAACAGCAACAGCACACAGTTACAAAGGAAGAAATACCTGTGAGTTACATTATATAGCCTCTGATTTGATGCTTTGTGTCCCACTTCTGCATTATGTTTCACTGCAAAGCTGCATTTGTAGTAAACTGCTAAGTGTCCAACAAGGAAGAATGTACGGAAATGGACTGAATTTCTTCATTGGTATTTCATACAACGCTTCTCCAAAAAGAAGCTTACACAGTAAACAAAGGAGGATTTGTCATTTATCTTGGTCTCAAGGTCAAAATGACTTGATTTTAAATTCTGACATCCCTCTTTGGGCTTATACCAAATGCAGCACTACTAAGAAGCTGTGGGGAGGAAGAGCCAAGTTTTAAAGGTTATGTTAACAGAAAATATCAGCCAAATGTGCCTTTAAATTCTAATCTGGCAAGCTGAATAAAGCCACTGTTGCTTTTTTTGTCTTTTGACTGTTTTCCAAAGTCTTTACACACAAAACTTTGACACAAAGGAAGTTTCTTTTAATGCGGATGAAGCAGCACATTAGCATAACATCCTCTATAATGAGCTTTTAGCCTTGTTGAGATTTGTCATTAGCAAATGGGAATAATTTGACATCATCTTGAAAAAGAAGCTGACGTCTTGAAGTAAAGTTGCATTGAACATATATATATATATATATATATATATATATATATATATATATATATAGAGAGAGAGAGAGAGAGAGAGAGAGCATATTTATAATTCACAGAATCATAAGTCCAGGTGTGAACTGTGTCACAGAGGGAAAACACATTAAGAAGAATAACTTTTCAAATAATTGATGGTACAACCCATATTGACGTGTTAAAATCCACATACAGTCAGCATATTTAATGATGTAGTAAACCATTAGATACATTAGCCAGACATTCAGCAAATATTTTTTTTAATACTTCCAGTTTATTTTAAAATGTCTTACACTCACTCAAGTAAAAGGGTTAATGTGGTACTTTTACTTTCACAAGAGTACATTTTTGTCTGTTTATTCATACTTCTGCTTCAAAACAGTGTTTGAGTACTTCCTTCACCACTGCCGGCCAGTAACATTAAACTGGAAACAATTGGCATTCAGTCCAATACCTAATAACTTTTTTTAGCAAAGGTAACTTACTGGCTGTAGCTCCAACATAAATTACGCAGTTTCAGCTTTGGATAAGTGAAAGCAAACTGAAATTTGGGTATTTAAAAAGATAAATAGAAGAAAGACAGGATAATGATAACCTATTTTATTTATTTATTTTTTTTCAAAAGGTCTGATTAATGTAGGGGTTTTTGCAACAAAATGATTCTCTAGGCTCACATATTGTTTTTAGCAATTAATTCTCTAAGAAATAGTATAACAGAATAGAAACCTTTCCTTTATATTAATCTGGGTTGAGTCACATAGGAATCATAAAGCATTCATGGTGGTGATGGAAGAAAAGATGTAGTGTTAGCTGTAAAGAAAAGAAAAGACAAGTGAGGAGAGACAGACTTCTTCCACAGCTGCAAGAGGTGTGCCTGTAATGCTAACTCGCTCCATCCATCTCGCTTTGCTAAAAACAGTAAACAGGGAGGTTGAGCTCAAACGTATCAACCGTCTTTCTTTCTCACCACATATAAGCACCCACATATAAGAGTTTGGTGTTGGAAAACAAACAAACAGTAGGTAACCCTGAACAATCAGGGAGAAATCTTTAAGAAAATGTAACTTTCATTATTGGGAGCCCTAATTGTATTAGGCACTGTAGCAAAACACTGAAGACACTTTTTTTTTTCTTTTTTGTGTGTGTGTGTGTTTTTTTGTTTTGCAATTTATCGGGTGACAACATGCAACCAGCTTCATTCAGACAAGTGCACTACAGAAAATGCACCACAGGAGACTTCTATCTCAATTTCTACTCATGGATTTCATCTAACTCTGTGCTCCTCTGTGAATCTAAAGCACCAGCAGAGCTGGGCCAGGGAAAATTAAATTCCACTCCCACTGCTTCAGCTACAATAACAGTGCGAAACAACATTTTGACTGTGCTCTTGTTGGATTTATCTTGGGAGGTATGAAAATAAAAAAGCTTGACTAGGTCTCAGAAATTCAAATTAACACGCTGTATTTGAACTGCAAACATTCAACATCTGGATGACTGATTTCACATATTTTTTATAAATGAGAAGTAAGCAACAGTATGAAGATGCCGGTCATGTTTAAGGCTAATTAATAACTTGTATTTATTATCACAAACCTCTGTTTGCCAGTTTGTTGAATGTCATTGTCTTTTAGGAACTCCATTCAAGCAGTGTATGAAATCCAATTAAACAAATGGCAATTCAAACATTTAAATGTCGGTGTTGCAACCAGTAAATGTCTTTGGAGGCAGATGTGAAAATGGGAATTCTTCAGCCAAAGCAATGACACTGCGGCACTCAGGTCCTTCCAAGATCGACGAGTCCATCTCTATGGTTCAATTTCCAATTTTCCTGTTTGAGCCCATTTAGGTTCAATCTCATGACCCTACCTCCTTGATGATGGGCCCATATATCCTATTCCAGCTATAATACTAAATGCCACTTGACTCATTTCATTCCCAAAATGACTCTCAGTCCAGTTAGAGCTCTGATGGGCTTTAAGGCACTTTGATCAATCACCATCATGATTATTAGTCATGGCCTGAATTCTAAGTAGTCGAAATCATTACAATAAAATGCTACTACAGGTCAAATCTGAGGCTTGGTGACCAGTTTCAATAAAACTGCTTCATAATAATTAATCCCACATTTGCATCATATATATAAAGTACTATATCATGACAAATAGTTCCGGAGTTTTTCCATAGCAGCATCTGCCTCAGCAGCAAGCCTGGCTCTGCAAACAGCCAATGATCAGAGTGCAGAGAGCAAAAGGGAGAGGAGAAGTTGCAGCTTTTATTTGCTCTGGCTTTGGCTTAAGGTGCCGAAACACCACTTAATCTATGAGACCACAGGAGTCTGAGGTCACAGCACCCTAGGACAACCTGAATAGCAGAATGCTGCTCAATTCCCCCAACAGCCAAACACAGTATTGTACTCACACGCTGGTTCCTCCATTTAGTAATTTTCCCTGCTGCACATACTCTATTCAACTCTTCCATGAGTAATTTTATGTTATACGACATAAGCACAAAGCTACCTGTAACAATGTGGCACGTGCTGTGTGACCTCCAGAGATGATGTGAATCCAGGAGACTTAGTTTTCCATGTGCCATGAAAAATGACAAGCTTATTATCATGCAGGCTTTTATAGCCAACATGAATTTCACACACATTATACAGGTCCATTGGAGGCTGGTGATAAAAAAAAAAAAAAAAAAAATGGGGGGGTTTGGGGATGCATTTTATTATGTGTGATTGTGTGTGTGTGTAGCTCAAAGTTCTATGCCTAGAGACAACAAAACAAAACCAGTACTTGGACATGAATTCAGACCATTTCCTCTGGCAAGCAAAATTTCTCTATGACGCTGATTAAAGTCAGTCATCTGAAAAACTGAGGAATACTCAGCAGTATGCTAAATACAGTCTCAATATGAAATAATTGCCATGTTTCTCATTTGTGGAATTTATGTATTTATATATTTATGTGTTTATTTAACAAGGGCAAATGCATTAAACATGGCTTCATAACATCATTTAGAGTAAATGCCATGCATACAGATTTCTAACCAAGGCTAATTTGCAACCCCTGTGTCTGGTTAGACTTTTGACTTCCAGAAAAGACAAATAAAACAGGAATAAATTAGAGAAGTACAAGAAAAAAATAGAAATAAAATTAAAGTTTCAGGTACGTGTGTGTGTGTGTAAGAGCGTGTGTGTGTTTGCAGTTGCTTATGCATGTGTGCAGGTCTATATGTACATGCAAGCTTGAGTGTGATCTAGGATTATTGCAGTCAGTGTTCACAGGCTTGTTTCAGTTTCAACCATTTCTTTGTATGTGTTAAATACCTTGATTTCTTTCAAATTCTTAAGTTTACGTGGTTTTGTATTCCATATTTTTATACTTATCACTGATGAGTGATGGAAAAAATTATGCTCGACGTCATGCTATTAGACAGTTTCCACTTAATCCACTTCTAGTTGTAGCTCCATGACTTTGCTTGTTTACCATTTGAGATAAAATATCTGCTTATTTTCAAATTGTTTAAAGACTTAATAAGTTTAATCAAATAGAAATTAACAAAATGGTTAAAACTTAATAAATGATGCTCCTTCGGGATGAGACAATGATGCCATCTTACAGATTGTTAATGAAGTATTTTTAATGCTGTGCAATCTTGTGAAGATGCAGGTTGTCTGGCCTTTAGACTGCTATCTTTATGTTCTATTCATTCATTTATTTTCTATACCACTTAGTCCAGTTTAGGGTCACGGAGAAGCTGGAGCCTATCCCAGCAATTAGCAGGCAAGAGGCAGCGTACACCCTGGACAGGTTGCCGGTCCATCGCAGGGCCAACAAAGACAAACAACAATTCACAGTCACACCTCAGGAGAATTTAAAGAGACCAATAAACCTAACATGCATGTTGTGGACATGCATGTTTGCATGGCTCTTCCTCCATGTCCATGAAGGAAGCCAGAGTACCCAGAGAGAACCCATGCATACCAAAGAGAACATGCAAATTCCACACAGAAAGGCCTCTGTTCGACATCCCACCCCCTCAGCCGAGGCATTAATCAGCGACCTTCTTGCTAGGAGGCTGTGGTGCTAACCACCACACCACCGTGCAGCCTTCTTTTCGGTTATTATTCTAACTTTTTTTTTTTTTTTGCATTTCATATTTCTTATTCAGATTTTTACACTGTTTCTACAGAGCACCCAATTTTTGTTGCATCATGTAGGGATGCCATGGCTCAGTGGGTAGAGTGGTCGTCTTGTAGCCTGAAGGTTGCCGCTTCAATCCTCGGCCTGTCAATCTCATGTTGAGGTATCCCTGAGCAAAACACTGAACCCCAAAATTGCTCCTGATGGGACGTGGATAGCACCTTGCATGGCAGCATCCGCCATCAGTGTGTAAATGTGTATGTGTAAAGCACTTTGGGTATCATTCCAGGTACAGAAAAGCGCTATATAAAGTGTTATATGAATACATTTACCATTTACAATGACAATAAAGGGTATTCTCATTCTGCTTCTAAAGCCCCAGGACTAACTCCATTCTCAGTAATGTGACTGCTGCTGGATTTTTTAATCAAGCTGGTCTGGGCCCAGTTCCTTTATCCTTCTTTTTTCCCTCCAAGTTAACGCTGTATGTCAGGTTATTTATTTATTTATTTTTTACTGTAAAGAAATTACAGATTCTTCTTTAATTACTTGTAAAACTGTAATTGCTCTTTAGGTGTGTCTGTTTGCATTGTTTCGTTCACCATCCTCTTTGTGCTGTGACATTCAGGTATAGTGACAGGTGTAGTATCAATACCGATAGATAAAAAAAATTATTTAAAACAATGCTGATTGGCCAGGGGTGCAGAGTGCTGCGTTCCGGAAAGGATCTTGGCACAACCAATAAGAGAGAGCAGCCTCAAGTCACCTGATTGTCAGAAGTTTGAAGTCTGATACACACCCATTTTGTGTGCCCCTCGGCCATTAAACTTATACATTTACACAGAATTAAATAACCAAATGCAAATGATTCTCAATTGTTACGACCCCAGGCCTTTGGGTCGAAGTTGCAGAACCTGCAGAGAGCGTTAAGCTGCTGTGTGGCAGCACTCCCAGCATTGGCTGAAGACGTCCGCAAAGTTCCCTCCCTCCAGTGACCGGATTGGATGGCGACACTACCCGGAGGACCGCCCAGAGGGACCACTTGCACATAAAAGCTGGTCATTGTCTACCTAACAGGGCGGCTGTGTGGTTGGGTAACACCAGTGCGCCAAGGGTGGCTTTGGTCTGTGTGGAATCGAAAGTTAAATTGGTAGATGGTGGATTTGGAAGCTGAGCATTCTGGTTTGTTTATAAAGTGTGAAAAGACTCTCTCAGTTAAGTTTATTCCTTGTTTTCTCATTTTGTGCATCCCAGGGTTCCTGGTTGATTTTGATTTGTGTAATTGTAATAGCTAAATACCTGAAGAAGGACACTTTTCGTTAGATTTGTAATTGTACATATTTTGCGGGTTTTTCTTTTCATAGGATCTTTTCTGTTACCTTTAAGGCTCCCGGTGTGTTTTGTGACCGGATTTTGATTTGGATTTTGTGTAGAATAAATACTTGTTTTCCTTATTACATTGGATCTTTATTTCTTTATTTTCTTTTGCTGCGTTTTCCTTGTACCCCTAGCGGGGAGGACGTAACAAAGTGGGGGCTCGTCCGGGAGATTATTGGTAGCAGGTGTGTGGAGAGACTCTTTTCACTGAATTGTGAATCGTTACATTGCACTAGGAGTGGCTTGCGAGATGATGGCTCGTTTCGACCTGGAGGTGTTTAAGGAGAACCCCTCTCTGGAGCAGGTAAACGCTTGCCGAAAGGATGACTTGGCCGTGATAGCAGACTTTTATGAGATTCCTCTGACCCGTACTCTGAAAAAGGCAGAGATGAGGGCAGCAGTGGTGGCTGGTCTGGTGGAGAGACAGGTGCTGAAGGCTGTGGGTGTGCAGACAGAGCTGGCTTGTGTGAAAGGCCTGCCTGTGGAGGCGGGGCTCCAGAAGGCTGAGCCGGAGAATCCGCCTGAGTCGGATGTCTCTGATGAAGGGTCAGTGGGAGATGACAGGCCCGAGACACCTGTTACTCTTCCCCGGTTTGAACCGTTTACCCCCGAAGGTAGCTCTGGAGCCTCCCCGGTAGAAGCCCAGGTGAAAATAAAAATAGCCAGGCTGCATCTGGAGGCCCAGGAAAAGGCCCAGCAACGGCAGGTGCAGCTCGAGATCAGACGACTGGAAATCGAGGCTGACAAGGCTGTCCATCTGCGCCGCTTGGAGCTAGAAGCTCAAGCAGGTTTTCCTGCGACGCCCCGCGCTGGTACCTCAGCCGGTCCCCAGCTTGTTACCTCTCCCTCTGGTCTATTTGATATTTCTAAGTGCATCCAGTTTGTGCCTAACTTCAGAGAATCTGATGTGGACTGCTATTTTTCTGCTTTTGAGCGCATCGCTTTAGCGTTGCACTGGCCGCAAGATGTGTGGGCACTCCTCGTACAATGTAAACTTTCTGGAAAAGCTCAGGAGGTGGTTGCCGCTCTTCCGCTGCTGGATAGTCAGCGGTATGATATTGTGAAGGCCACCATCCTAAAAGCATACGAATTAGTTCCTGAGGCATACAGACAAAAATTTAGAGGATTCCGAAAAGACCAACGCCACACCTATGTTGAGTTTGCAAGAGAGAAAAGCAATTTGTTTGACCGCTGGTGTGCTTCATGCGGTGTGAACTCTCTTGAAACCGAAAGAAACAGTGAAACCGACTGTATTTGAGGCTTCTAATCGCATGAGAAACAAGCCCTCATCTGAAAGAGTTTGTTTCTGTTGCCGTAAGCCGGGACACTTAATTGCTCAGTGTCCGCAGCTAAAACAAAAAGAGTCAGCCTCCCTTCCAAATAAGGAAGTGGGCCTTGTAAGCAAGCTGGAAACCACTAACGCTATGGATTGCGGAGTGGATCCTTGCTTTAAACCTTTTTCTATGGTGGGAACTGTGTCAGTGAACGTGTCTGACGCTGACCAAAAACAGGTCTGTATTCTGCGGGACACGGGTGCCTCTCAGACACTCATTCTGGCCGATACGCTTCCCTTTACGGAGAAGTCATATGCGGGCTACAGTGTGATCTTACGAGGCGTGGAGATGGGTTATGCACCCCATCCAGTTCATTATGTGTGCTTAAAAACTGACTTAGTTTCAGGTGTATTCCCTATGGCTGTTTGTGCTGCACTGCCCATCGCGAATGTGACTGTCCTGCTGGGAAACGACATCGCAGGGGGGAAAGTGGTTCCTGCCCTGGAAGTCCTGGACAAACCAGAAAAAGATAAGTTAACCTCTGTGGGCGTGGCTCGGAAAAAAGAGTCTGAAGACAAAACCGTTAACCTCTCTGACAGCTTTCTCTTATCTTCCTTTTTAGAGTCTGCTGTGCCGAGTGAGGCGGAGGAGGGGGAGACCACTAAGGGGGTGGAGGTCCCCGACATAAAAGCTCGGGAAACTCCGCTGCCCCGGGCTGGCCCCACTCTTCCGGTATCACGTGACCGATTGCGTATGGCGCAGGAGGGGGATCCCACGCTACAACGTTGTTACCAAGAGGTGGTGAGTGCTGACAGCTTGACCACAGGCAGTTGTAAGTTTTACGTACAGGATGGAGTACTTATGAGACGTTGGTGTCCGGTGATAATTCCTGGAGCTGACTGGAATGTGGAGACCCAGATCGTTGTTCCGGAGCTCTACCGTCCCCAAATTTTAGCGCTAGCTCATGATGATCATTGGTCGGGACATCTAGGCATACGAAAAACTTACAGCCGAGTGCTAAAACATTTTTACTGGCCGGGATTAAAAGGAGATGTTGCTGCTCACATACGTAGCTGTCATGTGTGCCAAATAGTGGGAAAACCTAATCAGAAAATTCCGCGTGCACCTTTGCATCCAGTTCCGGTAGTGTCGGAACCCTTTGAACATCTAATAATAGATTGTGTTGGCCCGTTGCCTCGAACTCGTGGGGGAAATGTGTTTCTGCTCACTTTGATGTGTGTCGCGACTCGTTACCCGGAAGCAATTCCATTGCGCCGGATAACCACTCGTTCTGTGCTTAAGTCGTTGTTGAAGTTCTTTTCCACTTTTGGATTACCTCGGGTGATCCAATCTGACCAAGGGAGTAACTTCATGTCGAGAGTATTTAAACAAGTGCTTTGTGAACTAAACATTAAACACGTGACTTCGTCTGCGTACCATCCTGAAAGCCAGGGGGCCCTAGAACGGTGGCATCAGACGTTAAAGTCAATGTTAAAAAAATACTGCGGACAGGAAGGACGTCATTGGGATGAGGTAATCCCTTTTTTACTATTCACAGCTCGCGAGGCTCCACAGGAATCGCTTGGTTTTAGTCCAACCGAGCTCGTATTCGGGCATGAGTTACGGGGTCCCCTTAAAGTTTTGAAAGACAAGCTACTAGAAACACAGATGTCACCAAAACAAAATGTCTCGGAGTACGTGGCTTCGTTCCGTGAACGACTCAAACAAACTCGCGAATTTGCTTTAGTAGCGCTGACGTCATCTCAAGCGGCCATGAAGCGCCGATATGACAAAAAGGCACGTCTCCGGGTGTTTCGCGAAGGAGATAAAGTGTTGGCTTTACTTCCCGTGACAGGCACGGCATTGAATGCTAGATTTTCAGGTCCGTACCTTGTGAAACACCGTTTAAGTGAAACCGATTATGTGATCGAAACCCCTGAGCGCCGCCGTAAAACCAGAGTGTGCCACATAAATATGCTGAAGGCTTACATGACCCGGAAGGATCATGCTCCACCTTCGGTGGGAGAGCCCACGACTCAGACCGATACCGTTCCTCGAAGTGTGGGGGTTACTGTGGCTGAAACCTTCACCTCCGACAGAACGCTGTGTGAGAAGATTGAGGCGAAATTGACGCCACGATTGGCCAATTCCGAGATGCTGGTTTCCTTCCCAGAGACAATCAGTCATCTCGACCCTGAGTGTAGGGCCGATTTAAGTTCATTGATTTCACAGCATCACTGGCTATTTAACGACGTTCCATCACGCACGAATGTAATAACTCATGACATTGAGGTTGTCACCAATACACCCATCAAGCAACATCCGTATCGTTGTAATCCAAGTAAGCGTGCATTAATGAAACAGGAAACAGATTATTTACTGACAAACGGTTTTGCTAAACCCAGTAAAAGTCCCTGGAGTTCTCCCTGCTTGGTGGAGACTAAACCCGATGGCTCACCCCGTTTCATTACGGATTACAGGAAGGTAAACGCCGTGACTGTTACTGATGCTTATCCGTTGCCTAGAGTAGACGATTGTGTGGATAGTGTTGGATCTGCTACGTTCGTAACTAAGCTGGACCTGTTAAAAGGGTACTGGCAGGTGCCATTGTCTGAACGGACTTAACATCAGTAAATGCTGACTGTATGAGTAATTATTCTACCTTAATAATAATTTTACATAATGTAATAAATATATGATTTACAGCAGAAGTTGCTGTCTTGATGGGGGCGGCGCACCAGTACCCTGTATTAACAAGCTGCCACTGCTCGGGTGCTCTGAATCACCACATGGCAGAAATTAGCATCAAGGTGGTATCTAAATGTCACATTTCCATTTTTTCATTACTTAACAAAATTATTGTTTCAATAAATATATATTATGGAAAACACTCAAAGTAAAAACAAAGAAAAAACAAGTATTTTTATAATAATATTATTGGTAATTATTATTAAGTCTTTTTCAAATTCAAACAGGCTTTGCCCTCTTGCTTAAGGTTTTCAGCCTTTTTGCTAAAGATATTTTTATGTGGGGAGTTTGCTGCTTATTCAGTTGTCTCCTGCTCCCCTCTCTGTATTGACTTGAATAATCTTTTATAAATGGACTTGATTGCTGTAAAAGAAAATGTGGTGACTTCTGAAATACACTTACAGGTCTGCATTTTGGTATTTTTAAGACTCTCATAAACTTAGAGGAACAGTTTGACATTTTGATGAATATGCTTATTCCCGCTGTCTTGCCAGAAGTTAGATGAGAAAATAAATACTGCCTTTCTTTTCTTGCATATAAAGCTACGACCTACAGCCTGTTTGCTCAGTGCAAAGTCTGGAAACTTCTGTCTTCTGAAAATCAGGCTGTTGTTGCACATTTAGTTGGATTGTGCTGTGTTCAAATTCAACACAGAGCCAGATTAAACTTCAGAATGTTCAGAGTTCACAGTCAAGAATTTTTTTAACTATGACCATAGATCTAAAAAATTAGTTTTTTGGTAAAACCACATCTCATCCATGCCGTCACTTGTCAATGCTACTACACAAACTACAAATATAACAAACAAATAAAATAAAATAAAAAAAAGAGCCACTGGGCAAAATTTTCATAAAAATGCAGACTTTTTGTTTGCACAAAACAATGTGAAGCACTGAACCAAGTGAAAATAAAGACAGCTTTCACTTTGTAATTAAAAAAAAAAGAAAAAAAAATGAGCCATCTGGGATTAGCTTATTTGATAACATGTGTCATCACTGAGGCAGTCAAGTTAATTTGGAATCTGATTACTTTCTAGTTTCTTTTACATCAGGGTGTCTTCTTCTCAAGATGCTTTATCAGTTTATATTAATCATGAGAACTTGAATGTTTCACTGAAGAGCTTTAAAACTGACATATCCACAGTAAAGTTTGCCACCTGCACTGTAAAAGTATCTGCGATTTTAGTTTTTTGTGCTATTTCACAGTTTTGACTTTTTTTAAGACAAATACTAATAAGTTTAGGTAAAGAATGCCAATTTACATGTCTAATGTAAAATAATGTTAAAAATCTTAACAGTAAACAGTTTTTTTAATGCACTTGTATTGCTTTCTGCACCCTGCTGTAATGTTTTATGTAAAGTACTTTGAATAGTCTTGTACATGAAATGTGCTATACTAATAAATTTGCCTTACTGTTAATGTATAGTAAATTTATTTATATAACACATATATTGTTGACCTTAAAGTTAAGTAGGTAGACTTGAGGCTAGAGGATCCTTGTTCATTTACCGGAACTGGCAACCAACTGAAATGTTATTACTTGCACTATCATCTTTCATTAAAAATCCAAAATAAAAAAGAAAAAAACCTATGTAAAATAAATGTATAAACTCTATTTTTATTAAGAAATGGGACTGGAATTTTCTGGAATTTAAGTCTTTGCTTTTTTTTTTTTTTTTTTTTTTTAACAGTGTAGGATCTGTACCCCCTCACGTGACAGATGTCAGGTAGCAGGACTTTGACTGCACTGTGAAGTTGACAATATTAGATTGGTGTATGCTTGATAAAATCATAACACATTTTCCTGGATATAAAGCACAGTAGGATGCTATTTATCAAGAACTGATATTACACAGGTTTGCTGGTTGCAATGAATAATTTATGGATCTGCAGGAAAACAAAAATATTCTTAAAAGTGAAAAATGTACAAGTGTGTAATTTTTTGTTTGATTAATTGTGGATAAAAATGACATATCACTCAATATTTAGACCAACAACAGGATGCAAGGTCTGAAATAAAACATCAGGCACCATGAATGCTTCAGTGTGGTAAAATGTTAAAAGGGAAGCTACAATTTCCCACTGCAGATGAAACTGTCTGCTGGATCTGTGTGTGCATTTTTACACACCAGCTGTGACATAAACATACCCGGCAAGGAAAAGCATCCATGTTTTGTCAATGTTAATGTTTTTTTTTTTTTTTTTGAGGAATGGAATACTTCAGCTGTGAATATCATCTTGCTCACTTTCCTGCTGATAAGCTGTCAAAAGCCCTTTTCATGCAGCCTGTGGAAGAAAGGACTGATGTGCCTTTGTCGGCAAATGTAGGCAATTACAAACCCATGCTATTATTTCTGTAAGTCTCAGAGAGCAAGGTGGAACATAATTAAAGCTGTTAGAAATTAAATAAATTTGGTATATGCACAGGAAGTTGGAAAAAAAAAAAGATCTTCCCAAAACAAATTTATTATGAGTCTGGTGCAAAATCACTAAAACTTCTGGCTAGAAAATTGCAAAAACAAAGAGCAGGCAACACAATATACAAGATTAAAGACGTAGCTTCTAAAACCATACAGTATAAACAAGAAGAGTACTACAAGCATTTGTATACACAACCCCAATTAGAAGGTGATCAGCAAACTGAAGATTTTTTAAAATCCCTCAATTCACCATCCATATCAAAAGAACAAAATGAAACACCAACAGCCCCTATAACGGAGATAGAGCTAAATAAGGCCACTTCCACCCTGAAATCATACTAATTGCCCGGTCTGGATGGTTACCCCTTAGTAACCCCTTAGAGTGGTACAAGGCATTTAAAACTGAGCTGGCGCCAATCCTTCTCTGAGCTTTCAATACAACATTAATACATGCTAAAATGCCTGCATCTTGAAATGAGGCTGTTATTTCCTTTATTCCTAAGGAGGGAAAAAATAAATCAGAGTGTAGCTCATACAGACCTATCTTGGTGTTGAACGTTGACTATAAACTTTACACAACCAGAAGACTGGACAAAGTCCTCCCCCAACTTATACATAAGGATCAGACCGGATTTATTTTGCAAAGACAGACTCATGACAACATTAGACTGGATGCAGTGTCCAGTGTACATCCAAAAAAATTATATTGAAGCCTGTTTGGTTAGTATAGATGCAGAAAAAGCTTTCGACAAGGTGAGTTGGCCTTTCCTTTATAAAATTTAAGAGCGATTTGGCATGGACAACAACTTTATTAGAGGGATCCGTACATCTGCACGAATAAAAATAAATGGACATCTTTCTGACACCATTTCAGTGGAACGGGGCTCAAGACAAGGATGCCCAATCTCGCCCCTGCTATTCGCACTCTATACAGAGCCCCTAGCCCTTTGGATAAGACAGTCCCAGAATATTAATGGCATCTGCATTAATGGAGAAAACCATAAGGTCGCGCTATATGCTGATGATGTCCTGGTATATTTAAGTAACCCTTCCAACTCATTCCCCAAATTAATGGCCATTCTAGAAAAATTTGGTAATTACTCAGGATATAAATTAAATGGCCAAAAGACACTAATTTTAACAATCAATTATCAACCAACAAAGCACCTTAGGAACAAATATAATATCAACTGGATCAAAATACATTAAAATATCTAAGAATAAACTTTCAAAAAAGAATTCAAACACTGGCAGAAATTACGGCCCCCTCTTTAAGAAAATCCAAGAAGACAGATGGATCTCAATCTCATTCCTTAGTCTTCATAGAATAGAATCTGTAAGAATGAATATTCTTCCGTGATATCTCTACTTATTGCAGACACTCCCCATAGAAATCTCCTCAAAACAATTTGCAGACCTGAACAAGATTATTTCTAGATTCATTTGGCAGAGTAAAATCCCAGGATTAGATTTAAAACTCTACAACTCCCTAAAGAGCAAGGGGGACTGTCTCTACCTAATTTTTAAGATTATTATTATGCAGCTCAAATTAGACCCTAAATTATTTGTGTTATCCATCCTTCCAAGCTAGATTGAAGGATATTGAACATTCTAGTTTGACTGATCCCCCAATACAAGCTTTTCCACTTAAACCTTTCTTTCCCAGTTTGTTCAGTTATCAAAATTAACACAGTTTTTTTTTCTTTTCTTTTTATCTTCTCCTCTCTGTTCTGTTTCCATATAAAAAAGGGGGGAAAGAGGAAAAAAATTGTTTGTAGCAGAAGTAATAGAACAAATAAGCAATGTATCATCTTGCTCTCTCAATAAAAATAAAAAATGTCAAAAAAAAAAACTAACTGAATTTAAGTTAGAATTTAAGAAACAAAAAGTCAAAACGAAATAAAAACTAAAACTAATGAAGAATCCAAAACTATTATTACCTTGTTGTCCAGCATACACACTTGTTATGGGTAAGTACACACTAATATGGAATATCAGGGATTATATGATCCTCTGTATTGCAAGATTCCACTCACTGGTGCTTATTTCTCAAGCAACGTTACCAGCTGCATTCGTCATCTAGAGCATTACGCTCTGAAAAGAGAATTAGAAGGATAAGGAGAAGGCTTATTTTATCTCTCTGTTCCTAAAATGTCTGAGAAAATAGAGTAAAAGGAACTGATTCATGTCACTGTTGTTGCCAGTTTTTTTCACTCCTATTCACCAGAGGAAGGCTGTGTGAATTAGCATGGCTAGCAGAGCAGCTGCAGATGTGAGGCACTATTCATATTGCCAGATTTCAGAGTATCAAGGCGAGTGAATTCAAGACTTTTATCTTCTTTAATTATGTAAATCATATGCCACAGATATTTCCTATCAAGTCGAGAGGCAAAGATCTTTTTTCTTTCCTCTCAGCAAGTTTAACTAAGACTCCCAAGAGAAGCAGGAGGAAGAAACAATCCTTGAATTGCACATTACAGGAAAAGTGGCCCACATTATTTATCTCTGTTTCTCATGATAGAAAAAAAGAAAATAATCCTTCTTTTCTAGTTGTTTTTTCTTCATTAATGTCGTGATTAGATCTTAAAAGTAGTGATAACCATATTTATACATTCTTCAATATGTTCTCTTACACAATCTACCTTCACTTCATCAGAGTTTACATTTCAAAGGAAATCGTAATCTAATCTATGAAATCTGTAGTTTCATTTATTCTCACAAGAATGAGAAGACTTACAATATAATGTAATGTGAAGCCAGCAGCTACTTGGTTTAAGGAGCCACATGGAAAGCAATGCTTACCTGAAATCCAACAACAAATACAAGATTTTCAGTGAACTTTTCAATGATGATGAGGAACACACTAACATGAGCAAAAATCAGCACAGTGAATTAATAGGCTAGATTAGCATGGTGTGGTGGGAGCTGAGATGAAGATCTGCATAAAGAATTTGCACATGTCCCCGAGCTGCTTCACAATATGAATATAACACAAATGAGATGAAATAGAAGAGAAAATGGAAAAGTCCAGAGATCACTGAATACAACACACGCTGTCATACTTAACAATAAGGGTACGCATTTCCAGTGAATGCAGATTAAAAGGGAACTATTCTGTCATAGACTAATATTTGTACCTGATATAAGATTCAGGAGAAGAAGTGGCGAATGAAAGCTAACACTTTAGCTTGATCTTTAGTGTGAACTTAAGTTTTTCACATCTGCACAATGACAATTTAGTTTACTGTAAATGGACTTTTGATTAACATATTTTCCAGCTGAGTTGTGAACATGTTCTAATCAAATGATCACATAAACCTTACACCATATACCAACACTAGCTTAAGTGTCCATTATTCAAATTTCAATAAATATGATTATACAAGTGCAAATTAAATTCATGTGTCAAACCTATTCATATCTCTGATGTCTTTTAAATATAAGCATCAAAGGCTATTTTTACATGAGTTTGCTTGATTTGTAAAGACCAAGTTTGATGATGAAAATGTTTTTTTTACAACAACTGCTCAGAGCAAAATTTGATGAAAGCATAGATGTACAGACTAAATCAATGCTCTGACTGGGACTAGACATTGCGTAAACTGTCACTTTACTACCTTTAATAGCTTTAATTCAAACTAAATGTACAAGCCACATTCCAAAACATTTAGGATGTTGTGTAAAATGTCAATAAAAACAGAATGCAGTGCTTTACAAATCGCATAAACCCATATTTTTTTCCCAATATAACATAAACAACATACTAGATGTTGTAACTATGACATTTTACCATTCCATGAAAAACATGAGGTCATTTTCATTTTGACATCTCAAAAAATTATAACGAAGTAATGTTTAGCATCCCCTCTTCCTGTTTGTAAATATCTGGGAAGTGAGAAGACCAATAGCTGGAGTTTTAAACAAATGAGATGAAACTACCTGCTGACAACAAGCTGAACAGTCTGTCTCCTCTTTAGTCTGCAGGACATGGCGTCCATGGAATTTCAAATTTTAATTCATCTGACAACACAACACTTTTCCACTTTGCTGGTCAAACTGTGATCACAGTCAGTCATTTCTGGAAGTGTTCCTGAGCCCACGCAGTGAGTTCTAGTTCAGAATCATATTTTAATACAGTTCCACCTGAAGGCCTGAAGATCACCAACCTCCAGTTTTGACCTTTGGTCTTGTCACTTGCACCCAGAGATTCCTCCTCATTCTCTCAATCTTTTGATCTTATACACTGTAGATTGTCAGAATTTCACAATTAAATTTTAAAACGTTCCACAATTTTTAGACACAGTTTGTTGGAGATTGGTGAACATCGGTCCATCTTTTCATCTAAGAGGCTTTGCTCTTCTGAAATGCTCCTTTTATACCCAGTTATGCTACTGGCCTGTTGGCAATTAACCTAATTAGTTATCAGATGCTCCTGCAGTTGTTTATTGTGCCAATTATTTTTTCCAGCCTTTTGTTACCCTTGTTCGAAATTCAAAATAAGTTAATATTTTTCATGAAATGTTAATATGACTCAGTTTTCACATCGTATGTGTTGGTTATGGTCTATTGGGAATAAAATATGAGTTTATGAAATTTAAAAATCATTGCACTGTTTTTATTTATATTTTACACAGTGTCCTAATGTTTGTTTTGGAATTGGGATTATATAAAGACACGTGGTGGAAATATATCCACCCTCCACTCAACATCAAATTTTTTTTACAGTTTCTTTTAGACATTGGATAAGCCAAAATAAATATATTTAACAAATCCAGAACATTCACCATTATTTCTGGTTAAATGCTGGAAAGAAAGGGAAAATGCTTAGTTTACTTAAAAACATAAGTTTACTAGTTGTAGACATGGTGATTTGTTGCTTGACAAAACTGCTACTATAGTGAACACTATATGTGAAAAACTAATTACCCACCATTGTTTAACAGTGTGTTGAAGCACCTTTAGCAGCAATGACTAATTTACTGTTAGTATGAAGTCCATTAATCTTCTACTTGATCCTATTCAGGGTTGCTGGGGCTTGTTTTAACCGTCATACACCCTCAAGTCTACACTACGAAGCGGGTTCAACGGTATTTTAAGTGATCCAGCTTAACTAACCCAAACAAGAAAATCTCAGCAAGCGGTAGCACAACGCTGATAATCAATTCTCTCAGTTAACTCTGGTTTTGTGACTCTGGATGTGTGCATATTTATGTAAATCGGGTGAAGTTGATCACGGATGACCAGTATCAATCATATATCTCTGCAGGCTGAAAAGAAACATGGCTACTGCAGCCAAATATGACAAAGTGCAGACTTTATGACAGTATAAACGAAAAAGCTGGTCAACATCATGTTGCATCATTAAAGCTCATGTAGATCTAATAATTTACAATAGTTGTGTGTGTGTGTGTGTGTGTGTGTGTGTATTCCTGAGATACATTATAAAACTAATCTATCTTATTTCTATCAGATGCAACACTGACTGTTTTGAACAATCTCTGCAACTAATAAAAGGAAAAGTAAAAGTGATTCAAACCAGTCAGGTGATTTATTGTTAATGTCCAAGTTCACTTTCTGTCATCCAGACTCTGACTGAATTTATCCATTGATTTTAATGAGTTTTAAGATATTAGTTGGCTTGGATAGGGATGTGCAGACATTATTTATTGCAGTTTGATACACACACACACACACACACACACAGAGAAGACAAAGGGAAATCTTTTATAGCTTAGTGAACATTGTAAAGAATACAAATAAGTTAGTTTATAATATTTAAAGATCCATAGAAGCTTGTTTTGTTGTAATTAAACTACATTTGAGACTACATACGCTCTGGAGAAGGTTACCTTTTCAGACAAAGTTGCCATGGTGATACAACGGTCAGGACCAAACCAGCTGCTGACACCAAAAATCCAGAGGTGAACTTGAAATTTCTTCAACAAGCCAATTATCATGTATCATAGTATAGGCCACTGGAATAATTACCAGGCCATCATAAAGGTGTTAAACAACCATGCAGATTTACTTCAAATTAGAGTAGCAAATTAACCTAACATGGATAACCAAATAAATCTTATTTATGCAGGGGGCAAACATGCAAACTATGGTATTATGGCCATTTTTATCGTGTCTTTCCAAAGGATGTTGTTCCAGAAGTCATGCAGTTTATTCAGATGCAACTTTGCTAACCTAAGCTGCAACCACTCCTAACTTGTTTAGCCTTATTCAGTGCTAAATGAGGCCTGTAGAGTCTGAGACTTATCTCTTAGTTTTTTTTTTTTTTTTTTTTTTTTTCTGAGACCTTGGGTGAACTTTCTAAGGCCTGGTACACACATAAGGATTTTTGGGCTGTTTTTGTCATGATTTTGCCTCTTCCCGACCAAGGATGGCAAACGCCCAATTATCGTCAGTCTTATAAGATTTTCCTGTACAATTGGCATTTGGTCTGAGGTGTGTTACGAGCAACGCCTGATTTTTTATCTTCACGTGTGAGATTTCGACCAGATAAAAAATCTCATAAGATTAAAAAATTCTTATGTGTGAACAAGGCCTAAGACATCTGCACCTGGCATGATAGGCAGCTGTTTTCAGATTGACAGCGTCTTTTTTGTCTGCTTTCAACGGAGGGGACTCACGCTTGACCATGATCAGCTAAACAAGTTAATTTAAATAGTGTCTGGCTGCTGCTTAATCTCCCAACTCATATCCATCCATACTTTATTTCTTCCAGTGCTTTGTTTTTGCAATTTGGTTTTGAATTTGTTGCAGAGATAATGACAGTTATTATATCAATTGTTGATGTGAGGCTCTATTTGATAGCTTTAAGGCTTCTAAGTACATGTTTTTCTCTTTTTTATGTCCTAACATATAAATCTTTAGGACCAAACAAGGACAGTGTATTTTCTTTTTTAATGTAACATTAGTTAGAAAGCATTTTCACTCATCTTTTATTTAATAAACTTATATGTATTTTTTTCCTTTCAAAGTCAAAGTCAGCTTTATTGTCAATTTCTTCACATGTACAAGACATACAAAGGAATTGAAATTATGTTTCCCACTGTCCCACGGTGGAGACAAGACAGGACATTTCCACACTGAAGTAACTATTTAAAACAATTAAATAATAAAAAAATAATAATAAAAGTACAAAGGCACAACAGATATCTGACTTAACACTGAGTAATATTAAGTAAAGTGCAAAGATTTCAAGCTTCCCTCTGACTTCTTGAAAATATAACAACAGCTGACCATGTAACACTATGATTGTTACTGTGATTACTTTGATGGATCAAGCTTGACTTACCTCATTGCTACCAGCAGCACTTCCTCACAGTAATTTTACCATAAAGAGCTTAGCCATTCAGATTTCTCAATAACAACAGTCATTAGAGATAAATCTATAGCCCCCTGTTCACCTCGACTGCTTTCTTCTCAACAGCCTGCGGCTGGTAGCATGTTTATCGGATGAAAGGTCTTAGTACTCCATGCGTGTTCATCACATAAACAATGACACACTCAAATATCCAATGGCAAAATGCCCCTGAAGGTGCAGTGTACGTGGAGACAAATTGGCATACACTTCATGTTTCTCTGGCAGTGTGCCTTTCAAGGCTCAAACACACTAAAAACGTTGATAGTGTTATTAAACCCAGTCAAGTGTGGGTGAAGGAATATTAAATCATTGTTATGACCCAATTCTTTGTCGTCAATCCTCACACACTGCCTCTGTAATGGGATTTCAAACGAAAGATGAGGCGAATTAAGAAAATCAAGGTTATACATGCAATTAAAGTGGAAAAGGTTGTGTTCGACAGGACTGATCAGTTTTCTGCTTCTTACGTGAGAAGTAGTGGAGTCAATGACACCGTTCCATTTCAGTCCAAACAAAAACAGATGAGGAGAAGAAAGCAGTCAAAGCCATCCCAAGGCAGTCACTGGCAGTATGCTGCTAGTGGTAACACGGCTGTATGCTGACAGACAAATCAATTCAACTGAAGGAAGCTCCCAAAAGGTCATGTTGGAAGTGTTATTTTTGTTATTCGTTCAGAGTCTCGCAGTTTGAGCTACAAAACACAAATCTGCTCAAAAAGTAAGTAAAACCATACCTGCAGTGAAGTTGTACGTTGCTGAAAATCCCACCCCTTCCAGTTCTCCATCAGTTACAAATTTTATCCACAGATACCGGCCGCTACTTCTGATGTCTGGTGGGCTGTGCTGACCGCAGTACCGGCCGAGCATTGGGGAGAAGCCAAACGGTCCATCTCGAACCTCAATGTTGTCAAATTTACATTCCCAAGAGGACTCAACGGAATAATTGTCATCGAAGTGTAGATCAATACACTGCCTCGGGGGAGCTGGAAGACACAATGAAAACAATTATCCCAAAGCACATAGCAAAAAATATTGGTCATGCTTTGAGTGATGAATTTCTTTCATTAACTGCGAGTCCACACATTTTATTTGCACTTTCAGTCCTGGCTGTTAGCTCATTTGTAAAACACCAGAAGAGTTAGCTCCACGTTGATAATAATCTAATCAGATTATGTGAAATCAGATCACATCTTTCAGCATGGAAAAAAAGCCTCTTGTACATTAATAAGAAAAACACTTAATCATTTAGTGGATTTTCATCAGGAAAACCACGGGAATAATTATAGCTGCATCACCTTGCCCTCATTTAAACAACAACAACAAAAATAAATAAATCCTGTGTATAAATATAATATTCACCTTCAAGGATGTAAACACACTCTGTGTTCGGTGGGTATTTGTTTGGATAATTGGGCGAAGTAAAGAGTCCTCCTTCTGGTTCTTTCACCCATGCTCCACACTGACCTGCAGGCTTCACTCCAGAATTGTTTTTTACTAAACCAAGGCACAGCAAAAATGAACAGAAAAGCTTTGAGGATACTGATGAAGGAAAAACAACAGAAAATAAACACAGGAAGTAGAAATTACCTGTAGCTGAATCCTTTTTCGTTGCCCCAGACAACCCAAATATGAGCAGACTTGCAACAACTGCAACATCAGAAGGATAAATATATATTTTATTGAGGTTTGAAGTCTGAGTCAGCAAAGCCCCCATTATGATCATAGTAAACCTCTCCTGGCTGCAACCTTATGAAATAATAAAGAAGCACATGGTGCTTAAAATAAAGGATTTTGGTTTCTCTCTGAACATAACAAATAGGCAGATATAAAAACTCTGTCCAAACATAAGCATCACTCATCTGTGTTTGTTTTTCTTTTCATAATTATCACCACTTATTGGCAAAACATCAATATCACAAATAAGTTTTCTTTACACGAGAAAGCAATCAGTATGGGCATTTGTTTCTGCTGATAAATCTCTGTTTGGTCCTTAGTTTCACTTTAATCAGTTGCTTTGATATTTACAGTCCACCCAGAACTGATTAAAGGATTACTGGACTCCTTATGTGCGACTCTAAAGCGAGCAAAAAGAGCTTTTGAGCGAGTGTGCCTCAGTTGATGGATGATATCTTACCGTACTGGAAGCTGTGCCCATGTACCATGTCTGTTCCTTTCACAAACGGCTTCAGACTCAACTAATTCCATTTAGATTAAGGAATACTTGGAAAGAAAAAAATATATAAAGACAGGTGAGAGGTTTTTTCTTTTTCTTTGCAAATTTAGACGTCCATATGATACATTCTCTCGGTGGAAGAAGAAGATGAAGAAATACTCCTAGTCGCGAGTAATTAAAAAAAAAAAAAGAAGATGAAGATGAAGAAGAAGAAGAAGAAGAAAAAAAAACGTGCCACAACTAATCACCAGTTTCATATAAAACCAAAAACAGTTCCAAACACTCGCCCGATTTCCATCCAAACGCTTCTAATACCCTTTGGTGCTTTGGGTACACTGAAAGGATTAATACTCCCTTCATCAGCCCTTCTCTAATCGCTCCACCTTTGCGATCTTCTTTTGGAAAATGTCACGAAGAGCCTTGTTTTGTCCCTTTATCAAGAGCGGGGATCCTTCAAAAGCACGCAAGACCATGAAACCCTCATCTCTGCGGCGTTTGCGTTACTCTTTTGTGGTGCGTAAAGATTCCCAAAATATAGGACTGTCTTCTTTTTTCTGTTTTCCTTTCTCTTTTTCTGTTAAAGAAAAAAAAGCGCTATGTGGGATTTTTGTTTGGGTTTCATCTGTCGCCTCGGTGTTTCTCAAAAGGCTGCCAGTGGTGGTGTGCGCGTGCCCCCTCTGTCTTGGCTTCTGTCAAATAAAGAGTTCCCGCAGCCAGCAGGAGTTAATGTGCGATCTGCCTCCTTCATTCAGTTCCCGACTACAGCCGACCAATGCGCCACCGCGCTCGCGCACTTTTGACGCACGCGTGGAAAAACTTCTCCGCGACGGCGTCATCCACACACGGGTACACATGTGTGTTAATGTGTGTGCGCGCGCTCGCGCGTGTGTGTGTGTTTAAAAAATAAAGCAAAAGTAGCATCATGATAACTCGCGGATGTAACTCAAAAAAAAAAAAAGGTAGGGTAAGCAAAAAAAGGCACCGAGAAAGAAAATAAGGTAAACAAGGAAGTCACAGGCAGATCAAACAAAAAATAAAAAAATAAACAAAATAAATAAATCAACAAGAAAACTTAAATAAACTTACGAAATGCAGAGACCATAAACAAAGGCTTAGATCATAAACAGTCTTCTTGTTTTCTATTTAGTGCAGCCTGAAACACAAGCTGCTGCAACTTTAAATGTTTTAATTAAAGGCAACATAAGATTTCTTTATGCATGTTTTTGGTCTACATTGAAAAGAGAGGTAACAGATGCAGGCACAGAAACTGCATTTGTCTCTCTTATTTGAAATAAGTGAGATTGTTTTCCTGAAGTGTGCATGTCAGTATGAATTTATCCACACCCTTACTCGTTCTCACACCTGATGACAAAGCTGATCAGAGGGTGTCCAGGGACAACTCAGGGGCTCAGGCTCCCAAAATAGTCTTGGCACCCAGGAGACAATATCCATCTTCTGATACTCCTGCTGCAGATGCAGTCTTGGACTCCATTCCTCAGTGCGCACGTTTAAAGCTACTGGTTGGCATTTGCTCCCTAGTGTGGATCATGTTAATTCAGACAATTAAGGACAGGAGATGTTTATGAAACAACTTTGTCTGCTCATTTTAGTGCGTAAACCCATCTGAGATTTCTTTAAAAAATACTTAATAGCATCTCTACAGTTCTTTAAAGTACCTCCTCTCACAGAGATTGGTCTGCTTCTAAAGTGTTTGCTTTTATAAGATGTAAAACAGACTTTGCAGGTGCCATACTGTGTTTGAAAATACATGTAAGAGAAGGAAACTCTTTTCAGCTGTTAGCCTTCTGTTAATCTGTCATACACAGCAATATAATGGCCTTGGGATTTAGACCTCCACACACCAGAATTGAAGCTTAGCCACTTTCTTGCTACAGTAAAGTGAACTCCCATGAAGCCTAAAAACCTGCAGTGTAGTGAAGCTCGCTTTGCTTTCTCCAAAAATGTGACAACAAAAACTGCTAGTCTCAAAGATTTTAAAATGTCAATTTTTACTGCAGAGGCAAAGCCTATTATAGATCTTACAGTCTGAGGGGATTTTGGCAATATCTGAGCCAAAATACAATGTGATGCCCAAAGCTTGTTATTGATTTAAAAAAATGATGCTGTGTCATTTGACAACTTTATAAACACAGCACCACACATTTCTGATGGGTAAACTCTGAGATAAAGCAGCAGTGCTAGATGGGAATTATTTAAATAGGTCTTATCTGCTCCTCTATATGCAACAATAGCCCTGCTGAATTTAACAGCTTCTAGTTTGGTTGTGTAAACAGTCTTTATGACTCAACAGCACTGGGAATCACAGATTCAACAGCAGACTCAAAGTCTGCAATTTTTTCATTATGGACGTCTGTTATTTGGCCGGAAAAGATTATTGTGCTGTGTTGGGCTCACTGAAATTTGTAATCAGTCTGGAGAAGTGGGACATCTACAGGCACAGGACCATATATTTAACTTGCAACACACATTTTAACGAAATAGGCACATCAAAGCAGGGAGTAATTACATAGATCCACCAGACAATTTTTTTAGGTACACCTGTTAATTTGCATGTTAACACAAATACCTAATCAGCCAATCACATGGCAGCAACTAAATACATTTAGTCATGGAGACATGATCAAGACATCTTGCTGAATTTTAAACTGAGCATCAGAATGGGGAAGAAAAGGGATTTAAGTGACAGTTATCTGGAGGAAAATGCTGTATTGATTTCAGAGGCCAGAGGATAATGGACAAATTGGTTGGAAATGATATAAGAAAAGGAAAATTTAAATCAAATAATTGGTGGGTACAGCCAAGGTGTGCAGAATACTGTCCAGGAGCAGACACCGGGTGCCATTAGAAAGAAACTGAAGTTACAATTCAAACAGACTCACTAAAATTCAAACAACAGAAGATTTAAGAATGTTTCTGGATCTGATGAGTTTCCATGAAAGCTGCAACATTCAGATGGTAGGGTCAGAATTTGGTTTAAACATAAAAGCATGGATCCATCCTGCCATGTGTCAACATTCAGGCTGCTGCATGTGTAATAGTGTGGGAGATATTTTGTAGGCACACTGTGGGCCATTTAGTAAGAACTGAGCATAGTTTAAATGTTGCAAGCTACCCAAGTATTGTTGCTGACCATGTCCTTCCCTTTATAACCACAGTGTAGCATCTTCTGATGGCTACTTCCAGCAGGATAATGTACCATGTAAAAAAGCTCAAATCATCAGACAGGTTTCTTGAACATGACAATGAGTTAATTGGACTATGGCCTCCACAGTCACTAGATCTCATTCCAATAGAGCACCATTGGAATGTGGTAGAACGGGAAATTCTTATCATGGATGTGCAGCCAACAAATCCGCAGCAACTGTGGAATGTTATCATGTCAATTTAGAGCAAAATCTCAGAGGAATGTTTCCAACACAAATTCCAATACATTGTGGCATACACCTATGCCACAAAGAATTAAAGAAATTCAGGAGGCAAAAGGGGGTCAAACCCGTTACTAGCAAGGTGTATCGTATAAAGTGTCAATTTTGTGCTCCTTTTGCTGATACATCTCAAGCTAAATTTTGCAATTTTATATAGTCCAGTTGCCCCCTTAAACATCAGTGCTGATGAGCTTTACATAGAACAGGCAGTCACAACAGAAACTATTCTGTTAGATTTTCTTAAAACAGCAATAAACTGTATCCTCTCCAGTCAGCTGAAACCTGATGAATAAATAGAGCATTCACTTTTAATGTTATCATAAGCACTTTGTGCTTTTTTGTCAGTCTAACAGGGGACAGCGCCTCCTGCCCAGTGGGACTCAAATTAACCCTATTAGTTATGCACTTAACTGTGTCAACCTGAACGTAAATAAATAAAAAAAAAAGACTCCTCATCCCAGGTGCATTATAGTTCATTAGACAGAATCCAGCGACAAAAAGAGGATCTGTCCATGGGCACAATCTATGCCAGCCTTTATGCTACATTAGCTGTCTGGGTCTGAGGTGATGGACTGCCTTTATCCTGGTCCTGCACCTAGAGCCAGTAGGAAAATAATTCCATCAGATGATAGCCCATAAAGTACCTGTGGCTTCATTTTTGCGGAGGGCCTGTTGCTGCTTTGCAACACAGCATGCTATTTTAAGCCCAATGCTTTCTCTCACTCTTTCTGTCTTAAAAAAGTGTGGCCATCTCTATTTGTGAGAGATTAGAAAAGGTGTAAAAGATTAAATAGAGCATAGTTAAAGGAAATCATATTGGACACACACACAAACACACAAAAAAAGCCATCGTATTGCCAGATAATTCTAAGAAAATGTCAAGGCTACGTTTTCAAAATTACACCAGTGATCAAAAGAAACATCAGCGTATGTTATCTTGGGACTGTGGTTTAAAAAGTTTGAGAACAACTGTTGTAAAGGAAAGATTCAACAACAATTTTCATCACAATTTATTTTATATCAATTAATTATTCAGGCTTCAAAACGAGAGAAAGACTAAATGCTGTTAATCTTTAAAGTTTTTTAAGTAAAAAAACAACAAAAAAAAAAAAACAAAAAAAAAAACAACATAAATCCAAAGAACTGAAATGAGTATAATTGGAAACAGAAAAAAAAGCAACACAATACAATCTTTATATCAGCAGAGCATCATAATTAATGAAACTATTTAAACATGAACAGGGGGATCTGAGTCAGTCCCTGAACTTTAGAAATTTTTATTTATTTCCTTTTTAAATTTCACTTTTGTTTGAATTTTCTATCTGATTAGTTTTAAGGACCTCTACCCCATTCACACTAACTCTGAAGAAGGAAATTTGCACTTGTTTTTTAGTTTTATTTTCCTACCAGCAGTGAATTCTCATTGGTTTTTTAAAAGACTTTAATTAATTAAATAAAAAATGAAATTGGTAAGACTTTAATGCTTACTTTGAAATTCTGATATTTATTGGTGTTTCTTTTATTTTATTGTTTACTTAGAAGTTGAAAATTTTTATTTCACATTTGTCATTGAATACACCACTAATCTGTTATTTAAAGAAGTAAACTTGTGAGATCTGAAACACAGAGGCTGTGCACAAAAAAAACAAACAAACAAAGAAAAAAAAAAAAAAACAACAACAACAAAAAGACTGGAAGGGGGCCAGATGAGGTCAAGGCAGGTAAGGGTCATTAACAAGGAGGCATAAGTCCCAGGGGCAAGGCAAAAAAAAAAAAATATCCATAAGGCAAAAAATGTCATTAACATTGTGTTAAAAGTGGTGAATGATGCTGGCTTGCTGGACAAATGGCAACAGACATTCTGACGCTGGAGGACACAAGAGAAGGAAATACCATGAATACAAAACAGGTGAGCAGCATGAGGGCAATAACCAGCGCACGAATCAGATCACAACAAAATAATAGATTATACTGATGAGTAAATTAAACAAAAATATTATAAAAATTAATATTTAAAAAATAATAAAACAAACTACAAATTAATATATGGTTATTTACATTTTTAAATAGAAATAGAATATAATATGTAATAGTGATATGATAAATATAATTAAACATTATGTGCAATAACCTGCATTAAACCGGCGAACCGGCAACAAGCCGGGTGAACGGAGTTTTCTCTCTGTTAAGGACGGGTGATAACAGGGAGATAATGTATAATTTCACGTTAACTACTTTTGATTCTTTTCAGCTGCTCTAGGCAGCGAAGTTCTGTTCCAATACAATTAATTGTCCTTATATGTTAACAGACCTGCAATGGACGCTGTTGCACTTTGCAGACTACAACCTCAAAGAAATGCGTACAAAATTATGGCTTTATTGTTAACTTTTTTATTATTTTATGATCAGTTTCACCCTGAAAGATCCATGCCTTTTTTGTTTTGGTAGAGCCTCTTTCCACCAGCAAAAGCTTTCCTCTTCATTTAAACTCCTCCTCCACCACTCGTCATCACTTCTCCCCGGGTAATCACCCGGTTGACGGTAAAGGAGCGGACCCACTAACAGTAGCAGCATCACCATGATATCATGACATCTGATAGGCTACCATAGTCATCACAACCATCAGACTGCTAATCTGTTAAATACTTTATAAGGACCAAAATTACTACATACTTAATAAATATTTGGCTTAAAAAGGTTTCTGAGACCAGACAATAGACTTCTACATAAATAAGTTTATTGATGCAGGTACACTTTTTCTATTTCATGAGACACACTAGAGCATCATGTTTGGTGCTCTAGTGTGTCTCATGAAATAGAAAAAAGGTTTAAACAAAGATTTTCAACACTTAAAAGAGGACATATTATAAGCTGCAATGGTAAATAATTGTAGGTATCCATAATCTCCAGTGGCCTCTGTTTTAGTCTTGTTGGTGAGTGCTGAAATTGAAATATATTACATTATATTTGCATCATATAATTATATTTTCTTTTGGCTTAAAAGGGTTCATAACAAAGTTAATTTCATCTAGAGTTTTATTTGAATTTAGTGGGAAACATTTTTTAGAAAATATTCAGCTTGCTTAATAAAATGTCCAGAGAATAACTCAGTTTCTTTATTAACATCCTTTTAAATGGTTAATTAAATAGTGTGAATATTGATGCGTTACCTATTTACAGTATGCATATTTTTTCTGGAGGGAATAAAAGTTGGAGATCTAGTTTTAGTATAACTTTATACGTCTTTTTTCCCCTTTAATTTTGCAGTAGTGTGCATATGGTTGATGGTTGCAAGCAGAGGGCTTTTTTAGCTGCCATAAGCTGAAGTAATTAGCCTGAAACAAGAAGTCTGCTTCAGTTTACTTTTTTGTAAAAATGTATTTATTTTAATTCACCCTTCCTTACTCCAACTGTGGGAATGTAAAAGTGGTTTCATCCTGTGTTCACGGAGCCCCACAGTAAGCTGGCATGGAAAGAACTCATTTCTGTGGAAATGCCAGCTGGGCTCTTTGTAGAACGAAGACATGACCTTTCATATTTGCCCCGGCGTTTGAATACAGAGCATGTCTGCAGAGATCCCCCTCACCCTTAAACATACCTGCTCCATTTCAGCCTTGCGAATTTTCCACACTGTTTGAGTGTAATACATTTCACTCAGTTACATGGCACTGAGTGATGTTGCTGTTGAAAATGTCACAGTGAACTACAAAGAAAACTTTGTTTGGAATAGCAGGTCAGGATGAAAAAGATGGCTGTGGCTTTGAAGAGCAAATGTCAGATTAAATAAAAATAAAAATAAAAATAAAAATAACTAGTTTAAATAAAAACATTACCTAAAAATGAACAGTATGTATTTCAAGCCAAACAGAATGTAAGAAAAAACTAAAAATCATATAAATACATACAAGATTACTAGACTCTCATACAATGTTTTCTAATGTTGTTTATAGGAATTGGTCAGATTCTAACTCAACACACTCTGTGTGCGGATGAGGGTGTGAAGAATTTTCTATAATGCTCAGCAGTTTGTGCAGTCTCTGGATAACCAGCTCCAGTACGTCCAGACCTGTCCCCATCACAGAGCTAGTCTTCTTCTTCTTAATTCTTAAAAGATAATGGGGTGAAAAACTGCTAACAATTCAATATCCTATGTGCACATCTTTTTCTTTACTGTGACATGTACAAGTTGAAAAGCACTGCAGCACCTCCTCCTTTTAGCCTTCTGTAAACTTCACTGTCTCAGCCTTAATGTGAAGACATAGACTATACTTCTGCAGCCATGTCTATGTGAAACACATAATACTGCATTCTCTGTATTATACTGTGTCTTTGTTGGCGCTTTGATGTAGTCCATTAATGATGTCACATTTCCCATCAAAGTGGGTGGGTGAAATTGTTAAAAAACAAGGTTAGAATTTCATTTGTATTTCTATCTACATTGCTCCTGCCATACATCCTTTTCTTTTCCTCTTCAATGTGTGGAACTTAGTGTGATATTTTGCTCATTAATTTGGTTGGGAGAGCTTTATCTGTTGGTCCCACTGGTTCACAAACTTTTCAGTTTTTGAACTATGTCAGATCCACCCCCACTTTCCAGCCCCACTCACCTTTATCCAAAAATGCTGATTCTAAACAAACTTAATAATCAAGATGAACATTAGTGTCACCCAAGTCATCCATCCTGGGAGTTTGCATATTTGTTACATACAGTCTGTGGAAGCTGTGTGGCTAAAGTTTTGCAAGTTAAGTTGGGAAAAGCAGCTGGGCTTTATTTATTTATTCAGTTATTTAATGAAATTAAACTCCAGACAGTCAGCTTTGTTGGTTGAAACTTCCTTGTGTAAGATGGCAACACCGTGCTGCCTGCGATGCAAGGCAAGTTTATTTATATGGCACATGTCATGTACAAGACAATTCAAAGTGCTTTACATAAAACATTTAAAGCATTACAATGGGGTGCAGAAGAATCATTAAAACAAACTTTAAAAATAAATACAAAACTTAAATAACGACAAAAAGCTAAAGTAAAATAAGATAAAATGCAAGTAATAAAGTTCCAGTGTGAGGAATTAACAGTTGTTTTAATGATTTAAACTGCTGAGAGTTTCAAATTTATTATAAACTTTAACATAAAAATTATGTAATTTTTGTCTTCATTTAATTGAAGGAAGTTCTGGCTCATCCAATCTTTAATTTAATCAATGCATTTGATCAGTGTTTCAATTGGTCTACAGCCTGCTAGTGAGATAGTTATGTAGATTTGTGTGTCATCAGCATAGTTGTGGTTTCACATTTAGCTATTTTTCATAATTTGAGCGAGTGGTAGCATGTAGATGTTAAACATCAGCGGCCCCAAGACGGAGCCTTGGGAAACTCCAAAAGTTATTTTAGTTCTCTCAGACTGATAGTTACCTATAGACTACCCAGTTTTCCACCTGGTCTAGTAAGATGTTATGGCTGACCGTGTCAAATGCACCACTCAGATCCTCACTCAGATGTGTTACTCAGTGTGTGAGTGTGTATGATAGAGGATAGCTTGTAAGTCAGTTTAGATTAAGATGTGTTGTGTGTGTGTGTGTGTGTGTGTGTTAATGAATGCACGTGGCCCTCAAAAGAGAGCTTTGAGTTGTCAACAAGACAATAAAGCGGTACATAAATGCAGTCAACTTGAAAATGTGTATGATTCCCTTATTATTTGTTATTGTCAGGAGATGACAACAATAAAATGATATACTTTGATAAAGGCTATTATCATTTAATTATTTACCTTAAGCCACTTTATTTCACGATAATACAAAAACTACATTAAAAAATGGGGAGCAAAACCATAACATTGCAACCCTTATCTGAGTAATAGAGTTGCATTTGCTCCCCTTGCTCCATTAATCAAAGAAAGTAGTGGCATATGGATCTATGAGTTAATCAGACCGCTCCAAATGTTGCAATATGGAAGGTCAATAATTCATCTCAGGGGGCAGCTCTTGCCATATTGCCCAAATCTCAAGTCTTTAGTACTTAATGAGATGACTGTGAGGATTGTTATGTTATTGTTGTGTGACTGGATATTAAGGTTTAGATTATTTTCCTATTTTCATCGCTGCTGCCAATCTGTTTGTTAGTAGGTGGCAAATTACTAATATCTTATAACCATAGAAAGAAACATGTTTGTTTTGCTATCAATTAAATTCAGCATGAATGAGGCTGGAAGCTCATGACTTGATGTACAGTGGTCAACATTTCAGACTACAGTATCATTAAGACTGGCATAGTAAAGCTCAAATGTTCTTAGGATGGATGGTTTATAAAGCTTTAGTGTTAACAGTAAGCCACAACAATGCAGCAGCATATTATCTGGGTAATTTGTATGTGGTAGATTCTTTGTCAACTTTATTGCATTCGTGCTATTAGGCCTGTTGGTATTATCTCATCACTGCAGCTCTTACACAAATGCTGGAGCACTCGGCAGCAGAGGAGCTGAGATAGTGTAGAGCAGGAAAATAAAGGCGAGGATGTGGGGGAAGGGAGGACAGAAGAGGAGAGGAGAGAGGAGGAAAGGGAAGGAGAAGAGAGAGATGATTAATGTTGACTGTAGAGAAGATGGCCAAGGTGGTTTGTGAAATTAACAGAGACTTAGCCAGCAGCATACCAGAGGGACTAGAAGGCGCTTAAGCTCATACCAACAAAGACTTAACTTGTGTGTGTGTGTGTGTGTGTAAAACCTGTGATTGTACATTTATAGGCACTCTTTCAGCTCGATGCAGAAAAAAACATGTAAAATCTTTGTCAAAATATAGAACCAACCTGACATAGCTGGAACACTAAATATCACCAGCAAATAAATATTTACTGTGGTGATATTTATAAGTATTGGCAGGCGATGCTATGTCTACAGTATTACCAGCCACCCCAAACGTTGCCATTTATATTATACTGATTACTATAATTCAGTTGAAAATGTGTGACTATGTCTGAAAACAACCTCTCATAATCCCAGGTGCATTCAACCGCAGTCAGCCGACCACCTGGTGAAGAAAAGAGGCGTAACATGGTTAATCTACTGAGAGCTGCTGCTGCTGCAAGTGAAGATGAGATCAGAACTTCTCCATGTGAGGTCAAACCAACCTTTCAATCAGAAAAAAGCAAGTACAACCTAAATGTATTTTTATATAATACATTAGCTCATAATAATAATATAAAAAAAAATTATATCTGGTACAAACAACTAGCAGGAAAACAGATAGTTGTGGAGAAATTTTGACCAACTCTTCTTAACAACGATGCCTTAGTTAACTGGTTTGCAGGTATTTGTTTATGTACTGATTACTTAAGATGCTTGGACTCATTGTTCTGTTGCATGACTCAATTTCAGCCAAGCTTTAGCTGTTAAACAGATGGCCTCATATTTGACTATAGAAAATGTTTTTGTGCAGAAAATTTCATTTTCTAGCTGAAAAATAAGCCCAAATCACCAGCCCTCCACCACCATGTTTGACAGCTGGTCTGAGGTGTTTGTTCTTATATGCTGTTTTTTTCCTCTTTCCCCTACAACTATTTTTTTTTACAACTTTACTGTCATGAACTGTAACATGTAACATACTAACAGTGGCCTTGTTTGAATAAAGCGCTTAGATTTTTGCATGTTCTCTTATCCTTTATATGGTGGGACTTTAGTGGGAACTCAGTTTCTAAGAAAAATGATAACTTTCTTAAATGTTCTCTACTTCTGAATAATCTTTCTCTCTATTGAAAGATGGACCACAAATGGTCTTGTAACCCTTATCTGATTTATTGGCAAATACCCGGGAGTCCAGCTGAAATAGACTAAAATGGAAATGTCCACTTCTTGTCGAAGCCAAGTTATGTCTGTTATGGAAAGTACGATTTGCTCTGCAGTCACCTGTTGGTGTAGCCGCATTGGAGGCAGAGAATTAAATAAAATGAACATAATGGGCTTCTACACAACACAGTGACAATGAAAACAGAGTGTGTTTAATTAGGGGCTTTTTCAAATCTGCTGCAACACAGAAAGGTGAAGGAGGACATTTCTGCCAGCAGCCATTGCCCTCCAGATAAAAGAACTTAATAGCATACACTCTCTTTCTTACTTGGCATGCTGCAGACTAGCAAACTGAAAAAAAAAAACAGCTGCATTTATAGGGACACTCTCAATCCCTATGGAAACAGTAAGAGTGGATGCATGAAGGGAGAGTGATCATTTTACATTCTGTCGTATTGTGAAGCAGATGTAAAATCAGGATTTAACAATGCAAAGTATCTCTTGGCAACGGTTTGAGACGGACTGCTGGTGGTCCAAGTTTCATCAAAAACAAGAACAGTCTGAGTTGGCATACTTCAGCTACGACTGAAAATAAATTTTAGATCCATTTCTCGCTTGATCTAATAGGATAATTACCCCATTATTTGGCCATGCCCCAACTCTGATAAAGTTGTCACACAAGTCTGCCCATTACTTTCTGAGTAAACAGACAAAGAAACTGAACACTCACATGAGCTACTTAAACATATGTGCAATACTACTTTAAGAATTTGGCTGTTCTAAAACAGTATTATTTGTAAGCATTGAGAGTAGTAAAGAATATGAAGTACTAACATTGATGTCATGACTGTGCTGCTATGTTAGCTCACAGTATCGTTCAGCGTCGACACCATCTGGCCGGCTTTATCTACTTTCAATTAAAAACAGTTAACAATAATGATGAAGGTGCGTTTGATGAAAAAACATTTTTTTAAATTGCAAAAACTTAGTTATCAACAGAATAGAAAAAGAAGTTTTACTTGTGAGACTGTCCCTTAAAAAGAGCTTAAAAACCTCTAAAACATAATGTTTTAAAAACATAATATTACCGGTAGGTTTTCCTGTAAAAAATATGAGTCTAACGTTGACTCACAGTGAGGTGTCATCAAACTACAGGAATCCCCTTTTGCTGCCCTCCAGAAAATCAATGGTTCTAACTGTGCTGCAAGGCACGTAATGCTGGAGTTTTAATCAATCTTTTCAGCATTCAGTGAAAGCTCATCATGAAAAAAGCTGAATCCCTTTGGACTGGAAGAAGAAAGTGATGTACTAGTAACAGATATTTGCTCAGAAACAGGAGGCATTAATTACACACCAGATACTGGCAGAATAAAAGATTGATGTTGTAACATCCACACATTTGTTATTTTTTTGAAAATACAATAAGCTCTAAATATCCTTTTTTCACTTTAAGTCACTGAAAATACTGAACGCCTTAATACTGCATCATTAAAGATTAAATTGTTTAGGGCAGCAGCATAATGTCACTGAAATATACCTCATGCACACTTACATACATCAATGTATATGTGAATGTAAAAGGTCATTTGTTAACTGTTTGTGTAGGGTGTCACTGTTTCACCACCTTTGATATTGACAATTCAGAACCCACGAGACAAAGGCAATCTGTGGTCCCAATGCTGTCTGCTGGTGTCATTTAAAAACAGTATGTTCACAGCAGTTGAATACTGATAGATAAATAAGGCCACAGGTCTGTAAGAGTGATGTGTGACTATGTATTTTTGGAGATATGATGCTAAATTTATAATTAAATCGGTTTTCTATTTATTTGTTTACCTCGCAGAATACTGCCCTTTTGTTTCCAATACCTGTTGCACCTTTAGATTTTCAGCAATTAATCATTCATTTTGTAACGCGTTATCAAAAGCTGAAATGTGTAATGGCATTAAATCAGCAATGTGAAGTATTAAATGAATGCAATGAATCAAGTGCGGAGTTTGGATGTTTTTCTGGAGCCTGTTAGTGTAGATGTACATCTATAAATACATTTTAAACAGATTTCAGGTACACAACCTTCAAAAAGACACCAGTTGTCACCTTGTCAGCTTCATCTACACCAAACCAAACAAAAAAAAGGAAGAGATACGGCTTGAAATCAAATTCTAACATATACTGCTTTTAATTATTTTGAGTGCACCTGCTGCTTTTCTGTTACATTTTATGATGGCAATCTCACCAGCTCAAACCTTGTGGCATATGTATAATTTTCAGTAGCAGTCACATTATGAAGCAGGTGTGCAGGTGTGTGGTGGGTTAACTTGGTATTTGATCAGCTGCTGAGACAAATCTGACAGACAACCCAGTTAAATCATTTACAGCACTGTTCATACCTTCATCCGTCATGCTTTTACCTCTTAGCTGCCGCACTTTCTCACAACTTCTTAGATATCTGCTTGCAAACTGCTTCAAAGCATTTCCTTTAACTGGAATTTTTGTTCTCTTTTTGACCACATTTCAATATTTTCAACTCTTCAATGAACTTAAACAACTAGACAAATGATGTTTTCCTCTTCTTTCACTGCTCATCTGTTTATATGATGTCAGAAAATGCGATTCCATGGGGACTTTAGTGATGAACCACTGTTTATTTACTGCCAAGTCTCCCACAAGTAAATATCCCATAATCTAAAAGTTAAATTCTCAGGCAGGACTAAATGAAGCATGTTAATGCAAAAGAGATCAATGTCCAAATGACTGGATGCCAGATTAATGTTACATACTGTATGTCTAAATGGGATTTATTCAAATTAGCACAACAGCATTGGGGAAACAGAGAAACAACAGAATCTACAGGGGCTTGGTCACCTCATAAATAACTAGTCGCAAAACTAATCTTGTGTTTTTCATCTGTTTGACATGGGAAGAAATGGGACCATTCACAAAATGAAAATAAAGCCTTATCAAATGAGATTTGATGAACATGGAATATTTTTTTACTAAGACAAGATAGACATACGGTAATTTTCCTAATTACTTTTAAAGAACCTGCATCCTTTTACTAACTCCTGTAGCATAGCTGGTTGCTTTTTCTACTGAGATTGGTTTAGTCTTGCAAAGGCAGGATTCACTCAAAATGTCACACCAGTGGCTGACAATGGTAGCTCCTCCTTTTACTAACATCAGTTTGACTCTGTGATAATCGTAGCTGCAGACAGGGGAAAACAAAAAGCTCCTAGATCGTGTTAGTGAGGTTCTATACTGAATCTTAGACAGGATAGCTCCACAACATTCCTTCCTAGAACAGACTATGAAAAATAGGCTCTAGTTTGCTGCTGTCTTGGTATGTCGAACGCCAGGAGTTACACATAGTGAGTGAACAGTGCCTCTGATATGGCATGATTACATATTCCTCTATGTGTTGCAATGAAAACAACAAAACAAAACAAAAAAACAAACATGCATGTCAGAACATGCACACTTTTCTTCCACAAGGAGATGAAACCACAGATCAGACCTTACAGAAGGAGCCTGGGTCCATTTCCGACCTGAATATGTTTATTCACTTCTTGGGACTCTTTGGCTGTAATCAGCTTGCATAAATCTCTTTGATGATAGCCACAAGAACATCTGCTGGAGCAATGGAAAAAAAAAAAAATCGAAGGAGGCAATAAAATGTCTGGCTGAACATATGTTAATGGAAATGTGAGTTGTCCTGAGAAGTTTGTCCCAAAGTAGCTGCTGCAAAGTGACTATGCTACTTTTAAATCCCTGTTAAGGATCGCTGAAGGTAGCAGAGCAGATATTGTTATTGCTGTTTGTGCAGTATGATCACCCCAAAGACGAGGAGCTGGTGGAGGCTGTCAGAGTTTTCGTTTGCTGAGGCAGCTTTGTCCTTCACTAGTAGTTTTCTTTCTCAACCTGTCTTTACCTCTCCTCCAGTAGCTCTTTGTATTACCTTCACACAGGGACAAACACACAGACGCACACACACACAAGTTTGCGATTGCATCCACGATGGATGACGGCATGCTGTCTACCTTTGCCTGCTAAAGCAGGGTTGAAAGATATTACCATTTATCAGAGGTGTTTGTCTGCTTGGGGTTGAGTGTGTGGGTATACCTATCAATGCTGTGTAAACAAAGCTAATTGATTTCACATCATTTATTACATAAATACATAAAAAAAACAATAATATGACTGCTTTTACTATTTAGCAACAAAAGTAGGTCATATTGTTTTAACTTTATTATTTGATTCAGTCTCTTTTAATCACTGAATCCATCGCACCCACATGCTGCACTTTTCTGTAGGAGAAGAAAATAAAATTATGGTTGCTGTAATGGTGCTCTTGTGGAAACTTTAAAACAAGTCAGAAAAATAAAAATCAAATCACCTGTGAGAAAGCTGATATTTTGTATGACATGAATCAACAGGAAAGCATCTCAACTGCAATGTGTTTCTCCATTCTCTTTTCTTTCTCCTGCTTTTTTCCTCTCAATATCATACATTGCTTTTTCTTTTCTTTTTATCAAAACAGCCTTCATTGAAAGAACCACACAGGTCTGCCTTATTGCATGATTCAAATTTTCATAAAGCTTGATGTTTGTAGCATGTGGGTTTTAATTTCTCCCTGTGAAGGACATTCTGAAAACAATGACACAGGAAGCAGAAGGAGAGGACAACGCTGCTCACACTGAGAAACCACACAACAGGCTCATACTAGTTGTCAAACATCTGTCAACTCCAATAGTAAAACAGTGTCAGAGATAAACTTGTTGGTTTCAGCTGTTCTTTAGCACACCTGGGGCTAGATACAAAAAATCTGTGTGTACGCACAAAGATACATTGCATGCATTTCTTTGCTTCAGATTTATAAAGTTATGTGTATGGAGGGTTCTCTTTTATCAGTTTCCATTTATTCTTACTTTATTGTTGTATGTATAAGTCAGATTTTCACACCACACTTAAGTCATGGGTCAGCTTTCTCAATCCATCATATAAATTGAGAAAGTCTATAAGAAGAAGAAAAAAGAGACACCAGTTTTATTTATTTATTTCTTGCTGGTCCCAGTTTTAAAAATACGAACAGAACTAAAGCTACTGAATGGAGAGAAGAAATGGAGTCTATCAATAGATGCCCCATCTGAAAATAAAAGATTTTCGCTCAGTCCTGCCACCCAAAAAAGTATTTATTTCTCAAGTTGAAACATTCATACATCAGTCCTTTTGTCCATCCATCCATCCATCCATCCATCCATCCATCCATCCATCCATCCATCCATCCATCCATCTATCCATCCATCCATCATCCATCCATCCATTGGTTCTTCTGTCAAGCCAACATTTTGTTCAGTCTGATAGCTATCTAGCTAGCTATCTAGCTAGCTAGCTAGCTAGATAGATAGCTAGATAGCTAGATAGATAGATAGATAGATAGGGAGATAGATCTTTGACAAAGAAAATTAATTTCTGTGCTCCTCTTTTTTCTGTTTGCCTACAGAGAGAGAAAAATAATTTGATTAGTCTGATGTAGGTTGAACAGTACAAGTTAGTTGAATATTCCAGCACTGGTTAAGCATGGGGGTATGAAATATCTCCCTGCCTGCATGTCTTTTTCATCTCAGCAAGAACAAAACTGCAATTAAAGCAACATCATGTCTTATGTCAGCCACACGAGAGAACCCACAGGAGGCTTTCACATTCAGGGCATATCGCTTTGTTACAAATGTGACTTGCCAAGCGGGTTAGAGCTGGAGATTGTACAAACAACTGTGTATCCCCGTCTTGAAGCTAATTAAGTCCAAAGTGTTTGGACTTCCTGCATTTGCTAGTTAAGGGAGCACTGGGAGCTGCAGATGGGCTTTGCTGTGACTGAGGAAGAGGGGGAGTAAAACAGAAATGAAGAAAAAAAAAGGTGTTATTTTTGAAGAGGGTTGAAAGCATATGCACTTAGATCGATTTTGTGACTGAGGAAACTGTTCCCAAATCATCCAGTCATCTTGTCATGTTTCTGGCTGAGTTAATTGTGTGAGAGTGATGTGAATGGGTGTCTGTGACTGGATAATTGATCCATTTTCTGGGTGTGAAAACCACCCGCAGAGCAGGGCACAGATAGCAGAAAGCATACACAATGCTATAATCTCCTCTTGTGCTGGCCACTGAGCTGTGGAATTTCAAGAGCAAAAGTCCTGCTGTGGGCTGAGGAACAATTTGGAGGCTGTGCTTTCATTTTTAGCCCCATCTCACTCACTATAGTTGCCAGTATATATTTGTATGAGACTCCAAATCATTTAATGACTTAATAATCATAAAAAGCTTACACATTTTTTAAACAAAACCAACACAACTCATGGCTGTGCACTGTGCTTTTGCAGTGTGTAGATTATTAATCTGGATTTTACAAACATAATGCAATCATCTCCCACAATTGTGGCTAGTTTCTGAATTGGTAAGGTTTTTTTTCCTTTTTCGTTTGTACGTTTGTGCTGAAATGTATTGTCTACATTTCAGCTAGGTGTTCATGAAAGATAGGTGCATCAGTGTTGTGTCAGTCTGTCCTGGCTCAAACAGGACAGTGTGCTTCCAAGTGCTTAAAATCCCCACCACAACATACTCCCACAGTGACTGTGGAGAGTGCTGGAGAGCATGTGCTTAGGAACGTTAACAGATACAAAAGTATTAAAGAAAGCAGCTAGCTTTTGTGCATGGACTTGCATGTAAAAGGGAACATCTTAGGAGAGAATGGCGGCATGGTGCAGATTAATGATCGGGTGCATACAGAGAGCGTGGAATGACTGTGTGAGCTGTGGCAGTGTTTTCATGGAGAGCAGCAGACATCAGTGTAATGGATGGTTGATTACGGAGGCAGGAGGAAAGACTTGATTACTCACTGACACTGGATGATAGTGTGCAAGCTAGCCTGGGTGGTGTGTTTCCTGCTACCAGCTTTGGAGGTGTAACAGCTTGAGAAGCTTACAGTCCAAAACCAAAACCATCCCTTTCATTCAGTAATCAACATTACAATTTCCTCGAAGCAAGTCCATTTCTTTGCTTTAAGTATTTTTTAGCTTAGTGTGCCACTATTTGACATTATGGTGTATATACTATGCTCGAATTACACTCCACTCATGTTAAATTTTTCACTGGGATGGTGATTTGCTTCACCAGACCGGATGAGGTATTGTTTCTATGACTTGTATGTGTCAAAAAAAGCAAATGTGTGTGCATGCATGCATATGAGAGCCCAGTCTTCTGCATGCCGGTCTCAAGGCCACATCATTAGAGTAAGAGGGCTGTAATTAGTGAGTCCATGCATATTAAACAGCACCTCACATCTCCAGCCCTGACAGCCTTGAATAACACCGCTCTGCTGTCACTTGCAGCCGATAAGCCCCTTTTAATGTCCAGAAGGCTGCATATCACTGTGGAGCACTAAGTTAAGACAATCAGTAATCATGATAATTTTTCCTGTTGCCCGTCACATTTAATGTACAGTGTGGAATATGTAATTATATTAAGATTGAAAGGAAAGGAGGGAAGAAGCTGTTTGATAGCTCCACAAAGCAGCATTGAAAAACAGACATGACGGCTGTAACAACAATCAGAGGGTGCCATCAGTGTGTCATGCTAAGCCAGAGGTCTGGCTGCTGATGATGGAAAGCAGGGGAAATGATGAACCTCCACTCCTGACACCTTTTAAATTACACCACTTGATGTTAAAATTGGTCAGCTGTAAGATGCAACAAATGTAAAACTAAAAAAACAAAAACAACAAAAAATCTGTACATTTGTACAGTTGAAAACAGATTAAAGTTGAAAGCGGGCTGTTGATTGCTTGTGCTTTAAGCCATTTGCATTGCAGTGACAATATTTATCTCCTCTGCAGACCTTCCTGATGACTAAGCAAGCCACGCAATCTCACACAAATTATTGGGGCCAAAAGAGGGAAGATGCTTGTTATTTATATTTATGTGAACACACACATATAAGCACATGCATATGTAGCTATAATTATTATGATACTACATAGATTTACACTGATTGTGAACAACCATACACTACCCTAACATTAATAATGAGAATAATTTTTTTTTTACCTGCTGCTGTGGAATTGAGCTGCAAATTGATGCTAAAACTAAAATTTGTTTAATTTAGGATCACAAAAAAAGGAAAGAAAGAAAGATGAAAGGGTCAGTTTGTTTAAAAAAAGAACAAGCTGAGCCTGGTGTGAAAATAAATGCATTTAGACCAAAACCAAAAGAAATTAAAGCCGCAAGCGGCATCCATCGGGTCCGAGCTTCATGGCCCCCGACACCCGTCTCATACACCTTTTCCTAGCATGTTAGCTAACCTGCTAACATGCTTTGTAACATGGTAAAATGTCCAGCTGAAATCTGAAATGTTGATATACGTAGTTAGCATTTTTTGCTAGCATGCTAATATTGCCAGCTAACATGCTATGTTGCCATGGCAACAGGTGTTGTAATGTGTTAAGGACCCAACAAGTATGAATACTGTCAACTTTGGTGCAGATCCCATGTATTTCTATGGAGATATGAGCAAACCATGTTTCATGGCGAGAAGGCGTTTTTCCGTCGGTTGCCACGGTATCACGCTTGGTTCTATTAGAAAGATTTGAATAGTGTTTGGTCCCCAACTTGTCAGGAAGCTTCCCACCATGTTTGGAGTCTCTCGCACGAATCCCCTTAGACTAGTTCGTTCAAATACGATGCGTATAAAGTGAAAAAAATGGGGAAAAAATGGACGTAAACTCCAAGATGGCGGGCACCGCGTTGCCATGGATTGACTTTTTTGCTCGATTTGGGGTGTTACGTGTGTGCCAAGTTTTGTCTTCATACGTCAAAGTAGACGTTCAGGACCACATTAATTTTGGGATTTTTTTGGTGTCTAGGTGGCGCTGTTGAGCCACTTTTGCATTGAAGTCTATGCAGACCTTAGAATATCAAAATGTTTGCAGGCCTTGATGTGTGTGCCCAATTTCACAACTTTTCATGGGTGTTTAGGGGGTCATATTTGCCCTCAAAGTTCTTAGAAAAATAATAAACATTTCAACAACAAAAAACAAACAAACTGTGAAACATAATTTTAATTTTAACAAACTGCGAAAAAAATGTTTCTTTAGTTTGTTCAAATATTTAATTAAATGTGTTAACTTAATTAAACAGTTGTGTTTAATTAAATTAAGTGTGTGTGTTTAATATTTTGTTTGTTGAGATCTTCTGTACATTTGCTGGGAACCATTTAGGTGTTTATGTGTTTATATCGGGACTGTTGTATGTGTGTGTGTGTGTGTGTGTGTGTGTGTGTGTTTTCATGTTAAAAATAATCAAACCGAAACATAATTTTAATTTCACCAACTGGAAAAAAATGTTTTTTTTTTTTAGTTTGTTATGTATTTATTTGTTTACATATCTAATTAGAGTATTACAGCCAATGAAGAAATAAAAAATCAGAATTCTGACTATTCTAGAATTCTAGACTAGAATTCTATTTTTTTCTTCAGTTTCCCTGATAATCTTCCGTATTTAATTAGGTGTGTTAACTTAATTAAACAGTTGTGTTTAATTAAATCAAGTGTGTGTGTTTAAAATTTTGTTTGTTCAAATCTTCTGCGCGTTTGCTGGGAACGATTTTGGCGCTTATGTGTTTAGATTTGGACTGTTGTGTGTGTGTGTGTGTGTGTGTGTGTGTGTGTTCTTTCATGTTGTTAAAAAATAACCAAACTGAAACATAATTTAAATGAACCAGCTAGGGGATTTTTTTTTTTTTTTAGTTTGTTAGTTAATTTATTTTTTTAATTATTTATTTAACATGTTTAATTAAATGTGTTAATTAAAGGGTTGTGTTTAAATATAGTGTGTGTGTTTAATATTTTGTTGTTTGTTGAGATTTTCTGTGTATTTAATATCTTGTTTTTTGTTGAGATTTTCTGTGTTTAATATTTTGTTTTTTGTTGAGATTTTCTGTGTATTTAATATCCTGTTTTTTGTTGAGATTTTCTGTGTTTAATATCTTGTTTTTTGTTGAGATTTTCTGTGTTTAATAATTTGGTTTTTGTTGAGATTTTCTGTGTATTTAATATCCTGTTTTTTGTTGAGATTTTCTGTGTATTTAATATCCTGTTTTTTGTTGAGATTTTCTGTGTTTAATATCTTGTTTTTTGTTGAGATTTTCTGTGTTTAATAATTTGGTTTTTGTTGAGATTTTCTGTGTATTTAATATCCTGTTTTTTGTTGAGATTTTCTGTGTATTTAATATCCTGTTTTTTGTTGAGATTTTCTGTATTTAATATCTTGTTTTTTGTTGAGATTTTCTGTGCTTTTGCTGGGAGTCGTTTTGGTGTTTTTCTCTGTGTTTATATTGCAACTGTTTTGGGTTTGTGTAGGGGGCTGTGGCTTACCTCCAGTTTGCTTTTGTGGGTACTTGGGGGCTCTTTTTGAATTGACTTTCAGTTATGCAAGTCACTTCAATCCTTTAAAATAACCATGAACTTTAGAAATTTCTTCGCCGTTTGTTTGATTTTGCAGTCATTTGGAATTCTTCATCGATTGTTGAGCCAAATTTCTGCAATTCTAACTTTTCTCTGACTTTCTGGTTTTGTTCGTCGAGGTCTTTATTCTGTTTCTGCAGTGATGTGATCTTGTCTTACATCGCATCACATGTAGTTTCCAAGGGCTCTTGAAGTTTCTCATTTTCTTCTTTTAAGTCCTCAGTTTGTTTCTGCAGTAAGTTAACCTTGTTTGTCTCCTCATTGCATTTTAATTTAAAGTGCTTTAATTTTTCTAACTCTTCTCTGAGTTTATTATTTTGTTCGTTGAGGCCCTCATTCTGTTTTTGCAGAAACTCGTTCTTAATAAATTTGGACTTGGAGAGCTGGGATCTTTTTAAATCCTGTTTAAGTTGCTCATTTTCTTTTTTGATCTCCTGATTTTGTAGATGAAGCATTTCAGTCTTGTCTGAGTGGGAGTCAGATGAGGAATCAAGGATCTTCTGTTTCTCTAAATCATTTTGCTGTTTTAGATTTTCTTCTTTGAACTCTTTGTTTTGTTGCTCCAGAAATCTGATTTTGCTTTTCATTAAATTAAATGCATCTTCATTGAAAACTGGTGCTTGTCCATCCTCATCCAGTCCTGCTTTGTGTTCGCTAAGCTTCTGGTCTTTTTCGTCAAAGAATGAGGTTTTCTGTTCCAACGAGGCACATTTGGTCTTCCATTCCTCTAAATCATTTTGGAGCTTTGTAACTTGCTCTCTAAGTTCCAGGTTTTTGCTTAGAATTTCATCTCCATTGCTTTTTTCCTGTTCAGCCTTAACAAGTGACAGTTTGGCTTGATCAAGGTCTTTCTGGAGATTCAGAGTTTCCCGTGTCTTCTGCTTAAGGGCATCCACAGTTTCGCAGAGTTCATCTCTTAACAAATTTTTCTGTGTTTCTTGAATTTGCAGGTTCTTCGTCAGCTGCGCAATTTTGGACTCAAGAATTTCCCTTTCTACTTTACCTTTTCTCTCCAGAATTTTTTTGTCATTTTCCATTTCTCCTAATCTCTTCTGTGTCTCTGTGTACCATTGCTTTTGCTGGTTGATCTCTGTGAACAGAACATCGTTCGATATTTTCAAGGCGTCAATATCAGCTGTCTGCAACTTGTTGACTCTTAACAGATGATCTATTTCTAGTTTTAGATCAATCTCATTTAGTTTTTGCGAGCGCACCAGGGTTTTTTTTTCATGCTCCATTTCTTCTAATCTCTTCAGTGCCTCAGTGTATAGTTGGTTTTGCTGGTTTATCTCTGTCTGCAGAGTCTCTTTGGACTTTTTCAGGTCATGAACTTCAGCCATGAGCTCCTCCCTGACTACATAGAGTTGATCTATTCGTAGCGTGCGATTTCTTGCCTCTTTTCTTCGTGAGTATGTTAACTCTTTGCGAAGCTCTTCATTTATATAGCGGAGTTCCACATTTTGAGTTTTAAATTTTTGATTTTCTTGCTGTAATGCGGCTTCTCTTTCACCTTCTCCAGACTCCTGGCAGTTGCATTTAAACAATTTTCTGAACATCGTGTCAATGTAAAATCTTTTCACTGAAATGATAAAATTGAAGCGTTCTCTTCCAAAGCTAACGTAAAAGTGAGCTTCAGAGTGGCGTCGTCGGAATATTTATATACTCTTAGTGATGTCATTGTCTTTGCGGCTTTGATGTCTCCTTGGCAACATTGTCTTTGTTACATCACACACCGAGGACTGCCCTGGTGTCTCCTTGACAACGGAACTGCCCTGTTCATCAACAGTGACGTTGTCATGGAGACATCAACAGTGTTGTATGGGTAAAAATGACTGGGGTTATGTCCGAACGTCCACCATACTGCCTAACCCCTCGTTCACTACAAAGAGCTGCACTATGTAGCACACTACATAGTGCCCTCATTCTCTTTGTGATCCAGACATAAGGGTGCCTATTTTTCCCTCGCGAAGACCACGTGACTACCATCCGTCACCACGGCAGCCACAATGCGCGTCAAGATGTCATTCCAAATCCAATCCAAAGTTGTGTGTAAATATTTTTCTTTTTATTCCTTATTTTGTATTTTATTCTTTGTTGCATATCTATTCAATAAAGAATGTTTTTTTCGTCTTCTGGTGCCATGTTGAGCTTCTGCACGCAATGCATTGTGGTCTATATTGACCTGTCTAGTGACCATCGATGCTCACTACTTTTCAAGATGCATTGTGGGTAATTTTTAATGCCCTACTTTTTTCTCTTTGGACATTCGGACACCCCTCCAAAATGGCGTGACCCCTGTATAGGGTACTATATAGGAAGTAAGGTGCACATTCAGACCCAGCAAATGTGATTGGGCAGTTTATGGCTGTGATTGTTGGACTAACATTACGAACATGTTCTGATGGTTTGTGAACTTTTTGCAGTTTGTTCATATTAAATAATGAAACAGCTGATTTTTTAAAATGTTTGTTGGATCGTTTTAAAATAAAATGTTCAAGTTTCCAGTTGTTTGTCATGTGCAAGATGGAGGTGAAATGCAGTCAAACATGCATCTGAAGCCCAGTTACTACTAGTAAAAGAAAGAAAGATAAATTAAAGCGGCAAGCGGCATCCATCGGGTCCGAGCCTCCTGGACCCCGCCACCCGATGCTAATATGTTGCCATGACAACAGGTGGTGTAATGCGTTAAGGACCCAACAAGTATGAATACTTTCAACTTTGGTGCAGTTCCCATGTATTCCTATGGAGATATGAGTAGACCGTGTTTGATGGCAAGAAAGCTTTTTTCCATCGGTTGCCACGGTTACACGCTTTTTCCTATTAGAAAGATTTGAACAGCGTTTGGTCCCCAACTTGTCAGGAAGCTTCCCACCAAGTTTGGAGTCAATCGCACGAATCCCCTCAGACTAGTTCGTTCAAATACGATGTGTGTAAAGTGCAAAAAATGGCTGCACACGCCAAGATGGCGGGCACGCCGTTGTCATGGCAACAGGTGTTCTATTGACTTTTTTTGTTGAGTTGGGGTGTTACACGTGTGTGCCGAGTTTCATGTTCCTATGTCGAAGTAGACTTTCGGGGCCCCATTCATTTGGGCATTTTTTGGTGTCTAGGTGGCGCTGTTGAGCCAATTTTGCATTGAAGTGTATGCGGACCTTAGAATATTGCAATTTTCGCCGGGCTTGAGGTGTGTGCCAAATTTCACAACTTTTCATGGGTGTTTAGGGGGTCATATTTGGGGTCGAAGCGCTTAGAAGGAGGCGAATAAACATTTCAGGAACAATAGGGTCCTTCCATACTTCGTATGACTCGGACCCTAATAAAAAGACTCAAGCATAAAAAGATCATGTCTCAAGCAGTTTGAATCCGAATAATTTTAATCATTCATTTATTAATTTTCTATACCGCTTTGTCCAATTCAGGGTCGCGGGTGATTCAGTTTAATTCAACTTTATTTATAAGGAGCCACCTTATTAGTAAAAGATGTTGCCTTTACATAGAAGGTCTGTCTTAATAATCAAAACAGAGATCAATTATACAAAATGAAACCAGGAATAGAATTCAATAGCCTGGACATAGCTATTGCATTGGTTGAATTGACATTTTCCTAAACTTCGCCTGGGATCAGAGTTATAGGAATACTTGTGTCACCGTAAATCTCAATGTTTTAGGCACAGAAAAATTCAACTATCAAAAAAATAAATATAAATCAAAAGTTGATTTTTAAAATAAGGCATTCAATTGACTGACTGTTCTTTGCTGTTTAATTTGGTATTGTAGTATTGTGACATCCCTCTCCTGCAGCATGTAGCACATAAAGGTTTTTCAATGACTAGAGGAGTATTTGGGAATAAAAATTCATAGGTACTTTGATTTTCAGATATGAGGTGACAACTGTGTGACAGCTTTGTTATTATTATTATTTTCAATGAGCAATTTGGACTGGCAGCCTTGGGCAAATAAACGCGGGCCCTGTTGGTAACTAGGCTACAAACACAAACACCTCTGAGCTGCGGAGCTTTGAAGGTCAGTGGCCATTATGACGGCTGACTCAACTGTCTGCTAACCACAAGACACAATGTCTCTGGCTAATATATTTTTGAGGTTACCTTTCCATCTCCTTCCTGTCATCCTGCTTCTACTACTTATTACCTCTTCAGTGCACACACACTCATACAAACACGCACATGCACCCAAAAGGAAAAAGAGTCAGCGGTTAAACAGAATCACAGTGCAGATGCAAAGCTTTTCTTGGCAAATAACCTTTTTACCTTAAACTCATTACAAAGTAAATCTCTGAAACATTATCAAACAGAAAAATGAGAAATTAATGAAAAAAAATAATAAAAAAAAATTGTAAAAGCACCGTAATTTAATGTCTAATGTGAAATCAATAGGATAAATGGGTTTTAGTGAAACTGAGGAGCTACCAAAGAGAGGTGCAAGAGAGATAGATGAAGCTAATAATTTATAGAGAATCACAATCCAATTCAATTTTGCTTGGTACCACATCATAATAAAATTAAATCGCTCAATCATTAGACCACAATCCTTGTTAAATTCCCAATCAAATTAAAGCTGCCAATAGACTGAAGCAGGCAGTGTTATAATTCCCATGTAAGTTTTAAGATGAATGAGTGTCACCATTACTACCTACAGAGTTGTTGTCGCCCTAAATGATGAATAGCTTTCTATATCTGAGTACTGTTCCTTCAACTCTGCCTGTAATTGACCAGTAGAACTCATCACTCACACTTAAAATGCCACAACCTCTTCTCATTGGCAGACTAGTCATGTGTCATGTGAATATAGTTTTCTTCCCTGCTTCCACATCTCTTCTCCTCCATGCTTCTCATTCTGTTGGAGTTTTCTGTGTTTGGAGAGCAGCTCTATTAAAAGGAGGTGAGCTGCCCTTCTCCACACTAGAGAGATGGTGATCAAGAGAGCTGAGCTCCTTGTTCAGCCTTTAGCTTTCTCATTCATTTGGTGGTTCACAGCTCTTCTGCATGCTTTCATTGTTCTTCAAAAGCTGCTGCCAATTTCTCAAGATACCAGAGGCGTTGCTAGACATAGGGCGCTACTGGGGCACAAGGTCCCCCATTACTCAGATCACTTTTTTTTTGTGTGTGTGTGTGTGTGTGTGTTTATGAAATGAGCAACATCATGTTTCATCTACTTCCCTTTGCTAACCATACTATTACTGCTGCTGAAACTGAAACACTGAATAATATAAATAGTAATAACATGGTTGTAATAGACTTTGTGATCCTCCTTTTTGTGTGTTGTCAGCCATAAGTGAAAACATAGAAATAGAGAATTATAATCTAAGGAAATGTATAAATTACTATGGATTCAAAATAGAAAATACTTCCAATTGAATATCAGATTGTTGTACTAAATGCAGTCAGATAAAATAATTTTGATCTCTCTCACATGAGTTTGGAGGTTTGCTTTGAAAAACCAGCACAATAAAAGTCAAATAGTGGGACTTCACTCATATTTATTTACATTTCTAGACAAATATAATTATTAGCTGATTGTTGGAAATGTGTTGCAACAAAATGATGCTGGGAATTATTCTCTGGTTCTTCTACCATGCAGGCTGAGCACATTTCTGATGGATGGTACTACCTGAAAACTTTATTTTCTAGTTTTTATAAGTAATTAATTTGTTATCTAATTATGAAATGATCATTTTTATAAAATGACCCTTTTACAAGACAATATAGTTTATCATAAAGCATTAAATCTGATTCATATGCACCAATAGTAAGTAGGTCACATAACAATCAGACTCTGCCTTCTTCATCATTCATTATGGCCTTAAAGCTGAAATATTCCCCTCTGTTTCATTTGATCAGTTTTAATCTGAGATCACTTGATGTTAACATTGCAGTTTTTTAGGTTTGTTGCTTTCAGTTTTTCAGACAGCGGCAACTTTTCAATCCTGGGATTATAATTCACCGATACTAAATATGCCCTAGTTGATCACTGGGAAAGGAATAAAATATTGATACAGTCAAACCATTTTTACCGCAACAAATTTCTGATAATTAATCTGTCTTGTCCTTAAATGAATTCCAATGTCCTGCTGATATCAGCTCAGGCTGTTAGTCCGGGTGTGTTGCTGAAAGAAATCAGGAGCTGCTCCTCACTTCATTTTCTCTCCCACTCCTTTCTTTTCTTTTTTGGTAGCCTGGTTTTCCTTTTTTGGGGAAAGACATGACTTTTCCCTGCTTCCTGTGGCTGTCATTCACTCATGTAGGCCACTGGCAGGATATGTAATTCAGTTCAAACAGCCTGTGCAGGTGTGAACTAAACCATTGTACAGCTTTTAAAAGGGGTGAGAGGGGCGACAATACCAGGGCACAGATCCTATTCAAGATATTCTTTTCTTGGGAACCATAATCTGTTTCACTCCCCACGTTTTCCATTTCTATTTCTTATTCCTTCTTCTGTTTTATAACTGGAAAAATATTGAATGTATTGTCTGCACTATGAGGCTTAAGAGATGGCTCTGCAGCATGTATCATGTTGTCTTGATAATTCTGCAAAGTATAGAAATAAAATAAAGGCCCTAATTTTTAATGACCATACCAGATTATGGTTTTAGAAAAGTTTTTGTCAACCCCTAAGTTTCTATTGGCTGGAATTCAGTCTTATACTGCATAAACAAGTTCAAAAGAATCTATTGAACACAATTTTTCTGTGAACCTTGAACTGAATAAAACATATTTGCAAACATACAACTTGAACGTGAAAGGAGGACCTTACTCAGATTATACATTTTCCCAGCGCTACACCTACTTCACGCTACGTTATCCACAATGCACTAGACAGTCAAGCACAATGAATCAGAAATGCTCTGTGGCAATTGCACTGCTGAAACAGCAAGAGCAGGTGAAAAGAGAGTCTGCTTATGGTTATTTATAGGAATGTTACATACTATCTGAAAACACAATCTCTGTGCAAATTATGTCCACCTGCGCATAAAAAAAAAGTTAGAACGTATGCTTCATCAGCTTTTGATTTGAAGACATACAGTGTTGAAACATCTGCCCAGAGTGAGAAGATAATATAATTTCACATTTAGCAAAATAACTGAAAATAACTGTTTAACAAAACTTCTATCGCACTAAAAACGGTTAATGTTGTCCTTTGTCCATACATCTGTTCCACGTGCATATCTAGTGCTAATAACACATGACATAACTTGGCATGCCATAATTATTTCTTCTTATTAAACCAGGCTGCATCACACTTAGCAGCAGACATCCAGTGCAGGTGCAGTAAGAGGCCATCTGGTAGAGACAAAAGTGGGTGTTAAGTGCAGATTGATTCAGGATGTTATGGTGCTGATGATTCTTGAGTTTTAAGAAAATTCCGATCTATAAGAAAAAAGTCAGAAAGTGCAGAATTCACCATCACAAAAAAGGCAGGAGAATAATTAATAATAGCCATCCTAGGAACATTTTTCTGTAATGTTATGTCTCAAATTATGCTTTTTGCTGCAGATATATGGCCTTCATATAAGAAAATGGTTTCACTAAAAACAGCATAAATTATGCACTAAAAACAAAACAAGGTGCTCTACAATGGGTAGTGGATGTCCTTTGAATAAAGTTTTACTTATAACAGACATAATTTATTATCCTCATTGGGCCTGATAAATAAATAATTCCAACAGGAAGAAACATGAGGAACTAAATCATTAAAAGATAATATTTAGTAATGTCTGTTCTGGCAAAATGTTGAAAATTCTGATCACAGTTCTGCCAGAACAGCACAATAGCACACTGACCTAATTGTGAACTCAGTAAAAATGCAAAACAGGCTTCCTCACTGCCTTTAGTTTTGGTGTTTCTCTCATTGATGGGTCTAATTGCTTACTCTTCTTCCTCGCGGGGATATGAAATATTTGAGCTCATAAGCTGAAGCACTGATGTGCTGGAAAGACTTAGTTCAGCTTCAGAAGCCTGAAGAAAAGAAAAAAAGAAGGCAAAAAAAGCAATAATTTGTGGCATAATCATTATGCTGGCACTTTTCTTTCTAAGAGGGCCCACTTATGAATGGCCTGCTCAGCTGTCTGTCTATTTAAAAATATCAGGACAATGAACCACTGATCATTAATCAAATGGGCATCGAAAGACATCCAAGTCTCTGGGTGCAACAGTTAAACAAGATGGCTTGCTAAATAATTAATTTAACATTGAAACAGGTGAATTAAAATTAGCCACCATATTTAGTGTTTCATGCATTAATCATGAATCTGTAATCGAAATACAAAATAACAGTTAAATAAAGTATAATGACATGAAGTAGAATGAGACCGACCTGTGTTAGAGATAATTGTAGTTATGATTTAGTGTTTCAGCAATGGATGCCATCACCTCACACCAAAACAACAAAATAGTCTGCACTTTGAAAACCTACCTTCACTTTTGCTCTAAAACAACAACAACAAAAAATTATGTTTAAGGTGTAGTCTTTACAAAGTGCAATGAAAACCAGTTATGTTTATCTGTCATCAATTTATTCTGTTGCATGTACTTTCATTTCTTAACTCAGAAAACTGGGCAAACTAACATTAACACTTCAGCTTTTTTGCCACAGTTTATGTTACCATGGAGGGGAAACCATTTAAAAAGCAGCACCATAGCTTGATACTGTACTACTAAATCCGATTGCAAACACATTTAAAGGGACATTGTGCTGGAATAACAGCTATCTAACATTGGAATTGTGTATCACATTCTGACGTATAGTGAAGCGTCTAGCCGTATCTCCGAAAGCCTCTACAATCCAATGAAAGCATGTCATCCAATAGTCAATAGAGTGTTCACTCTGCTACACACAAAAAACTCATTTCTGAAGTTGAACATTAACTTTATTCACTGCCGCCATGTTCACAATGCAGTTCACCGACTTCGTTTACTTCACAATACCAACAACCGGATATCCGCCCCCTTCACAATAACAGTATACTTATGTGACCCCCATGAAATAAAGAACTATGTATTAACCTGTAACACAATTACTATATTTCAAACTTAACACACTCAGGTGAAGAAGTTCCCTCTGGATTATAACTGATTGGGGGGAAAACATCTGGTGGACAGAAATTCTCTGTAAGATATTGTTCCTCTGTGTTTCGAAGGAAGAATGGATCTCACAGGGGAAACAGACAGGGAAACTGTGAAAACGGCCCCTGTGCTGCTGCTGCTGCTGCATATGCATGGTCCTGCATTTTTGTGAATAACAATTTAATGGATTTTCCAACTTGCCAGGGTAGCAAGCTGCTCTCTTTTATCTTCTCCTCCTGCGTCCCAATCACGGTGCGCTGGCTCGCAGGGAAAACACATAGTTGGTGCTATTTGTACCTTGCCGACAGCTGTCTAGCAGACCGTCATGGCACTGCCTTACCACCTTACCTATGTATGAACAAAGTCAAGTCTCATGGCTCAAGTCCAAGTCAAGTCGCAAGTCACTTTTTGTTGAAATGCATAAACTGCCATGTGACGTCTGCCCTCTGGTCTGCTTAGAAGACTGGATTGTAATATCCGAGGAATACTCACCCTTTCTTTACCAGCATTGAATACAGCACTGCTTAAACTGACAAATACTCTGTGCCTCTCCTCTGAATGATTTCTATGCTTTACAGATTTTGGAAAACCTGTAGATGAGCATGAAAATGTATTCACATTAGTAAATATTCTTTAGATTTGTTCAAGGCTTTTTAATGTCAACTAAAATCTATTTGGACCCACAGAAAAATAAATAAAATTCTAGTACTGCAGTTCATAGCATTTTGTTCTCTTGAATGTACAGAAGAGGGATAATATGATGCACCAACTATCCTGCAGGTTTTAAACATTTCCCTGCAGCAACACATCTGATCCAAATGACAGCTTGTTGTAAACCTCTGCACAAGCTTCTGACCTTTTATTAATTTGATTGCAGCAGGTAAACATGTAAAATCTGGATGACAGTGGCTGAAAAGGTTGAGTGATCATTGCACTAAAGCACCAGAAAAATCTTAATCTTTTTTTAAAGGGCTTGAAATAACTCTGCAAGATGAGTATAGAAACTATTCATTTCAAACTTTTTAAAATTGAATACAAAATAATTGATATTTTAATTAATTTAGATCCAGTACTTGCAGACCCAATGAATATTTCTTAAATTCCTAAATGAGCATCACTTTTCTAATAAACAGACCCAGTAAAACCACATTAACAGTGGGTATGATCTCATCGGCTTGGTCACAATTAAATGGCATCATGGCAAAGTCAAAGTTTATGGAAACTGAACACAGTCAGTGCAGCCAATCTGATGGCATTAATATTGTTTTAGTACAAAAGTAGTAACAGGCTAACATTTACACCACTGTGGCTCTAAGTTCATTGCTAACATAGATGCTAACATTAGCTTTTATATTACAGTGACTCTCTAGTGTGTTTTAAGGTGGATGAAGATGGATGTGGGGGATCCAGCAGCCAGGTTCTAATACTCAAAAGTTACAATGGCACTGCAGCAACAACTGTGTTCACCGGTACTGTTAATGATTGATTGCACATGCATTGCGGGTGTGTCTGTGTGACTGTTACCGCTGGCAGCACTACAGCCAAGAGGGACTGAAGCGCTGATTAACTCAAGGAGCTGCAGCCATACAAATTAAGAGTGACAGAACAGATCCCGCCTCCTCGATGCCAGATTGGCCCAAGGACAGAGTGCTTCCGGGAAGACCGACCAATCCCTTGAGACTGCAGACTGTGGACAGTGGGACACAAGTCTGTCAGCAACTGGACTGTGGGACAGTTTGCTTGTTTGGGAGTGACTTCATGTCTTGTTGTGGGAAGGAATTCCGTATGTGGTGTCAAACATTGTAGTGGTTAAATCCTATCTGGTTCTGACTTTGAATTGGCGTCCCTGTTTGAGATACAAAGGGCATTTTGGTTGTTTTGTTTTGTTTAATCACCTGTGTGAGTGAAACCCGTTAATTGGGACATTTTCTGTTTGATTAGATAAATAATAATTGGTAACCCGCTAAGGGACACTTTTAGTTTGGTTTGGTTTGTATTACTTTGTGGTTTATTTTGGACAAGTCGACATGCAGATGACATTTGTTTGTGAACCCATTTATGTTAAATTGTGACAAATGAATTCTGGACTTTTATTTCATCCGGTGTTCGACTCACTCTATGTTCCGTCCTCAGACCCCTAGACATAGGAGGGCGTAACAGTGACATTACATCAGTGTTACGTCTGGAGAAATGACAGCAGATGGGAGATTGGACAGAGAGAAGATCATGGAAAAAATAAGAATGTCGAGTCTCAAGTTACCAGAAATGTGACTCGATTCTGAGTCCCAGACTTGAGTCTCCATCTCTGACACATACATCTGAAGTTGATTTTGGCCAGTAAACAACAAAAAATGTTACACAATGTCCCAATAAATTGAAATGCACTACAGATTATGAGGCAAAAATTTAAACACTAAATCAGGGGTTTAACTGAGCCATGGCTGCCCTTCTTTTCAAGCTCCTGTACCAGAAGCCTTGGAGCTTAAAAATTCTTTGCATTATCTTAGTAGTTCCCAGGATTTCACTCTTCTCAGATACCCGAGACGTCTCCAAGTATTTCTTGGAGTCGCTTATTCATTGTGGGTATCACTGCTGTGAGTGCTCAAATGACCATGGATACTGCTGTTGTCTTCACTTTCCAGATTTTCTCTTGCTCCTTTATAAGCTCTTGGAATTTCTAGTTTCTCATGTTCTTTTTTTCTGATTAGGTCCACCAGAACAGCTTTCTTCTGCTGCTTATCCATGATCATGATGTGTTTGGTGCACTATTACTATTTTGTAGCATGCTATCTGGAATTCTTACAGAATTTTAATGTAGTCATTCTCCACCACCTTGGGGTGAAGTGTTTCCCATTTTGACCTAAGGGTCTCCAGTCCATATTCTGCACAAATATTCCTATACACTATTCTGGCTACTTGGTTATGATATTCCATGTGTCATTTTCTTCCCAGTATCTCACACCCCACTATTAGGTGCTGGATTGTTGATAAAATGCTTACAAAAACAACTATTGGACCTTTCTCTCCAACAGGCTGAGCGGCAGGTGGATGGAAATGTAGGAAAAAAATACAATGTTATAGAAGAATGCAAACCTCACAGCATATTACAATCTAAGGTCTGCTTTTAAGTCTCATGAGCAATTTTAAAAAGTGCAAAAGTCAAGTGTAGCGTATAAAAAAGTGCAATCTTGATGCTTATTCAAATCAAAAATCCATTTTTTCTTGTTATTTTTTTTTATTTTGCAGACTAAAAAGTATTCTGCTGTAATTTTATTGCTAATGCAAGAAGAAACACGTAAAGCCATTTCAAACTTATCCTATAAAAGACAACTTTTAACAAATGACTGCAGACTTGCTTGCTTGAATTGTGACAGTATCATACTCTAAAACTCTAAAAACGTATTCTATGCTTAAAGCCAGAAAAATGAATGCTTCAATAAATGATTAATAAGTAAAGTTTTTGTTTGTTTTGTTCATTGATTTATGTTTTTTTTTATGGGTTTTGTTTTGTTTTTTTTTAATTTATACATAGTTGCAGTGCAGTTTTTAAACAGACCCTTTAATCTGTTGTAATTACCCAGAAAGCAAATAATGAATTATGTAGATTTAAACCGGGTGGTGCATGGCAGATAAAAGAAATGATCTGCTAGCAGAAAGCAGCAGATCAGAAAAATCCTTATTACAGTGGAAATATCAAGATTCATGGCAGATTCATTTTGGACCAGCAATTTGTTTCTCTGTGCTCGTAACACAACACAGCTGATGTTTTTAAGGCCCCAATAGAAAATGTAAAGAAAGATGAAAAGGGCTGCCCAAGAAACATTGTACAGCCACTTTCATTGACCTGTCCAAAGCTGTTAATACAGTAAATTCATACTTAATTAAGGTATAAACTTACCAGAATCTTTCATCAATCTGTCGGCTGATTCAGAAATTACCTCTCTTGTAGAACTCAATGTGTACAAGCTAAGAGTTAATGTCATTTACAAGAAGGCTCCTTCTTAATGCTTGCATGCTCTGAGGTTAATTACAAACTACAAAGCTTGCACCCATCACTGTTTTTGTATGCTCATGTCAGTTGGCCTGACTGGTTCACAAAAAGACTGAAACATTGGTGTGTTCTCATCTATAAATGTTTCCTGGGTTTTCTTCTCTCATGTCTACAAGTAATGGAATAATTCAGCAATAAAATCTCTAAGACCTCTTACTGTTACCTGTTCCTAAGGTCAGACAAAGTACAAACCTTTAAATATGTGATTCCTACAGCCTCGAAGTTTCTTTTTATCATTTGTTTACTATACTACTATAACAAAAAATTATAAAAAGAAAAAGACAAAGAAAACATTTCATGTAATGGGGACAGAAATTACATTTTAGAAACACAGATTTTTTTCATGACAAGTTCTGCTGCAAGACAATTTTAGCCAACCAAAACAATGTCAGCGCTTTCAAGTGAAATTTACATCCATCCATTGTCTATACCCAGTTATTCCAATGCTGGGAGAGAGGAAGGTACGCCCTGGACAGGTCATCCATCCATCACAGAAAAACAACCAACCTTTCTGACACTCACTCGAAACACCATTCAGTCTTGACTGCATGTTTTTAGACTATGGAAGGAAGCTGGAGAGAATACACACATGCACTTGGAGAACATGCAGATGTCACTGAAAAGCCCCAGCTGAGGTTTGAACCAGGAACTTTCCTGCTATGAGGCGATTAACCATCACACCTCCATGCAGCCCCAATTAGGATTTTAAAGAATACAGTTGTCCTGCGAAGTAAAGTCTTGTGTAATTTTTTAAAAAGTAAAAACGTTTATACTAGCATTATAGTCATATTCAGGGAATACATCCAGCTGGTTAGGTTTTGGTACCAAAAATAACTCAGTTATTGTTAGAAATATTGTGAATTGCCTTAGGAGAGATATACTACTATATAAAAACAGACTATTTCACATCAGCTATCAAATGCTAGAAATAAACTTTTTCCGGATTAGCAGGTTTGAGTCTTAACTCCTAAAAAAGTAAAGTCAGTGTCAAAGTCAGTTTGGGTTTGTCTGCAAGAAAATTAAAAAAAAAAATCTTTTTGTGCTTATTTGCAGCAAGTGAAGAAAAAAAATGAACATATTAAATTTCCGGAGAATTACAGTAAAATCCCCTCCCCCCTTCATATCCGAGTAAAGTCTCCTATAAATAAAAGACTCTTCTCTCGAAATCAGGCACCGAGCCAGACACAGTGTTTGTTGGCACAGTCCCCTCTTTAGGATTAAAGCTATTTATTTCTCTTCTTTTATGTTTGGTACACAGGATACAAAGAAAGGATTTATTCAGGAATGCAAAAAGGAGGTTGGCTTTTCAAACGTGGTAATTAACCTCCGGCGAAAGATTTTTGGTGCAGTTTCTGGAATTGTTGAGAACAGAAGCTTAACGCTTCGGTTGCTGGTTGGTTTACTCTGTTAATTTTCACAATATTTACATCAGCAAAATATCCACATTGCCAGAACTAAATCACTGTACACAAAAATATCATTGCAAACACAAAAAAGTAACTATAACCTTGATACTGGCAGGTGTGAAACTGTAGTCAAGGAGTTCAATTTTAAACATTTGGCACATTCAAATTAAAATTTGCTTCCTATGTTCCTCAAAATAGCCAAGATGGTGAGCTAATTTACTGTATAGTCTGGCTGCTTGGTGTACAATGCCGTAATACACAGTTGAATAAAAAGTAAACCGTTAGGACACCTTTACAAGCACTGATTAATGATGCTTTTGTTAATCTTCTTGTGCTGACTGCTCTCTTGGGAGTCAGGACCTTGCATGAGACTACTGACACCAGGTCTAAGGGCACATGTATAAAGCAGAGCAACAAGCTAAGAGAAGGTCCTCCCCCACCCCACTCCCCACAAACTCTCCGATTTCCCCAACGAACACTGCATTAACCTTCAGTCACAGCTATCTGATGGCAAAGCCCACTGGAGCAGTAACTCATTTGCTTAATAACACAGCCTATCTAAGAATGACGGATGGAGATAGGAAGTCAATCAGTGAAGAACTAAGAGAGTGAGCATATCCTTGCTTCATTAAAACGAGGACTGGATGGCACCTGCTTATATAAGGAAGAATAAACTGTTTTGGTATAAAGTAAGAAAAGCTTGCTGCAAACATTGTTTATGTAAGTGAGAACTTTTTACCTTAAAGGTGTCAGAAAGGTTTGACACTTCAAACGGTTTCTTTAACTTTTTGTATCATTTGATGCCACGTTCAAGCATTGAAGTGTCGCCTCACTAACAAGCCAGATTTGCAAAGCATGGTGCTGTCTGGCTGCAGCTGGAAGCATATCCTGTATCTATGGTTTGTCACAGACAGACGCAGGCATTAGTCATCGGCCCAATCTGTCTTTGATGCCTGATGAATTGGCAGGCCACAGTGGAGATGGCAGGCAGGCAGCCACAGTACAGCAATTATCAATCACACACACTGCTAGGCAGCGCTCGTATTTCAAGCCACCATTGTCAAATGGGATGGATGTCTCTCAGGTAGATTTATAGACCACAAAAACCTTATTGCCTTTTTTTTTCTTTATTAAATCTTTGAGTAAATCTTTGTAGTTTTTGTCTTAACATTAAAAGCATCACTTCAGTTTTTTTTTTTTAACAAATGGCATGTGAATCATGACATTTGATCTATTCAATATGAAAGCATCAGTTATAGTGACCAGCACTGTAGACTATCCTCATGGCTCCATCTGCCTCCATAGCAGTACTCAGTGTCACTTGTCTTACTGAATCAGTCATTAAATCTGACAGTAGATAACTGTATAATAATACAATATTAATAGTAAGATTGGAAAATTCTTTTAAAGTAAATTGCCACCTAAAGATAGTGTAATTTTAGCCTCCTTTCAGTTAGCCAAGTTGCATTTGGGTGCCTATGAGAAGTTAATGGTGTCTGTGACTTTATTCTTCATTAAACTTACATAATGAAGGCAGAATGTGTAATCAACTGCAGAAATGAAAATTGCTCATCTTATAACTGACATCCAACAAGTCAGAGCTGGTACAGCAGAGGGAGTACACTTAAATCCTACTTGGCATCAGAAAGCACAATTTGATCCTTGTTATTGACTTGTAAATGGCTTTGAGAATGTGTGTCTTTTTAGAGCAACATTACAGACACCAGCTCTGCTAGCCATTTTCACTTTATGCTTACACTATCTCTTCCCTGTCCTGACACGACATTGAGTGAGCTAAATTTAAAGAAAATGCAAGCAACGTGATTATTGCCGGAGAGAATAAGGAAACTTATGGTGATAGATGTGGGCACAAGGAAATGTGTCAGAAACTCTCATATATACAGTAATAGGAGGGGTGAGAACTGGGAATAACTGACAAACAGTCCTTATCATTTGTCTGCTACTTTCTCCTTGTTACACAGACCTGGGAATAAAAAAGAAAGGTTTTCAAAGGTTATATAAAAAAAGTGTGTGCAGGCAAAAATAAATGCATCCACTCTGAGGTTTAGTGGAGAAGGATAGGCCTAAGGCAGGGTGGAAATTAAGCTGAGAAAATAATTCAGTGGTGCTATTTAATGATAATAATCAGCGTTATTCAGTTATACTTCAGAGTGTATTCAGTCACACCTGAGGGTGAATTACTGAGCCATACGGCAGCAAAGATTATTAAAGGCACAGAGACTCAATGCATAAACATTTTCAATAGAAGCATATTTGGAGAAGATGTCATTCTCCCCAGTTTTTACTGAGCTCATCTGAAATTCTCAACATTGCTGTGACTTCAGAGAAATAACAAGACCAGTTCTTCAGCTCATCCTTCAGTTCCTTTTACATTAAAAACCTTTAATATCTCATGCCAAAGGGCACTTATGAAGATTCTAGTTTCCTTATTTTTTGTCAAGCATGCTATAGTTTTTGTTGTGTGTACTGACTGCTATTGCTGAATTAATTTCTGTTTTAAATATCAATACCGCTGAATGACATTGAATAATCTGACATATGACAAACTGTGAGAGGATCAAACAAAGCAAGAATCACTGTGCTGTAATTTGTTTGCTCTCTTTTTCATTTAGTCTTCCATGATCACTTCTTCTAAAAATCTGGTCAATCAAGCACAAAAAAGCCCCTCAGATTCTGGGTAGTTAACACTTCTTATCTATGTGGGGAACCCTTTCTTCTTCATTTTCAATATTTCAGTCTTTGATTTGAGATACTGCCGCTAGTGGATTATTCCTTACTTTTCCCAGTGACATTTTCCGATCTGCTCCTTACACAATGAGACAAAGGAAATGCTGTTTTTATGTCTGTACCACTGAAAACAAAGAGCCTGTGTTACGGCCCTGCTTGTCAGAGACAGCTGAGGCCGTTTGTGTGGTGATTAGGGGCGGCAGAGCGCTGCCCTGAGTGGCCAGGGCCAGCACCTTTGTCCCCGCCCCTGTGTGACTGGCACCCCTCTGGACCAGTCAGGCTGCAGCCCGAAGGAAAGCTGAGGCTGAAAAGGCTGCAGCCGAGGCAGGTCTGGGGGGGGAGAAACCAGAATGGCTCCGGCCTCTCTCCCCCTCATGTTGTGCACCGGGTGTGTGTGTGTCGCGACCACCTCCTTTCCACAATAGGTGTTTAAGTGTTGAGTTAAGTTTACTTTGTGTTTGTGTTAGAGCTGGGCTAGGTTAGCGTTTTATTGTGTTGTGACGACGGTCACTTTAGTTATGGGCCTGTTGCTTTTGTTTGGGTTTTTAGTTTCACCACCGAGTGGCGGTTGTGTTTCGTTTGCACTCGGTGTGTGTTTGGTATAGGTTTTAGTTTGTTTCTTTCTGCAGGTCCGCTAACCCCAGCTCATCTTTTGTTCTACAGGTTGTCCATCACTTCACGGGAATTGTAAATAAATGTGCTTTTATTTTGAAATACCATCTCTCTTCGCCGTGTTTTTTGTTACGCCCGTCCCTACCCCTTAAGTCGGGTCGTAACAGCCTGGCAGATGTAGACTGATACTTATTTCATCACATTATATTCAGATGTCAAACTAAAACCATTAAATAAACTCCCAATGCAAACTTATTCGGTTCTGTTTTCAAAAGAAGAGCACTGACCCTCAGTTAGTCCTGCAGAAAGACCTTATTTGGAGAAAATCTCTAGCAAGTTACTTAGTACCAACCACTCAAAACAGGGAATCAAGATAATGCTCAAAAGCGGGATTAACTGTCCATGGGCAAACTAAAGCTGTGATTAATGAATGTAAATGAGTACTATTTTGACTATAAGAGTCCTTGTTGCAAGACTGGGAAGAAACATATATATATTGTATTATTATTATTATTATTTTTTAATCTGAAGCCTTTATTTCGCCCTTTAAAAAAATGTAAAACAAATGTCCAAAATATTTTAGTGTCTTATTGTATTATTATTATTACCAGAGGCAGAAGACAAGTATCAGATTTTGTACAACAGGGTTTTGAGCTACGTTTTTACCATAAAGTGATGCAGAATGTTTCAGAAACTGTATATATTAAATATGATACATACAGCTTCATAGGGTTAAAATGTGCCTTTTGCAATTTGGCTAGCCTTCTACCAAGAACACACTGCTCTGATAAGGGCTTTTTAAACAAGGTGGAGAAGAGTGCTGTGGTACTTCGTCACTGTTGTATTTCTGATATATATATAACATGTGTCCTTTAAAACATTTTAGCTTGTGCTGATGGCAGATTTTATTTAGGAAATGTTCAGTTTTACTCAGCTACAGTTTTAGTCTATATTGTGAACATATTTAATTTATTTAATATGTTTTTAGATGTTTAAAAATGTATAAATATTTATATGTAAGTAAGTAATATTTATAAGTAGAATGACAAACATTATAAAATATTGCAATAATCATTCCCAGTGAGCAGAGACAGTTTTTGCTATAGGCGATTGTGATGTGCGATACTACTGGTTTTTCTTTCTGAGCCATTTCTAAGTAAAATTTAAGGGTAATTTTACAAGCATATTTTTGTTTTTGTACAGTCTACACTGCGGAAAAAGGAAATTAAAGTTTACATGCGGTACACTCACTATTTTATGCGTAAGAGATAATGCCCGAAAATTAATGGACGACGCAGAGGCGTGAACCGTTGCCTTCACGAAGTCCATTAATTTATGATAATCGCCACCTCGGAGGGCATTATCCCGCTTATACCATAGTCCATTAAGAAAGAAAAAAAAATTAAATAAATTATTAATGCGTTAATGTTGTTTTTTACTGGTAAAATTGTAAGTTTTTCACAAGAAGCTGCTGAGTGGACTATTTTGTTGTGACGCATTGCCAAGGTAACCGGCTCTGACACAAAACCTGCAGCTAAGTTGGCCGCAGTTAGGTTACGTGACACAAAAGTTACAGAGGGCGGGTGCAGCTCTTACAGCTTGTGTGTGTCCAGAGGATGATGCAACATTTTGTTTCAAACAGTCAAAGTCCACAGATGGTTTCCTACATCGTTAAATAAGCCTGCAGGCTGCTTTCATAGCCACGTCCTGTCACAGACGTGATCTGGTGTGTCTCCAGGGGCGACTCTTAACCGGCTCTAACACAGAACCTGCAGCTTGGTCGGCCGCAGTTATGTTACGTGACACAAAGTGTCATTTCAGAGGGTGGGTGCAGCTCTTATAGCTTGTGTGTATCCAGAGAATAATGTGACATTTTGTTTCAAATAGTCAAAGTCCACAGATAGTTTCCTACATGTTCAATAAGCCTGCAGGCTGCTCTGATCTGGCACTTCTGCAGTCCTGAGTTTCTGTTGCCACGGTTACCAACTACCCTGGTTTAGTCAGCACAATAATTTACAGCAATAAGGCTTTTTGGCCAGAACTTCTTTTATAGGTGTCCATTATCATTTTCTAATGGACACCCTCCAGCCAGTCAGAATCGAGTATTCACCCAGACCATGGTATAAAGAATGTGTGACTCAAACTGAAATTGGAGGTGTTTATTTATTTATTTATTTTTTATTTCTTTACAGGTGAAGTTGTTGGTTGTCTGGGTTTTTAAGTTCAGATCGAACAGCTGGATGCTTTTACTTTTTTCTATCTTTGTCTCCTTTTTCTTCTCTTCAGTCTTTTTTCTTTTCTGTTTACTTTCTCATTTCTTTTGCCCTCACCCTCATTGTCAGGTTCAGCATTAATATGTAAATTCAGCAATAGGCTAATTTAAAAATAAAGAATAATACTTAAGTATTAACAAGGGTCTTATATCCACAAAGCTTCTCTTGGCAAAAAAAATTTATTCAACACAACACAGTAGCCAGACCAGCTTTCTGCTTGCTATGATGCTGGAGAGTACAAATTAAAAACATAAAAAATAAAAAGGAAAGTGGCTACACATTGTTGTGTTCTTGGTTTTCTTCCCTTTGCACTGTCACCTCTACAACTCATAAATAGAAATTAAGTGTGTGCAATGTACCACATAACAGAATTAACTAAGAAGAAACATTATCAGGCTGCTGGAGTAACATAGTAAAGCAAAGCTATTTTTTTTCCTTTTTGTACAGGATTTCTCTGCTGTGGCAGCGGTTCCAGGTTTGCTTACAAGTCTCTCCTTTCCAATCTAGAGCATTTATTTTGAGGTAACCGTCTGGATTATTTTCCACCAAAGAGGGCACTTTCTCCAGCTTTTGTAAGAGAATTGTTTACCCCTCCCACAAAGAGAGGACTAACATCAGTGTGGGACGCAGGTTACATTTTGAAACTGTATATTTCAAGCCAAACCATCACTAATTGTAAACACATTCCTTTGTGTGTAAAACTAACTAGTTAGTTGCCAAACTCTATGTATGTTGCTCATTCAAATAGTTTCAGAAAGTGTTTGTTCCCAAATTAAAAGGAACAAATATAATTGAGGTTCAATTAAGATTTGTTTGGCATTGATAAACTTAAATTACTGTAATGTTCTACTCTTATTGTTGTTGAATGGCAGATTAGGAAATATTTATCCTCATACTTTAATCAATGACTCTGCCTCAAAGGTAACATAATTTGAAATAGCATTGTACCATCTGTTACATTACGGTTAAATCCTCCATTTCATTGCAAATGACATACGAGGAAATTATTCCACTATGTCTTTCCAAAGTAACAGTTTAAAACATTAAAGTCATAGTTGATTGGGAAAAAAAACAGTAAAGAAAGTAAGCAGGGAAATGTGGAAAAGCAAGAGAGAAAAAGAAAAGAGAAGCCTTTTTTTTTGTTTTTGCAGGTCCAGCCAAGCAGCAATTGCTCTGCACAGTTGAGCAGTGGAGATAAGCCACAAAGCAGACGCCTGCATATCAAGTGCTTGCCTTAGTTGCCACATTTCCAATAGCTGGCTCCCTGCACTGATTTGCCAGAGGACATGGATGTATTTTTGTGAATATATTGCATTTTTATACATTTTTGTCTTTGTATATATGCAGCTGTTTGGGTCTGAATATTATTTATTTATTTATTTATCAAAAGAGGGTTATGGTTGGTCATTACCTTTGCTCAAGGTCTGTGAGAGGCGCAGAGCAGGAAGCATCGATCATGTGTAGCTCTGTGACCATAGGAGGCATCGAAGATGCTGGAGGAACCAGATCAGCAGACCATTGCTCACCCTAATAATTAACAGTTGATTGAAAACTAAATTCAGCTCACTTCATGTGGTCATGTTTTAAAAGGATTTTTGCTGGTTGGAGCATGCACGGATTGAGGTACACAGATTCGCAGATACAGATAAATGCAAATCTTATTTTTGAGGTGTTGTGCAGAAATGGTGTTATGAGCGCATTTCTGTCAGATGAAATAATTTTTCAGTGTGTTTTCCATCCATGGTTGCACAGACATCAGTGTACTATCATTCTCAATAATTGCTTTTGCCTTTTGTTTGCAGCATTGATGCTTCCAGTCATGTTTTTTACCTTGTTCAATTTCATCTGTTGTCAACAAGTCCGACGGAGAAGGATTTCTCCAACATTTTCATTTAAAATGCACGCTGAAGCCAATTACTATGGAAGAAATGAATTAGGGAAAATAAGGAGTATGAGTTTTAGTTTTTTTGTATTTAGGAAAGCATATTTGCCCGGTAAACATTTGTCTGACATGAAATATTATGTCGGGAGAATGTGTTGCATATAGATGTGGCTCCCATTAATTTATACATTACTTAAAGTAATTAGAAAAGACAAGCCTTGTGCATCATGGTGTAAGAAAAAGATGAAAATTGGTCATGCTCAAGGTGAAGTGACTGCACAAAGACTAACAGTTAATCTAAGCTCTTTAATGTCTTAAAGAAACAGAGCCTAAATAGACAGTTGCATAAAGAACTTACAGTATATTAGTGCTGTGCAAACATTCTCATTATAGAGTGTTTGAATAAAAGACAAGAAGAAGATTTAGAAGACTGAAGCTCAAACTTTAATATTGAAAAATTTTACAACCAATTAACTGGGTGTCTGCAGTGGAAAATGCCAGAGCACCGGAGATAAGAGATTAGCATTAGCATAGAGCATTATTACTGAGTGGGACCTATGAGAGTTGAACATAGTGTCAGTGATTTTTCCGTTGCTGATTAGCAACTAAGATGAATGTTGTGTAAAAACTGACTATTGATTTTGCCTATCATGAGACACACTCTCCAAGGGACTATCGAACCACTTTGGAGCATTGGAAAAACAGAAGGATTTTTCTTTAAAGGTCAATGAGGATGATTCATGTTCAGTGGAGTCTACATGCTGGTGTAAGTTGTATAAAGAAGACTTTTTGATCTACAAGATCTAAAAGACCTAAAAGGGATTTCCAGAATAGAAAAGCAACACCAATAATCTTGTTTTGTCTGTTATTTCATATCTTTGATGCTGAATGTGGTTTGTTCTTGGGAGGTGGGACGAGGTAAAGGTAATGTCTGGAGTTTCTGCCATTGTAGTGATAGATGATAAACTTTTCATCTCTATTCCGTTTTGTATTAGAGGTGTAAATCACAAATTCAGTGGAATATAATACAAACAATACAATTTGTTTAGAGCCTGTTTACAACATGGTCATCTCAAGGCACTTTACAGACATTTTAAACCAATTAAAAACAAACATCAGGTGAATTTATAGTAATTGTGTTCATATAAACCACTTATTGAAAACAATAAGGAAAACAACAGCTTGCATCTAATATGCTCTTCATTTCAATCCCCCATCCTGAGAAAGCACAACATTCCGATGGGCGGATCAATACTCTGGAGTAGATACTTCACCCACTAAAAATACTGAATTTAATACTTTTTGGAGCATCGGGATCCCACTCTGCTGATACAAAACATGCCATTTGTTTTCACTTCTGAGAGTGAAACCTAATAAAGTTGCATGACAAGCCCAGCCACTTCCTTCTGTGTCACATGATAACGGTAGCCAATCAGATGCCTTAATGATGCCGCTACTGTTAGTGATGATGAGGTTTTGTTTAGATATTTTTCTGGTTTAATGCAGGTTATGTTTTATTATATTAATCATATTACAATTACATATATTTCAATAAATTTGGATAATCTTATATTAATCTGTAGATTAATTATTTTATAATTTTAAAAATATTCATCTTATTTGTTTAATTTACTCATCAGTATAATTATTGTGTTAAAAAATATATCTTTTAAGTACTGATGTTTTTGAGTTTATTTATTTTAATACTGCTCTTGCAATAAAGATATTAATGCACGTTATGATTTTCCTTTAAGGGCCAAGAAGTATCGATATGGATATTGGTATCAGTGAAAAAGTTCTATAAACGAATGGCATCATATCGACAATAAAAATGTAAGTATTGCCCATGTGGATATCATGAATTCTCCATGATTTTAATTAAATTCAATTCAGGAGTCAACGATCGTCCTGAAGCAATATCACATTCTGATTGAACACAATGACTATAATTTATAATAAATAAAAAAAGCTACTGAAATAACAAAATGAAAAGACCAGAATGGAAAATGAATGAGTGAGCGAGCGAGCGAGCGAGCGAGTGTCTCAAATAATATATTTCCTTAACTTAATGATGACAACCACAACAATACAGTCTGATTTTATCAATTATTTTTATCTTAAGCAAATTAATCTATCTTTTTTTTCCTTGATCATGAATTATAGATGATTTTTGTATCATGTTTAAATTAATGGTTTTACTTCAGATCGACACTATTTGCTCACTGATCATTGAACCAATGTATCGATATAGAAATTTAAAAAAAGATATAGATTAAATTATTGTTACACCGCTATCTGTTAGCCGGCAGTTATTTTGTTTGCTACCATTTTTTAACTTCATCTTCTATTGTTTCAGGTCAGAATAAACTCAACAGTAACTCATGTCCTATGTAGTGGTTCAAAGTGGTATTACAGGCAACTTTTCGCCCCTAATTTCCTATAGACATTTCTCAGCTGCATATTACATAGACATTTCTTTATATAACTTCATAAGTATACCCTTTTCCAATTTGGTTGAAGGCTGTAGTGAAATTGTATATTTCAAACAATCAAATCTAAATAGCACCTTAAAAATAGGTTAAAGTGCTCACAATAAATGTCTTTAATATCAGTTAACCCATGAAATATGTCACATTGTAGTTTAAATGTAAACATGTCCATTCAGCGTGAGATTAATAGCACATTAATGTTTGTGTCCTTTTCTAATCTGATACTGAATAATGAAGTTTAAAAGATATATAGCATAGCAAATGCTGTACATCACTTTGACATTATCTCTCACTTTGATTTATTTGCACATCAACAAACAGGCAATTTGTAAACGACTGAAGGCTGCATGGATTTAGCCTTTTCATCTGACAGATCATTAAATCTGCAACTTTGAGAAGAATTTCTGCACAGCCGTCAGGTTATGGACAAATTGATAAATGAATAGGGTGGAGTCCTTATTCAAAGAGAAAAATGAAAAGAATGACAAAAATAGCAAAGCACATCAGACGCTGTCGAGAATATTTGTAAAAGTTTTATATTCGGGACATTTCCACAGCTGTCTGCAGATCTGTTCATTCATGGGGAACAGTAAAGATTTTGTTGATCTTTAAGGAAGAGGATTAAAAGCACAAAGCTGTTTCAGATTCAAGATTAGTTTTGGTCAGACATACACCCCACAAGTTTAAACATGGCATGTTTTCATACAGTGGATCATATTCAGTTCATGGTGTAGCAAAAAATCTAATGGATTTCTTTGCAGCTGCATCTTCCTTTGTTTAATATGGCTTTAATAAGTACCATGCGGCATGTATTTGTGCAAGTGTAAACATTTGAGAACATAAATGGAAGAAAATTTATCCATTTCCTGTTTTGCGCTTACAAACCTAGATCCATCGCTCTTCTGCAGCAGCCAAAATTACACAGGATCATGGGACAGTTACATTTGCCAAAGAACGAAGCATGATATGCTAATGATGGAGCAGAGTGCTGCTTTTAATGTTTCTCCCAAATGAATTGAAAGGATTATTCATTAAATTAATGAGCAACACAATAAACGAGTGGAACTTTGAAATGTGGGCCTTTATTACGTAACGTCATGTTTATTTCAAATGAGAACATATGACTGTATTTACCAGTGATGCTGTTGGTTGATTCAAGCACATTTGGTGATTTTTATTCAGATTGTGTGAGTGACAGCAGCAGCAAATTAGAGAGGATTAACTCAGTCTTTAATGTTTCCATCCTGCATGCCAAACAGTTGAGCTTGTCAGTAAAGATTGCATCCACAAAAGGAAACATGGGAGAACATGAGCGAGAGGGATCAGTTGATTTTAAACATGGGGAAGCTTTTACGTGTATTATCATGACTGTTCTGTAGTTACTGTTAAACATGGATACAAAACTCCTGACATATAATAAAAAAAAAGACTGATTTGATCTGAAAAAAAAAAAAAATCCATTGTTGTGTTTACTGAATGCTATTTAAAGTGCCAAACCAGGGGAGATGACGGAAATTAAAGGGAGAGGAACAACAGCGACTCATCTTGTTTTTCACAGACAGATGAACAAATCAAGTCTGACGCAAAATAATGTTTCTGACAAAGGTTGAATTCCTGTTAAAGCGCATGTGCATTATTTTTAGTGCAGAAGCATCTCCTCAGCTGGAGATTTAACTCCACTGAACCAGGAAAAGGCTTAGCTATTTAGTGCTGCCAGGCTTTTTGTTTTCAAGAAAAGGGATGCAATATGAAAGCAGCATTTTTTAACCATTTGGTGTTTTACAATAGAAGGTTTCATCAAAGATCTTATTCATACTTTATGACAAATTTATAAAGGATTACAAATGTAATAATTATTGAATTACTTAAAAAAAAGCATATAAGAGAAGGATATAAAAATACATTAAATGAATTAGTCCTATCAAGTGGAGTCAATACTAGGAAGTACACGCTCACACTGTATAATGCAAAGTGACATAATTTTAAATTAGGATCAATACTGATAACATTTCTATATCAAAACACCACAGAGGAGAATTGCCAAGGGATTAATGCTGCTTTCGTTTTTGAAAAGAAGGTAGAGATAATCCTATTTATGTTTCAAACAGTTTAATTTTACTATAAATCCTCTAAAATACAAATTCTACAGAATTGTTGGAAAATGTTGAGTCCTGCAGTGTGGGCTGTAGCTTATTCAGGCGTTAAAGATAATCAGGAAGTCGGGCAGCAGCACTTTTGATGCAAACGAGCTCAGACAGATTTCATGCAGTCACAGCTGAATCTGCTTACGAGAAGTCCTGTTCTCTGAGCTTTGCTGAGCATGTGTCGTTTTAAATGCATAAAATCTCACCTTTGCAATCTTTGCCCTTAAAAGTATTTTGTTTGTCTTGCAGAACTGCAGACTGAATCCTCCAGGTGTGTTTTGCTGACAGTACATCTTACACTTTTGCCACCCTGCTACTATTAAGGTGGGTGAGAAAAACAGATTCTCTCCTTTTTTTTTTTGTTGTTTTGCCTCACAAAAACAAACAATGTTGGCATACTTACATAATGCAGCAAGACAAGTCATCCAGGTAAAAAACAAACAAAAAAAAAAAAAAAAAAAACCCCAGTGCAAGCAGTTTATTACCATCCATGGTTTTATTTTGCACTTAAGAAATAATGACTGAAGGAAATAGTCGAGTGACATTGTTATACAGCTACTTAGTCTGGAGGCAGGGCATTGGGGTGGGTGGATCTAGCAACAGAACATCACTTTTAATTCAAATTTTTTTAACATTAAACCTAAATCCAAACACATACAATGAGCTTTCTCTGAAACCTTCTAAGATGTGTTTGTACCTGAACCTGACCAATAAATCAACCAATATCTGAGCTCCGGTCAGGACTCTAATTCAGTAAAGATTTTCCAATGGTTGCATTGGCGAACAGAGATACCTGACTTTTGTGAATGTTCCAGTTGAAGGGCTTATTGAACACAAAAAACCTGGGGCTAGTGTAAAGCTAGCCATAGCACTGGCGGCGAACATGTTTTAACCAGTATAGAAATGTTGCTTAATAAGGCAGCAACATTCATTTAAGCTGATGAGTTTCACTTCATAACGTCTGTTGATTATTTAATCACCATCATTTCCCACCACATCATGGTAATAAACGTTTATGACTGACTGGGAAGCTGAGGGGAAAGGACTTTTTGACTTTTATTGTGCATCAGGCAACTTTAGAAGAAATTAAAATCAATGTAAAGGTATTGTTTGATGTGGGTCGTTAAAACTTGTCATCTAATGATACAGTGAGATGAATGAGCTCATTTGTTTTTTTTTTTCTCATTGACTGGACTTTTTTCCCTTTTTAAAAAAAAATCCACCCTGCAGCAGCTCATATAAATGGTTCACAAGGTAACACTGAAGACATATTTATGTCAAGACCTTATCAGCACAATGAGCTGCTTGTAAGCTGTGGGCCACTTTTGATGGTCAGCCCAGTTTGATCTGCTCTTAATGTTACAAGTATGTCATCCAAAAGTAAATAACATGTTTAAAACAAAACTATTCTAAGTCTATTTTGAGTTGCCTATTTATTTTTTTATTTTTTTTTATTTTTATCTATTCTAAAAATGGGGAAATGATCATTTTTGGATTCGTCACCAACAGCATCAGTCTTTATTTCACACCCGTGATGATATAGATAACAAAGAGATAAGAATATAGTCAGCTTCTTTTAAATTACTATAAACCCAACTTAACTGTTGGAAGTCATTGGCAGTTTGGTAATCTAGCAAAAGTGTTGCCAGTGAATAACCAGTTAAAGCAAAACTGGGCACATCCTGTTGTGTTCACCTTTAACTTCTTCATTAAGCGAGTCCCCTATTTAGGGGACAACACAGGACACATGCAGTACAGTGGAGGCTACTACTAATAGTACTACTTGAACTTGAAAGCACCAGTTCTAACAAGAAACATACCAAAATCATTAGGAGAAACTCAGCTAAGAAAGCATTGGCATCTAAATGAGACACACTTTTCAAACACCAGGCAATTATATAGGGATGTAACAAAAACATGAGAACAGCACTGTCCACTTCAGTGCTTTTGCTATTTCTCCACTTCAGACAGTTCACACAAACAATATGTCATATGCAAGCAGCAACTCTGCTGAAGGCATCTGTCTCATCACTGTGTCACAAAATCTGAGAGCTTGCAAAGTGGAGGATTAAAAAAAAAAAAAAATCACATAATCTTAAATCACGTCTTACTTTTGCTGTTTTGTGATAATTTTTTTATTCCACCTCAAAAAAAATAATAAATAAAATAAATAAATAAATAAATAATAAAAAAAAAATGGATACTGCTAATGTGTTCTCCTATGACTGTATTTGAAATGATTTATGAAGGTCCACCTTTGAAGTTCAGAGCATTTTTTCCTAAATGTACATAGAGAGTCAATATCCTGCACTTTAGTGCAGAATCACCATCTTTCATGAAGGTTTTAGATGTTTCCCTGCAGCAACACACCTGATCCAAATCACATCTGATCCAAATCACACATGATTCAAATGACAGCTTGTTTTCGAGTTCTGCACAAGCCACTTAATGACCCATTAATAATTTAACTCAGGTGTATTGCAGTAGGTAGGTAAACATGTCAAGTCTGCAGGGCAGTGGCTCAAGAGGTCCACAGTTTGTGACTCCTGTGTCACGGTCTGGCGGAAATGAGGACCCAATTGCAGGACAGAGAGGGAGGAGGTAGACGGAATGCAGTATCCACCTATGTCTCAGTCTGCAGCTCTAGAGGAGCACAGCAAGCTGTAGGACTTACGACAGCTGAGCTGGTTTCTAATCACCAGCACCTTAAATTTTTAATAATTTTAAAACTGGTTAATTGCAATTTAATTCTTGTGTTTCTTTCAGGTACAACCTCTCCAAAGCTGGAGGTAGTGTACCAGAAGAGGAACAGATTGAAGTCTAACATTATTGAGAAAATACATAAATTTTTTTTTTTAAATTAAAATCTATGAAACTTTACGAAGTTGCACACAGAATTAATTCTAATAGAGAAGTATGAAATCACTAACACAATCACTATACCCATTGCGCAAGCACCCCTTTCCTCATACGTTCCCATTTACAAACACAAGTGTAGCTGCAAGGAGGTTACTACTGTCATTACAGATCGGTATAAATAGCACACCATAATTTTGTTACCTAAACCAATGTTATCTAACAGCCCCTTTCTCTCGTATAAATGAACGACAGAAGAATATATGACCACGATAAAAAATGTTTCCTTTATTCTTTCAATCTTTACTACAGACTTAGGGTCCAAGACAAAAAAAGATAAAACCACAGATAACAAAAGCAAAATATATACATAAAATATATATATACAGGCATACACATACAAACATACACATACACACATACATGCATACAGTATATACACACACATATACATAGATATATCGGTCAGCACCCACAAGATGGCAACCAGTGCCTCCCCAACTGAGATTGATATCTTGTAGTTCTAAATTGTTTAAATTAGCTAATCCCATAAAAATTTGAGTCTCTGAAGAACATAGGCAACAAATAAATTTAAACATTAAGTTACCTAAAACCGTCTGAAAAGTACTGACCCCAGCAGCCACAAAAATGTTACTGGCACTGTACCATCTTGACTGCATTATTATAAGTCACTTTAAGTAAACATGCCTCTCTGTAGTTTGCCCACAAGTGTGCAGTATAGAGTGGAGCACAACATGTCCTAAACAAAGACACCTTCACTCCATCTGTACATGCACTAAACTTGTGATTGAGAATGTGTGCTTGCACATACACCATCGACACTGCCTATAGATGTTCTCATCATCTGTCACTTGATCTGTAATAAAATGTCCAAGGTACTCAACTTTATTGCAGATGGTCAGATTATTCTCAGACAACTTAAAATCAGGGTATTTTTGACTTATCTTCCTTAGTTCTGCAGATCATAACAACACTCTTGCTAGCATTGTATTTAATATTATACTCTACTCCATAAAAGGAGCTACTGTAGAACAGCACTACTCAGATTGAACACCACAAGATCATCTGCATACAAAATATGATTCACCCATAAATTACCAACCATACGCCCAGTTTGAGCAACTGTCAACTTCCTGGAGATCATCAATGTACAGGTTAAAAAGAACTGGAGATAAGATCACCCCCTTGCCTGACACCACTGCTAACTTCAAATGGGGCAGAAACAATTACCCCATTTCAACTGCGTGGTCTGATGAGCATACCAGTAACACAAAATTCATACAATATATTTGGGTACTCCTCTTTGAGACAATTTTCCAAATAACTTTCTATGGTAACACGATCAAATGCTTTTGATGCACCAATAAAGAACATAGTTGTTTACAATATTTTTAAGAGCGTAAATGCAGAAATCAGTTCTGTGTTTACCATAAAACCAAACTGGTTCTCAGTAGAAACAATAAACTCATCGAATCTATTTACAATTATATTCTCCTGAATTTTTGACCGGAAGGTCTGTAATTATCTGAATTACCACTTACCACTTTACCAGCCTTATCCTAATGGCCGGCACTAACAGAACCGACAACATTGAGTTTGGCAACAAGCCATAAAACATAAAGCTGGTAAAACAGATGGCAAGAAGATGGCCTATGATCACACTGGCATATTTAAGATGTTCAGCAGAAATGTGATCTGGACCGCTTGCTTAATTATCAGCCAGTTTCATTATAGCTTGACACACTTCACTTGACAGAACCACCATTCTACCATCACCCTCAAAATTGGCCACCTTATACACATCACTATTCACACAAATAAAGAAATTACTGTAGTGCTGCCTTAAAAATTCAACTATATTATCTGATCTAGTAAGTCCATCTATAGCGCTTGGCAGAGACATATTGCATTTATTAACAGCCCTCATCTCTTTCCAAAAATTAGAAGCATGATTACTCAACAAGTTCTCAGTCATGGAATTAACCCTCACAGCTTCCTCATGTTCACAGATGAAACAAACAGCATCTTATTACTTTGCATTAATGATCTTCTTATATTCAAACACGGCCCCTGTCTGGGTCTATGACCTTGTAGCTGAATGAGCTATGTCATGATATTCAGCTACATACTTATTACAACCAGGCTTGATGTTCCGTACTTTGTTACTACAAACACGTGTACAAAAATCAGCATGGGGTAGCGTCACTCAGTGGATAGAGTGGTCCTCTTGTAGCCTGAGGGTTGCTGGTTCGATCCTCGGCCATGTTGAGGGGTCCCTGAGCAAGACATCAAAACCCAAATTGCTCCTGATGGGTCGTGGTTAGTGCCTTGCACGGCAGCTTCTGCCATCAGTGTGAATGTGATATATAATGTAAAGTGCTTTGGGTATCATTCCAGGTACAGAAAATTGCTATATAAATACAGACCATTCACCATTACACTTAAAATGGGCTTTCCCACCTTCATCCGGCCTGATCACATCTTGTTCTACAGGATTGCCATACCTCCTGGAATTCTATCTCTAACCATTCCCATTCCCAAGATTCTCCTACCCCTTGAAAGTTATCAGTTTACCCAAGTCCTGTTTTGCTAAAAACCTCTCTTGTAAACATAAAATACCATAGCGCTCCAAACAACAAATCGACAAGCTTTATCTCCTGCACTGTGACCCAAGCACAGGCCACAACAGTTATAAACCAAATATTCATTTATCATGACCTTTAATGACTACTTAATCAAAGATGAGACAGGGATGACAGACGTGCAGTGAGAAAACCTTGTCAATGCTTTCCCTCGGATGCATCACACACCCACAGCCAGTAGATGGAGCTTTTGACCGTGTCAAATGTTTCAACACAGTGAGGTGATTTCAGGCAGTTGTGTCAAAGCTGACTCAATGTTTCATTAGGTCTCGGTTTCACTATCCCTAGGAACCTGACAACAGGGAAAAACTGTAGGGAAACAGGACAGATGATGTGACAAAGGACAACTGAATCCAAGTAGTATAAATACACAAAAGAACTAACTAGACAGTTGATGTGAATGAACAATCAGACCAGGTGAACTAACGTGCAGAAACCAAGAGCAACACACAACTAAACATGACCATTAACACAAAACCCCAGAACGTGATGGCAAACCAAGAAAATAAGCCAAAAATGTGACACAAACCAAGAACACAAACTGTGATCATGACATCTTGTGCTAGCGCATAACAAAAATCGTATTTTTTTATTTTGTAAAGTGCTTAAAAAAACTGAGATGAGTACAGAAAATATCCATTTTAAACTTTTTAAAGGTGAATGATAAAAAAAAAAAAAAACCCTCAACGTTTGAATTAATTTAGATCCATACTTGCAGATCCCATATACTCACATTCCTAAATCAGCAACAGCTGTACTTTTCTAATAAACAGGCCCAGTAAAACCATGTTGTTTAGGGGTCTGATCCCAGTTTGGTCCCAGTTTAACTTCATCTTGGCAAAGTCACAGTTTATGGAAACTTTGTTAGGTAAATGTCTCATTATTCTTCTAATCACAGTGGAGGCAATCGGATGGAGTTTATGTTATGTTGGTAGAAAGATAGCAACAAGTTAACGTTTAAATTGCTGTGGCTCTAAGCTTGTTGCTAACATAGATGCTAACATTAAGCTTTCTCATTACAGTGACTAAAGGTGGATTTATACTCGTGCAGCGTCTGCGTGCGGTCGGCTACGGTGTTGCTGACGCTGGTGATTTACTGTCAGTTGCATGTCGTTTTGTTGTTGTGTTCCAGTTTCTCTTCCTAATCTGAAGTTGGCAGCAGGGGTGGTATCGGTCAGTAAACTCACCAGGTCGGAGTTGTTTTGATGGTTAACTTCATTTCGGTAGGTATTTTCTGTTTTAAAACAATGGTGTCCAGTATAGTTCATTGTCTTTATTAGCTTGTGGAAGGAATAATTTGATCAGCCTCTCATCAATTTGATCCTCTGGTTATTGTTTTTAAAAACTGTGTTTACCACACAAATTCAGCGAGAAGATCCAGGGATCCGGCAACACATGATCCCAAACTGACCAATCACAAGGGAGAACCTCCACGTAAAAGTCTGCGTAGCAGGGGTGCCCATCAGGTCTGGAAGAGGTACGCATCAAGGCTCTGCAGACATACACAGCGCCTATGGAGGTGATGCAGACACAGACGCCTCCTGAGTATAAATCGGCTTTAACTTCTCCAGGTGTGTTTTAAGGTGGATAAGTTTGCTGTTTTTATTTTGGTCCCTCTTTGTTACATTTTTAATACCCAAAAGTTACAGCAGTGCTGTAGCAACAGATGTGTTGGCGCTGCTATTAACTGATTGTGCGTACGGACACATCTGTGTTTGTGTGACATTGCGTCTGTTAGGGTTCCTGTCTGTCTCCCGTGTATATGCGTCATGTCTGTTTTCTACCTGGAGAAGTTCAGCAGCAGCAATCATCCCACCTGGGCAGATCATCACACCAGGAACTCATCCACCAATCAACTACCACAGTATTTAAACACCGGACCTTTCTGCATTCCTCACCGGATCGTCCAGTTACCCATCTGGTATATCGTGGCCTTTCTTGCTTCTCTGTCTCAACCAGTTTATGTCTATAACGTCATTCTTGTATTTAGACTCCTGGTGTCGTGGATCCTGCCTGTCCTGTCTGCCTGCAACCTCCTGGACTATTTTCCTCCATACAATCCACTTCCTCGTCTCTGGCTCCAACCAACCGCCCGTCCGACTCTGCCAGCTTGCTTGCCAGTCCAGTCAGCAGCGAACCTCTGAGGATCTTGGATTTGGAACACGGATCATCCTGTTAATTGTCAACATTAAAACCCCTTTCTTAATTGATCACCCTCTGTCTCCTGGTTGCTCAGTGTCTGCACCGTGGGTCCACAAACCATTGCCTGTCGGACTCACCGTAACAGCGTCAGTGTTATGTCTGGAAAAATGACAGCACGACAGGATATTGGACGAAGAGGAAATCACAAAACGTTTGCTCACGAGTCTCAACTCGCAAGTCCGAGTCAAGTCTCAAGTCACTAGAAATGCGGCTTATGTGTAACTTAAGTCAGAGTCTCAGACTTGCGTTCCTATCTCTGCGTTACATAAATCATTGTTTATTAATTCAGCGTATAAATATATGGATTTCTATCGGTAAGGACAACATATGTCTGACAGCTGCTTTAGGTAGGAGGAGACAGAAACTCTGAGTTTCTTTATGCTGATTTTGCTATTGAGTAGCTTTACTTTAGAGTCACCATGGGGGTTTCTTTCTTCTTTTTTTTTTTTTTTTTTTTGTGTTCAAACCTGAGGTGGTTTTTACAAGAATTTGTCCAGTATGAGCAGCAAGAGAGGCAGAGACATATTCAGCATATAGTGCTATGCTGCTTTTTACACTTCTTACTTCCTCTCTTTGGTTCACTGGATGTTCTTTTTGCTTTCTCACTGCAAGAGAACTGCATAAGTAAACCAATAACCTCAGGTGGACCAGAGGTTGCACCTTTGGTAGAAAAGACATAAGAAAGTGTAGTATAAACACCATGTCCTGTACTGAGCAGGCATCCAAATAACTGCTCTAGCACAGAAACTCACCAAAGGACACCCTGCCAACTGGACCCTCCCTGTTCATTGGTTTTGTTTTGTTTTTTATGCTCTTTTGCCTTCCACAGGACCATTTACCAGTACATGACTAAGGTCAATCAAAGTGCTGATTGGTCACTTTCTTTCAGACAGCTTCTAAAGCTAAAATAATTTCCTTTGCTTTGTGACTTTGCACATTTAGATCCAGGTACAGATTCCTCCTGCTTATAAGGTAACAAAGTGTTCTGTCTTTTATTAACAAAACAGAAATGGATTAGTGTATTGTTTGCTTTTTATTTACCAATTGAGAGATATTTTCATTTCTTTTCCTTAGGGGAGATTAGGGGCAGGTTCAAATATGGGACATAGACAGACTAAGCGCGAAGTAAACAGGCTGCTAAGCACTTAATATTATGCCAAAAATACAAACAAAAAAGAGAAAAATAAAAGCCAACCTTATTTTTAACACTACATGCCTATAGTGATTTTTCTGAGGTTCAGTACAGTCTTTTGTGTTGCTTTTACTGTAAATCAACATAATGTGGTAGATTGTAAAGGAAAAAAGTAATTCTTCTCAGCAAATGACAGATTTTCTTTTCCAAATTTGTTTCATCTTCTATTACTAATGTAACTTTATCTGTCAGTTGTCTGATGAGCCATGTCAAGCCACCTAAAGAAAAATTACACAAATTGTTGCTGTCACGTTGTTATCATGTTAGAGCTGAACTGTACTGCACCTTTTTCCATCCAAAAAAGCAATTTATCTTTGTGCTCTTCTACCCTCCTCCTTGTCAGAATTATACTTTTCAATATATTAATCTTTTTTTTAGATGTGTTTATCATTAGTGACAGAATTAACCTAATGTTTTATGAGTAAAGTTTAAAGAACTTGGTAATAAATTCTGTAGCGTCAAGGCCCCTGTTATTATCACATCAAATAAGTCTTCCTCTTCGTGTCCCCCTCACCCATCCTATCTACAAGCTTTACGACCCAAGGAAAAACTCCCTTTTTCCCACCAGATAGCCAAATTGTTTATTTAAGCTGAATTCTCAGCTTACACCGGCTCTTTCACTCAGAGGATACCTGATTTGTACTCAAACCTAAAAATACAGACTTAAATATCTTCAAAGAAGAGAATGTGAGAAACACTCTACGTTGATTAAACCCAGAACTAAGTGTCAACTATGCATGCACGCAGATGGCTAACAACCTGGTGATTCACGACACTTAGAACATTTGAAAGGGGGAAGATGGCTATCTCCCGGACGATTCACACATGTAAATCACCTGACCCGGACGTCTTCCCCATTCTTGGGACGTCCAGATAACATTCCTGACACAGCTGGACTCTGTTAAGAAGTGTCAACGAAATAACCATTTTCCTTGCAGGACTGTTTTGAACTAAATCCATAAACTGCATTAAATGTTTGATCTCTGTGATAATGACTGGTTTAAAATGATTCCACATATTAAGAAGCACCAAGTGTAATTTGAACGGAGTTACTGGGACATATCGTTACAAAGTTACAATTAAATGGATTTTTATCATGGAGCAACAACTCCTCCTAGTGGCCGTTTCCAAGGCGTAACTGTGGTCACAAAGAGTAAACCATTCTTACGACTTACAGAAACTTTTCTCCATAAATACCCATGACTAAACTGATAGTGAATTATTGTAAATATGAACTTTCCTTCCAGGTCCTGGATTTTCAAAGTATATTTTGTTTTATCAATGAAATTATATAAATGTGTGTTTATGTTTCATGAATAATTAACGTCCTATGACAATCTAAGTTTGTGTTTCACTGTCAAACAGGCTATTCATCTGTTTTTATTAATAATTAATTGTGGGCATATTCAATAAAAGGCTCTGATTGTGATTTCCAAAACTTCTGGAAACACATTTGTCACACCAGCAAATTGTCACCGTTGTGCCAGTTGAGAACTGAAGACCACAAGATTCGCCTTAGAAGCTGAACCAGACCGGTTCCGGACGGGCTGTCTCCTGCTGAGCATCTACTCGGACTTCAGGGAGGATACCACCTTGGTTTCTTGTCTTGCTCTGCTAATAGGCCCTACCGAAATTAAATAAATTCTGTTCATTAGTTTAGTTAATTTTCCCATATTCCAAACTTCATAAAGTCCAGATATTATTTTCGTTATAATTTTTGGTTTGGTTTAATTCCATTCCTTATTCTTATTTTATTTTCCACGAATCTGCTTTATTTCTGCTGTCTTTTAAGCTGGTTCACCCTCCCGGCGCAACTGAAGGGTGGTGCCCCTTTATGAAGCAAACACTAAACGAAATAAAATTATCCCTTCATGAGTAGTAATATTAATTTCTAACCTTAAGATCTTACTTTAATATCGAGGCATTACGCTACAATTCACTCCTGGCCTGGACAGGAGTGAGGAAGGGTAATAGTATCCTTTTTAGCGCCACTTACTCTTAATACTTCCTAAAGTAAAAAAAAAAAAAATAAATAAATAAAATAAATTAATTAATAGACAGTTAAAATAATCTCCTTGTGTCATAGTAGGAGAAAACAGTGTTTGTAAGGTGGCAAGTAAAATATGTGCTTTTACTAAATCAGCTGTTGTCTAGTCAATGATCAATTATTTTGTGCATTTGCTTGGAAAGTGGAAGCCAGAGAATAATAGAATAAATAATGAAGGGTGAAGTGGTTCACCAGCAGAGGATTTAAGCTCTAAATGTGCATTGTTTAAATAAAACCTCAGTTACAGGCAACAGTATAGCTTTGAGTGTCATAGTATGCAAAGAAATAAAATATTGCAGCATAAATGTTTCATTCGAGCTTTAGAAACTATTGATCATTTAGAGACCAACTTCATTGGTAATAAATTCTTTTCTATGAAAAAACAAAGACAACAGATTTTTACCAGTTGTTGCGTAGCACAAATCAACCAGATGTCAAAGAGAGTGATTTTAAAATAATTAAATACACCAACAACCTTGTGATGTGAATATTCACAAATAAAAACTTGTGAATCCAGTCCATGAGGACAAGACAAGGCCATAAGACCCAAATGCCTCTATAATGAGAGGCAGGTAGTGATGTTCTGCTCAAGCCCATCTACTCAATTCCGTCTCGATCTTATGAACTGGAAGTATTCATGAAAAGGTTTATTTATTTTGATCACTGTTATGACATGGAACAGTATGTATCAGTGATCAATGCTGTCAACTGCTGCCTGACTAACGTACTTCCTCTAAAGACCCATTTATGCTCCCTTACCACCTCTTTGTCCATTTTTGGATGTTTTGAGACCAACGACACGTGTGACACTACCAAGATGGCGACGGTGGGAACGCCCAACGAGCTTCACTTTTGCTCTTCAGAAACCTACGGGTGATGTTACAGAGGCTCCGTCCATCTTTTATATACAGTCTATGTCCCTTACGTATGTAAATGGTGACGTCGCTTCAAAAGTTATCATGTGTCACCATCCTCATACTTCCATTCGTGTTTTGTGCTTCAATGGTGGTTAAGTCAATTCCTCCACTAGTGGCCAAATTCAGAGTTCACTCCCTCAAGACGAAATCAGTTTCAGACACCATTTGGCATTGGTAATGCATTGCTATAAAGTTGTTTCCAACTGCCCAACTTGCCCTAAACACTCATATATTGTCTTTTTTCAAAAGCTCAAGCATTTTCTAGTTGTTGTGCTCATCTTCATTCTTCTTTTGTTTTTTTGTTTCCCTCCCGATTCTCTTCTTCTTCCTGGTTTGTTTCTCACCCTGGTCACATCTCTGCCCCCGCGATTTCTGGTGGTATTGCACCGTTTTCAGCGACAAACAACGGATAGTTAAATTTCCTGAAAACAGACCAAATTATGTGAGTAACCATTGCACAAGACGGATACGCAGACTGGAGTACAGTTTCGTCCATCTTCTGCGTCGAGCATAAATGGGCCTTAAGACGCAGAGTTTAAGTCTGACTTAAGAAATTACAGTGCCAGTCACCATATCAACAGTGTCAAACCGAGGGTCCAAATATCAACTGTTATAAAACACAGCTGCATGCTAATAGCTAATACAACTGAATAAAACATTGCCAAATCAAACAACATAGATATTCATAAAAACTATAATTAAAAAGTCATGCTAGACAGATGAAAACTATGCTAAAGTGCTAAAGTGCTAATGTTAGCACATGACACTAGCTTTAGTTTGCCCTATATGTACATCTATAAACACATAAATCGAAAAGAAGTCTAGACATACAGCTACAGATTCACTGAAACATAAACACATATAGGTGTCTTTATACGATCTCCCCTGTAATAACAAGGAACAGTTGACAGTATCAGTGATCGATGCTGTCAACTTTTCTGCCTGACCAGCATACTTCCTCTAAAAAATTACACCGCTGGTCACCCCCATTAGTAGACTCCTACTGCCATCTATTGGCAGAAAACAGCACAATTATTCTGTCTAAATCAGATAGGTTAACCCAAGTAGCCATGTGCACCCAAACAACTAAAACAGAAAAATTAAAGGGGCAAAATTATTAATAAAACTAACAATGTCCCACACAGAGAACAGTGTTTCCATCCAGTTACATGACCACCTCAAATAAGGCCTTGTTACATCATCTGTGTGTACTAAGCTGCCCTGGGAATTTCAAAGCAATTGGCTTGTCAATCTGTCAATGCTTTAAAAAGGGTTTTATTTGCATTGGAAATTGTAGGTTTTTGAGAGATTTTTCTAGTGATCATTCATCGTTCAATTTAGGAAAGAGATTAAATAAACACATCACATTAGAATGATTTTAGATTAGATTTAATTTCGTTCAGATACCTTTATATATTCACAGTGGCAGCCAGGTAGGCATAATACATTCACAGACATACGCAGAACATGCACTGTTACACAAACAAAAACATCTCTGCTACCTATTGTTAGACAGGAATACTTAATCCTACCAACAAGTGTAGAGAGTAAGAGGCTATCCTATAAATTAATTCTGGAGGTCGACACAAGGTGGAATTCTGCATGTTTTTTTTATTCTGCAGCACCTACACAAGCAGTGTAAACCAGATGGAGCAGCTGTCACATATCTCAACATAATGTCCCCCTGAGAAGTGTCTTAGTAGTAAAATTAATTCCAATTATTTGTATGACTCAGCATAAACCCATGACCAAATTACACGAGTAAAAAAAAAAAAAAAAAAAAAAAACAACACAGGCTTTTTAAACGGATCAATGTTTCAATGCAGTGAATCAATCTCAAGGCAGTTGTGTCACAGTACCTCAGTGCTTCACAAAGCTTCAGTTTCCTTATCCCTAGAGGCAGGCAGATGTATCAACCATGATTTTTTTCTCAAACATTTAGTTCTGCAAAAGGAGGGAGTTCCACAAACTAAACAAACAAAAGGCAAAACTTAAACAACTGAATGACTGACCAGCACAACTTCCAACAGCTTAACATGAGAAAGAACTGGCAGAGAACAAAGGAAACCATGGGAAATTATACTGAGTGACTAATAATAAATGAGGAGCAGGTGTGGTAACCAGAAACCCAGCATCAGGTATAACAAGACACAGGAAGTAAACTTTAGAGAATGCACTAGTACTAAGACTTTAAGTCAGCTTAAAGTTACAGTGTAAGAATTACTGATATTTAATGATAAAGATTATCATAGCACAGTGGCTGTCAGTGGCCAATATTCCTTCACACTATAAACATGTTTTCATCTGCTAGTGGATCCAGTGATCTCAGGTGCAACAATTACAGGCACCAAAAGTATTTATCTGTTGTGCTAATGAGTTACTTATCCTAAATGGTGCTCAAGAACCTATCAAGCAAAGCTGGTATTGCAGTTTTAAAGTTCAAAGGGTTCTCACTTCGCACACTGAGTTGTTTGTCCACTCAGAGGCACCATAATAAAAATGTTGTCACAAATATGGCAGCTCCTATGTATGTGGACCCACTGCAAGTAAATGGCTCATTCTTTCATTCTTCTCATTCTGCATTGAAACCACAACACTTATATTACTAAAGTGATTAGATATCAATAGTAAGATAGTGATAGTAGTTTTTAGTTACATTTTTCTGTCACTGAGCTTTGATTTTTTTTTCTCTCTTTTTTGCACACTGCACCTTTAAACCTCAAAGTAAACAGAGAACAGAAATCCAACATAAACCAGGAAAAAAAATCAATTATGACATTTGTTGACAGTTTGTTGCGTTTGCATGAAGAAGGCCCCCAGTTCCAGTTTAGTGATAAGTTGCTGTCAGAAAACAAATGCTACAGTATGTATGGCATAATGGCAATGATTTCATTAAAACCTTGAGAACTGACTCTTTATCCTAAAAAAAAGGCGCATTTCATGAGAACAATACAATTTTTACACACAAAGTATTATTATTATTTTGGTACATCAGCTACAACAAAGAAAGTTTCTCCTTTCTAAGTTTCAGAGGTTCCTGGCAATCTGTAGTCTTGCCTGCTATCTGCTCGGTTTGACTCCACCAACCTTGTATTGATTTGTAGGTACAGACAACAACACAGAATGATGTTGTAAAACAAAAAGAAAAAAAAAAAACTGTCATGGGATTCTTTATTTACATGACCAATAATTTGTTTGACTACAACAATTAAAGCCTATGCTATACTAATTGTGTCTGTGAAAGACAGTTTTTTTCCTGACAAAATTTGCATGCTAGCCATCCTAAAATCCATGCAAAGCTAGTATGCTAAAGCTAATGTGATATCATCAGCTATGGGTGCTTTTGCAAGACTGCAGATATTTACATTATGTTCACACTGAACTGCAGGCAAAATGGCTCAAATCAGACATTTTTGCCCCTGTAAGACCCATATCTGATCTTTTTTATGATAGTCTGAACAGCACAAATCCAATATTTTGACTTTCACATGTACTAAATTGGAAATCTGATCATTTTCAAAGCAACTTCAGTTTGAACGATTATGTTGCCTTTCATCCAGTTTTTATGTCATTGAAGCAAGGCAGACGTCATAAATCTGTGCTGGTGTAGGCAAGATGTCGTAAGGTCAAATGTAAACAATGGATGGAACAATATTATTATTGTGTTGGATCTGACTGCAAAACTTACAAACTAATACACACATGCTGACATGCGCAGCATCCATTTTTACCTCGATAAACACAGTTGGCTTCGTGTGACGTCACGTCTTCCTCTGCTCATGGAGGTCACTTCAGAACAATAAACTGTTCACAATGGAGTCTAATGGCAGTCACATAAAATTAAATTGCAAAATTATATTGTGACCCACCAACCACCTTAATTTCATTAATTTATTTACCTTATTCATGTTACAATTACAGCAAACAGCCTTTTAGTAGTGGTCCATAACAAGTTGATATATCTAATTTCATTTAGGTCTTAATACTTTAGAAACTCAAGGTAAGCTGTCAACAATAAGGAAATAATTTCATGATTTATATTACTGTGGACCAAATATGTAGATTTAGCTGACTAATATCTAATGTTTCATTCAGCACTAACAAGTGATTCAGATGACTTAATTATTACTAAAACTAAATGACAGTTCAGCCCTAACACTTTGACTAAAGCTAACAAAAGAAACACTTGTACTGTATTACCTTTGTTTCTGTGTGTTTCTGTGCTATTCTCATTTTTTATACACCCAACGTCCTTTCCTGCATGCCTCAGATTTCTTCTCCAAGGCTACTGTATTACAAGCCTGTCAGCTTCTTAAATTTCAATTATGGTTATGACCTTTGCTCTAAGCATGTTGTTATGGGTCCTTGACAGGCTCAATGCAGTCATCCCATGAGCTATCATCGTATATCAGACATATTGCAGCATTAGTGACAGTGTTGGCGCTTCAGGCAAAACCTTCATTTTATGAATGGTCACCCTGACAAGTGTCATATTATTTTGAGTAGAGTTAGTCTTATCCACCAAATGGAAAGTCATTCCCAAATGGGTTGTCATAGAATAAAGTGATAGAAAAATGGAAGACATGAACATGTTAAACTGTTTTTAAAAGCAATTTGTTTGTGGATGAAACACACAAACTGTCAATGAATGATCCCATTTAGCAGTTTGAGCTCACTAGAAAGTAGTGCTACCACTGCTTCTGTAGTAGGTTGGGAATGGCTACATTAAGTTTTGTTGAAACATCTCTCCATTCTTGTCCTTTTTTTTCTGTCCCTTCTGGTCAGGTCCAGCAAGATTACATAAATTCCATAATACCAAATAAATAAGATGAAACAATATGTTTAAACCAATAAAGAAATAAAAAAAGTGAGATTATCCAGAGGGGCCTAGTACCTATAAAGCTTCTCTTGGTAGAACAAATTTGTTCCGCAGCAGCCAGACCATTATTCTGTCTGCTACAATGCTGGACAGGACAAGTCACATTTTTTTTTTAAATACACCTAAACAGCACACGTTCACTGAAATCCTGAAATATTCTAGAAATGTTTTGGAGTGGTGGCATGTGAGAACACATATCTGCAGCATGCGTTCTGGATTTTCCGGTAGAAATTTATTCCACAGATGCACTATGTAACTTCCCAACCTTAATTCTGACTTTCCTAACTCGTTTGATGGCACAGAGAAATTTCTGGAGCCATCGCTGCATAGCAGTGTCCTGAGACTGAAAAAGTGCAGTTTACAACTTCCGCTTCCAGGACACCATGTGACATTGCAGCTGAGTTTGTCTTTATGCATAGAGCTTCACAACCCCCCTTCCTGGTGAACCGGCCCATGTTTACACCAGTTTAACCAGAACCAAAGTGGGAGGATTTTAATCTGTGGAATTCATTGCAGAAGCAAAATGGCAGGTTGTGTTGATTATCTGCAAAGTTTCATCCTGTATTTAGTCAGCTGTATGCAGGAGGCCAAGAGTTGAGAGGTGGTACTCGGTCAGCTTCTTCCTGGTTGTGGCTGCTATGATGGCAGAATTCTGTGCCAGTTTTTACTGGTCATGGAAAATGGATATGTAACAACAAATCCAGCTCCCCTTTTTTCAAAATCTTTTTTTACTGTTGCACTATTCTTTCTTCGATTTTCTTAAGTCTATTGATTTGGTGTTTGAGTGAACCCAGTCTTTGACCACTGATGACATCATGGTTTGCAAAGAAGGCAAACCACTATTTTTTGGTTCTAATCTAATCAGTCCATCAGGTGTCACATTCAAAAGGTTAAAATGAAACCTTTGAGCCATTCAGTGTGGACTCCAGTCTCTTCCAATGACATTTTAGTAGAAAAATCTTGGTTTATAACTTAAGGAGTAACTTGATGTTTGCTTGCTTAGCTTAAAAGACAAAAGAAAAAAGGACAATGACCACAAAGTATTCATTTAGCTACAAACTAGAAAAAAATTATTTAAAACTTGCCCAAAGCATTAATACCAGCATGTGGTTGCAAGATTATTTGGTTCCTGCTGTCATGATATTAAATTAACTGTTGTAGTGATTCTGAAATAGAAACATGTCATTACCAAAATCTGCATAATTCCTAATTATTGATATCTATTGAATTTATTGCAAAGGTTTTCTTTCATTGTGCCTTGATACGCCACATTTTTCGAGGACAGCAGCAGGTTGAAATAGTACAAACTGCATCATATGGATACTGTGTATGGCAGGGGTGCCCAAAGTCGGTCCTTGGGGGCTGCTGTTCTGCAGATTTTCCCAATGTTTCCTGCTTCAATACACCTGACTCAAATGAAATAGATCCAACAGCCAATTACGTTTTGCACAAGGACTCATCAATTTGAATTAGGTGGTTTTGGAGCAGGGACACATAAAAAACCTGCAGGATTGAGGCCCTTGAGGACCGGAGCTGGGCACCCCTGGTGTACGGTAAACAAGCTGACATCATGTACATACAATGCTGATCCTGGGCAGATTAGATTTATTCTCTCCTATTTCTCTGTGTTTCTCAGAAGACATCAGATATAGTAACAAATTTCACAATTACACATTTCATAAACTGCTCATTATGGCAGCAGTTTCTTGAAATCTAAATTTCTTGAATCAGCAAAAAAAATGTTGGAGAATGTTCAGAAGGAATACACTGCCGAATACACAGATGACTGGAACATTAGGTCAATTTTGTGATTGTTTTTTTTTCTTTCATCTTTCAGCTTTCAGACTTTATATTACATGTGACCTAAGAGCACACTTTTGTAGGTCATTATGTTGCCTGGATTTCTAATTCAGACACTAAACATTTTCACATTGTCTTCATGTTATTTTACAGTTAAAGCAACAGTGTGAAAATGTATAAGACCATCATGTGTATTTGTTTTACTGCTGAAGTGTGTGCTCCTGAGGAATCCCCAGGAGTAAGACAAACGAGCCTCAGGACAGATGATTTAGTAGACTCTCAGCTCTCAGTCATTATCTCTAGTACCAAATCTCATAAAAAATGCTGTTGGTTTCATTGGGGGATGCATCCTGACACCCATCTCCAGGGCTTCATAAAATGCTGCAAACACTCCCAGTCACTTCCAATAACCATCTGACGCAGTCCAAGTGCTCAGGGCAACAGGTTGCAGGAATACAAATGTGTTTCTGATATGCAGTGTGTTGTCTATGCTGAGTGTTTAAAAAATCTTATGCAAGCAAGCTGGACAGATATGCATATTATGATTATTCAAGGATTTGGCCAAATGCCTTCAGCAATGACAGTACGCCGATGATTTCTGTAATCACTTTGAGGTAATTATGCAGCAATACGCTGAATGAAGTCCTCGGGGAAGAACAGAGAATACTTTCTGTGGTGCCACTATGTGATCACAGCTCCCCAGTGACACCTACCATACTTTGCAGCAGTCCTTTGTCACAGAAAAGCTCCAGCTCGACACATCAAGCATTGAGGGATGGATCCTAATGCAACGCTGCAGCATCAAATGCAAAGAGGTGTGCATGCATTACCGCCTGCTTTAGATTTGACTTTGTTATTGTCTCACTGACCCTTTTATTTTAAGTGAGAGGAATTATTTCAGTGCAGTTTGGAAACACTAAAATCTGTTGCCAGGCTCCAATTAAACTGAGACCTTTTATCTCAATGATCCCAAAACACAGAATTAGAAAAGGAAAGGAAGCAGAAAAAAAAAATATTTACATGCCTTAATTCACTGTAGTTTAACCTAAAATATTTCATGGTCTTGAACTAATTTGATAACATACAGTTTATTTATTTTTACCTTTTAAGTCAGCAACATATTTCAATAAAGTTAAGAACTGGCAATTGAGGCAAGGCAGGTTTTTTATAGCATATTTCATGTACAAGACAAATAAAACATTAAAAGCATTACATTAAAGCAGGGTGCAAAGGGTGCAAATATTTAAAAAGTACATTAAAAATAAAATTAAAAGAAAAATTAAAAGAAATTAAATAGAAATCAATAGACATGGACAACAGAGTACATACAGTGGCTTACATATCGTTGTCACCATGTGATAAAATATATTCAGAAAGAACAAAGGGGGCAAAACTTATCTTAATTAAAAGCAGTGGCAAAAAAAAAGACTTCTTAGACTTAATTTAAAAGAATTAAGGTTTAGCAGACTTAAGGTTTCTTGCAGTTTCTCTGGTAGATATTTGGTGTGTTAAAAAGAAAAGTTTGGAGTGTGTAAATAACATTTGTGGACCCAAATGCGGGAACTGAAAGCAGACACATGCTGGAACAAATGTTTTATCCTAACTACAGACTGACACAGGACTGAAAAACTAAACAGGTATGTACAACACTGAAGAAACCATGAAAGAGTAACTGAAACCAAGAGGTAACCTATATGTACACTGAGGACATCTAACAAGGAGCAGGTGAAGTGAATTTGCAAATTAGACCAGGTGAACTCATGAAAGAAGAACACACAAGGGGAAAAACTACAACGTAAAACAGGAAAGACGGAACTCAAAATGGCAACAGTAACAAAACCCAAACCAAACTTCACAGATCATTACAGTAAAGGACAATGGCACACGCCTCCATCATCAAGAACACTAGGCAGTTACAAACCGAATGCCATGCAAGAGACAAAAAATCATCAACCCCACAGCAACCCAGAGTCAAGGTTACTGTCTTGTTGAGGGCTTGTAAATAATCAAAGAGGAGCGTGTGTATGGTTTTTGATATCAGTAATAAATTAAATATAAATAAATGAATAATATTGGTAATAATAATCATGATGTCATAAATATGATGGATGCATACTGACAGGATCTGACAGCACATTTCAGGCGTCAGTGACAAACGGTTTCCGCTCAGTAAGCAGGGATGATTTTGAGATGAGGGCTGAGGCTGGTTCCACTCAAGCTGTCACAGAAAGCTGGCAGCATCAGTTTCACTGACACGTCTGAAATTAGCTTTGGTCTACCTGAGTGTGAAAATCCGGATTCAGGTCGACCTTTAGCTGCCCGATTACTTAGAAGAAAGTACAGAAAAGTGGGAGAAGCAGCAGCTACAGAAAAAAAAAAAAAAACAACAGGAACAAACTACATGTACAGTCTTGGTGGCTCACATTTATTCATCATGTTTTAAAATTAGTTAAATTTCTGTCAATGAAAAGCTGTAATAATTTCAGGATTTTTTTTCTTTACGTTTTAGGCAGGAGGCAATCTCTTCATCTGTCATGTGCTTTCAAAAGAAGCCCTGGGCAAGTCATTTGCATTGGCTGCAAGGCTTTCTTTAATATGTTAGTCATAGTTAAACTTCCTTTACCGATTATGCTTCAAACACTTTCATTTCCTTTTGTTCAAAACATATAGATTGAAGATTTACACCTACGGTGCTCAAAATACCAAGGACAAAGCTCACTGGTTAAAATCTAAACAATAAAGCAGATGCTATGATTTGCACAAACATAGATGCCATCCTCCTTGGCAGAACTTTTCTGTTTGGGCTTTGAAAATCAAAAGGCTTTCTAGTAGCTAATGTGATTTTCCATGCATTACTGTGCTGGCTGTAGCTCTTACATGACTCTCTTAGAAAGTGGGTTCACTGTAAATCCTCAAGGCTGTTTTGGACGACTGTTGTTCTTCGGAAGCTGTAAATAACACACAGCCCCTAGAGCTGTGTGTATGCCATGCTTGCCTTTACGTGATGATATTATATGTGATGCAATGCCTAAAAACTAAGTAATTAAATGCTACTAATATATTTTGGATATATCAAATACATCTGCTCAGAAGGATAATGATGGGTGTGGTATTATGCATGCATTGACTGCATGACTACTTTGTGTATTCAGATATATGGGAAACATAGCACAAGGTGTATTTGTTGTATATTTTCTATCTGAAAGACTGTAATAATGTTTTTTTTCTTTCTCATTCTCTTACACTTACTATTTATTTTGAGGTTTACACACTGGCAATTAGTTCATCTACAGCATGTTCCAAAGTCTCCTTTGATGAGAATTTTTGAGCTGATGAAGGTAATATAGCTCAGACATCTGTAAAGGTTCTTGTTTATCTTGGACAGGCTATCCAGCGTTGGCTGATAAAAGTCAACTGGACTGGGGTTAGCTTCTTGGAGACGTTTGAGTCTCATCCAGAAAAGCTTCCATAGCTTCGAGGGAGATAGTGGAAGACCTTACTTAAGTAGTCTGTGAGGCCATTGATGTTTAAGCCCCATTTCCATCCATTCTGTTAGGGTCCCAATCTTACCAATCTGGTAAGGATATGGTTGGCTGTGGAAACACAACAAAGATCAGGATTTACCAAATCAAAGAACATCAAACCATCCTGTCCCGAGTTAGACTTCTTGGTGGAAATGGGGCTTTTGAGTCCATGACCATTGCTGAAAGCCATGATTTGCCCGAGGTCTCGTTAAAGAGACTATTGTCCATGGTTTGTTTTGTCTCATCCCAGTAGGGCTGGGCAATATGGCCTAAAAATACAGTAAAATCTCAGACTTTTTCAAACCAAATCAAATTCCAGATTTTGATCTTTTTTTTTTTTCCATCTGGATCTTTATCATTCGGGATCCACTGTGGAAATAATTCCCTGATGTTGGTTCTTAACGAGGGTTTGTGGGCTGAAGGTGTGTTCTGCATCTCGAAGAGAGCAGCATTTGTCCCTGCAGTTATATGCACAGCTAAATTCCAGGTATGAATGAAACTTAACTGAATATCTGTTATTGCTTTAAAAAAAAAAAAAAAAACATTCTGGTGCCGAGGGAGGGCTGAGCCCACTGCCAACTATGGAAGCCCAAGGAGAGTGTTTGCGGTGCATATGAAAGAGGAAAAAAAATCCACATTTTCATAAAACTAAATAATAATAAAAGGAAAATTTCATTAATCGAGTTTATCAATTAATCGCCCAGCCCTATGTCCCAGTTTGAATTAATCTACGAAAGTAAATTTTTTAATTATGTTTCTGCTTTTCATCTCCATGTCATTTGTTGCAAGCTTCTCCCAAATGTCTTGTTGGTTTGTAGAGAAGAGTTTTAACTACTTTGGAAAAATAGTGAAATTACTGTTGTGGTGCCACTTATTGTTTACTGCCATTCGAAAATATGTTCTTCCAGACTACATAGGGATTTCCTTTTCAAATAAGCATGTAACATAGTCATTATCTTTTTGGGTTTGTGTTTTCTTTTAGTTTGTTCCGGCAAAGCTCAGGTGTGCAGATGCTCCTGCATTTACTGTACCATCACCCTTATAGGATTAGTTATGGCAGTAAATGAGTCTGTCAAGTAAGGTTAGGCTTCACAACGTTCACTAAAGGCAAAAGATCCCTGAGCTGACTCATCGGCATTTTTCTTTTAATTTAAGTCAAACCTTACAGGAAATATTTACAGCCTAAAACTGAAATCAAGACACAGACAATTTGATATATATTGATTTTACATCAGCAGAAACTTAACTCTGAAGAACCTTGGAAGAGAAACGTTGCTGAAGTGTCACAAATCATACAAGGTATCCTGCTGTGCTGGAACAACTGAAATGGACCCTGGGTGTCCACAGAGAGAAATGCACTGTTGGCAAAAGCACTGGGACGTTGATGAATGTTGTCCTCTGAGTGCTAGGTAATATTCTCTGATGAGATGCAGCATGTACTCCTGCCCACAAGGTTGTAAGTATCGCAAAAAGTGATGACATAAGGGTGTGGGAGCCTGTTCAGCAAGGCCACAGGAGGAGGACTCAGTCACGAGAGTAAATGTACAAACAACTGGACTGAAAAAATATAACATTTTGTTTCTGTTTTTGTTTATTTTTGTTCCGGAGATCATTAACATTATTATCTCCTGAATACATGCTTGAAGGGTTTGGCATATTTTTATAAACTTGGACAAGTAAGTTCCCTATGTTTCTGCTTTATTTGAAAACCACAAAAATCTGACTAGCTTTGTGGGCTATGTCCACATCCATAACAATATCCTGACTACTGACCTCAATCTAAATAAGAGTGTACTCTGATTACAGTGGTTACATGAGTTGCAGACAGAAAAAAAAATCTTTTATATTTTTGTTTGCATGTTACAGAACAAAATCTAATTGGTGATCCCTAAGCAAGGTTAATGCTTGGGCCCATTCGGTGTTAATATAATCATTCTTTGAAACAGAACATTGTCTTCCGGGGTTTCTTCCCAAAGTTTGTGCTAAAGACTACGTCCTACTCCAAAAGCCCAAAATATTCTAGAACACGGTCTGTTACAATCATATCCCATCATCTTTTGCTTTTGAACACAGTGTAATAATTAGTAGCAGACAATCGACTTGGATGCTGAAGGTGTGAAACACACAGTGTGTCCATTGTGGACACTGGGCAAGTTGCCAACTCATTAGTAACATGTGGCCACAACTTAATTATCTTGTTTCCATGCACAAGTAATCCTTGGCTATTTAATAAACTATATTTTCCTCTGATGTCACCAGATGAGCTCTGCAGAAATTTGTTGAAGCGAATGTTGCCAGGTTTTATGACAAAAACAAGGAATCTTGAAAATATGCCCAAAACACAGAGGCGAACCTAATGTAGATCGTACTAGGTAACCTGGCAACTCTGCAGTCTGGAGCAAGTGCAGTGTGCGTTGCAAGAGTGGAAACTCTTGCAAGAAGAAAAAAATGTAGCAAAAAGAAACAAACAAAAAAAAAAAACGTGTACGTGTATTTACAGAAAAAGATAGCTATACCCCACATAAATTAAAAAATTTATATAGTTCATATCATCATATTGCTGTGCATATCAACGCTGCTTTTATGAGTCATTGCTGGTTTTATATTCCTTCACACAGCGTCAGGTCAATATCAGTTGGGGTATATATTGAGCATCACAAGCAAATCCCTCAAAACAGACTGATGGAAAAACAACAAAACCGATTACAAGCAAACTTTCAAGACTGCAAAAAAAACCTCATTACCCAAGTCTGAAAAAAGAAAACTAAATAAAATGACTTGCACAATACAAACAGTTTGATGAAATAATGATAAGCCCAATTTATTTTTATATTATTGAGGAAATATGCAATATATTGGTGTGTATTAAATAAAACAAAAACAGACAGATTGTGGTAAAATATCTAGAAATCAACAACGATCTTTCTGAGGATCAGGCACAAGGTGTTTCAGTGCCTTCTTGTGGTCACTCCACATTTCCTCCAATCTTTAAGGTTCCCTCTCAGCACTCAAAAGACACAAAAAATCAGACTACGGGAAATATTACACTGAAATTACTTCAGAAAGGGCTTATTTGGCAAACAGGAACATTTTATTGTTTCCTCTGTGATGAATCATGGATAAAGCTTCTAATCTCATCGCAGAGCTTTAAGAGCTACAAAGGATATTTATTGCATAACGAGTTATGCAAACACAAAAAATTATCCCTATCATCTCCAGTAATCACAAATAAACTGTTTTCCCTTTGTGTCTGTTTCTCCCCTTTATATTTTACTACAGATGCTTACAATGTACAGTAAAATAAAATGTACACATCTGATTTCTGGTTTGAGGCCGGACCATTTAGCTTACTAAGATGGGAGGTGAGTGATTATAAAGTGTGGAGACTAGAGAAGAAGTTGGGACCTAATAGAATCGGTCATAATCACACCTGCAAATGAAGATATCTCATCACACACACACAGACGTGTTTACTTCAACTAGTGCAAACAGCTTTCATTATTTAGGTATGTTGGTCATTATTTAACAATGATCACCCAGGATTGTTGTTTAAGGTAAACAACATCCATCAGTCCCCTGCGGATCGGACACATTCGGTCATGGAGTGGGTGAGGAAATAAAAGGAATCCATTTGATTAAGATGACAGTGCAATAAAGTGGGGTGCACAACACTTAACCTTTCATATTCATTCCACCTTGGTATCAAAACTTTAGGATATATTTGGACTAAAAATCCACCACCACTGAGCAATGGCTTCTTCAGTATTAGGTGTACTACATATAGTATACATATCTGCATGTGTGTTTTTTGCACAGTTCCTAAGTCCTAAAATGAGGTTGTCCAAATCTTGTCCTCGAGGGTCACTGCTCTGCAGGTTTTAGATGTTTTCGTACTCACATTATTATTAGGTCATTAACAGGCTTGTGGGAAGCTTGAGTATAAACTTTTAAATAGATCCATTCTAGTCGAATTAGCTGTGTAAGAGCAGGGAAACAGAGAAAATATGGAGGGCAGTGTCTCTCAATGGCTGGATTTGGACAAACCTGTCCTAAAACATTCTGATGGACCTCTGTTAATGTAGACCGATGCTTTTTTTCTCTGACCTCTTTGTGTAAGAGCTAATCGTCAGTGAGGTAAAGCAAATTCAGTCATAGATTAAAGTAATAGCAAAATGTCATTGCTGTAATCTCTTCTTTAAAAGCAGACCTTGGCCACACCAACAGTACATACAAAAAAATTCAGTTTTATTGTGTACTGACTGTGTTACTGTTGCAGTGAAGAAAGCTTGTAGCCTGTCTGGTACAGCAGATAAGTAAAATCTGAATGTTTAGCTTTGCTGAATTTGGAGGATTTGGCAGGTTTCAGAGGAAAAACCTATGTATCATGGCAGGCTGCCTAACATATGTCTTAATTTGCATTTGTAACAGCTGCAAGTATGTTGAAATGTTCTCTAATCCACAGTGACTGCCCTCTTTTTTATTGGGTGTCAAACACATGTGGCCTTACAGCAGAGATGTGATTAAAAGGTGATTATCTAGCACCAAACTGGCTTGTTTCAATGTGTGGGTGAGAGAATCTTTATTGGTCCCAAAGCAACATCTGAATTAACAAATGAGATGCTGGAACCAAAATTTAAATGGGAATAAATATCACTGGATTTTAATCTGTGGACATGTTATTGTTTTTTCTTCTAATGTGGAATCTTTTTATCTAATTGAAATTTAAACAGAACCATTGTCAGGATACACCAAGGAGAAGCCGGACACAAACACAAGTAAGAAGTAAACAGACTTTAATAAAGTCTCAAAGATATACACTAGAAAGCAATAGAGATACTGGATACGATTCAATAACACACAATCTGACAGTCCGGGGGTGAAGCTTATATAGGGAGATGAACAGGTGATGCTGATGGAGCTGATGAAGATTAGGATTCGTATCATGTGTGTCCAAGATGTCAGATGCTGAGGGATGATGGGTATTGTAGTGTGTGACCAGTGATCAGTACTCTGGTGACCTGGAGCGCACCCGAGAGGAGGGCGCAGGCATGACAACCATAATTTTTATATTCAGTCCAAGCCACAAGCAAATAATGCTGAACTTAATGCACATCTTCACAACAAGTCAAAAACAATTCATGGAGATCTACTGGGAATTTATCAGTGTTGGAAATCTAAGTAACAGTTCAGGGTATAATCACATTCAGTAAGGCCATGTCTTATTGACAACATGTTTGGAGGTAATTTTGTTGGGCATAAATCAAAGATATCACACCTACACATACAATACCTGTAAAAAGTTTTGCCACACGTTCCTATTGGATTGAATGTACCTTGGTCTGGTACTGTACATTCATCTATTCATGCATGTCAAAACTAAACACACAAAGTTTGTTCACCATGTTCCCATGTTCTCTGATCCTTTGCTCACCCATAATGAAGTTCTGCCTCTCTATTTTTATCTTTGCATCTGTCTTGCTTTCCTTCTTAATAAAGGTTCAGATCAATACTTTGCCTCGGGCACAGACCTTTGCACTGAAGCCAATTGTTCCAGGAATTCTAACAGCAGAGCCTAGACTGTTTTCTGTGAAACCTGTCTGGTTTTTGCAACCAAGAAAAAGTGCTGCATTTAACAGTTTGATTTAGGTTAGAAAATATGTTTACTTTGCTTAATGTCACAGTTTGTCATGGATACACAATGCCCACAATAAAATCAAGCCAGTCTCAGATTACAGCTACATCAGTGTAAGTTGGCTATTGTAATTTTTAACACTAATCTTTAAGTTTTCTCCTTAAAAAATATGGTGTTTGCATGACCTCAATAAAAAACATTTAGCATGCATGAATTAGTGAGCTATGCTAAGCTGAGGTGACTGCTTGTGATAGCTTTGTTTTTACCTCATAGACATGGAAATGGCACCAATCTTGTTATTCAAGTTGATAGAAGTAACTCAGCAACCAATTAAATAAGCATTAAACCCAGACCCTTTTTTTTTATCTCTAGCGTGCTATATGGATGAGCAGGTGACCTTTATTTAACCTGCAATCAGCAGCAAGGTAAAAAAAATAAATAAAATAAATAAAAAAAGTTGGACTGTACTTACCTACCAAGCTTGCTCTGAGACCAGACAGGCCCAGGATGTTACTGTGAGGATAAAACAAACTAGTGAACCATTAAATTGCAGAAAGTGCTTCTACAGTGTTCTGGGTAATGTGCTGACTCATGCCATCTCTCTCTCTCTCTGGCAGACAGTTTAACTTGTGAGCAAAAGTGAGATGAAAACAGACAACAGAGGCTTATTTGTTTTTGATTATTAGAAAAAGTATCAAGCTGTCATTAGTGTTATACAATGTGAACACATTACTGAAATGTGGTGACAAACAAGGAGGCAATATACTTCAATTCTAACAATTTATCCTCTTATACAACAGAGTGAAAATGCCTAATATGCATTATATATTATGTTCTAGTGTATCAAAGGTAATCTAATTTAACTCTTTGATAGATGCTTATGTGAAAGACACAATAGTTTTGTTGCTGATGACAGGTATTATGTGTAATTTGAATAAGCTGAAAATGCAGCATCTCTGAAACAGCTAAATATAGAAGGAAAGTGATGTTAAATGTCTGTATACGAGTAAAGAACTGACTCCTAAATAAGGTACAGTAATATGTACATGAAAGAAGTGGCAGTTGATCATTATTAACTGTACTTATACAGGATCATTACATTTGGTCTAATGTATACTGTCTATGCAAACAGATGCTACTCTAGATTGTTCTTCCCACTATGTGCATCCAGCTCGGATGCATAAATGAAGGCTGCATTCCACTTCTGCACCCCTGCTTGCCTGTTGGCTGCAGAATATGCTCAAAAACAGAATTTATCAAAGTGGAATGCAGCCTATATAAATCCACCTGTGATTGTTTTGTTCAATAAATTTTAAAAAATGCCTTGAAAATGAACTATCACCTACTATTAATTCCAGTCCTATGACTCTTAAGAGATACTGTGGACATGTTGATATTGCAATGATTTTTATATTTATGTTATATTGTGCAGCCTTAAAGATAGGTTATGCTGTAGAAGTCAGAGTTCTCTAACAAAGCATTATGTAGAACATTACCTTTCATCTGCTGACTTGCCATTCTTCCACAGTGCATTGTGGGTTAGGGTTTCAGTGCATCCCACTATTAATATAACATAAAGAAAATGTGATTGATTTGACCAGACATAGATTCTTAGGATCTATGTTCCAGTTTTTAACTCTCTGACCAAAGTCTTTTTTCCAAATGCACAGCACCTCACAAAGCAGACTGTGGTGTGGTGTGTGTACTGATGCCTTTCTTTTATAGCCACCACTGCAGTTTAAGAAGTTTCTGCAACAACAGCTCTTCTTTGGCACTGGACCACATAGACTTTACACATCAGTTAATTTAAATGAAGTCCAGGTACAGTATAGCTTTACAAGGTCATTTAATTGGACTACTGTGCTTGTCCTAGTATACAGGCATGAGGAAAATCAGTTTATTAACTGAAGTATGTCCAACTCTGCAACAATAGGTGGCAAATCCACCTGTACTGGGTTTTTTTTCCAGTGGACCTTTGACATTAAGACCAAAACACATTTTTTATTAATGTTGTGTAGACTTACTAAGCAGAGCTAAGGAGTCCATAACCTCACCAATGGCTCACCAGTTGTACTCTTTTGAATGTTTGGTAGAAAAATTATTTCATTCATGGAAGATCCAAAATGCCTGCTGTTTTAAGTTTTCTCTGACCCAGACGTTTAAATAAGAAAATCTGGGCTTTGTCATAATCGCTCAGATTCTTGTGCTTGCCCATTTTTCCTACTTCCAACATGTAAATTTCAAGGACCAACTTTACATGTTCTGATCTCATCTTTCACAGGTACCTTTATGACAAGACAATTACTGATGTTAACTCTATATTTCTGTGATTTAATCAAAGGGCTGATTAGTGTAAATGGATATCTCCACAAGCTGCACCATTTACAGAGAAGAATAAAGAGGAACCAACTGGGTGTCGTGTGATTTTCCACAAAGCTGTCTTTGCTATGCATCATTCCTTCTTTGCAGGGATCAAAAGAGTGTCAGAAATATAGATAAAAGAAGAAAAAGAAAAGATAACAGCTAGAACTGGAACTAAAATCTAATTGGAAGGGTTCACATTTAGTGTTGTACATGCATGGCCATCTGTTAACTTGTGATATCTACGCATCACTTTTTGCTTGATTACGGGGCCGCTAATGGGACATTTTTGGCAAGGATATTTTAGGCTGTTGTCTCTGAGGCTGTTCTGATCATTATATGCATAATTAACTTCCCTGGCATCACATACTAACCCAACGAGGTAATAAATATGTTATATTGGAGATTAGGGATGGTGAGGACATGGAGCTCATGCATCTGGCAGAGGAATATGATCACCTCTGAGAACAGAAGATAGAAAATGAGCTATAATATTTTCCTCCAGTGTTTGTTTTAAGACAGGATTGTCAGTTAAGACTGTCGTTCTTGGTAAGATAAAAATAAAAAGGACATATATGGGGGCAAACACATTATCAGTCCCTCTCCTGGTGATTTTCATCAGTTGACTGTTTTTCTCCTATGAAAGGGCTAAATGAGAGCTGTGTCAGTGGTTTATAGGGATGCATAGTTTGTGCCCAGCTGGTCACTCACAAGGGACAGAATTAAAAGCTAAAAATGGAAGCAATTTTCTTCCAAGATTAGCTTCTGAGGAAACAAAGAAAGATGGGTTTAATGAAGCTTTGTGTCACTACAGTTATTAATTTAGAAGTTAGCATCTATTTTTTTTTTTATTATTATTTGGTGTTAAAGTCTTTTAACTTCTGATTAACTTGCAGACTTGTACAGTAATTACTTTGCAAACTGAATAAATAATAAGACCAGAAAAGAACTAATTCTCTGTTTTGTGTTGGGATAGTCAAAGAAAATAAATTAGTGTTGTACTGATAAAGAGATTTAAATAAGCTATGTACTGTATATTTCTCTGGAGCTGTTGCTGAACTGACTTTAGCACTGAACGAATGAAAACACTGCTGTTCAAAGTCTCACATTGTTTACTAAAGAGAGACATCTACTGGAGAACAGGCTAAAATAAACCATATTAAAATGAATGTAAATTGCATGCTTGTGTGGGTATTTATAATTCTAATTTTACATGAAAACAAGTCAGCGTAAGGAGGCGTGTTATTGCTTTCCTCACAGCCATACACATCGTTCTCTCTGACATGGCTCGATGACACCTATTTCTTAGGGCTTTTAAGATGACTGAATAAGAGATGTACATGCTTGCCAGTCCATTACCAATGCATATTACTCATGGCTCCTGGTTTTTGCATATAAAATGAAGAAATGAAGGATTGGTTCTTTATAACAGATGATGTGACGGCACTCAGTGGGATGAAGGTCACTGTGATGGAAATGTGCTGTTACACACAAAACCTGAAAACCATTAATGGTGGGTATTATTAACTCCAAATCTGGGTAATGTCATATAATCTGTCAGTGTATATCCCTTTAATGTCAGAAATCTCTTATATATCTGTATGACTCTATGGTCTTTATGTTCGGTCATTCTGCCACAGCAAGGACTACCCCAATTCCAAAAAGTTGGAACAAAGCAATCTCCAAAAAGTTTGAATCAAGAGAGCAATAGGCAGGAAAACCAAGTGAAACTTAAACAGCTAATTAGGGCTGACTGGCAAAAAAAAGATCACCTTAGGAGGGCAAAGCCTCTCAGAAGTAAGAAGTTTCAACATTAGTTCATGAAATTTGAAAATAATTGTATTCTGTTTTATCTATATTTTTACTTGGTGTCCCAAAAGGTTGGGGGGGGGGGGTTAATAAAGTTCAGCAATTGATACAGATGAAAAGTAAAACACCTCTTGAAAGAAAAAAAAAGTGACAAGAAGAAGTCCTTAAGATTCAGAGTGAGTTTTAATTCTCCATTAGTTGTGATACAGATGATGTGACAAAAAAAAAACAGTTGCCCATCTTTCCCCCCTGGCTTATTTCCACAAATAATTTAGGGGTCTGCTGCCAAAGATGTTGGTGATGTGTTTTGAAACAGAAGCAGCTTTTCAAGGTGATGATGACCCTCTCTGTGAAAAGGAAGAGTAGCCTCTGAAATCCTATTATCCAGAAGCCTGCCTTATTTCATTGCCATCAGCGATGCTGCTCCATCAGCAGCATGGCAACAATTTCCAACAACTGCCTTCACACTAATTCTGCTGCCATGGCCAGACTTGCCTAAGGTGGGGACAACAAGCTCCATTTTCATCTAAAAGGGATTGCTTGATTTGTGCAAAATGCACAAGGTAAAAAAAATGCCTCCTATACACACATAAAAAGCACGTCTTAATTCTGCTTCAGTTTTGTAAAACGATGCAAATAAATAGATGAAACTGTTAAGTGCTGACATTTGCTTTTATTAGTATACATTACCTAAACAACAAAAGAAATAAAATAAAAAAAATAGCAGCAAAAATAAAAAATAAAAAAACTACTAATCATGGAAATTACAGTTATGTGGATATCTGAGTAAAGAAGGACTTACTAAGTGATGAAAGTGGGTTGGCAAGACAATTTTAAGAAAGCATCAGAGGCAGATGCACGTTTGCAGTAACTTATCCCTATTCCAGTTTTTTTTTTACAAACATGAATGCAGATCAAATGTATCAGAAAAAGTAATAAAAAAACATAAAAAAAAGTTTCAGCTTCTGTATTTTGGGAAAATATTCAAACAAAGTTGTCTCTGACTCAATGTCAGAGTTGAAAAATAACATTTGAAGCTATCTGGCTGAATCCCATCCTAACACTATTTTCTGTTACATGTGAAAAGGTGATCCAACTACCAACAAAAATGATGGAGATCCACATCTGGATCTGTTTTTTAATGCAATGGAAGGTTGTGTTTAACATTTGGCAAGATTACTTAATAATGGACGGAGTTGTGATTTTAGAAGTTGATCCTATAGCTGAAGTGTAGAAACATTACCTTAATTCAGAATTTGGGATCTGAACAAAAGACAACCTCAGAACAAACTTACATGTGACAACAACTTTGTGTTCTTTATATTCAGTATATCAACAGGTTAAACAGCTCAGGACAGAATAATAACAAGGCCAGCAGGTTTTGATCTATAGACATTGCATTGTGGGTGACCCAGCCTTTCAGTTGTCCACCCTGTGGTGAAAAACCTGAAAGCTTAAATGCTTCTGGTGGACATTTCATTGTAAAGATTTACCCTGATCAGTAATTTCTACAAAAATATGTGTTGACAGCACAAACGCTCAAATAGAGAACTAAACTGATTAGGATAAACTGCTTGTGCTCCTCCATCCATACAAGCTGTATTTTCACCTGAATGTCTGAGTCCTGGTAGAAGATCAGGAAATGCTCACCGTAGTAGTCATAAGAAACAGGCGACTTTTCCGGCTTCATAACAACAGGACAACTGACACACCTGAAGGGTTTCCTGAATTCATCCAACAGAGTCAGACTCATGATGCAGCAGTTCTGGTGAGGAATCAGAGAAGAAACCTGCATCAGTATAGATTATTACTTTTTTGCTTGTACAATACAGGGAAAAAATCAAAAAATTTTTCTCTATCACACAAGCAGACATTCACAACTGATGCAAAGCCTCCCATGGCTCTTTACCCTAATTATAATCATTAAACTGCATGTTTAACACTGATCATTCACATAACCCTAACCACACCTAATTCTAACCCCTAAAACCAAGTTTTAACCCTCAAAATAGGCATTTTGGACCTGAGAACTGCACTTTGGTCCTCATACTTACAGGAAGTGCCCACAATGTGCTATGCTGCATGATGATTTAAAAATAAACATACACAGAGCTACATTATGAATAAATTACTATTCACAACTACTTTGAAAATAACTTGTGTATATCAGTTAATATATATATATATATATATATATATATATATATATATATATATATATATATATATATATATATATAAAATAACCACATTCCCTTTCCTTCCACCTCTCAGATGACTGCCTCCATTATAGTTGGTATCATATGTCTTCTCTGTTGCTTTAATTTACATGTCCAATAAGCTGTGCTGCAAAAAATGTTGTCATATCCAAATGATAAATGAATAGAACTTGTATATCCATGAATGGCTAAATATAGGAATAGTAATCAGCCTCATGCACATAAAAAAATTGCATGCACACACTTTTGCCTTTGTGAATACTCACGTTTTTGGTGTGAGTGTACTCCTAAAATCTGTGTTTGTGCCATTTAAACTATCAGTACACAAACAGTATGTTCTGCGTAGTGCAGACATGAAGACGTTGTATGGGTCTTGCTATGATTTTAATGTAAAATTAACTGTTAGAAACACACTTTAAGGGGCTTTGGGGATGCATTTTCTTCTTCTGCAGGGCAATAGTAGGACAGTTACAAGCACATGCCATTACCTCTATGGCTCCCTGCAGGGCCTCACATCGCCAGGGCAGGCTGACTCTGCCTGTCAGAGGGGTGTGCTGTGACCGGTTTGTCCTGCTAATGGCAGTTAACTGGATCAGTCCATCAGAGATCTGAGCTGCTCAAAGAAAACAACAGTTAAGCCTGTTTTATAAGCTAACATAAGTAAATACAGCAAAATACTGCTATAAGAGATTATTTAAAATTTCAATAAGTCTGGATTTTCTGTAAGTGAAGTACAAGGCAGATAAATATTATTAAGACTGTGCTAAGGAGGGTAGCATGCCACATAGGGAAATAATTAGGAAAAAGAAAAGTTAAGTATTAATAAAATGATAAATATGAGTAACATCAGTGTAGTTGTTCAAATTTCCCAGTATGTATGCAGACTGTGCACTCCCTAAATTTATAATATGATGACAGTTTTCTAGAAGCTTCACGGGCCTGACAGAAAGAGGAAAAAAAATTGAAATCCCTTTGCTTTGGTGTTATATTCATAAATTTTCAGTATGAGAGACAAAAAGAAATGAGGGCAAATGAATTCTTGACATTTCTCCACCTGATCTTTATTCATGCAAAAGTTACTATACATGTAAATGATCCAATGTGACTTTGTGAGTATACGCATAAATAGATTACCTCTGGGGCAGGAGAGGTTGGAAAAGCTTCCAGACATAAGCTCGCATACAGTGTCGTGGAGAACAATGTGTAGTTTGTAACCATGGAGACCATACTCTGGGTCTATATCATCGAAAGGGGGTTTGACGACAGGCTCCTCATAAGGCCTGGATAAAAAAATAAATAAATAAATTGAGAGAATATTATGAAAAATATATTGCATTACAAAGCCATTTCAGAGGTTTATTTACTTTTGTGGATCCAATCATAGATGCTGTAACACTGCTGTGATCTCATAAGACACCAGTAGAGGGGGGTACATACACACTATGTTGAAGTGTAAGCTTCATAACTCTGAATGGTGTGTGTGTGACAGTGCTTTTTTATTTCTTTTTGTGTGATCAGTGCTGCACATTCAACCCCACACAGCACCCTTAGTAGTAAATATCAAATAACCTGGATTAGATCTTCTCAGATGGATTTGACAAATCAAACAATGTATCTTTACATATTTATATATATATATATATATATATATATATATATATATATATATATTCACATATAGAGGTTCCTACATTTATAAAATCATCAATAAATGTAAGATCATTCCTTTTTTCCTGCCGCTGCAGTGCGTCATAGATGTGTCACATCAGGAGCATCACATGGATTCTTTCAATCATTGAATTCTTTGAATATGAGCCATAACCAAGTGATGTTGACACAATTAACACCATTTAAGATTGTGAGATTTAAGATTGCTCTACACTGCAACTTACCAAATACAACACCCCTGAATGCTTCTCTCCACCAGTCTGTGAAAGTGCAGGGTGAACATGATGAAGGCAACAGAGGATTGGTCCTGCAAAAAAGACACATCACTTAAATTTCTTTTAGTTTTTTTTTTTTTTTTTTTTTGGCTGAATCGGTCACTTTGACATGAATAGGCACACGTCACACTGCTTCAGCTACAAAAAAGCTAATGAATATTAATGGAGAAATGGCATGGCTGCCTGTGAATTAATTACCCTCCAGACACCAATGATGATTCTAGGCTGTAACAGCTTCAGTTGCACCAGTCTGTCCTGGCCAATGACCTGTGCTCTTACAGTTAGAGGAGGCATGTCCACCTTTGCCATGAGGGACCTCCTGCCAAGGTGAGACAAAGTGAAGGATACATTTGGTTTCAGAGAGAGATGAGGAGAGAGAGACGGGTGAATTGGAGTCTGACTGTCTTTACTTGTTTAGGCCGGGAAACCTGAGGGCATTCCTCTGGACACCGTGGAGTTGAAGGGTAGAAATCTGCTCGTAGTCAGGCAAGTAGCCTCCACCGCACCAGCACAATGTCAGAGAAGTCTCGAAGAACTGGGACCAGCTCAGCTCCAAAGTACTCTCATGTCCTGACTTATCAGTGATTGTCAGTTCCCAGGTGACACACCAGTTTCTAGAGGAAGATAACACAATGCTGAAGTAAAGCAAACAGAATTTTACAGGATGGGGTGAGAGCACAGCTTCCATTTCCAACAAACAACACTGAGATTAACAGGTTTTCTTCCTTATTGAGCAGGAAAACCTAAGTTTATGTTCTCAAGAGGAAAAAACTTGAACCATCTATCAATCCAATTCAATGCAGTTCAAATAACTGGGCAGTATTTTACAAAACTGCTTTTAAAATGAGTAGAATTATTAAGTTAATAGCTTTAACATTTTTTTGTCAGCAATAGGAAGTAGCACAACTCCTTTAAGGCTGTTCTCGCTAATGAAATTATATGCAATGGATGACATGAAACTGCAGCTGTTGTGATAAATCTCTTGATCCAGTTCTGTCGAAACTGTGATTCACGGCTGCTCCTACTGTGACGCAGCCAATATCTCGCCTAGGCACCATCCAATATCAATTAAGTGGAGGAACAAAGCTAAAAATTGGAGCAGCCCAGGAGGCCCCAGATGACCTAAGGGATTTTCACTCTGTACTGTCTGTATTTGTGATGTCTTGTGATTATTACCAAGGTAAATCGCATGCTTCTCAGTGTCTCTAACAGACAAATCCCTATGGGGATTTGTCTCAGCTGGTGGTAGGAGAGAGGGAAGAGGAGGTGTGACTGCATGCATCTGTGTCTGTGTGTGTTGGGGACAACGGGTTGGGGGGCTTAGTAATTTATTTCAACAATTCAGACTGCCTCTGCAAGGAACACAATTATTTCTACTTCCCTTCTGTAGCACAGCGACTGCTACAGAACTCAAAATTGAGTGCTGCACAGCCTCTAATCAGAGGTTATAAAAACACAGCAGAAACCACAGTGGAGGTGGTGAAGGAGCTTTCCCTCTGCGTGCTGGCATCCCCTAGAGCACACATCGCATTCAGACACAGACCTCCTTTCTCACCTTTAATAAGACAGTGACAGTGTCATTAAGCGCAATATGAAGAAAGAAAGAAAAAAAACATGCTTTGTTTTTGATTGCAAGCAGCTTGTCTCCTGTCTCTGCCCTTGAATTTTCCCCATAGCAGGGGTAGATCTCAAAAGTTTGACTCTTTTCTAACAGTGTAGGAATGTATAACAGAGCTGCTGCAAGCTGAGAGGGAACAAAGGAGCATAATAAAAAGATAAATTTCATAAGTTTATGCCAGGGTATATGCAGTCTGATCAGCAGACTGAACTACAACTGAAATAAGGTGAAGTAGTATAAAGACAACAAGGGTTCCCAGAGAAATAGTGAAACATCTTTTAGCACCTAAGTGGATGATAATCTTAAATGCTTGAAACAACTCAATTAGCAAACCTCTCAAGAAACGCTTGTTGTGCTACTAAAGTGTCAAGTAAGTGAAATAAAGTGGGGCTGGTACACTGAGCAAACAACACACCTCTAATACTCCATCTAAACTGCTGTTCAAAGGCACCTCTTTTTTTTTTTTTGTCTCTTACTGCACCTGAGAACCTGCTTGGTTTGGCTAGGCAGACCAGTGTGACAGCTGATGCTTCCTAGAAGTCGTTTCCACTTTGTGTCCCGGGCCACTACAGTCGTGAGGTAGCACCACTTCCAATGGCCAGCAGCTTGGTCCTGTTCCTCCATCTTCAGCACCACGTCATCCATGTCGCTAGTTTTCTGCTTTTTGTTCTTGCCGAACTCAGCCATATATCTCTTCATCCAAAGAGCACTGCATTGATGGTATTGGAAGGCACAGAAAATTGACAAATTTTGGTTAGTTAAAACACCAGAAAAGGTTATTTAAGCGATATGAATGGATTGTGTTGCATGAATCTCCTTTGCTAATTTAAGATGCAAACAATTCTTTGACTTGCTCTTGAGTGGATTTGCTCTTAAATTACACTTTAAAGAAATTGAAGTACATTAAAGGACTGTTCAGGAAATGCTGTTTTCTGTCTGGCTTGATAGAGGCAGACAAACATTCTTTAAGAGGACATTTTTTAGATCAATTAATCTGTCAACTGACAGAACATTGATTAACAACTATTTTGATTTCATACTGAAGTGCTTTTAAAGCCAAGGATTAATTAAGCATGAATATTTTGTTTGTTTAGTCCTTGTTAACAGTAAATAGGAGAAGCATTACATTTAACCAAAATGTTTAAGCTGAACTATTGCAATGATCTTGGAAAATGCCTCAGACTTTAAGGGACAGACCAGCCCTTTACATAAGGGAACTAGTACATGCACGAGATTTTAATGGGTTTAAACTAATTAGCAAAAATAAAGTCTATCTGTTGTGCTGCTATCTGGTAAAATCAGCTCCTGTATTTATTTCTGAAGTTTTTAATGTTTGCTTTAATTGTTAGTGTTACGGCCCAAGGCCTGTTCGCCTGTTGCAGATTCTGCAAACACTGCTGTGCAGGAGCAACTCGAGGATTAGCTGCTGCTCCACAACAAGTCCCCTTCCTCCGATGAACTGGACGCTTGCTCTCCCGGACACATCCAGAATGGCAATCCGGAAGGACTCCGCGCCCATAAAAGCTGTGCAGAACCCATCTGTCAGCGCGGCTGAGTTGTTTTGTGACACACAGTGCGCCAGGGTTTGCTTTGTTCTTGTTTAGTAGAAAAACATTGGATGGCAAACCTTTAGAAATTTAGGTTTGATTGTGCTGAGTTTTCAGATCGATTTCGGTTTTGGTGAAGAGACTCTCATTTAATTTGTTTGAACCGCTTTTGTTTTAGCTGGTTCTTGTTTGAGTTTAGTGGCATTTGTGTAAAGTAATTTGACAGTTGACGCATCTCATTAGGAGTCGCTTTTTGAGTTGTTTAACGTGTTCTTTTTTTGTTTTGTTTTTGTTGTTTGTTTCTCTATTGTACCATCCCAGAATTTATCTGGTGGACTTTTGTTTTTCTTTATTTGTAGATCTATTGTAGTTAACCTTATACCTGAGAAAAGACATATTTTGTTTGACATATGCCGGGTTTTCTTCCCTGTTTTTTTTTATAGGAACCTATTTCTGTTATCTTTAAAGATCCCGATGTGTTTTGAGAATATCTTTGTATTTTGTTTTGTTTGATTGGTTTAGGAATAAACTTGTTGTTCCTTTTGCAAAACGCCGGATTTTGTTCCTTTGTTACCTTTACCTGGTCCCTAGCCAAGGGCAAACGTAACAGTTAGTCTGACAAAAAAGTCAATACAACTGTCATCTTGAATTACTGTAACCATATCTCAGTAAACTAACATTTTAAACAAAAAATAATTAACAAAGAAAAATAAAACAAAATAAAATAAAAATTGTGTGCAGAATTATAGTATTGGATATATTTTTTAAATTAATTTCCCCCTAAGGGTTAAAAATTGCATGAAACATTCTTACTTATGTTCTTTTGTTGCTGGCTTAGATGAACATACTCATGTATTTAATATATAGTTTTCACTGAATACAAACAAGCCCTGTATGATACTTACTTATCGTTTCCAAGCTGATAGAAGAGCTTATTGATTTGACTGACGCTGAAAAGTGCAGAAGCATCCAGGTATGATAGAATCTTAATCAGAATCTCATGTGGCAGGCTACAAAAAAGATAATCCAGTATCAGCACAAGGAAGTGACACCAACGTTTGCAGTTTGCAGGACATGCGACAAATAAATATGAATTTATCATCCTAATTAAAAAATATTGTCCATATCTGTTAATGAGAAATATTGATCAGGCCTATCATATTGCACCTGTCTGAGTTGGTGATGCAACGCTGGCCAATTAAAGTATTTGAGTGAATAATATATTCATGTTTTAACTTTCTGTCTGAGCAGCTAATGACATGTCACTGCATATCAAATACCAGATTACTTTAAGGTTGTTAAATCGCATGAATAAATCATACTTGTCTGTGTTCAAACAAGTGAAGTGACACAATGTTAGCTTAAAATTCATATTAATCAACAAGTTACTACTACTACTACTACTACTACTACAACTACGACTACTACTACTACTACAACTACGACTAGTAATACTACTACTACTACTACTACTACTAATAATAATAATAATAATAATAATAATAACATTAACAAAATACACAGAATGCATCTCAGCTAAAGTTAAACTGATCAGAATCAATAATTCACTGTAACAAGCTAGCATTTGGATATTTCCTTGACTATATATACACTAGTATAAGTTAAAAAGAACAACACTAACTTAGATATGTCAGTGTTTTTTTTTTTTTTCTTTCTTCTTTTTAGGTTTCTCTGACAGTTGGTTTATTTAACAGAACATATTTAAAAAAAAGAAAAGATCTTCAAAACTTATGTTAATATAACCTCATCTGGGATTCTGTGTAAAATAAAAAAAAAAATAAAAACAGATTGATCACCAAATCTCACAAATATTAAATTCATAATGGCACACAAAAGACAAATCAAATGTTGAAAGTGAGGCATTTTGCTAATTTAATAAAATATCATCTTTAATTTGATGGAAGGAAAACATCTTACATCTTACACCAATAGCTGGGTCAACAAAAGCTTAAAATCTGAAAAAAAAAGAGCTAAAGGAAAGTTTTGAAACTAAAAAAGTAAACTGGAAGCAGGTTCAGCACACAACTGTATGAAAAGAGCACCTTAGAGAGGCAAAGCATCTTAGAAAGCGTGATTCATTCATCTGCAAAAATGTAATGCTGGCCAGATGTGTTGATGCTATTAAATCTATGATAAGCTTATATTTTTCAAGAAATAGTCAGATGTCACATTTAAGATTTTGCTATGTTTTCTATGTTCTATTCTTAGTACATTTTTTTTTATAAAATGAGCAAATCGTTGCATTTTGTTTCCATTTTTCACACCAGCTCACTATTCTGATCCTTTAATCAACACTTTGTATTAGCATTAAAGTCATGTGCATACATAATTAGATATTTTCCACATGTTGCTTTCGCAAAGGTATGATTAGTGTTAAAAAAAAAAGACAGAAAACAGCAAAAAAGACAGAAAATCACCTAGACTACCATGTTCAAACACTGACTTTCTGCAATCAGCAGAAGTAATAACTTTGCTTTAACATAACTATTGGGAATTATAAATAAAATAACCCTGTTTAGATTAAATAAATACTGTTAAATAAGCAGTCTCCTCAGAATAGCAGTGTTTGAACTACTATTCCATGGCAGCAAATTGCTGACTACATTCAATGGGAAAGTCTCAAACACCTCATTGCAGTGATTTTTAATTAAGGTAGTTGTGTTTTACTTATATAAATCTCGGCAGTTACAGGGCTATATAGTCTTGATTTGCCAGTTTCTGAACCGTCTGCTTCAAGAGCAGAATAACACAAGTTTTCTTGCTTTTTTTTTTTTTTTTTTAGGGGCTTGTTCTGACAGATTACCTTTCCATGAAGTTGTGAGTGGACGCTGGAGATGATTTGTCAGCTCTTTTGCTTGTCCTCACTGCCCGCAATCTGGAAACAGCTGCTTTCGAAGCCGCCATTTGTTTCACTGCGCTTGACGTGTTTGTCAAAGATACAAGAGAATTTATAGGCAGCCTGGAAGGAGGTCATGAAACGTTCAAAGTCACGTTTCTTTGGCGTTTCTTTGCTAACAGGCCTTTGAGATTAACGTTGGGAAAACGGACACTGCAAAAGCCAATGTAGAAACTTAGTAATTCAGATAAATATAGAGAGTTTCTACTTTTTATTCAAAGTCATCTCTACCGGAGTGAATGATTGCCCGCGTCTAGTCGCCATGGTGACGTCCGTTGAAGTTCTTTGCCCGAGCAGAAACATAACTTCCGGTAAGCAAACGCACCTTCAAATTGTATTTTCCTACACACAGTGTGAATTTGCAGTCTTTGACATTACCTAAAATAATAAATAAGTAACTAAGTAGTAGGTAATGAAGGTAAGTTACATGGCTGAATAATACGATTAAGGCCATTCACAATGATACTTTCTGAAAGGTTTACAATTACAATCCCTTACAGTCAGTAAATAACATTTTCTTTAATAACTCTGAGGACTTGGTCTTGACTTTACATTTGCCAATAAAATTCATGTTATGTAGATAGAAATAACAAAGACTAAATCATACAAGCACACAATAGAAATTAATATGAAAATAAGACATCTTGTAATAACTTATGATTAACTGGCAATCAGTGAGGAATATGACTGGATAGAAAAGTGCATCCCTGAGAAGTTCCCCTCATATGTCTTTCTTTTGGGGGGAAAAGTAAATACACGGCATCACTGTAATGTATTTAAAAATATAGGTCACTGAGTTTTAACAAGTTGATAAAGTTTTCATATCTAAAATTACTTCTTGTCAGTGAAATGATTTTAAAATTTAGAAGCATGGGAAATATAGCAAGGAGTGTCACTCATGAAGACTGCAAATCAGCTAGTCCTACAGACTTGGTTACATATTTTAGTACCGTTGTTTTGACGTATTGTCCTTGATAAATACATTTTCAATGAATTAACAAATAAATAAGGTGAATATTTTTTAAACTTTTAGATGACTTTAAGATGAGTCTGGGTTCACACCTCTGGGAAAGGCTGTAGTTTAATTTAAGTTTATATCTCATCAAGAAGTATAATTAATTTTATGCTAAACTTATTTAATTTGTTTGAGCATCATATTTGCCACAGAATCAAGCTGGAGCAATAACATTCATTCCAAATATATTTCAATACTAGCTAAGTGTTTCTTTGCTCTATCTTTTGAAATCAGTTCATTTTATGGTTAAGTATTCAAAGTGTTCTTTAAATATATATTTTATTTAAACATCAAGTTTACACAAATAGGTCATAACTGACTCGTTTATTTAAATGTGATTTAAGATCAAATTACTTAATAATAAGTTGTTCCAAATAATTACTTTAGCAATGAGTTGGGCCAAACACTAATACATTTAATATTTGCAACATTTAGCTGTTATTTGTAGGAAAATTGGATTCCCAGACTCAGCGGCTCATTTTGGGCCCATGTTGTGCATCAGAACACGAAAGCAAAGGGTTAAAAAAACAAAGGAAAAAAATATTTTTACACAGAACACATGATGCAAGGCAGTAAAACATCTCTGTCACAATTTTTTGTGTTGCTGGAATTCATTTCAAAATGAGAATAAAGTTGTTTGTTGCATTTCATATGCTTTGTACATTTTTTTCAATAAAATACAGTCTTAAAATTTATTTGGTTTTATTTAGATTTTTTTAATTTGTGTATTTATTTTACACAAAGGATGTTCTGTACTTGAGCATTTTGACATTTAACATTTTCCACCTGTTTTATTCCAATTTCAACCATAATTCTGACTGAAACATAAAAATTTCAGCAGCCTAACTAACTTAAAGGAAGCTGCTTTCATTCTACCATTAAACTGAATAACAGAATCCAGCCTGGAAAATGTGAGAGCAACTATTCACACAAACTAATACCTGTTACACGAAAGCCTGCAGTATTTTCTCTCTGGGTTACCAATATAACGCCTCATCAGGGTATTAGCCCAAAACTAGCAGGGGAGGAACAAGCAAGATTGATGCCATTTGTCTCCTCACACATGCTAAGATAGAGGTCACGTCTTACTGATGTAAGACAAGACAGACATCACGCACTCTGTCTATCTCTTTCTTCCTCCCTGCACTGAGACTGAACTCACAAATGAAGCAGTTTGAGAATCTGACCTCATTTCAGATATAAACAGACAGTGTCATTTATAGCTGCAATCAGACAGATGGACTTGCAGACAGATGGACAAGCAAATATCCATTTTAAAGTGGACATTTAACATGGTGATGTGAGCACACAGAGGATACTTGTGGGTTTATCAGTGTATGGATGCTTTCTTGTGACAGTAAAGTTGTGAAAGAAATTACTTTCATGAGCCAAATGTAAAATATAAATACATGTCTGATATGTACAGAAAACACGAAGCAAAGCCGATCAAAGATTAGTCATCTGCTTTGCAAAAGCAGATGGTTTGCTTTACGTCCCAACACACAACCGACCTCTAGGTATCTGGAAGCTTGTAGGCTTTACTGGCTGTCATGGAAAATAACCATAACTCTGTTGTCAGTCTAGCCGATCAGCTTGCCTGATGGAAGTGAAGTCCCTTTCAGGGCAACAGCAGCCTCTGGTATAGTAATGCTATGTAGGCCACATCCCCTTCCCGTGCATGTCCCCCGTACTTGACATTTGATGTTTTCTGTAGTCGTGTGTCCTTCTGAGGGCCTGGGGACAGTTGTGGCTCTTGGATACCTGATGTCACCCTTCCGCATGATTTGTCGGGAAGCTCTGACAGTGCAATGTTTGTCAAATGTGAAGGAAGGATGGGGGTGTAACCATGATTAAGTCAATAATTAAGTCTTTTCTTTTAAATGGAGAAATCTGAATATTTTGGGATTCTGGTAGACATTTCATGTGTCACAGATTCCTGCTTCTGTCTAAGCTTATTCTTTAACTTTAGATTATCTGCTACTTGGAGTCAAAAATGTGCAGCCTACATACTTAGATCCAATGAATTCCAGTCCTGATGAGTAGAATAAAAATAGTTCTTTCTTCATTGCTTGAGCGGATGAAGTTGAAGACAGTCTATGCACTTCCTCTCAGTTTGCATATCTCTAAGTAGGGAAATGACAGCTCATTAAAGGTCTAAAGTGAAGGTTTGCCACTCTTGAAGCCCACTCTTATACCATTCAGGGCTGTGGAGAACTGATAGGGACCCTCTACACAGCTCTTCAAAGGATGATGACATGTCAGGACTTGAAAGGAAAAGGTTAAAGGTGCACCAGAGAGGTGCAGGTCATTCTCTGTGAAGTGAGCATTTTTTGAAGTGTCCCCAGCTTTCAGCTTGCCTATTATATCTTTGTTGATTTTCAGTGTGAATCATCCTCTGATTTGTCTATAAAGACATCTATTAATAAAATGTGAAAGAAAAGTACCACAGGGGTTGTTTATTTTAATTATTTTAATGCATTGGTATATTTTTTATTCTAATTTCAACTGCAGAAGCGCGTCTTGCACGAATAAAATCCGCCACTGGATGGCGCACAAGTATCTTTACTGGACTTGTCTAACTGTTAAGTCCCTAAATTGGTAACATATAAATGCATTCTGAATGTACCATGCCACAGCAGGGTTATCCAATGCAGCCCCCTTCATTTCAGATTAATCAGGGCGAGAGATGAGAATATCACAGCATATTAATGACAGACACTGAGAGAAAGTGATCCTCGGCGTCCTCAGGGGGTCCTGAGTTCACAGGACTGAGTTGATTAATATGTAAACAAACCCATTAGACCACGCATGTGCTCTTAATTGCAGGCCATTTCTGGGGAAGTGTAGTTGCAGCAGCTACACACAGAAATGGGCGTGAGTTGTCCCTCGAAAGGTAGCCAAGAGACTCGTGCGTTTTTTTTTTTTTTTTTTTTTTTTTTTTTTTTTTTGTACGAACGATCTGAGCGCTCACTCCAGTCTGGGAGAGACAGAGAACACAACACCGGGATGGAAGGCACAGGTACGTTGAGCTTTACCTTTTCTTATTTTCAAAGAAATGCCTGAAAAGTGTTTCTTTTAGTGTATTTTCCAACACGGCGGATGGGACATAACGATAGCATAACATTGTTGCTTTTAATTTAGCAGAAAGTGCTTTACAGCTGCAAAAATGGTTCATTTGATCTAAACCAGGCGGTTATGAAATGACTCGTGAAATCAGTTTCAGTAGTTTTATCTGTTAGTAGTTGCTGTTCATTTTACGCATGATGCCATTGTTACGCGCGCAGAATGTGTCAAGTTTAGTGACTGAAATATTAAAAAAATTCCATCCATGCTGTTGTCTTAAACGACAATTACAACTTTTCCTCTTATATCATCAGGGTTTACAACAGTAGCTGTTTGAATACTCTCCCAAAATCAAGTAAGACGCACAGGAGGGAGGGGAGTCTCAACCAGAGAGAGTCGGGGTGCGTCTATGTCAGAGAGTGTTTGGGAGAGTGAGGGAGCATCACTGAGAAATAGAGTGGGGAAGTGAGAAGGGGGACTAAGTCTGGACCAGGTGATCGACAAACCTCCAAGGGGCTGCCTGGTTGTATCATTGTACACGGGATCAGTGATCCAACCATGGTGCCAGCGCGCTGCATTGCACCGTGTGCCACCCTGGCACTGGCTCTCCTCTTGGGATGCGGCGTGGTTCTCTGCCTCGGCCAGAATGATACGGAGCCCATCGTACTGGAAGGGAAGTGTCTAGTGGTGTGCGACTCGAACCCTTCTTCGGACGGAGCGGTGACTTCCTCTCTTGGCATATCAGTCCGTTCCGCTGGGGCAAAGGTGGCTTTTTCCGCCGTGCGTGGGACCAATCATGAGCCGTCAGAGATGAGCAACACGTCCATGACCATCTATTTTGACCAGGTGAGGTGTCCACTCAATTTAACATATCAAATCTCCCAACAATCTATATAAATGTATATTGTTTCCTACATCTTTGCGCAGTTGCTATGATCTATTGCACTGTGGGTGTGCGGAACTTGTTTGGCATGTTTGGATGATTTCCTATTACTTCTGACGCTGTGTGTGATCTGAGCCTTGAGCATCCCTTTCCCACAGAACACCGAGTAGTTTCCCCTTTGTAACGGGTCCAAATAATGCTGTGCGTAATTGGCGTGATTAAGACAGGCGCTGCCAAAAAGGACAGATCATTCAAGCAGAATCATTTATCAGATAAGCGGACACATTTACATTTCAGTTTTGCAAAGCTGATTAGCTGTTTCAATACGACTTGACGGCTGATGTCCTTGGACAGCGGCCTGTTACATGCATCAAACTGGGAACCCTCCCAAACTGCGAGTGAGGCGCAGCCTAAAGCATTTGGCAAACCACAGCCAGGCTCTCTGATGTACCTTTTTGCAGTCACTATGCAAAGCAGGCAAAAGTGCACAATTACAAAACAGCTGTTTTGTTGACTGATGCACGCAGATAGAAAATTTAAATGGGGCACATTTAATTTTGCGCTGTTTTTTTCTTTTTGGTCACAGGTTCTAGTGAATATCGGCAACCATTTCGATCTCAAAGCAAGTGTTTTCCAGGCTCCAAGGAGGGGGATCTATAGTTTCAGCTTTCATGTGGTGAAGGTCTACAACAGACAAACCATACAGGTGAGCAATTATGAAATAGTTGGTCTGCATTCAGCATTTAAGTGACTACATTTCTGTGCGCTCAGACTCAACTCCGAGCTTGTTTCTGCTTATCCTTACAGGTTAACCTGATGCAGAATGATTATCCAGTTATATCAGCATTTGCCGGTGACCAGGACGTTACAAGAGAGGCGGCCAGCAACGGAGTACTGCTGATGGTAGAACGGGAGGACCGGGTCTATTTGAAGCTGGAACGGGGCACCCTTATGGGCGGATGGAAATACTCCACCTTCTCAGGCTTTTTAGTCTTTCCTCTATAATCTGCGACGAATCACGTCGCAAGGGACTCTTAATTAAGCCGAGGAACAAAAAGAAAAAAAGAAAAACAAATCAAACAAAAAAGAAAACGGAAAAAAAACATGCCATTTATTTTTAACTTAAATAACTGTCAGCCAAGGAAGCCGACAACTTTCTGTACACTCGTCTACTATTCAGTCAGATATCAACATTCCCTTGGAGTTTCATATATTCAAATCCATCAGTCAACTTTAACGCAATCTGGATGACTAAAAATATTGATCGGCCAGTGATTGGCATGTGCTTGTCGGGTATGTGGATTTTTTTTCTTCTTCCTTGCCTGGAAAACAAACTTTGCCGACAGAGAAACGGGTTCACTTGGGCCACACGGACAAGGGAGAGGATGAGGAGTGGAGGAACTGATGTCCTGGACAGGCCGACTGTGTTATGCTCTATTTTATGTTTGTATAGCCTTAAAGAATATATGTTTTGTTTTTTTTTCATCTTCTTTTTGTCCAGAGTGAAGTATATGGAATTATGGACAACCGGAGAAGAAGTGCTTTCACGCTCAAGGCAATTTCTTTTGCACGAATGGAAGTTTCCTCTTTCTGTTTTGTTGTGCTGTCAATGGTGTTGCGTTTGGATGCTGAACATAATGAAAATAAGCCAAATGTAGGCCGCAGACAAGTTTATTAAAAGAGAAAAAAGGCGACATATCTCAGCCATCAGCGATGACTTAGAGCCCTCTCATTTATATAAAAAAATCTAATTTATAAAGTAAATATTCGCAATACTGTGTGTTCTACATTTCGGAATCTGCGTAGCTTTGACTGATTTAATGTTCAGTGACGTTGCTCACCAAATGTATATTGTGAAGATAATAGAAGAGTCCCTATATGTCCCGCTTAATAAAAGATATTGTACTGTATAGGCTAAGTGCATTCATCCATTGGTATTCATATGATTGCAATGAAAAAGTAAACAAAAGGAAATGCCTCAAGAAGAGACCAAGAGCGGGTCACTTCAGTCGCTCTCCGTGGTGCTGAAATACACTAATAAGCCGTTTAGTCATGCATTGACTTAACACAGGATCTCAATGAAAAAAAAAGGAGAGAATTAAGATCAAATGTAAGAGAATTACATTTAAGTGCCCCTCCTTTTTTATAGTTGGTTGAAAATTTTTTATTGTATTACTGTATTAGTTTATACAATGTTGAATGCAAAGCTTTGCCAAATAGCAGCTTGCAGCTCTGTAAAGCTACACATTTTTTCAGTGCAGTTTCCCACATAAGTATACATTTTGATGCGACAGGCAATTGAAACATCACAAGATGCAAATTTAAAAAAAAAGAAAGAAAAAAGAAAGAAAAAAGAAGTGGAAATCATCTGAGGTATGGGGTAATATAACCACAAAGTTTCCACATCCTGTGGTGCAAGTCTGCTTTTTTAATTACATAATTTGAAACCATTTTGTTTGAAAATCAACCAGTTTTTGGAAATTTCCACCCACCTATTCAAGCAAATATGCACAAATAGACACACACACACACACACACACACACACACACACACACACACACACACACACCCTCCCTCTCTGTCCCTCACACGCCCCTTCAGTCCCAAAACATCATCCCTTTTCGTCTTCTAAATTATGTTCAATGCAACACCTGAGTCAAGATGACCCAAACCAATCGCAGCAAAGGGCTGACCTGTGCGGTTCTTTTACTCAATTTTCATTACTCATTACTCATTTTTTTAAAATAAATGCTATGCTTCTAGTCATACACTGTAGCTGAAAAAGAAAACAAACAAAAAACAACAACAAAAACAAAACGAAAAACAACAACTTGTTTGTCCATGAGAAGGTTTAGAGCAATTTACTAGTAATAATATATTCAACCATTTTTTTTTTTAAATTTGTGTTTTAAAATATAAAAAAACTTATTGTGGAAACCATATCATAAATGTACAAAATATGAGAAACCCTGGCTTTTTTTTAAGACCAACAAATGAAAGCCCTAACCCTTTGTTGATTTGTATTTTTAAGTCTGTGCCAATTACAGGGAGGTTATAAACTTGAGGAGCAACCAAGGTGTTCACTGAGGAAAAAAAAGCTTGCTATCAGAAAGGTGTCCCTGCTGTTTTGAACAGTCTCAGAAAATTGCCTCAAGTCTTTAATTTTGCAGGTCAAGATAAGTGATCTCTCTGATGTGGGTCTGTTGGGTAAAAGTCTGTTTACTTGTGGTTCAGATGATTTTGGAACAGTTGTGTTACGAATATTGTTCTGTAAACTCTGGGAATGTCATCCAGTGCACAGTAGAGAGACATCTATTGGCATGTTGTATGGAAGCTGAGATTTGGTGTGTTTACAAAGCGCAGAGGAGTAGGTGCATATATTGCGGGATATTTGGAAAGATAATCATGTAGGACAAGGATGAATATAAAACACAATGAAATAATGTTGAATGAGAAATATGGATATCAGGCTTTTGGTTTTCGGTTTAAACTTTTTGTTTAGATTTTCCATGGATGATTTGCTAGTAATGAAATCATCTCATCCTCTGGCAGGGGAAAGAATGAAAAGTTCTTGATGGCTTTAAATAACCTTTAGAGAGTGTGTCAATCTTTGAAGGTAAAAAAGAAGAAGGGCCAAGAGAATATCACTGAAATTGGACAATTTTGTGATTATAAGTCTGTTACCTATTTGTGTCAGTATTAGCAATAATTTTGGATTGTACAGCTGCAGAATCGTCTAGTTGCGAAACTGCAAAACCACAACAACTTGGTTAAGAAAATCCTTAAAGTGAAAGCCACTCTGCAGAGGAAATGTCCATCTTAGAGCTCAAAGAAAACAATGTTTAATTTATGAGTTATGTAGGAAACCTGTCAAAAGAGCAAAGAACAAAATTGTAGCACTTGCTGATAATCTTCAGTTTGTTGAAACATGAACATAGCACTGCTGTTCTGAGTCAAGCACCAACAGGAGAAAACTGTTCAACTGGGAATTTAATAGAACACCAGCTGCTGGACTGCTGGGCCATTTGAGAATATCTTACATTTGAACAGCTGGAAACTTGACTTTGCTTTGCTTTAGTTTTGCAACGTGAAAATCTTTTTCTGCTCTTTTAATGCTAAACTTTCCCGTCATCCTGCATATAACAAAAATAACAGCTGAAAACAAAGAGAGAGACAGTTGAAAACCAGCACTGAACTTGCGCAAAGCGGAAACACTGCCAGTATATGCATGTATATATATATATATATATATATATATATATATATATATATATATATATATATATATATATACATATATATTTACATATACAGTTAAATTTATTGACGCACAGACGGTGTTTTATTTTGTAGGACACATACAGATAATTAACACTTGAAGATGTTATTAAAAAGCCCTGAACCCACACAGCCTTTCATGGTCTCTTTAAAGATATGTCCTCATGACATACATTTCTTTATTCTTTGAGGACTGGCTCTTTGATTTGTATGGCTCTAGGACATGGGCACATGTGGTGAGATCACAGATTGGCTGTGCCCTCGCAGTGGGGAGTGGTAGCAGCGCTGTATGCTCTGGAATTTTAATTATGTAATGGATCCATGTCAGTTATCCCTTAATGAGGTTGTTTTAGTGAGTGAAAACCAATGAAGAAATGTTGAATATACATATACACATGTAGAACAGGCACATACATCACATAGTCTGTTCCCTGCACTTTCAGCTTTAAACAAAGTGGCTATGATTTGGAAACATCTAAACATTTCTTTAATCCATTGTGGGGAAATTAACGTTACACTGTCTTTGAAAGGGAAGTAAAGGGGAAGAATGAAAAGTTGTCTGTGGTTGATTCGAAAGCTGTCCTCTGAAGATCAAAATGACTTTGATGTTCATTTCAGCTCCTCATGTAGTCTCTAAACATTTAATTACATTGCATCGTAAGTGGCTGATTTGTTCAGTCTTAACAGGAATGATAGCTGGCAAGTAAAATGTCATCGTTGCTTGTTTATTTTTTACTTTTAACAAAACAGAAAAATGAATTTGTCATTTGTGTAAAAATGATTAATGCCATACTCCTCCTTTTTCTTGCAGCAAAATGTCCCACTAATTTATTTTCTTTAAGTGGCTGACAAAATCCTATTTTTTGGAGGGGAAAAAAATGCTGTAAAACATTAACCAAATTCTTGCTTCATGCAAAATTCCTGTCCTAACCTTGTTTGTAGCCAAAATTGTAAATTTATGTCACCATGCATACATGCAAAAACAGTTCGTATTACAGATTATTTGGTTTGAGATTTATGGCTGATAGAGCAAAAAGGATAAAGTGATGCAAACATCTGTATATATCAAATATCTTTCCATAATATAGGTTATATAAATAAGTTGGTGCATTCACCTTGAAACACCTCTGTGCTTGCTTGTGTTGGGACTTCAAATATTCCTCTAAAAGCACAAGAGTTTTCCTTGAAAAGCTTCCTGCTTCAGATCTGACATTTCCTTCACCTTTCAGAGAAATAAGGTCAAAAAACATGTTGAATCAGTTGGCAAACTTTATGACCTTTTAGCCATGGCTTCCTTACCCATTTCAGACATTAACAAAAGCAGAGTTTTATTTTTATTTTATCTTCTGTAAAATACAAGAAGCAATAATACAAGAAGATGTACTCTGTGCTGCAGACATGTCAACCATCAACTTAATCATCTCAAAATGTGCAGTTTTGATTAGTGAAACCAATTTCAGTGCCATGTTTGTGCTTAGTTCTTATATTTCTAGATGCTTTCATCCCACTGTGAAGTTTTCTAAGAGTCTAACAAGAGCTTTTAACCTTCTCTTTTGATTGGAGATGGGCTAAATGCACTGATATGCATGGAAGGAGGGAGAAAAAAAATATAGGAAAAGGTATCTTTTGCAGTAGCCTCATTTTCTTTCAGTTCTTATCTCTGTAATGGTTGAAATTGCCTTAAGTGTGATTGTGAGTGTGAATAAGCCTTTCACAGCATTATTTTTATTCAAGCTGTTCCCAGGCAAACCTACAGGCAGTTTCTTCTGGTCTTGAAATCATGCTTAGGGGCCCACTCAATCTAATATCTAATGTGACTGCGACTTAAAAGTAAATGCATACTGAATATCAGGATTTATATCCCGTTTTAATGATGCAGACCTCTTTATATAATTTTTAAAACCTTTTCTCATAGATTTCACTCCAGATGAGCCCTGCTAATTTCATGGGCCATAGAAATGGTCACATTTTTGTCACCAAAGCATGAAGACATAACTTGCATAAGAAATAAAATCACCTGTCTTCTCCTACTTAGCAGCAATTTCATGATTTTTGTCCTCAAATATTTAATTTGTCATCACCCTATCCGATAATGCCTGTATAGGAGCCCTACTGAGTAAAAAAAATCACCTTAGACTTTAGCATTACAGTGACCTAGCTAATTTGCACTTGAATAGAAAGACACTGATGCAAACGAAGAATACGCTGAGAGGATAACATGTGGCAGTGGCTTGTTAATAATGCATTTGTTTGCCAAACAAATAAATAGACGCATAACACTGACAAACATCAGTCACAGAACCGCCTGTGTGCGCAGGCCCATCCCTGAAGAAAAGGCTGAGAGAGTCTGTTTATTCCTTCTGCCACAGCCTGCAATATCCATACTGCTGAAACATGCAATTCCCCAAAGAAAATACAACGTCGTCCAAGACCACCCCCCTCTGCCAGTCCCCCACTACCACACGCAGACAGTAGGCAACGCAGAGCCAGGCACCCCCAGCTCATATGCACTACTCCTTGATGTAATAGTTCCAATACATCATCTGTCTACACATTAGATTCAGGCACAGCAAGTCTGAGAGACAGCATCCTGGACCCAGCACCTAACCAGTTTAACTGCATTCATTAGAATTGAAAAAAAAAAGAAGAAAAAAAAAAACTGCCTCAGCACTACCAGCTGTAGGTGCACACTGTGGGTTGTGGATTCTCTGAATCAGGGATGTACTATACATGCATAAATACACACTTGCATAGCACCCATCTTAACGGTGACAAAAGTGACAGCACCACAGCAGCAGTGAGGCTATTATTACAGGTGTAGGTGTGGATTCTAGTTATGGAAATTTTAAAGATAATTTGAAGCGGATACAGAACTTCATGGGTTTAATAAGGTTACATTTCTTGCCCCAGAAACTGGGCAAGATATACTGCCTCAGTATTTTGGACCCTTCTCCCAGTTTTTTTTTGTCCTAGCAGTTAGAGCCAGTTAGACCAATATGCAGTATGCAGGCAGAACATGTTTTTTTTTCTTGTTTAAATAACAAGGAATGGAAAAATATAATAAAAAAAAAAAGTTTCTCAGTAAAACTATCAAGAAAAAACTTTCTAAAAATGTTGCAAGAGAAGATTCAGGCCACTTTCCAGATGTTACCAGCAGAGTTTCCTGTTTGTCAGTAAATTTGGGCTGCTCTCTGATGAGTCCACACAACCACATGAGATGTTTTGCTCTGATCTGTTGTTTTCTTCACATACAGCAGTGTGAGCTGCTTACTTATAGCTCCGCTGTGCAGACAGACCACAGTCATACCATCTACCAAGGCTGTACGTTTCAATCAATATATATATAAATAGTTATACATTTCAATAAAAGATTTAAGTGATAAGTGTCTAGAGACTATGCATTTACAAGTGTGCATAGCATGAGGTTGCTACCGATTTCATCCTTTGGTTGGAAAAATAGGCTGTTTTTTTTCACTGTTTGATGCCACACTCACAACGTTTTCCATAAAAATTGAGCTGAACTACAAACTCTTTAACACACTGAGTGAAGTGAAAAACAGCAATCCTATATACAGTATTTATGTGAAGGATGGTTATACTATCACAAGACATGACAACAAGGTGCGAATTTAGAACATTTGATCCTTCTGTGAAAGAGGTTTCTCACCTTAAAGTGACTAATAACAGGATTTAACTAGTGTCAGACTCCTGTTACAGCTGTGGCTAATGCTGTTAATAAATATCTTACCAAAAGTACATATTTAGCATCAGATTGCCCCAGTTAAGAAATCATTTCGATGCACAATCTTCTTATTCAGCCACACTCATTATAAGATGGTACCTAAACTACTTTGAAGAATCGCACATTCACTCTGTTGTTGTTGTTTTCCTACATCAGGGTTTTTTGTTTACTAGCAGCATTTAAATCTATGCAACAAAGTAAATTATTGATTATTACTTTAAATGTTGTAGTAGGAAGATAATGGACTTTTAGAAGGTTCATTTGCCCCTCAAACAAAGGTCGGGAAATTTTTGAAAATTCAATAGAAACATCATGAAATATGTAAATTTTTTGGACTTGGAATTGTACAAACAAAAGTAAGCGTATTCACAGACCAACTTCACTTCGTAACAAGAAAACATTAAAAGATTTCAAATTTGATGCCAGAAACAACACTAAAAAAAAAAAAAAAAAAAGAAAAAAAAAGTTGGGATGGAGATAATTAAGGACAGGAAAGTTTGTAGCTGCATTGTTCTACAAGAAGTAGTTTTTTGGTGACAGGTTAGGGTGTCAGGATTGGGTATAAAAGTAGCATTCACCAAAGAGTTGGGCTTTTCTGAGCAGTGATGAATCTGTATTCACTACTTTGTGCCAAAGTCATTATAGAATCATCAGTAAGCTTCAGAAAATATTTTTCGGTGCAAACTCGTGAAGTCCTTTCATCTCTCAACATCTCGAGTGCATGATATCATGAAAAGATCAAGGGAGTTTGGTGAAATCTTGGTATTTAAAAACCAAGTACAGAAAACCTTTGTTTGATCACTTGACCTTCAACTTTTGAGAAACACATCATGCCACAATGATCAATCTAGCCAACTGGATTTAACTAACCAACCATTACACAAGAATAAAAACAAATATATAAACTATTTTACAGAAATGATAGTTATTAGTTATCTGGACACGAATCTTTAAAAAATGGACAGAAAGACAGTGGACACATGCTCTGTCGTGAGAATCCACCTTTTAGTTGCTTTTGTAACCATGGCAGGGATGACTTCAATATGTGTGAGAGTACCATCGATGCAGAGGCTTATACTGGAATTTTGGAGACCCATACAATGGGTAAAAATATCAGTATCTGGACACATGAAATCACTGTTCATCTTCAGAAATTAGTTATGGTCTGGATGAAAGTCAGAGTGTGTTTAGATGTGTCTGGGCTTAATAACTTCCCATTCTTGTCACTGTTGTCACTATGATCAGAAAGGTCTTAGCCCATCAGATCAGAGCATTGTGACAGGAAGTTTTCAGCCCCAAACTCAGCTAAACACACGTCTACCTTCATCCAGAGCATGGTTTGTTTCTAAAAGAAAACATGGATTTCACACATATGCTGCCATTTTTGCCCCGCGACACGCTACCACCAAGGAAACGTCTTTCCCCAGCAGGTAAGTGACTTAGCAATACAATGCCAGATGTCATTTAGCAGAACTCAACATAAACGCAGAGGGTGTGTGCTTAACTGGCCTGCCTGTAGTCCTGATCTGTCTCCTATTAACAATATATGGTGGATTATAAGGAGGAGAATCAAACAACAGACAGTTGAGAAGCTGAAATCTTTTATTCAGCAAAAATTGACAGAGATTACAAGTATCTTCATTTCCCAAACGATAGAAAAAATTTAAATAAAAAAGGATGATGTAACAGAAAACTAAACATGTCCCTGTCCCAAAAGCTATTGATAATATTTCAAGCATCAAATATAAATTTATCTATATTTTCTTATTGCAACCCACACTCGAAATCGCTTCTTTGGACTTATCTATTTAAATTAACCCTTTGATGCATAGTGTCCAGTACAGTGGACACATATTTAAAGGCTGTTTTTAAATGTATGCATGAGTGTGGATCGTACATTAGCAACTTCATTGGACATTAGTGAGTCAACAATACTCTGCCACATATAAAGAATAAATACATTTGATATAGTATATATACATATATTGTAATTACCAAGTTTGCCTCAGTGATAAACAGGACAAGAAAATGATCCAGGTGTTTTATAGAAAATTTATGTTATATTAATATGAAAAGATATTATTTTATAAATATTTTCATAGATCAAATAGAAAAATTAATAAACTGAGTAAAAGTCAAAATAAGATTTAAAAACAGAAAAACATTAATGTGCATGTCTGTAGAAGTAAAATATTTTATTTAAAAATAAATGTGGTACTGTTTTGTAATAATTCATGTACCAGAGGGTTAAGATTCAAACAAACAAATAAATAAATCACATATTATTAGTTTTATTACATTTTAGAAAACAGCCCAAGTTATCTGGATATGAGGTTTACAAGAAAAGCAATTTCTGCTGTATGATCATTTAAAATGAAGAAAAAGTTTTGTAAGCCAAAAATATTCATTTTAAAATGGCTGACAATTAAATAGGTGTTGCTTGGGAAAGAAAGAAGAAATGGAGGAATTTATTTCTGCTATAAGAATGCAGAATGGGCTCCCATTAGTGGCAGAGAAAGTTAAACAGGCAGTGTGATGTTCTTGCATTATAAAAAAGGGGGTAGTATATTGATCAATACTGAAAGCTCTGGTGTCAGCAGAGGGGTTGTAGGCTGTTTTTACACTCTACTACACAGAAAAATATTTCATAACTGTTAGGTCATGGTAACATTGCAATATTGTAGCCAGGTACAGTTTCAGATAAAAAATCCTCAAACATGTGGACCACCTCAGCCATCATTATTTCTGCCCTTAATAAGCAGTTTACCTGAAACAGTTCCTTCATGACAGTGTTCACCATCCACTGCCACACTGATGAAATATGAACCATGACATTAATAAGTATATATCCTGGGGATCATTAACTGCTCAACTACTTTTGTCTTCCATTTAATAGCAGATTGTAGACCCTAACCCGTAGTCCCAGCAATACTGGTGGAGAATATTTCACTATACTCAGAGGAATTTTAAGTGGCAAGAGAAATTGGAGGATTTAAAGCTCACTCCATAAAGTTTTAATGGCAGAAATACACATTTCAAAAGGGTAAGTGTCATATTGTCTCAACTGACTTGACTTCATGCAATTATTTTTTACCTATACACTTTTAAAATTCCACTATTGACAAATTTAATATTGATGCAGGTTTGATCAATGTCTCCATGAAAAGGGGAATTAAAGAATAAGCATGTCAGCCTCATTTTAACATAAACATTTGGCTGGAAAGGCTTGTTTGAGGGATTGAACTAAGCCTGTGTTCATGTGAGTTTCTGCACAGCCTCAGGCATTGCAGAGGACCTTGAGGAATGCTACAGGCATGTTTAAAGGCGAAAAACGAGAGAGAAGTCAGTCGGCTGGAAAGTGGAGGCCAATCTATGATCAGTTGAATGAGAAGAGGATGGAAATTTATCTCACTGTCAATAATCACCCTCATTTCCCCCCTACCGAACCTGAGAGGCTGTCGAAAGGACTGTAGGGGAAGTTGTGTTAGGACAGGGAGCAATTTGATAATAGAAAAACAACGAAACATTATATGACAAAACAAAAAAAAAAGGCACTTCATTTAATTTAATCTCTGTAAATAGATTCTTCCATGTTGTTCTGCTCTTCATCTTTGTTGTCTGGTACGTTGTTTTTTCTGAATGAAGATTGGATTACAACTATCATATGTATGCCACCTTTTTTCTCTCTCTCTCTAAATAAACAAAAACATTCATTCATTCCCTTTCTGTACCACTTTGTCCAATTAAGGATTGTGGGGAAGCTGGAGCTTATCCCAGCAATTAATAGGCGAGAGGCAGGGTACACCCTGGACAGGTCACCAGTCCATCGCAGTAAACAAAAACAAAAACATGTTTGGACCAAAACAATTAGGCAAAGGGCAACTCTTAAAATTTGGATTAACAATTAGACACTTCAATACCGCACTCAAAAACCATATCTTAGTGGGGGTTAGTGGCCTTTTTCACCAGCGTAAACAAGATTTATATCTGTTTTGTCGATAAATGTTTAAAAAAACTACTGTACTACAGATGTTGGTAGCCAATCAACGCAGTTGACAATCATTCGCATCTAATAAAGCAAGGTGCATCACAAAGATGTTTACTTCTTAGGAAATGCTCCTTAGGATGAGGAAAGCAAATAACTTTATGGAACAGTCATACCAACTGGACATGTTAATGTGTTGACAATGTACTCGCCTTCAGTTACACGCAGACACACACACACACAATATACAACAGCTGGAAATTTGGCATTGCTGTAGCTAGCTAACAACTAGTAGCTCATAATTTCACTAACTGAACAAGACATTAAACTAGCACTTAAGAAGTAATGTCTTTCTTCAGTCATATAAATGTCATTTTATTAACCTGTTTTCTCTTTTCTAGCTCAAGCTCTTTCATTGATTTCTGATTTGGAAGCTGGCTATGGTGTTTTTATCCTTTAACTCAAGGACTTACCCAAAGTCACATTTAACAATTTTGGTTCCAGGACTCAATGTCAGAAGGCAGTGATGACAAATGCGAGCTTCAGATTGCATCTACCACTGAAAAGGTGAACATTCAAAATGTATTGTTAGCAATTGGCATATTAGAAAAAAAAGCTGGCACAGCTAAAGTGCTGCCAAAGTTCACATGTAACAGCATTTTAAACTTTTTTTTTTACACAAAAGCAGAGATGTTTTCCTGATTAAAATTCTTTTTTCGTTTTTGAGACATACTCTTAAACTTGACAAACAAAAGCACTAGAACTGTAAAGCAACTAGCACCAAAACATATAGTACGTTACTACTGCCTTGTGCATATAGCCTGTTTATAGGATTCTTTGTGCAACCACAGGAGCTGGTCCCTGTATTCACTACACATCAAATAAGCATTTTCCCTGAACTTTATAAACTTACATGGTGTAAGTCTGGTATTTGATAGAAAATGTACATGTCCTTGATTTCTCAGTCAAAGAGAACCAAAACAAAACATTGCTTTTCTCAGTCCAGATCATTAATAACTGCAACTCCTTTTTTTGTTGTTTAAACAGCATGAAATCCAAGCTTCCTTTTGCCTGGACATAAGCTTGTGTGTTTACTCCATGCGGTTTACAACGGACAGAAAGAGCCTCTTGTCGGAGGCTCAAGCATGCCTGGCTCAGATAACATGTTTAAAGGATGCGATCAAGCCAATCCACTTTGGAGCGAACCTTGTGTTGAATCAATGCTGGCATGCTGATGAGCTTTGTTCAGGTGTTGCCAGAGGCACCATGATAATGGTCAGAGCACGCAGAATCATTTCAGGAGCACTGATTATTCAGAAGGATTAATTAATTATTTACTCACTATTTGTAACACAGAGACAACACACTCAAAGGTTAGAACTTAGAGACGCATTTCTTTGTGTATCAGGAAATTAAACCCAGCCATCAAGGCTGACCATGAGATTTCAGCACCAGAGACAGAGAAAAAAAAAAGAAAAAAAAAAGGAGAAAACAAGTAAAACCATGTTCCATGTAGTATTTAATCATTTTGAATACTTTAATATTTAGTATACTGAATAAAAACTTAATTCAGAATTATTTAAAACCATTTAGTTACATGACAGCATAGCAGCTGAGTGCTTAGAAAATCCATTTTGTTCTCATGCTTCTGACTGGTTTGTGTTGAGATTTGTCCAATCAGAATCCCCCCCTCCCTCTCATCCATCCACTCTGCCCCAGTTCTCGAATAGTCCCCATCTGGTTTGACAATCTGTTTTGATGGAAATCAGTTGTTTTTTTTTCTCCTCTCTCATCTCCACTCTCTGCTCTTGCGGTTTTTACTTGAAGTTTCCCTGCGATCAGGGCTCAGAGGCTTCAGATGAAACTTGGGCATGATCACAGCTTCTCCAGCATCGCCACCATTGCCTCGCAGTGCTTAACCACCCCAGGAGAGTTGGGCCTTATGCTGCAGGATCCTTTAAATTACAACTACTAGGACTGTGAGACTATTGAAAGGGAAACTCGAGTGTTTGTCCCCTAAAATCTTTTGGTTGTTTCATCTTATTCATCTTCCAAGATCGTTAGTCAGGCTAATAGTTAAGTAGACATTTGTGGGAGCTGTTTTAATCTTATTTGATCTAGTTTTATAAAAAATAAAAATGTAAATAATTGTTTGTTTGATTAATAACTGATATCATTAGTGAAGAAAATCATCATTTATTTAATACAGTAAACCATGAATTAAAAAATTCTGGATGAAACTGATGAGCAATTCATGCCAGCTGTTGATTTGGCCTGTTTAGCTTTTCATACATGTGATACTTCAAAAAAAAAAAAAAATCATTCAAATGCTGCAAAAAACAGTGGCAAATTTCAGCGGGAAGGAAATTTTTATCAGCTCTGCATACCTTTGGATGTCACTGTTGAAAGAGTAAACACAGTTAAGAGAGTCAGCAAGAAAACAAGAGGAGGGAGGGAGTCGACTCCCCCTCATCGCCCCTCCCTCGTCTATCTCTATGGAATAACTGAGTCTACCGTCACAAACTCTGTCTTTGTCAACAACTGCCAATGCGTCTTCACACAACAAATCGTGATCAACGTGGAGAAACTCTAGCCAAGCAGAGACAACAAAGCAGAAGAAACACTTTTCCTGTTCTTCTGTTTTTTTTTCTTTTTTGCAGAAGCATTGTGAATCTTCACTTGTGCCCTGCCTTCCTATTCCTTCTTTTTATTTTGAAAGTTTTTGAATGCAAAGTGATGCTTTTTTTTTTTACCTACTCCCCAAGTGCATTCCCATCCCAAAACACTCCACCCCCCTCCTCTTTTTTCACCCTATACTTCTCTTCTGCAGTTTCACCAGATGATACTACTACCTCTATATTCTTTTTTTCTTTCCTGCCTCACATCCTAGCTGGCACACACACACACACACACATATAAATATATATATATATAGTTCTGACTTCACTTCAAAGAGGTTGGTTCTACCTTTTCTGTATTTAATCTGAATGTGCATAAGGAGGACACGGGCAGCTACTCAGTTTGAGAATCTGCATCTTTAGAAAAGGCCTGTTAATGTACAGCAGGCAAATCCCAACCAAACTGTTGGACTCACAGGACATGCAAACACTAGAAAACAAAAATGAAAAGAGAGAAATCTGCAGTGGCACGTTTCTGACATTCTTAGCTTCTGCTTTTATATTTTAAAAGAAGAGGGAAGTAAGCCTTCCTTTAGTCACTTTTAGACTCCTATATCCTCACATGCTGAGGAACAGAGGGATGAGGGGTGACAACGTACCACACATGAACCTTAAAACATGTCCTACATCAAAAGATCCGCCTGCTCAGTTCTGCATGAAACTCCTTAGATTCTCAAAAATCAGTGAAACTGTTCATTGAACAGTAGGCAGAAAAAAAGAATAAAGAAAAATCCATGTTTGGCTGTAATGTGGGCTGTATTTAATCCCTTCCACAGACTGCACATGAATCTTGTTATGTTCTCTTCTTCACAATAACAAGGTTTTCAGGGTGGTGCTTCAACCATTCTCACCTTTTCATCTATTCCACTCATTTGCAACATCTTCCTTGAGCTGTTTCAGGTGTTCTTGCATTTATTTGGTTTAATTTTTTGTTTTTTTCAGGGCACAAAAAAGAAAGAGAGTCCTTATGGCCACTCTCTGCACCCTCAGGGATCTCTTCTTTTATTACATATTGTGGTTCTTTTGCTCCACCATGTGTGTGATGCTATTCTTTACTTCTCTGCTGTACAGGCAGCTCTGTTCAGCTAAAAACAGTTCTCCTCGTGAATCAAATGAGGAGATTATAAGAGCATTCAAATGGACCAAATTAGCTTCCAGGAGAGCTTAAATCAATCTAAAGTTATAACAGCACAGAGAGAAGCCTTGGGATATTTGGAGAAAGATGGAAGATCTAGACGGGGAGGGTGGAGGCTGACTGAGGGGTGGAGAGTTAAAAACGGCTGTTTTGGGTAATACCAGCATGAAATGCTACAGCGTCTATTACCGGATGATTGAGAACAATCTGACTGTGTGTGCTGCCACTCAGCAAAGCGGAAGGGGATGTAATGGATAAACAGTGATTATCCTGAGCCCTCCAGATTGAAAATGTTCATATTTACAGTGTAACAGAGGGACAACAACAGCTGTATTATTGTCTGTCATTTATACAATATGCATTTCATTTCAGCATGTCTCCAACTGCCTGATTCTCAAAAAGAGCAGTATACAGGAATTGTAAGCGCTAAAGCTAATAGATTTTTGGATTTTAAGGAGTACTATTGTCGTTCCCACTATTCTATTAGGCTGACTTATTTTCCCTAAATGGCAAAATAATTGACCTGTATTTCTCACTGCTACCTCCACTCATTCTATAATACTGTATTTGATAAGGAAATCCTGCTTTAAAACGTGTCATTTCTGCGTGAAATTCTAAAAGAGGCAGCTTTCATCTGCCAGGAGCCAAACATACACCATCCCACTCCTGTCTACCTCTGTTTCTGTCTTTGTCTCTTCCTCTGTCTAACCCACCTCCCCCTGCGTAGTTAAGCCTGCTAAGTGATAGGCCATGGCTTGGGCTTCTTCGTTCAAAAAGACAGGCACATCATTAGGGAGCTGCTCCTGCCCCCAGGGAAGGGTTGACAGTCCGTCACCGCCCTGGGGCTTACCTTACTTTGGGCCACAGAAATCAAAGACACTGCTGTGAAATTTGAATAGAGTTGGATGAAATACTCCAATTCTTTTTCTTAGTCTGGTTTTAATTTAGCTGTTGGAAGGAAGGTAGAAAAAAATCTCTGACTATTTGAAATGATAATGATTAGTCATTATCATATGAGTGCTGGACCACTTCATAGTTTTAAGATTCATAAGAGTAAATGAAAGTAAATAAGTAACTTCTGTTGTCAGGTGCAATGAAGTTAGCCACAAGATGACTGATAATTCACAAGAGCTTTAATATTACAAGAAAAGCCTAAAAATGCTACTTTACAACAGAGTAAGAGTTTAAATTGCTTTTTGACAATTGCTTTGAGTTTATTTATGCATGTGGTCACTTAATGTAGAATTGTTCAAGTTTCTCTACAGTATAACACGGATCTATCCATTTTTCTTTTATTTATTTATTTTATTTTAAGAGCAGAGCAATACAAAAAAGACTGATTTTGACTGAAATGCAGCAGGTTTGGAAAAGACACTGAATCACTTTGTTTCTCCACAGTTCTCTTCATTCCAATAACTCAAAGCACTAGAGGCTCATACATATGCAAACAAATGAGATGTGTGTATGAGTAGAGCATGGATTAGTAATACTTTGCAAAGAGTTGAGCAAATGTCTGTCCTGTTATCAAGGAGCTTAGAAAATAATACATTTTGTCAATTGTAAAAGATAGCTTGAGGATTTTTTTTTTCTCTTTTGTCTCTGGTCTGTCATTCATGACCTATTAGTGCATCCTGAGAGGCTTTACAGTTTAATAAGACAATGGACTACTTAACCTGAACAGACACGGAAATGGAAAGCAGTAGTACGATAATCTTAAAATAATCATGGATGCTCAAAAGCCGGGCTGGTCTCAAAGAAAACATGATGATTAATACCACATCATATGCAGGCTGTGTTAAAATTCCACCCCTGTAGCACAGAAACATGCAAGCATGTCCTTTATTGATGAAATAGTGTTAATAAGTCATGTTTATGTCACATTGCATTATTTCAGTCAGACTTGTCTCCGATGCTGAAACCAGATCTTTTGTGAAAGGGCAGGGATTTCATTCATTCATTCATTCATTCATTCATTCATTCATTCATTCATTCAGGGATAAAAGAAATCAAATCAGGCTGCCGAACCCTGCAGTTTTTCTTTTCTTCTATTGTGCATCATCGTAAGCAAATAAAACTAAGAAGAAAATTAATCACGGACAATAAAAACTGAAAGCTAAAGTCATGCTTGTGTCATTTTATCATCAGCTACTTTATGAAAAAATTTGTTAACTAGTAGAAAGGGTATAATATATGCTTTGTTATCATTGTCAAAAAAAATTCCTTATAAACTCTAAAAGCAACTGTTCAGTTAGTTTTGGCTTTATCGGTATTGGTGAAAAAGTACTATAAATTACTGTATCGACAAGAAAAATGTTGGTTTCACCCATTTCTAACTTTCTGTCTTTGTCTCCACCTTTGACTAAAGGGTCTACACACTTTGAAGTGCAGGTTCGTCGGCTGCATACGTCACAGTGGTGCGCCAAGAATTGTCCCATTTGGAAGGCGCCTCTAAATCCACCCTACAAACCTCCGTTTATGCAGCAACAGGCTACTGGTGGTGGATTCTTCGCAGCCTCTGTTCTCCCAGAATACATTTCACACAAGATGGCAATGAATGAGCAACAAAGCTCCGAAGAGTACATTTTAAGTGTTTTTTTTTTTTTTTTTTTTTGCTTCATAATTGAAATGTGACAAAAACAAATACAAAAACATGTCTGTTAATCTGTGTGTAACTTTAGAAATTTGTGGATTTTTAGTTATTGAGGTGTTTTGCGGCTAGAAAACAAATGATAGCCTCTGAGGTAAATTTAGAAATGAGACTGTCAACAGAATGACACACGTGATTTGATTTGATTTGATTTGATTTAATTTAAATTTGCCTGGTATATGGCTGTGTTGACTGTGGACTTCAGAAAATGCAGTGGGCCAACATCAGCAGACAACATGGCAGCCCAAACCATCACTGACTGTAGAAACTCCACACTGGATTTTATGCAACATGGACTCTTTGTGCTTCTCATGTGCTTCTCTGTTCTTCCTCCAGACCCTGGGACCTTGATTTCCAAACAATATACAAAATTTAATTTCATCTGAAAAGAGGACTGAGCAACAGTCTAGTTCTTTTTCTGAGCAGCTCAGGTAAGGCGCTTCTTTTTTATTTTATTTTTTTTTATTAAAAAAAAAAAAAAAAAAAAAAAAAGGTAAGATGCTTCTGACATGGTCCCTGAGATTTGTCTGTGCGTAGTGGCTTTTGATGCGCTGACTCCAGGCTCAGTCCACTACTTTTGAAGCTCCTCAAATTCTTAGAATAGATTTTGCCTGGCAATCCTTTCAAAGCTGATGTCATCCCTTTTGCTGGTGCACCTTTTCTCACCACACTTTTTCCTTCCACTCAACTTTCTATGAATATGCTTGGATACAGCACTCCAGCTTAAGTTGGATACAACAACCAGCACGAGTCTTTCTCATGATTGCGTAGCTTACTGACCCAGACTGACAGACCATTTAATGGCTCTGCAGGTGTTTTGAAGTAATTAGATTAAGGTGTGATACCATAACTTTCCAATATTGAACTTTTTCACAATATTCAAATTTTCTGAGACACCGAATTTAAGGTTTTCATAGTCTTTAAGCCAAAATCATCACAATTTTATGAAATTTAAAGGTCTGAAATATTTCAGTCTGTTTCATGAATCTATATAATATATGGGTTTCACTTTCTGAAATGAGTGACAAACAATATTGACCTTTTTCGTGATATTCTAATGTTTTTAGGTGTACCTGTATAGATTAATCCGGCAGCTGTTTTGTGTGTTGTGCCATCTGGTGCCCCTGTGATTACTGAGGTGAAAAGTTCTAATTAACTCCTATCTGACTACAGAAGCTGGACTTGATGTTAGACAATGGTCTACAGTTACTGATAAGGGTATCTTATCTGGGGACCTAAAAGTTTGAAAGTTCAAACAGTTGCAAAGGCTGTTAATTTTATATTTTGTCTGATATTTTCATAGTTTTGTTATAACTAGGCTGCAGGATACCATGTGTGTGATCTGTTTGTTACTGACTGAATGATTTTTATTTTCTGGTTACATCATTGCCCTGGTAAGAGCAAATAACCACATATTTTTGCATCACTATCTCCCAAATTATCCATTTACTCACAGCAACACTGCAGCTCCTTGACTCTTTGTGTGTTAGCATTAACTAGCATAACAAATGTTACCCGTTGTTTCACTTTAAGCTGGTCAGCAACATGGATATGTAATATTTAGTGTGAGATTGACAATTGTTCACCAAATTTTTTCCGTGTTTCTGTTGTTGGTAATAAAGTCGAGTGTTTCTTCTGCCACGACAGCATGCTATTTCTCCTCTGCTCTCTGTATGTCTGGTGTTTCGCCTTGATGCGAACACATTGTCATTAATGGACAAACAGTGTCAACCATTGCCCCCTCATTGTCACACAGATAGACAGCACTAATCTTTATTAAGTAAATACCCGTGAGCTTCGCAATTTTTTCCAAAAAATAAAGTTTCACACTGCAGTTCAAACAGCCAAGAAACGCACAAGTCTTTCCAGATTTTACTGACATTATTAAAACATATAGTCCAATTCTGCTATGACATGCACAGAAATGCCACCTCCGCAATGGTGGAGGGACTACTTCTGGTGTTTGCCCAAATTAGTCTACAGGTTTGGGTTCAAATGGAGAAAAATGTAATACACTCAGTATGTTTACATTCATGGCTGAGTCAAGTTATAGTTAGAGTTTGACTTGGCCTTTTAAGTGGACAACTGTTTTTTTTTTCTCTCTTTTGTTTTGGTACTGAGACCATCCCTGCTCACCAGTCTGTT